>NC_091283.1:766646253-767968608 GCF_032444005.1 Ranitomeya imitator
TAACATTTTTACTCTATTCTCTTTCTTTACCTAGGCCACTGGTAGTCGAATTGGACTGATCACCATGACGGTGTGCACTTTACTGGCAGCGATCATAATTGCATTTGTTCACGGCTGGCAGCTAACGCTGCTTATTTTGGCTTGTATTCCCTTTTTGATTGGTGCAAATTTTATTAGAATGAAATCAATGGCTGGCCATGCATCAAAGGATCAAAAGGCTTTAGAACAAGCTGGAAGAGTAAGTCTGTTTAATTGTCAAAATGTGATAGATTTGGCCACTTCAACTCATTTTCTATCTTGTGTGCAAAAGATTTGGAGATTAATTAAATAATCAAACACCTGGAGAGTTTAAGATGGAAATTTATGAGGGTCATAAAATATGCTTTCAGGACAAAAGGCTACATTTCATTAGGGAAACTGGGAAACATTTGACGAATTTGTAAACCGGCAGCATGTGACGCATGGGAAATTGCTTCATTTTGGAACACACTTTCTCTTTATTATATCTGTTAAATATAAAGGAAAGGGTTGAAATTAAATAGATCAGTATCTCAATATGAATCTTCAAAAGACAGTCTAATTTATTATTTAAAGGAACAGGATGTTTGGCAATGATAGGATGAGGTCTGCTCTCAACATGGGCTTAACCTGAGAAATCAATACCATAATTGCACATGTGCTCACATTTTTACACCAACATAAAATTTTACTGCTGATTGGTTGATGTGGGAGAGAAGTTCTGCATCTAAATACTGCACAGTCCCAGTAAATGGCTAGTAAAAATGTCAGCTCACATATTAAACAAAAGTTATAATAATTGAATTCAGGTTCCACCTGCACAGACTGGTCAATATAGTAAAGAATTGACTTATGAGAAATGCCTTAAATAGTGAGAGTGTTGTGTAATATATATCTTCTGAAAAATTATTTTTAAACATTTCTTCTAAAATATGTACGCTCTTTACAGCTTAAACGGGTCAGCCATTTTCTCTTGTTAGTGCAGCTTTCCTCACACACTGACCATCATTTCAGTCCATACAATGGCTTCTGGTGGAGGAGCAGTGACCAGTAGGGTTGAGCGACTTTTACTTTTTTAGGGTCGAGTCAGGTTTCGCGAAACCCGACTATCTCTAAAGTCGAGTCGAGTGAAATCGGCCGATTATGGCGAAAAGTCGGAGATCGACCGAAACACGAAACCCAATGCAAAGTCAATGGGAATTTTTTTTTTCTCTCTCTCTCTCTCTGTCTCTGTCTCTCTCTCTCTCTCTCGAAAAGCTGGTGTTACACATTTCAAATCGCTACAGCGCACAAGCGACAAGATGACGATAGGCGTCCACGCCCCTAAAATCTATGTCATCACTCTGCCCACGCTCCTTCATTGGCTGAAAAAATGGCATGGCCGACCCCACACAGGGATCGGGTCGGGTTTCATGAAACCCGACTTTACCAAAAGTCGGCGACTTTTGAAAATGAACGATCCGTTTCGCTCAACCCTAGTGACCAGACCTTTCCAACAGCCTCCTTCAATAGATAATCAGCTGAGAAGAGTTACTACTGCGGGAGACTGAAGGGCTGATCTGGACCCTCCACCATCTATTTGTAGGGCTGTAGTGGTGATGTTCTGTCTCCAACTCATGTCCACTAAAAAAAATACACTGGCTTTAGTGGTCACACCAAGGTAGACTGCAGAAGATTGCTGAGTCCAGAAATTGATGAATTGTCAAGTGGACCTCACTACTTGCTCAGGTTTTGCTTGCTATATATTTATAATATTATTGGGTATAATCGGCAGCCTGTATGCTATTATTAAGAGAGCATAATTAAGAACACATATTTTTCTGTTTAACATACCCTTAATGTCATGCTGATGGGATTTTGTGAAAGGAGGGAAAAAGTAACAAAAAAGGATGTTAAGGAAATGGTACTTGGAACTGAAGATGGGCAAAAACAGCTTGCATGCGTTTTTTTTATAAGGGAATCTGTCAGCTGGATTTCAACCTCAAATGATTTATATGCACATGTAATTTTCTCAAATACAAGTCCAGCAATATCTTTACAATTCCAGTCTGTTCCTCCGTTACTGAAATCAGCATTTAAATTGATATGGAAATGAGTCTGAAGAGCTATTTCTGAAGCCTCTGCCACTCCAGCTCTTTTCCAGGTCCAGCTCTGCTGCCTACTTCCTGCTTGACTGACCACTCTTTCCATGAAGTCAAGCTGGATGAGGCTATGCTGGGAGGGTAATAGTGCTGGAGTGATGGAGGCTTCAGATTTACCCTAGCTATTTGCCTATCAATTCAAATGTTAATTTCTCAGTCACCGGGGGAATGGACTGTCCATGTAAAGGTATTGCTGGACTTGTCATTAAAAAATCTACACGCACATATAAATAATTTGGAGCGTGAAATCCTGCTGATAGATTCCCTTTAAGATAGTTCTCAATGTACCTTTTATACAACAGTCCAATTACATCTGATACTTACTAAATATTCTCCGCACACCAGATATTTTCACTCCCATAAGACCTAAACCTGCTGATCCAATCTGCAGCAATTCTGTTGTCATAAATGATGGATTGGATAATCCATAATCATAACAATAAGTAATTGCCGTTCTCCAAAAAGTACAAGCATTCATTAAACAGTGTGGTCACTCACTATGTCCTCTGGGTAAAACATTCTGTTTCATTCTTACAGACTTTTCTTCAGAAATAAATGTTTATACAATAGAAGATCTGTCTGCAGCAAACTTACACCATTTCTTCTAAAATGCATTATATATGAACTGTCAATGGTAATTAGGTAGAAGCCACTGCTGTAAAAAGTGCTTACTACGCCCGGATGTAATGGAGGCATAGTTCTGCATAAACTCCTTAAATGCTCTACTTGTATTCACACTACATTATTATTGCGCATAGAAATACAAATTGGTAGAGGATTTACTCAAATTCCCTGGGCGCCAATGCAGAATCTGTAAAAGGGTCCCAACTATCACACCTCATTTAGTGTATTGGTTTCACATCAGAAATGGACCTATACACCCACATAATTGAATGAAACAATAATAAAAAAACACAATATATGTATTGAGGCCGAGAGCATATTAAAGTACAGCTCTCCCAAAAATATAACAAAGATATAATTACTATAGTGGAATACTCCCAATAATATGGTAAGCTAGAAGCAAAACGGAGTAAACATGGATCCACCAAAGGGTAATTCAGATCAGGTAAACGTTATTAAGTCATCACATCAAAACCATGTCAAGCAAAAAGTACATAACGACAACTAGAGAACTGTGGAGGGGACATGAATGTAGGCAAAGGAGGGATTAGAGGTCAAAGTATGACTTGAGGGGGCAGGACCGAAAAGATCACTACAGAGTGAATATAGGCAGCATCAAGCTAGTGGACAATGCAAATAAATTGAGTATATATCCTGTGCATGAGTAATGTATGTAGCCATGAAAAATAAAGTCTGCTTACCCATCGTGAGTCGAGTCCACTTGTGCCCTCCTAAGCAGGTACCACTGGTCTTAAGCAGGATTTATTTTTCGTGGCACCATATATGGCATCAGCTGCATGTGTCGCGGCTGTGTGACGGTCACAACACCGGCTCTCCATGCATGTATTGTGACTGTCACACCGCCGCGAAACATGAAGCGCCGAAAAGCTGATTATAGAGAGCGATCCAGGTTCCCGATGCAGCTATTCGATAAGTGCTATAGCTATTCGGATAAGGCGTTATCTGAAGCTGTTCGCTCATCACAAATACTGACCTTACCATTTCCCCATCGCTCCTCTTCCAATTCTGCCCAGGTCTCCCATCAGTTAACAAACACCAAGTTCTATCCATTCAGACATACGATTGGTTGCAGCAGTTGCATGTCTGTCTGGACAGAAGTGGAGCTACATGGCAATGATAAAGGAAAAATCATACTTTCCTTATGCTAACAACATTCATATGTAAACATGATTCCATGTCTCTTACAGATTTCCACTGAGGCAGTTGAAAATATAAGAACTGTTGTTTCCCTGACAAGAGAACAGGCATTTTATGATCTCTATAATGAAAGTTTAAGAGGTCCTTACAAGTAAGTTACAGAATTAATCTGCCATGATGTACCGATCATTGTTTGCAATTGCTTCAAATACACTAAAACTTCCAAGACTACTTTAGAAGACTTCTCTTTTTCTCGGGCCATATATTAGACTCCTCTTTGGAAGGACGCCTCCTCCCTAGAGGATTCTACTCCATCTTTTCTAGATCTGTTGGTTACCAAGATCATAATATTTGTTAATCCATGCACCAAGGATATGCTTGTGATATGTGTAAAGCCTTAAATCCTTCCCTTTATTTCGTATCTCTTACATTTAATTTGGCAAAATACTGTATATATGCAAGTTACAGTATTTTCAATACTTTGCCGTAGCACTTATTTCCAATGCGCATTATGTTAAGAATGACTGAAGTGGCTGGATTTCATCCTCCAGCGTCTATGCACTGTTGAATGTGTATGTGCCTATGAATGGAACCGGATTATATGAGGATACAACATATAATCATATAACATCAGGTCTGCAAATCTGACCACTAACAAGTTTTCCCCTTGACATTTTTCACTAGGGACTCATTGGCTAAAGCTCCACTTTATGGCATCACTTATGCGGTTTCCCAGTCAATAAACTACTTTGTGAATGCCGCTGTCTTTCGTTTCGGAGCCTGGCTGATTGCACACTGCTATACACAATTTGAAAATGTGTTCATGTAAGTACAGCTCTTCAGTGGATAGAAGAACGCTTTTCTAATATTTCTCCGTGATGCAGAGAGAAAATAAAAAAAGTAAAAAAAAAAACTTTACATGAAACTGCTAAAGAAGTTGTGTAGCGTCACTTACTTCCAAATTCGTGTCGATGACATTACAACCTCACACACCTGCTGAAATGCAAGCACCAATGCTATGTACCATATTGTACCATATTCTGTGCGTGCATCTCAGCAGGTCTGTGGTATTGATGCACACTTTTATTGAAGTGGAATTTAATTCTAATCAGATCTGCATATCTACAGATATTTATTATTATTTATTTTTTTCTACTTCACTTCGAGCAGGTTCAGCAAAATGGCAGACAGGTGCGGCTACCATCTTACTGAATAGTAGTGGGCCAGAAAAAGGATAAAAATAAGAAAGAGAGGGGGGACAAAAACAATACTCTTCTTTCTGGCTGCACCGGCCCGCCGTCTGGTCCTCCAATGTGCCACATTTCGAGCAAGGTGTTCACTCTAGGCCTTGGTTTTTGCCTGAGAGCAGACCCCAGAAAACATTGTGCCTGCTCCGGGGCCCTACTTGCAAATTCAAGTCCTGGCCTAGAGTGAGCACAAGACTGGAGAAATGATAGAGGTGCAGACGACTGGACACTGTGCAGGGAATAGCTGGAAAGGTGAGCAGTGAGGATGTGCGTATAAGTATTTTTAGACCTTACATTTATTATGCGCTGAGGTTTGGGGAAACCCTAGAGTACAATAAAGGACATTAAATACAGGGAGAATAACGTCTCCCTGTATTTTGATTTTTCAGAAAAGTTCGATTAGCAGAGAGCAGGCAAATTTGTATTTTTGCCTGATCTGCTCCTCTTTAGTGTGTGGGTTGTGGCCTCATTGCCACAGATCACTTCATATGTAGAATTGAGCACCGCCGCGTCGGCTAACTCCTTTTTAAAACCACATTATACAGATAAAAAATAAGGATTCATTTATTCCGCCACTGAGAATCCGTGTCACGGACATAGATTGTGTCTGGCATTCCAGCAGATACTAATTTTCATAAGGTGCTGAGTTTTAGTAGACACGGTCCATGGAATTAAGTGGCGCTTTTCTGGGGAAAATGTACTTTATTTTGTCACCTATTTTATAGAACTTTTTTAAAATGATCAATGTATTCTGCTGACAGTGTTGCTATAGATGTGACTCTCTTATGTGTAGTGTATATATACATTAGATACATACTTACACCAATACATAGACATATAGAGGCAGGACCCTACAGAACTTACGATACGGTTTGCATCTGTTTGAACATTTCATCCCATTTGATCTAATAGAAGGACGCTCCATTAATGCTATTCATCTTCATATTCTGCAGGGTACTTTTGCCTAATTTAGCTTAATTGGTTTATTTTGTTGCAGTCTTCGCAGTGAATTGAGCACAATGCAGTATTCGCTCAGAAGTCTCTTACTATCTGAATACACAACCGCTGACGGGGTGTTTACAGCCTAGACTCGCATGCTTTATCTTTATGTACTAGCGCGAAACTCGCTGCCTTCCTCTTACAAGATAATTACTTGGTAACCATCATTTTTCCATAAGAGAGCTTATTTTTATATTGTCTTTTTTTTTCAGTGTATTCTCTGCAATCATTTTTGCCGCTATGAATGTTGGACAGTCCACATCTCTTGCTCCTGACTTTGGAAAAGCCAGGGTATCAGGCCAGCGCATCATGCAACTCCTGGAAAGGAAACCAGCAATTGATAGTTATTGTGAAGATGGTGAAAAACCGGTAAGATTATTAGTAAAGAGGATACAATTGTGTGGAGTTTTTTAAATGTAATAGTTGAGATTAACTATTGATGTTGACATAAATTTGCTGAAAGGAGCACAAAAAGACAGATGAAAGAGCTAAAAACTCTCCATCAGAACTAACTCTTAACTAGTTAACTCATTCAGCAGCCAGCATTGTGCAGGGAAACACAGAGCCTGTAAAAGCCAAATGGTGGAAACTTTGTAATTAAACTCAACTAAAAAAATAATTTTTAGCTCAAAATACATGTTTTTTTAAATGATACCTAGCACCCCTCCAAACAGCTGTCTGCAGCGCTGGCAAAAAGCTGGATGGAAGTGATGAACGGAGCAGAACACCGCTGCTCCCTCACACCGCTTAGTGGCCACTGCCGTAGTCTACAGATCTGCAGTCTACTCGTGAGTGGACCTAGTTATTGATTTGGAGTGTCCACAGCTACAGTAAATGGTGAAAATTTACTATGGTGGGATGACACCATTTTACTATGTTTGCTGTGGCCAATGGAGTACATTAAGTCCTATTATATTTTTGGTAACGACTAATTTTTCTACCAGTTGAGGGTCAGTTTTAGGATTTTTTGCCTTGTAGATATGGACAATTTATGCCTATGTTACATTATTGATTATATTTCTCACTTCAACAAGGGTTAAGTTGCCGTTCCTGAGTTCGGCCTTTATACAGTGGCCGGAGCTGTGGCATACTAATTCAGACATCTAATTTTCAAGTCCGAGTGCGATCTTTTTCATGAATAGCACTTGTATCACTGATGGCCATGTGAGAGGCCCCATAGGCTATGTGGAGACAGGTCTAATTTTGATTCGAGGGTCAGATTGAAATTGGCCATGCAAGTCAATGTCTGAGTGTTGTCTAATTTTCACAGACTGTCAGAGTGAAGAACGTGGAGAGGAAAAATGGATGAAACTCTGATCACAATCAGTCCTTTTTTTTATCATACATGGAAAATTCTGACATGTGAATGAGCCCTAATAATGAGGGTGCTGGGTGTCTGATGCTCACAGATCTGATATTGATGACTATCCTGAGGATGGGGAATCAATATCTGTCCCAAACATCAGCCTGGCAACATGAATCAGACATTGACTGCATAATTGTAGCCAGGTATGTTGTTTTACTCTAAATCAGGCTCACTGAAACGCAGCACAGTTTTAGTCACTGGCTGGCTTTTCAATCTAGCCTGACTGGTCTGAGGCATGTCCTGGTGGCTTCTTATGGCCCAAATCCCTTTGACAGATTTCTTCTGTGCACACAGAGGGAGAGACCCATCGGTGGTCAACTGGATCAGGGCAGGCAGAATCCGACCATGGACATGCCCGACTGGTGGTTAAGGCAGCATGAATCCGATGAGTCCTCTTTAAATATACTATATGTATTCTTTAATTTATACAAATTGTTTCTATGTTACCAATATTTATTATCTTTTGTTGCAGAATGGATTTGAAGGAAACCTTGAATTCCAAGATATCAAATTTGTATATCCAACAAGACCAAAAGTGCAAGTTCTTCAGGGACTTAATATAAAAGTTTCCAAAGGGCAAACGCTTGCCCTAGTTGGCAGCAGTGGGTGTGGGAAAAGTACCTCTGTTCAGTTATTGGAGAGGTTTTATGATCCAGTGACAGGCACAGTGGTAAGATATGTAAAAGTCTCTTAAGTGTCTCGCTATCGTAACTTTTTATTACCGCCAACATATCTAGTGCTCAGATATTGTTTCCTCCGGGACAGCTGCCATTTTAGTATTGCTTTAGGAGCGCCCTGCAGGCATTTTTATTTTAACTGCATGTTATTTTCAGTGTCTGATGTGTTTCTCGCCCACACAATGTTCTGAAGTCAGAAAAGTCTGAAATATGCTTTTAATAAGTATGTAGCTATATTTTGGCAAAGCAAACCCAGTTTATAATTACCCTGTAATTACATTGAGCAAGATACCGAGTCCCACGCCCCCCTACACACACACTAGTCCCCATCCACCATTGCAAAAAATCAAGGACTAAATCCACAATTTAAGCCAGTTCTGATTCATTTTCACATGCAAATCCTACTATATATAGTTTGTATTCAGTATTGTATTTAGCAGGCTCCTTTCTAATAGGATTCAATTTGTGTCCAAAAATCTAAATTGTGGATCTTCTAGTCATAATGTCCGCTTACCTGAATGAGTCGAGAGCTCAGGTGTAAATGGCAGCCACGATGCATAGATGCTAAATCTGCAAACCTTTAAATTCTGATTACATGGTACCATAAGCTCGTCCCATAAACGACACTATTTAACATGCCGATGCCTAATTTACTGATAGGTGGTTAATGTGCAAATCCCTAATTACAGTGATAGGAAAAATGCAATTTTGACATGTTTTTTTTTTTATTACTGCTTGAACAGTCTCATCACACTTTAAAATGGGCTCTGGAAATTTACAAAATTAGTCTAATCGTGCTTTCCTAGTTGTGCGGATTTGCGCGTTAATCAGACATTTGTATTTGTCAGTAAATTGTAATATGCTCTATAAAATTCTTATTGGCTCATTCAGTTTATATAGTCCCCTTTCTATATTTATTGCTTTGTTAATGTACTTAGCATATTTACACTGGTTTATGCTTTTATTACGTTGGCATCAATCTAATGCAGTTGGTAAGAACGAGCCCTGCTCCTAGATGCTAGCATACATCATTTAGGTGCTATGCAGGTAATTTCTGCCAGAGATGATGTGATGTAGTAAAACAATATCCTGTAACTCCTTTTTTGTTGCTGGCTGCAGGGGAATGTAGTATGATAAATGAATGGCCAGCTATGTAATGCATGAGCAAGCTCAGTTTACCAAAGCGGGAGCCGCGGTTCCATTATGGATTAAGACTTATGGTATATGGTGCCCTCTATTACATTTCGAGAGGTGTAGGAGGTATTTGTGGTTTTGCCATCCCCAGGTTTTTTGGAATTAGCAAAGTTGAATTGAAGGGATATTAATAAGGGGTTTAAGAGGTAACATTTCTCCTTTTTGGAGAGTGCCAAGTCAATGTAAAGAGATTCATAGACCATGCAGTGCTGCTCTGCATATTTAAATATGGAAATGGACTATTCAGAGAGGAAAAAGACATTGACTCTAGTTGAAGGGATGTAGCAATCTGAAAAGTCAGTATCAACCTTTAAGGAGCTTTGTCACATGATTTGGGATAAGAAGCCAAATTAAAAACTCGATTTGCTGACACGTGTTTCTGGACATTTGCCCTCATCAGTTTAAAGCAGGAGGACTGAATTGACTGGGTGAGAAGCCTCTGACGATGTCTAAGGGATAATGTTTGTGGAAAGTGCGTAGTTTGTGTAAGTGTAAGGAGACTTGTAGACCGTGCAAGGGTATGTGCACACGTTGCGGATTTGGCTGCGGATCCGACGCTGCGGATTCGCAGCAGTTTTCCATGCATGGTGCAGTACCATGTAAACGTATGGAAAACAAAATCCGCAGTGCACATGCTGCGGAAAAAAAACACGCAGAAACACTTAAATCCATGCAATTGCACAGAAGCCTGACAGGCCTCTTCAAAGCGGTAAGTCTTGACCCAGCGTGAGAGGGCCAGGAAACTTCAGAATGAGTGGCAACAATCTGAAGATGTGTTGAGGAGTGGAGGGGCTGGAGAGTGGAGTATAGCAATTTTTATTCTTTACGTGCTATGTTTTTTAGTCCATATAGACCCCAGAGCGTAATAATGGACTTTAAATTTGTGGAAAATGTCTCTGTATGGATTTTCTCAGGAAATGTGATTGTAAACAAGGAAATTCAAATTTTTCCTAATCTGCTCATTTCTAGTAGCCAAAATCCAAAATGCAGTTACGGTTCTATCCTTGTCTCAACAGGGATATTAATATTCATACCGCATGATCTGTACTAGATGGAAGTACACATAACCCTTTGTCAAGTAACAAAGTAACATGACAACATCTGTACATTATGTCATAGTAAACTTTACATTTGTACCATGTATAAGGTCTAGCTTATTGTTTTATTACTCATTCCGATCCTCCAATTACAGTTTGCAGATGGAAAAGACACAAAGAAGCTGAATCTGAAATGGTTGAGGTCTCAAATGGGAATTGTATCTCAGGAGCCCATGTTGTTTGACTGCAGCATAGAAGAAAACATTCAGTATGGAGATCTTGACAGACAAGTAACTCATGAAGAAATTGTTGAAGCTGCAAAAGCTGCAAATATTCACACGTTCATAGACAACCTCCCTGATGTGAGTACAAAAAAATGATGGTCAACCAATGGGATCTTAAAACCAAAAACTGTAAATATTTCTTGAAGTAACATGAAATGTATAAAATATCTGACGTTGCAAGGTCTAATATCAGATGTTTGACAAGGGAGTGAACAATTCTCAGTGGCGTAACTGGAGTCCAATAGGCCCCAGTGCAAAATTTGGACTTGGGCCCTCACCTGCATGTTGGTCTGATGTATGAACCCCTGTATCATTCTAGATCCTATAAAGACATACTTGTTCACCTCTTCCCCTCCTTCTTGCAGTAATCTCCTCCATCCTGGGCCACATGCTATATCATTTTTCTCCTATGGTCTGCCAGTTCCTGGTATAATGCCCCCCATTCTGGTATAATTCTGGGCCCTACCTTTCTTCTCCATCTCATTAAAAAACAAACAAAAAAACCCCCGCAATTCTACTCCCCTTCCTTTGCTCTCATACCGCATGGAGTCCTCTACTATAGCTGGCTCAAGAGCCGGTGGCTGACTTCGGCATGCGAGTATGGGCAGCGCATGACATCATTGGCAAGCAGCCCTCTTCTGCCAGTCTCTGGCCGGCACATAGAAAGGGATTCTGTGGGTCTCTGCACCGCAATACATTTCACCTAAATGTGCAACCAAGGACACACATCCAGGTGACTTTGGCGGCCCTCCACCATCCCGCTCGCACCCTCTGCACCGTAATCTTTTTGTCCCTGGCAATATTCCTTTTGTTAACTCTCTTACAAAAAAACAAAACAAAAATGTGCATACTCCTTCACTTCTGCATCACAAGAGTAGGCATGTGGCCTGATGCAATTTGCCTTTGCTTATTGCTGTTAAAATGTTAATCTGGCACTTGCACACACTGATTTATTCGTTAGTACCTTTGTGTTTGGCCATGTGTATTTATATCTGGACATGTGGCTATACATTGCTGTAAATTATTCCCTCTTAAACATTTGTCCCATGACTTTTTTTATGCATGCACCACTCCCCAGTCTCTCAGATTCCTGGATGCTGGGATACAGTGCGCTCCTACTTAAATGACAGCTTGGACCAGCGGTATTGTTCATCGCTGGCCTGAACTGTATGATGCAGAGGCAAAGAACAATGGCACTGAAGCTGGCTGGGATCAGGCGCTAAGTATGCTCCATTGACCTGGCCAGCTTCAGAGCAGCGATTGCAAATTGTATTGGAAAGAACACTGTGCATGTTCAGAAACCTCTGCTAGATGGCAGTGGTGACCGGTAACATGGGCAACATGCCGTAAACAATAAGATTTTTCCTTTACATAAATACTCAGTTCTTTGTAACGTAAATTGCAAAGTGTGAGTTTATTAAATTGATGAGTTACAGAAATGAAAAAAAAAAAATCCATTCTTTAATACAAGGCTCCTGTAGAGCCGCAGCACGGTGCCTACAGTGCAAAATTATATAAATCGAAGATCGTAATCTAAAGTGTAAACGTACTAATAATTGTGTCATTAATATCACATTCTCTTAGAAATATATGACGCGGGTGGGCGATAAAGGAGCTCAGCTTTCCGGAGGACAAAAACAGAGAATTGCCATTGCTCGGGCATTAATTAGAAAACCTAAAGTTTTACTACTGGATGAAGCAACATCTGCGCTTGACACAGAAAGTGAAAAGGTAAATTTCTGCTCTCTGCTTATTTGTCGCAATTACCTGACTGACACAAACATAAATTGTTCTAATTTGGTTATGTATAATGGATTGATGGCAGCACTTTATATCCAGCATCAATATTTTGTGCCTTGTCACTTGCTGATGACATTTGTTCATTGGCGTACTCATAATGCATTCAAATGAAATTTCCAAAGAATGAGATTAACTTATGATAAAACAAATAGGGCTCACTTGATATTTTGGCTAACCTGCATGGCTATACGCTTCCTGCCAACACTATGACTTCCATACGTAAGAGGCCTTTATGTATTGCATGATATGGCGTACAATGAAACCAAAGGCCACTTGTGATGGAATCTAAGGTTCTGTATTTTTTTTTATGACCATACTAGTGCTGTACACTGTACTATTTTTAAAACTTCTAGTGATAAATTAATTTCTTTCTCTTTATTACATGCAGCTATTAGAGTTGAGCAAAAAGTTGCAGAACACTGGCCCATGGCAACGTTAGTAGGAGGTTTTTAGTGTTCAGCATCCGTTGGCCATTGACTACCACCTTTGGCAACCCTGATGCCTCTTCTGTTTAGTAAAACCTGCAACCTCATGTGTGTGTCATTCTGCAACATAATGCTGGCATGCTGCATTTAGTAGGAGGTTCTTGGTGCTTTGGTCTGACGCTTTCGACCAGGGTCCTGTAACGTTTTTGGCTTCAAAATAATGAACAAAATAATGAATTGAACCACAGAGCTAAAATACAATAAAAAGATTGACAACACTCTTGGTTTTGGCTTCCAAATACTGATGTGTGTGTATTATTGACTTGTGAAAGTGGCCATTACCAGTATTCTGCATGATCTGATTAGATAATTGTTGGATGATTCCAGCCCTGAGGGATATCTGATAAAACTTGACAATTTTGTTCAGCTTAATAAGAACCCAGCCAGACAACCAGTAGGACATTTCAGACCATCAGGTTTGACTTATGCCTTCTACAGCCATGACCCGTCATCTATATAGATCAGATGTTTGATCAGTTGTCTAGTTGAATCTCCTAGGCTAATTTTTATGTTATTTTGGCAAAACAGCAGTTAGAAAAAAAATCTAATCTTCTTTTAATTTTTGCAGATTGTCCAGAAAGCTTTGGATGATGCCAGAAAAGGAAGGACATGTGTAGTGATTGCTCACAGGCTCACCACAGTACAAAATGCTGATATCATAGCGGTAATTCAGAACGGACGGGTGATTGAACAAGGAACTCATCCACAGTTGTTGGCCAAACAAGGCGCCTACCATGCTCTAGTAAATTCTCAAGTCGCTCACTGAGTTAGAATTATTTATAAAACATTTTTTTTCTACATTTGGTTGTTAAATGAAGAAACCCTGCTCAAAGCTGGACTCTGTTGCTGCGGAGCAAGAAAAGTCTGACTGCCTGAAGATTAGCTACTCTTGGCATTGTGGCCGGACCAGACTTTTTCTATCACATGAGACTAGTTTGGTCTAGAAACTACCTTTACTGTGTGTATGGATATATATTGACTGTTTATTTTATATGGCCATACAGTGTATGTCATACTGATGAGTATCAGTCCTCCAATGGGGAATATTTTTACTTTTTGGTAATATACCCCGTACAATGCACATTAACACCATCAATTTTTTAAATTTTTTGAAGTTACCAAACCAAAAGGCATAGCCATTTGTAATATGGTATTTCTATTATATTTAATGTATTTATAGCAAAGTGATATCTTTATACAGAAAATGAGTGGAAATGTGCACTTTACTTTTTTTGTATAAAATGTTAAATACCATCATTTGGTTTCCAGCTACAAAATCAATCATTTCAAAGCCAAATCTAAGTGACTTACAAATGGTTTCACAGTTTTTCTAATGCCATAGTGAATACAGAACTGTTTTAAGAATGAACGCTATTCTCCAGATAGCTATACACAGTGGGGTATTCATTTAAACGGAGGCCTCATATACACTCACATGTATTATACATCTGAATGAAGGAGTATTTGTTGTATGGGTCTATAAGCCATCCGTGGTCTATGATCCCTTATTTTACCTTGCGTACCTCCAATTTCATACACAGGCTCACAAGGTTTTTTTCCATACAGTCCCGTAGAATTTATGAGAAGGCTCCTTCTGGTCATGGACAATGTTCCCTTTATGGCAAGTTCTTACACTTCCATTTTATGGTTTATGGTAAACAAAGACCTGAGCATGGACCCTTAACAAAACAATAAAATTACCAATACTTTTCCGTTCTGAATGGAGAACGAGACGCACAAACATCTTCCAATTTTCAGTGCTATCTATGAGGTCTTCACATCAGCATATGAAAAAAGCGGTGATGTAGTACAGAAGATGGAGATAAACTTCCATTAGACATGGACCTAAGCATTCAGGTGTCTGACATGCCAAATCATATAGCGCCTTTTATCGTCTTAGACAATAATCTAAAACTTGTTGTCATTGTAATATATTCTGCAATATAATTGTTTGTCGTATCTTGTTTATTTTATTTTTAATGTTCCAGTTAAGTTTGAGGATTGTAAATGTTGCTGAAATATTAGCTTTTGTAAATGCCTTTAAAAAGTAAACATATTTTTTAATAAATAAAGGTTTTCTCACATTGGTGCCTTTTGTTCAAATAGATCTGATCCTGAAAATAATTTCACATTTTCAATTTCTTTGCAAAAAGTTTAAAATGGTGTCAAATGGCAACACCACCACTTTACATATACCCAGTAGCCATAATGGTAATACATATTATTCGCAGAATACTTCTGAGTGGGCCCCTAAGCAGGTAACCTTGATTACAACTCTGTGACGCAAGCTAATAGTGTATGTACGAGAACCTCAGTAAATGGCAGCACTGTTGCTGAAAATAAGCTCTGTACAAAGACCAACATAGATATTACCGCCATATGGTCCATGGTAAATATCTGTCATGCAAAACATATAAGAGATTACAGCACAGTTATGGATGATGGCTTACTGCTGACGTTCTTTCTCATGGAATCGTTCACTTTTCCAGTCTTTTCCATCTGGCCCAGACCGACATGACAACTTCTCCAGCTATGACTCTGCTGCAGTGATTACAACAAAGACACATTTCACATCTCATATTTCCAGCCCCATCACCATCTATTCCTAACCAGCACAAACTCCTTATCCTGCTGATACCCCAATACTGAGCCACTGCTGCCATGTGTTCCTATTACTGCTCCTGCTCTTTAGAACATTGTGCCTCTAGATGGTAAAACACACCTCTAGAATATTCTAAAGTCATAAGCAAGTGCCCTAGAAAATAGTGCCAACATTATGCCCCCTAGAAACCTATAATGCCCTGTGTGTCCCTTTTACAGTAACCGTAACCAGAGTTCCCCTATAACAATAAATGCCCAATTTACATTTCATAATGTCCTAAGTCTCCCACCATACAGCTCCCCTATAAACAGTATAATGCCCCCTCACTGTACAGTACCACCCACACAGTATACTGACCTCTTAGTAGCCCTCAAACTGTTTAATGGCGCCAACACTGTGTGATGGCCCCCTCACTATAATCTCTACACTGTATGTATGTAATACAGACTGAATTGCTGTCTGTATTTTATTAATACTTTGCATTTTTTTTTTTTGTTTTTTTATTTAACGGCTCTGTCTGGTGCAATCCCCATTAGGAAATGTGCTCCACTATTGTTAATGCCATCCAGTGCACATGTATGCAGTCCTTGATCAGCCGGTCGAGGGTGCATACTGCTGTGCGAGATGTGAGCACGTTGTGCATTTGGAAGCCCAGATTCTGGATCTAAATGTGCAGCTGGCAACACTGAGATCCATTGACAACATGGAAAGGAGTCTTCTGCTCACTGAACAGACGCTCAATGGGATAAATGAGGTGGGGGATGGTAGGATGGAGCTGCAGGACGGTGAAGTAGCAAGCTGGGTGACAGTTAGAAGGCCGGATAGAGGGAAGACTGCCAGGGAGGCTAGTCCTGATCTGGCACACCCCAATAAGTTTGCAAAGTTGGCAGATGAGGGGGGTGACAGTACAGGGGTAGCCCTGCTGCAGCCAGGCATGTCCTCTGAAAGCTGGGGGAGTGACTGCTCCAGTAAGGAGGGAAATAGGAGAGCAGGGCAGGCCAGATAGGTGCTGGTAGTGGGGGACTCAATTATTAGGGGAACAGATAGGGCAATCTGTCACAAAGACAGGGATCATCGAACGGTGTGCTGCCTACCTGGCACTCGAGTCCGACACATCGCTGATCGGGTGGACAGATTACTGGGAGGGGCTGGTGAGGACCCAGCGGTCATGGTGCACATTGGCACAAATGACAAAGTTAGAAGTAGGTGGAAGGTCCTTAAAGATGATTTCAGGGAATTAGGCTGCAATCTGAAAGCAAGGACCTCCAACAGAGTATTTTCCGAAATACTGCCTGTGCCACGCCAGAGAGGTAACGGGAGATTAGGGAGGTTAATAAGTGGCTCAAGAATTGGTGTACGAAAGAGGGGTTTGGGTTCCTGCAAAACTGGGCCGACTTCTCAGTTGGCTACAGGCTCTACGCTAGGGACGGGCTGCACCTCAATGGGGAGGGTGCAGCTGTGTTGGGGGAGAAAATGGCTTGAAGGTTGGAGGAGTGTTTAAACTAGGGATTGAGGGGGAGGGTATTCATTTTATAGGAGGGGAAGATAGTGCAGATAGAGACCTGGGCACAAATAAGGAAGATGGGGGTGGCGGTCGCATGGGGGTGGGGTTAGAACAGTTAATAATTTAAGAAAGAATAGAGGTACAGAGAGGAACATCAAGTGCATGTATACTAATGCCTGAAGCCTTGCCAACAAAATGGACGAATTAGAATTAATGTTGTTGGAGCATAATTATGACATGGTGGGGATATCTGAAACATGGCTGGATGAGAGCCATGACTGGGCTGTTAACTTGCAGGGTTATAGTCTGTTCCGAAATGACCAAATGGATAGGCGAGAGGGAGGGGTGTGTCTATATGTAAAATCGTCCTTAAAACCCATCCGGCATGATAATATAGGTGAATCTAATGAAAATGTAGAGTCCCTGTGGATGGAGATAAGGGGAGGGGGAAAAATAATAAATTACTGATAGGGGTTTGTTATAAATCTCCAAAAATAATGGAAGCAATGGAAATATCCTCATAAAGCAAATAGATGAAGCTGCGACTCCAGGGGAAGTCATTATTATGGGGGACTTCAACTACCCTGAAATAGATTGGGGAACAGAAGCCTGCAGTTCCAGCAAAGGTAATCGGTTTTTGACAGCTATGAAAGACAATTACCTTTCATAACTGGTTCAGGACCCAACAAGAAGGGGGGCACTGCTACATCTAATATTAACCAACAGGCCAGACCGCATATCAAATATAAGGGTTGGGGGTCACTTGGGGAATAATTATCACAAAATAATAAGTTTTCATGTATCCTTTAATAAGATGTGTAGTAGAGGGGTTACAAGGACACTAAACTTCAGGAGGGCAAATTTCCAACGGATGAGAGAGGATCTTGGTGCAATTAACTGGGACGATATACTGAGACATAAAAATACACAAAGAAAATGGGAGACATTTATTAGCATCCTGGATAGGACCTGTGCACAGTATATACCGTATGGGAATAAACATACCAGAAATAGGAGGAAACCAATATGGCTAAATAGAGCTGTAAGGGGCGCAATAAGTGACAAAAAGAAAGCATTTAGAGAATTAAAGGAAGTAGGTAGTGAGGAGGCATTAAATAAATACAAAAAATTAAGTAAATTCTGTAAAAAGCTAATCAAGGCAGCAAAGAATGAGACAGAGAGACTCATTGCCAGGGAGAGTAAAAATAATCCCAAAATATTCTTTAACTACGTAAATAGTAAGAAACTAAAAAATGAAGTGTTGGCCCGCTTAAAAATAGTCTGGGTGAAATGGTGGATGAGGATGAGGAAAAAGCCAATATGCTAAATGATTTTTTTTCATCAGTATTTACACAAGAAAATCCCATGGCAGACAAAATGACTAGTGATAAAAATTCCCCATTAAATGGCACCTGCTTAAGCCAGCAGGAAGTACGGCGGCGTCTAAAAATCACTAAAATTGACAAATCTCCGGGCCCGGATGGGAAGCACCCCTGAATACTGCAGGAATTAAGTACAGTCATTGATAGACCATTATTTTTAATCTTTAAAGACTCCATAAGAACAGGGTCTGTACCACAGGACTGGCGTATAGCAAATGTGCCAATATTCAAAAAGGGGACAAAAACTGAACTCGGTAATTATAGGCCAGTAAGCCTAACCTTTACTGTGGGCAAACTCCTGGAGGGCATTCTAAGGGATGCTATACTGGAGTATCTGAAGAGGAATAACCACATGACCCAGAATCAGCACAGGTTTACTAGGGACCGTTCATGTCAGACTAATCTGATCAGCTTCTATGAAGAGGTAAGTTCCGGACTGGACCAAGGGAACCCAGTGGACGTAGTGTATATGGACTTTTCAAAAGCTTTTGATATGGTGCCACAAAAAAAGGTTGATACATAAAATGAGAAAAATGGGGATAGGGGAAAATATGTGTAAGTGGGTTAAGAGCTGGCTCAGGGATAGGAAACAAAGGGTGGTTTTTAATGGAGCACACTCAGACTTGGTCGCGGTTAGCAGTGGGGTACCACAGGGGTCAGTATTGGGCCCTCTTCTTTTTAACATAATTATTAATGACCTTGTAGGGGTCATTAAGAGCAGAATTTCAATATTTGCAGATGACACTAAACTCTACAGGTTAATCAATACAGAGGAGGACATTTTTATATTACAGGATGATTTATGTAAACTAGAAGCTTGGGCTGATAAATGGCAAATGAGCTTTAATGGGGATAAATGTAAGGTCATGCACTTGGGTAGAAGTAATAAGATGTATAACTATGCGCTTAATTCTAAAACTCTGGGCAAAACCGTCAATGAAAAAGACCTGGGTGTATGGGTGGATGACAAACTCATGTTCAGTGGCCAGTGTCAGGCAGCTGCTACAAAGGCAAATAAAATAATTGGATGCATTAAAAGAGGCATAGATGCTCATGAGGAGAACATAATTTGACCTCTATACAAGTCACTAGTTCGACCACACTTAGAATACTGTGCACAGTTCTGGTCTCCGGTGTATAAGAAAGACATAGCTGAACTAGAGCGGGTGCAGAGAAGAGCGACCAAGGTTATTAGAGGACTGGGGGGTCTGCAATACCAAGATAGGTTATTACACTTGGGGCTATTTAGTTTGGAAAAATGAAGACTAAGGGGTGATCTTATTTTAATGTATAAATATATGAGGGGACAGTACAAAGACCTTTCTGATGATCTTTTTAATCATAGACCTGAGACAGGGACAAGGGGGCATCCTCTACGTCTGGAGGAAAGAAGGTTTAGGCATAATAACAGACGCGGGTTCTTTGTAAGAGCAGTGAGACTATGGAACTCTCTGCCGTATGATGTTGTAATGAGTGATTCATTACTTAAATTTAAAAAGGGATTGGATACCTTTCTTGAAAAGTATAATTTTGCAGGGTATATATACTAAATTCCTTGATAGGGCGTTGATCCAGGGAACTAGTCTGCTTGACGTATGTGGAGTCGGGAAGGAATTTTTTTCCCGAAAGTGGAGCTTACTATTTGCCACATGGGTTTTTTTTTGCCTTCCTCTGGATCAAAATGTTAGGGCATGTTAGGTTAGGCTATGGATTGAACTAGATGGACTTAAAGTCTTACTTCAACCTTAATAACTATGTTACTATGATGCCCCCTAGATCGCCTCCATATAGCATAATGCACTCTACATAGGCCTCCATATAGTATAATGAACTCCTCATAGGCCTCTATAGTATAATGCATTCCCCTTAGGCAGTCTCTGTATTGCATAATGCACTCCCTATAGGCAGACTCTACAGTATAATGCAGTCCTCCATAGGCAGACTCTATATTGCATAATGCACTCTCCATAAGTAGACTCTACATTATACTGCACTCTCCATAGGCAGACTCTATATTGTATTATACATTCCCCATAGGCAGACTCTATATTGTACACTGCTCAAAAAAATAAAGGGAACACTAAAATCCCACATCCTAGATATCAGTGAATGAAATATTCCAGTTATAAATCTTTATTCATTACATAGTGGAATGTGTTGAGAACAATAAAACCTAAAAATTATCAATGTAAATCACAACTAATATTCCACGAATGTCTGGAGTTGGAATGATGCTCAAAATCAAGGTGGAAAATGAAGTTACAGGCTGATCCTACTTAAGTCGAAATGCCTCAAGACAAGGAAATGATGCTCAGTGGTGTGTGTGGCATCCACGTGCCTGTATGACCTCCCTACAACACCTGGGCATGCTCCTAATGAGGCGGTGGATAGTCTACTGAGAGATCTCCACACAGACCTGGACTAAAGCATCCGACAACTCCTGGACAGTCTGTGGTGCAACGTGACGATGGTGGAGAGTGTGAGACATGATGTCCCACATGTGTTCAATCAGATTCAGGTCTGGAGAATGAGCAGGCTAGTCCATAGCTTCAATGCCTTCATCTTGCAGGAACTGCTGACACATTCCAGCCACATGAGGTCTGGCATTGTCCTGCATTAGGAGGAACCCAAGGCCAACTGCAACAGCATATGGTCTCACAAGGGGTCTGAGGATCTCATCTCGGCACCTAATGGGAGTCAGGCTATCTCTGGCGAGCATATGGAGGGCTGTGCGGCCCTCCAAAGAAATGCCACCCCACACCATTACTGACCCATTGCCAAATCGGTCATGCTGAAGGATGTTACAGGCAGCAGATCGCTGTCCACAGCGTCTCCAGACTCTGTCACGTCTGTCACATCTGCTCAGTGTGAACCTGCTGTTATCTGTGAAGAGCACAGGGCGCCAGTGGTGAATTTGCCAATCCTGGTGTTCTGTGGCAAATGCCAAGCATCCTGCACGGTGTTGGGCTGTGAGCACAACCCCCAACTGTGGACGTCGATCACTCAGACTATCCTCATGGAGTTGGTTTCTAACCGTTTGTGCAGACACATGCACATTTGTGGTCTGCTGGAGGTCATTTTGCAGGGCTCTGGCAGTGCTTCTCCTGTTCCTCCTTGCACAAAAGCTGAGGTAGCAGTCCTGCTG
This sequence comes from Ranitomeya imitator, assembly GCF_032444005.1. Lineage (NCBI taxonomy): Eukaryota > Metazoa > Chordata > Amphibia > Anura > Dendrobatidae > Ranitomeya > Ranitomeya imitator. Next base: position 766,667,917 of record NC_091283.1, read on the forward strand.
CTGGGTTGTTGCCCTCCTACGACCCCCTTCACATCTTCTGGTGTACTGGCCTGTCTACTGGTAGCGCCTCCAGCCTCTGGACACTATGCTGACAGACACAGCAAACCTTCTTGCCACAGCTCGCATTGATGTGCCATCCTGGATGAGCTGCACTACCTGAGCGACTTGTGTGGGTTGTAGAATCCATCTCATGCTACCATGAGTGTGAAAGCACAACCAACATTCAAAAGTGACCGAAACATTAGCCAGAAAGCATTGGTACTGAGATGTGGTATGGGGTCCCCACCTGCAGAACCACTCTTTTATTGAGTGTGTCTTGATAATTGCCAATAATTTCCATCTGTTGTCTATTCCATTTGCACAACAGCATGTGAAATTAATTGTCAGTGTTGCCTCCTAAATGGACAGTTTGATTTCACAGAAGTTTGATTTACTTGGAGTTATATTCTGTTGTTTAAGTGTTCCCTTTATTTTTTTGAGCAGTGTATAATGCACCCCCCATACGCAGGATCTATAGTATAATGCACCCCCATATGCAGACTCTATAGTATAATGCACCCCTTCATGGGCAGACTCTATAGTATAATGCACCCCCATAGGCAGACTCTATAGTAAAGTGCAGGCACCCCCGTAAAAACAATAAATACAATATTCACCTCTCTTCCTCTTCGTTGATCTGCTGCTCAGAACACCAGCACATCTCCGGACAGCGGGTGCCTAGTAGTGACGTCGTTGAGACCCCTGTAAGTGTCTGCATCATTGATGTCAGATATTGAGAGGAGGAATGATGGGAGAGGGAGTGTAACGCTCCCTCTCTCATCAATCCAATCAGCTGTATCTGCATCTAGCCAACACAGTTGCACTTGCGATGACGGCAGTGGTAGAGCAGGGAGATTGATTCTCCCTGCTCTGCCACAGAATGTAACTATCGGTGTGCTGTGCACGCTGATACAGTTACAGTAGTGTAGCTACGGGTAGGCCCCCTCAGTTCGTGGGGCCTGGTGCGACTGTCCCCTTTGCCACCCTGGTGACTACGCTATTGGTAAAGATGTGTACAAGATTGTTATTACCCTTCTGATAAAATAACTAAAGCCCATAATGGTCAACTTTCAAAGCTGACAAGTAATAAAAATCAGACATTGCATTGGAATTTTTATTCAACATAAGAATTACAAAACAAGCAAACGAAAAAACTAAAATGGCCTGGGTAAAAAATGATGGTACATAACTTAATTTTTTTTTCTCCAACCCTTTGAGATAACTAATGAAACTAATGATTTCTATAACTCTTAATGGGGCTTTTCTGCACCTGTGCACAGATATTTTTGCCACTCATCATGATACAAAGTGATCCCGCTGTCTCAGGCATGAAGGCGCTTTATCCAGACGGCAGGTTTAGCTCCTTCCATAGATATTCAACAGGATGTAGATCAGCGCTCATAGAAGCCACTTTCAGAATAGTCCAACACTGTCACATAACTGCCTAAATATGAAAATCGCATACGAGTGAAGCGGCTATGTGATGACTGCTCGAACCAGCAAGCAGAGCTGAATCCTGACAGTGAGGATATTACACGCTGTTAGGATTTGCTGCAGGGCTTCATTTTATAATTAAAGGGTGCATCCAGGTTTGAAATGAAAATCTGCAGTCACTATAGGTGGCTGCAGGCTTCTGAATTCTCACAGTGCATGCACTGCACACTTTTAGGATTCTCCCTTGCACAAGTATGTGATTTGGATAATTCCGGCCATATTGTGACCAGTCGTGCCCGGCCTCGCTCACTTCATTTTCATCGAGTGAGGCCACGCATATCTAGTCAGCACTTGACCATGTTTGAAAATCGGCCGCACCAGAGAATCCTGACAGCGTGCAGTGTACACTGCGAGAATACAGAAGTCTGCAGTCATATAGAAAAACTGCAGACTCATCACAAACTTGGATAACCCCTTTAATGCTCCTAGCATAAATAAAAACATGAGAATTAGTATAATAAAAAAAGGTGTACATCCAGGGACCTTATAGATGACGTTGTCTCTGGAGTCGTTCTCTTTCTTTTCTTCTAAATCTTGTCCAGACTCCATGAGTTCTCTCATCCACAGTTGTCTCTGCAGACTTCCATCTTCTCCGGTTTTGTGCAGCACATCCCCACACGACGCCCTTAAAGATAGAAGTGTAATTATAATGCTCTCAAATGAAAATATTTATATATGCTGAGACCCGGTATAAATAATTGCCCTTCACTATACTCCCTGCACAAAATATGACCCCATGCTGTCCCTCTTATGGTGCATGTTCTCCACACTGCTCCCTCCTTTCCTTACTTGGCCCCCTCTTCACACTTTTCTCTCACACTCAGCCCCCCTATAGGGCTCAGTCTATAAATTGTGCCCCCTCATCACACACCCCCTCCTTGCTATACTGTCACCTCCTGGCTGTGCCCTTTCACTGTTGCCCCATGCTACACCCCCCACACTATTCAGTCTCTATTCTATGCCCACTTAAACTTTTTTCCCCATACTGTCTCCTCGCATGTTTTCCCCTCCTTCCTCATACAAATACCCTCTCATTTTCCATACTGCCTCCTCACACATCCCTCCGACTCCCCATACTGTGCTGCACCAATCCCATCACCCCCAAACTATGTCCTCATACATTTTCCTCTCGCTTCTCATACTGTCTGCACCCATATCACCACTCACCATACTTTGTCTGCACCCTTCCACCATACATGCCCCATCTCATATCTTCCTCCTCATATTGTCATCAAATTGCTCGCCCTCCCCTTATAGTGTCTGCACCTGTCACTTCCTTGCTACCCAAATTTGTCTCTTCAAATCATACCCCGTTACATGAAATCTCACCCAAGCCCCAGCCTCGTTACACTAAAAACCCTATCACCGTGAATCTCCCCACACAGTAAGTACCCCCACACACACTTAGTGAATTCCCCTCTCACACACAGTGACTACCACACACAGTAAATATGCCCCTCACACACAATAAACACCTCCACACACACAGTAATTACCCCCTCCTCACACACACAGTAATTACCCCACGAGTACTATTTAATACGGAGAGCTGAAGCGCTGCAGTTTCTCTGTGCCAGCTTGACACCGGCTCAGAGAACTGCTGACTCCCAGTGCCAGATGCGGTACAGCAGATCCAAAACATAACCGAGCCTCCTTCATGTTTCACAGTAGCTACAATGTTCTTTCTATACTTCATTTTTCCATCTGTGAACATGAAACTGATGTGACTTGTCAAAAAGCTTGAGTTTTGTCTCATCTGTCCAAAGGACATTCTCCCAGAAGTTTTGTTGCTTACCACCAGTATTCATTTTAGCAAATTTTAGTTTTTTTTCAAGGATTTGCTTTCAACACTGGTTTCCTCTTCGGTCATCTTCCATGAAGTTCACTTTATCCAAGACAGTGACGGATGGTGCAATCTGACACTGATGTACCTTGACCTTGGAGGTCACCTCTAATCTCTTAATTGTTCTGGGCTCTTTGGTTACCATTCACATTATCAATCTCTTCAATTTGTCATCAATTTTCATCTTGCGGCCATGTCCAGTGAGGTTGGCTACTGTCCCAGAGAACTCTGAATAATATGTGCAACTGTAGCAACAGGAACATCAAGCTGTTTGAAGATGATCTAATACATGTTTGTCTATAATTTGCTCTCTAATTGCCTTAGACAACTCTTTAGCTTTCTTTGGTCTAAGTTCAGTACACACATCATTATACCAAACAGCACAGTGACTACATTTCACAGTTTAAATAGGCAAACTGACTCATTACAAGTTTGTAGACAACTATGATTCGAATTTCAGGACACTCGTTAAATTAATGTGGCACCCCTAGGGGTATTTGCCACAAAAATAGTTACTGACAGTAAGTACAAATACTAAAATAGCAAGACTGCACTACCACCTCCGGCCAGAAGGGGGAGCTCCAGAGACTCCCCTTGATCCATTCTGGTCTGAGAGAAGAAATGGCAGTTGGGCTAAGGAGCTGATAGTGAGAGGTCATACAATTGAATCTCTAACAGCCCTGTGACTGTTACCAGGCCTAAATCACCGGCCTGAGGAGAAGAGGGATAGAGAAAAAGGACATTGTGAGAACCGGGTAGCATTAATCACTACCCAGAACAGGCGCAAAGACGGATACCGGATCCGTGGCTGTATTCATAATATATAATACAGCAACCGGAAAAACGTGAGGTGATATCAGCTTCACTAGGGCCGGACGCAGCAACAGACACAGAGTTCAGCGGTACTCCCAGAGGGGGTAAACCGATAAAAGGACTCGGGTTGCCCGTCGAACCAGGACCCAGAGGGGACAGATTGGGCCAGCAGCCAGTTCACATACAGCAGCAGGGCCACACAGAAATTGCGCACAATAAGAGGCGAAGACCCCGGCAGGGTCAAAGTAACTCAGAGTTCCCATACAGACTCCGGTGACAGGACTGGTTGTAAATCCTTTTATGTTAAAGTAAACTGGTTAAACGTTTCAGTGCCTCAGTCTTTCATTTGGACAATAGCCATCTATCCAGGATCGGGATCATCGCCGCTGGGAGAACCTGCTGCTGATCAAGTAAGTGCCTGTCCCCTCATGATACCCCTTACACTGTGCATTGCCTGAGGCCACAGCACCGGGTCAAGCCACCCGTGACATCCCCCTGAAGAGACAGACTCCATTGGTCCGGTGCTGGGTATCCCGGTCTCCTGGGCGTCACAATTGGCGTCACGAACAGGATCTAGCCAGCCCGTATACCGGGTATTGTGTGCCGTGATTGGAGCCCAAAACTGTGAAAACTGGGATGAAAAATCTTGAAAATTGACTTTATTAAAGAAAAATCCATTCCCCATTGAAAACTATTGAAAGTGACTTTTCCCCATTGGTTATAATGGAGTAAAGATGGCCGCCATCCCCTGAGGTAATCACTTCATAACCGTTAGGCACGAGACTGTTAATTGAGCTACGCCATCACCTGAGCCCCAGTCTAACTGAAAAACTTCAGAATCCGCCATTACAGAGCGCGGTGGGTGGGAGCAGCAGGGGGCGTGTCATTGTGGGCGACACCAAGCTGAGCGCTCTGACATCAGAGCAAGGGGAAAATCGATCCTGCTGCACAGCGGAACGAATCTACACTATCCCGACGGAAGCGGAGGACCGGAAGGGTCCGGATTAACTAAGGGGGCACAGTATGTCGCAGCACGGAGACGCCGCAGCACCCGGCAACGCTAATGCAGCTGAAAGACAGAGTGTCAATAGAGAGTCCGGCAGCGCAGCGGTGCAAGGAGTGGCGCCCATCATGCCGGTGCTGATGCCATATACCCCGGGTGGCCCATGGCTTCCAATGTATGAAGGTGAGCCTAATACCCTTGACGATTTCAGAGAAAAGATGCTGGCCCATTTTGACATGTTCCCTGTGGGTGAAGTTCAGCGTGTTAGTCTCCTGATGATGCAGTTAAGTGGCCATGCTAAGCGAGAAGTCACAGCATGGGCAGCTGATCTAAAAGGCACTGTTGAACGCATATTTGCTGGATTAAAAGCTACATTTGAAACCACGGCCAGCAGCAAAGCTAAAATACGATTCTTTAATTGCAAACAAAAAGCTAATGAGGGCGTGAGAGACTTTGCCTTAAACCTGCAGGAAGCCCTTAAATCACTTACACTGGCTGAACCCATTTTTAACACCGGAGCGGATAAACTGCTAAGAGATCAATTTATTGAGGGACTCTACACCCCTTCTCACTGGGGGCATGTGAGCATGCTTGTTTTTAAGAACCCTGAATTGACATTTGCCCAATTGAAGGAGAGCGCTATACGTCTCCAGCTGGCAGAGGCACCTCGGGATCAGGATCCTGCGCAACCCATGGCAGAGGCACCTCAACAACAGGGAGTGCCAGTGACATCAGCTATGTCTGGGGCCATTGCTAAGCCCCTGGGGCCCAGTACTAATGAGGCTCTTCAACAAAAGCTTGACTCTTTAGCTGATGTTGTTGCTTCAATGGCTAAAACCATGCAGGAGATGAGAGGACACAAGATGGAGTTGGCAAACTGTAGAGAGGATGTTCCATGGATGAGACCCCGGAGATACCCGACATGGAGAGGACGACCCCGCGACCGCTACCAACCGGATGGACAGCCCATTTGCCGCCGTTGCCAGCAGCCAGGCCACTTTGCACGAGATTGTGATTTAAACGGGAATCCCCTGGGAATGCGGGCCGCTTCACAGGAATGAACTTTCAAGGCCCAACACCCTGGCACGACAGGTACATCGGAGGACGACCCATTATCCCGATCGTGCTGGACGGAATTCCCCTCAACGCTTTGCTGGACACAGGTTCCCAGATTTCATCTATACCGTATATCCTTTATAAGAGGTACTGGGCTGATGCAGATATTGATAAAGGGCCCTCTGATGTTGAACTAGATATATGGGCCAGTAATGGTAAGTTGGTACCGAAACTAGGATTCAGGGAGATGACCATAAAGATTGGTAAAGTAGAACTGAAGAAACAGGGTATAATTGTTGTTGATGTTGACCGGCGGAACTGTGAACCAACTGTATTGATAGGAATGAATGTGTTAGAGAACTGCTTTTCCGAAGTCATTTCTGTCTTACAGCAAATTGCTGAAACTGCCCAATCCTGCCAGCAGAGAGTTCTCCGGAGGGAAATAAAAGTATTGATGTTAAGGCAACAGGTAGAAGTTGCAGGTGGAGAAATCGGCAGTGTGAGGGTAAGTGATCCAACGTCTATTGTAATCCCACCAAAAACAGAAATGCTGGTATGGTGTAGAGCAGCCATTGGTACTAAGGGACGAGATTATCAAGCCTTAATAGAACCAGGGATAGTCGAGGTACACCGGGGACGAGTGCCGGTACGACTTTTGAACTGTGGAGAGGAAGAGGTCACTTTGCCAAGGTATGCTACAATGGCAAAGCTATATACTGTTGACAACAATGCCATCACAACCATTGAGCCCTTAGAACCAACCTGTCAGGTGGAAGGCAATGGCTCAGATGGAGAAATGGAGGATTGGTGCCAACAGCTACACGTGGGCATAAATTCAACACCTACCCATCAAAAACAAGGGGTGTATAGGCTAGTGACGGAATATGAACAAGTCTTCAGTAAACACCCATTGGACTTCGGACGGATAGAAGGGGTAGAACACACAATCCCCACAGGTGACCATCCCCCAATAAAAGAAAGATATAGACCCATACCGCCCGCTCACTATCAATGTGCAAAAGATATGCTGAGGGAAATGAAACAGGCCGGGGTAATAAGAGACAGCTGTAGCCCCTGGGCGGCCCCTCTAGTGATTGTCAAAAAAAAGGACGGAACCATGAGAATGTGCGTAGACTACCGGAAGATTAATAACATCACCCATAAAGACGCCTACCCCTTGCCTAGGATAGAAGAGTCCTTAACTGCTTTGAAATCTGCTAATTATTTTTCCACCTTAGACTTAACAAGCGGGTATTGGCAAGTCCCTGTGGCTGAGAGAGATAAGGAAAAGACGGCATTCACCACACCAATGGGTCTATGTGAATTTAATCGCATGCCGTTCGGACTCTGCAACGCATCCGGTACCTTCCAGCGGCTGATGGAATGCTGCCTCGGACACAAGAACTTCGAGACCGTCCTCCTGTACCTAGATGATGTGATCGTCTACTCAAAGACTTACGAACAACACTTAATAGACCTGGCAGAAGTGTTCGAAGCCTTATCCAGGTATGGCATGAAAGTCAAGCCATCCAAATGTCACCTTCTCAAGCCAAAGGTACAGTACCTGGGACACATCGTGAGTTCGGAGGGAGTAGCACCAGATCCCGAGAAAATAAGCGCCATAAGGGATTGGCCAAGACCTACCAGCGCAAAAGAAGTGAGACAATTCCTGGGATTGGTGGGTTACTATCGCAGATTTATAAAAGGATTTACCAAGTTGGCAGCACCCTTGCAAGACACCTTGGTAGGGCAGACGAAGAAACCTTCAAACCGAAACCCTCCTTTTCAGTGGAACGACGAAAGGGAAGACTCCTTTGAACAACTAAAGAAGGCACTAACCGGAGAAGAGGTTCTGGCATACCCAGATTACCATAAACCTTTCATCCTCTACACCGATGCCAGTAATGTGGGACTAGGAGCGGTGCTGTCACAAAAGCAAGAAGGTCGGGAGAAAGTCATCGCCTTTGCAAGTAGAAAGCTCCGGCCTACTGAAAGAAATTCAGAAAATTACAGCTCCTTCAAATTGGAACTACTGGCAGTAGTTTGGGCTGTGACGGAGCGTTTCAAACACTATCTGGCCGCTGCAGAATTTATTGTCTATACTGACAACAATCCGTTGACCCACCTGGACACAGCCAAATTAGGTGCGTTAGAACAGCGATGGATAGCCCGGTTATCTAATTACAACTTCATAATCAAGTATCGAGCAGGTCGCAAGAATGGAAATGCCGATGCCCTATCCCGGATGCCACACTTGAGAGATGTAGAAGAGGAAACGGGGGAGCTTGAAGAAATTGAACTACCAGCCTTCCATCGTCCCAAGGCAAAACATCATCAGTCAAGTACCTATCAGAAACAACAAGAGGTGAATTTTAATCCGTTAGCACACCATAGATGGGCTGACACCCAAGACAGCAATCCGGCTGTGAAGTTGGTGAAAGAACTGTTGACTGAGCAAAGTGCATATCCCGATGAGGATGCCCCAGAAGAGACGCATCAACTCTGGAAAGAGAGAGGCAAAATGTTCCTGTATCAAGGGAAGCTCTGTAGAAGATACACCAATCCGAAAACACATGAATTGGTTTGGCAGATTATTGTGCCTAAACAAGATGTGAAGATGGTCCTCGAAGCTTACCATAATGGTGCTGGTCACTTCGGTTGGAAAAAGTTAGAAGTACTTCTAAGAGAAAGATTTTATTGGGTCGGGATGAGAAAATCAATCGAACAGTGGTGCAGAAATTGTGGCCCGTGCAACCTCAGAAGAAACGATCAAAAGAACCAAAGAGCACCACTGCAGCCCATAATCACCAAACAACCACTTGAACTTGTAGCCATGGACCATGTGAAGTTGACACCAAGCCGGTCCGGCTATGTCTATGCCTTGACCATCGTGGACCATTATTCACGCTTCTTGGTAGTAGTACCCGTAAAAGATCTGACAGCAAAAACAGCAGCCAAAGCGTTCCAAACGTACTTTTGTAGACCCCATGGATATCCGGAACAGGTTCTCACCGACCAAGGTACAGCCTTTGAATCAGAGATCTTCAGAGAATTCTGTAATATGTATGGTTGCAAAAAGATCCGGACGACGGCCTATCATCCACAAACAAACGGCTTATGCGAGAAGATGAACCATATTGTAATAGACCTACTAAAGACTTTACCTGAGACAGAAAGGAATCAATGGCCAGAGAAATTGCCTGACTTGGTGGATCTGTATAATCATGTCCCGGTGAGCTCCACCAACTGCACCCCAGCTTACCTTATGCGTGCAAGACCCGGCCAATTACCAATCGATCTAGAAATGGGAATTCTGAAACCAGACGCAGAAGTTCAAGACTCCAATTGGGATATCATACGGCAAAAGCAGTATCGCCAAGTGCAAGAGAGTGTGGAAAGAAGCCTTCAGCAAACTAGAGAAAGACAAGAGCGAACTTTCAACCAGAATGCTCTAGCGACCCCATTAAGACCGGGTGACCAAGTGCTCAAGAGAAATCGTCGAACCAATAAACTGGACAATCAGTGGGAAGCCGTACCCTACACAGTTTTACCAACAAGAGTGGATAATCCTAAAATGTGTCTCATTAGCAAAAACGGAGGCTTAACATCTGTACTAGTGTCAAGAGACAATCTTAAATTATGTCCGGAAGCATTGAAAGAGCCAGACGTTGTCCAGCCAGAACCAGAAGTTATTCAACCCATACAGGTTCAACCAGTAAAGGAAAAAGAAGAGGAAGTGTATCACACCTGTATAGGAGACTTTCCCAAAACTCTACTAACATACCATGGTGCAGTAGTGGTTCCCATGGTGGCCTTTTACCCAACACCGAACCCAATACCAGAAGTCCCAAGACAGGAAGAGGCTGACCCCGTACTACAGGAGGTTCCAGGCCAGGAAGAACAGATTCCTGGTCAGAGTAATCCCATTCACGGAGGACTTGCCAACTCCATAGTCGTGGAATTATCTTTAGCAGAGCGGGCAGATACTACATCCGCAGTAGACAGTAGTACACCACATGAAGAGACACCGCTATTACGTAGATCACAGCGTAGTACCCAGGGTCAATTACCGGCCAGGTATGCAGATTACCAACTATAAAGCTCATAATGTGAATTGTATATATGTTATGCCGTATATAGTTAAACAGAAAATGTAGTATAGTCATTGTTATCAGTCTGCAACGTTTAAGCCCAGTGCCTACAGAGACTTGTCTGTATGAACTTATTGCATATTCTTGAACTTTTTATCAGCCCGGAGGCACTAAATCAAAGCTCCGGAAAGACTGCTTTTTGAACTTTGCTTTTTGCTCTTTTTGAACTTTCTTTAGACTTTATATTGATAACTCCGTTGGAAAAATGGAACTAAATTCCTGGACACTAAGTACAGTGCCTTTCCTAATACCTTCAAGGATAGAACTGTATTAATGGACGCTATTTGAAGTGACTTTTTACAGAACTCTATTTTTGTTTCCTTGAGTGGTTTTTGTAACTTTTCATTTTTAAGACTCTGTACATATTAATTGTTATTTCAAAATGTTATTGTCCCACAGTCCCGGAGTACTGTTCTTAACTAAGGGGGAATGTGGCACCCCTAGGGGTATTTGCCACAAAAATAGTTACTGACAGTAAGTACAAATACTAAAATAGCAAGACTGCACTACCACCTCCGGCCAGAAGGGGGAGCTCCAGAGACTCCCCTTGATCCATTCTGGTCTGAGAGAAGAAATGGCAGTTGGGCTAAGGAGCTGAAAGTGAGAGGTCATACAATTGAATCTCTAACAGCCCTGTGACTGTTACCAGGCCTAAATCACCGGCCTGAGGAGAAGAGGGATAGAGAAAAAGGACATTGTGAGAACCGGGTAGCATTAATCACTACCCAGAACAGGCGCAAAGACGGATACCGGATCCGTGGCTGTATTCATAATATATAATACAGCAACCGGAAAAACGTGAGGTGATATCAGCTTCACTAGGGCCGGACGCAGCAACAGACACAGAGTTCAGCGGTACTCCCAGAGGGGGTAAACCGATAAAAGGACTCGGGTTGCCCGTCGAACCAGGACCCGGAGGGGACAGATTGGGCCAGCAGCCAGTTCACATACAGCAGCAGGGCCACACAGAAATTGCGCACAATAAGAGGCGAAGACCCCGGCAGGGTCAAAGTAACTCAGAGTTCCCATACAGACTCCGGTGACAGGACTGGTTGTAAATCCTTTTATGTTAAAGTAAACTGGTTAAACGTTTCAGTGCCTCAGTCTTTCATTTGGACAATAGCCATCTATCCAGGATCGGGATCATCGCCGCTGGGAGAACCTGCTGCTGATCAAGTAAGTGCCTGTCCCCTCATGATACCCCTTACACTGTGCATTGCCTGAGGCCACAGCACCGGGTCAAGCCACCCGTGACATCCCCCTCAAGAGACAGACTCCATTGGTCCGGTGCTGGGTATCCCGGTCTCCTGGGCGTCACATTAACATGTCAATATGGTCAAATTATTTAAAAAAAATTTCTCAGGGTACCATCATTTTGTCCTCGCTATTTTTATTAGTTTGCTTTTTAAAATGTTTTTGTTGAACCGCAGTTCAAAAGCAATGACTTTCCTGCTTCCCTTTTCCCTTCTTATTATACTTCTGTTAATATTTAAAAATGTAATAAAAATTATTGAAACACAAAGCAATGACTGATTTTCGTTATTTGATATTTAGTAAATTTGAAAATTATTTTTGTCAGCTTCAAGTTATTTTAGTGACCATTATGGGCTTTTTTAACTTTAGCGGAAGGCCACCAATAATTTGGTCATGTGTATGTACAGGTCCTTCTCAAAAAATTAGCATATAGGGTTAAATTTCATTATTTACCATAATGTAATGATTACAATTAAACTTTCATATATTATAGATTCATTATCCACCAACTGAAATTTGTCAGGTCTTTTATTGTTTTAATACTGATGATTTTGGCATACAACTCCTGATAACCCAAAAAACCTGTCTCAATAAATTAGCATATCAAGAAAAGGTTCTCTAAACGACCTATTACCCTAATCTACTGAATCAACTAATTAACTCTAAACACATGCAAAAGATACCTGAGGCTTTTATAAACTCCCTGCCTGGTTCATTACTCAAAACCCCCATCATGGGTAAGACTAGCGACCTGACAGATGTCAAGAAGGCCATCATTGACACCCTCAAGCAAGAGGGTAAGACCCAGAAAGAAATTTCTCAACAAATAGGCTGTTCCCAGAGTGCTGTATCAAGGCACCTCAATGGTAAGTCTGTTGGAAGGAAACAATGTGGCAGAAAACGCTGTACAACGAGAAGAGGAGACCGGACCCTGAGGAAGATTGTGGAGAAGGACCGATTCCAGACCTTGGGGAACCTGAGGAAGCAGTGGACTGAGTCTGGTGTGGAAACATCCAGAGCCACCGTGCACAGGCGTGTGCAGGAAATGGGCTACAGGTGCCGCATTCCCCAGGTAAAGCCACTTTTGAGCTACAGAGAAGCAGCACTGGACTGTTGCTAAGTGGTCCCAAGTACTTTTTTCTGATGAAAGCAAATTTTGCATGTCATTCGGAAATCAAGGTGCCAGAGTCTGGAGGAAGACTGGGGAGAAGGAAATGCCAAAATGCCTGAAGTCCAGTGTCAAGTACCGACAGTCAGTGATGGTGTGGGGTGCCATGTCAGCTGCTGGTGTTGGTCCACTGTGTTTCATCAAGGGCAGGGTCAATGCAGCTAGCTATCAGGAGATTTTGGAGCACTTCATGCTTCCATCGGCTGAAATGCTTTATGGAGATGAAGATTTCATTTTTCAGCATGACCTGGCACCTGCTCACAGTGCCAAAACCACTGGTAAATGGTTTACTGACCATGGTATTACTGTGCTCAATTGGCCTGCCAGCTCTCCTGACCTGAACCCCATAGAGAATCTGTGGGATATTGTGAAGAGAAAGTTGAGAGACGCAAGACCCAACACTCTGGATGAGCTTAAGGCCGCTATTGAAGCATCCTGGGCCTCCATAACATCTCAGCAGTGTCACAGGCTGATTGCCTCCATGCCACGCCGCATTGAAGCAGTCATTTCTGCCAAAGGATTCCCGACCAAGTATTGAGTGCATAACTGAACATTATTATTTGTTGGTTTTTTTGTTTGTTATTAAAAAACACTTTTATTTGATTGGATGGGTGAAATATGCTAATTTATTGAGACAGGTTTTTTGGGTTATCAGGAGTTGTATGCCAAAATCATCAGTATTAAAACAATAAAAGACCTGACAAATTTCAGTTGGTGGATAATGAATCTATAATATATGAAAGTTTAATTGTAATCATTACATTATGGTAAATAATGAAATTCAACACTATATGCTAATTTTTTGAGAAGGACCTGTATGTAATAAATATATATAAACGCATACCATATAACAAAAATCATATTTTTTTCCATCAGTCAGGATGCAAAGTTTATATTGGGTGTCCTACTGTTTTAAACAAAAATATGTTATGTAGCACTTATATGCAGTATACACCTTCATAAGAATGACAATAGCCACTCACATAACTTTTTAAGATTGTCCTAAAAGGATGCACTAGATTAAATCATATATGTGCTTTCGGACGTGGAAAGCAACAATTTAAAATAGCCTGATAAAATGCCTACAGGCTCAATGGGTTCTGGTAAAAGATGGTGTGTATCAATTTGCAAGACCCAGTTCAGTGGCTGAGTCACTAATCTGTGGATATCTGATGAGATCCCTGAGGACTGACTCCTACCTGACTGCATCCCTGGTTCCTCCTTTGAGTAGCTGGCATCATAGTTGTTGCTAGGGTTGAGCGAAACGGGTCGAACATTTTCAAAAGTCGCCGACTTTTGACAAAGTCGGGTTTCATGAAACCCGATCCGACCCCTGTGCGGGGTCGGCCATGCGGTACGCGACTTTCGCGCCAAAGTCGCGTTTCAATGACGCGAAAAGCGCCATTTCTCAGCCAATGAAGGTAAACGCAGAGTGTGGGCAGCGTGATGACATAGGTCCTGGTCCCCACCATCTTAGAGAAGGGCATTGCAGTGATTGGCTTGCTGTCCGCGGCGTCACAGGGGCTATAAAGGGGCGTTCCCGCCGACCGCCATGTTACTGCTGCTGATCTGAGCCTAGGGAGAGGTTGCTGCCGCTTCGTCAGAAGCAGGCATAGCGTTAGGCAGGGTCCATTAACCACCAAACCGCTTGTGCTGTAGCGATTTCCACTGCCCAACACCACCTTCGGTGTGCAGGGACAGTGGAAGCTACATTTTTTTTTTTTTTCCCCCTCAGCGCTGTAGCTCATTGGGCTGCCCTAGAAGGCTCCCTGATAGCTGCATTGCTGTGTGTACGCCGCTGTGCAAACCAACTGCTTTTTTCAAAGCACAAATCCTCTTGTTCCTTCCTTTCTGCACAGCTATCTTGTTTGTTTGTCCACACTTTTTATTTAATTTGTGCATCAGTCCACTCCTTATTGCTGCCTGCCATACCTGGCTGAGATTACTGCAGGGAGATAGTAATTGAAGGACAGTTCCTTTTTTTTTTTTTTTTTTGTGGGAGATTAAGATTGGCATTTCTGCTAGAGTGCCATCCCTGTCTGTGTCATCTCTCACTCAGTGGGCCATAGAAAGCCTATTTATTTTTTTGCTTGATTTGGGTTCTAAAATCTACCTGAAAAAATCACTACATCAATCAGTGGGAGAAAAATATTGGCCTCAGGGCTTGTGTGCCACTCCTTACTCCTGTGTGTGCCATCTCTCAGTGGGCCATAGAAAGCCTATTTATTTTTTTGCTTGATTTGGGTTCCAAAATCTACCTGAAAAAATCAATAAATCAATCAGTGGGAGATTAATATTGGCCTTTGGGCTTGTGTGCCAGTCCTAAGTGTGCCATCTCTCTCTCTCAGATAGTGGGCCATAGAAAGCCTATTTATTATTTTTTTTATTGGGTTTATAAATTTTCCCTGGAAAAAAAAAAAAAAAGTGGGAGATTAATATTGGCCTCTGGGCTTGTGTGCCAGTCCTGAGCGTGCCATCTCTCTCACAAATAGTGGGCCATAGAAAGCCTATTTATTTTTTTTGTTGATTTGGGTTCTAAATTCTACCTGAAAAAATCACTAAATCAATCAGTGGGAGATAAATATTGGCCTCTGGGCTTGTGTGCCACTCCTGACTCCTGTGTGCGTCCTCTCTCACTCAGTGGGCCCTAGAAAGCCTATTTTTTGTTTTATTTGTTTTCTAAATTCTCCCTGAAAAAATCATTTTATTTTATTTGGTTTCTAAATTATTCCTGAAAAAAATCATTTTTTTTGTATTTTTTTTTTCTAAAGTCTCCCTGAAAAAAAAAAAAAAAACAAATCAGTGGGAGATTAATATTGCCCTTTCTGCTTGTGTGCCAGTCTTGACTCCTGGGTGTGCCATCTCTCTCTCTCCAATTGTGGGCCATAGAAAGCCTATTAATTTTTTTGCTTGATTTGGGTTCCAAAATCTACCTGAAAAAATCACTAAATCAATCAGTGGGAGATAAATATTGGCCTCTGGGCTTGTGTGCCACTCCTGACTCCTGTGTGCGTCCTCTCTCACTCAGTGGGCCCTAGAAAGCCTATTTTTGTTTTATTTGTTTTCTAAATTCTCCCTGAAAAAATCATTTTATTTTATTTGGTTTCTAAATTATTCCTGAAAAAAATCATTTTTTTTGTATTTTTTTTTTCTAAAGTCTCCCTGAATAAAAAAAAAAAAAAATCAAATCAGTGGGAGATTAATATTGCCCTTTCTGCTTGTGTGCCAGTCTTGACTCCTGGGTGTGCCATCTCTCTCTCTCCAATTGTGGGCCATAGAAAGCCTATTAATTTTTTTGCTTGATTTGGGTTCCAAAATCTACCTGAAAAAATCACTTAATCAATCAGTGGGAGATAAATATTGGCCTCTGGGCTTGTGTGCCACTCCTGACTCCTGTGTGCGTCCTCTCTCACTCAGTGGGCCCTAGAAAGAATATTTTTTGTTTTATTTGTTTTCTAAATTCTCCCTGAAAAAATCATTTTATTTTATTTGGTTTCTAAATTATTCCTGAAAAAAAATCATTTTTTTTGTATTTTTTTTTCTAAAGTCTCCCTGAAAAAAACAAACAAAAACAAATCAGTGGGAGATTAATATTGCCCTTTCTGCTTGTGTGCCAGTCTTGACTCCTGGGTGTGCCATCTCTCTCTCTCCAATTGTGGGCCATAGAAAGCCTATTAATTTTTTTGCTTGATTTGGGTTCCAAAATCTACCTGAAAAAATCACTAAATCAATCAGTGGGAGATAAATATTGGCCTCTGGGCTTGTGTGCCACTCCTGACTCCTGTGTGCGTCCTCTCTCACTCAGTGGGCCCTACAAAGCCTATTTTTTTTTTATTTGTTTTCTAAATTCTCCCTGAAACAATCATTTTATTTTATTTTGTTTCTAAATTCTTCCTGAAAAATTCATTTTTTTGTATTTTTTTTTCTAAAGTCTCCCTGAAAAAAAAAAAAAAAAATCAAATCAGTGGGAGATTAATATTGCCCTTTCTGCTTGTGTGCCAGTCTTGACTCCTGGGTGTGCCATCTCTCTCTCTCCAATTGTGGGCCATAGAAAGCCTATTAATTTTTTTGCTTGATTTGGGTTCCAAAATCTACCTGAAAAAATCACTAAATCAATCAGTGGGAGATAAATATTGGCCTCTGGGCTTGTGTGCCACTCCTGACTCCTGTGTGCGTCCTCTCTCACTCACTGGGCCCTAGAAAGGCTATTTTATGTTTTATTTGTTTTCTAAATTCTCCCTGAAAAAATCATTTCATTTTATTTGGTTTATAAATTCTTCCTTAAAAAAATCATTTTTTTTTTTTTTTCTAATGTCTCCTTTTTAAAAAAAAAACACAAATCAGTGGGAGATTAATATTTACATTTGCGCTTCAGTGACAGTCCTGCGTATGTGGCATCTCTCTCATTTGTTGCCACCTACAACAGAGTGTGTAACATTGTGCCTGATTTTCGTTGTGGTCTCACCCACCTGTAAAGGGGTAGCTAAATCATACTGAAGTTATAGCTCACCGTGTAAGTTGTGTGACTGCAACAAATACCGTTAGTTTGGTAACGTTTTTAAAACAATGAGGAAGTCTGGTGGAAGAGGTCGTGGCCGGGGGCGTTCATTGTCAGCTGGTAATTAGGGTAGTGGTAGTGGTGGAGCATCAGGTGGTCGTGGGAAAAAAAATATTGCACCTAAGTCTGGAGCTGTGGAGCCAGGTTCGTCGTCTGGCTACACAAGGCCTCGAACGCTCCCTTTTCTGGGAGTAGGAAAACCGCTTTTAAAGCCGGAGCAGCAAGAGCAAGTTTTGGCTTATCTTGCTGACTCAGCCTCTAGCTATTTTGCCTCCTCTCGTGAAACTGGTAAAAGTAAAAGCAGCGCGTCGTTAGTGGATGTTCACGGTCAGGGACAAGTCACTTCCTTGTCCTCTTCAGCAAAAACAACAACAGAGAAGAATGCAGCAGGCGACACAACGGGTTACTCCATGGAGCTCTTTACACATACCGTCCCTGGCTTAGAAAGTGAAGCAGTTAACAGTCCATGCCCATTACAAGTTGAATCTGACATGGAGTGCACTGATGCACAGCCACAGCCAGACTACTATGCTGGTCCTTTGACTCAGACCACAACATTGCCCTCGCAGGGTGCTGATCAAGAATCAGACCCTGATGAGACTATGTTGCCCCATCACGAACGCTATACCACCGACCGACAAGGTGACACAGACGAAGTTGCACACGAGCTACAAGAAGAGGTAATAGATGACCCAGTTCTTGACCCCGATTGGCAGCCATTGGGGGAACAGGGTGCAGGCGGCAGCAGTTCTGAAGCGGAGGAGGAGGGGCCGCAGCAGGCATCAACATCGCAACAGGTTCCATCTGCCGGGCCCGTATCTTGCCCAAAACGCGTGGCAAAGTCAAAACCTGTTGGAGGACAGCGTGGCCATCCGGTTAAAGCTCAGTCTGCAATGCCTGAAAAGGTATCCGATGCTAGAAAGAGTGCAGTCTGGCATTTTTTTAAACAACATCCAATTGATCAGCGCAAAGTCATCTGTCAAAAATGTTCAACTACCTTAAGCAGAGGGCAGAATCTGAAAAGTCTCAATACAAGTTGCATGCATAGACATTAAACCACCATGCATTTGCAAGCTTGGACTAACTACCAAACGTCCCTTAAGGTTGTAGCACCCTCGGCCAATGAAGCTAGTCATCAACGCAACATCCCTTCCGGCAGTGTAGGGCCACCATTTTCTGCACCACCTGCAGTATCTGTGCAGGTTTCTTTGCCAGGCTAAAGAAGTCAGGGTCAGGGAATCACCAGTTTCGTAGTAGGAAACACTGCATCTAGGGCACCGGCGGCAACAATACCATCTCCCACCGTCTCTCAGTCTGCCATGTCCACCGGCACCCCCGCTAGTTCCACGATCTCCAGCTCTCCAGTCCAGCTCACCCTACATGAGACTATGGTTAGAAAAAGGAAGTACTTAGCCTCGCATCCGCGTACACAGGGTTTGAACGCCCACATAGCTAGACTAATCTCGTTAGAGATGATGCCCTACCGGTTAGTTGAAAGCGAAGCTTTCAAAGCCCTGATGGACTACGCTGTACCACGCTACGAGCTACCCAGTCGACACTTTTTTTCCAGAAAAGCCATCCCAGCCCTCCACCAGCATGTTAAAGAGCGCATCGTCCATGCACTCAGGCAATCTGTGAGCACAAAGGTGCACCTGACAACAGATGCATGGACCAGTAGGCATGGCCAGGGACGTTACGTGTCCATCACGGCACACTGGGTAAATGTGGTGGATGCAGGGTCCACAGGGGACAGCAAGTTTGGGACAGTTCTGCCTAGCCCACGGTCTAGGAAACAGTTGGCTGTAGCCATTCGCACCCCCTCCTCCTCCTCCTCGTCCTCCTGCAGAAGCGAGACCTCGTCCACAGACCGCAGTCGCACAACCACTCCATCCGCAGCTGCCACTGTTGCACACCAGGTCTCCCATTATGGGGCAGCTACTGGCAAACGTCAGCAGGCTGTATTGGCTATGAAGTGTTTGGGCGACAACAGACACACCGCTGAAGTTCTGTCCGAGTTCTTGGAGAAAGAAACGCAGTCGTGGCTGGGCACTGTAGATCTTGAGGCAGGCAAGGTAGTGAGTGACAACGGAAGGAATTTCATGGCTGCCATCTCCATTTCCCAACTGAAACACATTCCTTGCCTGGCTCACACCTTAAACCTGGTGGTGCAGTGCTTCCTGAAAAGTTATCCGGGGTTATCCGACCTGCTCCTCAAAGTGCGTGGACTTTGCTCACATATCCGCCGTTCGCCCGTACACTCCAGCCGTATGCAGACCTATCAGCGTTCTTTGAACCTTCCCCAGCATCGCCTAATCATAGACGTTGCAACAAGGTGGAACTCAACACTGCACATGCTTCAGAGACTGTGTGAACAGAGGCGGGCTGTTATGTTTTTGTGGGAGGATACACATACACGGGCAGGCAGTAGGATGGCAGACATGGAGTTGTCAGGTGTGCAGTGGTCGAAGATTCAAGACATGTGTCAAGTCCTTCAGTGTTTTGAGGAATGCACACGGCTGGTTAGTGCAGACAACGCCATAATAAGCATGAGCATCCCCCTAATGCGTCTGCTGATGCAAAGTTTGACGCACATAAAGGATCAGGCGTCTGCAGCTGAGGAAGAGGAAAGCCTTGATGACAGTCAGCCATTGTCTGGCCAGGGCAGTGTACAGGACGAGGTAGCGGGCGAAGAGGAGGAGGAGGACAAGGAGGATGATGGGGATGATTATATTTTTAATGAGGAAGCTTTTCCGGGGCCAGTGGAAATTGTTGGCGCGGCAAGGCCGGGTTCTGGTTTTTGGAGGGACACAAGTGACGTGGATTTGCCTGAAACTGCCCCTCAACCAAGCACAACCACAGATTTGAGAACTGGAACTTTGGCCCACATGGCGGATTATGCCTTACGTATCCTCAAAAGGGACACACGCATAACAAAAATGATGAACGATGACGATTACTGGTTGGCCTGCCTCCTTGATCCTCGCTATAAAGGCAAATTGCAAAATATAATGCCACATGAGAACTTGGAACTAATATTAGCAACCAAACAATCAACTCTTGTTGACCGTTTGCTTCTGGCATTCCCTGCACACAGCGCCCGTGATCGTTCTAACACGAGCTGCAGGGGCCAGCAGACCAGAGGTGTTAGAGGGGCAGAAATCAGAAGTGTCGTTGGCCAGAGGGGTTTTCTGACCAGGTTGTGGAGTGATTTTGCTATGACCGCAGACAGGACAGGTACTGCAGCATCAATTCAAAGTGACAGGAGACAACATTTGTCCAGTATGGTTACAAACTATTTTTCATCCTTATCGATGTTCTCCCTCAACCGTCATTCCCATTTGATTACTGGGCATCAAAATTAGACACCTGGCCAGAATTGGCAGAATATGCATTGCAGGAGCTTGCTTGCCCGGCAGCTAGTGTCCTATCAGAAAGAGTATTCAGTGCTGCAGGTTCAATACTAACAGAAAAAAGGACTCGTCTGGCTACCCAAAATGTAGATGATCTAACCTTCATTAAAATGAACCACAACTGGATTTCGAAATCTTTTGGCCCACCTTGCCCGGCTGACACCTAGCTTTCCTATGTAAAGGTCTTGCCTGTGGACTATTCTGAACGACTTTTCCAATCTCGTAATTTGCAGCACCTGATTGTCCAGCATCCGACATGTTAACACCTCCCTAAATGGCCAAAGTCCCCACACGGGGCCGTGGTATCGCCACTTGGCGCCAGCACCCGTGAGAGTACTGTTTGTCTGAAGAGGTGGGTGTGCCCGCTTTTGGTCGACGGCACTGCCACTAGGTCCCTCATAGTACAATAAAGTGTCTGGCGGTGGTGGTGCGCACCCAACGTCAGACACACCGTTGTAATATGAGGGGCCCTGGGCCTGTACCGCCGGCCACAAGACAGTCCCCCCCCCAGGTCAAACAGTGCTCTACCACTTGCAAAATTTTCTCTCACAGCTCCACCAATGTTTAGTCTATGCGCTGACATCCTTCAATGCCTGGCACTGTCAATACCATTGTATTGACATTTTTCTTATGTTAGGCCTTCGAAGCCTGTCTGCGGTCACTCCTTCCACTAGGCCTCCACTGACCTGTCTACTGCTGCCCGGGTTCCCCTGGAACCAATTTTAAATTGCCTACAGCCAGCCCAATTTATTATGTTAGGGCTTCGAAGCCTGTCTGTGGTCCCTCCTTCCACTAGGCCTCCACTGACCTGTCTACTGCTGCCCGGGTTCCCCTGGAACCAATTTTAAATTGCCTACAGCCAGCCCAATTTATTATGTTAGGGCTTCGAAGCCTGTCTGCGGTCCCTCCTTCCACTAGGCCTCCACTGACCTGTCTACTGCCGCCCGTGTTCCCCTGGAACCAATTGTAAATTGCCTACAGCCAGGCCAATTTATTATGTTAGGGCTTCGAAGCCTGTCTGCGGTCCCTCCTTCCACTAGGCCTCCACTGACCTGTCTACTGCTGCCCGGGTTCCCCTGGAACCAATTTTAAATTGCCTACAGCCAGCCCAATTTATTATGTTAGGGCTTCGAAGCCTGTCTGCGGTCCCTCCTTCCACTAGGCCTCCACTGACCTGTCTACTGCTGCCTGGGTTTCCCTGGAACCAATTTTAAATTGCCTACAGCCAGCCCAATTTATTATGTTAGGGCTTCGAAGCCTGTCTGCGGTCCCTCCTTCCACTAGGCCTCCACTGACCTGTCTACTGCTGCCCGGGTTCCCCTGGAACCAATTTTAAATTGCCTACAGCCAGCCCAATTTATTATGTTAGGGCTTCGAAGCCTGTCTGTGGTCCCTCCTTCCACTAGGCCTCCACTGACCTGTCTACTGCTGCCCGGGTTCCCCTGGAACCAATTTTAAATTGCCTACAGCCAGCCCAATTTATTATGTTAGGGCTTCGAAGCCTGTCTGCGTTCCCTCCTTCCACTAGGCCTCCACTGACCTGTCTACTGCTGCCCGTGTACCCCTTGAACCAACATCAGAAAATATAAAAATAAGTATTTTGCTTATAAAAAAGAAAATACTGGAGAGATATCAAATGCAGACATTTTAACATTAAAAACAAACACATACAACAAAAATCTGGTACAGTACTAAAAATGGCCACCAGCTACAATAACTTTCTCCTGCAAGTAGTTAACTGAAAGTTTTTTTCAATTTAAAACACAGATATGGCATCCACCGAGTGTTGTCCTGTCGCGTCTTCTTTATATTATTGCCAAAAAGATGCAAAACAATGAAAATAATAAAATCATTATTTACCAAAAAAATAGAGTAAGTCAAAACCACATTGCAAATAAACATTCATTACAAATAAAGAAGCAGGGCGCGTCCGAGGGTGAGTATATACCTAATAAGAATATAATCACCCTCGGACGCGCCCTGCTTCTTTCCGACAGCCTTCCTTCCTAAGAATCAGCCCTTCCGTGGTGTAGAGAGAGGGTGTGTTACACTCCAAGGTGTTCCCCAGGTTGCCTTTCCTGAGCTTCGATCTTCATGCTCTCGTTTAGTAGTTGTCGGAAAGTAGGCTGCATTAGGCCTACAAATTGGGTATGGGGTGTAGAGAGATGGTGTGTTCAACTCCAAGGTGTTCTCCAGGTTGCCTTTCCTGAGCTTCGATCTTCCGGCTCTCGTTTAGTAGTTGTTGGAAACTACACTGCATTAGGCCTACAAATTGGGTATGGGGTGTAGAGAGATGGTGTGTTCCACTCCAAGGTGTTCTCCAGGTTGCCTTTCCTGAGCTTCGATCTTCCGGCTCTCGTTTAGTAGTTGTTGGAAACTACACTGCATTAGGCCTACAAATTGGGTATGGGGTGTAGAGAGATGGTGTGTTCCACTCCAAGGTGTTCTCCAGGTTGCCTTTCCTGAGCTTCGATCTTCCGGCTCTCGTTTAGTAGTTCTTGGAAACTACACTGCATTAGGCCTACAAATTGGGTATGGGGTGTAGAGAGATGGTGTGTTCCACTCCAAGGTGTTCTCCAGGTTTCCTCGCCATTGCTTCGATCTTCCGACTCTCGTTTAGTAGTTGTAGAAAACTACACTGCATTAGGCCTACAAAATGGGTATCGGGTGGAGAGAGATGGTGTGTTACACTCCAAGGTGTTCCCCAGGTTGCCTTGCCATTGCTTCGGTCTTCCGACTCTCGTTTAGTAGTTGTAGAAAACTACACTGCATTAGGCCTACAAAATGGGTATCGGGTGGAGAGAGATGGTGTGTTACACTCCAAGGTGTTCCCCAGGTTGCCTTGCCGTTGCTTAGGTCTTCCGACTCTCGTTTAGTAGTTGTAGAAAACTACACTGCATTAGGCCTACAAAATGGGTATCGGGTGGAGAGAGATGGTGTGTTACACTCCAAGGTGTTCCCCAGGTTGCCTTGCCATTGCTTCGGTCTTCCGACTCTCGTTTAGTAGTTGTAGAAAACTACACAGCATTAGGCCTACAAAATGGGTATGGGGTGGAGAGAGATGGTGTGTTACACTCCAAGGTGTTCTCCAGGTTTCCTCGCCATTGCTTCGATCTTCCGACTCTCGTTTAGTAGTTGTAGAAAACTACACTGCATTAGGCCTACAAAATGGGTATCGGGTGGAGAGAGATGGTGTGTTACACTCCAAGGTGTTCCCCAGGTTGCCTTGCCATTGCTTCGGTCTTCCGACTCTCGTTTAGTAGTTGTAGAAAACTACACAGCATTAGGCCTACAAAATGGGTATGGGGTGGAGAGAGATGGTGTGTTCCACTCCAAGGTGTTCTCCAGGTTGCCTTTCCTGAGCTTCTATCTTCAGGCTCTCGTTAAATTGTGGTTAAACGGAACAACTGCATTTGGCGTACTAGTTGGTTTGGGGCCTACTAAAAGTGTCTGCCGCTCCTTGCTGTTCTCCTGGTTTCCTGTCCTGAAATTCCGTTTTCAGGCGCTCGTTAAGTAGTTGTTAATGTTAGACTGCATTTGGCCTACTAGTTGGGTTGGGGCCTACTATCGGTGTCTGCCACTCCTTGCTGTTCTCCTCCACTGAACAAAGCTGTGCCGCCTGTTTACTACGGTTGCCAATTTTGAACTGCATTTCGACTACTTACTGATTTGGGCCTACTCTCTGTGTCAGCCTCTCATTCCAGTTGTCCTCCACTGCAATGCCCCCTGGTTATTCCTGTGTTACCAATTTTGAACTGCATTTAGCCCACTTTATTATTTGGGCCTATATCTGTGTTTCCTCCTCATCCTGCCCATTGCCCAGCCAGTGATAGATGAGTCTGCTGGTACATTGACCCATAACGCAACATTCCCCGTGCACGCTACACAACAACATTGTGACCCTGCTGAAAGTCAGGTTGCTCTTCCCGCATACCATACCACCTTACACGGGGACAAAGAGGAAGGTGCAGATGAAAGTGCAGGTTCCTTCATCAGGTGGGGGGAGGAATACTAGTTGGCGACGTCACTGGCACAGGGCCTCTCATAGTACGCAAAAGTGTTGCTGCCGGTGGGAGGCGCCCCCGCCGTGCAAACACACCGCTGTACTTTGAGGGGCCCTGTGCCAGTGCCAATGCCAACGAGTGGGCCCCCCCTGCTTGCTCAGGTTCACAGCACTTGCAAAGTTGAAATACTTACCTCTCCCTGCTCCACTGCCGTGACGTGGTCCAGATTTCCTGGGCCCACTAATTACTTGAACCAGCCCTACCCACCACAACTTTAGCCAAATGACCCCCAATTTCAAATGCCTTCCAATTATTATAAGGTAAATTACGCTTGACAAGCTTCATTAAGAAGAATGGATGGTTTTGACATTAAAATGGGCACTCTAGGTGTTTTCCTGGCCCCCACTCACTGCCGACTATGCTGCCCCATTGACTTGCATTGGGTTTCGTGTTTCGGTCGATCCCGACTTTACGTCATAATCGGCCGATTTCACTCGACCCGACTTTTGAGATAGTCGGGTTTCGCGAAACCCGGCTCGACTCTAAAAAGGTCAAGGTCGCTCAACTCTAGTTGTTGCATCTTGTATTTGCGACTACATGCACGGTGGGAAAGTCAAGACATGCTGCAGATGCCAGGAGGCAGTTCTCAGTCCTCTCTTCCGATGGTTACAGATTTCTGACTTGGCTGTTGCATCAGGTCCTGCAAATCCATTTGCACCATCTTGAGTCCTTGTATTTGATAATTGATATAAGAATAATGTGTAGAGCAGACTGAATAGATTTCTTTAGGTAGAACCTGCATGACTAATGCTTAGTATATGATTAAAAAAAATAAAAACCTGAATAGAAAAAAATATGGCAGAGAAAATCAAGTATTTGGGTTCTCTGCTTTTGTGTGTGTCTGCTACTAGAAAAGAGAGGATCGATTCGCAGGACTTCAGTCCAGCATCCAGATCGGTGGTACCTGGCCTCTAGACAGGAGACCGGTGAATCGTACGTTTCGGCATGGCATTTGATCTGTCAGGGCTGCCTCAATGTCATCTGTGCTATATGACTCACAGACTACGTGGCACCAGTTCCAGCTAATCTAAAGCCATGTTGGAATGTGAGGCCTCTTTCACACTTCCGTCGGTACGAGTCCGACGCAATGCGTCGGTACATCGGCCCGATGCATTGCGTTGGACCCGTACCGACGGAAGTAAGTTTTGCATGATGTGGCCAGTGGATGCAGTTTTTCGATGCATCCGCTGCCTATTCTGCAGTCCAGGGAGGAGTTTCGGCTGCGACGAACAAAAAAGTTACATTGAACTTTTTTGTGACGAGGGTACGCCATGACCGACGCGACGTGTGGCCATCCGTCGCGATCTGTCGCTAATACAAATCTATGGGCAAAAAATGCATCCTGCGAGCACATTTGCAGGATCCGTTTTTTGCCCACAGCGACGGATTGCAACGGATGCCAAACGACGGAAGTGTGAAAGAGGCCTAAGAGATTTGCAGGCGTTCATTCTGGTAGCTAGGTACAATGATCTGGAGTCTGGAACCGAGTCCTGCGAATCGATCCACTGATCTCTATCTGCTACCAAAGGAAAATTTAACCTAGAAGATGATGATCCTGTTCCAATTTGTTTTTACGTAAGCTAATTCCTTTTCCTAAAAATTCATGGAAATACGGCACTGGTCGGGGTTTGTATTCCATTCTCTAAAGCTGGATTTACACTTACTGATCACTGTGAACAATCTGTCCTAGGAACACACTTTTCACAATAATTAAGTGGTGTTAAGAGGTTGCTGATCACCCAATCAATGAGTAAACTGCTCATTCATCAGGTGAAATGATTTTTAAGCAAGCTTAAAAATCATCAATCTTCGCAGCACATCTTCATATATAACTAGGTCATGCGTTGTAAACAATAATAGCAGCCTATATGTACAGAACAATTACTGATTGTTCTGTTTGCATAGGAAATGTGGTCTGTTTGTCTAAACAGTCTTTTAAACTACCAACAATCAGAAAACAAGTAGCTGACAGTAGTTGTTTAACACTGCAAGTTGGGTTATACAAGCCAGCCCATTTTCAGTGAAAGGTCACTTTGGACTTAAAGGGACTCTGTCAGCACAGAATGACTGTTCAAACCAAGTGCAGGCACTTGGTGCTTCATGGCAGGGTTAGTCATTTATATACACCTTCACATCTGCTTGTATGCCCTCGATCTCCACCCGCCTCTTCTTTGATTGACAGCTCTGGCTTCATTGGACCACAGAAGGGTGGAGATGTATGGAATCCAAGCAGGTGGGAAAGTGAATTGAAATGATTGGCTGTCGTGAAGTAATGAGCACCTGTGTTTGGTCTGAATAGTCATTCTGTGCTAATAGTCTCTTAACCCCTTTACCCCCAAGGGTGGTTTGCACGTTAATGACCGGGCCAATTTTTACAATTCTGACCACTGTCCCTTTATGAGGTTATAACTCTGGAACGCTTCAACGGATCCCGGTGATTCTGACACTGTTTTCTCGTGACATATTGTACTTCATGATAGTGGTAAAATTTCTTTGATATTACCTGCGATTATTTGTGAAAAAATGGAAATTTGGCGAAAATTTTGAAAATTTCGCAATTTTCCAAATTTGAATTTTTATGCAATTAAATCACAGAGATATGTCACACAAAATACTTAATAAGTAACATTTTCCACATGTCTACTTTACATCATCACAATTTTGGAACCAACATTTTTTTTTTCTTAGGGAGTTATAAGGGTTAAAACTTGACCAGCAATTTCTCATTTTTACAACACCATTTTTTTTAGGGACCACATCTCATTTGAAGTCATTTTGAGAGGTCTATATGATAGAAAATACCCGAGTGTGACACCATTCTAAAAACTGCACCCCTCAAGGTGCTCAAAACCACATTCAAGAAGTTTATTTAACTTTTCTTCACAAAAAATTTACTTCAGCTCCAATTTGTTTTATTTTACCAAGGGTAACAGGAGAAAATGGACCCCAAAAGTTGTTGAACAATTTGTCCTGAGTACACCAATACCCCATATTTGGGGGTAAAACACTGTTTGGGCGCATGACAGAGCTCGGAAGCAAAGGAGCGCCATTTGACTTTTCAATGTAAAATTGACTGGAATTGAGATGGGACGCCATGTTACGTTTGGAGAGCCACTGATGTGCCTAAACATTGAAACCCCCCACAAGTGACATTATTTTGGAAAGTAGACCCCCTAAGGAACTTATCTAGAGGTGAAGTGAGCACTTTGACCCACCAAGTGCTTCACAGAAGTTTATAATGCAGAGCCGTAAAAATAAAACAAAATTTTTTTCCCACAAAAATTATTTTTTTAGCCCCCAGTTTTGTATTTTCCCAAGGGTAACAGGAGAAATTGGACCCCAAAATTTGTTGTCCAATTTGTCCTGAGTGCGCTGATACCCCATTATGTGGGGGGGGGAACCACTGTTTGGGCGCATGGGAGGTCTCGGAAGGGAAGGAGCTCCATTTGGAATGCAGACTTAGATGGAATGGTCTGCAGGTGTCACATTGCGTTTGCAGAGCCCCTAATGTACCTAAACAGTAGAAACCCCCCACAAGTGACACCATTTTGGAAACTAGACGCCCTAAGGAACTTATCTAGATGTGTTGTGAGAACTTTGAACCCCCAAGTGTTTCTCTACAGTTTATAACGCAGAGCCGTGAAAATAAAAAATCTTTTTTTTCCCACAAAAATTATTTTTTAGCCCCCAGTTTTGTATTTTCCCAAGGGTAACAGGAGACATTGGACCCCAAAAGTTGTTGTCCAATTTGTCCTGAGTATGCTGATACCCCATATGTTGGGGTAAACCCCTGTTTGGGCACACGGGAGAGCTCGGAAGGAAGGAGCACTGTTTTACTTTTTCAACGCAGAATTAGCTGGAATTGAGATCGGATGCCATGTCGCGTTTGGAAAGCCCCTGATGTGCCTAAACAGTGGAAACCCCCATTTATAACTGAAACCCTAATCCAAACACACCCCTAACCCTAATTTCAACGGTAACCCTAAACACACCCCTAACTCTGACACACCCCTAACCCTAATCCCAACCCTATTCCCCACCGTAAATGTAACCCAAACCCTCACCCTAACTTTAGCCCCAACCCTAACCCTAACTTTAGCGCCAACCCTAACTTTAGCCCCAAACCTAACTGTAGCCTTAACCCTAGCCCCAACCCTAACCCTAACCCTAGCCCTAACCCTAACCCTAACCCTAACCCTAGCCCTAACCCTAATCCTAGCCCTAACCCTAACCCTAGCCCTAATGGGAAAATTGAAATAAATACATTTTTTTAAATTTTTTAATTTTTCCCTAACTAAAGTGGTGATAAAGTGGGGTTTGATTTACTTTTATAGCGGGTTTTTTAGCAGATTTTTATGATTGGCAGCCGTCACACACTGAAAGACACTTTTTATTGCAAAAAATATTTTTTGCGTTACCACATTTTGAGACCTATAATTTTTCCATATTTTGGTCCACAGAGTCATATGAGGTCTTGTGTTTTGCGGGACGAGTTGACGTTTTTATTGGTAACATTGTCAGGCACGTGACAATTTTTGATCACTTTTTATTCCGATTTTTTGTGATGCAGAATGACCAAAAACCAGCTATTCATGAATTTCTTTTGGGTGAGGTGTTTATACTGTTTCACGTTTGGTAAAATGGATAAAGCAGTTTTATTCTTCGGGTGAGTATGTTTACAGCGATACCTCATTTATATCATTTTTTTATGTTTTGGCGCTTTTATACGATTAAAACTATTTTATAGAAAAAAAAATTATTTTTGCATCGCTTTATTCTGAGGACCATAACTTTTTTATTTTTTTGCTGATGATGCTGTATAGTGGCTCGTTTTTTGCGGGACAAGATGTCGTTTTCAGCGTTACCATGGTTATTTATATCCGTCTTTTTGATCACGTGTTATTCCACTTTTTGTTTGGCGGTATGATAATAAAGTGTTGTTTTTTGCCTCGTTTTTGTTTTTGTTTTACCGCGTTCACTGAAGGGGTTAACTAGCCTGACAGTTTTATAGGTGGGGTCGTTTCAGATGTGGCGATACTAAATATGTGTACATCTGACATGCACAGCTCCAGGCTTCACAGTGCCTGCTCTGAGCAGGCGCTGTGAAGCCACCTCCCTCCCTGCAGGACCCGGATGCCGCCGCCATTTTGGATCTGGGGCCTGCAGCGAGGAAGGTGGTAAGAGACCCTCGGGGAGCTCCGGGGGGCTCAGGGAAGCATGCATGGAGCATGTTTGATCGCGATGTGCTGGGGGTTAATGTGCTGGGAGCGGTTCGTGACCGCTCCTGGCACATAGTGCCAGATGTCAGCTGCGATAGGCAGCTGACACCTGGCCGCGCTCCCCCCGTGAGCGTGGCCAATCGCTATGACGTACTATCCCGTCGGTGGTAATACAGGTCCACCCCACCTCGACGGGATAGTACGTCATATGTCAGAAAAGGGTTAAAAAGGGACTCTGTCAGCAAAAAATGACTGTTCAGACCAAGTACAGGCGCTGGGTGTGTAAGGCGGCCAAGGTGGTAGTTGTGGCAACTGGCTGTTCTGTTCCCACACCCTGGCGCCTCACAGATGAAATGTAAAGTCCTTTGTGCTGCATATGCAGCAACACACTCACGGTTATTGTCAGAGACTTCTCAACTGCTGTCATGTCGGATCCACATTTATGAGCTCCGCAAATCACTTCATAGATGGGATCTTTTCCAACAGTTGAATATGCTGCTGTTTAGTAAAGTTCATCTCACAGGTAACACAGGTCAAACACAGAAACATATTATCTTTCCCTGCAATCCAGGCAGCTCCTATCCTCTCTATCAGCTCTGTCTCCCTTTTCTTGGCAATCCTTGCCGTATCTCTGGACAGTCCAAGTCCCATCAGTATCTTCAGTGTCACCAGCTCCCTGTCAGCCCCTCGTCTGGTCCCATTAGGGAAAGGTGCTGGGAATGCCATCTCAGCTACTCCCGCCCCAGTCCTAGAATCCTTCTTGGGGATGGTCCTTTTGAGCTGGTGCCCAACTGCACTATTCTCCGGCCTGGAGCCCCTTACTGCCATAGCAGCTTTATCCCCATGGCCTGTAACTGTCTGCTACACTATTCCTCACATCTCCTCATATCTTGCCCTGGGCAGAGCTGCCCAGGCTTCTGCCTCTAATCAGGAAGTGCCTACACTATACCTCCCTGCTCTGTGCTGCTCTGCTCTGTAACTCCTCCCATCTGCTTAACCCCTATGCTGCCTGTATCTAGCTAATACTTCTATCTATTCTATCCAATCTCTATGATGCCCCCCTCTATTCTAATTCATCTACGGTCCTATACTGTCCCTAAACTTACACACAATACATAACAAGTGCATCACATTACAATATAATAACCTTAGTAAACCACACATTACATTAGTAAAAACAACAGGGTGCCACCTGTGACACATGTGAACAGCATCCCAGAGTGAGAAGGCACACGAGGGTCCCCCCCACCTCCTTACAGGTGCACCATGTCTTGACCAAACTTTCAACTCCACCTTCCCACATGCTTGGTTTCCATCTATCTCTGCCCTTCTCTGGTCCTATGAAGCCAAAGCTGTCAATCAAAGAAGAGGAGGGTGGGGATAGAGGGAAATCAAGCAGGTGAGAAGGTGAATGTAAATGATTGGCCCCGCCAAGATGCACCAAGCTCCTGTACGTGGTCTGAATAGTGATTCTGTGCTGACAGAGTCGCTTTAAGTCATTGGGACTGCCTGATCATTTTAGCCAGTAAAAATACTACTGTAACGACTAAAGGATTGTATTGATATTCTATGCTTTTCTATGACTCTCTAGCTCCTGGCATGAAACTGTAAATGTTTTTTTGGGGAAACTGTCACTTTTTATTGTGATTTCAATCTACACAGCACAACAAATTAATAAATCCAACTATGAATACAAAATGAAATAAATATATACGGTTACAGCAGTTATTGAAAGTATCTCAATCATGTAACTAGAGCCATACAATAGAAAATCACGGCCACATCAGACAGATTAGGGAATGAGCCAGTGTGTAAACACAGTGCCTGAAGACTTTCTTGCTTAGATAAAGCACTGCGGGAATCTTTTCTTATTTTTTTTTTTATGATAGAAAAGCATTTATATTCTATGCAGCAGTTCTCCATTGCACATTCTTTTATGAACAGAAAGAGCCCACTTCATTCCTCCCTAATTAGAAGACAATGTGCTGTAAGAATAGGGATGTTTAGTACGGGAAGGTACTGATAGCATATATTATACAGCTTACGACATAATACCAGTAGATTGATTTGAAGAGAGTATTTGTAGAGTTAAAGGTATTATTTCTGAATATATTTCAGACTGAATAATGGAATGTCGCCATAATAGTCTGTATCCTACTGTCCATCACGTGCAGACATGTCAGTGTACCTGTTTTACAGGCTTGGAAAATGGAATAGTAATATGAAAGAATAAGTCCAGCTCACCCTCATTCAATTTCCATCAGGAAACGTCTTGGCCAAGGCGTTGTGAACTAAATGAAAATGATCCAGCTTCACGAACTCAGATGTCCTCTAAATAGAGCAAATTGCCATTCAAGTGAAAAAAGATAAAATGCAAACATCCAGGTGTGGATAAAATCCATAGAAGAAACAATCAACACAGACATCATAGATCTACGCATTTCGAATGGTAGACACGCTCAGTCATGATTTATCGTAGCTCACACGATTAAATAGTATTCAGATCCCGTCTTCACAGTTGCTGCTTAATTATTCACTAAACAAAGAAACAAATGGTAGTAACCTAATAACAAAGGTCAGTGGTCAAAACACGGTGCACACAGGGTGGGAATTCTCCTATGGCTTAAAAGTTGGTAATAGCGTTCAGATGCGGTCTTCACAGGTGCTGCTTACTTAATCTGCTAAACAGAAACACGAATGGTTAACACATTGATGATTACTTCATGGACAAAATCACCAGTTTGGTCGGAGACACACTAGGGTATAGCATCGGATGCGATATGCTAACGACCCTCGGCTCCTGCTCTGCTGCGAACGTGATCCGAGTGTCAGTGCTATGAGCATCTCGCATGACAGGATCGGAGCACAACTGCAGAGGAGACGAAGAAAGTAATTTCTCCTTCTCCTCTGCTGCCGGTGTCAGCGGGAATCGCACTGCACTCAGGTGATATCCGTGTGCAGTGCGATGTTTCACTTGCACCCATAGACGTGTATGGGTGCGGGTGAGCCAAGTCTCGCTGCCAATCGCACCAAGCTACGATTATTCTCTCTTACAAAATCAGCATGAGTAAATAATCGCAGATCTGAGCTGCCCCATAGTATAACACTGGGTCGAGTGCTATGCAATGTTTTATCACATAGCACTTAATTGGTTACGCCGGTTTCACACGTCCAGATAATTCCGGTACCTGAAAAAATCGGTACAGGAATTATTCGTGTCCGTGTGCCCCTGCATTTCTGTGGCACATCAGTGTGGCACACGTGTGCCGCCCGTGTGCCCACTGGGTACCACACGCACCGTGATGGGTACCACACGTACCAGCATCTGGTGCTGAAGCCCCGAATCATATCTTCCCTGCAGCAGCGTTTGCTGCAGAGAAGATATGAATAATAGTGTTTAAAATAAAGATCTATGTGCCCCACGCCCTCCCACCCCTGTGCGCCCCCCCACCCCCTGTGCGCCCCCCCGCTGTTCTGAAAATACTCACCAGGCTCCCTCGTTGGCTGTCGCTGCTTCCTGTTCTGGCGCAGCTTCTCCTGTATGCGGTCACGTGGGGCCGCCGATTACAGTAATGAATATGTGGCTCCACCCCTATGGGAGGTGGAGCTGCATATTCATTACTGTAAATGAGCGGCCCCACGTGACCGCATACAGTAGAAGGTGCGGCCAGAACAGGAAGCAGCGACAGCCAACGAGGGAGCCTGGTGAGTATTTTCAGAACAGCTGGGGGGCGCACAAGGGGTGGGAGGGGGGGCGCACAAGGGGTGGGAGGTCGGGGCACATAGATCTTTATTTTAAACACTATTATTCATATCTTCTCCACAGCAAACGCTGCTGCAGGGAAGATATGAATCGGGGCTTCAGCACCAGTGAGGGGGACAGCGCTTAATGTAGCGCTGTCTCCTGCACGGCACACGGACTGCACATGGACGTGTTTTACACGGACCCATTGACTTTAATGGGTCCATGTAATACGTGCGCTCCCACGAACACTGACATGTCTCCGTGTTTGGCACACGGAGACACGGTCCGCAAAAAATCAATGACATCTGAGCAGATCTACGTGTGTCAGTGTCTCCGGTACGTGAGGAAACTGTCACCTCACGTACCGGAGCCACTGACGTGTGAAACCGGCCTTATACGGTAGTGTGACTTAGGAAAATTCCCATTCTGTGTGTATTGTATCCTAAGGCTGCCGTCACACTAGCAGTATTTGGTCAGTATTTTACAACAGTATTTGTAAGCCAAAACCAGGAGTGGAACAATTAGAAGAAAAGTATAATAGAAACATATGCTCCACTTCTGTATTTATCACCCACTCCTGGTTTTGGCTTACAAATACTGATGTAAAATACTGACCAAATACTGCTAGTGTGACGGCAGCCTAAGGCTTGGAAGTTAAATAAACTCAAGACCACAATTAATGAAATATGCCTATTCAAATGGCAGAAAGTAAATATATAGTGATCTACAAAAAATTACTAAGTAAAAGTATAATTTGAGGAAACATAACTGCACAAGAATAACTCTGTGCACATAATAATGACCCAAAAGTAAAAGTGGAGACACTGTATTATGCAATGTGTACATGTTAAGTATTTGGTGAGTTTTTTACCTCTTTTTTTGTCAGCCAAAACCAAGGGTGGACAAAAAGTACAGAAGTGGTGACGTGTCTCTATTATACTTTTCCTCTGATTGTCCCACTCCTGGTTTTGGCTTACAAATGCTGAGGTAAAATATTCGCTAAATACTGAACGTGTGCACTTGGCCTTAATACACTATTTTCGTGCAATTTTATAGATTAGTTTAATAGATCACAAAAAGCCGCTTTATCAAATATAGGTGTCATGAACTTAATAGTGTAACATTATATTCCTTATATAC
Organism: Ranitomeya imitator; assembly: GCF_032444005.1. Lineage (NCBI taxonomy): Eukaryota > Metazoa > Chordata > Amphibia > Anura > Dendrobatidae > Ranitomeya > Ranitomeya imitator. The sequence continues at coordinate 766,702,874 of NC_091283.1, forward strand.
TGTATATATATAAATATATAAATATATATATGAAGGAATAATATAAGATATAATATACTATATACTCTACATTATTTATTATAGGTTATATATTATATCCTTTCAGATCTGATCTTCATTGTTGCTGCTCACTTAATCCGCTAAATAAAATCACAAGTAGTCAATATATATTGGTGGTAACTTAATGACACAGCTCAGTAGTTAGAACATGCTACATATATATTGGGATTTTCCTACAGCTTGAAAGTTAGCAAAATAAACTCAAGACCACAATAAACCAGATATACCTATACCAGTGGAAGAAAATAAATGTATAACAATACATAAAAAATGACTAAACAGAATACAGTTTAAAGGGACATGCATTAGAGTAAATCTGTGCACATACAAATGACAAAAGATAAAGCTCAGACACAGTATCTAAGGACTAAAGATTTTCCTACGACTTTATAGATGAGTTCAATAGGTCATAAAAAATTTGCTTCACCAAATATTGGTGTCGTGAACTTAATAGTTCAACAGTACACCCCTTCTTAGGTTGAGGCCAATAGGTACCCTAGTATCCAATTTAAATATCATAATGTTTGTCCAAAAGAAATAAGCCACGCGACATCCTCTGTCTATGATTTTGGCTTTACGTTCATCTGACGTCAAAGTAGAAATGTTTACAATATTTGAAAAATATTTTGTATTGCAGAAAATTGGATACTGCATTGCAAAACCAAAGTTGTGGGTTTATTTTTTTTAGTTTTTAGATTACACTGTTTGAACTTGTGTTTATCCTGAGCAAGTGTTTCTGCTCTGTTAAGCATCCAATTTTTATAACCTCTTTCCTTTAATCTCATGTGTACATTAGCAATTTATTTCCTATTATGGTATGTGCTGGAAGTTGACTTTTAGCATGCAAAATTGAGCTGCCCAAAGTGGCCTTCCTAAATATAGCGGTACGTATTGAGGTGTCTTTTTGTCCTATGATCTTCAAATCAAGGAATTCTATTTAATCTGTTTGATCGTTATGAGTAAATCGCAGATTGAAAGGATTACAATTGATGTAATCCATAAACGGTTTTATGGCAGCCACACTAGACTCCCGTATGATAAGCAGGTCGTCTATGTATCTGCCATACCATTTGATATAATTTAGAAATGGATTTTCCACATTAGAAACATATATCTCCTCCCACCAGCTTATAACGAGATTTGATAGTAAAGGGGAATCGAGACACCTGTAGTTTGTAAGTACAGTTGACCATTAAAATCAAAATAGTTATTATTGATAAGCAAAGAAACAACCTGATATACTCCTGAAAATCAATAGGGAAGCTACTATATTTTTTGAGATGGAATTCAAGAGCTGAAAGGGCAACGCGGTGTGGAATGGACATATATAGAGATACAACATCACGTCCTATCCAAGACATGCTAGAAGACAAGGTCTGAATGATCTCCAACATATCACAAGAGTCCTTCAATAAACCAGGAACTCTCTTGACAAGAGACTGGATGAGATGTCAAGCTACTCCCCCAGTCTCTTGTCCAGAGAGCCAATGCCAGGAAATTGGAACCCCGCAAGATTTATTAACAGAAAATTCATATGCCTGAATTGAGAAAGTGTTATTATTTTATTATTTTTTTTAATTCTACTACTCTGCTATTTTTATAGTAAAAGGATAACATGTTATATGTAATACATTTATTGTATCTTTTTTCTTAATTTTCTGCTAACTCTCAGCCTGGACTGTTTACATTTAGTTGCAACAACCATTGTTAAAGAAATTATAAACCTTAAATTACCATTTTACATATAGAATTATTTATATAAAGTTAAAGAGAAGGTGCCATAAAAAAATCAACAATTGAAAAAAATGTAAAGTATTACTGTTTCAATAAAACAAATACATGCCATCATTTGTTTTTAGTGAAGTAAATATGAAAAATAATTTTAAAAGGTGTGATATTTTACATTTTTAAATACTGGGGGGGGGGGGGGAGCAGCTGAAATTTCCCATGATAAGCTAGTGTACAACTAGCTCACATTACGACTGCAGTAAATATGGGCTGAGGTAATCTGTAATAGGAAAACCAGCATCAAAACTTGTCTCGTCATAAAACAACCAGAGGACGACTTTCCAAAAACAATAGGGATCTTGGGTGCCAGAACAAACAAAAATTGTGGAATATGTTCATTCTGTTTCCCAAAAATTGAAATAGAAAGCGATCAAAAAATGTTATGCATCCAAGAATGGTACCAATAAAAGAGGCAACTCAACCCTCTATGTCAGCAGAAATATAGATAGAAATTCACAGCTCTCAAAATTTCCCAAAGCAAAAAATTTCTTTTGCAAAAAAAGTGTTTTTTAGTATGTGACAATAGACAAACATAAAAATCCATGGTATCCCTGAAATTGCACCAACCTGAAGAATAAAGTAGCCAAATCACTTATACTGCTCAGTGAATGGCATAAAAAAATAAAAGCAATTTTTGACCCGCTATTGATTTGGTCATTCTGCCTCTCAAAGATCGCTGTAAGGCTTGGCTCACATTTATCCTGCGCTCTACGCTGAGCGCATATGTAAGAGGGTGACCGGGATGGTCAGGTGCTTCTCTCTTGATTAGAAAAACAATTATAACCTGTGTATATGAAAAAGTGCTTTATATTTCATAGAACCTTATAGGCACCAAGTTGCACTGTTAATGTATTGCTATAATATGTGGATGACTCAATTCTGGTAAATGTATTAGTTATGGGGAAAGGAGATGATGAGATATGATTGGGTATAGTGCAGTGGTGGGCACAATAGGATCAGGAAGTAGACAGGTTTAGGATATATACAGTTCATGTGTTCAGGAACAGCTCTAGTGTGGGAGGGGCAGGGCCAGTTAACAAGAGGAACACTTCCTGGTTAATGGAGGGAGAGTAAGAGATTAAATCAAGAGAGAGCAGTAGTTGGAGGTCAGAGGGCATGAGGAGCATGGCTGTTCAGCAGCAAGAGAATGTAAACCATAAACTCAAAGCTGACATTCCTGGAATGTCCGGGGCCTATGGTCTAACTGAGGCACTGAGCACCATGCCTCATTATCTTGCTAGGTGAGGGAGTTGGATGGAGAATCACTAAAGGGAGCTTAGATCGGACTCATGAAAGCTGCAGAGCTGGACTGAGAATCCCAGGGGTCAGAGATGTCAGAGAAGAAAGGGATAGGTCAGGGCGAGCGAACAGCAGACATCAGAACATGCTGTGCTATGGAAAAAGTTTGTGCTCAATACTGCGTGTTTCACTATGATGAAAATGGACAAATAAGTAAACGTATTTATTATAAAATGAATTTGATGTCCCCTAATGTGTGTGTGGCAGTTCATGTAGTTGAAGATCTGAAGATAGCAGAGGCTTGCGACCAAAACGTGAGTGTTACGCACCACACGCATAGCACAGGACAATCAGGACATCATTTATTTGTGGGGTGCCATGGCATGGAAACACAGCACTGCCTCGCTCATTATTACTGCCCTCTGCACCTTACACTTACACCAGGGATTCCATATAAATTTAAAAAATATGTAATTCAAACAGTACCTCTGACAGAAGATTCCCTACAATGAGGCAGATGGAGGCACTGCGAAAGCAGTCTGGCCTATGATTCAGGGGTGTCTTTCTTTTTAAGAGTGCATAAAAACACAGATAGCCACAATTTATTCCACCTCTGAAAAGAAAGACTGCTGAACAGAGGCTATCTGTTCACCTCTGAAAATAAAGACTGCTAAACAGAGGCCATCAATGGTTGCATCTGAATCATGTCATTTGGAGATTTTTATGGAAACCTCGATGTAAGTGCTCAGCGTAGAGCGCAGGATAAGTGTGATCCCAAAAGTTATGTAAAATATTCCCAATAAAAGCCTCACTCAGGTCCGTCATCTATCAATGGAAATAAAGATGGCTTCCATGTTACTGATAGAACAAAGGATCTGTAAAAGAGCTATGGCTCCTCAAACCACAAAATAAATCCAGAGAATTCTACACACACAAATCCAAATGTCCCTCTCTTTTCTGAGCCTAAACCACCTTTAGCATCTACATGTTTGACATTTCTGTAGCTAAGAGAACCCACTTAATTTACAATTGCATGTCTCCAGGATCACAAGCTGGGCATAAGGTATGGGCACTACAATGTACGGGCACTACAAGGGCAGATTTGCAATTTTTCTTGGCAACATCCACTGCTACTTGTGTCTGGAAAACACCCATAGAGTCAAAATGGTCACTACACCTATAGATAAATTCCCAGATTGGTATAAGCTCTAAATGGGGTTACTTTAGAGGGGATTCTGCTCTTCTGGCACTTAAGGGCTCTGTATATGGAGTCTGCAAACTATTCTATGATCATTTTCCAAGAGTCAAATAGCGCTCCGTCCCTCTCAAGTCTCACCGTGAGGCTAAGCGGCACTGTACAGTCACATATGGGGTATTGCCGCATTCAGCAGAGATTGTGTGACAAATTTTATTGCCATTTTAACCCATTTCCCCATGTGAAAATGTAAAATCTGGTGCTAAAACAAACTATTTGTGGTAAAAATATAATTATAGTTTTGTTCTCCGCCCAATGATGTACAATTCTGTGACACACTTGTGGTGTCAATATGATCACTGTACCCTTAGGTGAATTCATTAAGAGGTGTAGCTTGTAAAATGGGTCACACAAATTGCTAAAGGAAAATAGTGATCAGTATCACTAATTCTAATTTAACAACGGAAGAAAACAAACCATTAAGAACACATAGTACCAGTGAGGGTATAATGCAATGGATAGTATCCAATTGCTAATATAAAGGGCTAGTGTTTTAGTAAGAAAACAATTGGTAATAGAAATTGCACTGTAGGTGCATGGTGCATACTCCATATAGATTATTCCTTATGAATCAGCGATCACAAGGTAGTATCCAAGAAAAACATTCATGAAAACAGCTCAGAATGAGTTAAAATAGAAAGCTATACTTACCTTACTGATCTCCAATCTTCCCATTCTAATACTTTCCAGTCAAAGCTGAGACATAAGCTAGCCACATCTCTTGAAGGTTATCCTCATTTAAAATCAACAGAGCTAATCCATGTTTTTCATGTGGAATTTGCATTAATTATTACAATTTTAAAATCCACAAAGCATCTATTGTTCTATTTTTCCACGTGTAAAGGGTATAAAATACCAATTTCACATGCAGTGCCTTGAAAAAGTATTCATACCCCATGAACTTTTTCAAAAATGTTTATGTTACACCCACAAACTTAAATGTACTGCATATTATTGGGATTATATGGTATATATCGATATAAAGTAGCAAGTATTTGTGAAGTGTAAAGAAAATGATCCATGATTTTCTAAATATTTTAAAAATAAAAATATGAAATTGTGACATGCACTGTATTTATATTCAGCCCCCCATAGTATTATACCCTTAAATAAAAGGCCATGTGCTGGAGCCGCTCTGAGTCAGTGGCCCCCTCCACTCTGCACTCTGGCGCATGCGTCATCTGACATGAAGTTGGGGCTGTACACCCAGAGTCAGTGAGCATTCTCGGGGACTGGATGGGCAGTGCACACGAGCGGGATTTGATACGTGGTTGCTGTGACTTTGGGCCAGTCGCGGCTATCAAATGCAATGCTGTGGGCATGCCTAATTTTAAAAGTACACTAAATGATCCGTGACTGAAAAGATAAAGTCACCACCCCTAGGACTGAAAGAAAAGGTATCATAACCTGCAAACATGAAACCTGAAAATTGCATTGCATTACTGCTCTAGAAATATGAAAAATTTAGAAAGTTTGCCAATTTATGCGTACCTTGTAGCCACGATAAGGCATTTCTCGTATACCAGGGCCTAGCACTGCCTTTCCTCTCTGAGAATAAAGTCTTCATCTGAATGGGAACCTAAAGTGAGTCCTCTCTTTGACTAAAATCTCTCTCTCTGTGGAGGGGTGGTGGTCCTGCTGTGATTAAAAACACCTGTGGCTAAGAGGTGGAGTGCTCAGTCAGAAGGCTAATGTATACAAATTTCAAAAAACTGACCGTCACATCCAAACACAGACTAAGTGTGAACAGGTGTGGAACCTAGAGTCACCAACTCGTATACAGTCAAATAAACAAGGCAGCACACTGTAGCGCCAAAACCTGCAAACATGAAACATGAAAATTGAATTGCATTACTGCACCTGTTCAGTCTATGCTTAACCCCTTAGATGCTGCTGTCAATAGTGACTACATCATATAAATGGTTAACAGAGTGTGACTTCTCCCTCTTTATCCCCATCGACACCCTGAGATCCTGATTGTGTGGTCCTGATGTTTGCCATGGCAATTCACGGCCAAATAGTGGCCTTAAGTCTGCCAGCTATAGTGACCTGTTCAGAAGTTAGCGACATTTAGGTGCTAAAACTTTAATTTTTCATTCCTGTGATGTCATTCCTGAACAGTACCTGAAGGGTTAATAAACTACCTGACAGAAGTTTTCAGTATGTCGGGGTGCTGTTTTTAAAATGGTATCACTTTTGGGGATTTCCCAATATACAGGACCCCCAAAGTTACTTCAAACATGGATTGGTCCCTAAAAAAACTTGGTACATTTCGCTGAAAAAATGAAAAATTGCTGCTACATTTTTAAACCTCCTGAAATGCAAGCAAAATAAAAGAACATTTTACAATGGTGCTGATTTAAAGCGGACATGAGAGAAAGGTTATTTTTTTTTTTTATGGTATCACTATCTGGATGAGATAATCATTCAAAATTTGAAAATTGCAAATTTTTTAACGTTTTTCTCAAATTCCTGATATTTTAAGTAAATAAACACAAAACATATCAACCTAAATGTACCGTTATCATAAATTATAATGTGTAACGAAAAAATGATCTCAAAATCACTGGGATTTGTTGAAGTGTTTTAGAGTTATTACCATATAAAATGACACAGGTCAGAATTCAAAAATTTGGATTCAATATAACTTGTAGTTTAGTCATTGAAACCCCTATTCTTTTTATGCTTAAGAGTCCAGTGGGAGGTCTCATTTAGTGATTAACAACTATCTAGTTAACCCCAGTCATACCAGAAGGCTATTAATTATAGAATAGGACCACCTACTCGACTCCTTAGCAAAGCATAAAACATGTATTTAACCCCTTAGTGACAGAGCCAATTTGGTACTTAATGACCGAGCCAATTTTTACAATTCTGACCACTGTCACTTTATGAGGTTATAACTCTGCAACGCTTTAACAGATCCCGCTGATTCAGAGAATGTTTTTTTGTGGCATATTGTACTTCATGGTAGTGGTAACATTTCTTCGATATTACTTGCGATTATTTATGAAAAAAACGGAAATATGGCAAAAAAATTTAAAATTTTGCAATTTTAAAATTTGTATTTTTATGCCCTTAAATCAGAGAGATATGACACAAAAAATAGTTAATAAATAACATTTCCCACATGTCTACTTTACATCAGCACAATTTTGGAAACAAAATTTTCTTTTGCTAGGGAGTTATAAGGGTTAAAAGTTGACCAGCAATTTCTCATTTTTACAACACCATTCTTTTTAGGGACCACATCACATTTGAAGTCATTTTGAGGGGTCTATATGATAGAAAATACCCAAGTGTGACACCATTCTAAAAACTGCACCCCTCAAGGTGCTCAAAACCACATTCAAGAAGTTTATTAACCCTTTACATGCTTCACAGGAACTGAAACAATGTGGAAGGAAAAAATGAACATTTAACTTTTTTTTGCAAACATTTTACTTCAGAACCTTTTTTTTATTTTCACAAGTGTAAAAACAGAAATTTAACCATCAGTTTTGTTGTGCAATTTCTCCTGAATACGGCGATACCCCATATGTGGGGGTAAACCACTGTTTGGGCGCACCGCAGAGCTTGGAAGAGAAGGAGTGCCGTTTTACTTTTTCAATATACAGTAGACTTGGCTGGAATTGAGATCGGACGCCATGTCGCATTTGGAGAGCCCCTGATGTGCCTAAACAGTAGAAACCCCCCACAAGTGACCGCATTTTGGAAACTAGACCCTTTAAAGAACTTATCTAGATGTGTGGTGAGCACTTTAAACCCCCAAGTGCTTCACAGAAATTTATAAAGTAGAGCCGTGAAAATAAAAAATCCTTTTTTTCCCCTCAAAAACGATTTTTCAGCCTGCAATTTTTTATTTTCTCAAGGGTAACAGGAGACATTGGACCCCAAAATCTGTTGACCAGTTTGTCCTGAGTATGCTGATACCCCATATGTGGGGGGGCACTGTTTGGGCACCCATCAGGGCTCGGAAGGTAAGGAGCGCCGCTTGGAATGCAGACTTTGATGGGATGGTCTGCGGGCGTCATGTTGCATTTTCAGAGCTCCTGATGTACCCAAACAGTAGAAACCCCCCACAAGTGACCCCATTATGGAAACTAGACCCCCCAAAGAGCATATCTAGATGTGTGGTGAGCACTATGAACCCCCAACTGCTTCACAGAAGTTTATAATGTAGAGCCATGAAAATAAAAAAATCATATTTTTTCACAAAAATGATCTTTTCACCCCCAAATTTTCACTTTCACAAGGGTAACAGGAGAAATTGGACGCCAAAATTTATTGTGCAATTTATGCTGAGTAGGCTGATATCCGATATGTGGGGGGACCACTGTTTGAGCGCACGGCAGAGCTCGGAAGGGAAGGAGCGCCGTTTTGGAATGCAGACTTTGATAGAATGGTCTGCGGGCATTATGTTGCGTTTGCAGAGCCACTGATGTACCTAAACAGTAGAAACCCCCCACAAGTGACCCCATTTTGGAAACTAGACCCCCCAAGGAACTTATCTAGATGTGTGGTGAGAACTTTGAATGCCCAAGTGCTTCACAGATGTTTATAATGCAGAGTCGTAAAAATAAAAATATTTTTTTCCACAAAAAATATTTTTTAGCCCCCAAGTTTTTATTTTCACAAGGGTAACGAGAGAAATTGGACCCCAAAAGTTGTTGTCCAATTTGTCCTGAGTATGCTGGTATTCCATGTGTGGGGGGACCACTGTTTGGGCGCACGGCAGAGCTCAGAAGGGAGGGAGCACCATTTGACTTTTTGAGCGCAAAATTGGCTGTCGTGTTTGGAGACCCCCAGATGTACCTAAACAGTGGAAACCCCCAATTCTAACTCCAACCCTAACCCCAACACACCACTAACCCTAATCCCAACCCAATCCATAATCCTAATCACAACCCTAACGATAGTCACAACCCTAACCCCAAAACAACCCTAATCTCAACCCTAACCATAACCCTAATCAAAACCCTTAAATCCAACACACCCCTAATCCTAATCTCAACCTTAACCTCAAACCTAACCCTAATTCCAATACACCCCTAACCCTAATCCCAACCCAATCCATAACCCTAATGATAATCACAACCCTAACCCCAAAACAACCCTAATCTCAACCCTAACCATAACCCTAATCAAAACCCTAAATCCAACACACCCCTAATCCTAATCTCAACCCTAATTCCAAACCTAACCCTAATCCCAAACGTAACCCTAATGCCAACCCTAACCCTAATACCAACCCTAATCCAAACCCTAACCCTAATCCCAACTCTAACCCTAACTTTAGCCGCAACCCTATCCCTAACTTTAGCTGCAACCCTAGCCCTAACTTTAGCCCCAACCCTAACCCTAGCCCTAACCCTAACTTTAGCCTCAACCCTAACCCTAGCCCTAACCCTAGCCCAACCCTAACCTTAGCCCCAACTTTAGCCCCAACCCTAACCCTAGCCCTAAGGCTACTTTCACACTTGCGTCATGTGGCATCCGTCGCAATCCGTCGTTTTGGACAAAAAACGGATCCTGCAAATGTGCCCGCTGGATGCGTTTTTTGTCCATAGACTTGTATTGCCGACGGATCGCGATGGATGGGCACACATCGCGTCCATCGTGCACTGGATCCGTTGTGTTTTGGCAGACCGTCGTCACAAAAAAAGTTCAATGTAACTTTTTCTGTACGTCGTGTCTGCCATTTCCAACCATGCATGCGTCACCATAACTCCACCCCCTCCTCCCCGGGACATAGACTGGGCAGCGGATGCGTTGAAAAACTGCATCCGCTGCCCACGTTGTACACAATTTTCACATGTGCGTTGGTACATCGGGCCGACGCATTGCGACGGCCCCGTACTGATGCAAGTGTGGAAGAAGCCTAACCCTAACCCTAAATTTAGCCCCAACCCTAACCCTAACCCTAAATTTAGCCCCAACCCTAACCCTAACCCTAAATTTAGCCCCAACTCCTCTAGCTGCCGGCCGGCAGAGCATGGCGGGTGCACTGCGCATGCGCCCGCAATTTTCTTACCGGATGAAGAATCTGGCGGGCAGGAGGGGATGCAGAAGGACCCAGGGACACCGGTAAGTATAACAGGGTCCCCGAATCCCCCTATTTCTCTGTCCTCTGATGTGCGATCACATCAGAGGACAGAGAATGACACATCGCTTTTTTTTTTTTTTCGGCCGCCGGTAAACAGCTAATTACCGGTGATCGCAAAACAGGGGTCGGTAAAAACCGACCCAGATCATGTTCTTTGGGGTCTCGGCTACCCCTGGCAGCCGAGACGCCAAAGATCTTCTGGGTGCCGGCCGGCGGGTCCACTGCGCATGCGCTCGCCATTTTTTGGCCGGAACAAGATGGCGGCGCCCAATGGGAGCCACGAGGAGCACCGGGGGAGACAGGTGAGTATCGGGGGGCTACCCCGGCAACCGAGACCCCAGAGAAAATCCGACTCTGGGGGCCACTATTCACTTTTTCCACAGCGCCATTAATTAACGGCGCTGTGGTTTAAGTACCCTTAACTGCTGCTGTTAAAAGGCGTATCGGCGGTCGTTAAGGGGTTAAATAACTAATTTATTATAATTTATCTATATATATATAATTGTCTAAGGGTCACTTCCGTCTGTCTGTCTGTCCTTCTGTCACGGTTATTCATTCGCTGATTGATCTCGCCAGCTGCCTGTCATGGCTGCCGTGACCAATCAGCGACGGGCACAGTCCGGAAGAAAATGGCCGCTCCTTGCTCCCGGCAGTCAGTGCCTGTCGCCTGCATGCTCCCCTCCGGTCACCACTAACACAGGGTTAATGCCGGCGGTAACGGACCACGTTATGCTGCGGGTAACGCACTCCATTACCGCCGCTATTAACCCTGTGTGTCCCCAACTTTTCACTATTGACGCTGCCTATGCGGCATCAATGGTAAAAAATGTAATGTTAAGAATGATTAAAAAAAAAAACTGCTATACTCACCCTCCATAGCAGCTTGCGTCGGCCGCCATCTTCCGTTGCAGGTTCCGGTGGCAGAAGGACCTGCCATGACGTCACGGTCATGTGACCACTACGTCATCACAGGTCCTGCGCTAATACCAACCCTGGGACCGGAAGCTGCTGTGGACTACAAGGGCTCCCTCGGAAAGGTGAGTATATATATATATATTTTTTTTTTCACCTGTGACAAACCTGGCTGGGCAATATACTATGTAGCTGGGAAATATACTACGTGACTGGCCAATATACTACGTGGCTCTGTGCTGTATACTACTTCGCTGTGCAATATACTACGTGGCTCCTTGCTGTATACTACGTCACTGGGCAATATACTACATGGCTCTGTGCTGTATACTATGTCACTGGGCAATATACTACGTGGCTCTGTGCTGTATACTACGTCACTGGGCAATATACTACATCACTGGGCAATATACTATGTAACTGGGCAATATACTACATGGCTGGGCAATATATTACGTCACTGGGCAATATACTACGTCACTGGGCAATATATTACGTGGCTGGGCAATATACCACGTGGCTGGGCAATATATTACGTCACTGGGCAATATACTACGTGGCTGGGAAATATATTACGTGACTGGGCAATATACTACGTCACTGGGCAATATATTACGTGGCTGGGCAATATACCACGTGGCTGGGCAATATATTACGTCACTGGGCAATATACTACGTGGCTGGGCAATATATTACGTCACTGGGCAATATACTACGTCACTGGGCAATATACTATGTGGCTGGGCAATGTACTACATGGCTGGGCAATATACTACGTGGCTGGGCAATATACTATGTGGCTGGGCAATATACTACATCACTGGGCAATATACTATGTGTCTGGGCAATATACTACGTGGCTGGGCAATATACTATGTGGTTGGGCAATATACTACGTGGCTGGGCAATATACTACATGGCTGGGCAATATACTATATCACTGGGCAATATACTATGTGTCTGGACAATATACTACATGGCTTGGCAATATACTACGTGGCTCGGCAATATACTACGTGGCTGGGCAATATACTATGTGGCTGGGCAATATACTAAGGGCTGGGCAATATACTACATCACTGGGCAATATACTACATGTCTGGGCAATATACTACGTGGCTGGGCAATATACTACGTTTTTGGGCAATATAATAAGTGTTTGGGCTATATACTACGTGGCTGGGCAATATACTACGTGGCTGGGCATTATACTACGTGGCTGGGCAATATACTACGAGGACATGCATATTCTAGAATACCCAATGCGTTAGAATCGGGCCACCATCTAGTTTATCATAAATCTTTTCCCAAGAAATTATATATTATTCTACTCAACTGCTGCTTATATCATGCTGCATGATTGCACCGTGTTATATGTATCAGGTTCCCTTTAAATCGCACAAGGTAGTTTGTATTCCTTTATATATTTTAATTCCAATTTAAGAACACAAGATTTAACTACACCTGTCTTACTCCTTTCCCAAATTTTGCATGTTTTGTTTTTGCTGTTATGTACCCTACACTTGGAATCATTCATGTGGTAAGCAGTGCCTTTTCAGCTTGACATATTTTCTTACTTTCATCTTAAGCCCCTAAGGTATAATAGTAACGTGTGTGTGCAAGGAATAAAATCATTTAACGAGGGCTGTTTTCATGCACAGTAGAGTACAATCCTTTCCCTGTCTTTCATTTATGGCTTTAGGAATGCATCTTATATTAGGCATGACCATCATAAACAGTAACTTCACAGTTATTCAATTTATAACACCCCCCTCTCTCCCAACCTAACCCCTCATTTAAGAAACAACCTGTGTGCATCTGTAGCTCGCTGATAATAGGACAATTTGCACATAATTATTTATATTTATAAATACTTTATTTATATTTTTTCTGCATTATACTGAGCACAAAGCTACTATTAAAGTTGTTTAGCCTCATTTATGTCTTCATGAGACCATGCTGTCCTCCATAAGTACCGTACTTTATTTTTTTGCAGCAGCTGTGAAAACATGAAAGAGCCATTAAAAACAGAAATATGGAAAAAAGTCATGCATGCATTTGACAAAATTTGATAGTACTGTCACTAGGGATGATATTGGTTACATCTTTAGTGTCGCTCATAATAAATGTCTAATCAGAATCAGGCCTCTTTCATAGCTTTGGAGTTCACTACATCAAAAAGTGTTGTATGAATAGTAAAAAAAAGTATCAAGCTATATACCACGGACATGTGCATAATGGTGTCCAGTTGAATATGCCAGAATGTAAATGAATGCCATAAATAAGGAACAGATGTACCTATTCTTAAACTAAGACACAAGGAAGATATCATGGGGCAGAAAGTTAATTTAGCACAACATAGCCAACGAATTTGTAAAATTAGGGGGTGAATTGAATTCTGCACTGGAATATCTTCCGGGGGCAGCTGTGGTATAGCGGGGGTTTCAGGAGACAAGTTCTCTGCTTCAGGAGGCTATTGCCATGAGTGGAATGATGCTGCGGGTCCTGGATGAGTGTTGACGATGAGGAGCAGAATTTTCTTTAACCATTGATTTCCCTGTCATGGGCTTTGAGAAAGTGTCCACCAGAGGCAGCGCAAGCGCAGATTGAGATCTCGGGAGATGAGAAATTGCACATGCGCTGCCTCCGGCAGCCATTTTCCCAAAGCCCAATGTCCATGGCCACACCCCCTCTTCCCAGCCCGGGATTCAGCATTGCCCCACTCCTGCCGCCACCGCCCTCCTAAAGCTGAGACCCTGCCTCCTGTAAAGCAGCTTCACTGCCACCATCCTTCTTCACCAGGAAAGCTACCATTAAAATGGACTATACGATCCACCACCATTTTATTTATAGAAAGGTTTTTCTTATTTTCCACCCAAAACTTGGGGTGCATCTCATGGTCGGTGAGTCTTATAGTCTGCAAAATACAGTAAATAGCGTTATATTAAATAATATTCAGAAACACTATTACTGTAAACTAAAATGTATACTATCCCATGGGTATCTTATAGGTACATTCATTGAGTACTCAAGGTCTACAGGGACAGAGCTGTATAACTACTCTGTCCATAAAATATTATACATAGCAATAAAGGGCAAAAAAGGGTTTTTCCATGATTTTTATATTGAGTATTAGAGATAAGTGAATTGTTATGCACAACCTCGTCAGTAATCATGGGAGCCCTGTGAACTGCCTCCTAGCTGCCAGCATCACCAGCTCCTCTTCTGATTAGTAGGCCCAGAGTGCCGTCATGTATTCATCTGAGCACAAGGATGATGACGCCATGGGCCTACAAACCAGAAGGGTTTCCAGAAGGTAGGAGGTAGTTTGCAAGGCTCCTGAGCCAGAGGCCACAAAGTACTGATGTGGACGCTGAAGCTGCAAATTTAGTTGCTCATCTCTTTTGAATACCTATCCTTTGGGTGCAGTCAGACAGCCGTACAAATCAGAATGAGATCGGAGAGCAGTGCACAGACTGGCCGGCGGCTCTCCTGACCAGCTTGAAGCTGTCACGTTTGGGTCGGTGCCCTACGTTCCGATCTCAGGCCATCTGACTGCGCCCTTATGGAAAGACATCAACATCAGATCACTGGAGATCCAACCCCTGGAAGTGTATAGAATGGAAGAGATAAGCTGATGATGGGGGTGCCAGCTGTCCTTAGGTAGGTTATCAGTGTCAGAATAATGGGGACTTCTTTTTATTAAAAAAAAGAAATGCTAACATGAATTGACCATTTTGGCAATATTTTTTTCTTTTGTATGGATAGGGTGATTATAAAATAAAAATCACTGAACCTATCAGAAAGACTACAAATAAAAATATAGATTTAAATTTAGTGTGTCAGGCCAGAAATGTTTGCATCAGGTCCCTGTTTCACTACACAGGTTTCTGTTACCTTTTCTCACCGAAAAACAGGATCATATGAAAAAGATGTATTAAAGGGACACCTTATTACACTGAAACTGTACAACATTTTTGTGATTTGATCCTTGGGGCTTATATAGGGCTAAATGGAAGATTACAAAATTATTTTCATGCAAACTACATATTAAAAAAATTGTGGAATGTTTTATTCAGGGTGGAATCTTAATTAGGGCAATCTGGGCTAAGGCTCTGAGGGGACCCATGCCCAGATTGCCCTCATTATAGTATTTCTTGCACAGCCATCGGCGGTGCTTATTGCCGAGCAGGGAGCGTACTTGTAGCACAGGAGCCGGCAGTGGAGCTACGCAGGCACATGAGCATCAAGTTATACTTCTAGATATATTTAGTGCTATTATCAGGATCACTGTTATGATCAGGTGGCCTTGGAGCAGCATGAAAACTTTCACTGGAGTAGGTGGTAACTATACTGACCGCAAACCCTGATCTTAACACCGCAACTAGAAGTAGCCGTGGGGTGTGCCTAACAAAACCTAGACACCTCGACACAGCCGGAGGACTAAATACCCCTATAGATGGAAATAGGAATTCTACCTTGCCTCAGAGCAGAACCCCAAAGAATAGGCAGCCCCCCACAAATAATGACTGTAAGTAGTAGAGGAAAAGACACACGCAGGCAGGAAATGGGATTTAGCAAAAGAGGCCACACTAGCTAAAATAGGAAAAGGATAGGACAGGATACTAAGCGGTCAGTATTAAAATCCTTCCCAAAAATATCCACAGCAGAAAATACAAAAACTCCACCATCTAACTAAAGATGGGAGCGTATATCTGCAACTCCAGAGAATCCAACAAGACTGAGAAAACACTGACGCAGTCTAAGCTGGACAAGAGAAAACAAATGAATAGCACAGAATATAAGCACACTGCATGTGTGCCACAGAAAAAGAAACAGACACTTATCTTTGCTGAATTGGCAGCTAAGCAGGAGAAGCCAGAAAGAGATTCAACTCTTCACAAGAAACATTGACAACTGGCAAGGACTAATGAATCCTGCACACCTAAATATTCCAGTCAGAACTGCAATCAGCAGATACACCTGGCCAAGACTGCGACTCAGAGACAACTGCATTCCCACCTACAACCACTGGAGGGAACCCAAAAGCAGAATTCACAACAGATCACGTAATTTATTTATTTCACTCACTAATATAGCGCCTTTAACTCCACAATTCTTTATAGACATTATGGGCACTGCCTCCAATGGGGCTCACAATCCCTAATGACAATATAGATTGTGGGGAAGAAATCGGGGAACCTCACACAAACACAGGGAGAACATACAAACTCCTAGCAGATGTTGTCCTTGGCTGGATGTGAATCCAGGACCCCAGCGCTGCAAGCGGCGGACACCGAGTCAAACGGCTTCACAGAAAGGGCCGCTATACCGTATGCATTCCCCGCATAGATTAAGTATAGATTAAGGAAACGTCACATTATCTGCCTAACACTATAGGCGTTTCATAATTACCGTCCACAAAATGTAACTGATGAAGCACAAAATTTGTGACCGAAACTTTTTTGTTGCTGTAAAATAAAACCACTTGCATACAAGTTGAGTGCCAGGTTTTGTTATATATACCATACTATTCAAAGGCAGAAAAAACGATTTATTGGAAAAGATGTTTCTACTTGTAATATATGGTACTAGCTATTGAACCCGTTCTACGCCCGGGTGGCGAGCATTTATATTGGTATATGGTCTCCATCCTGGTATGTGATGCTCCCATCCTTCGCCCCCGTTCTGTCATTTGCTGCTCCCATCCTGCGCCTCCATTCTGTCATTTGCTGCTCCCATCCTGTCATTTGCTGCTCCCATCCTGCGCCCGTTCTGTCATTTGCTGCTGCCATCCTGTCATTTGCTGCTCCCATCCTGCGCCCGTTCTGTCATTTGCTGCTGCCATCCTGCGCCCGTTCTGTCATGTGCTGCTGCCATCCTGCGCCCGTTCTGTCATGTGCTGCTGCCATCCTGCGCCCGTTCTGTCATGTGCTGCTGCCATCCTGCGCCCGTTCTGTCATGTGCTGCTGCCATCCTGCGCCCGTTCTGTCATGTGCTGCTGCCATCCTGCGCCCGTTCTGTCATGTGCTGCGGCCATCCTGCGCCCGTTCTGTCATGTGCTGCTGCCATCCTGCGCCCGTTCTGTCATGTGCTGCTCCCATCCTGCGCCCGTTCTGTCATGTGCTGCTGCCATCCTGCGCCCGTTCTGTCATGTGCTGCTGCCATCCTGCGCCCGTTCTGTCATGTGCTGCTGCCATCCTGCGCCCGTTCTGTCATGTGCTGCTGCCATCCTGCGCCCGTTCTGTCATGTGCTGCTGCCATCCTGCGCCCGTTCTGTCATGTGCTGCTGCCATCCTGCGCCCGTTCTGTCATGTGCTGCTGCCATCCTGCGCCCGTTCTGTCATGTGCTGCTGCCATCCTGCGCCCGTTCTGTCATGTGCTGCTGCCATCCTGCGCCCGTTCTGTCATGTGCTGCTGCCATCCTGCGCCCGTTCTGTCATGTGCTGCTGCCATCCTGCGCCCGTTCTGTCATGTGCTGCTGCCATCCTGCGCCCGTTCTGTCATGTGCTGCTGCCATCCTGCGCCCGATCTGTCATGTGCTGCTGCCATCCTGCGCCCGTTCTGTCATGTGCTGCTGCCATCCTGCACCCGTTCTGTCATGTGCTGCTCCCATCCTGCACCCGTTCTGTCATGTGCTGCTGCCATCCTGCGCCCGTTCTGTCATGTGCTGCTGCCATCCTGCGCCCGTTCTGTCATGTGCTGCTGCCATCCTTCGCCCGTTCTGTCATGTGCTGCTGCCATCCTTCGCCCGTTCTGTCATGTGCTGCTGCCATCCTTCGCCCGTTCTGTCATGTGCTGTGGCCATCCTTCGCCCGTTCTGTCATGTGCTGCTGCCATCCTGCGCCCGTTCTGTCATGTGTTGCGGCCATCCTGCGCCCGTTCTGTCATGTGCTGCTGCCATCCTGCACCCGTTCTGTCATGTGCTGCGGCCATCCTGCGCCCGTTCTGACATGTGCTGCTGCCATCCTGCGCCCGTTCTGTCATGTGCTGCTGCCATCCTGCGCCCGTTCTGTCATGTGCTGCTGCCATCCTGCGCCCGTTCTGTCATGTGCTGCGGCCATCCTGCGCCCGTTCTGTCATGTGCTGCTGCCATCCTGCGCCCGTTCTGTCATGTGCTGCTGCCATCCTGCGCCCGTTCTGTCATGTGCTGCTGCCATCCTGCGCCCGTTCTGTCATGTGCTGCTGCCATCCTGCGCCCGTTCTGTCATGTGCTGCTGCCATCCTGCGCCCGTTCTGTCATGTGCTGCGGCCATCCTGCGCCCGTTCTGTCATGTGCTGCTGCCATCCTGCGCCCGTTCTGTCATGTGCTGCTCCCATCCTGCGCCCGTTCTGTCATGTGCTGCTGCCATCCTGCGCCCGTTCTGTCATGTGCTGCTGCCATCCTGCGCCCGTTCTGTCATGTGCTGCTGCCATCCTGCGCCCGTTCTGTCATGTGCTGCTGCCATCCTGCGCCCGTTCTGTCATGTGCTGCTGCCATCCTGCGCCCGTTCTGTCATGTGCTGCTGCCATCCTGCGCCCGTTCTGTCATGTGCTGCTGCCATCCTGCGCCCGTTCTGTCATGTGCTGCTGCCATCCTGCGCCCGTTCTGTCATGTGCTGCTGCCATCCTGCGCCCGTTCTGTCATGTGCTGCTGCCATCCTGCGCCCGTTCTGTCATGTGCTGCTGCCATCCTGCGCCCGTTCTGTCATGTGCTGCTGCCATCCTGCGCCCGTTCTGTCATGTGCTGCTGCCATCCTGCGCCCGTTCTGTCATGTGCTGCTGCCATCCTGCACCCGTTCTGTCATGTGCTGCTGCCATCCTGCGCCCGTTCTGTCATGTGCTGCTGCCATCCTGCGCCCGTTCTGTCATGTGCTGCTGCCATCCTGCGCCCGTTCTGTCATGTGCTGCTGCCATCCTTCGCCCGTTCTGTCATGTGCTGCTGCCATCCTTCGCCCGTTCTGTCATGTGCTGCTGCCATCCTTCGCCCGTTCTGTCATGTGCTGCGGCCATCCTTCGCCCGTTCTGTCATGTGCTGCTGCCATCCTGCGCCCGTTCTGTCATGTGCTGCTGCCATCCTGCGCCCGTTCTGTCATGTGCTGCTGCCATCCTGCGCCCGTTCTGTCATGTGCTGCTGCCATCCTGCGCCCGTTCTGTCATGTGCTGCTGCCATCCTGCGCCCGTTCTGTCATGTGCTGCTGCCATCCTGCGCCCGTTCTGTCATGTGCTGCTGCCATCCTGCGCCCGTTCTGTCATGTGCTGCTGCCATCCTGCGCCCGTTCTGTCATGTGCTGCTGCCATCCTGCGCCCGTTCTGTCATGTGCTGCTGCCATCCTGCGCCCGTTCTGTCATGTGCTGCTGCCATCCTGCGCCCGTTCTGTCATGTGCTGCTGCCATCCTGCGCCCGTTCTGTCATGTGCTGCTGCCATCCTGAACCCGTTCTGTCATGTGCTGCTGCCATCCTGCGCCCGTTCTGTCATGTGCTGCTGCCATCCTGCGCCCGTTCTGTCATGTGCTGCTGCCATCCTTCGCCCGTTCTGTCATGTGCTGCTGCCATCCTTCGCCCGTTCTGTCATGTGCTGCTGCCATCCTTCGCCCGTTCTGTCATGTGCTGCGGCCATCCTTCGCCCGTTCTGTCATGTGCTGCTGCCATCCTGCGCCCGTTCTGTCATGTGTTGCGGCCATCCTGCGCCCGTTCTGTCATGTGCTGCTGCCATCCTGCGCCCGTTCTGTCATGTGCTGCGGCCATCCTGCGCCCGTTCTGTCATGTGCTGCTGCCATCCTTCGCCCGTTCTGTCATGTGCTGCTGCCATCCTTCGCCCGTTCTGTCATGTGCTGCGGCCATCCTTCGCCCGTTCTGTCATGTGCTGCTGCCATCCTGCGCCCGTTCTGTCATGTGTTGCGGCCATCCTGCGCCCGTTCTGTCATGTGCTGCTGCCATCCTGCGCCCGTTCTGTCATGTGCTGCTGCCATCCTGCGCCCGTTCTGTCATGTGCTGCTGCCATCCTGCGCCCGTTCTGTCATGTGCTGCTGCCATCCTGCGCCCGTTCTGTCATGTGCTGCTGCCATCCTGCGCCCGTTCTGTCATGTGCTGCTGCCATCCTTCGCCCGTTCTGTCATGTGCTGCTGCCATCCTTCGCCCGTTCTGTCATGTGCTGCTGCCATCCTTCGCCCGTTCTGTCATGTGCTGCGGCCATCCTTCGCCCGTTCTGTCATGTGCTGCTGCCATCCTGCGCCCGTTCTGTCATGTGTTGCGGCCATCCTGCGCCCGTTCTGTCATGTGCTGCTGCCATCCTGCGCCCGTTCTGTCATGTGCTGCGGCCATCCTGCGCCCGTTCTGACATGTGCTGCTGCCATCCTGCGCCCGTTCTGTCATGTGCTGCTGCCATCCTGCGCCCGTTCTGTCATGTGCTGCTGCCATCCTGCGCCCGTTCTGTCATGTGCTGCTGCCATCCTGCGCCCGTTCTCTCATGTGCTGCTGCCATCCTGCGCCCGTTCTGTCATGTGCTGCTGCCATCCTGCGCCCGTTCTGTCATGTGCTGCTGCCATCCTGCGCCCGTTCTGTCATGTGCTGCTGCCATCCTGCGCCCGTTCTGTCATGTGCTGCTGCCATCCTGCGCCCGTTCTGTCATGTGCTGCTGCCATCCTGCGCCCGTTCTGTCATGTGCTGCGGCCATCCTGCGCCCGTTCTGTCATGTGCTGCTGCCATCCTGCGCCCGTTCTGTCATGTGCTGCTGCCATCCTGCGCCCGTTCTGTCATGTGCTGCTGCCATCCTGCGCCCGTTCTGTCATGTGCTGCTGCCATCCTGCGCCCGTTCTGTCATGTGCTGCTGCCATCCTGCGCCCTTTCTGTCATGTGCTGCGGCCATCCTGCGCCCGTTCTGTCATGTGCTGCTGCCATCCTGCGCCCGTTCTGTCATGTGCTGCTCCCATCCTGCGCCCGTTCTGTCATGTGCTGCTGCCATCCTGCGCCCGTTCTGTCATGTGCTGCTGCCATCCTGCGCCCGTTCTGTCATGTGCTGCTGCCATCCTGCGCCCGTTCTGTCATGTGCTGCTGCCATCCTGCGCCCGTTCTGTCATGTGCTGCTGCCATCCTGCGCCCGTTCTGTCATGTGCTGCTGCCATCCTGCGCCCGTTCTGTCATGTGCTGCTGCCATCCTGCGCCCGTTCTGTCATGTGCTGCTGCCATCCTGCGCCCGTTCTGTCATGTGCTGCTGCCATCCTGCGCCCGTTCTGTCATGTGCTGCTGCCATCCTGCGCCCGTTCTGTCATGTGCTGCTGCCATCCTGCGCCCGTTCTGTCATGTGCTGCTGCCATCCTGCGCCCGTTCTGTCATGTGCTGCTGCCATCCTGCGCCCGTTCTGTCATGTGCTGCTGCCATCCTGCGCCCGTTCTGTCATGTGCTGCTGCCATCCTGCGCCCGTTCTGTCATGTGCTGCTGCCATCCTTCGCCCGTTCTGTCATGTGCTGCTGCCATCCTTCGCCCGTTCTGTCATGTGCTGCTGCCATCCTTCGCCCGTTCTGTCATGTGCTGTGGCCATCCTTCGCCCGTTATGTCATGTGCTGCTGCCATCCTGCGCCCGTTCTGTCATGTGTTGCGGCCATCCTGCGCCCGTTCTGTCATGTGCTGCTGCCATCCTGCGCCCGTTCTGTCATGTGCTGCGGCCATCCTGCGCCCGTTCTGACATGTGCTGCTGCCATCCTGCGCCCGTTCTGTCATGTGCTGCTGCCATCCTGCGCCCGTTCTGTCATGTGCTGCTGCCATCCTGCGCCCGTTCTGTCATGTGCTGCTGCCATCCTGCGCCCGTTCTGTCATGTGCTGCTGCCATCCTGCGCCCGTTCTGTCATGTGCTGCTGCCATCCTGCGCCCGTTCTGTCATGTGCTGCTGCCATCCTGCGCCCGTTCTGTCATGTGCTGCTGCCATCCTGCGCCCGTTCTGTCATGTGCTGCTGCCATCCTGCGCCCGTTCTGTCATGTGCTGCTGCCATCCTGCGCCCGTTCTGTCATGTGCTGCTGCCATCCTGCGCCCGTTCTGTCATGTGCTGCTCCCATCCTGCGCCCGTTCTGTCATGTGCTGCTGCCATCCTGCGCCCGTTCTGTCATGTGCTGCTGCCATCCTGCGCCCGTTCTGTCATGTGCTGCTGCCATCCTGCGCCCGTTCTGTCATGTGCTGCGGCCATCCTGCGCCCGTTCTGTCATGTGCTGCTGCCATCCTGCGCCCGTTCTGTCATGTGCTGCTCCCATCCTGCGCCCGTTCTGTCATGTGCTGCTGCCATCCTGCGCCCGTTCTGTCATGTGCTGCTGCCATCCTGCGCCAGTTCTGTCATGTGCTGCTGCCATCCTGCGCCCGTTCTGTCATGTGCTGCGGCCATCCTGCGCCCGTTCTGTCATGTGCTGCTGCCATCCTGCGCCAGTTCTGTCATGTGCTGCTGCCATCCTGCGCCCGTTCTGTCATGTGCTGCGGCCATCCTGCGCTCGTTCTGTCATGTGCTGCGGCCATCCTGCGCCCGTTCTGTCATGTGCTGCTGCCATCCTGCGCCAGTTCTGTCATGTGCTGCTGCCATCCTGCGCCCGTTCTGTCATGTGCTGCGGCCATCCTGCGCCCGTTCTGTCATGTGCTGCGGCCATCCTGCGCCCGTTCTGTCATGTGCTGTGGCCATCCTGCGCCCGTTCTGTCATGTGCTGCTCCCATCCTGCGCCACCATTGTATTATATGCCCCCCGCTCCAGTGTATATGCCCCCGAATGCTGCTGCCATATAAAAAAAAAAAAAATACCATACTTACCTATCGTCCGGCTCCACTGCAGGTATGTCTTCAAGAAAATGGCGCCGGAAAGCGGGGACTGCGCAGTCCGCGCTTTCCGGCGCCATTTTCTTGAAGACACACCTGCAGTGGAGCCGGAGTGTGTCTTCAAGAACATGGCGCCGGAAAGCGCGGACTGCGCAGGCGCCGATTCCGGCAGCAGGAATCGGCGCCTGCGCAGTCCGCGCCCTCCGGAGCCGGGAACAGAGGAGTCGGGAGACGGAGCTGCAAGCAGCGCTGGAACCGGGAAAGGTGAGTATACTTATCCTCCCTCCTGGCGGTCCCTGACTCTCCGGTGGAGATCGCGGTATGCGTTCAGTGCTTACGCATACCGCGATCTCCCGGGAGCGTCGCTCTGTGAGGCCCAGACTGCGCCGGCGCTTGCGCTTGCGCAGTCTATAGAGGCTTCGGACAGAGTGACGCTCCCAGCGTTATATTATAGATGTGTCTGATTTTAGTAGTAAATATTTGTCTGTCTCACTGAGCTACAATGTGGCCTTGGGAATCAAGCCTTAGAGCAAGGCGGTATTATTTCCCAAACAGATAAAAGATGTAAACTGCTGATTGTTAATCTTACTTTTGGACTATTATTTGTTCTTCGCACTTTCATTTTAAATAGATTACAGCTGTGTGTTCAGACATAATATCATTTAGTATTAAACATGCGCCAATTATATCAGTGCTGTTAAATACCGTGCCATCGCTCTTATCTATGTTGACAATGAAAAAGCATTTCTAATTAAAATAACAATGTGTTTGCCTTCTTTCTCTTTAAATATACATTGTGCTAATCAACATTTACTCCTGCCAGGGGCTGATGATGTCTGCGCTCACAAACAAAATAAGAATTCAAGGTAATTCTGCACTCTTTAACCCCTTTACCCCCAAGGGTGGTTTGCACGTTAATGACAGGGCCAATTTTTACAATTCTGACCACTGTCCCTTTATGAGATTATAACTCTGGAACGCTTTAACGGATCCTGATGATTCTGACACTGTTTTCTTGCGACATATTGTACTTCATGATAGTGGTAAAATTTCTTTGACATTACTTTTGTTCATTTGTGAAAAAAACGGAAATTTTGTGAAAATTTTGAAAATTTCGCAATTTTTCAACTTTGAATTTTTATGCCTTTTAATCACAGAGGTATGTCACACAAAATACTTAATAAGTAACATTTTCCACATATCTACTCTACTTTATGTACATCAGCACAATTTTGGAAACAACATTTTTTTGTTAGGAAGTTATAAGGGTTAA
Organism: Ranitomeya imitator; assembly: GCF_032444005.1. Taxonomy (NCBI): domain Eukaryota; kingdom Metazoa; phylum Chordata; class Amphibia; order Anura; family Dendrobatidae; genus Ranitomeya; species Ranitomeya imitator. Next base: position 766,727,278 of record NC_091283.1, read on the forward strand.
AAGTAGGGTTTCATTTTTGCAGCTCGAGTCGGGTTTCGTGAAACCCGACTTTCTGAAAAGTCGGGTCGAGTGAAATCGGCCGATCTTATTGAAAAGTCGGGGTCAGGGATTGGCCGAAACATGAAACCCAATGCAAAGTCAACGGGAATTTTTTATTTTTATTTTTACTGTAGCGCGATAATGTTGAAAAGCCGGTAATTCAATTGCCGGCTTTTCATTTCTCCTGCCTAAACCCGACATGATATGAGACATGGTTTACATACAGTAAACCATGTCATATCCCCCTTTTTTTTGCATATTACACACTACTAATGTTAGTAGTGTGTATGTGCAAAATTTTGGCACTCTAGCTATTAAATTTAAGGGTTAAATCGCGGAAAAAATTGGCGTGGGCTCCCGCGCAATTTTCTCCGCCAGAGTAGTAAAGCCAGTGACTGAGGGCAGATATTAATAGCCTGGAGAGGGTCCATGGTTATTGCCCCCCCTGGCTAAAAACATCTGCCCCCAGCCACCCCAGAAAAGGCACATCTCTAAGATGCGCCTATTCTGGCACTTGGCCACTCTCTTCCCATTCCCGTGTAGCGGTGGGATATGGGGTAATGAAAGGTTAATGCCACTTTCAGCTACAATTTGTTTTATTTTACCAAAGGTAACTGGAGAAATTGGACCTCAAAAGTTGTTGTAGAATTTGTCCTGAGTACGCTGATACCCCATATGTAGGGGTAAACCATTGTTTGGGCGCATGGCAGAACTCTGAAGTGAAGGAGCGCCGTTTGATTTTACAATGCAAAATTGAATGAAACTGAGATCGGATGCCATGTCACGTCTGGATAGCCCCTGATCTAGATGTGTAGTGAACAATTTGACCCACCAAGTGCTTCACAGAAGTTTATAATGTAGAGCCGTAAAAATAAAAAAACATATTTTTTCTCAAAAATGAAATTTTCGCCCCCAATTTTTTATTTTTCCAAGGGTACCAGAAGAAATTGGACCCCAAAAGTTGTTGTGCAATTTGTCCTGAGTATGCCGATACCCCATGCATGGGTGCATGGCAGAGCTCGGAAGGGAAGGAGCGCCGTTTGACTTTTTAATGCAAAATTGACTGGAATTGAAAAGGGACGCCATTCTGCATTTGGAGATCCCCTGATGTGCCTAAACATTGAAACCCCCCACAAGTGACACCAGTTGGGAAAGTAGACCCCCTAAGGAACTTATTTAGATTTGAGGTGAGCACTTTGACCAACCAAGTGCTTCACAGAAGTTTATAATGTAGAGCCATAAAAATAAAAAATCATATTTTTCACAAAAATGAAATTTTTGCCCCCAATTTTTTATTTTCCCTAGGGTACTAGAAGAAATTGCACCCCAAAAGTTGTTGTGCAATTTGTTCTGAGTACGCTGATACCCCATATGTGGAAGTAAACCACTGTTTGGGTGCATGGCAGAGCTTGGAAGGGAAGGAGCGCCATTTAACTTTTTAATGCAAAATTGACTGGAATTGAAATGGGACACCATGCTGCGTTTGGAGAGCCCCTGATGTGCCTAAACATTGAAACCCCCCATAAGTGACACCATTTTGGAAAGTAGACCCCCTAAGGAACTTATCTAGATGTGTGGTGAGCACTTTGACCAACCAAGTGCTTCACAGAAGGAGCACAGTTTGACTTTTTGAATGCAAAATTGGCTGGAATTGATGGCGGGCACCATGTCGCATTTGGAAACCCCGATGTGCCTAAACAGTGGAAACCCCATAAAAGTGACCCCATTTTGGAAACCTCACCCCTAAAGGATTTTATCCGGAGTACATTTTGAACCCACAGGTACGTCACAGAATTTGATAGCATTAGATCATCACATTGAATATGTCATTAGTGTTGAGTGCAAGTGCTCACTACTCCAGTCTGCATCGGGTGCTCAGCTATGCGCCGAATATCACAGGTGCTCAAGTGACATGCTCGAATCCCTGACCCGCATTTTTGGTGGCTGTTAGAAACCCCCCAAAACATGTGGATATCTGGGATACTCGGTGCATATTTGAACACCTGATGCAAACTCAAATAGCGAGCACTTGCACTCAACATTAGCTGTCACACTTTTGAAAACCCCCAATTCTAACTCCAACCCTAACACCAACACAACCCTAACCCTAATCAAAACCCTAACCCTAATCAAAACCCTAACCACAGCCCTAACTTCAACACAACCCTAACCCTAACACAACCCTTACCCCAACCCTAACCCTTAACCCATACCCCTAACCCAAACAAAAACCTAACCCCAACCCTAACGCAATCCTAATCTCAACCTTAACACAACCCTCACCATAACACACAGCTCTAACCCCGACTCCAAAACTAACCTCAACTTTAACTATAATACAATCCTAACCCCAACCCTAACCTCAACTCTAACCCCAACACTAGCCCCAATCCTAACCCTAACTGCAAAGAATGGAAAAAATTACATTTTTTATTATATTATTTTTATTTAACTAAGGAAGTGACAAAGGGGGTTTGATGTACTTTTTTTTATTTTGATCATTGTGATAGGGTCTATCACAGTGATCAAAATGAACCAATAAGAAAAATCTCTTATTGTTGCCAAGTACCGGCTAGCATTTTCTTCCAGGAAGATGACTTGGAGGGCCAAGGGACTGAGCAAGAGGGCCAGGGGATGACAGAGGTACCAGGAGGGCTCGGGGGACCCAATATCTCTCTCCTCTGATATGCTAGATCATATCAGAGGAGAGACAAATAAATTTCAAATTCAGACTTCTTTTGTGATTGCCGTTATTCGGTGAACAGCGGCAATCACATGACAGAGGACCGGCTCTGATCATGTTCACCAGGGTCTCAGCTTCTCCCAGTAGCCAAAACCCTGGAGATTTTCTAATGCTGGGGGATGCCATACCCGTATTTCTGAGCGCCGTTAAAAAGTGACTCTGAGGAATAAGTACCCTTTAACAGCCGCCGTTTTTAGGCGTATAGGCGGTCGTTAAGGGGTAAAATCTGTTTCTGTAAACACATTGTGACAAACGCACAATGTAATGTATCCATAAAAATCCAGACCCATACTAATGATCCATATGGCATCCCTTTTTTTCTCACAGCCATCAAATTTTGGGGTGTAATCACAGCATGCTGTGCTTTTTTTCTAATGCTGAATACAGCTGAGGAATAAGAAAAAAATACGCAGATCTGCACTGCATCATTGAATAACATTGGTCCGAGAGCAATCCGATTTTTTTATAGGTTTATACATTAGTGTAAGCGAGCCCTAACTATGTATTGATCTGTAGTATTCACACAATGGAGTTTTGTTATTGTCACTTACTTACCTTTAGTATTTTACATGTCTGAGTTTTCTATGTCTATTTTTATGCTTTTAAATATTTTGTTATTCAATAAAGAATATATTTTTGTTATTGATTTTGAGCTTTGCACATTTCTATATAGGTATTTTTGAATTTATTGGTGCATTTTGGCCCCTTATATATTGCTCCTTATATTCATGTAGGTGTCTTGTAAGGATAGATACCGGTAATTGGAAAATACATTTTAGGTGACGGACCACCCCTTTAAGTATTAACTGTTGAAAATTAAGGCTTATATATACAGTTATTCCCCTCCTGGAGATAATTCACAGCAAGTGCTGGAGTCACCACCTGGTGCATTCGGGAAAGTGCCGAGGCCCTGCAATGATGGCCCACTCACCGTCGGAGACACCGGCACGCTACGAGGCCGAGAGTCAGCCTCCCCCTCAAGTACTCACTTCTTCCCATTCCCTGCTGCTCCGGTCTCTTCAGTGTCTTCTGACTCTCTGACATCACTACAGTGTGCCCTCTGTGATGAGTCAGAAGATGCTGAGACCAGGGCTGCGGGGAACTGAGAGAGGTGAGTATTTGATTATTTTTTTTATGTTTCGAGCATTATATAGTGTTGCATTTCTTGTGTCAAGCCACTCATGACCAATAGACAACAACAGAAGCGTCTTACCTGGTCCAAGGAGAAAATGAACTGGATTGTTGCTCAGTGGTTCAAGGTGTTGTTTTCAGATTGAAGTACATTTTGCATTTCATTTGGATATCAAGGTCCCAGAGTCTAGGTGAAGATTGGGGAGGCACAAAATCCAAGCTGCTTGAGGTCTACTGTGAAGGTTCCACGATCAGTGAGGGTTTGGGGATCATGTCATCTGCTGGTGTAGGTCCACTGTGTTTTATCAAGACCAAAGTCAACACAGCCATCTACCAGGAAATTGTAGAGTACTTCATGCTTCCCTCTGCCGACAAGCTTTTTGGAGATGGAAATTTCATTCTCCAGCAGGACTTGGCACCTGTCCACTCCACATTGCCAAAAGTACCAATACTTGGTTTAAAAACAACAGTATCACTGTGCTTGATTGGCCAGCAAACTCGCCTGACATTAACCCCATAAAAAATCTATGGGTTATTGTGAAGAGGAAGATGAGAGCCACCAGTCCCAACAATGCAGACGAGTGAAAGGCTGCTATCAAGGCAAACTGGCTGATCGCATGGATGCAGTTATTGATGCAAAAGGAGCCCCGACCAAGTATTAAGTGCATTTACTGAACGTACATTTCAGTAGGCCAACATTTGAGATTTTAAAATCATTTTTCAAGCTGCTGTTACAAAGTATTCTGATTTAGTGAGATAATGACTTTTGGGGTTTCATTGGCTGTAAGCCATAATCATCAACATTAACAGAAATAAACACTTGAAATAGATCACTCTGTTTGTAATGACTCTATATAAAATGAGCTTCACTTTTTGTATTGAAGAACTGAAATAAATTAACTTTTTTGATGATATTCTAATTTAGTGAGAAACACTTGTATATGGGGCCATTGTACTGTATAGAGCATTATACGGGGCCCATTATATTGTATTGAACATTATATGTGGCCATTATACTGTATGGAGAAATATATGGGGCCTATCATACTGTATGGAACAATATATAGGGCCATTATACTGTATGGAGCAATACATAGCGCCCATTATACTGTATTGAACATTATATGGGGCCAGTATACTGTATGAAGCATTATATGGTGCCCATTATACTGTACTGAGCAATATATAAGAATAAAACATCATTTTAGTTTTTTTAACTCTATAAAATCTTAACAGCTCAGTTCATACCACCCCTCATGATACTGGTCTGAACCCTATATATGGTAACCCAGCATTAGGGCTCATGCACAAAGAAAAGCAGTGAACACAAGAGATGTATTGCAGCACAGGTTTTTTTTTATAGCTTTTGTACTACAGAGCTATATGCACTCTGTATGCTGCCATATTGTATAGAGCTATAATAAAATCTATTCCCTAACAGTACTGGAACGGATGAGACACCCCTCCAGTAGCATGTCTTGGACTGATAAGATTAACATTCAGTCTCACACAGGTGTGCGACTAAACATGTGCCACATAGAGACAGGATAGCCGGGATACCTCTTGTGTCTGGGTGCAATGTAAGGGTACCGTCACACAGTGGCACTTTTGTCGCTACGACGGCACGATTCGTGACGTTCCAGCGATATCCATACGATATCGCTGTGTCTGACACGCAGCAGCGATCAGGGATCCTGCTGAGAATCGTACGTCTTAGCAGATCGTTTGGAACATTCTTTCGTCGCTGGATCTCCCGCTGTCATCGCTGGATCGGTGTGTGTGACACCGATCTAGCGATGCGTTCGCTTGTAACCAGGGTAAACATCGGGTTACTAAGCGCAGGACCGCGCTTAGTAACCCGATGTTTACCCTGGTTACCAGCGTAAATGTAAAAAAAAAAAAACAGTACATACTTACATTCCGGTGTCCGTCAGGTCCCTTGCCCTCTGCTTCCCGCACTGACTGACTGCCGGCCGTAAAGTGAAAGCAGAGCACAGCGGTGACGTCACCGCTGTGCGGTGCTTTCACTTTACGGCCGGCAGTCAGTGAGTGCGGGAAGCAGACGGCAAGGGACCTGACGGACACCGGAATGTAAGTATGTACTGTTCGTTTTTTTTTACGCTGGTAACCAGGGTAAACATCGGGTTACTAAGCGCGGCCCTGCGCTTAGTAACCCGATGTTTACCCTGGTTACCCGGGGACCTCGCCATCGTTGGTCGCTGGAGAGCTGTCTGTGTGACAGCTCTCCAGCGACCACACTACGACTTACCAACGATCACGGCCAGGTCGTATCGCTGGTCGTGATCGTTGGTAAATCGTATAGTGTGACGGTACCCTAAGGGAGTTTGTTTGCACTTATTAATTCAGAGACAACAGAAGATTAGACAAGAAGTCTGCAGAGGGAAAAACTCAGGGAAAAATGCAAGATGCAAGTCATATAATAGCCAGAAATCGTGTCATTCCTCATACACACATGGCAATATATCCTGAATGGGTACACTTTAACCCCTTAGTGACCACCCATACGTTTTAAGACTGACCTGAGTGAATAGCAACCCCCGACAGGTGAAAATGGCGCAGCTGTCAGCTGTACACTAAAGCTGACCCCTTGCTGCATCAGTCAGTGTCGGCACCAAAACTTGACTGTTTAACCCCATAAAGGCTGGTGTCAATAGTGAATACAGCATCTAGATGGTTAACAGAGGATGGGGGCTCCCTCTTTTATCCCATTGCCACCCTGAGATCTTGATCGTGTGGTCCTGATATTTGCCATGGCAATTCACAGCCAAATAGCGGCCTTAGAGTCTACCGGCTATAGTGGCCTGTTCAGGAGTTAACAAAATTTAGGTGGTAAAAATAACTTTTTTCTTTCCTGTCATGCCCTTGTGCATGAATTCCTGAAAAGCACTTGAAGGGTTAATAAAATGCATGAAAGCAGTTTGGATAAGTTGAGGGGTGCTGTTTTTAAAACGGTATCACTTTTGGGGGTTCTTGTTATTGATCCCTCCAGAGTCACTTCAAAACTGAATAGGTCCCTAAAAAATACGGTAAGTTTTGTAAATTTCTTTGAAAAAATGAAAAACTACTGCAACGATTTTAAGGCTTTTAACATCCTAACAAAATAAAAGAAAATTTTTCAGCTGGGGCTGATGTAAAGTAGACATGAGGTAAATAAAATGTATTAACTATTTTGTTTGGTATGACTGTCTGGATTGAATGGTTTAATCATTCAAAGTTTGAAAATTTATAATTTTTTACATTTTTGTCAAATTTCTGTTATGTTTTGCATTTATTTATAAAATCATTGACTTTAACTTACCATTATCACAAAAGATAATGTGCCATGAAAAAATATTCTCAAAATCAATGGGATATGTTGAAACATTCCAGAGTTAGTGCTACATAAAATGAAAGCGGTCAGATTTGAAAAATTTGGCCCGGTCACTAAGGGGTTAAAAATCCAACTGCCTTACACATGAGAGAGGATGACTAAAAACATTATATAAAAGACAGATCGTTACTTGTTATTGGGTCAATGGTGCAGAGATGTAGGCTTTGGGGATTTACATATAGGAATATTGAAGTAAGAAATGTTAAAGGGGTTGTCTGGTCCAAATGTGACTGCAGACTTATGGATCCCCGCAGCACATGCACTGGGATTCACTGGTTTCTGACCCGAGACCGGAGGGCATGTATAAGTTATGTATGAGTTCTACATTCCTCCAGTCAGAAGGCGCGGCCTCGCTCCATACAAGTGCATGAAGCGAGGCTGCGCTCACTAGACAGGATGGAAGTATGTATAACGCATACATACCCTCCGGTCTCTGGTCAGAAAATTAGCTAATCCCCACAACAGGGCACAGTGCGTGCACTGGTGGGGGATTTATAAGACTGCAGTCACACAGACTGACTGCAGACCAGGGCCGGACTGGCCATAGGTCAGTTCTGGCATTTGCTAGAGGGGCCGCCCCCAGCCGTGGGCCGCACCCTCTGCAGGAGCCCCTTTGATGTGGTGCCAGGAGCCACTGAGGAGCAGCAGAAGGAGGTGTGGCCTCAAATGGTCTTTTCATGTGAGCAGGAGCAGTGCTCACCACGGGGATAATTTACATACATACCTCTCCTGGAGGCCGCGCAAGATCCACATCTTCACCACAGCTGCTGACTGTAGCACCCAGCCAATGAAATCAAGCAGGGGAGTTACAGAAACCAATGAGAGGAGGTGGGTGGGGCCAGTGCTGAGAGGAGAAAAAGATTATGGAAGATTCCAGCACTGAGCTCCTCCAATAGCAGCTGCAGCGTTCCCTCCTCTGCTGTATCAGTGCTGGAGGATGCAGGACCCAGAGAGGAAGGCCCAGGCCTGTGTGTGCAACCACTGCTCTAGCAACCGACCTGAAATCCCCTGCTCCTAGGAAGTATCGTCAGATGAAGAAATCCAGCTGCCTGCAGAAAGGGGTGAGTATATAGGTGTATGCCCAATGTGTAAAGGGTGTATACTGTTTGTGCAAGTCATGTGTCTGTAGTTTGAGTATAAGTATATATATATATGTACTATCTGTAAATGTATATACAGTATGTACTGTGTGTATATATCTATATATGTATATATATGTACCTTATGTGTCTGTATATGTACTGTGCGTGTGTGTATATGGAGCGTCCCCAGACGCAGGGCCGCAGGTTACTCGGTACCGGTCCTCTCTGTCTCAGTTCTAGGGTTATCACAGTGGCTGGACCCGGTCCGTGACCCTGCTAAGGGGCGTCCAATGAAAGGGGGTGATGAAAGTCAGCTAAGGTTTCGTGACGCCACCTGTGGTATTCGGTCAGGGTGACCGACGCTGCTTGGGGCCCACTGGGGTGATGTAACGGCAGCTAGATGGTATGCCTTCCCACAGGTGAAGTATATCCCCAGGGCTTCCCAGTAGTGTAGGTGGTGATGGTGTGAGGCGCAGTTAATAACGAGGACACAGGGTTGCAGTCTCTTTCCCTTTTACTAAAGGCTTCGTGATCCTCAATCCAGAGCACTGCTAACTGGGCTGTCTGAGACCGGCCGGTCCGAAGGCACATCCAGAGTTCCCTTTGCAGGTGGAAATCAGTGCCTACCACTAGCGCCTGTGTGTTGTAGTTCTTCCCTGCTGAGCATTCGGGATAGTCCTCACAACTCTCGTGTTCGTTCTTTCTCTCTCTCTCTCTCCGTCCCCCAAGTTTATCTGGATAGGACGCACCCGTTTGACGGGAAGGCTCGGAGCTATTCTGGGACCCTAGAGATGCCCCTCTCCACGCTTGCCCCCTATGTCTTCTTAGGTGATGTATGGTAGACATCCAACCAATAATCAACAGTCCTGCGGTATTTGAAGTAATGCTTGAAGTCAGTTACTCCCTCGGTGTTCCGGTCACCGGCTACGTGCCTCAGTAGGATGTTGCCGTTCTCGGGGCACGACTCTTACTGGCTCTCCTTTGTGCTTTGATCTCGTTTCTCACTTTTCCACAATATCCTTCTCTTTTTGTCCTTTCTTGGGATACCGCCACAAGGTAGTGCAGGCGTGCTTCCGTCACTTTCTACTCTTTCTGCTAGGCCCCTGTCAGGAACCCACCCCTGACAGGTCCTCCCTGGACTCTCCCAGGCTGCGTTCTATTCTAACTTCTTATCCGACCCCTAGTTTTACCAGTGTGATGAGTGGCCTAATACATAGTGCCCTTTGCTCCCCCTAGTGGCCGGAGTGTGAAGTGTAATGTGTGCTTGTGATACCTGCTCAGGTGAACTCCTTTAGTGCAATCAGTCATAACATCTCTCCCCTTAGTGGCAGAGCGACATTACTGCAACGACCAGGACTCTGGGGCGCTGCATATACAGTTAGGGCCAGAAATATTTGAACAGTGACACAAGTTTTGTTATTTTAGCTGTTTACAAAAACATGTTCAGAAATACAATTATATATATAATATGTGCTGAAAGTGCTGCAATATGATAGTTTCCACATCCAAATCGGAGAAAGGGTTTAGGAATCATAGCTCTGTAATGCATAGCGTCCTCTTTTTCAAGGGACCAAAAGTAATTGGACAATGGACTCTAAGGGCTGCAATTAACTCTGAAGTTGTCTCCCTTGTTAACCTGTAATCAATGAAGTAGTTAAAAGGTCAGGGGTGGATTCCAGGTGTGTGGTTTTGCATTTGGAAGCTGTTGCTGTGAGCAGACAACATGCGGTCAAAGGAACTCTCAATTGAGGTGAAGCAGAACATCTTGAGGCTGAAAAAAAAGAAAAAATCCATCAGAGAGATAGCAGACATGCTTGGAGTAGCAAAATCAACAGTTGGGTACATTCTGAGAAAAAAGGAATTGACTGGTGAGCTTGGGAACTCAAAAAGGCCTGGGCGTCCACGGATGACAACAGTGGTGGATGATCGCCGCATACTTAATTTGGTGAAGAAGAACCCGTTCACAACATCAACTGAAGTCCAGAACACTCTCAGTGAAGTAGGTGTATCTGTCTCTAAGTCAACAGTAAAGAGAAAACTCCATGACAGTAAATACAAAGGGTTCACATCTAGATGCAAACCATTCATCAATACCAAAAATAGACAGGCCAGAGTTAAATTTGCAGAAAAACACCTCAAGAAGCCAGCTCAGTTCTGGAAAAGTATTCTATGGACAGATGAGACAAAGATCAACCTGTACCAGAATGATGGGAAGAAAAAAGTTTGGAGAAGAAAGGGAACGGCACATGATCCAAGGCACACCACATCCTCTGTAAAACATGGTGGAGGCAACGTGATGGCATGGGCATGCATGGCTTTCAATGGCACTGGGTCACTTGTGTTTATTGATGACATAAGAGCAGACAAGAGTAGCCGGATGAATTCTGAAGTGTACCGGGATATACTTTCAGCCCAGATTCAGCCAAATGCTGCAAAGTTGATTGGACGGCGCTTCATAGTACAGATGGACAATGACCCCAAGCATACAGCCAAAGCTACCCAGGAGTTCATGAGTGCCAAAAAGTGGAACATTCTGCAATGGCCAAGTCAATCTCCAGATCTAAACCCAATTGAGCATGCATTTCACTTGCTCAAATCCAGACTTAAGACGGAAAGACCCACAAACAAGCAAGACCTGAAGGCTGCGGCTGTAAAGGCCTGGCAAAGCATTAAGAAGGAGGAAACCCAGCGTTTGGTGATGTCCATGGGTTCCAGACTTAAGGCAGTGATTGCCTCCAAAGGATTTGCAACAAAATATTGAAAATAAAAATATTTTGTTTGGGTTATGTTTATTTGTCCAATTACTTTTGACCTCCTAAAATGTGGAGTGTTTGTAAAGAAATGTGTACAATTCCTACATTTTCTATAAGATATTTTTGTTCAACCCTTCAAATTAAACGTTACAATCTGCACTAGAGTTGAGCGACCTTGACCTTTTTAGAGTCGAGCCGGGTTTCGCGAAACCCGACTATCTCAAAAGTCGGGTCGAGTGAAATCGGCCGATTATGACGTAAAGTCGGGATCGACCGAAACACGAAACCCAATGCAAGTCAATGGGGCAGCATAGTCGGCAGTGAGTGGGGGCCAGGAAAACACCTAGAGTGCCCATTTTAATGTAAAAACCATCCATTCTTCTTAATGAAGCTTGTCAAGCGTAATTTACCTTATAATAATTGGAAGGCATTTGAAATTGGGGGTCATTTGGCTAAAGTTGTGTGGGGTAGGGCTGGTTCAAGTAATTAGTGGGCCCAGGAAATCTGGACCACGTCACGGCAGTGGAGCAGGGAGAGGTAAGTATTTCAACTTTGCAAGTGCTGTGATCCTGAGCAAGCAGGGGGGGCCCACTTGTTGGCATTGGCACTGGCACAGGGCCCCTCAAAGTACAGCGGTGTGTTTGCACGGCGGGGGCGCCTCCCACTGGCAGCAACACTTTTGCGTACTATGAGAGGCCCTGTGCCAGTGACGTCGCCAACTAGTATTCCTCCCCCCACCTGATGAAGGAACCTGCACTTTCATCTGCACCTTCCTCTTTGTCCCCGTGTAAGGTGGTATGGTATGCGGGAAGAGCAACCTGACTTTCAGCAGGGTCACAATGTTGTTGTGTAGCATGCACGGGGAATGTTGCGTTATGGGTCAATGTACCAGCAGACTCATCTATCACTGGCTGGGCAATGGGCACGATGAAGTGGAAACACAGATATAGGCCCAAAGAATAAAGTGGGCTAAATGCAGTTCAAAATTGGTAACACAGGAATAACCAGGGGGCATTGCAGTGGAGGACAACTGGAATGAGAGGCTGACACAGAGAGTAGGGCCAAATCAGTAAGTAGTCGAAATGCAGTTCAAAATTGGCAACCGTAGTAAACAGGCGGCACAGCTTTGTTCAGTGGAGGAGAACAGCAAGGAGTGGCAGACACCGATAGTAGGCCCCAACCCAACTAGTAGGCCAAATGCAGTCTAACATTAACAACTACTTAACGAGAGCCTGAAAATGGAATTTCAGGACAGGAAACCAGGAGAACAGCAAGGAGTGGCAGACACCGATAGTAGGCCCCAAACCAACTAGTACGCCAAATGCAGTTGTTCCATTTAACCACAATTTAATGAGAGCCTGAAGATAGAAGCTCAGGAAAGGCAACCTGGGGAACACCTTGGAGTGTAACACACCATCTCTCTCCACCCCATACCCATTTTGTAGGCCTAATGCAGTGTACTTTTCTACAACTACTAAACGAGAGTCGGAAGACCGAAGCAATGGCAAGGCAACCTGGGGAACACCTTGGAGTGTAACACACCATCTCTCTCCACCCCATACCCATTTTGTAGGCCTAATGCAGTGTACTTTTCTACAACTACTAAACGAGAGTCGGAAGACCGAAGCAATGGCAAGGAAACCTGGGGAACACCTTGGAGTGTAACACACCATCTCTCTCCACCCCATACCCAATTTGAAGGCCTAATGCAGCGTAGTTTCCAACAACTACTAAACGAGAGCCGGAAGATCGAAGCTCAGGAAAGGCAACCTGGGGAACACCTTGGAGTGGAACACACCCTCTCTCTACACCCCATACCCAATTTGAAGGCCTAATGCAGTGTAGTTTCCAAGAACTACTAAACGAGAGCCGGAAGATCGAAGCTCAGGAAAGGCAACCTGGGGAACACCTTGGAGTGTAACACAACGTCTCTCTACACCACGGAAGGGCTGATTCTTAGGAAGGAAGGCTGTTGGAAATAAGCATTGCGCGTCCGAGGGTGATTATATTCTTATTAGGTATATACTCACCCTCGGACGCGCCCTGCTTCTTTATTTGGAATGAATGTTTATTTGCAATGTGGTGTTGACTTTCTCTATTATTTTGGTAATTAATGATTTTATTATTTTCATTGTTTTGCATCTTCTCGGCAATAATATAAAGAAGACGCGACAGGACAACACTCGGTGGATGCCATATGTGTGTTTTCAATTGAAAAAACCTTTCAGTTAACTACTTGCAGGAGAAAGTAATTGTAGCTGGTGGCCATTTTTAGTACTGTACCAGATTTTAGTTGTGTGTTTGTTTTTAATGTTAAAATGTCTGCATTTGATATCTCTCCAGTATTTTCTTTTTTGTAAGCAAAATACTTATTTTTATATTTTCTGATGTTGGTTCCAGGGGTACACGGGCAGCAGTGCCCTGGTCAGTGTAGTAGTAGTTGAAAGAATGGACCGCAGACAGGCATCGAAGGCCTAAAATAAAAAAATTGGGCTGGCTGTAGGCAATTTTAAATTGGTTACAGGGGTACACGGGCAGCAGTGGTGTGGTCAGTGGAGGCCTAGTGGAAGGAGTGACCGCAGACAGGCATCGAAGGCCTAAAATAATAACACATGGCTGTAGGCAATTTTAAATTGGTTCCAGGGGTACACGGGCAGCAGTGGTGTGGTCAGTGGAGGCCTAGTGGAAGGAGTCACCGCAGACAGGCATCGAAGGCCTAAAATAATAACACATGGCTGTAGGCAATTTTAAATTGGTTACAGGGGTACACGGGCAGCAGTGGTGTGGTCAGTGGAGGCCTAGTGGAAGGAGTGACCGCAGACAGGCATCGAAGGCCTAAAATAATAACACATGGCTGTAGGCAATTTTAAATTGGTTCCAGGGGTACACGGGCAGCAGTGGTGTGGTCAGTGGAGGCCTAGTGGAAGGAGTGACCGCAGACAGGCATCGAAGGCCTAAAATAATAACACATGGCTGTAGGCAATTTTAAATTGGTTCCAGGGGTACACGGGCAGCAGTGGTGTGGTCAGTGGAGGCCTAGTGGAAGGAGTCACCGCAGACAGGCATCGAAGGCCTAAAATAATAACACATGGCTGTAGGCAATTTTAAATTGGTTACAGGGGTACACGGGCAGCAGTGGTGTGGTCAGTGGAGGCCTAGTGGAATGTTATGGCTGGCAATCAGGCAACACAGCGTGCAGTAATCAGCGCACATACAGAGATCTGGCAATAACCAAAAACAATAGGACGAGCTCTGAGACGTGGAATCTCTGTAGACTGCAGTACCTGATCTATCCTCACACAACTATAAGCAGCAGTGGATTGCGCCTATCACTACCTATGCAACTCGGCACTGCCTGAGGAGCTGACTAGCCTGAAGATAGAAATACAAGCCTGACTTACCTCAGAGAAATACCCCAAAGGAATAGGCAGCCCCCCACATATAATGACTGTTAGCAAGATGAAAAGACAAACGTAGGAATGAAATAGATTCAGCAAAGTGAGGCCCGATATTCTAGACAGAGCGAGGATAGCAAAGAGAACTATGCAGTCTACAAAAAACCCTAAAACGAAAACCACGCAAAGGGGCAAAAAGACCCACCGTGCCGAACTAACAGCACGGCGGTGCACCCCTTTGCTTCTCAGAGCTTCCAGCAAAAGTTAATAGCAAGCTGGACAGAAAAAACAGAAAACAAACTAGAAGCACTTATCTAGCAGAGCAGCAGGCCCAAGGAAAGATGCAGTAGCTCAGATCCAACACTGGAACATTGACAAGGAGCAAGGAAGACAGACTCAGGTGGAGCTAAATAGCAAGGCAGCCAACGAGCTCACCAAAACACCTGAGGGAGGAAGCCCAGAGACTGCAATACCACTTGTGACCACAGAAGTGAACTCAGCCACAGAATTCACAACAGTACCCCCCCCTTGAGGAGGGGTCACCGAACCCTCACCAGAACCCCCAGGCCGACCAGGATGAGCCACATGAAAGGCACGAACAAGATCTGGGGCATGGACATCAGAGGCAAAAACCCAGGAATTATCTTCCTGAGCATAACCCTTCCATTTGACCAGATACTGGAGTTTCCGTCTAGAGACACGAGAATCCAAAATCTTCTCCACAATATACTCCAATTCCCCCTCCACCAAAACAGGGGCAGGAGGCTCCACAGATGGAACCATAGGTGCCACGTATCTCCTCAACAACGACCTATGGAATACATTATGTATGGAAAAGGAGTCTGGGAGGGTCAGACGAAAAGACACCGGATTGAGAATCTCAGAAATCCTATACGGACCAATAAAACGAGGTTTAAATTTAGGAGAGGAAACCTTCATAGGAATATGACGAGAAGATAACCAAATCAGATCCCCAACACGAAGTCGGGGTCCCACACGGCGTCTGCGATTAGCGAAAAGCTGAGCCTTCTCCTGGGACAAGGTCAAATTGTCCACTACCTGAGTCCAGATCTGCTGCAACCTGTCCACCACAGAATCCACACCAGGACAGTCCGAAGACTCAACCTGTCCTGAAGAGAAACGAGGATGGAACCCAGAATTGCAGAAAAATGGAGAGACCAAGGTAGCCGAGCTGGCCCGATTATTAAGGGCGAACTCAGCCAACGGCAAAAATGACACCCAATCATCCTGGTCAGCGGAAACAAAACATCTCAGATATGTTTCCAAGGTCTGATTGGTTCGTTCGGTCTGGCCATTAGTCTGAGGATGGAAGGCCGAGGAGAAAGATAGGTCAATGCCCATCCTACCACAAAAGGCTCGCCAGAACCTCGAGACAAACTGGGAACCTCTGTCAGAAACAATATTCTCAGGAATGCCATGTAAACGAACCACATGCTGGAAGAACAAAGGCACCAAATCAGAGGAGGAAGGCAATTTAACCAAGGGCACCAGATGGACCATTTTAGAAAAGCGATCACAGACCACCCAAATGACCGACATTTTTTGAGAAACGGGAAGGTCAGAAATGAAATCCATCGAAATATGTGTCCAAGGCCTCTTCGGGACCGGCAAGGGAAAAAGCAACCCACTGGCACGTGAACAGCAGGGCTTAGCCCTAGCACAAATTCCACAGGACTGCACAAAAGCACGCACATCCCGTGACAGAGACGGCCACCAGAAGGATCTAGCAACCAACTCCCTGGTACCAAAGATTCCTGGATGACCGGCCAGCACCGAACAATGAAGTTCAGAGATAACTTTACTAGTCCACCTATCAGGGACGAACAGTTTCTCGGCCGGACAACGATCAGGTTTATTAGCCTGAAAATTCTGCAACACTCTCCGCAAATCAGGGGAGATGGCAGACACAATGACTCCTTCCTTGAGGATACTCGCCGGCTCAGATAACCCCGGAGAGTCGGGCACAAAACTCCTAGACAGAGCATCCGCCTTCACATTTTTAGAGCCCGGAAGGTATGAAATCACAAAATCAAAACGAGCAAAAAATAACGACCAACGGGCCTGTCTAGGATTCAAGCGCTTGGCAGACTCAAGATAAGTAAGGTTCTTATGATCAGTCAAAACCACCACGCGATGCTTAGCACCCTCAAGCCAATGACGCCACTCCTCGAATGCCCACTTCATGGCCAGCAACTCTCGGTTGCCCACATCATAATTACGCTCAGCAGCAGAAAATTTCCTGGAAAAGAAAGCACATGGTTTGAACACTGAGCAACCAGAACCTCTCTGTGACAAAACCGCCCCTGCACCAATCTCAGAAGCATCAACCTCGACCTGGAACGGAAGAGAAACATCAGGTTGACACAACACAGGGGCACAGCAAAAACGACGCTTCAACTCCTGAAAAGCTTCCACGGCAGCAGAAGACCAATTAACCAAATCAGCACCCTTCTTGGTCAAATCGGTCAATGGTCTGGCAATGCTAGAAAAATTACAGATGAAGCGACGATAAAAATTAGCAAAGCCCAGGAATTTCTGCAGACTTTTTAGAGATGTCGGCTGATTCCAATCCTGGATGGCCTGAACCTTAACCGGATCCATCTCGATAGTAGAAGGGGAAAAGATGAACCCCAAAAATGAAACTTTCTGCACACCGAAGAGACACTTTGATCCCTTCACGAACAAGGAATTAGCACGCAGTACCTGGAAAACCATTCTGACTTGCTTCACATGAGACTTCCAATCATCTGAGAAGATCAAAATGTCATCCAAGTAAACAATCAAGAATTTATCCAGATACTCACGGAAAATGTCATGCATAAAAGACTGAAAAACAGATGGAGCATTGGCAAGTCCGAACGGCATCACCAGATACTCAAAATGACCCTCGGGCGTATTAAATGCCGTTTTCCATTCATCTCCCTGCCTGATTCTCACCAGATTATACGCACCACGAAGATCAATCTTAGTAAACCAACTAGCCCCCTTAATCCGAGCAAACAAGTCAGAAATCAATGGCAAGGGATACTGAAACTTAACAGTGATCTTATTAAGAAGGCGGTAATCAATACACGGTCTTAGCGAACCATCCTTCTTGGCTACAAAAAAGAACCCTGCTCCCAATGGTGACGACGATGGGCGAATATGTCCCTTCTCCAGGGATTCCTTCACATAACTGCGCATAGCGGTGTGTTCAGGTACGGACAAATTAAATAAACGACCCTTAGGGAATTTACTACCAGGAATCAAATCGATAGCACAATCACAATTCCTATGCGGAGGTAGGGCATCAGACTTGGACTCTTCAAATACATCCTGAAAGTCCGACAAGAACTCTGGGATGTCAGAAGGAATGGATGACGAAATAGACAAAAATGGAACATCACCATGTACTCCCTGACAACCCCAGCTGGTTACCGACATAGAGTTCCAATCCAATACTGGATTATGGGTTTGTAGCCATGGCAACCCCAACACGACCACATCATGCAAATTATGCAGTACCAGAAAGCGAATAACTTCCTGATGTGCAGGAGCCATGCACATGGTCAGCTGGGCCCAGTACTGAGGCTTATTCTTGGCCAAAGGTGTAGCATCAATTCCTCTCAACGGAATAGGACACCGCAAAGGCTCCAAGAAAAATCCACAACGTTTAGCATAATCCAAATCCATCAGATTCAGGGCAGCGCCTGAATCCACAAACGCCATGACAGAATACGATGACAAAGAGCACATTAAGGTAATGGACAAAAGGAATTTGGACTGTACAGTACCAATAACGGCAGAGCTATCGAACCGCCTAGTGCGTTTAGGACAATTAGAAATAGCATGAGTAGAATCACCACAATAGAAACACAGTCTGTTCAGACGTCTGTGTTCTTGCCGTTCAACTTTAGTCATAGTCCTGTCGCACTGCATAGGCTCAGGTTTACTCTCAGACAATACCGCCAGATGGTGCACAGATTTACGCTCGCGCAAGCGACGACCGATCTGAATGGCCAAGGACATAGACTCATTCAAAACCAGCAGGCATAGGAAATCCCACCATTACATCCTTAAGAGCTTCAGAGAGACCCTTTCTGAACAAAGCCGCTAGTGCAGATTCATTCCACAGAGTGAGTACTGACCACTTCCTAAATTTCTGACAATATACTTCTACATCATCCTGACCCTGGCATAAAGCCAGCAGATTTTTCTCAGCCTGATCCACTGAATTAGGCTCATCGTAAAGCAATCCCAGCGCCTGGAAAAATGCATCAACATTACTCAATGCAGAATCTCCTGGTGCAAGAGAAAACGCCCAGTCCTGTGGGTCGCCGCGCAAAAAAGAAATAATAATCAAAACCTGTTGAATAGGATTACCAGAAGAATGAGGTTTCAAGGCCAAAAATAGCTTACAATTATTTCTGAAGCTCAGGAACTTAGTTCTGTCACCAAAAAACAAATCAGGAATCGGAATTCTTGGTTCTAGCATCGATTTCTGATCAATAGTATCTTGAATCTTTTGTACATTTACAACGAGATTATCCATTGAGGAGCACAGAGCCTGAATATCCATGTCCACAGCTGTGTCCTGAAGCACTCTAATGTCTAGGGGAAAAAAAAGACTGAAGACAGAGCTAAGAAAAAAAAATGATGTCAGGATTTCTTTTTTCCCTCTATTGGGAATCATTGGTGTGGCTCCTTGTACTGTTATGGCTGGCAATCAGGCAACACAGCGTGCAGTAATCAGCGCACATACAGAGATCTGGCAATAACCAAAAACAATAGGACGAGCTCTGAGACGTGGAATCTCTGTAGACTGCAGTACCTGATCTATCCTCACACAACTATAAGCAGCAGTGGATTGCGCCTATCACTACCTATGCAACTCGGCACTGCCTGAGGATCTGACTAGCCTGAAGATAGAAATACAAGCCTGACTTACCTCAGAGAAATACCCCAAAGGAATAGGCAGCCCCCCACATATAATGACTGTTAGCAAGATGAAAAGACAAACGTAGGAATGAAATAGATTCAGCAAAGTGAGGCCCGATATTCTAGACAGAGCGAGGATAGCAAAGAGAACTATGCAGTCTACAAAAAACCCTAAAACGAAAACCACGCAAAGGGGCAAAAAGACCCACCGTGCCGAACTAACAGCACGGCGGTGCACCCCTTTGCTTCTCAGAGCTTCCAGCAAAAGTTAATAGCAAGCTGGACAGAAAAAACAGAAAACAAACTAGAAGCACTTATCTAGCAGAGCAGCAGGCCCAAGGAAAGATGCAGTAGCTCAGATCCAACACTGGAACATTGACAAGGAGCAAGGAAGACAGACTCAGGTGGAGCTAAATAGCAAGGCAGCCAACGAGCTCACCAAAACACCTGAGGGAGGAAGCCCAGAGACTGCAATACCACTTGTGACCACAGAAGTGAACTCAGCCACAGAATTCACAACAGTGGAAGGAGTCACCGCAGACAGGCATCGAAGGCCTAAAATAATAACACATGGCTGTAGGCAATTTTAAATTGGTTACAGGGGTACACGGGCAGCAGTCGTGTGGTCAGTGGAGGCCTAGTGGAAGGAGTCACCGCAGACAGGCATCGAAGGCCTAAAATAATAACACATGGCTGTAGGCAATTTTAAATTGGTTACAGGGGTACACGGGCAGCAGTGGTGTGGTCAGTGGAGGCCTAGTGGAAGGAGTGACCACAGACAGGCATCGAAGGCCTAACATAACAAAAATGTCAATACAATGGTATTGTCAGTGGCAGGCATTGAAGGATGTCAGCGCATAGACTAAACATTGGTGGAGCTGTGAGATAATTTTGCAAGTGGTAGAGCACTGTTTGAGCTGGGGTGGGGGGAAACTGTCTTGTGGCCGGCGGTACAGGCCCAGGGCCCCTCATATTACAACGGTGTGTCTGACGTTGGGTGCGCACCACCACCGCCAGAGACACTTTATTGTACTAGGAGGGACCCAGTGGCAGTGCCGTCGACCAAAAGCGGGCTCACCCACCTCTTCAGACAAACTGCACTCTCACGGGTGCTGTCGCCAAGTGTCGATACCACGGCCCCGTGTGGGGAGTTTGGCCATATAGTGAGGTGTAAACATGTCGTATGCTGGACAATCAGGTGCTGAAAATTACGAGATTGGAAAAGGCATTCAGAATAGTCCACAGGCAAGACCTTTTCATAGGAAAGCTAGGTGTCAGCCGGGCAAGGTGGGGCAAAAGATTTCGAAATCCAGTTGTGGTTCATTTTAATGAAGGTTAGATCATCTACATTTTGGGTAGCCAGACGAGTCCTTTTTTCTGTTAGTATTGAACCTGCAGCACTGAATACTCTTTCTGATAGGACACTAGCTGCCGGGCAAGCAAGCTCCTGCAATGCATATTCTGCCAATTCTGGCCAGGTGTCTAATTTTGATGCCCAGTAATCAAATGGGAATGACGGTTGAGGGAGAACATCGATAAGGGATGAAAAATAGTTTGTAACCATACTGGACAAATGTTGTCTCCTGTCACTTTGAATTGATGCTGCAGTACCTGTCCTGTCTGCGGTCATAGCAAAATCACTCCACAACCTGGTCAGAAAACCCCTCTGGCCAACGCCACTTCTGATTTCTGCCCCTCTAACTCCTCTGGTCTGCTGGCCCCTGCAGCTCGTGTGAGAACGATCACGGGCGCTGTGTGCAGGGAATGCCAGAAGCAAACGGTCAACAAGAGTTGATTGTTTGGTTGCTAATATTAGTTCCAAGTTCTCATGTGGCATTATATTTTGCAATTTGCCTTTATAGCGAGGATCAAGGAGGCAGGCCAACCAGTAATCGTCATCATTCATCATTTTAGTTATGCGTGTGTCCCTTTTGAGGATACGTAAGGCATAATCCGCCATGTGGGCCAAAGTTCCAGTTCTCAAATCTGCGGTTGTGCTTGGTTGAGGGGCAGTTTCAGGCAAATCCACGTCACTTGTGTCCCTCAAAAAACCAGAAACCGGCCTTGCCGCGCCACCAATTTCCAGTGGCCCCGGAAAAGCTTCCTCATTAAAAATATAATCATCCCCATCATCCTCCTCTTCGCCCGCTACCTCGTCCTGTACACTGCCCTGGCCAGACAATGGCTGACTGTCATCAAGGCTTTCCTCTTCCTCAGCTGCAGACGCCTGATCCTTTATGTGCGTCAAACTTTGCATCAGCAGACGCATTAGGGGGATGCTCATGCTTATTATG
Organism: Ranitomeya imitator; assembly: GCF_032444005.1. Classification (NCBI taxonomy): domain Eukaryota; kingdom Metazoa; phylum Chordata; class Amphibia; order Anura; family Dendrobatidae; genus Ranitomeya; species Ranitomeya imitator. The sequence continues at coordinate 766,749,044 of NC_091283.1, forward strand.
GCGTTGTCTGCACTAACCAGCCGTGTGCATTCCTCAAAACACTGAAGGACTTGACACATGTCTTGAATCTTCGACCACTGCACACCTGACAACTCCATGTCTGCCATCCTACTGCCTGCCCGTGTATGTGTATCCTCCCACAAAAACATAACAGCCCGCCTCTGTTCACACAGTCTCTGAAGCATGTGCAGTGTTGAGTTCCACCTTGTTGCAACGTCTATGATTAGGCGATGCTGGGGAAGGTTCAAAGAACGCTGATAGGTCTGCATACGGCTGGAGTGTACGGGCGAATGGCGGATATGTGAGCAAAGTCCACGCACTTTGAGGAGCAGGTCGGATAACCCCGGATAACTTTTCAGGAAGCACTGCACCACCAGGTTTAAGGTGTGAGCCAGGCAAGGAATGTGTTTCAGTTGGGAAAGGGAGATGGCAGCCATGAAATTCCTTCCGTTATCACTCACTACCTTGCCTGCCTCAAGATCTACAGTGCCCAGCCACGACTGCGTTTCTTTCTGCAAGAACTCGGACAGAACTTCCGCGGTGTGTCTGTTGTCGCCCAAACACTTCATAGCCAATACAGCCTGCTGACGTTTGCCAGTAGCTGCCCCATAATGGGAGACCTGGTGTGCAACAGTGGCAGCTGCGGATGGAGTGGTTGTGCGACTGCGGTCTGTGGACGAGCTCTCGCTTCTGCAGGAGGACGAAGAGGAGGAGGAGGGGGTGCGAACGGCTACAGCCAATTGTTTCCTAGACCGTGGGCTAGGCAGAACTGTCCCAAACTTGCTGTCCCCTGTGGACCCTGCATCCACCACATTTAACCAGTGTGCCGTGATGGACACGTAACGTCCCTGGCCATGCCTACTGGTCCATGCATCTGTTGTCAGGTGCACCTTTGTGCTCACAGATTGCCTGAGTGCATGGACGATGCGCTCTTTAACATGCTGGTGGAGGGCTGGGATGGCTTTTCTGGAAAAAAGTGTTGACTGGGTAGCTCGTAGCGTGGTACAGCGTAGTCCATCAGGGCTTTGAAAGCTTCGCTTTCAACTAACCGGTAGGGCATCATCTCTAACGAGATTAGTCTAGCTATGTGTGCGTTCAAACCCTGTGTACGCGGATGCGAGGCTAAGTACTTCCTTTTTCTAACCATAGTCTCATGTAGGGTGAGCTGGACTGGAGAGCTGCAGATCGTGGAACTAGCGGGGGTGCCGGTGGACATGGCAGACTGAGAGATGGTGGGAGATGGTATTGTTGCCACCGGTGCCCTAGATGCAGTGTTTCCTACTACGAAACTGGTGATTCCCTGACCCTGACGGCTTTGGCCTGGCAAAGAAACCTGCACAGATACTGCAGGTGGTGCGGAAAATGGTGGCCCTACACTGCCGGAAGGGATGTTGCGTTGCTGACTAGCTTCATTGGCCGAGGGTGCTACAACCTTAAGGGACGTTTGGTAGTTAGTCCAGGCTTGCAAATGCATGGTGGTTAAATGTCTATGCATGCAACTTGTATTGAGACTTTTCAGATTCTGTCCTCTGCTTAAGGTAGTTGAACATTTTTGACAGATGACTTTGCGCTGATCAATTGGATGTTGTTTAAAAAAATGCCAGACTGCACTCTTTCTAGCATCGGATACCTTTTCAGGCATTGCAGACTGAGCTTTAACCGGATGGCCACGCTGTCCTCCAACAGGTTTTAGCTTTGCCACGCGTTTTGGGCAAGATACGGGCCCGGCAGATGGAACCTGTTGCGATGTTGATGCCTGCTGCGGCCCCTCCTCCTCCGCTTCAGAACTGCTGCCGCCTGCACCCTGTTCCCCCAATGGCTGCCAATCGGGGTCAAGAACTGGGTCATCTATTACCTCTTCTTGTAGCTCGTGTGCAACTTCGTCTGTGTCACCGTGGCGGTCGGTGGTATAGCGTTCGTGATGGGGCAACATAGTCTCATCAGGGTCTGATTCTTGATCAGCACCCTGCGATGGCAATGTTGTGGTCTGAGTCAAAGGACCAGGATAGTAGTCTGGCTGTGGCTGTGCATCAGTGCACTCCATATCAGATTCAACTTGTAATGGGCATGGACTGTTAACTGCTTCACTTTCTAAGCCAGGGACGGTATGTGTAAAGAGCTCCATGGAGTAACCCGTTGTGTCGCCTGCTGCATTCTTCTCTGTTGTTGTTTTTGCTGAAGAGGACAAGGAAGCGACTTGTCCCTGACCGTGAACATCCACTAACGACGCGCTGCTTTGACATTTACCAGTTTCACGAGAGGAGGCAAAAGAGCTAGAGGCTGAGTCAGCAAGATAAGCCAAAACTTGCTCTTGCTGCTCCGGCTTTAAAAGCGGTTTTCCTACTCCCAGAAAAGGGAGCGTTCGAGGCCTTGTGTAGCCAGACGACGAACCTGGCTCCACAGCTCCAGACTTAAGTGCAATATTTTTTTTCCCACGACCAGCTGATGCTCCACCACTACCACTACCCTCATTACCAGCTGACAATGAACGCCCCCGGCCACGACCTCTTCCACCAGACTTCCTCATTGTTTTAAAAACGTTAACAAACGAACGGTATTTGTTGCTGTCACACAACTTACACGGTGAGCTATAACTTCAGTATGATTTAGCTACCCCTTTACAGGTGGGTGAGACCACAACGAAAATCAGCCACAATGTTACACACTCTGTTGTTGTTGGCAACAAATGAGATGGCACACACGCAGGACTGTCACTGAAGCGCAAATGTAAATATTTATCTCCCACTGATTTGTGTTTGTTTTTTTTAAAAGGGAGACTTCAGAAAAAAAAAAATTTAAAAAAAATTATTTTTTACAGAAGAATTTATAAAACAAATAAAATGAAATGATTGTTTCAGGGAGAATTTAGGAAAAAAAAAAAAAAAAAAGGCTTTGTAGGGCCCACTGAGTGAGAGAGGACGCACACAGGAGTCAGGAGTGGCACACAAGCCCAGAGGCCAATATTAATCTCCCACCGATTGATTTAGTTATTTTTTTTGGTAGATTTTGGAACCCAAATCAAGCAAAAAAATTAATAGGCTTTCTATGGCCCACAATTGGAGAGAGAGAGAGAGATGGCACACCCAGGAGTCAAGACTGGCACACAAGCAGAAAGGGCAATATTAATCTCCCACTGATTTGTTTTTTTTTTGTTTTTTTTTCAGGGAGACTTTAGGAAAAAAAAAATAGAATAAAATGATTTTTTCAGGAAGAATTTAGAAACCAAAGAAAATAAAATGATTTTTTCAGGGAGAATTTAGAAAACAAATAAAACAAAAAAAGGCTTTCTATGGCCCACTGAGTGAGAGATGACGCACACAGGAGTCAGGAGTGGCACACAAGCCCAGAGGCCAATATTAATCTCCCACTGATTGATTTAGTGATTTTTTTCAGGTAGATTTTGGAACCCAAATCAAGCAAAAAAATTAATAGGCTTTCTATGGCCCACAATTGGGGAGAGAGAGAGAGATGGCACACCCAGGAGTCAAGACTGGCACACAAGCAGAAGGGGCAATATGAATCTCCCACAGATTTTTTTTTTTTTTTCAGGGAGACTTGAGAGAAAAAAAAATACAAAAAAAATGATTTTTTTCAGGAATAATTTAGAAACCAAAGAAAATAGAATGATTGTTTCAGGGAGAATTTAGAAAACAAATAAAACAAAAAATAGGCTTTCTAGGGCCCACTGAGTGACAGATGACGCACACAGGAGTCAGGAGTGGCACACAAGCCCAGAGGCCAATATTAATCTCCCACTGATTGATTTAGTGATTTTTTTCGGTAGATTTTGGAACCCAAATCAAGCAAAAAAATTAATAGGCTTTCTATGGCCCACAATTGGGGAGAGAGAGAGAGATGGCACACCCAGGAGTCAAGACTGGCACACAAGCAGAAGGGGCAATATGAATCTCCCACAGATTTTTTTTTTTTTTTTTTCAGGGAGACTTGAGAGAAAAAAAAATACCAAAAAAATGATTTTTTTCAGGAATAATTTAGAAACCAAAGAAAATAAAATGATTGTTTCAGGGAGAATTTAGAAAACAAATAAAACAAAAAATAGGCTTTCTAGGGCCCACTGAGTGACAGATGACGCACACAGGAGTCAGGAGTGGCACACAAGCCCAGAGGCCAATATTAATCTCCCACTGATTGATTTAGTGATTTTTTTCAGGTAGATTTTGGAACCCAAATCAAGCAAAAAAATTAATAGGCTTTCTATGGCCCACAATTGGGGAGAGAGAGAGAGATGGCACACCCAGGAGTCAAGACTGGCACACAAGCAGAAGGGGCAATATGAATCTCCCACAGATTTTTTTTTTTTTTTTTTCAGGGAGACTTGAGAGAAAAAAAAATACAAAAAAAATGATTTTTTTCAGGAATAATTTAGAAACCAAAGAAAATAAAATGATTGTTTCAGGGAGAATTTGGAAAACAAATAAAACAAAAAATAGGCTTTCTAGGGCCCACTGAGTGACAGATGACGCACACAGGAGTCAGGAGTGGCACACAAGCCCAGAGGCCAATATTAATCTCCCATTTTTTTTTTCCAGGGAAAATTTATAAACCCAATAAAAAAAATAATAATAAATAGGCTTTCTATGGCCCACTATCTGAGAGAGAGAGATGGCACGCTTAGGACTGGCACACAAGCCCAAAGCCCAATATTAATCTCCCACTGATTGATTTATTGATTTTTTCAGGTAGAATTTAGAACCCAAATCAAGCAAAAAAATTAATAGGCTTTCTATGGCCCACTGAGTGAGAGATGGCACACACAGGAGTAAGGAGTGGCACACAAGCCCTGAGGCCAATATTTTTCTCCCACTGATTGATTGATTGATTTTTTCAGGTAGAATTATGAACCCAAATCAACCCAAAAAATAAATAGGCTTTCTATGGCCCACTATTTGTGAGAGAGATGGCACGCTCAGGACTGGCACACAAGCCCAGAGGCCAATATTAATCTCCCACTTTTTTTTTTTTTCCAGGGAAAATTTATAAACCCAATAAAAAAAATAATAATAAATAGGCTTTCTATGGCCCACTATCTGAGAGAGAGAGATGGCACGCTTAGGACTGGCACACAAGCCCAAAGGCCAATACTAATCTCCCACTGATTGATTGATTGATTTTTTAAGGTAGAATTATGAACCCAAATCAACCAAAAAAATAAATAGGCTTTCTATGGCCCACTATTTGTGAGAGAGATGGCACGCTCAGGACTGGCACACAAGCCCAGAGGCCAATATTAATCTCCCACTTTTTTTTTTTTTCCAGGGAAAATTTATAAACCCAATAAAATAATAAAAAAATAGGCTTTCTATGGCCCACTATCTGAGAGAGAGAGAGATGGCACGCTTAGGACTGGCACACAAGCCCAAAGGCCAATACTAATCTCCCACTGATTGATTGATTGATTTTTTAAGGTAAAATTATGAACCCAAATCAACCAAAAAAATAAATAGGCTTTCTATGGCCCACTATTTGTGAGAGAGATGGCACGCTCAGGACTGGCACACAAGCCCAGAGGCCAATATTAATCTCCCACTTTTTTTTTTTTCCAGGGAAAATTTATAAACTCAATAAAATAATAAAAAAATAGGCTTTCTATGGCCCACTATCTGAGAGAGAGAGAGATGGCACGCTTAGGACTGGCACACAAGCCCAAAGGCCAATATTAATCTCCCACTGATTGATTTATTGATTTTTTCAGGTAGAATTTAGAACCCAAATCAAGCAAAAAAATTAATAGGCTTTCTATGGCCCACTGAGTGAGAGATGGCACACACAGGAGTAAGGAGTGGCACACAAGCCCTGAGGCCAATATTTTTCTCCCACTGATTGATTGATTGATTTTTTCAGGTAGAATTATGAACCCAAATCAACCCAAAAAATAAATAGGCTTTCTATGGCCCACTATTTGTGAGAGAGATGGCACGCTCAGGACTGGCACACAAGCCCAGAGGCCAATATTAATCTCCCACTTTTTTTTTTTTTCCAGGGAAAACTTATAAACCCAATAAAAAAAATAATAATAAATAGGCTTTCTATGGCCCACTATCTGAGAGAGAGAGATGGCACGCTTAGGACTGGCACACAAGCCCAAAGGCCAATACTAATCTCCCACTGATTGATTGATTGATTTTTTAAGGTAAAATTATGAACCCAAATCAACCAAAAAAATAAATAGGCTTTCTATGGCCCACTATTTGTGAGAGAGATGGCACGCTCAGGACTGGCACACAAGCCCAGAGGCCAATATTAATCTCCCACTTTTTTTTTTTTCCAGGGAAAATTTATAAACTCAATAAAATAATAAAAAAATAGGCTTTCTATGGCCCACTATCTGAGAGAGAGAGAGATGGCACGCTTAGGACTGGCACACAAGCCCAAAGGCCAATATTAATCTCCCACTGATTGATTTATTGATTTTTTCAGGTAGAATTTAGAACCCAAATCAAGCAAAAAAATTAATAGGCTTTCTATGGCCCACTGAGTGAGAGATGGCACACACAGGAGTAAGGAGTGGCACACAAGCCCTGAGGCCAATATTTTTCTCCCACTGATTGATGTTGTGATTTTTTCAGGTAGAATTATGAACCCAAATCAACCCAAAAAATAAATAGGCTTTCTATGGCCCACTATTTGTGAGAGAGATGGCACGCTCAGGACTGGCACACAAGCCCAGAGGCCAATATTAATCTCCCACTTTTTTTTTTTTCCAGGGAAAATTTATAAACCCAATAAAAAAAATAATAATAAATAGGCTTTCTATGGCCCACTATCTGAGAGAGAGAGATGGCACGCTTAGGACTGGCACACAAGCCCAAAGGCCAATACTAATCTCCCACTGATTGATTGATTGATTTTTTAAGGTAGAATTATGAACCCAAATCAACCAAAAAAATAAATAGGCTTTCTATGGCCCACTATTTGTGAGAGAGATGGCACGCTCAGGACTGGCACACAAGCCCAGAGGCCAATATTAATCTCCCACTTTTTTTTTTTTTCCAGGGAAAATTTATAAACCCAATAAAATAATAAAAAAATAGGCTTTCTATGGCCCACTATCTGAGAGAGAGAGAGATGGCACGCTTAGGACTGGCACACAAGCCCAAAGGCCAATATTAATCTCCCACTGATTGATTTATTGATTTTTTCAGGTAGAATTTAGAACCCAAATCAAGCAAAAAAATTAATAGGCTTTCTATGGCCCACTGAGTGAGAGATGGCACACACAGGAGTAAGGAGTGGCACACAAGCCCTGAGGCCAATATTTTTCTCCCACTGATTGATTGATTGATTTTTTCAGGTAGAATTATGAACCCAAATCAACCCAAAAAATAAATAGGCTTTCTATGGCCCACTATTTGTGAGAGAGATGGCACGCTCAGGACTGGCACACAAGCCCAGAGGCCAATATTAATCTCCCACTTTTTTTTTTTTTCCAGGGAAAACTTATAAACCCAATAAAAAAAATAATAATAAATAGGCTTTCTATGGCCCACTATCTGAGAGAGAGAGATGGCACGCTTAGGACTGGCACACAAGCCCAAAGGCCAATACTAATCTCCCACTGATTGATTGATTGATTTTTTAAGGTAGAATTATGAACCCAAATCAAGCAAAAAAATAAATAGGCTTTCTATGGCCCACTATTTGTGAGAGAGATGGCACGCTCAGGACTGGCACACAAGCCCAGAGGCCAATATTAATCTCCCACTTTTTTTTTTTTCCAGGGAAAATTTATAAACCCAATAAAATAATAAAAAAATAGGCTTTCTATGGCCCACTATCTGAGAGAGAGAGAGATGGCACGCTTAGGACTGGCACACAAGCCCAAAGGCCAATATTAATCTCCCACTGATTGATTTATTGATTTTTTCAGGTAGAATTTAGAACCCAAATCAAGCAAAAAAATTAATAGGCTTTCTATGGCCCACTGAGTGAGAGATGGCACACACAGGAGTAAGGAGTGGCACACAAGCCCTGAGGCCAATATTTTTCTCCCACTGATTGATGTTGTGATTTTTTCTGGTAGATTTTGGAACCCAAATCAAGCAAAAAAATAAATAGGCTTTCTATGGCCCACTGAGTGAGAGATGACACAGACAGAGATGGCACTCTAGCAGAAATGTCAATCTTAATCTCCCACCAAAAAAAAAAAAAAAAAAAAAAAGGAACTGTCCTTCAATTACTATCTCCCTGCAGTAATCTCAGCCAGGTATGGCAGGCAGCAATAAGGAGTGGACTGATGCACAAATTAAATAAAAAGTGTGGACAAACAAACAAGATAGCTGTGCAGAAAGGAAGGAACAAGAGGATTTGTGCTTTGAAAAAAGCAGTTGGTTTGCACAGCGGCGTACACACAGCAGTGCAGCTATCAGGGAGCCTTCTAGGGCAGCCCAATGAGCTACAGCGCTGAGGAGAAAAAAAAAAAAAAGGAGCTTCCACTGTCCCTGCACACCGAAGGTGGTGTTGGGCAGTGGAAATCGCTACAGCACAAGCGGTTTTGTGGTTAATGGACCCTACCTAACGCTATCCCTGCTTCTGACGAAGCGGCAGCAACCTCTCCCTAAGCTCAGATCAGCAGCAGTAACATGGCGGTCGGCGGGAACTCCCCTTTATAGCCCCTGTGACGCCGCAGACAGCAAGCCAATCACTGCAATGCCCTTCTCTAAGATGGTGGGGACCAGGACCTATGTCATCACGCTGCCCACACTCTGCGTTTACCTTCATTGGCTGAGAAATGGCGCTTTTCGCGTCATTGAAATGCGACTTTGGCGCGAAAGTCGCGTACCGCATGGCCGACCACGCACAGGGGTCGGATCGGGTTTCATGAAACACGACTTCGCCAAAAGTCGGCGACTTTTGAAAATGTTCGACCCGTTTCGCTCAACCCTAATCTGCACTTGAATTCTGTTGTAGAGGTTTCATTTCAAATCCAATGTGGTGGCATGCAGAGCCCAACTCGCGAAAATTGTGTCACTGTCCAAATATTTCTGGCCCTAACTGTATATATATATATATATATATATATATATACTGTACATACATTGTGTATGTACTGTAATGCTGCAGAATCACAACCCCCCCCATGTTGCCCACCCTTAATTTCTGTAACTTGCATTTTACTGCCCTGTATTGCAGTTTTGTGAAGACAAGTCTATTTTTAAAGGGAACTTATCACCAGTGTTTGAGTCTTTCAACAAATGCCACTGCCTTTATCTCCTCTGTGCTGCATTACACAGTATATTGACTCCTGACCCCTTGTTTACCCCCAAACAAAACATTTGAGATGCTCCCACACTTTATTTAAATGAGGCTGGTCGGGCGTCATCTCTATGGTCTGTGCGCCTCCTTTCTGCTCCTAAACGTCATCCTTCTCTGATAAATATGCATGACTTGTCATCCACATAGCACAACAAAATCTTACGCCTCCACAGTAGCATTGCCATCCCGCGCAGGCGCACTTTCACTGGTGCTGGAATTACATCTTTTGCCACATATCCAATAATGTGCCTTTCTCCACCTGCAGAGCAAAGTGGACGGGCCGGTAATGCTTCTGCACAGGAGCAATGTTTCGTTGCACTATGTAGATGATGCAGAATGAGTCATCCACACCAATCAGAGCCGGAGGATGGCGATTAGGAGCAGGGAGGAGGCGCACACAATGCAGATGGTTTGGGGCTATACAGGGGAAGTCAGGAGTCAATATACACATTTATGTAATGCAGCACAGAGCAGATAATAGTGGTGACTAGTGTTGAGCGATACCTTCCGATATCGGGAAATATCGGATCGGATTGGAATCGGATCGATACCCCAAAAATATCGGATATCACCAATTCCGATACCGGAAACCAATGCAAGTCAATGGGACGCAAATATCGGAATGAAAATAAACCCTTTCTTTCCTTGTAGGTTAATTCTACAGGAAGGAAAACAACTAAGAATAATGTAGAATGTATTGGGGGAGGTGGAGGAGACATTAAAGGCATAGAGGTTTAGCCCAATCAAATGGAATAGCAGGAATTAATTTTTTTTTAAGACGTTCGGAGTTACAAAGATATTGACTGTTAAGCTTTTTATATATTTTGTCAGATATTTATGTTTCACAACTTCCATGCTCTTCACCTTCTAATTTACTTCTCCCACACTTTCTCCTTCATCATCCTCAGCAGTAGCATCTTTTTCATCAACTTCTTCTTCACCTCATTCATCTTCTTCACCTTCCTATTATTCTTTTTTTTTACATTCTTCATATTCTTCTTATTCAACTATTATTCTTCTTCATATTCTACTTCTTCATCTTTTTCATATTCTTCTTCTTCATCATATTCTTATTTGTGACAGGCATTTCTGTAGTTGTTATCTATAAAAGTTTGAAGATTACACCTTCTGTTCTGCCTGTCACAAAAGATTTACAACAGGATTTGTCCACGTTCAGTTTTTCCTGCAGCAGCAGGTATTTTCCAGGGGTACCACGAGGAGGAGCGGACTCACCCCCATACACTGCTTAGTCTCCTTCTGCTGATAATTTAGATAATATCTTTTGCTCTGATTTTTAGTCTTATGCTTAATGTTCTTCTGCTTTTTGTTCTGCAGCGTCTTGTTCTTCTGCTTCTTGGTCTTCTGTCTCTTGTTCTTCTGTATCTTGGTGGTTGTCTTCTTGTTCTTTGTCCTTTTGGTCATCTTCTTCAGGGTCATCTTCTTGGTCTTCGTCGGGGTGGTCTTCAGGGTCGTCATCTTCAGGGTCGTCATCTTCTTCGGGGTGGTCTTCAGGGTTGGCTTCTCCGGGGTCATCGTTTTCAGGGTCATCGTCTTCTTCGGGGTGGTCTTCAGGGTCGTCATCTCCTGGGTCGTCATTTTCGGGGTTGTCGTCTTCTTCGGGGTGGTCTTCAGGGTCATCGCCTCCAGGGTCATCATTTTCGGAGTCGTTGCCTTCTTCGGGGTGGTCTTCAGGGTCGTCGTCTTTAGGGTCATCATCAGGGAGATCCAAAGTGATTACCAAAAACCATTTTGAAAAGCTTGAACTTGGAAATGTAGCTGAAGGTACAAGAAGGCTGAGGAACTGCCGAGAACCAGCTGATGGTACTGGAACCCAGATGGGTAGCCGAAGGTATAAGAGCCAATGGAACTACCGAGGACCAGCTGATTGTACTGGAACCCGGTTACTAAGCAGGAGGTACCTGTGCCAGAAAGCACTACGAAGGAACAGCAGATGTTGGTGGAACTCTGATCCCGAGAAGGAGGCACCTAAGCCAAAGGCTCTGCCTGGAACCAGCTGACTTTACTGGAACCCAGGGTGACATATTCAAGATTGACTTCCAAAGAACCAGCTAATGGTACTGGAACTCAGATAGGCAGCAGAAGGTACACATGAAAAAAGTTGCAAGGCCGGGAGCCGGCAGGAGTTACCGAAAACCCACAGTCCTACAGGGGGTGTTTGTCCTATTGGCACTACGGAACCAGCCTTCTTTGCCAGATCTCACAGCCCACATAGGAAGCACCTAAACTGCAGGCACCATAGAGTCGGATAACCCGACCGCCACCCAACAGGACAACATATTGGAGGCAAAGTGACGTTGACACTGCCCGGAAACAGCTGGCATGCTGGAACCAGGCTGGGCAGGAGGGAGTACCCGTGACAATGACACTGCCGAGAAACAGCTGATGGTACTGGAACCCGGATGGGTAGCAGAAGGTTCAAGATCCAAAGACACTGCCGAGAACCAGCTAATGGTACTGGAACCCGGATGGGTAGCAGAAGGTACAAGAGCCAATGGAACTACCGAGGACCAGCTGATGGTACTGGAACCCAGTTACTAAGCAGGAAGTACCCGTGCCAGAAAGCACTACCAAGGACCACCAGACATTGGTGGAACTCGGATACCCAGAAGGAGGCACCTAAGCCAAAGGCTCTGCCTAAAACCAGCTGACGGTGCTGGAACCAGGGGGACCTATTCAAGATTGTCTTCCTAAGAACCAGCTAATGGTGCTGGAACTCAGATAGGTAGCAGAAGGTCCACAGGAAAAAAAAATGCTAGGCCGCGAGCCGGCCGTAGTTACCGAAAACCCACAGTCCTACAGGGGGAGCTTGTCCTAATGGCACTACAGAACCAGCCTTGATTGCCAGTTCCCGCAGCCCACATAGGAAGCACCTAAACTGCAGGCAGCATAGAGTCAGCTAACCCGACCGCAACCCGACAGGACAACGTGTTGGAGGCAAAGTGACGTTGACACTACCCGGAAACAGCTGGCATGCTGGAACCAGGTTGGGCAGGAGGGAGTACCCATGCCAAAGACACTGCTGAGAACCAGCTGACGGTACTGGAACCCGGATGGGTAGCAGAAGGTACAAGAGCCAAAGACACTGCCGAGAACCAGCTGACGGTACTGGAACCTGGATGGGTAGCAGAAGGTACAAGAGCCAAGGGAACTACCGAGGACCAGCTGATTGTACTGGAACCCGGTTACTAAGCAGGAGGTACCCGTGCCAGAAAGCACTACCAAGGACCAGCAGACGTTGGTGGAACTCGGATACCGAGAAGGAGGCACCTAAGCCAAGGGCTCTGCCTGGAACCAGCTGACGTTACTGGAACCCAGGGGGAGATAATCAAAATTGACTTCCAAAGAACCAGCTAATGGTACTGGAGCTCAGATAGGCAGCAGAAGGTACACATGAAAAAAAAAGTTGCAAGGCCGCGAGCTGGCAGGAGTTACCGAAACCCACAGTCCTACAGGGGGAGCTTGTCCTACTGGCACTACGGAACCAGCCTTCATTGCCAGATCCCGCAGCCCACATAGGAAGCACCTAAACTGCAGGCACCATAGAGTCGGCTAACCCGACCACAACCCGACAGGACAACGTATTGGAGGCAAAGTGACGTTGACACTACCTGGAAACAGCTGGCATGCTGGAACCAGGTTGGGCAGGAGGGAGTACCTGTACCAAAGACACTTCTGAGCAGCAACTGGCGGAGTGAAGGCAGAGGCGTAATTGGAGCAAGTTTAAAATCTGTAGTAGTGTGAATGTGGACAGAGCAGGAGAAATTGCCAAACATGCAGCAGGGGATCAGCTGACGTTACTGAACCCCAATAACACTGGAGCAAGTGTTGACTGTGCAGATGGCACTTCTGAGCAGCAACTTGCAGTGTTGGCACCCAGGGATTACAGGAGAAACAGAGTGTAGCTAGAGGCCTAATTGGAGCAAGTTTAATATCTGTAGTAGCGTGAATGTGGACGGAGCAGGAGAAATTGCCGGACACACAGCAGGGGATAAGCTGACGTTACTGAACCCCAATAACACAGGAGCAAGTGTTGAATGTGCAGACGGCACTTCTGAGCAGCAACTGGCAGTGTTGGAGTCCAGGGTAAATATTAGAAACAGAGTGGAGGCAGAGGCGTAATTGGAGCAAGTTTAAAATCTGTAGTAGTGTGAATGTGGACAGAGCAGGAGAAATTGCCGGACACACAACAGGGGATCAGCTGATGTTACTGAACCCCAATAACTCAGGAGCAAGTGTTGACTGTGCAGACGGCACTTCTGAGCAGCAACTTGTGGTGTTGGAGCATAGGGTAAATACTAGAAACAGAGTGGAGGCAGAGGCTTAATTGGAGCAAGTTTAAAATCTGTAGTAGTGTGAATGTGGACAGAGCAGGAGAAATTGCCGGACACACAACAGGGGATCAGCTGACATTACTGAACCCCAATAACTCAGGAGCAAGTGTTGACTGTGCAGACGGCACTTCTGAGCAGCAACTGGCGGTGTTGGAGCCCAGGGATTACAGGAGAAGCAGAGTGTAGCCAGAGGCCTAATTGGAGCAAGTTTATTATCTGTAGTAGTGTGATTGTGGGCGGAGCAGGAGAAATTGCCGGACACACAGCAGGGGATCAGCTGACGTTACTGAAGCCCAATAATACTGAAGCATGTGTTGACTGTACAAACGGCACTTCTGAGCAGCAACTGGCAGTGTTGGAGCCCAGGGATTACAGTTCAGGTGGTAGAAACATAAACTCAACAGGAGACCTGGATACTGTTGCCAACCAATTATTTAATCTGGAAAAGGACTGGCAAATTCCTGCGAGATCCAGGCCTTGTTCATTTTCAGAAAAGTAAGCCTGTCAACATTATCGGAGGATAGTCGCATGTGACGGTCTGTTAGTACACCACCTGCGGCACTAAAGACGCGTTCTGATAATACACTAGCAGCAAGGCAAGCCAGCACCTCAAATGCATACTGGCTAAGCTCTGGCCATGTATCCAGCTTAGAGACCCAAAACTTGAAGGGGGAAGGGCCATGTGGGAGAACACTGAGAGGGCAAGATATGTAGTCTGTCACCATCTGACGGAAACGTTGCCTCCTGCTGACTGGAGCCGTCTGTGATGGTGTAGACATTTGTGGCGGGGACACAAAACTTTGCCACATTTGGGCCATGCTGGTCTTGCCTTGTGCTGAGGCACTGCTTCTGCTTCCTCTTTGTGCAGAGCTTCCTACACTACCTCGACGCACTGAGCTGCTTTGTAAAGCACTAGCAGCACTGCTTTCGGGTGGAATGGAGAACATAATGGAATGCACCAGTGTGTCTTGGTACTCCCGCATTTTACGCTCCCGCTTCAACGGTGTTATGAGGCTTTGTAAGTTGTCCCGGTAGCGAGGATCTAGAAGAGTGTACACCAAATAATCAGCCAAGTTGAGAATGTGGACGATGCGGCGGTCGATTCTCAGGCACTGGAGCATGAAATCAACCATGTGCTGCAGACTGCCAACTGGCCAAGAAATGCTGTCCCCTGCTTGAGGCATCATCTCTGCCTGCTCTGCATCACCCCACCCTCGCTCTACATACTGACTACTAGAACATTGTGTACCTCCCTCCTCTGGACAGATGTCTTCCTCCTCCATTGACTCCTCCTCATCCTCCTCATCCTCCTCACAAAGTGTCCCCTGCCTAGGCCTTTGTGAGGAACCACGTTGTGCAGACTGTCCAGAAGCAGATGGCATTTGTGACTCCTCATCCTCCACCTCTTCCACAACCTCCTCCCTTAGTGCTTGCAGTGTTTTCTCAAGCAGGCAGATAAAGGGGATAGTCATGCTGACTAGTGCATCATCTGCACTCGCCATCCGCATGGAATCATCGAAGGCACGCAAAACGTGGCAGATGTCCTTCATAGTGGCCCACTCAGTAGTGGTGAAGTGTGAACAGCGCGCAGTGTGACTTGTTTGCGCCTGATGCAGCTGGTACTCCATTACTGCTGCCTGCTGCTCACACAACCTCTCCAAAATATGTAACGTTGAATTCCACCTGGTGGGTAGGTCACATATGATGCGATGTTCCGGAAGGCGGAATCGTAGCTGCAGAGCTGCAATGCGCGATCTTGCCATGCTGGAACGCCACAAGTGAGCGCACTCTATGCGGACCTTGTGCAGCAGTGCATGAAGATGAGGCTCCAAAAAATAGGCTAATAATAATCTGGCTGGGGCTGCAGGGCACAAGCCAGCAGAAAGGCTCCTCTATCTACTCCTATATAGTGTTTTCAAGCAATCTAGCTGGATACAGATGAAACCACACTAATAGGAGAAATCAGGAATAGTGTTGAGCATTCCGATACCGCAAGTATCGGGTATCAGCCGATACTTGCGGTATCGGAATTCTGATACCGAGATCCGATACTTTTGTGGTATCGGGTATCGGTATCGGATCAATAGGGATGTGTAAAATAAAGAATTAAAATAAAAAATATTGATATGCTCACCTCTCCGGCGGTCCCTGGACATCACGCTGGTAACCGGCTGGCTTCTTTGTTTAAAATGAGCGCCTTTAGGACCTGCGAATGACGTCGCGGCTTCTGATTGGTCGCGTGCCGCCCATGTGACCGGCACGCGACCAATCAGAAGCCGCGACGTCATTCTCATTCACAAAACTCCTAATTCTAGGAATTAAGGACCTGCGAATGACGTCGCGGCTTCTGATTGGTCGCGTGCCGGTCACATGGGCGGCACGCGACCAATCAGAAGCCGCGACGTCATTCGCAGGTCCTAAAGGCGCTCATTTTAAACAAAGAAGCCGGCCGGTTACCAGCGTGATGTCCAGGGGCCGCCGGAGAGGTGAGCATATCAATATTTTTTATTTTAATTCTTTATTTTACACCTCACTATGGATCCCAGGGCCTGAAGGAGAGTTTCCTCTCCTTCAGACCCTGGGAACCATCAGGATACATTCCGATACTTGATGTCCCATTGACTTGTATTGGTATCGGATATCGGTATCGGCGATATCCGATATTTTTCGGGTATCGGCCGATACTATCCGATACCGATACTTTCAAGTATCGGACGGTATCGCTCAACACTAATCAGGAAAAATGAGCTGCACTAGTGCAAATAAAACCAATGTATGAGGCAGTGATGCACACTGAGTGGACTACAACCGGAGGTGGCTGCAGAATACACTACAGTGTGAGCTGCACTCACACACAGAGACCTCGCAGAGAGCCGTGAACAGTGCTGCAAGGCAAAATAAAGCTTCTCAATTCTCACACAGCGGTTGCTAAAGTAGCCAGGGTAAAGCACAATAAAGCAAATCGCTAGCTCAAACTGTCCCTCAGAGTCAGAACAGCAGCATCCTGTCCCTAAGTAAATTCACAGCAGAGTGAACCCAAAATGGCGGTGTCGGCTTTTATAGTGCTTCATGACATCATTTCAGCAGCCAATCACAGCCATGCCATTAGTTAACATGCGTAACATGCATAACAGGATGTGCCCACACTTCTTAGGATTCCTCATTGGCTGAATAAAATCAAACTGGCTAATTACATTATGGGAACTTCCGATTCCGGTATTTGATATTCTAAAAGTATCGGAACTCAGTATCAGAACTACAATACCGTGAATATCGTCCGAAACCCGATATTGCAGTATCGGAATGCTCAACACTAGTGGTGACATTTGTTGAGAGATTCAAAAACTGGTGACAGGTTCCCTTTAAATTTCTAAACAGCTTTAAACACTTTTTTTTCTTTTCAATCTGCTTTTTTGTGGGATAGGCGGGGCGGTCCTATGCTTCCGTCTACCTTTTTCTTAAAATGACACATTCTTTTAAAATGCAGCAATTTTCACATCGTTTACATGTGATTTGGCTTTGTTCTTATAGCGATATACCTGTCCTGTTGAGGGCAGAGTAAAGTACTGCAGTGCGCAGGCTCTAGGCCTCTCTGACCTTCCCCGATGCCTGCGCACTGCAGTACTTTGCTCTGCCCTCAACAGGACAGACAAAGTACGCCTGCGCAGGAGCCGCGACAAGAAGAAAAGAAGAGGACGTCATCATAAGAAGATGGGAGGCCCCGGACCAGACCACAACGCCCATCGGACCAGAACCGGACCAGGACCGCCCCTGGGTGAGTATAAGCTAACCTGTTTTTCTCATCTTTCAGGATACATCGGGGGCTTATCTACAGCATTACAGAATGCATTACAGAATGCTGTAGATAAGCCCCTCATGGCAATGGCCGCAGTTTATAGGCCAAAAATGGGGTGACAGATTCCCTTTAAACTATCTAGAGAGCAAGATTATAGAAGTTACAAGATGTGGGCCTGTGTTCTTAACCCCTTAGTGACAGAGCCAATTTGGTACTTAATGACCAGGCCAATTTTTGCAATTCTGACCACTGTCACTTTATGAGGTTATAACTCTGGAACGCTTCAACGGATCCCGCTGATTCTGAGATTATTTTTTCGTGACATATTGTACTTCATGTTAGTGGTAACGTTTCTTCGATATTACTTGCGATTATTTATGAAAAAAGCGGAAATATGGCAAAAATTTTTAAAATTTTGCAATTTTCAAACTTTGTATTTTTATGCCCTTAAATCAGAGAGATATGTCACGAAAAATAGTTAATAAATAACATTTCCCACATGTCTACTTTACATCAGCACAATTTTGGAAACAAAATTTTTTTTTGTTAGGGAGTTATAAGGGTTAAAAGTTGACCAGCAATTTCTCATTTTTACAACACCATTTTTTTTTAGGGACCACATCACATTTGAAGTCATTTTGAGGGGTCTATATGATAGAAAATAATGAAGTGTGACACCATTCTAAAAACTACACCCCTCCCTCAAGGTTCTCAAAACCACATTCAAGAAGTTTATTAACCCTTTACGTGCTTCACAGGAACTGAAACAATGTGGAAGGAAAAAATGAACATTTAACTTTTTTTTGCAAACATCTTAATTCAGAACCATTTTTTTTATTTTCACAAGTGTAAAAACAGAAATGTAACCATAAATTTTGTTATGCAATTTCTCCTGAATACGCCAATACCCCATATGTGGGGATAAACCACTTTTTGGGCGCACCGCAGAACTTAGAAGTGAAGGAGCGCCGTTTGACTTTTTCAATGCAGAATTGGCTGGAATTGAGATTGGACGCCATGTCAGGTTTAGAGAGCCCCTGATTTGCCTAAACAGTGGAAACCCCTCATGTGACACCATTTTGGAAACTAGACCCCTTAAGGAACTTATCTAGATGTGTGGTGAGCACTCTGAACCCCCAAGTGCTTCACAGAAGTTTATAACGTAGAGCCGTGAAAATAAAAAATCGCTTTTGTTTACACAAAAATGATCTTTTCGCCCACAAATTCTTATTTTCACAAGGGTAACAGGAGAAATTAGACCACAAAAGTTGTTGTGCGATTTCTCCTGAATACGTCGATACCCCATATGTGGGGGTAAACCACTGTTAGGGCGCACCGCAGAGCTTGGAAGAGAAGGAGCGCCGTTTGACTTTTTCAATGCAGAATTTGCTGGAATTGAGATCGGACGCCATGTCACGTTTAGAGAGCCCCTGATGTGCCTAAACAGTGGAAACCCCTCAAGTGACACCATTTTGGAAACTAGACCCCTTAAGGAACTTATCTAGATGTGTGGCGAGCACTTTGAACCACCATGTGCTTCACAGAAGTTTATAACGTAGAGCCGTGAAAATAAAAAATCGCTTTTGTTTACACAAAAATGATCTTTTTGCCCACAAAATCTTATTTTCACAACGGTAACAGGAGAAATTAGACCACAAAAGTTGTTGTGCAATTTCTCCTGAGTACGCTGATACCCAATATGTGGGGGTAAACCACTGTTAGGGCGCACCGCAGAGCTTGGAAGAGAAGGAGCGCCGTTTTGGAATGCAGACTTTGATAGAATGGTCTGCGGGTATTATGTTGCGTTTGCAGAGCCCCTGATGTACCTAACCAGTAGAAACCCTCCACAAATGACCCCATTTTGGAAACTAGACCCCCCAAGGAACTTATGTAGATGTGTGGTGAGAACTTTGAATGCCCAAGTGCTTCACAGAAGTTTAGAATGCAGAGTCGTGAAAATAAAAAATATTTTTTTTTCCACAAAAAAGATATTGTAGCCCCCAAGTTTTTATTTTCACAAGGGTAACAGGAGAAATTGGACTGCTATAGTTGTTGTCCAATTTATCCCGAGTACGCTGATGCGCCATATGTGGGGGTAAACCACTGTTTGGGCACACGGCAGAGCTCGGAAGGGAAGGAGCGCCTTTTTGGAATGCAGACTTTGATAGAATGGTCTGTGGGCATTATGTTGCGATTGCAGAGCCCCTGATGTACCTAAACTGTAGTAACCCCCCACAAGTGACCCCATTTTGGAAACTAGACCCCCCAAGGAACTTATCTAGATGTGTGGTGAGAACTTTGAATGCCCAAGTGCTTCACAGAAATTTAGAATGCAGAGTCGTGAAAATAAAAAAAAATTTTTTTTTCACAAAAAAGATATTGTAGCCCCCAAGTTTTTATTTTCACAAGAGTAACAGGAGAAATTGGACCACTAAAGTTGTTGTCAATTTATCCTGAGTATGCTGATGCCCCATATGTGGGGGTAAACCACTGTTTGGGCGCACGGCAGAGCTCGGAAGGGAAGGAGCGCCATTTTGGAATGCAGACTTAGATAGAATGGTCTGTGGGCGTTATGTTGCGTTTGCAGAGCCCCTGATGTACCTAAACAGTAGTAGCCCCCAACAAGTGACCCCGTTTTGGAAACTAGACCCCCCAAGGAACTTATATAGATGTGTGGTGAGAACTTTGAATGCCCAAGTGCTTCACAGAAGTTTATAATGCAGAGTCATAAAAAAAATATATATATATTTTTCCACAAAAAAGATATTGTAGCCCCCAAGTTTTTATTTTCACAAGGGTAACAAGAGAAATTGGACCCCAGAAGTTGTTGTCCAATTTATCCCGAGTACGCTGATGCCCCATATGTGGGGGTAACCCACTGTTTGGGCGCACGGCAGAGCTCAGAAGGGAGGGAGCACCATTTGACTTTTTGAGCGCAAAATTGGCTGTCGTGTTTGGAGACCCCCTGATGTACCTAAACAGTGGAAACCCCCCAATTCTAGCTCCAACCCTAACCCCAACACACCCCTAACCCTAATCCCAACCTGATCCATAATCCTAATCACTAACCCTAACCATAATCACAACCCTTACCCCAAAACAACCCTAATGTCAACCCTAACCATAACCCTAATCAAAACCCTAAATCCAACACACCCCTAATCCTAATCTCAACCCTAACCTCAAACCTAACCCTAATCCCAATACACCCCTAATCACAACCCCAACCTTAACCCTAATCCCAAACCTAACCCTAATCCCAAGCATAACCCTAATGCCAACCCTAACCCTAATACCAACCCTAATCCAAACACTAACCCTAATCCCAACTCTAACCCTAACTTTAGCCCCAACCCTAACCCTAGCCCTAAGGCTACTTTCACACTTGCGTCGTTTGGCATTCCGTCGCAATCCGTCGTTTTGGACAAGAAACGGATCCTGCAAATGTGCCCGCAGGATGCGTTTTTTGCCCATAGACTTGCATTGCCGACGGATCGTGACGGATGGCCACACGTCGCGTCCGTCGTGCACTGGATCAGTTGTGTTTTGGCGGACCGTCGGCACAAAAAAAGTTCAATGAAACGTTTTTTTGTACGTCGCATCCGCCATTTCTGACAGCGCATGCGTGGCCATAACTCCGCCCCCTCCTCCCCAGGATATAGATTGGGCAGCGGATGCGTTGAAAAACTACAGCTGCTGCCCACGTTGTGCACAATTTTCACAACGTGCGTCGGTATGTCGGGCCGACACATTGCGACGGCCCCGTACCGACGTAAGTGTGAAAAAAGCCTAACCCTGAATTTAGCCCCAACCCTAACCCTAAATTTAGCCCCAACCCTAACCCTAAATTTAGCCCCAACCCTAGCCCTAACCCTAGCCCTAACCCTAGCCCTAACCCTAACCCTAGCCCTAACCCTAGCCCTAACCCTACCCCTATCCCTAACCCTAGCCCTACCCCTAACCCTACCCCTACCCCTAACCCTAACCCTACCCCTAACCCTAACCCTACCCCTAACCCTACCCCTAACCCTACCCCTAACCCTACCCCTACCCCTAACCCTACCCCTAGCCCTAACCCTACCCCTAACCCTACCCCTAACCCTAACCCTACCCCTACCCCTAGCCCTAACCCTACCCCTAACCCTACCCCTACCCCTAACCCTAATTTTAGCCCCAACTGCTGTTCTCCTGCCGGCCGGCAGATGGAGACAGATGGCGGGCGCACTGCGCATGCGCCCGCCATTCTCTTCTGCCGGCGGCCAGGAGGAGCAGCAAGAGGATCCAGGGACAGAGGTGAGTATGATAGGGTCCCCGAATCCCCCTATTTCCCTGTCCTGTGATGTGCGATCACATCAGAGGACAGAGAATTACACTTTTTTTTTTTTTTTGCGGTCGCCGGTAAACAGTTAATTACCGGCGATCGCAAAACAGGGGTCGGTAAAACCGACCCCGATCATGCTCTTTGGGGTCTCGGCTACCCCCGGCAGCCGAGACCCCAAAGATTCTCGCGGGGCCGGCCGGCGGGCGCACTGCGCATGCGCCCGCCATTTTGAAGATGGCGGCGCCCACCGGGAGACACGAGGAGCACCGGGGGAGCTAGGTGAGTATTGGGGGGCCACCTGGGACCCCTTTTCTCTGTCCTCCGATGTGCGATCACATCGGAGGACAGAGAAATTAAAAAGAGATCGCGTTTTTGTTTTTTTTTGCGATCGCCGGTAAACGGTTAATTACCGGCGATCGCAAATGCGGGGTGGGTTAAAAAACCCCCGAATCATGTTCTCTGGGGTCTCGGCTACCCCCGGCAGCCGAGACCCCGGAGAAAATCCGACTCTGGGGGGCGCTATTCACTTTTTCCACAGCGCCGTTAATTAACGGCGCTGTGGTTTAAGTACCCTTAGCGGCCGCCGTTAAAAGGCGTATCAGCGGTCCCTAAGGGGTTAAAAATGCCAGAGCTGAATTTCAGTCCCAGTCCAGCTCTGCTGCAGACTTATCAATTTGGACTGGAAAACCCCTTAAATGTGGTCATGCAGCTGTTCTAGACTGTGAAGCCTGTACAGCAGTTCCCGAGGGTCTACCAAATCTGTGCTGCTGCTGTTTAGGCTATATTGGGTGCCATATGTATGTATATTTATATCCTCCTTCTAGAGAAGACTGTCTTTGTCTACACCGAATCCCATAGGAAAAGCCATTTTTTTGTTTCTATCTAATTAGTACAGAATGAGACAGAAATACCTCTGTACAGGTAGAACTGAGCACCCACAACAGGTCCTGATTTGAGGATATCCCTTAGAGATAACACATATGGCAATTTTTGGAGTTGAGGAACACTGTAATAAAGTATGAATGTACCTCCATGACAGCCTAATACGACTCAGTGTACCTCTGCATGTGTTTGGTATTCCTTTTAACCGTAGAATGTATGATATCTGAAATATTCAGTTTCACATAACAAGGGCCTACCTTGTGGAAATCATATGGAAGAACTCAAATATAAATTTTACAAGTTTATTTCAAAATTGCAAAGAAAGATATGAAAAATGCACTCAAGTAATTTTGTAGAAAATAGCAAAAAAAGTAAGCCAGGTTACGCATTCTAGGGAAATGTGTGTGCACAGCCGCTTATCTTAGGGTACAGCAAAAGAAATATTGCGCCTGCTTCATTAAGGTGTTTATGCCAGAATTCTGGAGTAAAACAGCTTAAAAAGTCATAAAATGTTTGCGTAACTCAGAAATTGTTTAAAAATGTGGTGACTTTTGGCATTTTCACACCAGTCCGGGCTATCTTTGACAAAGTGGGCAAAGCACAGACACAATGGGGCATGGCTACACTCAGCTGTCTAACTCATGAAAAGTTACATTAGAAAAGAGGTGAAACTCATGCCGAAATCTATGGTGGGGGCGCACGACAGTTGAAAAAGGCACCTAATTCCTTATGTTGTGCACCTCTTAATGAATTAGGTTCATTTTACTCTTCTACACCCCTTCGCTCTGTAAGTAGCTAGCATTGCATGACAGCTTTACAATCTGCATCCTGCATGAAACAAGCAATTCCTGCACGTGGTCCTTAGCCTCATGACTGTAGGCTAGCAGTGCCATTTACTAGAATTTTTATAAGTGACCAGATGCTTCTGGCAAATTTCCGTCTTGGATGAATATTTCTGCATAAATCAACAGACACTTTGAGCATAAGGGTATCATGGAATAAATATTGATGGTAAACAGGTACGAGCAGAAAACCCAATTTATAAGAATTAGGCTCCGTTCGCATTAGTAATGTTTTACCATATGTTTTCCTGATCACTTTTGCAATCTGTTCCATTCCTCTTAATTAAACAAAGCATAAAAAGCAAAATCTAAGTAACAAGTAACTGAAAACATCTACTTACATTTTTGGATTTTCTCAGCCTAATTATCAATTTAAGTTATTGCTCCTACACTGTGTGTTTGGGCCCAAATCCATTGCTGATAGTTACTGCTCTGGCACATAAACTCTCCTTTGGCTTATTCCTTTCTGTTTAGAAATTGACAAGCTATATTATTTGCATATATGGATTCTCTGCCATGCTTTAACCATCGTAGAAGCTTATGACTTCATTACCCACAAATTGACGTTTAATACAGTTACCAGTGAGCTAAGTCCATAATTAATGTATTATTTCTGTAAAGAAATCATCATGTTTCACTATAATCACACCTACAGCAGGCCATCAGAGTCTGCAATGAGTGGGAAGGTACTTGCTTGTCATTTAGTTGTCAGACATTATTATCATCACCATTAATCCTGAGCAAAAATATAACATTAATGTGAAGTTTCTCTATAATTGCTCAATTTCGTGACATTTAAAAGACCAGTAAACTCACATTTGGTCTGTTAAAGAAAGCAAATAACACAAAGAAACATTTTTACACTAAATTTGCATTTTATTAAACACACGAATGCTTTGTCAAAATAGATCACTTCCATCTTAGTGGTCTTATTATGCTGTGTATACCTTACAGTAAATTAGGAAGCTAGAAAAGAATGATTTCAGTGGGACAATGAAGAACAGGGAATCCGTCAGTACGTTTCTTTGTCACTAAGTGACCAAAGTGTCCCTATCTCTAATATTTGACACAGGACTTTGTAACATAATGTTCACTGTATATTCACTGCATGCACTAAATACACATTACATGTAGTCAATGTAAACAATGTTTCTGTTTGTTTTCACTTTCACCCCTATAATTCTTCACTTTCTGCAAACTCCCCTAATCCCTACTCCTAGTAAAGAACTGTTCATCTCCTCTTCAATCCTCCCCATTCATCTCACCTCCTCCTCAGAACTGTTCCTTAACATACAATCCTCTGTCTCCAAGCACAGACAGCCACCTCATGCCCTCTCCTGCTCCTACCTGCTAACACTTTCTCTGCTCCTCACTGCTAGTGATATCTCTCCAAATCCTGGTCCTCGTCACCACATCCCCACAGTCAGTTCTACTTCCCATACATGTTCTATCACAAATTTCCGTAACCTCTCTAACCTTATACCCATTCGCCCAGCCCCCACTTCCCCGGTCCCACTAACAGGAGCTCTGTGGAACGCTCGCTCTGTATGCAACAAGCTTTCCTACATCCACGATCTTTTTGTTACTACCAAACTTTCCTTCCTCGCATCACCAAAAGCTGGCTCACCCCTTCTGACACAGCCTCTCCTGCTGCACTTTCGTATGGTGGCCTCCACCTTTCTCACATACCCCACCCCAGCAGCAAGCATGGCGGAGGAGTTGGTTTTCTCCTGTCAGATAACTGCTCCTTCACCCCAATCCCACTGCCACCCTCTGTTACCCTCCCTTCCTTTGAGGTGCACTCTGTGCGCATCAATGCCCCCACCAACCTCCAACTGGCTGTCCTTTACCACCCCCCAGGGCCAGCCACCACCTTCTTTGACCACTTCACCACCTGGCTACTTCATTTCCTTCCTGCGGACAACCCCACTATCATCAATGGAGACTTCAACATCCCCACTGACACGTCCCTCTCAGCTGCCACTAAACTTCTATCTCTCACTTCCTCCTTTGGCCTTATTCAATGGTCTTCTGCAGCCACTCACAAAGATGGTCACACATTGGACCTCATCTTCACCCGCTTCTGCTCCCCATCTAACCTCTCTAACTCACCTATTCCTCTTTCTGACCACAATTTACTCACATTCTCTTCCCTCTCCACTCCTTGTCTACAATCCCCACCCCACAAACTTGCACACCCTCACAGAAATCTTAAACACCTTGATCTACATTCACTCTCTGAATCCCTCCTCCCTCTCACAGACATAAGTTCCCTACACAATGTGGATGACACTGCCGCTCTATATAACACCACAATAGCTGCAGCTTTGGATTCTCTTGCCCCTCTCACACATACCAAAGCTCGCAAAATCAACAGACAGCCCTGGCACACCAGCCTGACCAAAGAACTGAGGCGAGCTTCCAGGGCTGCAGAGCGGAGATGGAAAAGATCCCACTCCAATGAGCACTTTATCGCATTCAAACGGTCCCTCACTACTTTCAAGACCACACTCGCCACAGCTAAACAAACCTACTTCTCATCTCTCATATCCTCCCTGTCTCACAACCCTAAACAGTTATTCAACACCTTCAACTCTCTCCTCTGTCCCCCAGCACCTCCTCCCTCCCCACTCATCTCAGCTAAAAACTTTGCCTCATTTTTCAAGCAAAAGATTGAGTACATCAGAGACACTGTTAGTTGACAACCCCCAGAGCCCTTCCTCCCAACTACCCAGCCCTCCACCTCCAAAACCAACTTCTCCACCATTACAGAACATCAACTCTCCACTCTACTCTCAAGATCGCATCTCACCACCTGTGCACTTGACCCGATCCCTTCCCACTTCATCCCAAACCTTCGCAGTCTTCATCCCAACTCTAACCCATCTCTTCAACCTATCACTAACAACTAGTGTTTTCCCCTCAAGCTTTAAACATGCCTCAATCACACCTATCCTCAAAAAGCCCTCTCTTGACCCATCCTCTGTATCTAGCTATCGCCCTATATCACTTCTCCCCTATGCCTCAAAACTACTGGAACTACACGTCCATCTTGAACTGTCCTCCCATCTATCTTCCTGCTTCCTTTTCGACCGCTTACAATCAGGCTTCCGGTCACACCACTCCACTGAAACTGCCCTAACTAAGGTCACAAATGACCTTCTATCCACCAAGAGCAAGCAACACTACTCTATCCTTCTCCTCCTGGACCTGTCCTCTGCCTTTGACACAGTGGACCATTCCCTATTACTACAGACCCTTTCCCTTGGCATCACAGACTTGGCCCTATCCTGGATCTCATCATACCTAACAGACCGGACATTCAGCGTCTCCCACTAACACACCACCTCCTCACCTCACCCCCTATCTGACGGAGTACCGCAAGGTTCAGTTCTAGGGCCCCTGCTCTTCTCCATTTTTCACTTTTGGCCTGGGACAGCTCATAGAATCTCATGGTTTTCAGTACCATCTCTATGCTGATGACACACAGATCTACATCTCTGGACCAGATATCACCACCCTACGAACCAGAATCCCTCAATGTCTATCCGCTATTTCATCCTTCTTCTCTGCTAGATTTATAAAACTTAACATGAACAAAACAGAATTCATTGTCTTTCCCCCATCTCATGCGACCCCCCCCCCCCAACGAACCTATCCATTACAGCAAACGGCTGCCCACTCTCCCCAGTCCCACAAGCTCACTGTCTCGGGGTAATCCTTGATACTGATCTCTCCTTCACATCGCATATCCAAGCCCTTTCCACTTCCTGCCACCTTCAACTCAAAAATATTTCATGGATCCGTACATTCCTAAACCAAGAATCTGCAAAAACCCTAGTCCATGCCCTCATCAACTCCCGCCTCGACTACTGTAACCTCCTGCTCTGTGGCCTCCCCTCAAACACTCTCACACTCCTCCAATCTATTCTAAACTCAGCTGTCTGACTAATCCACCTGTTCCTCCACTATTCCTCGGCCTCTCCCCTCTGTCAATCCCTTCACTGGCTCTCCATTACCCAGAGACTCCAGTACAAAAGCCTAACCATGACATACAAAGCCTCCCACAACCTGTCTCCTCCATACATCTGTGACCTCGTCTCCCGGTACTTTCCTGCACGCAACCTCCAATCCTCACAAGATCTCCTTCTCTACTCCCCTCTTATCTCCTCTTCCCACAATCGCATACAAGATTTCTCTTGCGCATCACCCCTACTCTGGAACTCTCTACCACAACATATCAGACTCTCACCTACCATCGAAACCTTCAAAAAGAACCTACCTCTTCCAGCAAGCCTACAACCTGCAGTAATCACCGATCGACCAAACCACTGCACGACCAGCTCTATCCTTACCTACTGTATCCTCACCCATCCCTTGTAGATTGTGAGCCCTCGCGGGCAGGGTCCTCTCTCCTCCTGTACAAGTTGTGACTTGTATTGTTCAAGATTATTGTACCTGTTTTTATTATGTATACCCCTCCTCACATGTAAAGCGCCATGGAATAAATGGCGCTATAATAATAAATAATAATAACAATAATTACATTGCTGGAGTCAAGAAAGTAGAACCACTCAATGGAAAAGTCAAGATGGCAAAGGCATAGACCTGTCCATAAGGACTTGATTGGCATCTCCGTGGATAGAGTCATCAAATAAAGCCAATGTGAAATTTGCACATGCTCCATTGTCTACCAGTCGATGCACATGAGCATATACCCTATAGTAAGTAAATAGGTAAATAGCAATAGTACATATTAATAACAAAAGGGACTTGGATAATACTATTTTGATCAAAAAGGGTAAAAGTCATCCCACGACAACAAGATGCACCCAGTTCTGACGGTCCTATACTAAAACCTTACCTTGTTTTAGCCAGCCTCAACGTGAATAATGGCAGAGCAGGCTACAGGACCAACTGCTCAGCCACCTGCCCATGGGAAGCTATGTAGATGAAATGCCTAACTCAGAAAGGGGGAACACTGTTGTGAATTCTGTGGCAGAGCTCCCTCCTGTGGTCACAAGTGGTACTTCGGCTGATTCTCTCTGGGAGCTTCCATTTGTGGAGGAAACTGGTACTGCTGCTTCTGACTTTCCTTCCTCAGGTGATCTGGTGAGGTCGTTAGGTGCTTCTCTACTTAACCCCACCTAATGCTTTGATTCATGCTTCCTGTCAATGTTCCAGTGTTGGACTTGTGTTTCTCTGGATCATTCCTGTGGCCTGCTGCTCTGCATAGCTAAGTGCTTCTTTGCTATTTGTTGCTATTTTTTCTGTCCAGCTTGTCTATTTTTTTTGCTGGAAGCTCTGGGACGCAAAGGGTGTACCTCCGTGCCGTTAGTTCGGTACGGAGGGTCTTTTTGCCCCTTTGCGTGGTTTTCTTTAGGGTTTTGTGTAGACCGCAAAGTTATCTTTCCTATCCTCGTTCTGTCTAGAATATCGGGCCTCACTTTGCTGAATCTATTTCATCCCTACGTTTGTCTTTTCATCTTACTCACAGTCATTATATGTGGGGGGCTGCCTTTTCCTTTGGGGTATTTCTCTGAGGCAAGGTAGGCTTATTTTTTCTATCTTCAGGCTAGTTAGTTTCTCAGGCTGTGCCGAGTTGCATAGGTAGCGTTAGGCGCAATCCACGGCTGCCTCTAGTTGTGTTGGAGAGGATCAGGGATTGCGGTCTGCAGAGTTCCCACGTCTCAGAGCTCGTTCTATTATTTTGGGTTATTGTCAGATCACTGTATGTGCTCTGACCTCCATGTCCATTGTGATACTGAATTGCCTTTCATAACAGTACAGGAAGCCAAAAGTACTAATGATTCTCAATAGAGGGAAAAAAGAAGTTCTGAGACCATTTTTTTTTCTTGGCTTTGTGTTTTGTCTTTTTTTTCCCCTAGACATTTGGGTGGTTCAGTACACAGGTGTAGCGATGGACATTAAAAGTCTGTCTTCATTTGTGGATCAGCTCTCGGCAAGAGTACAAAAGATTCAAGACACTATTGATCAGAAATCTATGTTAGAACCAATAATTCCTATTCCTGATTTGTTTTTTGGAGATAGAACTAAGTTTCTGAGTTTCAAAAATAATTGTAAGTTATTTCTGGCCTTGAAACCTCGTTCCTCTGGTGATCCAGTTCAACAGGTTTTGATTATTATTTCTTTTTTGAGCGGCGACCCTCAGGACTGGGCATTTTCTCTTGCGCCAGGAGATCCTGCATTGAGTAATATCAATGCGTTTTTCCTGGCACTCGGATTGCTGTACGATGAGCCTAATTCAGTGGATCAAACAGAAGAGAATTTGCTGGCTCTTTGTCAGGGTCAGGATGAGATAGAGGTATATTGCCAGAAATTTAGAAAATGGTCAGTGCTCACTCAATGGAATGAATCTGCGCTGGCAGCTATGTTCAGAAAGGGTCTCTCTGAAGCCCTTAAGGATGTCATGGTGGGATTTCCTATGCCTGCTGGTTTGAATGAGTCTATGTCTTTGGCTATTCAGATCGGTCGACGCTTGCGTGAGTGTAAATCTGTGCACCATTTGGCGGTATTACCTGAGCTTAAACCTGAGCCTATGCAGTGCGATAGGACTTTGACCAGAGTTGAACGGCAAGAACACAGACGTCTGAATGGGCTGTGTTTCTACTGTGGTGATTCCACTCATGCTATCTCTGATTGTCCTAAGCGCACTAAGCGGTTCGCTAGGTCTGCCACCATTGGTACGGTACAGTCAAAATTTCTTCTGTCCGTTACCTTGATCTGCTCTTTGTCATCATATTCTGTCATGGCGTTTGTGGATTCAGGCGCTGCTCTGAATTTGATGGACTTGGAATATGGTAAGCGTTGTGGGTTTTTCTTGGAGCCCTTGCAGTGTCCTATTCCATTGAGAGGTATTGATGCTACGCCTTTGGCCAAGAATAAGCCTCAATACTGGACCCAGCTGACCATGTGCATGGCTCCTGCACATCAGGAGGATATTCGCTTTCTGGTGTTGCATAATCTGCATGATGTGGTCGTGTTGGGGTTGCCATGGCTACAAGCCCATAATCCAGTATTGGATTGGAAATCCATGTCGGTGTCCAGCTGGGGTTGTCAGGGGGTACATGGTGATGTTCCATTTTTGTCAATTTCGTCATCCACCCCTTCTGAGGTTCCAGAGTTCTTGTCTGATTACCGGGATGTATTTGATGAGCCCAAGTCCGATGCCCTACCTCCGCATAGGGATTGTGATTGTGCTATCAATTTGAGTCCTGGTGGTAAATTCCCAAAAGGTCGACTGTTTAATTTATCCGTACCTGAGCACACCGCTATGCGCAGTTATGTGAAGGAATCCCTGGAGAAGGGGCATATTCGCCCGTCATCGTCGCCATTAGGAGCAGGGTTCTTTTTTGTAGCCAAAAAGGATGGTTCGCTGAGACCTTGTATAGATTATCGCCTTCTTAATAAGATCACTGTTAAATTTCAGTACCCCTTGCCTTTGTTATCTGATTTGTTTGCTCGGATTAAGGGGGCTAGTTGGTTCACCAAGATTGATCTTCGTGGTGCGTATAATCTGGTGCGAATCAGGCGAGGCGATGAATGGAAAACTGCATTTAATACGCCCGAGGGTCATTTTGAGTATCTAGTGATGCCATTCGGACTTGCCAATGCTCCATCAGTGTTTCAGTCCTTTATGCATGACATCTTCCGAGAGTACCTGGATAAATTCCTGATTGTGTACTTGGATGACATTTTGATCTTCTCGGATTATTGGGAGTCTCATGTGAAACAGGTCAGAACGGTTTTTCAGGTCCTGCGTGCTAACTCTTTGTTTGTGAAGGGATCAAAGTGTCTCTTTGGTGTGCAGAAGGTTTCATTTTTGGGGTTCATCTTTTCCCCTTCTACTATCGAGATGGATCCTGTTAAGGTCCAAGCCATCCATGATTGGACTCAGCCGACATCTCTGAAAAGTCTGCAAAAGTTCCTGGGCTTTGCTAATTTTTATCGTCGCTTCATCTGCAATTTTTCTAGTATTGCCAAACCATTGACCGATTTGACCAAGAAGGGTGCTGATTTGGTCAATTGGTCTTCTGCTGCTGTGGAAGCTTTTCAAGAGTTGAAGCGTCGTTTTTCTTCTGCCCCTGTGTTGTGTCAACCTGATGTTTCTCTTCCGTTCCAGGTCGAGGTTGATGCTTCTGAGATTGGAGCAGGGGCTGTTTTGTCGCAGAGAGGTTCTGATTGTTCAGTGATGAAACCATGCGCTTTTTTTTCCAGGAAGTTTTCGCCTGCTGAGCGGAATTATGATGTGGGCAACCGAGAGTTGCTGGCCATGAAGTGGGCATTCGAGGAGTGGCGTCATTGGCTTGAGGGAGCTAAGCATCGCGTGGTGGTATTGACTGATCATAAGAACCTGACTTATCTCGAGTCTGCTAAGCGTTTGAATCCTAGACAGGCTCGTTGGTCGCTGTTTTTCGCCCGTTTTGACTTTGTGATTTCGTACCTTCCGGGCTCTAAAAATGTGAAGGCGGATGCTCTGTCTAGGAGTTTTGTGCCCGACTCTCCGGGTTTATCTGAGCCGGCGGGTATCCTCAAGGAAGGAGTAATTGTGTCTGCCATCTCCCCTGATTTGCGGCGGGTGCTGCAAAAATTTCAGGCTAATAAACCTGATCGTTGTCCAGCGGAGAAACTGTTTGTCCCGGATAGGTGGACAAATAAAGTGATCTCTGAGGTTCATTGTTCGGTGTTGGCTGGTCATCCTGGAATCTTTGGTACCAGAGAGTTAGTGGCTAGATCCTTTTGGTGGCCATCTCTGTCGCGGGATGTGCGTTCTTTTGTGCAGTCCTGTGGGATTTGTGCTCGGGCTAAGCCCTGCTGTTCTCGTGCCAGTGGGTTGCTTTTGCCCTTGCCGGTCCCAAAGAGACCTTGGACACATATCTCTATGGATTTTATTTCAGATCTTCCCGTCTCTCAAAAGATGTCAGTCATTTGGGTGGTCTGTGATCGCTTTTCTAAGATGGTCCATCTGGTACCCTTGTCCAAGTTGCCTTCCTCCTCTGATTTGGTGCCATTGTTCTTCCAGCATGTGGTTCGTTTGCATGGCATTCCAGAGAATATCGTTTCTGACAGAGGTTCCCAGTTTGTTTCGAGGTTTTGGCGAGCCTTTTGTGGTAGGATGGGCATTGACTTGTCTTTTTCCTCGGCTTTTCATCCTCAGACTAATGGCCAGACCGAACGAACCAATCAGACCTTGGAAACCTATCTGAGATGCTTTGTTTCTGCCGATCAGGATGACTGGGTGTCCTTTTTGCCTTTGGCTGAGTTCGCCCTTAATAATCAGGCCAGCTCGGCTACCTTGGTTTCGCCATTTTTCTGCAATTCTGGGTTCCATCCTCGTTTCTCTTCAGGACAGGTTGAGTCTTCGGACTGTCCTGGTGTGGATACTGTGGTGGACAGGTTGCAGCAGATTTGGACTCATGTAGTGGACAATTTGACCTTGTCCCAGGAGAAGGCTCAACGTTTCGCTAATCGCAGACGCCGTGTGGGTCCCCGACTTCGTGTTGGGGATCTGGTTTGGTTATCTTCTCGTCATATTCCTATGAAGGTTTCCTCTCCGAAGTTTAAACCTCGTTTCATTGGTCCTTATAGGATTTCTGAGGTTATTAATCCTGTGTCTTTTCGTCTGACCCTCCCAGATTCTTTTTTCATACATAACGTCTTCCATAGGTCATTGTTGCGGAGATACGTGGCACCTATGGTTCCATCTGTTGACCCTCCTGCCCCGGTTTTGGTGGAGGGGGAATTGGAGTATATTGTGGAGAAGATTTTCGATTCTCGTGTTTCAAGACGGAAACTCCAGTATCTGGTTAAATGGAAGGGTTATGCTCAGGAGGATAATTCCTGGGTTTTTGCCTCTGATGTCCATGCTCCCGATCTTGTTCGTGCCTTTCATGTGGCTCATCCTGGTCGGCCTGGGGGCTCTGGTGAGGGTTCGGTGACCCCTCCTCAATGGGGGGGTACTGTTGTGAATTCTGTGGCAGAGCTCCCTCCTGTGGTCACAAGTGGTACTTCGGCTGATTCTCTCTGGGAGCTTCCGTTTGTGGAGGAAACTGGTACTGCTGCTTCTGACTTTCCTTCCTCAGGTGATCTGGTGAGGTCGTTAGGTGCTTCTCTACTTAACCCCACCTAATGCTTTGATTCATGCTTCCTGTCAATGTTCCAGTGTTGGACTTGTGTTTCTCTGGATCATTCCTGTGGCCTGCTGCTCTGCATAGCTAAGTGCTTCTTTGCTATTTTTTCTGTCCAGCTTGTCTATTTTTTTTGCAGGAAGCTCTGGGACGCAAAGGGTGTACCTCCGTGCTGTTAGTTCGGTACGGAGGGTCTTTTTGCCCCTTTGCGTGGTTTTCTTTAGGGTTTTGTGTAGACCGCAAAGTTATCTTTCCTATCCTCGTTCTGTCTAGAATATCGGGCCTCACTTTGCTGAATCTATTTCATCCCTACGTTTGTCTTTTCATCTTACTCACAGTCATTATATGTGGGGGGCTGCCTTTTCCTTTGGGGTATTTCTCTGAGGCAAGGTAGGCTTATTTTTTCTATCTTCAGGCTAGTTAGTTTCTCAGGTGTGCCGAGTTGCATAGGTAGCGTTAGGCGCAATCCACGGCTGCCTCTAGTTGTGTTGGAGAATATCAGGGATTGCGGTCTGCAGAGTTCCCACGTCTCAGAGCTCGTTCTATTATTTTGGGTTATTGTCAGATCACTGTATGTGCTCTGACCTCCATGTCCATTGTGATACTGAATTGCCTTTCATAACAGAACACTCCAGGTTTGTACAAAGTACAGAAAAACCAAAGAAATGAGCCAGAGCATAAGTTTGTATACGTGCAATATGTGAGAGCCCTTTTACAGTGTGGCTATTTCACTGACAAAACCCAAAACAAAAACAAAAGCTACATATACCCTATAGTAAGTAAATAAGTAAATCATAATAGTACATGTAAATAACATAGAGTACTTGGTTAACACTATTTTGATCAAAAAGAGTAAAAGTCATCCCACCGCAACAAGGTGTACCCAGACCGGATTGTCCTACCCTAGGTTTTGTTTGCTTCTTCAGGTTTTGTCTATGAAATGGGCACAGTGTGCACATACGCTTACATATTGCACATTTAAACTTATGCTCTGGCTCATTTCTTTGGTTTTGCAATCCATGCACATGTAGCATGAAGCTGGATGTACTCGCCCTGGCTTCAAGGGGCAGGAGTTAGAAGCTGCCAGTCTGTCTGAGGAAGAAGATCCAATCATGTAAATTACTGTTGTTAAATTAAATAAGCAAATAACTTATTTTATAAAAACTTGTTCCCTTTGTTACATACTAGGACACTGTTAGAAAGAAAAAAATAGCTCATTGTGGTGATTGGGTAGCAAAAAAACCTACTGTCAATTATTCTTTAAATAAAGCAATGAACAGTATGACCATATGATATGATGGCATTATCTATGTCCAATCTCACACTGTTAAGAACACGGTCATGTATATTTGCAGCTGCATATTAAACTCTGCTCTCATCTATGTATAGACCATGACAGTAATGACGCCTAATGTGAACCCCAAGCATCTGGGGCCTTTACTATGTAAGAACTCTTAGGATGGCCATGCACGTTTGGCCGGGGGCTCCTGTGTTCTCTACGAGAAAGACGCCAACTTACTAGTTGACCATTGGCTTATCTCAGGGAGAAGAATGGGATCTGCAGTCCAAAATCAGACAAGTGCAATTGACATCTCTTCTGATCATCAGTCAGCCAGCTTCCCCATACATATTACGGTAAGTTGCAGTCTGTAGCTATAGCATGCAAACATGAAATATATGAAATTTTAATTGCATTACTGCTATAAAAGTAGGAAAAAACGAGAATATTTAGCGCATAAATTGGCCAATTCATATATACCTAGCAGCCGCGGTAAGGCCTTTCTCTTTGCTGGGACCTAACCTAATGGAATTCCTTTCCTTTTTTTCTATTTTCTAGAGCTGTAATGCAATTCATATTTCATATATTTCATGTTTCCATGCTGCAGCTTTACAGTGTGCAACTTTGTTAGTTATATATGTTGATGGCTACGCTTAGTCTGCACCTGTTCACTCCTGTTTTTTGTTTGGAAATGACAGTCAGTCTTTTGTTAGTCCCATACATATTAGACTCTCTGCTGAACCAGTTGATATCGTTGGGTTCAGCCAACGTTACTCCACTGTGCATGCGGTATTTTAGAATCACCACAATAGCACATCTCACTGTATAATTCAAATTTTTAGAATTCATGACAAAATTCTTTGAGCCATTCTAAAGGACAAAATACAAACTCTACAATGTAAATATTGATTTACCTGATAAAATTATAGTTGTGAACAATGATATTTCCCTAATCCCAGCAGTCTTCTTGTGGAGATTAAGTTTAATGTAGCGACATTTATGGTTACAACAGTCATTGCTTCCTTGCGCTCGGCTGATGTTCATCGCCCAATGGGGAGAAGTGTTCTCTCTACCGAAAACAAGGTTCACTAAGATCCATATCACTGACTTTTCAAACCACAAATAGCTTATCAGACCCCAGTATTTTTTTGCTTGGTTAACGTCATCACTCATATTTTAATATGATACTTTTGTTTGCTATATAATACATTTTACAAAGTAATTCTTTAAAGTTTGGCAATTAATTCAGTTCATGATGCTGAAAGCAGGAAAAATTAATTGATAATCTATAGAAGGAGTCTTTTGCTTTGCATAATGCTGAAGCAATGTAAAAAGCAAGCAGATGTTTCAAAGAAAAAATGTTTCCTAGTGGATGATCTAGAACCTATTATTTTGTTTTGTACAAAGTGTGAATTGCTAAACACCAGCACACAGACCTCACTTGGGGAAGGTCAGGTTTCATTGTTTTGCTTTTGCTCCTTCTGCTTTGTGAAATGTTTGCGTTTCTTTCAACTATTATCATCTCACCTTTCAGTTTGCACATAAATATGCTCTGAGCTGTGTACTAAACACACTTTGGAAATAACTGCGGGGAGGTCATGGAATTAAGAGATCATGTAAATACAGGTGCTTCTCACAAAATTAGAATATCATCAAAAAGTTAATTTATTTCAGTTCTTCAATACAAAAAGTGAAACTTATATATTATATAGAGTCATTATAAACAGAGTGATCCATTTCAAATGTTTATTTCTGATAATGTTGATGATTATGGCTTACAGCAAATGAAAACTCAAAAGTCATTATCACAGTAAATTATAATTAGAATTATCATATATACTCGAGTATAAGCCGACCCGAGTATAAGCCGAGGCACCTACTTTTGCCACGGAAAACTGGGTAGGCTTATTGATTCGAGTATAAGCCAGGTATGCATTGTCCCCTTTCCCTGTCCTGGTTTGAATGCCTTCCTCTTCCTTGTCCTGGTATGAATGCCTCCTCCCCGTTCCATCCCTGTATGCATGCCTCATTATTCCCTATCCCTGTGTGCATGTTTCCTATATAAAAAAAAAGCAAAAAAAATCCTAATCACCTACCTGCGCGCCCTGGGTGCTGGCACATCTCTTCCGGCCGCCGGCGTCTGCCTGAAGCTCTTTCTGTGTTCAGCAGTCACGTGGTACCGCTCATTACGGTGATGAATATGTGCTTCACCCCTATGGGAGTGGAGACGAGTCCATATTCATCACCTTAACCCCTTAATGACCCCAGCTTTTTTCAGTTTTCGTTTTTGGCTCCCCTTCTTGCCAGAGCCATAACTTTTTTATTTTTCCGTCAATATGGCCATGTGAGGGCTCATTGTTTGCGGGATGAGTTGTACTTTTGAACGACATCATTGGTTTTAGCATGCCATGTACTAGAAAATGGGATAAAATTCCAAGTGCGGTGAAATTGCAAAAAAAGTGCAACCCCTCACTTTTTTGCTTTTTTGCTAGGCTCACTAAATGCTAAAACTGACCATTTTGACTCTCCAGGTCATTATGAATTCATAGACACCAAATATGTCTAGGTTATTTTTTATCTAAGAGGTAAAAAAAATTCCAAACTTTGCTAAAAAAAATGCGCAATTTCCGTTACCTATAGTGTCTCCATTTTTCGTGATTTTTTCATGAACTGGGGTCAGGTGAGGGCTTATTTTTTGTGTGCTGACCTGATAATGATGAAACCATTATGGTGCTGATACGGTCTTTTGGTCGCCCGTTATTGCATTTTAATGCAATATAATTCTGGCGTTTTATTTTTTTTCTCGCTACACCGTTTAACGATCAGGTTAATCCTTTTCTTTTATAGATGAATCGGGCAATTCTGAATGCAAAGATACCAAACATCCTTAAGTTTGTTCCTATATGAAAAATGTCATCGCTATATAAGATAAAAAAAAGTCATCACTTGTCGACTTTTTTTTATAAATATCAAGGTTGGCCCGCTACTTTGTCTAAGTTTTAAATTTTGGCCTTGTGTGTATTTGAGTTTGACAACATCCCTCATCTAGAGGAATATTAAGCTCACTTCTGTATATATGGGTAATGTGTTAATCCCTTCACAGAGAAATAACAGTGTTAAATGGTTTTACAAAATATGTTACTGATTGTTAAATATTATAAAATAAAGAAATAATAGTCCCCAATGGTCCTAAAATTATAATATCACATCCAGAACATTATCACTGCGGAATAGGAGTGGCAGCTGTTTAAGAGTAAGAGTATCTTCCCTTTAGATCCCCCAAATTAAGCAAGGGTCATTAGGTAAGAGTATTTTCCTCTATGCTATGGCACAACCAGAATGTCCAGGCATTACAAGGTCTGCCATTAATTTGAACAGCTGGCATGAAATACTCATTTTCGTGGCTGAATGAAGCTTCCCCTGTGATAATAGCTTACAGCGTTCAGCATATGCAGGTGTAATTGAATAAATGTTCATCACTTGTTTACATCCAAATCTTTGAAGTTTAAGCCATTAATTAGGTAATATGGAACATATGCTGCTCACAGTTACAAAATGTCTAGACTTAATCATCAAGCTTCTTCCTAAAGTATGTGAAAATAGTTATCATAAAAGTACCCAGATGA
Source organism: Ranitomeya imitator (assembly GCF_032444005.1). Taxonomy (NCBI): domain Eukaryota; kingdom Metazoa; phylum Chordata; class Amphibia; order Anura; family Dendrobatidae; genus Ranitomeya; species Ranitomeya imitator. Next base: position 766,787,563 of record NC_091283.1, read on the forward strand.
CAAACGACTAAAACTGTGTTAATAAATGTTTTTTTAACAGCAATTTTGAAAAAAAAATGATAAAAAAAATTGGAATTTTAGAAAACCTTGGCAAAAAAAGTACCAGGATCGCATTGTCTGAAATTCGCTTAAGATGTCTGTAGTTTATTTGGTCGAGCAGTTTCTCTTATCATTTATTGGACTCTCTGCTGTACATGCATGGCCTTTATCCTGAGCAATATTCATTCAAAGTTTAATATATTAGAGAATTTTTGTATTTTGTTACAAGTTCCAATACTATGAAATGTATTTCTGAGGGCAGATAGATTCAGACGCATTATAGGAAAACTCTTTTCTGCTGTTATCAATGATTATAGTAATTACCAAAAAAAGACAGAAGCATAAAGACCCATATCCTTTGGTTTTGAGGCTTTTTATACCTAATTGTTTGTTTTAGAGAGAGAAAACAATACAGATCCACTGGCCAACAATACCAACTTTGCCTCATGACAAATGGACAGGATGAAGAAGCCAAATTCTCTATCCTCTTCCAAGATCAACACATTGTTAAATAATCAAGTGGTTATATACAGTGGGGCAAAAAAGTATTTAGTCAGTCAGCAATAGTGCAAGTTCCACCACTTAAAAAGATGAGAGGCATCTGTAATTTACATCATAGGTAGACCTCAACTATGGGAGACAAACTGAGAAAAAAAAAATCCAGAAAATCACATTGTCTGTTTTTTTATCATTTTATTTGCATATTATGGTGGAAAATAAGTATTATGGTGGAACTTGCACTATTGCTGACTGACTAAATACTTTTTTGCCCCACTGTATATATACTTTTAGGTTCCACTACTATCCTGACCCGGTGGCTCCATCCTATTAAAGTCATCCGGCAACAAGTAAATTTTCATGAGGTCACTGACGATAATATAGGAATACGGTTTTATATATTACTAGAGCTGCTATAGGAAGATGATTGTATTTATTATGGCACTCATTAAACAACATGTAAGTAATTAACTGTCTCTGTCTTCCCTTTAGAGAACAGTCTGGTCTTATAACCTACAATTTCTGACTCTTTAGATTTATAATTTAAAGGTGAAATACCATGTAAATTAGAAATCGGATGGCCGATAATGAAAAACTAAAACAATACTACCATATGTAAAATACACTGCTCAAAAAATAAAGGTAACACTTAAACAACAGAATATAACTCCAAGTAAATCAAACTTCTGTGAAATCAAACTGTCCACTTAGGAAGCAACACTGTTTGACATTCAATTTCACATGCTGTTGTGCAAATGGAATAGACAACAGATGGCATTTATCAAGACACATTCAATAAAGGAGTGGTTTTGCAGGTGGAGACCACAGACCATATCTAAGTACCAATGTTTTCTGGCTGATGTTTTGATTACTTTTGAATGTTGGTTGTGCTTTCACACTCGTGGTAGCATGAGACGGCCACTACAACCCACACAAGTGTCAGGTAGTGCAGCTCATCCAGGATAGCACATCAATGCGAGCTGTAGCAAGAAGGTTTTCTGTGTCTGTCAACGTAGTGTCCAGAGGCTGGAGGCACTACCAGGAGACAGACCAGTACACCAGGAGATGTGGAGGGGGCCGTAGGAGGGCAACAACCCAGCAGCAGGACAGCAACCTCAGCCTTTGTGCAAGGAGGAGCACTGCCAGAGCCCTGCAAAATGACCTCCAGCAGGCCACAAATGTGCATGTGTCTACACAAACGGTTAGAAACTGACTCCATGAGGATGTCTGAGTGCCCGACGTCCACAGATAGGGGTTGTGCTCACAGCCCAACACCATGCAGGACTCTTGGCATTTGCCGCAGAACACCAGGATTGTCAAATTCACCACTTGCGCCCTGTGCTCTTCACAGGTGAAAGCAGGTTCACACTGAGCATGTGACAGACGTGAAAGAGTCTGGAGACGCCATGGAGAGCGATCTGCTACTTGCAACATCTTTCAGCATAACCGTTTTGGCAGTGGGTCAGTAATAGTGTGGGGTTGGATTTCTTTGGAGGGCTTGTAGTTTCAGCGGCGCATTAGTGTCTTGCTAGTGAATATAGAGGTATATAGGTATGGAAATCTTGAGGGATGGATGAGCGGCACTCCTTCATCCTGTAGTGTAGTGCGCCGCTCATCCATCCCTCAAGGTTTCCATACCTATATATTCACTAGCAAGACGCTGATGCGCCACTGAAACTACAGGCTACTTATTAAGGTTTCCACTCTGAGACAGATCATCTATTAGGCAATACATCTAAAGATCTGTATCTGCCCCTGCATATTACAGGGTCAACATCCTCCAAACTATAAGAATTACTCACAGTACCTGGACTAAGCGCGACCTTAGACTAAGACCCAGGAGGGTCGAAACGTTACCATTCTGTGTCGCATGTACATTTTGTATAAACTGCCTTATGTTTGTATGATTGACTCTATCTGTATTTAAATAAATTAGCATTTCAAAAATCTACATTTCTGCATAAGATATTCCACTTAGGGAGTGCGGTGGATCTGGTATACTATTGCTATTAGACCTCAAGGTCTGTCGCACCAGCACCCCGACCTATCATAGAGTGCAGGCCAATATATTTGTATTTATGACTGCCATAAGATACCAAGATGAGATGTTTAGACCCCTTGTGAGACCATATGCTGGTGCAGTTGGCCCTGGGTTCCTCCTAATGCAGGGCAATGCCAGACCTCATGTGGCTGGAGTGTATCAGCAGTTCCTGCAAGATGAAGGCATTGAAGCTATGGACTGGCTCGCCTGTTCCCCAGACCTGAATCCAATTGAACACATCTGGGACATCATGTCTCGCTCCATCCACCAATGTCACGTTGCACCACAGAATGTCCAGGAGTTGACGGATGCTTTAGTCCAGGTCTGGGAGGAGATTCCTTAGGAGACCATCTGCTGCCTCATCAGGAGAATGCCCAGGCATTGTAGGGAGATCATACAGGCACGTGGAGGACACACACACTACTGAGCATCATTTCCTTGTCTTGAGGCATTTCCACTGAAGTTGGATCATTTTCCTCTTTGATTTTGAGCATCATTCCAACTCCAGACCTCCGTGGGATATTAGTTGTGATTTATGTTGAGAATTTTTAGGTTTTATTGTTCTCAACACATTCCACTATGTAATGAGTAAAGATTTACAATTGGAATATATCATTCAGTGATATCTAGGATGTGGTATTTTAGTGTTCCCTTGATTTTTTTGGGCAGCGTATTTGTATTATATAAAATATATATATTCTATCATTACGATCATTGTCATCACTATTCTATTTTACTCTAAGGTTATATACAATATATATGTTCTATCACTACGATCATCGCCATCACTATTCGTTTTTACTCTAAGTTATGTGCACATGGCATCTTTTAGACGCCGACGTACCTGCAAATTTTTTAAGCAGAAGACACTTCAACAAAACTTAATCTTTTCTGACATATTTTTCAATGTCTTTTAATTCCACAGATAACATAGAGATGGCTGTCAGGCTGAAGATGCCAGAAAAATAGACTGGTCTCTCCTTTTAGCCTCTTCATGGCTTTCGAATCATGAAGCAGTTAAAAGATATATAAAAAAAAACAGTACTTGAATGCATGCATACTCAGTCCTTATTAGGATGTGCTTAGTAATATGCTAAGAATAGCTAATTATACCTAATTATACCTTGAGAAGTCATTGATTTGGTACAATTATTTCACAGATCAGTATTAGCTACTCCCATATCAGCTTTGTATTTAGACTTTAATTCACAAGATTTGAAGTAAAAATGTTTATTCCAAATCTATAAAACTGTGCAAACCATCTAGTAGGGATATATCTGAGAATGAACCTACCTGATCAGCATAAAAATATATATATTTGTAAAGACTATAATTTGGCTAGATTTAGGATTTAAAAGCTAGGTATGTATATCTATGAGGCTATAGTTGTATACATTTAAATCACCTTTGTCAAATTACAAATTCTGCTGATTTTATGTAAATTATAAAGCATCCAAATCAGGTGCAGAGTGCTCTAAAAGTTAAAGTAGTTCACTGGGAATTTAAACAAAAAAAAATAACGAAAATGTGATTATAAATAACTTCCTAAACAGCTTTAATTAGCAAATCACACTATCTTTGTCTAGGAAGGTAATCACTGTAATACTTTTACTGCTATTTTCTGGGACATAAATCTGTCCTAGAATGTTAATATGAATGGTGCCTACGAGCATGTAAGCTAGGAAGCAACACTGCTGTGAGCTGGAGATACCTATATTATATACTGTGAAGGTATCTACTGATCACAGCATTCAGAAAGACAGAGTGGGAAACAGTGCAAGTGTTCTTTTCTTACCTCAGCACTCGTGGCGCCTCCAGTATTAGATCAAACAGATAGGGTGTACAGCAGTGTGAGGAACCTCTTCTTACCTCAGCACTCCAGGTATCTCCAATATTAGGTCAGAATAGACAGGGTGGACAACAGTGAGAAGCCTCTTTTTACCTCAGCAATCCTTATATATCCAGTATTAGATCAGATAGACAACATGGACAGCAGTGTGAGCAGTTTCTTCTTACTTGAGAACCCCTGGTACCCCTGGTAGATCAGATAGACAGGGTGGACAGCAGTGTGAGCGGCCTCTTCTTACCTCAGTGCCCCTGGTTTCTCCAATATTAGAACAGAAAGACAGGGTTGACAGCAGTGTGAGGATCCTCTTCCTATCTCAGCACTCCTGGTATGTCCAGTATTAGATCAGAATAGACAGGGTGGACAGCAGTGTGAGAAGCCTCTTTTTACCTCAGCAATCCTTATATTTCCAGCATTAGATCAGAAAGATGGGGCGAACAACAGTATAAGAAGCCTCTTCTTGGAACTGCTGGCACCTCCAGTATTATGGTATATCAGACAGACAAGGTGTACAGGAGTGTAAGGAGCCTTTTCTTACTTCAGCACTACTGGTGTCTCCAGTATTATATCAGCTAGACCTATGAACAACAATATAAGCAGCCTCTTTTTTCATTGGCACTGCTGGCATCTCCAATATTAGACAGATAGAGTGTACAGCAGTGTAAGGAGACTCTTCTTACTTCAGCACACCAGGTATCTCCAGTGTTAGATCTGATAGACATGGTGGATCAGGGTCACCTTGTCGACGGTGGGATGGCTTTTATGCTATTTTTGATCAAAAACACTATTACTAAGAGCCCTGTGTTATTCAAATGCACTTTTGCTATTTACTTATTTAGTAACAGCAGGGTTTATGTTTGTTTTGCTCCTTTAGGTCTTGAATGGTTTATGGCCAAAATGAACATAAGTTTATATGCTGCATGTATACAAACTTAAACCAAGCTCAATTATTGTGTTTTTTTGGTGTAATTTTGCATTCTGTGCAAGTCGGGGTGTGGCCTCCCTCCCTTGAGCTGGAAATTACATTTAAAAGCTTCCCTAGGCTGTTGCCCACAGGTCGGAACCCAGTCCTTTTGTCTGCCCTTATTCACACACTGAGGTTAACTCTGACACATGGTAAGGTTTTTAATATTAGACAACGTAGGACTATCCCTATCAGGGTCACCTTGTTGACTGTGGGATGGCTTTTATGCTATTTTTGATCAAAAACATACTGCAATAGGTCCACAACTTGACACAAATTTACTTTGTTCACCAAGTATTAAGTTAGAACACTTTAACAGATCTGTCCCATTGATTCTTCACCAGGAATGGTGTCAACCATGTGCAAATCATAAGAATGCAAATTGCCTCTTCAGAGAAGAGGACTTGAACTCTAGTGCCATCTACTCGAAGTAGTAATCCTAAAAGTCAGCCCTTTAACGATTCTTGCTAAATGACTTTGGATAAAAAGCAAATAAGAATCTTTGTTTGCAGAGATGTACATCGGAGTATTGCTCCTCTTCAGTGCAAAGCAAGAGATCTGATTTGGTTGAACGCGAGACCTCTAACTGGAGTCTAAGGGGTAACATTTCTCCTGGTGGAGCGTGACATACCTGACATGACAGTATAGGGAGACTTATAGACCATGAAGTGTTTCTCTGTGAAACTCAATATGTAAATTGCTTCTTCAGAGAGGAGAACTTGAACTCTAGTGGCACTTACTAGAAGTACTTACTGGAAGTAGCAATTCTAAAAGTTAATTTTGACCCTTTAACAAGGCTTACCACATACTTAAGCAAGCATTTTTACAGGGGTGTAGCTAAAGACAATTCAAAGGTAACAGTCCAACTTGGGCTCATGCCTGAGAAGGACCATGTGTTGTTTTGCCTCTTAGGATGACACTGGTATTATAGATATCACTTTATACTGTATTATAGGTAGATATTATAGATATTACACATTGTAGGTCAGGCAGTTCTGATTTTATACTGTAGTCCAAAATGTTATGCTTCCAGTCAATTGTCACGTTCAAATACTAACCACAGTAAAAATGAGTGTACTGTGAGGTAATGGAGAAGAAAATACCAAGAATCATTATGACATCTTATAGGGGTGCACAATATAATAGAAATCATTATAATTGTATATAATTACTATAACCTTTTTATATAACTGGTTAAATGGACATTTTTGTTTTAACATACATTTGCATAAAAGAATTGCACAGGCCCATATAAGAAACTTTGTAATATCAGATAAATATTCTTCTTTCTCCTCTTAAAGAAGCACTCTTCCCATCAAAGTTGTATCCTCTTAATTAATATATTGTAATCATCATCATATTATATAGAACTGTGTACTTAAAATTGCTCATGTTGCCTTTCTACCCAGCTAATTCTTCTGTTTTCCATTAGGTCTATGATATCATGTTATTAAAAACTGACTAGCTGAATCCTGCTAAAGTCTTTGTAGAAACAGGAGGTCAATTTTCCCTGTATGAGTCATGAGTCACTGCAAAAGTCCTTGGTGGGGGAGTAGGGAGCAGCTGGGTTAAGGGGTGAACAGAAGAAAGTGGGGGGGGGGGGCAGGAATGGGTGCAGCTAGATGGAAGCCCCCCATGACTGCGTTGCCAAGAGGAGGGTTTTCATTTGAAGAAAAATAAATAAAGGACAGTGATTGGTTTAAGGACAGGGGGGCAGAATAGTAGGATGGAGGGGCGGGATTCAGGGCAGGAAAGTGCAGGAAAGGGGTCTGTATCCCACTGAGCATTGGAGTGAAAACAGCTTCCATCTCTGTCAGACTTACCATGGACACGGTTGACAGTCTGATAGACCAATTGAGGAGTGTGGCACGTTCCAGAAAGGGGTGGCTGGCTGGAGGAGCAGCTACCAGTGCTGCTGGGCGACAGTGGCTGGCAGGGCAGCAGGAACAGGAGGACAAGGCCTCCTGAATGACTATCCCCCGACATCGAGACGCGCAGCAGGCAGAGGCCGCGGAGCCCTTCTGGGGACCCTGCGGAGGCTGGGGGCAGTGGTGCGGCAGCTCCGCCCAGTCCCCCCTCTGGCAGGAATCCAAGGGCCCGCTCTGCTGGTGCGGATTGGCGGCACGCTCCGGCGGCTGGACGGGCCCGACCGAAAGTGCGGCCTGGTCAGGAACACAGCGGGGCTGTGACGGCCGGTGGAGACTGCAGGATTCGGAGGGGAGCAGCCCTGCCAGCAGCTGCCATGTCGGTGAGGGGGCAGTGGCAAGCAGGGGCAGCGGCCTCTGGGAATCGGCATGCAGAGTGGGCAGCGGCAGGTACCCCAGGGGTGCCTGGCAGTGACAATGGAAGGCAGAGGAGGTCGGCAGGCAGGCTGAATCTAGCGGGTCAGCAGGGCTCAGAGTGTGGAGGTCGCATACCAGGAGCAGCTTACACACGGGCAAGGCTGCCGAACGGGTCACCAGAGGTCTTGGCAGCGGACAGGTCGTGGTCCAGCAGGAGGTCAAGGGAGAGGAACGATCCTCCAGCTCCAGTCCCCCCTGGTGACGAGGAGGCCAGGGGCGTGGGCCTGGGGCAGCAGAGCAGCAACAAAGAGTCCGGGTCTGGGAGCGATCACCAGGACGATGGCGAGCAACAGTCCCCCAAGTGGGGACACAGCACCCGCGCAGCCTCGTGAGTATATGTCTACACCTGTTTTGTCGCCGGGGGGGCGTTGCGTCAATGGAGAGTGGGGGGAGTCAGAGATTAGGGGCAGATGTTGGGGGGCCTGCGGGAGTTGGTAGCTCAGAAGTGCCTGGCATTAGGGATATTTTGACCAGGATGTCGCATATCTTGCGGAGGCTGGAAGGGGGGGCTCCAGATAGCGTTGGGGCATGGCCTATGTGGGCCTGGTTGACAGGGTCTGGATTTGCATCGCGATTGGCGAGCGAGACAGGGAGGTCAGGCAGATCGGCGCAGGAATCATCAGCTGATGTATCGGTGTCGGTTCAAACCAAGAAGGAAAAAGGGGATCCAGTAAAATTGGATGATAGGGTGAAAGGAGAGGTGTACGTGTGCTTTGTGGGTCCTCTCGGCACCCATTTAAAAAAACAAGTGAAGGAAAAAATTTGGAAGGATGAATATGTGGAGATTTTCTCCCTCCTTCTGTTGGAAAAATTTATTTTAGACAAAGGCAAAAAGGACGACAGTAAAAAGGAGGAGGAAGAGAAGAGATGATGGCTTCTGATACCGCAGACATTTGTTAATTGGCTGCAAACCTTTGCAATTCTGGCTAATGTGAAAGGTGAAAAGTTTCTGGAAAACTGCTTGGGCCTTTTTTGTTATTTAGATGCCATAGGGGAAGCACACCGTACATATGAGGGTCAAGCATGGCTGCGTTACGACGAGCAGTTTAGGCAGCGGAATGCAGTTAGACCTGAGATAAAATGGGATGAAAAGGACATTGGGCTTTGGTTAAAAGTAATGGCCCCTGTTCGGTACGGGCGGTCCTTTCATGGGTGAGGGGCCAGCAGCCAACAGTCAGGACAAGGAAGTGGAGGACAGGGGACACAGGGTGCAAGAGAGAAAACCGGAACGTGTTGGCAATTTAATGATGGCCAATGTAAATATGGGAATACCTGCAAATTTAAACATGTATGTTCCCACTGCAATGGGGCTTCACACAGAGCGTCAAAATGTTTTAAAAAAGCAAGGGGGAAGCCATCAGTGGGTGGCGGTAAAGGAGATGATGCCAGTGAGGCTTCAAGAGATGGCCCCTTATCTAAGTAGGTATTCTAATCAAGTGAAGGCGGGGGTTCTTCGGGAGGGTTTTTCGGATGGTTTTAAGATTCCTCCCCCTAATCATACGGTTCCCTTTTCGACTAAGAATTTGAGGTTGGCAAGTTTGCATACAGAAGTGGTTACAAATAAGTTGAAGAGGTGGAATTGGGAAGAATGGCAGGGCCATTTAGTTGCTTGGTTGCTTGACTGTGGTGGGGGTGATTGTTTCTTAATTGGGGGTGGTGCCTAAGAAGGAACCGAACAAGTTTCAGTTGATTCATCATTTGTCGTATCCAAAGGGTTGGTCGGTTAATGATGGCATCACTGAGGAGTTATGCTCCGTAGAGTATACTGTACATCTTTTGATGCGGCGGTACAATGGGTTCGGCGTTACGGTGGGGGGCATTGCTGGCTAAGACGGATATTGAATCGGGATTCAGGTTGCTTCCGGTGCACCCTGATAGTATTCCTTTGTTGGGTTGCTTCTGGAATGGAGGTTTATATTTGGACAGATATTTGCCCATGGGCTGTTCGATTTCCTGTTCGTTGTCTGAGACTTTTAGTAGTTTTCTTGAATGGATTGTTAGGGACATTGCTGGTGTTCCCTCCATTATTCATTATTTGGATGATTTTTTGTTTATCGGTCCGCCAGACTCTGTCTTATGCAGGAACACATTGGCCGCTATGGAGTGGGTGGCTGGGCGGTTCGGTGTGCCATTCGTAAGAGAAAAAACAGAAGGCCCTTGCACGGTTTTAAGTTTTCTCGGCATTCTTATTGATTCGGAGAGGATGGAATGTAGGTTACCCGAGGATAAGCTGTTGTTGCTCAACCAGGAATTGCGGAGAGTTGGAAAACTGTGTAAGGTAACGTTGAAGGAGTTGCAGTCGTTGTTGGGTCGGTTGAACTTTGCGTGCCAGATCATGCCCATGGACAGGATTTTTTGCCGTAGATTAGCTAGTGCGATGGCGGGAGTTCGGGCGCCGCACCATTTTATCCGTTTGGACAAGGAGCATAAGGAGAATTTGCTTGTTTGGCAGCATTTTTTGGAAACTTATAATGGAAGATCGTTGATTCAACTGAAAGATTTGAATGATTTAGATTGCGATATTTACACGGATGCAGCTGGTGGGATGGATTATAGTGCCTATTGTTGTGGCAAATGGAGTGTTGGGTTGTGGCCGGAATCATGGCGCCAAAAAGGCTTTACCAAGAATCTTATGTTGCTTGAGTTGTTCCCAATCGTGGTGTCGGTATTCATGTGGGAAGACATTTTTAAAGATCGGAGGGTCAGGTTCCATTGTGATAACTCGAGTGTTGTATCATTGATTAATAGCCTCTCTTTTTCCTCCCCTCCGGTGATTAGGTTGGTGAGGGAGTTAGTGTTGCGGTGCTTGGAATTGAATGCATGGATTTCGGCTGTACATGTACCAGGTGTTCAAAACTCTATAGCGGATGTTTTATCTCATTCGCAGTGGGAGCATTTCCGGGACTTGGCACCAGACACGGAGGCCTCAGGAGCAGGATGCCCTTCTCATTTGTGGCAGATTGTTGTGGACAATGAGGTACAAGCCTCGGTTTCGAGCCAGACATGGTCAGCTTATGAATCGGCATGGCAAATTTGGGAATGTTGGTCAGGTCAGTTGGATACGGTTGAGTCTGACAGTGATAAGACATTGGCGGTGCTGTTTTTGGTAGGCAAGGCGGCTGAATGGGGTTGGTCTGTGTCAAAGGTGAACAAATGTATTGCCGGCCTGGACTCCGATTTTAAGCTGCAGGGGTCTTTGGATGTCACAAAAAATTTCTTGATAAGACAGGCATTGAAGGGTTTTCGGAAGGGCAGCAAGAGCTTTGATAGGCGCAGACCCATTTCGTTTAGGGTGCTGGAGCTTTTAGGTGATGTTGTGGAGAGTATTTGTTGTTTGCATTTTGAGGCGGTACTTTTTAGGTTGGCCTTTTCTTTGGCATTTCTTGGGACTTTGATACTAGGAAAGCTGGTGTCTCCTAATAAACATAGGGCTGGGGGTTTGTTAGCTGAGGATGTTGATTTTTGGGCGGGGGCATTGTTTTTTGGATAAGGCATTCAAAGACGGATCAGCTGGCTGGGGAGGGGCAAGCGGGTCGTACTAGGAAGGGATGATGGTGGTTTGATGTGCCCGCAGCGTTGTTTGGAAGTGTATTGGAGTTTGTGGTCGGGGAGGTCGGGCCTGTTGTTAAGGCATCGGGGGGGAGCATTTTTGTCTCGTTTTCAATTTACAGCAGTGTTAAAAAAGGGGTTGGTAGTTTTGGGTCTTAACCCTGGTAGTTATGGGTCGCATTCGTTTAGAATTGGTGCAGCGTCAGAAGCGGACGGTTTATGTTTAGGAGCTGAGGTCATTAAACGGATTGGCAGATGGAGTTTGAACCGCTATTTGTCTTACGTGAGGCGTTAAATAGTTTGGGGCCGTTAAGTTTTTGATTGTCTTAATTGTGGTTATATTTTTTAGGTCGGACTCCCCTGTTGGCATGGATTTTTGGACACTCCTTCGTTTATTGGGGTGCGGTTCGGGCTGACGCCATACCGAATGGTAGGCAATTAGGTTTTAGTCAAGATGAAGTGGTCATTAGGTGGTTGGAGTTTAGAGGCATGTTGTGGAGCAGGGTTTTATCTGAGTTTACTTGGGCTGCTCGGTTGGACCGAGCCCCGGACATTTTCATAGTGAACTTGGGTGGGAATGATTTAGGAATGAAACCAGTTATTGAATTGATTCGGGATATCCGTTTTGATTTTTTGAGATTATGTAGGTTTTTCCTGTTGTGTTTACGGTTTGGTCAGACATTGTGCCGAGGAGGAAGTGGAGGGCGGCACGGTGGCAAAGAGGCATTAATAGGGCCAGGGTGAAGTTGAATAGGGCGGTGGCGAGTTTTGTATGTAGGAATGGGGGTATTGCTGTGAGGAATTTTGAGTTGGAATCTGGGATGGGAAATTTTTGGAGGGACGACAGTGTTCATTTAAATTACATAGGTATTCATTTGTGGGCGCTTGCTCTGCAGGAGGGAGTTGAGAGTGGTGGTGGTGGTGGGGCACTCTCGAGCCTGAGGTGGTCAGGGCTGTTTGTGATTGGTGGGGGTGGGGTTCTTGGAGTTGAAGATGTTTTATGGGGTTGATCTGGCTTTTGGTTACGGGCTCTGGATGGGGAATTGACTTCAGGAGCTTTGGGGTTTGTTTGCCCGAAATGGGTTACACGGTGCCCTCGAGCTGGTGGTTACGGCTGAGGGTAGAAAAGTGTTGGTTCAATTTTGTGGTGGCTTTTGCCTTTTGTGAGCCCGATCTTTTAGCTCCAAGAACCCTCCCCTCAAGTTTTTTACATATGTAATTTTATACGTTATCTATGTCATTGTTTGTTAATAAACTGTCCGCTGTGGCAGATTTATCCAAAGAATTTAATGTGTTGGTTTTTATTATGAATGTTGGGTGGATGATTTCTTTGGGTATAGGTTGGAGGGGGAAGAGTTGGAGACTTGTAAACCCAATTTTGGCCATACGCGGTCAAGTGGAGGGGCAGAAATGGGCGCAGCTAGATGGAAGCCCCCCATGACTGCATTGCCAAAGGGAGGGTTTTCATTTGAAAAAAAAATAAATAAAGGACAGTGATTGGTTTAAGGATGGGGCGGAATAGTAGGATGGAGGGGCGGGATTCAGGCCAGGAAAGTACGGGAAAGGGGGCAGTATCTCTCTGAGCGTTGGAGTGAAAATATATATATATATATTATATATATATAATAATGTTCTTGCCTTCGCTACATCTTTCTGTTTGATACATAGAGAAAAAAAATTCCAAATGTATTTGTGTTCATCTCAACAGCTTATCAAAAAATAAAAAAGCCAACATTTTTGAAACATAATAAATCACTAAGATTTTTATTTACATACAATATGTTTATAGACCCTAATTTGGATATGAAGATATTAGCTGGATTCACTGTGAACGGTAAAATGATGATGAATACTATAATAATAAGTTCAGGTTTCTCTAGCTACAAAAAAATCCCAGATGTGTAAATTACTTTTTAAGCACAGGGGGAAAAAAGTATTGTATTTTTATGAATTATTGAAGAATTTTTGGACAGTTGGCAACCCTGCAGAGAGAGAAGAGGAGGAATCTCTCATGTCTCTATTGGCTGTATATGAGTGACATCACAGTAGTTAGTCCTCACTCACTAGTAGAGATGAGCAAATTAGTTAAAATTCAAATTTGCCTGTTTTTTACTTGGAGATTCAACTGCAAATTTAATGTCCCTTGTTATGCTCTGGGATTTCTAAAGACCCCAGTGCATAATAAATGTAATATGAAAAAAATAAATTTAAAAAAATTCTTGTTCTTATCTTATCGCTCACCTTTCTGGTCCCTTTGCTCTTCACTGACACTTGTTTGGTCATTGTCGCATCTTTTGAAATCTGCAGGACTTCTGACTTGGATAAGGCTGGAGAAGGAGATGTGAGATCGTGTGGAAGGTCACAATGTCACGACCTGAGCCATGACCTTGGTCGCACCTGCACAGAACCGCCTTGAGCCTCATTAAAGGGACACTGTCACCTGAATTTGGAGGGAACAATCTTCAGCCATGGAGGCGGAGTTTTGGGGTTTTTGATTCACCCTTTCCTTACCCGCTGGCTGCATGCTGGCTGCAATATTGGATTGAAGTTCATTCTCTGTCCTCCGTAGTATATGCCTGCACAAGACAATCTTGCCTTGCCCAGGCGTGTACTATGAAGGACAGAGAATGAACTTCAATCCAATATTGCAGCCAGCATGCAGCCAGCGGGTAAGGAAAGGGTGAATCAAACATCCAAAAACCCCGCCTCCATGGCTGAAGATTGTTCCCTCCAAATTCAGGTGACAGTGTCCCTTTAAAGCTGGAAGTCCAGGGTATTTCAGTGCGAGTGGTTGGAATCAGAAGATACGACAAAGACCAAATGGGCAAAGTTGAAGAGCGAAGGGTCTGGAGACGTGAGAGGTGAGATGAGTGTCAGAAAGTTAAAAAAAAAAACATTATGTTGGTCCCTTATGGTTAAAAAAAAAATATTAGCCAGTATTGACCATTATGCTGAATCTGCAAGGAAGCAAATTACACAAAAAAAAAAATCAGCATTTAGGCGAATGTATATTTTTGTAAAATTTGAGTAGAATTTTATTCCACTGAAATATATTCTTTTATCTCTACTCACTAGCTCAGAGACAACTAAAAATTAGAGATAGAGCCTTGAGAGGAGAAAATTGGTAAAGATGTCAGATACAAGTCATAAAATGAACCACAATCATTTTTACTCCTAATGAACACACATGGTAGCATCTTCTGAAAAGTTACCTGAAATGACAGCAGCCTTTAAATACTTGTGTACCTTTAGGCTATGTGCACACGTTGCAGATTAGGCCTAGGAATTTCTGGTGCGGATTCTGCCTCTCCTGGCACAAAACGCACCTGCGGTTCCGCAGCGTTTTTTGTGCGTTTTTGCTGCGGTTTTCTTGCGGATTTGCTGCGTTTTTTACCCCTGCGGTTTTCTATAATGGAATGGGTAGAAAAACGCTGCAGATTCACAAAAAAGAAGTGACATGCTCCTTCTTTTAAACCGCAGCGTTTCCGCAGCGGATTTTCCGCAACATTAGCACAGCATTTTTTTATTTCTCATTGATTTACATTGTACTGTAAATCAATTGCGGATCTGCAGCGTTTCTGCACCTCAAAAAACACTGCGGATCCGCAGAGAATCCGCAACGTGTGCACATACTCTTAGGGCCCCTTTCCACTTGTGTGAGAAAAAAACGGTCCGATTTACGGACCGAAAAAACTGATGTAACGTCTGCGAGTGCCATGCGAGTGCCATGCGAGTGTCATGCGAGTGTGATGCGATTTTTTTATCGCAACATCCGTATGACATCCGTATTGCTGTCCGATTTTTACGCACGGGCCTCCTTAGAAAAGCCGGCAATTCAGCGCAGAGTACAGTAAAATCACACTGACAGGTTAGATTAGAGTAGATATATACACATAGAATAGGTATATATACATATATATGTCAGGGAGACACCTATATATATATATTTATATTTCTTCCAGCGCGAGATAGCTTTAAAGCTGGTAATTCAATTACCGGCTTTTCCTATCTCCTTCACAAACCCGACATGATATGAGACCTGGTTTACATACAGTAAACCATCTCATATCACCATTTTTTTTGCATATTCCACACTACTAATGTTAGTAGTGTATATATGCAAAATTTGGCCGTTCTAGCTAGTAAAATAAGGGGTTAAATGACGGAAAAAATTGGCGTGGGCTCCCGCACAATTTTCTCTGCCAGAGTAGTAAAGCCAGTGACTGAGGGCAGATATTAATAGCCTGGAGAGGGTCCATGGTTATTGGCCCCCCCCTGGCTAAAAACATCTGCCCCCAGCCACCCCAGAACAGGCACATCTGGAAGATGCGCCTATTCTGGCACTTGGCCACTCTCTTCCCATTCCCATGTAGCGGTGGGATATGGGTTAATGAAGGGTTAATGCCACCTTGCTATTGTAAGGTGACATTAAGCCTAATTAATAATGGAGAGGCGTCAATTATGACACCTATCTATTATTAATCCAATACTAGTAAAGGGTTAAAAAAAACACACACACATTATTAAAAATTAATTTATTGAAAAAATCACAAAGGTTGTTGTATTAATTTATTCTACTCTCAATCCACTCACTGAAGACCCTCGATCTGTAACCAAAAAAAAAAAATAAACCAACAATATACATACCTTCCGAGGATCTGGCACGTCCAACGATGTAGATCCATCTGAAGGGGTTAAAATATTTTGCAGACACGAGCTCCGCTAATGCAGGATGCTCATTTCTGCAAAACCCCGGCGAATGAAGCTAAATATAGGTCAAGGACCTATATTTAGCTTCATTTGCGGTGAGGCGCCCTCTGCTGGCTGTTCCTAGATCGTGGGAACTTTCCTAGAAAGCTCCCTGGCTCGAGTTCATATGAGGACAACCAGCAGAGGGCACCTCTTATGAACTCGAGCCTGGGAGCTTTCTAGGAAAGTTCCCACGATCTAGGAACAGCCAGCAGAGGGCGCCTCACCCCAAATGAAGCTAAATATAGGTCATTGACCTATATTTAGCTTCATTCGCTGGGGTTTTGCAGAAATGAGCATCCTGCATTAGCGGAGCTCGTGTCTGCAAAATATTTTAACCCCTTCAGATGGATCTACATCGTTGGACGTGCCAGATCCTCGGAAGGTATGTATATTGTTGGTTTATTTTTTTTTTTAATTTACAGATCGAGGGTCTTCAGTGAGTGGATTGAGAGTAGAATAAAGTAATACAACAGCCTTTGTGATTTTTTCAATAAATTAATTTTAATAATGTGTGTGTGTTTTTTTTTTAACCCTTTACTAGTATTGGATTAATAATGGATAGGTGTCATAATTGACGCCTCTCCATTATTAATTAGGCTTAATGTCACCTTACAATAGCAAGGTGACATTAACCCTTCATTACCCCATATCCCACCGCTACATGGGAATGGGAAGAGAGTGGCCAAGTGCCAGAATAGGCGCATCTTCCAGATGTGCCTGTTCTGGGGTGGCTGGGGGCAGATGATTTTAGCCAGGGGGGGGGCAATAACCGTGGACCCTCTCCAGGCTATTAATATCTGCCCTCAATCACTGGCTTTACTACTGGTGGAGAAAATTGTGCGGGAGCCCATGCCAATTTTTTCCGCCATTTAACCCCTTATTTTACTAGCTAGAACGGCCAAATTTTGCATATACACACTACTGACATTAGTAGTGAGGAATATGCAAAAAAATGGTGATATGAGATGGTTTACTGTATGTAAACCAGGTCTCATATCATGTCGGGTTTGTGAAGGAGAAAGCAAAAGCCGGTAATTGAATTACCAGCTTTAAAGCTATCTCACGCTGCATTAAATATAAATATATATATATAGGTGTCTCCCTGACATATATATATGTATATATACCGTATATACTCGAGTATAAGCCGAGATTTTCAGCCCAAATTTTTGGGCTGAAAGTGCCCCCCTCGGCTTATACTCGAGTCACGGTAGCGGTGGGGTCGGCGGGTGAGGGGGTGAGGGCGCTGAGGTATACTTACCTAGTCCCAGCGATCCTCGCGCTGTCCCTGCCGTCCCACGGGCTTCGGCGCTGCAGTTTCTTCCTCTCTTCAGCGGTCACGTGGGACCGCTCATTACAGAAATGAATAAGCGGCTCCACCTCCCATAGGGGCGGAGCCGCTTATTCATTTCTCTAATCAGCGGTGCCGGTGACCGCTGATAGAGAAAGAAGCTGCGGCACCGAAGACAGGAGGGGACAGCGCGAGGATTGCCAGGACTAGGTGAGTATAGCATATTCACCTGTCCTCGTTCCAGCCGCCGGGCGCCGATCCATCTTCCCGGCCGGCGCCTCCATCTTCCCGGCGTCTCTGCTCTCTGACTGTTCAGGCAGAGGGCGCGATGACGCATACAGTGTGCGCGGCGCCCTCTGCCTGATCAGTCAGAGCAGAGACGCCGGGAAGATGGAGGCGCCGGAACGAGACGCCGGGAGCTGCAATCAAGGGAGGTGAGTATGTGTTTTTTTTTCTTTATTGCGGCAGCGGCGGCACAAATTTATGTGGAACATCTATGGGGCACAGTGAACGGTGCAGAGCACCGTATATGGCACAGCACAGCTATGGGGCACAGTGAACGGTGCAGAGCACCGTATATGGCACAGCACAGCTATGGGGCACAGTGATCGGTGCAGAGCACCGTATATGGCACAGCACAGCTATGGGGCACAGTGAACGGTGCAGAGCACCGTATATGGCACAGCACAGCTATGGGGCACAGTGAACGGTGCAGAGCACCGTATATGGCACAGCACAGCTATGGGGCACAGTGAACGGTGCAGAGCACCGTATATGGCACAGCACAGCTATGGGGCACAGTGAACGGTGCAGAGCACCGTATATGGCACAGCACAGCTATGGGGCACAGTGAACGGTGCAGAGCACCGTATATGGCACAGCACAGCTATGGGGCACAGTGAACGGTGCAGAGCACCGTATATGGCACAGCTATGGGGCACAGTGAACGGTGCAGAGCACCGTATATGGCACAGCACAGCTATGGGGCACAGTGAACGGTGCAGAGCACCGTATATGGCACAGCTATGGGGCACAGTGAACGGTGCAGAGCAACGTATATGACACATCTATGGGGCACAATGAACGGTGCAGAGCACCGTATATGGCACAGCTAGGGGGCACAATGAACGGTGCAGAGCACTATATGGTTCACACCTATGGGGAAATATGAACGGTGCAGAGCACTATATGGCACAGCTATGGGGAAATAATGATCTATTTTTATTTTTGAAATTCACCGGTAAATGCTGCATTTCCACCCTAGGCTTATACTCGAGTCAATAAGTTTTCCCAGTTTTTTGTGGCAAAATTAGGGGGGTCGGCTTATACTCGGGTCGGCTTATACTCGAGTATATACGGTACCTATTCTATGTGTATATATCTACTCTAATCTAACCTGTCAGTGTGATTTTACTGTACACTACGCTGAATTGCCGGCTTTTCTAAGGACACGGGTGCGTAAAAATCGGACAGCACTCGCATGGTGCGAGTGCTGTGCGTTTTTTTTATCGCACCCATTGACTTGCATTGGCGAGTCTCGTCCGAGAATCGCAGCAATACGCAGCATGCTGCGATTTTTTTCTCAGCCGACACAGATTTTTCTCAGTCCGATTTCGGCTGAGAAAAAAAGCGCAAATGGAATGTCACCTATTGATTAACATTGGTCCGAGTGCAATCCGATTTTTTATCGGATTGCACTCGTCCGTTTTCCTCGCAAGTGGAAAGGGGCCCTTATACTCTGCTCGGACAGATTTCAGAGCACTGATTGACATTCTTGGCAGACAATGCTGTTTGCTATTCTTTGCTTTAAAACTGGTGAAAACTGCACAGGAACCATTTAGCAGTTAGCGCTTAGGCCGGCTTCACACTCGTGAGTTTTACGGACGTAAGAGAGGTGCAGAAAATACGGATTGCACACGGTACAATGCATCTCTATGGCCAAGCTTCTATCTGCCGTATTTTACGGTTCCGTATTATACGGTCTTCTACGGCCGTAGAAAATCGTAGCATGCTGCGTTTGTCACCGTATTGCGCAAAAAAAAATCGCCAATGAAAGTCTATGGGGGCGAGAAATATACGGATTACACACGGACCAACAGTGTGACTTGCGTAAAATACGCCAGACATCTCCAGACATCGCCAGGTGCAAGGAATTGAGCCAAGCCCTCAATCATGAAACTCAGACATGCTAATTAGCTCAAAAAGCCACACAGACATCTCGGAAGTCTGGTGCTCGCCTCCACAGAGTTCCAAGCAGCATGGCAAACATCATCAATGTTGATATGCTCCTCATCCTGGTCCAAGAAAGGCCTGAAATATGGGACCAGAGGGATCCCAACTACTCCAACCGGGCCAGGAAAGAGGCAGCTTGGAGGGCCATCTGTGGGCTACTATTCCCTGATTATGCCCAACGGCCACGTGCGGAGCAGACAAGTCTATGTAAGTACACTCATGTATTCACAAGATTTTACTTTAAAAGATGCTTTCCCTACATGATTACTTGAGCAATCATTTTTATCTTTATATGTCATTTATGGCCTTATTTGTCATTTTCAAAAGCTGAGTAACATGCCAAAGTGTTTCTGGACATAGTTCATGTTCATCTTGCCCTGCTAATTATTTTTCTTGGCCTCATACTCCGTCCAGAGGGTTGTTGTCCCTTGTCTTATTTTTAGATATTTTTGAGCATTATTCTCATTATAGCACAAGTCATTTTCCTTTCCTATCCTAGCATATCTTACCTAATGTATGTTTGCAAGAACAGGGTTCTCTCCCCTCTCTACCAGTCTGATACTGTCAAGTTCTTAACTGTGGGCGATATATAGACCTCTGCATGTAACCCCTTTATCATCTGACTCACCATGGAAATTATTGTGCTATAGCCATTTTTTGCTTTAACAATACAAATATGTCTGACAACTGGACTAAGCTATGTTCAGAATGATATAGAACATTATTTGTGCCCTTGTAATTGCAGTGGATGATGTTATGACAAGATGGCGCAGCATCCGGGACCAATACCGGCGGGAAAGGCAGCAGCGGGCTAGGAGTGGGTCAGCAGCCCCACTGAAGAAGAGGAAGTATATATATTACGACCGTCTTTCCTTTTTGGATGCCAGTATGGATCTTAGGCAGTAAGTACAAACCACTCTAGACATTTGTAATTAAACTAAATTTTATTTTTTGATGTGGATTAGGGTTATGACATTGCAAGTTCCATGTAAGGATGTGTCAATATAGTGCCAACAATAATGTAAACAAGCATAAATTCCAAAAGTGTCCTGGAGGAGAGAGGACCCTGGCCGCCAAGCATCCCAAGATTCAACAAGGGATGGGTGATAATGTAGTATGCGAGTTTAGAGATGTTCAGGCAGTGTTTTGTGGTATGGGTTGTTACTGCATGGTATCTTATTGTTTGAAGAGGTGGTTGTGCCTGGTTTTTGTGTAGCTTGAAATGGTATGCCACATTATGATGTGTCGTGATAGTGTTTGGTACATTTGTGGGGCTCTACAAGACAAATCTTGGATATTCTTGTGTGAATATGAGATAATAGGGGAGTAGAGAAGGAGATATTGTGTTTTTTTTTTTTTTTGTTTTATTTTAATATTGCACACCGATGTCTAATTAAACAATGTAAAAATAAAAATTTTATTTTATTGTTTTCTTTACAGAACACAGTCAAACCTCACAGAGAGGGAAACCGGATCAGAATCAGACCCTATCATTGATCCTGTAAGTGTGGAGGAAGAGGTTGCAGGACCATCTGTGGCTGCATCAGGATCCATCATTGAGGACCCATCAGCAGCATCATCACTGCAGGCAGCAGCAAGTGATGAAGATGCTGCACCACCACCCTCAGCAGCACATGTACCAAGGCCTGTGGAACATGGGCACAGCAGCAGCCCTACAGGCCCACTGGTGTCATCCCCACAGGCAGCTGGGCCTTTACGGAGATCACGGCGAAGGAGAGAGCTTGAAGGCAGAAGAAGTGAAGTTGATGCTGGGGTCCTCAACTATTTGGCCAGGGCAGCCACAGATGATGGCGAGGAGGCCTTTGCCCGCAGCCTTGCCAGATACCTTAGACCCCTTCCCCGTGAGGTGAGGCTACGTGTGAGAGGGTGTATGCAAATCCTGATTGGTTTAAGCACCCCTCCAAATAACCCCTATGAGGTTTTTGAATACCTGGAGCGAAGGCAGCTTGGCCAAACAAACCTCTTGCGCCTTCAATTCCCTCAACAGGAGCCAAATCAATCAGGATTTGCTGCACCTACTCCATGTATGCCTCCCCTTCAACCCCTCCCATCCCAAAATCTACAAAGGCCATTAGAGTACCAAATGGCAGGCTTCAACCCCCAATCCCAATATGGCCACTTCTCCAGACCCAGTGATGTTGGCTGGTCCCAACCTGGGTTTGGACAACATGGCCATTTTGGGTTGGGGTATGATGCAAGGCAATCTGTACCTCAGCATGATGCCCAGAGCCAAATGGCTTTTGGTCAACACACATCTGCCCAATATGGACAAGGCCAGTATTCTGGGCCGCAAGCCACTGCATCCTCACAGGATGAACTGCCATCGGCCCAACAAAGGCCACCAGACCAGGATCCAGAGCTGCCAACATCTCCCCCACCAACTTACAGGGATCTGTAATTTAGTTTTGTTTTTTTTTGTGTTTTGTTTTGGTAGCTGGCTACCATGTTAATGTTTTCAAAACATTTCCACTTTGTTGTGGATCCTTGGTATAAAGCAACCCATAAAAAAGGCTTCTCAAAACCATATGGCTAAAATATGGGTTTAACAACCAAAAAAAAAGGGTTGCAAAGTTAGTAAAAAGTTTACAAAAAAGCCAATTGATGTTTGGAGACTAATCATTTTTGCATCACACACATATTCAGAAAACAGAAACATATGGTAATTAAGGAAAAAAACACACAGTACGTTTTCAGTGGTTGATAATAATATATTACAAAAACATATCTTTAAAATAAAAAAAATCACAACTGAGAAACAGCATAATCTTGCCAGGGAGTAAAACCCTGAGGAGAAACAAAATAATTGGTCAATACATCCCTAACTTTGATACCAGAAAGGGGACGGCGTGGAGGTGGGCCATGTGGTGTTGGACTACTGACACTACGCAACATGTGTTCATCATTACCATCTGAGAAGCAATCATGTATGCGGGTATAGTTGTGCAAAATTACAGATGCTTTGATGACTTCATTGACTGTAGCCTCACTGAGCTGCATGGCAGTCTGTAGGACACGCCATTTGGCCACCAGAATACCAAAGGCGCACTCCACCAGTCTGCGCGCCCTAGAAAGGCGCAAATTAAATATCCTCCGACGGTGGTCCAGGTTGCGCCGGGGATAAGGCCTCATGACGTGTCTGGTGAGTTGGAAGGCCTCATCTCCAACAAAAAAAAAAGGCAGGGCTTCTGCAGTGGAGCCTGGGAGTTGTTGTGGTGGTGGGAGGTCTAACTGGTTTTCACGTAGCCGCCGACCCATTATAGACGAATTGAAGACCCTAGAGTCTCCAGTTCGTCCATAGGCCCCAATGTCTACAATTATAAACCTGTAGTTACTGTCAACTACAGCTAACAGAACTACAGAGAAAAACTGCTTATAGTTGTAGAATTGGGAGCCAGAGTTCGGCGGCTTACGTACCCTGATATGTTTCCCATCCACCGCTCCAATGCAGTTTGGGAAGTCACAATTGACCTTGAACCCATGGGCTATTTTGAGCCAATCAGCCTGTTTGGGCTCAGGCATCACAAGGTCCTTAAGTCTATCCCATATTTGGTGACAGGTTAACCGCACAATGCCAGAAATGGTGGAGCGGCCAATCAAAAATTCAAGGTGGAGACCCGCAAAGGACAATCCAGTGGACAGAAATCTGTAAGTGAAACAAACACAATAAATTAGGTTTGTTTCAAGAGTGCACACAAAACATGAATAAGCACAATCATATTTGCATTTGTGGCCTACTAAATTAACACTGAAATGGGAAAAATGGCCTTAAGGGGCTGAAATATAACAGTTACGTCACGTTGTCACATCTGCTTTGGCCTTAATGTACACATATTATGGGTAAAAATTTAAAAAAGAAGAGACATTGATAAAAAAGATCATCAACATACAGTATGTGAGGATGGAGAATACATACCGTAACGTGAGGAGAAGACGCTCCTCAGCAGAGATGGCTTTGCGCAGCCTTGTGTCCTGAAATGTTATTCCTGGGCGTAATATCTCCAACAATCTGTCAAAGGTTTGTATAGACATGCGACAGTACAGATAAAACTTGTCTGGATGTTCCCGCAGAGCTGTATATAGCCGATGAAAATGGCCTTTAGTGAGGCGTTTAGTCAGAAGAGGATGCACCCACATTGTTCTGCTCCTCCTTCGCGGATCCACAATCACAGGGTATGGGTGCCCAAACCGACGAGACAATAGCCAGTTAAACAAAACACGCTGCGTTGGGGTGAACTGCAGGTGGTCAGACATGGTCAAAATGTTACAACAACACTCCAATAGTTGCAAAACCACAAAATGACCATATGGGAGTGAGACACCTGTTGTAGAGGCCTTAAATAGGGTTGCTGAGGGTAATTTAAATCAATTTCATCCGCCAAAACCGTTATATGTCCATTTTGTCAGGTTGCGTGAAAAATACGCATTACGGTGGGCATACGGATTACATACGCAACATTACATGCGCAAAATATGCGACCACACCTTGCCTACGGAGTTCTTACGGACCACCGTATTTCTAATTTTGGAGCGTATTACGGCCGTAAAATACGGACCGTATTTTTCAACGCTGAGTGTGAGGCCGGCCTAAGAGTGATTATTGTCAAATAATGAATCCTTTAAGTCTGACTACAACAATTTGCATTGGATATTTTTAAACTGCTGCATCGTCTGTAACATTACGCTTGGCTCATTAATCTTATGCTCTGTTGGGCCAAGAAATTATATTTTTAAATCTTATAAAACAGAACAGTCTCATTAAAAATAACTCGGCTGTATACAATTCTTCAAAGACTCTCCAGCCATCAAAATGAAAGATGGCTTCCTCCCCAGATGCCAAGATCCAGCTCCATCTGGCCACAATCAGCGAGCCTTCCTTTCCGAGCAAGGAGAAGACGATCGCTGTCGTGGTACAAGTGCTAAAATGACTCATCTGCGCTCAGCATCACAAACCTAAGTGATCTTGACAGC
Source organism: Ranitomeya imitator (assembly GCF_032444005.1). NCBI lineage: Eukaryota > Metazoa > Chordata > Amphibia > Anura > Dendrobatidae > Ranitomeya > Ranitomeya imitator. The sequence goes on from NC_091283.1 coordinate 766,812,106, forward strand.
CTCATACATCTTCGCTACGGCCGCACACGATTAACAGCGCTCAGTACGCACCATCAATTGATCCTCGTGACCTCATGTTTGTCATATCTTCAAACTTTAATTTCTACTTCTAGATTTGACCTTATTGCTTTTTATGTCCTCAGCCAAGTAAATGGGATGAAACCGCCATCACTCTGCCATATGCTGGCTCATAAAATGTTTGTGAGTTTATTACACCCCATTGTACATAGATATCCAAGATCGCAACTATGATAGAGTGACCCGACACATGATAATTGTTGTAATGATAAAAAATGTAAACTCAATCTCATGTTGACAGTTATCAGCCACTCTATAGACAAGTGTAGACGACCGTATTTTCAGTCTGAGTGCGATCCGACAGATCATTGGATCGCACTCGGACCAATGTTTTATGGAGCCGTGCACACGTCGGATTTTTTCCTCGGATTATTTCGGTCCGAGGAAAGTATTGCTGCCTGCCCGAGCGTTTGATCTGATATTTGGATCTAGTTAATGATTCCGAGGAAAAGATTGGACTGCACTTGTTATGACATCTGAGTGCAGTCCGATTACCACGGACTGACAGAATGGAGATGAAGAAATGTTTTTGCCCTTCTTCTCCTCGTCTTAGAGAATTGGATCACACTATGCTCTCACTCTAATCAAACTCCCATCATAGTTAGATCAAAGAGAGAGAAAATGCGCTTGTGTGACCCTAGCCTAAGCCAGCTGCATTGTTATCCTATTGCTATATATTGGAGTACTTAGAGAACGTATAGACTATTGTCTATTCGAATGGTCATTATATCACATAGCACCCGTGCCAGAGTTAAATCAGGGTTGTTGGAGGCCTCTTGGTAAAAATGTAGTGGCCTTCCCCTTTCCTTAGCAGTGTCATAGAATGCAATGATATCTGAAAGGGAACCTGTAATGTCCTTGAGTGCTATTAACCTGCAGATATTGGGTTAATCTTCAGGTCAATAGCATTCTAAAGCAGTGAAGCCACTGCACTGAAAGCCTGGCTGCAGAGAGGAAATGAACTTAATTCTTCATAGCAGCCTCTAGCTTCCAGCTTGACTTTAATCATCACTCAGTACATATAACGGGAGCTGTCACTACGCCCCCGCCACTGACTGACAGCTGGCTCTGCACTGATGCACTGCTGTCAGTCACTGCTGGGATGTGGTTATGTAAGAGTATGACCGCGACAGTCATGTGCTTCTCCCTTAATAAGAAAAGTTATAATTTGTGTATACGAAAATGTGTTTTCATTAAGCATAGAACCTTTTATTTATTAATTTTACTCACTTATATAGGTTCAATAATTCCACAGCACTTTACATGCATTATTATCGCTGTCCCCGTTGGGGCTCACAATCTAGATTCTCTATCACTATGTCTTTGGAGTGTAGGAGGAAACCGGAGAACCCGGAGGAAACCCACGCAGACACGGGGAGAACATACAAACTCCTTACAGGCACCAAGGTACAAAGTTAATGTATTGGAATGTAATTGGTTTTATATGTACAATTTTATAAAGTTTTATAAATGTTTGGTGATGTGGATGACTCAAATGTGTTTTGATGAAGATATAATGTACCGTTGTATTAGTTATAGGCAAAGGACATAGAATAAGGGTTTAGCTTTAGATATATGATAGGACTGGGGACTGGTAGGCAAATAGATTCTGGAAATAGATAGGTATAGTATAGGAAGGGTTAATGTTAATGGAACGGCCTCAACATTGGAGGATCAGAGGTAGTTAAAAAGGGAACACTTCCTGCTGTAGATTAGATGATTAGATAAGATAAAAGTGTAGAGAGCAGAAGCTCAAAACCAGAGGGCTGGAGAGCATAATAGATCATGGATGGTGTGGGCAGCATGAAAACAGCGATGACAAACTTCAGTGGACCTTCCCAGGACATCCAGGGCCTACGGCCTGAACTAGTCATGGAGGAGCCTGCTTTATTCTCTTCCCGTAAGGGGAAGCTGGATGGGAAACCACGTACAGAATGCAGGACGGGAATCATGGGAGCTGCGAAGCTGGGTGGATTTTATCAGGGGCCATAGATGCCAGCAAGTAGAGGGAAAGCCCAAGCTGAAAATACCGTAACGATAACCACATATTATGCTGGAGCGACAATTGAACTTAGCTGCTTTATGAAGTTAAACTGTGTGAAGTCTCCTGTTGACTGTGCGACTGTTATCGGAAACAAGATTGTGGAGACAGTGGAGGCTAAAATGTGACTGTTTTACAATTCACACAGATCACAAGGGAAATAGGACACTATTAACTTGTGGGGTGCCAGGGTGTGAGAACACAACAGCCCTTCGCCCATGACTACAGCCCTGCGCACCTTTCAATTACAGGGTTACAGCTGCCAATCAGAGTATACTGAGCGGTGACTGAAGCTACTTCGGTCACACCTCTATGATTGAACACCGGAGGCGGCCGGGAGGAATAAAGTTAATTTTCTCCTGGTAACTGGGCATAAAGTGCAGCGGCTCTCCCGACCAATGTATGACAGCTTCACAGATTTTTATGCAGCTGTCACACTCCGGTGGGTAGAGCCGCCGGCCAGTCCGTGCAGGGCACTCCGATCTAACTGTGCCCTATGGGGAATAAGGCAAATATAGAGTTGACAGCTGAAGGGAGTATTCGGACAAATGCTTTCAACACTTCCATATACAATTGAGGAAAAGATTAATCTGATTTATTCTTCTGCTTTTTAAACAATCAAAAAAGCAAACAAAAAACTTAGGACAGCGACAAACATTAAAATCACTTGCCGGGTTATAATTTGTATTCCAATTATCAGCACGGTCCTATTAATAGAATAATCTATGACTGTTTGACTTATGAAACTGAAAATGTAGCTTTTTTTTAAAGAGAGAATGTCAGTGTTCAATAAAGGTAAACACCCTGAACTTAAAAATGCCGCAGTCATTTCAGCATCAGTGAATACCGTTAATAAAACGGCTGCTGTAGTGAACTATAACACGCTGAAACCTTTGTGTGGATCGATTGAGTTGGAGAGAGACTATCACAGAAAATGCAATTTGCAGATCTCAGACATTGAAACAGACTGATAACCTGATAGATTGTTCATTCAACGCCAGGCGTAGGTCATTAATTACATTTTGGGTTATTCATCTTATTTTTGTGATTTTTTTTTTTTATCCTGCAGAATTCAATCTGAGCAGGAACATTCTTGACAGGCAGCTTCCCAAACACCGTTAAAGGAGCAGCACATAAATTTACTAGAAAAATATTTTGCATTGAAGAAATATCAAAAATCGATTTCCTGGCTGTCATTTAGGATATACAGTATCTGTCTGCAAAGTGAAATATTCAATTTTTCTAGCACTTTCAATAACTCTATGCGGTGATAGGCAAAGGGTACAATAGGAATAAAGCTAACAGACACTTTGCCAAACCAAAGCCTTAGGCCTCATTCACATGTCCGATTATTCCATGTCCGAGAAAAACATCAGACTCTGATCAGAATTTGAGCTGAGCTTGATCAGAGTGTGGTATGAGAGTCATCTAAATCTTCTCATATGTGGAGGAATTATAAAAAAAATTCTCCATCTACTCTAATTTGGCAATCCATGAAAATTGGACCAAACTTGATTTTTTTTTTGAGTGTGGACCGATTTTTTTCATGGACACAGTTATTAGCATTGTTGATTTTGATCCGAGCCTTGAAACTAAATCAGACATATCTCCACGACTTTCCAATCAATCAAGGACATGTGAATGGCCCCACAGACTATCACAGGAACGAGTGCTCTCTGTAATAATCACTGATAGCACCCATGTATGAAAATGAGCCCTTAAAATTAAACTTTGCAGACAACCTTATAGGAGTTGGCAATCTGCGAGGAAGGCGGCTCTAAGAAGTGAGGGAGGAGAATCCCTGATGGTTATATATCAGTCAGTGCCACAAAATCATGTCCTCAATGCTTTTGTAAAATAAAGGTAAAGTTGCTAACCCCTTTTTAATGGCACAATGTACCATATGGCAGATGAGGTCATACTTTACTGTGCACACACTTGATGTGGCCACTAACAGTTGGTAATGTGTGGTGTTAAAGGAAACCTGTCATGTCACAAAACCCTATTAACCTTAAAGCATGGATGCCGGGAGGAATTGAACATTGAACTTTATTCCTCTTGGCAGCATCAGGCTTTCATTCATAGAGGTGCGGCTTCCTTCACTGCTCAGAATGTAATGATTGGCAACTGTAACCCTGCACGGGCATTGACTGATAGCTGGCTCAGCAGTATATCAGTACAGAGGTGGCTGTCAGTCAGCACTGGGGCGTGGTTACAGCCGCCGATCACTTTGACTGAAAGACAAATGCTGCCGGGAGGAACAAAGTTCATTTCAGTTTTTTTCAGTGTGACGGACACACAGGTTCAGAACACTGTTAATTTGCAGATTAACCCCATATCTGTAGGTTAATAGCGTTTTTGGATGTGACAGGTTCCGTTTATGTGATGAGGAGGGTACAGTCTGAGGCTACTGAAACAAGGTCTTTTGGTCATACTGTAGGTCATGGCAAGCAAATTCATTTCCAATTCCAGTTCAAAATTAACTGAATCCCATTTAGGAAGACAAATGTCCAGCTATTGGCCACACAATCCATGTAAGGCAGTGTTCCCCAAGTTCGGTCCTCAAGAGCCACCAACGGGTCATGTTTTCAGGATTTCCATAATCTAGACAGGCATCAATTCCATCACCTGGGCCATACTAAGGAAATCCTAAAAACACGACCTGTTGGTGACTCTTGAGGACTGGAGTTGGGGAACACTGATGTAAGGGCAATTAGTCTACACTCATAAATGGCGAGTATAGCGATTTATTTTATTGATTCAGTAGTGCCATATTTGTAGATCTTATATCCCTAAACATCTAGGTTGCAAAGTACTCACTCAAAAATATAAGCCCAGTGAGTAAATTTCTATGTGTTCTGGACTCTTATACCCTTAAAGTGTACCTGTCATTTCAGGAGAACTTGTAGCAGAATGTCTGTGTGTGCCTCAAACTCCTCTTTCCTCTTCATAGAATCGTATGAGAACCAACTCTAGGGATGAGCAGATTTTTTCGATCTTGTCGATTTCTCCACAGAAATTTAATTCGCAACAAATGAATATCGGCAAGTCTCAACATTGGAAAGTTTGCAATAGCTTGGAAAATATACATGAGGAGATGAGAGGGAGAGATGACCCCACCGACCATAATTTCTTACACTTTACAGTAGAGAGAGACTTACCCAGTGGCTGGAGATAGAAAATGATTCTGCCGTACAAACTGCTCTTCTGGGAACTGCTGATCTGTGATGTCCCACTGTGCAAGCTATGATAGTCCGTAAGATGCCATAGGTGTAGGACATTATGGGGAGGCCCACGCGGCAATGCAAAATGATGCTAGTTCACTTTGTGATGCTTCAGAAGTGTGAGAAATAGAGCTTGGCAAGCTTTTGTTTGCAAACTATAGGTTGAAACTCAAAATATTTGAATTCATGTGAAACTCTAAATTTTAGGAAAGTCAACTTACACTTGATCCTCCACGAACCGATCATCTCTAGTCACCTCCTATTACAGTAATGGGAAAATCTGTCTCCACCAAATATAAGTTGTACAAATTATACTTGTGGATTGATAGTGAAAGACCAGAAGCAGATTTCTCTAGTAAGATATAGTAGAAAGCTGCTTATTCTCATATATACTGTTGAATTATTAAATATAAATTAAAACAATGGTTTCTCACTAGGACCAATTTTACTTTTCATTAGCTTGTTTTTTCTAAACATGAAAGTTAAAGTAGTGGCAATTAGGGTTGAGCGAAACGGGTCGAACATTTTCAAAAGTCGCCGACTTTTGGCTAAGTCGGGGTTTCATGAAACCCGATCCGACCCCTGTGCGGGGTCGGCCATGCGGTACGCGACTTTCGCGCCAAAGTCGCGTTTCAATGACGCGAAAAGCGCCATTTCTCAGCCAATGAAGGTAAACGCAGAGTGTGGGCAGCGTGATGACATAGGTCCTGGTCCCCACCATCTTAGAGAAGGGCATTGCAGTGATTGGCTTGCTGTCTGCGACGTCACAGGGGCTATAAAGAGGCGTTCCCGCCGACCGCCATCTTACTGCTGCTGATCTGAGCTTAGGGAGAGGTTGCTGCCGCTTTGTCAGAAGCAGGGATAGCGTTAGGCAGGGTCCATTAACCACAAAACCGCTTGTGCTGCAGCGATTTGCACTGTCCAACACCACCCTCGGTGTGCAGGGACAGTGGAAGTTTTTTTTTTTTTTTTTTTCCCCTCAGCGCTGTAGCTCATTGGGCTGCCCTAGAAGGCTCCCTGATAGCTGCATTGCTGTGTGTACGCCGCTGTGCAAACCAACTGCTTTTTTCAAAGCACAAATCCTCTTGTTCCTTCCTTTCTGCACAGCTATCTTTTTTGTTTGTCCACACTTTTTATTTCATTTGTGCATCAGTCCACTCCTTATTGCTGCCTGCCATACCTGGCTGAGATTACTGCAGGCAGGGAGATAGTAGCTGCCTGCCATACCTGGCTGAGATTACTGCAGGCAGGGAGATAGTAATTGTAGGACATTCCCTGTTTTTTTTTTTTTTTTTTTTTTGGTGGGAGATTAAGATTGGCAATTTGGCATTTCTGCTAGAGTGCCATCCCTGTGTGTGCCATCTCTCTCACATAGTGGGCCATAGAAAGCCTTTTCATTTTTCTGTATTTTTTTTTGTGGGGTGTATAAATTCTCCCTGATAAAAATACAGTGGGAGATTAATATTGGCCTTTGGGCTTGTGTGCCAGTCCTGAGTGTGCCATCTCTCTCACAAATAGTGGGCCATAGAAAGCCTATTTATTTTTTTTTTTGGTTTTATAAATTCTCCCTGAAAAAAAGGGAGATTAATATTGGCCTCTGGGCTTGTGTGCCAGTCCTGAGCGTGCCATCTGTGCCAGCCCTGAGCGTGCCATCTCTCTCACAAATAGTGGGCCATAGAAAGCCTATTTAATTTTTTTTTTTGTTTTATAAATTTTCCCTGAAAAAAGGGAGATTAATATTGGCCTCTGGGCTTGTGTGCCAGTTGTGAGCGTGCCATCTGTGCCAGTCCTGAGCGTGCCATCTCTCTCACAAATAGTGGGCCATAGAAAGCCTATTTAAATATTTTTTTGGTTTTATAAATTCTCCCAGAAAAAAAGGGAGATTAATATTGGCCTCTGGGCTTGTGTGCCAGTCCTGAGCGTGCCATCTGTGCCAGCCAGCCCTGAGCGTGCCATCTCTCTCACAAATAGTGGGCCATAGAAAGCCTATTTAATTTTTTTTTTTGTTTTATCAATTTTCCCTGAAAAAAGGGAGATTAATATTGGCCTCTGGGCTTGTGTGCCAGTTGTGAGCGTGCCATCTGTGCCAGTCCTGAGCGTGCCATCTCTCTCACAAATAGTGGGCCATAGAAAGCCTATTTAAATATTTTTTTGGTTTTATAAATTCTCCCAGAAAAAAAGGGAGATTAATATTGGCCTCTGGGCTTGTGTGCCAGTCCTGAGCGTGCCATCTGTGCCAGCCAGCCCTGAGCGTGCCATCTCTCTCACAAATAGTGGGCCATAGAAAGCCTATTTAATTTTTTTTTTTGTTTTATCAATTTTCCCTGAAAAAAGGGAGATTAATATTGGCCTCTGGGCTTGTGTGCCAGTTGTGAGCGTGCCATCTGTGCCAGTCCTGAGCGTGCCATCTCTCTCACAAATAGTGGGCCATAGAAAGCCTATTTAAATATTTTTTTGGTTTTATAAATTCTCCCAGAAAAAAAGGGAGATTAATATTGGCCTCTGGGCTTCTGTGCCAGTCCTGAGCGTGCCATCTGTGCCAGTCCTGAGCGTCCCATCTCTCTCACAAATAGTGGGCCATAGAAAGCCTATTTTATTTTTTTTTTGGGTTTTAGAAATTCTCCCTGAAAAAAGGGAGATTAATATTGGCCTCTGGGCTTGTGTGCCAGTTGTGAGCGTGCCATCTGTGCCAGTCCTGAGCGTGCCATCTCTCTCACAAATAGTGGGCCATAGAAAGCCTATTTAAATATTTTTTTGGTTTTATAAATTCTCCCAGAAAAAAAGGGAGATTAATATTGGCCTCTGGGCTTCTGTGCCAGTCCTGAGCGTGCCATCTGTGCCAGTCCTGAGCGTCCCATCTCTCTCACAAATAGTGGGCCATAGAAAGCCTATTTTATTTTTTTTTTGGGTTTCAGAAATTCTCCCTGGAAAAAAAAAGGGAGATTAATATTGCCCTTTGGGCTTGTGTGCCAGTACTAAGCGTTCCATCTCTCTCTCTCTCTCAGTCAGTGGGCCATAGAACGCATATTTTTGGTTTTATTTGTTTTCTAAATTCTCCCTGAAAAAATCATTTTATTTTATTTGGTTTCTAAATTCTTCCTGATAAAATCATATTTTTTTTATTATTTTTTTTTCTAAAGTCTCCCTGAAAAAAAAAAAAAAAAAACAACCCAAAAAAACAGTGGGAGATTAATATTGGCCTTTCTGCTTGTGTGCCAGTCTTGACTCCTGGGTGCGTCATCTCTCAGTCAGTGGGCCATAGAACGCCTATTTTTGGTTTTATTTGTTTTATAAATTCTCCCTGAAAAAATCATTTTATTTTATTTGGTTTCTAAATTCTTCCTGATAAAATCATATTTTTTTTATTATTTTTTTTTCTAAAGTCTCCCTGAAAAAAAAAAAAAAAAAAACAACCAAAAAAAACAGTGGGAGATTAATATTGGCCTTTCTGCTTGTGTGCCAGTCTTGACTCCTGGGTGTGCCATCTCTCTCTCTCTCTCTCTCTCTCTCTCTCCAATTGTGGTCCATAGAAAGCCTATATTTTTTTTCCTCCTTGATTTGGGTTCTAAAATCTACCAGAGAAAATAACTACATCAATCATTGGTAGAAAAATATTGGCCTCTGGGTTTGTGTGCCACTCCTGACTCCTGTGTGCGTCATCTCTCAGTCAGTGGGCCATAGAACGCCTATTTTTGTTTTTATTTGTTTTATAAATTCTCCCTGAAAAAATCATTTTATTTTATTTGGTTTCTAAATTCTTCCTGATAAAATCATATTTTTTTTATTATTTTTTTTTCTAAAGTCTCCCTGAAAAAAAAACAAAAAAAAAAAAACAAAAAAAAAACAGTGGGAGATTAATATTGGCCTTTCTGCTTGTGTGCCAGTCTTGACTCCTGGGTGTGCCATCTCTCTCTCTCTCTCTCTCCAATTGTGGTCCATAGAAAGCCTACATTTTTTTTCCTTGATTTGGGTTCCAAAATCTACCAGAGAAAATAACTCCATCAATCATTGGTAGAAAAATATTGGCCTCTGGGCTTGTGTGCCACTCCTGATTCCTGTGTGCGTCATCTCTCACTCAGTGGCCCATAGAAAGCATATAGTTTGTTACATTTGTTTTCTAAATTCTCCCTGCAAAAATCTATTTTTTTTTTTTTGGGGGGTTTCTAAAGTGTTCCTGAAAAAAATAAAAATAAAAAAAAAATAATAGTGTGACATTAATATTAACATTTGTGCTTCAGTGACAGTCCTGCGTGTGGGGCATCTCTCTAATTTGCAGCCACCAAAAAAAGAGTGTGTAACATTGGGCCTGATTTTCGCTGTGGTCTCACCAACCTGTAAAGGGGTAGCTAAATCATACTGAAGTTATAGCTCACCGTGTAAGTTGTGTGACTGCAACAAATAACGTTAGTTTGGTTACGTTTTTAAAACAATGAGGAAGTCTAGTGGAAGAGGTCGTGGCCGGGGGCGTTCATTGTCAGCTGGTAATGAGGGTAGTGGTAGTGGTGGAGCATCAGGTGGTCGTGGGGGAAAAAATATTGCACCTAAGTCTGGAGCTGTGGAGCCAGGTTCGTCGTCCGGCTACACAAGGCCTCGAACGCTCCCTTTTCTGGGATTAGGAAAACCGCTTTTAAAGCCGGAGCAGCAAGAGCAAGTTTTGGCTTATCTTGCTGACTCAGCCTCTAGCTCTTTTGCCTCATCTCGTGAAACTGGTAAAAGTAAAAGCAGCGCGTCGTTAGTGGATGTTCACGGTCAGGGACAAGTCACTTCCTTGTCCTCTTCAGCAAAAACAACAACAGAGAAGAATGCAGCAGGCGACACAACGGGTTACTCCATGGAGCTCTTTACACATACCGTCCCTGGCTTAGAAAGTGAAGCAGTTAACAGTCCATGCCCATTACAAATTGAATCTGACATGGAGTGCACTGACGCACAGCCACAGCCAGACTACTATGCTGGTCCTTTGACTCAGACCACAACATTGCCCTCGCAGGGTGCTGATCAAGAATCAGACCCTGATGAGACTATGTTGCCCCATCACGAACGCTATACCACCGAACGACACGGTGACACAGACGAAGTTGCGCAGGAGGTACAAGAAGAGTTATTAGATGACCCAGTTCTTGACCCCGATTGGCAGCCATTGGGGGAACAGGGTGCAGGCGGCAGCAGTTCTGAAGCAGAGGAGGAGGAGGGGCCGCAGCAGGCATCAACATCGCCACAGGTTCCATCTGCCGGGCCCGTATCTTGCCCAAAACGCGTGGCAAAGCCAAAACCTGGTGGAGGACAGCGTGGCCATCCGGTTAAAGCTCAGTCTGCAATGCCTGAAAAGGTATCCGATGCTAGAAAGAGTGCAGTCTGGCATTTTTTTAAACAACATCCAATTGATCAGCGCAAAGTCATCTGTCAAAAATGTTCTACTTCCTTAAGCAGAGGTCAGAATCTGAAAAGTCTCAATACTAGTTGCATGCATAGACATTTAACCACCATGCATTTGAAAGCTTGGACTAACTACCAAACGTCCCTTAAGGTTGTTGCACCCTCGGCCAATGAAGCTAGTCATCAACGCAACATCCCTTCCGGCAGTGTAGGACCACCATTTAGCGCACCACCTGCTGTATCTGTGCAGGTATCTTTGCCAGGCCAAAGCAGTCAGGGTCAGGGAATCACCAGTTTCGTAGTAGGAAACACTGCATCTAGGGCACCGGCGGCAACAATACCATCTCCCACCGTCTCTCAGTCTGCCATGTCCACCGGCACCCCCGCTAGTTCCACGATCTCCAGCTCTCCAGTCCAGCTCACCCTACATGAGACTATGGTTAGAAAAAGGAAATACTTAGCCTCGCATCCGCGTACACAGGGTTTGAACGCCCACATAGCTAGACTAATCTCGTTAGAGATGATGCCCTACCGGTTAGTTGAAAGCGAAGCTTTCAAAGACCTGATGGACTACGCTGTACCACGCTACGAGCTACCCAGTCGACACTTTTTTTCCAGAAAAGCCATCCCAGCCCTCCACCAGCATGTTAAAGAGCGCATCGTCCATGCACTCAGGCAATCTGTGAGCACAAAGGTGCACCTGACAACAGATGCATGGACCAGTAGGCATGGCCAGGGACGTTACGTGTCCATCACGGCACACTGGGTAAATGTGGTGGATTCAGGGTCCACAGGGGACAGCAAGTTTGGGACAGTTCTGCCTAGCCCACGGTCTAGTAAACAGTTGTCTGTAGCCGTTCGCACCCCCTCCTCCTCCTCCTCCTCGTCCTCCTGCAGAAGCAAGAGCTCGTCCACAGACCGCAGTCGCACAAACACTCCATCCGCACCTGCCACTGTTGCACACCAGGTCTCCCATTATGGGGCAGCTACTGGCATACGTCAGCAGGCTGTATTGGCTATGAAGTGTTTGGGCGACAATAGACACACCGCGGAAGTTCTGTCCGAGTTCTTGCAGCAAGAAACGCAGTCGTGGCTGGGCACTGTAGATCTTGAGGCAGGCAAGGTAGTGAGTGATAACGGAAGGAATTTCATGGCTGCCATCTCCCTTTCCCAACTGAAACACATTCCTTGCCTGGCTCACACCTTAAACCTGGTGGTGCAGTGCTTCCTGAAAAGTTATCCGGGGTTATCCGACCTGCTCCTCAAAGTGCGTGGACTTTGCGCACATATCCGCCGTTCGCCTGTACACTCCAGCCGTATGCAGACCTATCAGCGTTCTTTGAACCTTCCCCAGCATCGCCTAATCATAGACGTTGCAACAAGGTGGAACTCAACACTGCACATGCTTCAGAGACTGTGCGAACAGAGGCGGGCTGTTATGTTTTTGTGGGAGGATACACATACACGGGCAGGCAGTAGGATGGCAGACATGGAGTTGTCAGGTGTGCAGTGGTCGAAGATTCAAGACATGTGTCAAGTCCTTCAGTGTTTTGAGGAATGCACACGGCTGGTTAGTGCAGACAACGCCATAATAAGCATGAGCATCCCCCTAATGCGTCTGCTGATGCAAAGTTTGACGCACATAAAGGATCAGGCGTCTGCACCAGAGGAAGAGGAAAGCCTTGATGACAGTCAGCGATTGTCTGGTCAGGGCAGTGTACATGACGAGGTACCGGGCGAAGAGGAGGTGGAGGATGAGGAGGATGATGGGGATGAGTATATTTTTAATGAGGAAGCTTTCCCGGGGGCACGGGAAATTGGTGGCGTGGCAAGGCCGGGTTCTGGTTTTTTGAGGGACACAAGTGACGTAGATTTGCCTGCAACTGCCCCTCAACCAAGCACAACCGCAGATTTGACAACGGGAACTTTGGCCCACATGGCGGATTATGCCTTGCGTATCCTCAAAAGGGACACACGCATTACAAAAATGATGAACGATGACGATTACTGGTTGGCCTGCCTCCTTGATCCTCGCTATAAAGGCAAATTGCAAAATATTATGCCACATGAGAACTTGGAACTAATATTAGCAACAAAACAATCAACTCTTGTTGACCGTTTGCTTCTGGCATTCCCTGCACACAGCGCCCGTGATCGTTCTCACACGAGCTCCAGGGGCCAGCAGACCAGAGGTGTTAGAGGGGCAGAAATCAGAAGTGGCGTTGGACAGAGGGGTTTTCTGACCAGGTTGTGGAGTGATTTTTCTATGACCGCAGACAGGACAGGTACTGCAGCATCAATTCAAAGTGACAGGAGACAACATTTGTCCAGTATGGTTACAAACTATTTTTCATCCCTTATCGACGTTCTCCCTCAACCGTCATTCCCATTTGATTACTGGGCATCCAAATTAGACACCTGGCCAGAATTGGCAGAATATGCATTGCAGGAGCTTGCTTGCCCGGCAGCTAGTGTCCTATCAGAAAGAGTATTCAGTGCTGCAGGTTCAATACTAACAGAAAAAAGGACTCGTCTGGCTACCCAAAATGTAGATGATCTAACCTTCATTAAAATGAACCACAACTGGATTTCAAAATCTTTTGCCCCACCCTGCCCGGCTGACACCTAGCTTTCCTATGAAAAGGTCTTGCCTGTGGACTATTCTGAATGACTTTTCCAATCTCGTAATTTTCTTCACCTGATTGTCCAGCATACGACATGTTTCCACCTCACGAAATGGCCAAACTCCCCACACGGGGCCGTGCTATCGCCACTTTGCGCTTGGACCCTTGAGAGTGCTGTTTGTCTGAAGAGGTGGGTGTGGCCGCTTTTGGTCGACGGCACTGCCACTGGGTCCCTCATAGTACAATAAAGTGTCTCTGGCGGTGGTGGTGCGCACCCAACGTCAGACACACCGTTGTAATATGAGGGGCCCTGTGCCTGTACCGCCGGCCACAAGACAGTTCCCCCCCCCAGCTCAAACAGTGCTCTACCACTAGCAAAATTATCTCTCACAGCTTCACCAATGTGTAGTCTAGCCGCTGACATCCTTCAATGCCTGGCACTGACAATACCATTGTTTTGACATTTTTGTTATGTTAGGCCTTCGAAGCCTGTCTGCGGTCCCTTCTTTCTACAACTACTACACTGACCAGGCCACTGCTGGCCGTGTTACCCTGGAACCAATTTAAAAGTGCCTACAGTCAGCCCAATTTTGTTATGTTAGGCCTTCGAAGACTGTCTGCCGTCACTCCTTCCACTAGACTTCCACTGACCATACACTGCTGCCCATGTACCCCTGGAACCAATTTAAAGTGCCTACAGCCAGCCCAATTTTGTTATGTTAGGCCTTCGAAGCCTGTCTGCGGTCACTCCTTCCACTAGACTTCCACTGACCAGACCACTGCTGCCCGTGTACCCCTGGAACCAATTTAAAAGTGCCTACAGCCAGCCCAAGTTTGTTATGTTAGGCCTTGGAAGCCTGTCTGCGGTCACTCCTTCCACTAGACTTCCACTGACCAGACCACTGCTGCCCGTGTACCCCTGGAACCAATTTAAAAGTGCCTACAGCCAGCCCAAGTTTGTTATGTTAGGCCTTGGAAGCCTGTCTGCGGTCACTCCTTCCACTAGACTTCCACTGACCAGACCACTGCTGCCCGTGTACCCCTGGAACCAATTTAAAAGTGCCTACAGCCAGCCCAAGTTTGTTATGTTAGGCCTTGGAAGCCTGTCTGCGGTCACTCCTTCCACTAGACTTCCACTGACCAGACCACTGCTGCCCGTGTACCCCTGGAACCAATTTAAAAGTGCCTACAGCCAGCCCAAGTTTGTTATGTTAGGCCTTGGAAGCCTGTCTGCGGTCACTCCTTCCACTAGACTTCCACTGACCAGACCACTGCTGCCCGTGTACCCCTGGAACCAATTTAAAAGTGCCTACAGCCAGCCCAAGTTTGTTATGTTAGGCCTTCTAAGCCTGTCTGCGGTCCATTCTTTCAACTACTACTACACTGACCAGGTCACTGCTGCCCGTGTACCCCTGGAACCAATTTAAAATTGCCTACAGCCAGCCCAATTTTTTTATTTTAGGCCTTCGATGCCTGTCTGCGGTCCATTCTTTCAACTACTACTACACTGACCAGGTCACTGCTGTCCGTGTACCCCTGGAACCAATTTAAAATTGCCTACAGCCATGTGTTATTATTTTAGGCCTTCGATGCCTGTCTGCGGTCACTCCTTCCACTAGGCCTCCACTGACCACACCACTGCTGTCCGTGTACCCCTGGAACCAATTTAAAATTGCCTACAGCCAGCCCAATTTTTTTATTTTAGGCCTTCGATGCCTGTCTGCGGTCCATTCTTTCAACTACTACTACACTGACCAGGTCACTGCTGTCCGTGTACCCCTGTAACCAATTTAAAATTGCCTACAGCCATGTGTTATTATTTTAGGCATTCGATGCCTGTCTGCGGTCCATTTTTTCAACTACTACTACACTGACCAGGTCACTGCTGCCCGTGTACCCCTGGAACCAATTTAAAATTGCCTACAGCCATGTGTTATTATTTTAGGCCTTCGATGCCTGTCTGCGGTCACTCCTTCCACTAGGCCTCCACTGACCACACCACTGCTGCCCGTGTACCCCTGGAACCAATTTAAAATTGCCTACAGCCAGCCCAATTTTTTTATTTTAGGCCTTCGATGCCTGTCTGCGGTCCATTCTTTCAACTACTACTACACTGACCAGGTCACTGCTGTCCGTGTACCCCTGGAACCAATTTAAAATTGCCTACAGCCATGTGTTATTATTTTAGGCCTTCGATGCCTGTCTGCGGTCACTCCTTCCACTAGGCCTCCACTGACCACACCACTGCTGTCCGTGTACCCCTGGAACCAATTTAAAATTGCCTACAGCCATGTGTTATTATTTTAGGCCTTCGATGCCTGTCTGCGGTCACTCCTTCCACTAGGCCTCCACTGACCACACCACTGCTGTCCGTGTACCCCTGGAACCAATTTAAAATTGCCTACAGCCAGCCCAATTTTTTTATTTTAGGCCTTCGATGCCTGTCTGCGGTCCATTCTTTCAACTACTACTACACTGACCAGGTCACTGCTGTCCGTGTACCCCTGGAACCAATTTAAAATTGCCTACAGCCATGTGTTATTATTTTAGGCCTTCGATGCCTGTCTGCGGTCACTCCTTCCACTAGGCCTCCACTGACCACACCACTGCTGTCCGTGTACCCCTGGAACCAATTTAAAATTGCCTACAGCCATGTGTTATTATTTTAGGCCTTCGATGCCTGTCTGCGGTCACTCCTTCCACTAGGCCTCCACTGACCACACCACTGCTGCCCGTGTACCCCTGGAACCAATTTAAAATTGCCTACAGCCAGCCCAATTTTTTTATTTTAGGCCTTCGATGCCTGTCTGCGGTCCATTCTTTCAACTACTACTACACTGACCAGGTCACTGCTGTCCGTGTACCCCTGGAACCAATTTAAAATTGCCTACAGCCATGTGTTATTATTTTAGGCCTTCGATGCCTGTCTGCGGTCACTCCTTCCACTAGGCCTCCACTGACCACACCACTGCTGTCCGTGTACCCCTGGAACCAATTTAAAATTGCCTACAGCCATGTGTTATTATTTTAGGCCTTCGATGCCTGTCTGCGGTCACTCCTTCCACTAGGCCTCCACTGACCACACCACTGCTGTCCGTGTACCCCTGGAACCAATTTAAAATTGCCTACAGCCAGCCCAATTTTTTTATTTTAGGCCTTCGATGCCTGTCTGCGGTCCATTCTTTCAACTACTACTACACTGACCAGGTCACTGCTGTCCGTGTACCCCTGTAACCAATTTAAAATTGCCTACAGCCATGTGTTATTATTTTAGGCATTCGATGCCTGTCTGCGGTCCATTTTTTCAACTACTACTACACTGACCAGGTCACTGCTGCCCGTGTACCCCTGGAACCAATTTAAAATTGCCTACAGCCATGTGTTATTATTTTAGGCCTTCGATGCCTGTCTGCGGTCACTCCTTCCACTAGGCCTCCACTGACCACACCACTGCTGCCCGTGTACCCCTGGAACCAATTTAAAATTGCCTACAGCCAGCCCAATTTTTTTATTTTAGGCCTTCGATGCCTGTCTGCGGTCCATTCTTTCAACTACTACTACACTGACCAGGTCACTGCTGCCCGTGTACCCCTGGAACCAATTTAAAATTGCCTACAGCCATGTGTTATTATTTTAGGCCTTCGATGCCTGTCTGCGGTCACTCCTTCCACTAGGCCTCCACTGACCACACCACTGCTGTCCGTGTACCCCTGGAACCAATTTAAAATTGCCTACAGCCATGTGTTATTATTTTAGGCCTTCGATGCCTGTCTGCGGTCCATTCTTTCAACTACTACTACACTGACCAGGGCACTGCTGGCCGTGTACCCCTGGAACCAACATCAGAAAATATAAAAATAAGTATTTTGCTTATAAAAAAGAAAATACTGGTGAGATATCAAATGCAGACATTTTAACATTAAAAACAAACACACAACTCTAATCTGGTACAGTACTAAAAATGGCCACCAGCTACAATTACTTTCTCCTGCAAGTAGTTAACTGAAAGTTTTTTTAAATTGAAAACACACATATGGCATCCACCGAGTGTTGTCCTGTCGCGTCTTCTTTATATTATTGCCGAGAAGATGCAAAATAATGAAAATAATAAAATCATTAATTACCAAAATAATAGAGAAAGTCAACACCACATTGCAAATAAACATTCATTCCAAATAAAGAAGCAGGGCGCGTCCGAGGGTGAGTATATACCTAATAAGAATATAATCACCCTCGGACGCGCAATGCTTATTTCCAACAGCCTTCCTTCCTAAGAATCAGCCCTTCCGTCGTGTAGAGAGACGTTGTGTTACACTCCAAGGTGTTCCCCAGGTTGCCTTTCCTGAGCTTCGATCTTCCGGCTCTCGTTTAGTAGTTCTTGGAAACTACTCTGCATTAGGCCTTCAAATTGGGTATGGGGTGTAGAGAGATGGTGTGTTCCACTCCAAGGTGTTCCCCAGGTTGCCTTTCCTGAGCTTCGATCTTCCGGCTCTCGTTTAGTAGTTGTTGGAAACTACGCTGCATTAGGCCTTCAAATTGGGTATGGGGTGTAGCGAGAGGGTGTGTTACACTCCAAGGTGTTCCCCAGGTTGCCTTTCCTGAGCTTCGATCTTCCGGCTCTCGTTTAGTAGTTCTTGGAAACTACACTGCATTAGGCCTTCAAATTGGGTATGGGGTGTAGAGAGAGGGTGTGTTACACTCCAAGGTGTTCCCCAGGTTGCCTTTCCTGAGCTTCGATATTCCGGCTCTCGTTTAGTAGTTGTCGGAAACTACGCTGCATTAGGCCTACAAATTGGGTATGGGGCGTAGAGAGAGGGTGTGTTACACTCCAAGGTGTTCCCCAGGTTGCCTTTCCTGAGCTTCGATATTCCGGCTCTCGTTTAGTAGTTGTCGGAAACTACGCTGCATTAGGCCTACAAATTGGGTATGGGGTGTAGAGAGAGGGTGTGTTACACTCCAAGGTGTTCCCCAGGTTGCCTTTCCTGAGCTTCGATCTTCATGCTCTCGTTTAGTAGTTGTCGGAAACTACGCTGCATTAGGCCTACAAATTGGGTATGGGGTGTAGAGAGAGGGTTTGTTACACTCCAAGGTGTTCCCCAGGTTGCCTTTCCTGAGCTTCGATCTTCCGGCTCTCGTTTAGTAGTTGTTGGAAACTACGCTGCATTAGGCCTTCAAATTGGGTATGGGGTGTAGCGAGAGGGTGTGTTACACTCCAAGGTGTTCCCCAGGTTGCCTTTCCTGAGCTTCGATCTTCCGGCTCTCGTTTAGTAGTTCTTGGAAACTACACTGCATTAGGCCTTCAAATTGGGTATGGGGTGTAGAGAGAGGGTGTGTTACACTCTAAGGTGTTCCCCAGGTTTCCTTGCCATTGCTTCGGTCTTCCGACTCTCGTTTAGTAGTTGTAGAAAAGTACACTGCATTAGGCCATACAAAATGGGTATGGGGTGGAGAGAGATGGTGTGTTACACTCCAAGGTGTTCCCCAGGTTGCCTTTCCTGAGCTTCTATCTTCAGGCTCTCATTAAATTGTGGTTAAATGGAACAACTGCATTTGGCGTACTAGTTGGTTTGGGGCCTACTATCGGTGTCTGCCACTCCTTGCTGTTCTCCTCCACTGAACAAAGCTGTGCCGCCTGTTTACTACGGTTGCCAATTTTGAACTGCATTTCGACTACTTACTGATTTGGCCCTACTCTCTGTGTCAGCCTCTCATTCCAGTTGTCCTCCACTGCAATGCCCCCTGGTTATTCCTGTGTTACCAATTTTGAACTGCATTTAGCCCACTTTCTTCTTTGGGCCTATATCTGTGTTTCCACTTCATCGTGCCCATTGCCCAGCCAGTGATAGATGAGTCTGCTGGTACATTGACCCATAACGCAACATTCCCCGTGCACGCTACACAACAACATTGTGACCCTGCTGAAAGTCAGGTTGCTCTTCCCGCATACCATACCACCTTACACGGGGACAAAGAGGAAGGTGCAGATGAAAGTGCAGGTTCCTTCATCAGGTGGGGGGAGGAATACTAGTTGGCGACGTCACTGGCACAGGGCCTCTCATAGTACGCAAAAGTGTTGCTGCCGGTGGGAGGCGCCCCCGCCGTGCAAACACACCGCTGTACTTTGAGGGGCCCTGTGCCAGTGCCAATGCCAACGAGTGGGCCCCCCCTGCTTGCTCAGGTTCACAGCACTTGCAAAGTTGAAATACTTACCTCTCCCTGCTCCACTGCCGTGACGTGGTCCAGATTTCCTGGGCCCACTAATTACTTGAACCAGCCCTACCCCCCACAACTTTAGCCAAATGACCCCCAATTTCAAATGCCTTCCAATTATTATAAGGTAAATTACGCTTGACAAGCTTCATTAAGAAGAATGGATGGTTTTGACATTAAAATGGCCACTCTAGGTGTTTTCCTGGCCCCCACTCACTGCCGACTATGCTGCCCCATTGACTTGCATTGGGTTTCGTGTTTCGGTCGATCCCGACTTTACGTCATAATCGGCCGATTTCACTCGACCCGACTTTGGACATAGTCGGGTTTCGCAAAACCCGGCTCGACTCTAAAAAGGTCAAGGTCGCTCAACTCTAGTGGCAATTATTTCTCTAAAAAAAATCCCACAAAACAAAAATCACCAAGACAGGTGTGTTACAGTGTAATCCAGTGAAGGTTACTCTGCACAGCTGAAGCGGTGGCAGCCCTTTCCAACAGATCTCAGGATAGCTTTCATTGTCACTACATGATTGCTAATTAATTGCAATGGGTGACTGCACATATGTACAAATGTCAAACCATGCATTTTGTATTAAAGCAAATATCAGATTTCAGGGACGAAATTTCACAGTTGTCTTTATCACATCACGGATTATTTTGCATATATTTATTCTCATTAACCGTTTATCTAGGTGGTTCAGTCATAATGCAAATATACATTTTCCCAGCAGTGCCACCACAGTATTAATGGAGACAGCGGGTCTTCTCTCTATATGAAAATCCATGATAAAGTTCCATGCTCTCTGATCGCCATAAAGTTAATTTTAAAAGGGATGTAAAAGAGGAAACCCACCACTTTGTACTAAAGGAAATGCTGTTTTTGCATACAGGAAATCATCCCAAGGATAGGAAAGCTGACCTGCAGAAATTACCAGTAGGCATCTCCTTGGTCCATAGTACCACACCTTTTTATCAAGCGATTCAGCTCCTCTTAAAAGGATCTTCTGAAAACCACTGTCCTTAGGTGTAGCTTGTTTAATAAGGGCAAAACAAAAGTGAGCTTTACTCACCCTTCCTGGCCGCTGCTTCCGGTGTCTGTTATTGTCTGCAGTGCTGAGATCATATCTACAGCACTACAGCCAATCAGTGAGCTGTGCCACTCTGAGTGATCCCTACCGCCTACTCGGGCAGAGCTGCTGAGCTCGCTGATTGGCTGCAGCAATGTCGGCAGTGCTGCAGACGATAACAGATAACAGGTGCAATGATAGAAGACTCAAAAAAAGCACCCGGGGACAGTGGGTTTCTGAAAGAGAAACCCCCTTCAACTTCTCTTCTAGTGATGGGCGAATGTGCATTGATAAGATGTTATCCGAGCATGCTCGTGTGCTAGCAGAGTGTCTTTGGCGTGTTCGAAAATGATGTCTGAGTCAACGCGGTTGCATGTTTTGCGGATGTTAGACAGCTTCAACACAGGCAGGGATTGCTTGTTTGTTAGGTAATTCGAGCTACCAAAGACTCGAACATATTCTTCAAGCACGCCAAAGACACTCGGTCAGCACCCAAGCTAACACCTTATATGTGTATGTTCGCTCCTTACTATTCTCTTCTTATAATGTGTAGCAGAAGATAAGCCGGGCTCCCAGATTGTCCCCAGCTGCCTTTTGTGCTAGTTTTTTTAGTGCCAACAAAGAATAAAGTCTTTGCGTGACTTCAGATTGTTTATATGGAAATAGCATGCCTGATTCAGAACCCCAATTGCCACCTCCATAATACGTGTATTACTGTCCAACTCTAGAAAATGAGAAAATCTTACTCATTTGCATCAGTTGCAAGGAGATTTGTTTGTTTAGCACTAGAAATACAAAGCAAATGTTCACTTATTTTAATTGCTTTTCATTTGACGTGACAACTGCCCCACTGAGGATGAGGCATAGCCGGATATGCAATGTGGCTGCAGGTTTTATCCATGAATATTATATTTTCAGTATGTGCATGTCAGAATCCATGGACATTTTGAAAGTAGCAGACACCATTCTTGGGTCCCATCAGAATACAGACAAAGAAAGTTCTGTTATATAAAACACTATCTTGTTAGTTCTTCATGGCTGCACTTGCCCTGCTTCTAGTGTTCCTCAATGTCTGGTGACAAAATTCTCCATCCAGAGAATCATCTAATGAGCAGTATAACATCCTCTGAAACTATGCTAAAATAACAATCCTTTCAAAATGTTTTACTTTCCCTTGATTCAAAATAAATCATATAGTGGCCTCTTTGCTGCTGTCCAGGGTCCTGGCTGCAGCATAAATAATGTGATTTGTCTCCTGCTTCTTTAACTTTTAAGGCTACGTTCACATTAGTGTTGCGCGCCGGTGCGTCAGCGACGCAACGGCGACGCAACGCACGACGCACCAAAAACGCGCGCAAAAACGCTGCGTTTTGCGACGCGTGCGTCGTTTTTTGACGAAAATCGGACGCACGAAGAATGCAACTTGTTGCATTTTCGTGCGTCCGACGCTAGCGTCGAAAACGACGCACATGTCGAAAAACGCTAACAAAAAAACGCACGCGTCCCCTATGTTAAACATAGGGGCGCGTCGCCGCTGCGTCGCCGACGCAACAGCGACGCACATTAGCGTAACGCTAATGTGAACGTAGCCTAAGTCAGCCTTCTCTTGTGAGATTTTATCCCTTTTGATATTTTTTCAAGTCATCTGGTTATGTTGTTAAAGCCTGGTCTACCTTATGCTATGGCTACCAAGCATGTTCATGAACAGATCTGCACACTATGCTGATTAATAAATAATACACATACAATACTAATAAAACAGGAGCCAATTAATAGAAACTAATTCTCCCATAGACAATTCTCTTTCCTATGGTTCAACTTGTCATAATCAAAGCCACAGTAATGCCAGGATTGTCAGAACTAGCCTAGGCCTCTCCTGTTCACTGACTTAAGATTGGACAAAACTAGCTTAGTATTCCTCCTATCCAATGACCTCAGGATAGGCAAAACTGAACATCCTGTCCATTGACCTCAGGATGGGCAGAACTATCCTATGACCCCACCTGTCCATTGTTCTCAGAATGGACAAAACTTGCCTAGGGCTCCACCTGTCCACTGACCTCAGGATGGACAAAACTAGCCTAAGACTCATCCTATCCACTGACCTCAGGATGGAAAGAACTAGCCTAGGACTCCTATCCAGTACCCTCAGGTTGGACAAAACTAGCCTAGGATTCATCACATTCACTGACCCCAGGACGAGCAGAAATAGCCTATAATCCCTCCTGTCGACCGACCTTAGGGTGGGCAAAACTAGTCTAAGACTCATCCTATCCACTGACCTCAGGATGGGCAGGACTAGCCTAGAACTCCTCCTTATCAACTGCCCTCAGGTTGGACAAAACTAGCCTAGTTCTCCTTCTGTCCACTGACCTCAGCATGGACAAAACTAGCTTAAGACTCATCGAGGCTACTGACCTCAAGATGAGCAGAACTAGCCCTCCAATGTAACTAATGCCCTCCATGATACAAGAGGTTCAACTTTGGTCATTGATAAATAACTTATTGTAAAAGTTCTACGCTTCTTTCACAAATAACCAAATAGAAAATTTGCTGCTATCATATGCGAGTGCAATGATAACAGAAAATTATGATGCGATTTTAAATGGACGGGCATTTCTTTTCAAATGTAATAAACTTATCACTGTACTTTATTTGTAAGCTGAGCTCCTAAGCATTGGTAACAATGATATAACAAGGTGAAAATAATTATGTGACCACATCAATCATGGGCTACAGGTATTGTTCAAATGCAAACATTTCTTGAAAACCTGAACATCAAGGGTTTAAAATCTATAAACTTTTATTAGGTAACATTGAAGGGAACATGTTCATCAGATTGATGCTGCATGAGACATGGACGGCATGAATCAGACACTGGCTGGGACATTGCAGGCACATATGTTGACTTAGAGACGCTGGAGGGTTTCAGAGTAAACATACTTTGAAAAGAAGTTTGATATAAGGTTTGATTTCTTTGCCTGTGTTGATTGAATGGGTTGTTACCGACATCTGGTGAGAATTTTACATTATTAGCACTTTTAGAAATATATTTACTTTGCACTGCCATAGCCCTGCAAAATGACTTCCAGCAGGCCACAAATGTGCATGTGGTTGCACAAATGGTTAGAAACCGACTCCATTAGAGTGGTCTGAGTGCCTGACGTCCACAGATGGGGGTTGTGCTCACAACCCAACACCGTGCAAGACACAACCCAACACCGTGCAAGACGCTTGGCATTTGCCACAGAACACCAGGATTGTCAAATTCACCACTGGTGCCCTGTGCTCTTCACAGATGAAAGCAGGTTCACACTGAGCACATGTGACAGACGTGACAGAGTCTGGAGACGCCGTGGAGAGCAATCTGCTGCCTGTAACATCCTTCAGCATGACCATTTTGGCAGTGGGTCAGTAATGGTGTGGGGTCACATTTCTTTGGAGGGCCACACAGCCCTCCATGTGCTTGCCAGAGGTAGCATGACTGCCATTAGGTAGCGAGATGAGATCCTCACATCCCTTGTGAGACCATATGCTGTTGCAGTTAACCCTGGGTTCCTCCTAATGCAGGACAATGCCAGACCTTATGTGGCTGGAGTGTGTCAGCAGTTCCTGCAAGATGAAGACATTGCAGCTATGGACTGGCCTGCCTATTCCTCAGACCTGAATCTGATTGAACACATCTGGGACATCATGTCTTGCACCACCCACCAACGTCACGTTGCACCACAGACTGTCCAGAAATTGGCGGATGCTTTAGTCCAGGTCTGGGAGGAGATCCCTCAGGAGACCATCTTCCACCTCATCAGGAGCATGCCCAGGCATTGAAGGGAGGTCATACAGGCACTTGGTGGCCACACACACTACTGGGCATCATTTCCTTGTCTTTAGGCATTTCTACTGAAGTTGGATCAGCCTGTTATTTGATTTTCCACTTTGATTTTGAGTATCATTCCAAATTCAGACCTCCATGGGATATTAATTTTGATTTACATTGATCATTTTTATGTTTTATTCTTCTCAACGCATTCCACTATGTAATGAATAAAGATTTGCAACTGGAATATTTAATTCAGTGATACCTAGGATGTGGGATTTTAGTGTTCCCTTTATTTTTTTGAGCAGTGCATATCTCATTAGATGTAGATATATAATAGAAGTGTCAGTAGATATTTTTATGTCTTAACAAAAACCATTGAGAATGAACAAAAGAATGCTTGGCTCCCAGACATTGTCATTAGGGATGGGCGAACCCAAACTGTAAAGTTCGGGATCCATACCGAACACATAAGGGTCGGTCATAAGGTCCCGAACACGGGTTTCCATGGGAAACACATGTTACAGTTCGGGTCCAGGGCCTGTAAAAGAAATAATAAAATTAATAGTAAACATTATAAATATTATACTTACCTGTCAAGCGACGCATCCTCTTGTCCTGCTGTCTCACGGACGCATCTGCTTCCAGGGCCGCTCATTACCTTCCGGCGGTATTCACTGCACTTGGCAGTCTTTGGAAAAATCCAAAGACTGCTGAGTTCAGTGAATACCGCCGGAAGGTAATGACCGCCGGAAGGTAATGAGAGGCCATGGAAGCAGATGCGGCTGGGAGACAGCGGGACGGGAAGATGCGTCGCTGGACAGGTAAGTACAATTATGTTTATTATTCATTTCTTTTATAGGCCCCCCGCCCCATCCCATATCTGTAAAGTCCAAGTTCGGGGTTCGGACTCAAGTGTGCGTCATCTCCATCCCCGAAGTCAAGCTTTACAAAAAAACTAAGGCGAACCTGCCGATCCCGAACATTGGGGGGTTCGCCCATCATTATCATTCAAAACTATATTCATTGTAAACAAGAAAAAGTAGCACTGATTTCAACATCATCAAGTCTGTCTGGGATTACATAAATAGTATTTGCGCTAGCCTACATCCACAGAAGATTTGTGGTTGGTTTTCCAAGATGTTTGGAACAACCTCCCAGCTGATTTCCTTCAACAACTACAGTATGTTCAAGTGGACCTAGAAGAAGTGATGCTGTTTTGAAGGTAAAGGGCAGGCACACCAATATTGATTTTATTTAGACTTCTCATTTGTTCATTTACTTTTTACTTTGTTAAATTATAAAAACAAATTGACACCTCTATTTTGGAAAGCGTTCTTACTTGGCAGCATTTTTGCTCACCCGCCTAAAGCTTTTGAATAGTGCTGTATATCAAAAACCAAAAACTGATCATTACTGTGAAATTTCATATATGAATACTTTTAAATTGCATTAATCTAAAACAGATTATATAAAATTAGATCAGATATTGGCAAATTCATGCTAGCCATGACATGGTAGCCATTCTTTGAAGGAACCCGATCCTAAAATGTATCAAACATATCTTTCCTGAGCCAAAGTCTGTAGGGGAGGAAATATCCAGGCTAATTAGAGACAGCCTTAGGCCGGTTTCACACGTCAGTGGCTCCGGTACGTGTGGTGACAGTTTCCTCACGTACCGGAGACACTGACTCACGTAGACACATTAAAATCAATGTGTCTCTGCACATGTCAGCGTGTTTTCACGGATCGTGTGTCCATCTGCAAAACATGGAGACATGTCAGTGTTCGTGGGAGCGCACGGATCACACAGACCCATGAAAGTCAATGGGTCCGTGCAAACACGTACCGCACACGGATGCTGCCCATGTGCCATCCGTGTGCAGCCTGATGACCACACGGAACAGCGCTACTGTAAGTGCTGTCCCCTGTGTGTGGTGCTGAAGCCGCCATTCATCCCTTCTGTCCTGCTTGGCTGAAAGCAGCGCTCTCAGGAGAGAAGGGATGAAAGATCAAGTTTTTTTTTTGTTTAAATTAAAGTTTGGGGGTCACCTCCCACCCCTCTTGCGCCCGCCCGCTTGCAGAGAAATACTCACCCAGCTCCTGCGATGCCTCCTCTCAGAGCCGACAGCTCGTCCTGTGTGAGTGGTCACGTGTTACCGCTCATTACAGTGATGAATATTCGGCTCCACCCTTATGGGAGGTGGAGCGCTGCAGGGGACAAGAGATGAATGCCGCCTTCAGCACCACACGCTGGGGACAGCGCTTACTGTAGCGCTGTCTCTCCTGCACAGTCCGTGTGGTCCTCAGGAGGCACACGGGCGCCGCCCGTGTGCCACACTGATGTGCCACGTGAGCACACGGACATGGATAACTCCGGTACCATTTTCTCCGGTACCGGAATTATCTGGACGTGTGAGACTGGCCTTAGGGCTCATTCAGATGTCCGTTTTATTTTGCATACGATAAAATTGGACTGATTATTCTGATCAGACTTTGATCAGGGTGAAGTGAGAATGTAGTTTGAATGTCATCCAAGTTTATCATATGTTGAGAAATGCGAAAAACTGAATTTCTCCACCTTCTCCATTCTGACAGTCTGAAAATTAGACCATCAAGGGTACGAGTGCTATTCATAAAAATCACAGATAGCACACATGTGCAAAAGTTGGATGTCTGAATGAGCCCTTAGGGTATGTACACAAGAAGTATTTTTTACTCAAAAGTATGAACATATACATTTCTATGTAAAAACAATTCACTGTGAATATTAGCTTCTTTTAACCGATAAGGTTTCAAAAGTTACCAAGTGCATAAAAGAAGTGACCTGTCCATTCTTCAGGCATTTTTCTGCTAGGAATAATCGGCCGAAGACACACACATTGAATGCGATATGCTAATGATACTTGGCTCCTGCCTTACTGCGAGTGTCAGTGCTCTGTGCTCCGATCATCTCGCATCAGAGGCGGAGGAGACGGAGGAATTAATTTCTCCATCTCCTCCACTGTCGGCGTCTGTGGGAATCACACTGCACTCAGGGGATATCCAAGTGCAGTGCCATGTTTCACACACGCCCTAAACTTGTATGGGTGCGTGCGATCTGAATTTTGGACAATCGCAGCATGCTGCATTTTTTTTCCTGTCCGATCGTGATCCAATAGGAGGAAGAAAAAAATGCCATTGAGAACAGAAGCATAGGATTAAATTGGTATGAATGTAATCTGATTTTTAAGTTAAAGTGATATAAAGAGCAAAGTGCATATGAAGATGTTCCACTAGTGCAAGGCAAATGCCACATAAAACATATGAATTACTGGGCAGACATAATATTACTACTATCTAGTGCTGGTTGACCACGTGGACCAATACGCGTTAAGAGGTGTCCTTCTAGGAAGCTAATGCAAAACGCGTACTAAGGGGACATCCTTCGGAAGTTAACACGAAACGCGCGTTAAGGAGTGTCCTTCAGAGGAAGCTAACGCGAAACGTGCATTAAAGGGTGTCCTTCAGAGGAAGCTAACATGAAAAGTGCATCAAAGGGGTGTCCTTCAGAGAATGCTAATGCGAAACGCACACTAAGGGGTGTCCTTCAGAGGAAGCTAATGCAAAATGCGCATTAAAGGGGTGTCCTTCAGAGGAAGCTAACGCGAAATGCGCATTAAAGGGGTGTCCTTCAGAGAAAGCTAATGCAAAGCACACATTAAGAGGTGTCCTTCCGAGAAAGCTAATGCGAAATGCGCATTAAAGGGGTGTCCTTCAGAGGAAGCTAATGCGAAACATGCATTAAGGGGTGTCTTTCATTGGAAGCTAATGCGAAACGCGCATTAAGGAGTGTCCTTCAGAGGAAGCTAATATGAAACGTGCATTAAAGGGGTGTCTTTCTTAGGAAGCTAACATGAAATGCGAGTTAAGGAGTGTCCTTCCGAGGAAGCTAACGCAAAACGCATGTTAAGGGGTTTCAGAACATGCCACTTGATGACGATATAATAGCTACATGTGAGTGCTAATATTATATTAGAGCAAAACCCACATATGCATTGCACATAATATACAGCTTTAAAGAAAAATATAGTTCATTTTATGTGATTGAATAAAGCTTTATTTGTGGAAAAGTCTTTATACCACTATGTATACCATGTGATTGTACCATGTGTTGTCTTATCATGTACTACCTCACAACCCTTATGTTTTTTTTAATTGTTTCTACTATATAATTGTCTAAGGGTCACTTCCGTCTGTCTGTCAAGGATATTCATTGGTCGCGGCCTCTGTCTGTCATGGAAATCCAAGTCGCTGATTGGTCGTGGCAAAACGCCCACGACCATTGCCACGACCAATCAGCGACGGGCACAGTCCGGCGGCAAAATGGCCGCTCTTTCCTCCCCGCAGTCAGTGCCCGCTCCGTACTCCCCTCCAGTCAGCCCTCACACAGGGTTAATGCCAGCATTACCAGAGCGCAGTGTAACGCACTCCGGTTACGCAGCTATTAACCCTGTGTGACCAACTTTTTACTATTGATGCTGCGTATGTATGCAGCATCAATAGTAAAAAGATCTAATGTTACAAATAATAATTAAAAAAAAAGGTTATTCTCACCCTCCGACGTCTCCCGCTGTCTTTGGCAGTGCAAGCGGCAGGTTCCGGTGCCAAGGATGCTATGCGAGAAGGACCTGCCATGATGTCACGGTCATGTGACCGCGACGTCATCACAGGTCCTGCGCTCATACCAACCCTGGGACGGTAACCGCTCCATGCAATGCGATCTCGCGAGATGATGACGTACGGTCTCGCAAGACCGCAATGCACTCTTGAGAGCGGGGCGCGCGAGGTGCATTGGTGCGAAGTGGGGGCCAACAGAAGGTGAGTATATAACTATTTTTTATTTTAATTCTTTTTTAACAGGGATATGATGCACACATTGATATATACTACGTGGGCTGTGCAATATACTACGTGGGCTGTGCAATATACTACGTGGGCTGTGCAATATACTGCGTGGGCTGTGCAATATACTCCGTTGCTGTCCACTATACTACGTGGGCTGTGCAATATACTACGTGGGCTGTGCAATATACTGCGTGGGCTGTGCAATATACTACGTGGGCTGTGCAATATACTGCGTGGGCTGTGCAATATACTGTGTGGGCTGTGCAATATACTGTGTGGGCTGTGCAATATACTGCATGGGCTGTGCAATATACTACGTGGGCTGTGCAATGTACTACGTGGGCTGTGCAATATACTACGTGGCTGTGCTATGTACTACGTAGGCTGTGTTATACACTACGTGGCCTGTTTTATACACTACGTGGCCTGTGTTATACACTACGTGGCCTGTGTTATATACTGTGTGCGTGGGCTGTTATATACTACGTGAGCGGTGTTATAAGCTACATGGGCTGTTATAAACTACGTGGCTGTGTTATATGATATGTAGGCTGTTATACACTCCATGGGCTGTGCTATATACTGCGTGGGCTGTGCTATAAACTACGTGGCTGTGCTATGTACTACGTGGCTGTGCTATATACTACGTGGCTGTGCAATATACTACGTGGCTGTGCAATATACTACGTGACTGTGCTATTTACTACGTGGGCTGTTATATACTACGTGGCTGTGCGACAGGCGCTAATTGGTCGCGGCCGGCTGAATCCTGTGTATTCAATGTATTATTCTAAAATCTTCATAAATAAACTACATACATATTCTAGAATACCTGATGCATTAGAATCGGGCCACCATCTAGTTATATACAGGTCCTTCTCAAAAAATTAGCATATAGTGTTAAATTTCATTATTTACCATATTGTAATGATTACAATTAAACTTTCATATATTATAGATTCATTATCCACCAACTGAAATTTGTCAGGTCTTTTATTGTTTTAATACTGATGATTTTGGCATACAACTCCTGATAACCCAAAAAACCTGTCTCAATAAATTAGCATATTTCACCCATCCAATCAAATAAAAGTGTTTTTTAATAACAAACAAAAAAACCAACAAATAATAATGTTCAGTTATGCACTCAATACTTGGTCGGGAATCCTTTGGCAGAAATGACTGCTTCAATGCGGCGTGGCATGGAGGCAATCAGCCTGTGACACTGCTGAGATGTTATGGAGGCCCAGGATGCTTCAATAGCGGCCTTAAGCTCATCCAGAGTGTTGGGTCTTGCGTCTCTCAACTTTTTCTTCACAATATCCCACAGATTCTCTATGGGGTTCAGGTCAGGAGAGTTGGCAGGCCAATTGAGCACAGTAATACCATGGTCAGTAAACCATTTACCAGTGGTTTTGGCACTGTGAGCAGGTGCCAGGTCGTGCTGAAAAATGAAATCTTCATCTCCATAAAGCATTTCAGCCGATGGAAGCATGAAGTGCTCCAAAATCTCCTGATAGCTAGCTGCATTGACCCTGCCCTTGATGAAACACAGTGGACCAACACCAGCAGCTGACATGGCACCCCACACCATCACTGACTGTGGGTACTTGACACTGGACTTCAGGCATTTTGGCATTTCCTTCTCCCCAGTCTTCCTCCAGACTCTGGCACCTTGATTTCCGAATGACATGCAAAATTTGCTTTCATCAGAAAAAAGTACTTGGGACCACTTAGCAACAGTCCAGTGCTGCTTCTCTGTAGCTCAAAAGTGGCTTTACCTGGGGAATGCGGCACCTGTAGCCCATTTCCTGCACACGCTTGTGCACGGTGGCTCTGGATGTTTCCACACCAGACTCAGTCCACTGCTTCCTCAGGTTCCCCAAGGTCTGGAATCGGTCCTTCTCCACAATCTTCCTCAGGGTCCGGTCTCCTCTTCTCGTTGTACAGCGTTTTCTGCCACATTTTTTCCTTCCAACAGACTTACCATTGAGGTGCCTTGATACAGCACTCTGGGAACAGCCTATTTGTTGAGAAATTTCTTTCTGGGTCTTACCCTCTTGCTTGAGGGTGTCAATGATGGCCTTCTTGACATCTGTCAGGTCGCTAGTCTTACCCATGATGGGGGTTTTGAGTAATGAACCAGGCAGGGAGTTTATAAAAGCCTCAGGTATCTTTTGCATGTGTTTAGAGTTAATTAGTTGATTCAGAAGATTAGGGTAATAGGTCGTTTAGAGAACCTTTTCTTGATATGCTAATTTATTGAGACAGGTTTTTTGGGTTATCAGGAGTTGTATGCCAAAATCATCAGTATTAAAACAATAAAAGACCTGACAAATTTCAGTTGGTGGATAATGAATCTATAATATATGAAAGTTTAATTGTAATCATTACATTATGGTAAATAATGAAATTTAACACTATATGCTAATTTTTTGAGAAGGACCTGTATAGTAAAGATCATTGTATTGTTATTTTAGAAACTTGAGTTCTCCATTTTTTTTAGTAGGGATATTTAGAAATAAAATCATCAGTAGACACTGAGCCGCACTGATAGTCTTAAAACTAACATCATGTCAATATGAAATCTGCATCTAATCTGAAGCATTACCGCAGGAATAGTCACAACTAAAGCCGCAGATTTGGTTATTAGACGTTGCAGACTTCCTGCTGCAGAGAATCCAGTGTATCAGTTCCTTGCTGATGTATCCTTTAGTTTTTGGAGGAATTATACTTTCTTTGATCAGTTTGAAAAGAAATAAAAGACATTTGTCATGGCTTTTTTCATAACATTTCTTTATAAGGCTTAAGGGACCCCTGATTTATAGGAAATACCATGCGGATGCAATCAACACACATAACAAAACTATGCTGATAAATACACAAAAAAAGAAGAAGATATATATAGTTGCTTTATATATAAAATATATTATAAAAATCCAGGGAGAAATCTTCCAGCCCTGCTACCGTCCCTGTATACAAATGAGGGTAACTTGGCAACTATGAAATTATCACTTGCCATGACTCATTCCTTTTCCTTGCACTACATGAATACCGATCACCACTAGATGGCAGTGCTCCCATTTCATTTTCTAGATGTGCGCACTTACTAGAAAAAGAGAAAATGACAAAAATCCTTTTTATTTTTTTTTTATCTTTCTCACACACTGTAAAATGTTATTCATATAAATTATATGTTTCCCTGAATCTTATCACAGTTTCAGAAAAAGAAGGAGAATCTCTATGAATTGTCAGCATTCCTCTTTCACATCTATCTTATTACTTAGCTTCCTCGGCAAATGTATTTTGAGAAATAGCAGCCCCTGTAGAGAAAGGTTAATAAGAGTCTGAGGCTGTGATTACCAATTAGGACTGAACAAGCATAGCGACTGCACCATGTAGACTGGAAAGCAAATTATATAATGACGAGATGTAGATAATTACTCATTTTTACTTATCGGAAAAGAGATAATAATCTATTTGTCGTATTATTGAATGGATAGCTATTAGGCCACACCATCTGAATCAATAAGGTAACAATGATCCTACAATGCGCGGATACCTCCCCAGAAACGGCACACTGCAGTACATCAAGCCGCGCGCTGACGGCAACCTCCGGAAAAGTGCAGCAGTTTTGGACATAGAGATTTTCCACTGTTGTCAAGTCTCCTATAAACTCTAACGTTAAAACCTTATTCCCTGCAAGATATCTTCTACTAACACTGAACCAATACTCGGCAATCATAAAATCTTGACGGACATCAGCCAGTAATATCATAGATTTCAGCTCTTCAATATTGCTGTATAACTAGCCAGGCTGGCCATTCAGCAGTATATTAAAGCTAAGCCAAATTAATTGCCAGCCATAAGGCCGGGGTCACACTAGCGTATAGCATCAGATGCGATATTATCATGACACTCGGAGCCGAGTATCATCTCGCGTGAGAGAATCGGAGCACAGGTGCAAAGGAGACGGAGAAAGAGATTTCTCCATCCCCTCCATTGTCGGCTTCCGCTGGAATCGCACTGCACTCGGGTGACATCCAAGTGCAGCGCGATGTTTCACACACACCTGTAGATTTCTATGGGTGAGTGCTATCTAATTCTTGCAGCCAATCGCGGAATGCTGTGATTATTTTTGTATGCCCAATCGGCATGAAGAAATAATTGCAGGTGTGCACTGGCTTATAGGATAATACTGGGGCCGAGAGCAATCTTATTTTTTTATCGGATGGCACTTATCTGATTTATTCGCTGTTATCCTGCTCTCCCAGGAGAGATATAACTAAAAAAACCTACTTAATATAATGGTGTCCTAATATTTCAGATTTCATTGAAAGGGGGTTGTCCACGATATTATATATATATATATATATATATATATATATTGTATATATTTAAAGATTTTTCTTTATTTTCGTTACTATGAAAATTGTAAATTAATACTGAAGGCATCAAAACTATGAATTAACACATGTGGAATTATATACTTAACAAAAAAGTGTGAAACAACTGAACATGTCTTATATTCTAGGTTCTTCAAAGTAGCCACCTTTTGCTTTGATGACTGCTTTGCACACTCTTGGCATTCTCTTGATGAGCTTCAAGAGGTAGTCACAGGGAATGGTTTTCCAGCAATCTTGAAGGAGTTCCCAGAGATGCTTAGCGCTTGTTGGCCCTTTTGCCTTCACCCTGCGGTCCAGCTCACCCCAAACCATCTCGATTGGGTTCAGGTCTGGTGACTGTGGAGGCCATGTCATCTGGCGTAGCACCCCATCACTCTCCTTCTTGGTCAAATAGCCCTTACACAGCCTGGAGGTGTGTTTGGGGTCATTGTCCTGTTAAAAAATAAATGATGGTCCAACTAAACGCAAACCGGATGGAATAACATGCCGCTGCAAGATGCTGTGGTAGCCATGCTGTTTCAGTATGCCTTCAATGTTGAATAAATCCCCAACAGTGTCACCAGCAAAGCACCCCCACACCATCACACCTCCTCCTCCATGCTTCACAGTGGTAACCAGACATGTAGAGTCCATTCGTTCACCTTTTCTGCGTCGCACAAAGACACGGTGGTTGGAACCAAAGATCTCAAATTTGGACTCATCAGACCAAAGCACAGATTTCCACTGGTCTAATGTCCATTCCTTGTGTTCATTAGCCCAAACAAGTCTCTTCTGCTTGTTGCCTGTCCTTAGCAGTGGTTTCCTAGCAGCTATTTTACCATGAAGGCCTGCTGCACAAAGTCTCCTCTTAACAGTTGTTGTAGAGATGTGTCTGCTGCTAGAACTCTGTGTGGCATTGACCTGGTCTCTAATCTGAGCTGCTGTTAACCTGCGATTTCTGAGGCTGGTGACTCGGATAAACTTATCCTCAGAAGCAGAGGTGACTCTTGGTCTTCCTTCCCTGGGGCGCTCCTCATGTGAGCCAGTTTCTTTGTAGCGCTTGATGGTTTTTGCAACTGCACTTGGGGACACTTTCAAAGTTTTCCCAATTTTTTGGACAGACTGACCTTCATTTCTTAAAGTAATGATGGCCACTCGTTTTTCTTTACTTAGCTGCTTTTTTCTTGCCATAATACAAATTCTAACAGTCTATTCAGTAGGACTATCAGCTGTGTATTCATCAGACG
Source organism: Ranitomeya imitator (assembly GCF_032444005.1). Taxonomy (NCBI): domain Eukaryota; kingdom Metazoa; phylum Chordata; class Amphibia; order Anura; family Dendrobatidae; genus Ranitomeya; species Ranitomeya imitator. Next base: position 766,847,062 of record NC_091283.1, read on the forward strand.
TCTGCACAACACAACTGATGGTCCCAACCCCATTTATAAGGCAGGAAATCCCACTTATTAAACCTGACAGGGCACACCTGTGAAGTGAAAACCATTTCCGGTGACTACCTCTTGAAGCTCATCAAGAGAATGCCAAGAGTGTGCAAAGCAGTCATCAAAGCAAAAGGTGGCTACTTTGAAGAACCCAAAATATAAGACATATTTTCAGTTGTTTCACACTTTTTTGTTAAGTATATAATTCCACATGTGTTAATTCATAGTTTTGATGCCTCCAGTGTGAATGTACAATTTTCATAGTCATGAAAATACAGAAAAATCATTAAATGAGAAGGTGTGTCCAAACTTTTGGTCTGTACTGTATGTATATATATATATATATATATATATATATAACATTTTTTTTTATAACTGCTGTAAGTCCTTCAAAATATAACCCCAAAACTTTTTTCAACCGTGCGGTCACTACCAACCCGTGATTATATCATCATTATGCTGTAACCACTGCAGCCAATCACTGGCCTCTTGTGTAATGCACCAGTGTCCCACAAGAGTCCAATAATTGGCTGCAACAGTGAGGTGGGTAGATGGCAAAGTGACTGCAGACTTGTGTAACCTACAGACAGTGACAGGTTGGCACCGTTATACTGATTATAATGATACCTTGGTTGATGAAATCCGTCTTGTGGTTGTTGTTTAATCTTTATTTGCAGTTTTCAGTTAATGAGATTCTCATGCTCTGGGGCGGTCTGTGGGCGGGGCTGTTGGTGGCGCTTTATGTGGTGCTCTCCTTATTTATTCATCTATATGGTATATGACCGGTCACTGATCAATCACAGACCTGCCCCTATTTTACATACTGTATATCTTACTGTTTGAGAAAAAAAATTACATTCATTATGCAGGCACGAGAGCATGATACGATCTATAATATCCATCTATTCATTTTATTTAGGCATATAAATTTCTTGAGAAAAAAATATCTTAATCAAAATGGTACCAGCACCCGTGCCTGCGCAGTAGCCGCCAGCGCCATTTTACTAAAGAGAAAAAAATTGTCTCCATTAAAATGGAGCCGGCTGAGCATGCACAGTAGGATCATTCAGAAGCGATAGATGCCACTACACAGCCGCAGCCGCTGGCACCATTTTGTTAGAGGCAAAAAAAATTTGACTCCATCAAAATGGCATCCGCAATGGTGCCTGGGCAGTAGCATCTGTCAGAGATCCGACTGATGCTACTGCACAGGCGCTGACGGTGCTATCTTAATAAAGACAATTTTTTTCCCCGATAGCAAAATGGCGGTGGCGCCTGCGCAGTGGCATCTATTGCGTTCCGAATTATGCTACTGCAGAGGCGCGGCTGCCGGAGCCATTTCCATTAAGATAATTTTTTTTCTCAACAAATTTATATGCCTAAATAAAATGAATAGATGCATATTATAGATTGTATCATGCTAGAGTGCCGGTGGCGCCGCCGGAACCTGCATCATGAATGTAATTTTTTTTTCAAACAATAAGATATACAGTATGTTAAATATGGGGCAGGTCAGTGAGGGATCAGTGACATGTCAGATGAATATGTAAGCAGAGCACAATATAAAGTCCCGCCCACGGGCTGCCCCGGAGCACGAGCATGTCATTAACTGAAAGCTACATATAAAGATTAAACAACAACCACAAGACGGATTTCATCAACCAAGGTATCATTTTAGTGAGTATAATGTCGCCAACGTGACACTGTATGTAGGTTATTGAGTACAATCCTGCAGACAGGTTCACTTTAAGAACAAACAACCCCTTTAAGGCTGAAGTTACATGGTGACTTCGGCCAGAACACAAGTTGTGCAGTCAATGTTCACTAGGTGTTGCTGCTCCATCGCACCGCATTACAAGTCAATGGAGTATGTGACAGCAGCAAGCAAGTTTCTCTCCACAATGCAGCGCTGCCCCATTCACTTATATTGCACTGTGATGTAGCAGCAACACTCAGCGCTCTTTTGCTGCGCAACCTGTGTGTGCCAAAGTCATTGTGTAGTGCTAGCTAAAAAGGTTGGAAAAAAATTCCTGTGCTATATCCCGAACAACCTCTTTAAAGGTTAAATGTGATCTCACAATACAACTAAAATTTATCAAAAATAAAACCAAAATGCATAAGAAAAAGGTGTCATAATGGCCACAGTCACTAGTCAGGTAATTTGCTTTTATTTTATAGCATTAATTTGATTGGTGACAAAGATCAGTTACCACTGGTATGCCAGTTCTCTACTGGTTTGACTGGGTATAATATATATCAATCTTCCATGTAAGTAAATAAAATGGAAATATGAAGAGATCCCACAAATAATGCCAATTAAAATATAACTTTTATTACATCTTATTAAAACAATTTAAAAAGCAACAATACCGTATAGTGGAAGCCGAACGGAATAAACCATAACCAAGTATAAATCAGTAAATTGAACAATCATACATAATGACAAAAAGGTCTGGAAAGGAGTCCACATAATGCAACCATAATGGTGTATCAAGATATTTTTCTATGCAACCCGTATCTTTGGTACATAACCAATGTTAACAAAGATCTACTCAGCCATGGAGAGGATAATAAGGATAATCCCTGTTATAAGCCAATAAAGATGACAAATGCCAGCCCAAAAGTTTATATAAAGTGCTTACCGCATCTCACATGTGTACCCACTCACCCCGACGTACGTTTCGCCACCTGCTTCTTCCGGGGGCGTGACAGAAAGGTTGGTCAGAAGAGCTAAAGACTATTATGCCGCGGTATCAAGTACATAGTACGGTTAGCACACACTGTATCATTCCTAGCATCATAATCCTTAATATTAAAAATAATCTTTACTTTTATATAGCGCTAACATATTCCACAGCGCTTTACAGGTTGCACACATTATCATCGCTGTCCCCGTTGGGGCTCACAATCTAAATTCCCTATCAGTATGTCTTTAGAATGTGGGAGGAAACCGGAGTACCCAGAAGAAACCCACGCAAACACGGAGAGAACATAGAAACTCTTTGCAGATGTGGTCCTTGGTGGGATTTGAACCCAGGACTCCAGCGCTGCAAGGCTGCTGTGCTATCCACTGCGCCACCGTGCTGCCCTAACTGATAACACAAACTGCCTGCAATGAAGATTCCCGATTCTTATCCTCTTATCTTTTTATGACAAATTAAGAGTACAGATGAGCGGATCAATCTGCAGAAGTTTGAATTTGAGTCGAATTTTCCCACAAACAAAAGTATATTTTAATCAATAGATCTGGGTATAATAATAAGTTTCACAATTGGATGTGCTGAAATAAAATGTTCCTGTTCTGAGATAATCTTATAAATATGCCCCTGCTGTGTACTGTATAATGGCCGTGTCTGATCACACCACATCTCCTGGGCAGGGGAGGAAGCAAAAGAGTATACAGACAGGACAGTATGGGATCACAGATGATTCTTTCTTTGAAGTAAAACATTGTTTAAAAGCAGGCAGGGATATGGTTATTCTGCAATCCCATGCCGTCCTGTCTGTATACTCTTTTGCTTCCTCCCCTGCTCATGAGATGTGGTATGATCAGACACGGCCATTACACAGTACACAGCAGGGACACATTTATAAGATTATCTCAGAACAGGAACATTTTATTTCAGCACATCCAAGTGTGGAATTTATTATTATTCTAAAATCTATTGAGCTATTAAAATGAACTTTTGTTCATGGGAAAACCCTTTAAACTTGTAGATTCCCACAAATTTGAACACTTTATAATTTGATTCGCGAAGATCCCCCCAAAACATTTCATACATTGCTGAAGACTCACAAAGCGGGCTAACGATGTCAGGTGTGGACATGCAGGCCTCCCTATAATGACTTGCAGCTATCACATCACATGATGCAGCGCAACAAATTCAGATGAGGCTATCATAGCCAATATATGAGATGAGGACCGGCTAAGCAAGCAGCTCCCATTTTAGGATATTACAACTTAGGGATAGGCAGTCAGAGCCCACAACTCATTACACACAGGCACAGAGGAACACTTAATGTTTTGCGGTGTACTACTGCAGTGCTGAAGTATGTTGAAAATTGGAGTAGTAGTATCAATCTGTGAAGAATAATAAGGCCGGGGACACACACAACGTATAAAAAAACAGTCCGTTTTTCACGGACGAGAATCGCACAAATGTTACCAAAACAGTGATCCGTGTGCAGTGCGAGGATGCGATTTTCTCGCATCAAATGATCCGTGTGACATCCGTGTGACATCCGTATGGCATCCGTGTGGTGAGATTTTCTCACACACTTGCAAAATGAGCAAATAATGGCTGAGCCTTTCCTGTCACCTGCCCAATGCCTGAGAATTTCTCGCAAGTCACACTGATGGTCCGTGTGCTGTGCTATTTTTTCTCACCCCCATAGACTTTCATTGGCGATTCTCGGCCGAGAAACGCTGACAATCGCAGCATGCTGCGATTTCACTCGGATCCTGAATACGGCCGAGAAAATATCGGATGATGGGAGCTGCCCCATAGATTAACATTGGGACGAGTGCTATGCGATTTTTTATCGCATTGCACTCGTCCGTATTACGGTCTAGTGTGACCCCGGCCTAATACAAATATTCATGTGATAAGGAAGTGCTGGATCTGCATAGTCAGTGTGACTGTGAATTGATCCGTGATATATTCTGCACTTTAATGACATTTCTTTTTTATTTTTGACACACTTTAAACCAGGAGTGTAGCGTAGGTCCTCTCAGTCCTACTTCTACCAAAATAAAATACTCAAACCAAAGCTTGCCTGTCAGAGAAAGTGTGCTTGATGGATTATGAGATGGACAAGTCATGATTTTTTTTAATGGCAAAAGAAAAAAGTCCACAGTCAGGAAACTGTGTCTGACCATGCAGGAACCATCGTGTGATCATACCACAGCTCCTGGGAAGGGGATTAAGCAGAAGAGAATACAGACAGGAAAGTACAAAATTGTAAATGATTCTTTCTTTGAAGTAAGACATTGCTTAAAAATAGGCAGGGAAATGTTTTACCTCACAAGAAGAATCAGCTGTGATCCAGTGCTGTAATGTATATATCCTCTTTTTCTCCCCCCCCCCCTTCCTTGCTCAGGAGATGTGGAATTATCAGGCCATGTTCCTGTACGGTCAGACACGGCCATTACACAGTACACAGCTGGGACACATTTATAAGATTATCTCAGCACAGGAACATTTTATTTAAACACATCTAATTGTGGAAGTTACTATTATTCCAAGATCTATTGATTAAAATCAACTTTTGTTCTTGGGGAAATCCCTTTGAACACACCTGTCTACCTCACACAATGTACATGTTGTAAAAAAAATATTTTTTGCACACACTCCCTTGTTGTAATTGTTCAATATCAAACTAGAGATGTGTGAATCTTTTAAAATTGTGCCTCAAAATTTGATTTGCGGCAATACTGGAAAGCTTATACTTGCTTGTAAAATACATGTGGGGGAGAAGAGAGAGAAAGGACCTTGCTGACGATAAGAGCTTACACTTTATTGGTGAGAGAGAGAGACAGAACCTGCTGACCATAAAAGCTTATACTATACATAAGTGTGAAAGAGCTTGCAATGTACTGGAGAAAGGAGACCCCACTGACCATAAGAGCTTACACTCTACAGGAGAGAGATAGGACCCCACTGACCATAAGAGTTTACACTGTACAGGAGAGAGAGGACCCCACTGACCATAAGAGTTTACACTCTACGGGAGAAAGAGAGAGGACCCCACTGACCATAAGAGCTTACACTCTACAGGAGAAAGAGGACCCCACTGACCATAAGAGCTTACACTCTACAGGAGAGAGAGGACCCCACTGACCGTAAGAGCTTACACTCTACAGGAGAAAGAGGACCCCACTGACCATAAGAGCTTACACTCTACAGGAGAAAGAGGACCCCACTGACCATAAGAGTTTACACTCTACAGGAGAAAGAGGACGCCACTGACCATAAGAGTTTACACTCTACGGGAGAGAGAGGACCCCACTGACCATAAGAGACTACACTCTAGATGAGAGAGAGGACCCCACTGACCATAAGAGTTTACACTCTACAGGAGAAAGAGGACCCCACTGACCATAAGAGTTTACACTCTACAGGAGAGAGAGGACCCCACTGACCATAAGAGTTTACACTCTACAGGAGAGAGAGGACCCCACTGACCATAAGAGTTTACACTCTACAGGAGAAAGAGGACCCCACTGACCATAAGAGCTTACACTCTACAGGAGAGAGAGGACCCCACTGACCATAAGAGTTTACACTCTACAGGAGAGAGAGGACCCCACTGACCATAAGAGCTTACACTCTACAGGAGAAAGAGGACTCCACTGACCATAAGAGATTACACTCTACATGAGAGAGAGAGGACCCCACTGACCATAAGAATTTACACTCTACGGGAGAAAGAGAGAGGACCCTACTGACCATAAGAGTTTAAACTCTACAGGAGAGAGAGGACCCCACTGACCATAAGAGTTTACACTCTACGGGAGAGAGAGGACCCCACTGACCATAAGAGTTTAAACTCTACAGGAGAGAGAGGACCCCACTGACCATAAGAGTTTACACTCTACGGGAGAAAGAGAGAGGACCCCACTGACCATAAGAGTTTAAACTCTACAGGAGAGAGAGGACCCCACTGACCATAAGAGTTTACACTCTACAGGAGAGAGAGAGGACCCCACTGACCATAAGAGTTTACACTCTACGGGAGAAAGAGAGAGGACCCCACTGACTGTAAGAGTTTAAACTCTACTGGAGAGAGAGGACCCCGCTGACCAAAAGAGCTTACACTCTACAGGACAGAGAGAGGACCCCACTGACCATAAGAGCTTACACTGTACAGGAGAGAGGACCCCACTGACCATAAGAGCTTACACTGTACAGGAGAGAGAGAGGACCCCATTGACCATAAGAGCTTACACTACAGGAGAGATAGAATACCCCACTGATCATAAGAATTTACACTCTACAGGAGAGAGAGGACCTTGCTGATTATAAAAGATTACCTTGTACAGAAGAGAGTGAGCTTCCCAGTGACTCTGGAGATGGAAAGCGGGCTTGCCATACAAACTGTGCTCCATTGGGAACCGCTGATCAGCGATGGCCCACATATTGACACCACTGTACAAGGTATGATATTCCATAATATGTCACAGCTGCGGGGCATCATGGGGAGGCCTGTGTGTAAACACATAATTACCTATCACTGCGCTCTGATGAATCAAAATGGTGGTAAATGGTGTGGGGTATGTTTTTTTTCCAAACCATGAATCAAGTCTCCGAATGTTTAAAATTCGAATTTCAAACGATCCACACTCAACTGTAGCTAAAAGCATTACAAGTGGAATAACTGACCCATTTCAGGACTGATGTCGGCATTTCAACTCCTGAACATTTTAAAAACATAACACACATGCTCTAAATAGTTATAAAAGGCAGTCTAGGCCGCCACAGAGAATGGAACCAGTGCATGTATGTAAGTTGTTGGAAGATACCATATTTGTGGTATACCATAAGTTCACCTTACTAGAATCTACATGACTTATATTAGAACATTATTTCCTTTTAAGACAGTAAGTAATCATGGCATGTTTTTTAAAAATTGTGGGTCTGTGCAAAATTAAAATGGGGCTCAAAATGCTAAGTAGAGTAATATTTATTATATTAAGAAGACATTAAAATGCTGATCTCTGCCATTTCTAGGAGCATTGCTAGAGCTATGTTCACATATTGTGTTTTTTTCAGCAGTTTTATGCAAATTTTCACCTGCGTTTTATAGCACCAGCAAAGTCTATGAGATTTCAGAAATCTCATGCACAGTTTGTTTTTTGTCCTCAGTATTTTGTGCAAAACCATGGGTTTTGCAGAATGCAGCATGCCACTTCTTTCAGTGTTTTTTCAGCATTTTTCACCAATTGAAAGCAATGGGTGGTTAAAAAAACGCTGAAAAAACCCAGGTATCAGTTTTTGCTGCGTTTTTTTTGTGCCAAAACCTGGTGAAGTAGAATAAGATTATTTTTCTTGCATGCCCAAGAGATAAATGTACCATTACAAAATGCAGGAAAAAAAGGAACAAAAAGCGCAGCAAAAAATACAACAAAAATTAAGAAAAACCTGCTTTTTTGCAGCACGTTTCTTACTGCCAAGCGAGCAGGTTTTGCCTGCAGGAAAAAAAAAACGCATAAAAAAACGCAATGCGTGAACATAGCCTTAAAAGTGCGGAGGTAAAAGTACTAAAGCATGCCCATCCCCCTCAGGAGAAAAAAATATGTATATGTATGAACTGTTATCAAATAATACCATTTGTCCATATTACTACATCTGCTTTGTAGTGACCCAAATTCAGAGGTTTAGAAATTATTATTATTATTTATTATTATAGCGCCATTTATGCCATGGCGCTTTACATGTGAGGAGGGGAAATCATACTAGAATTGTAGTAACTATGGTTGCCTCCTAAAAACTGTTGCACAGACAGTGCCCTCAAAGAATAATAAATATGGTAAATAAAATAGCAGATAGAAAGTGCCCCTAAAAGTAATACTACTTAAAAGATAGTTCCCCATATTGTGCCTGAGACGTTATGGGTATCACAGACATATAAATGGGGACCAGAGGCAAATATATTACTTACCTCCTCAAGCCCCCCATATCGGCTTTATTAGCAGTAACTTCCCTATCAATCTACAAGCAGAGTGTAAACTGCTGTATGTTAGCGAATAGCTGTATGTAGTTCATAATTAAAAGGAATCTTCTAACTCAGGGGAGGGCAATTCATTTTCCCAAAAGGCCACAGGAGTGACAATTAGTGTGGTGGAAGACTAAGCCAACTGTCACGAGTGTGTAACGCCAACCTGGGAGATCTGGGGGTAGAAGATCACTGCATATTGTGAATCGCAGATCTTCCATTTAGCCTATGTACTTGGATCCCATACTAAATGAATTTGGTTTCCTTTGGTGCTGAAGAGGTTAACAACCCTTTCTATGCTAGTCAGAAATATGCTGCTCCATTTCAGCTGCTTCTGATCTGGTCTTTAACTGTTCCTATAAAACCTGGCCAGACATTCTCTGTCCTTCCCGTGAAAGCTCTGCTTCATTGCTCTTAGGAGATGCTGTGCTGAATAAGAGTTCCTTATTGCTATTGATAGATTTGTCTTTCTCTGCTGTGTGATAAAGCTAAGTAGTTGAAGTTTGGAGTTGTGGTGTTCTGTAGTTTGCTGTTGTATGTGTATATTTATCTCCTGCTCCCTTTTCCCATTTAGTTTATTCCTCCCTGTCCCTATCCCCCTCCCAATTGTTGGTTAGTGCTTTTGTATGACAGAGGTTTTCTGTTATCCTTGTTTTGTCTTTGTGTGTAGTTTACCTTTCATTTCTGTCACATGCCTAATAGGGTTGAGGAAGGTACAGGTTGGGGTTTTTACGGGAGCATAGTAAGGACACTTAGCCTCTCTACCTTTAAGAGCAAACCCCGAACAGGGATAGTTAGGGTCCCTGCTTCAGGGAAGTTTGAAGCCCCTCTTCCTTACTGAAGACCATCACATGTTGACACCAACAGGCTGAACTTAATTCTGCTCAATATTATTATTATGATTATTAATATTTCCCATTCTTTTACCACTTCATATTGACCATAAATATGCTGACTAGATCCTACTGTTAATACTTATGATTGGGCTTACTGTAATATGTATTCCTAACCTGTAACAAATAATCAAAACCATATCATTTACCGATTTTTATAAAGTATATACAAATAGTAAATCATACTGAACAACAATGTCCAATGCAATATGATGCTCCCACAAGCCCCCCATAGAGTGTGAGATCTCCACAGAGCCCCTCAGACAGTATAATGGCCCTCAAAAAGTATGATGTCCCCAGACACTAGCTCGCACAGTATGATATGCCCAAACAGTCCATTCTCAGTATGAATTCCTTACAAAGCCCCCCACACAGTATGATATCCACAATACAATAATTAATCAGAGAACGCTATTGGCCTTGATTGCACCTTAAAAGTAAATGTTAATGACCTTCTAGACGTGTGCTGAAATGGAGAGTTCCCCTTTTCATCGATGTAATCCCACTGCTCACTTTATATATACTTGAAGAGTTTCTAATCATTTCTGGATAGGAACCAACCCATTTTAAGACTAGGAATTAGCTTTACAGTGCATGGCTTTACAGTGCATGATTCAGATTTTAATTATTCATTTACCTTCATTTTGCATTTAATTACTTTGCTTTTGTTTCCTAGTTAAGTACGTTACTGTTCTAAGAAGTCTGTAGTGAATAAGAAATCAGGAGACTAATAGCTAATAATTAGCTTATAAATTAGTTGCATACAACAGGTTTGCAAACACATCTTGCCTAATCAACACAAATATCTTGGTCCTGTACGCGGTATTTGCCAACTTGTAAATTAGGAGACCCTGGCATGTATGTTGCACGGCTGGATAATTAATGACCTTGTTGGCGTGATGTGGGCAAACACAATACAGAGCCAAACTTAAATCATCACCATATTGTTTGCCAAGGCCAATAATAATATATAACTGTACTACATACATCTCATATCTTCAGCTCCACCTTCAGCAATTACATAATTGAATTTCTCATATCCAATTACTTTAGCCTTCGAAATTTTTGCTTTTCTGCCAGCAGATTAGTGGACGTTTTACGCCACCCATCAATCCTAATTTACGATAGTCTTGCCCAGACCTTTCTATTGGCCCAACACTCTATGGTTGGATTCATTGTCCATATACGAACCGCACTGCTTGGACTGAGTAGACGTCTCCTGATCCAAACTTACAGCCTCATAGACACATATAAGGGTGGAGACAAGCGGTCAGTTTGGGTATTGTGGTGCGTATATGGACCATGAACCCAACTTAGCTCTGATTTTATAAAGAGCCATACGCATATTTTTTTTTAGATCTTGTTATACTATATGGCATGCCATAGTATGGTGCTATTTGCGGAAACCACATAAGTTGGCAGACTGGCACCTGTGGGTCACTCTGTTCATGCAGCAATGCCATGTACATGGGTGCCAAATCTAATCTAGGTGCCATAAAGGGATATTCACAATTTTAGTAAACTATACTATATTATTCTGACTTCTGGGACCCCATAAATCCCAAGAATACACATTCCAGTGTATCCCCTTCACAGTTTTTCTTCTGCACAGAAGTATTCCCGGTCATGCATTGCAGTTCCGGTTCACCCTCTATAGACGGGTTGCCGTTGTGCAAGAAAAAGCTGCAAAATGTTCAATGGGGGTCCCAGAAGTCAGAGCCCCAGCGAACATTAAGTGATAGTATATCCTAGTTATGTGCCATCACTTTCTAAGATGGAAAGACCCCGTTCTGCCATTTAAATGATTGCAAATGTAATGCACAAGTAATTTTCACCGATCCCAAGTGATAATATCTTGACATTTCCCAATTGCACTTCAGAAAATAAGGTGATCTTATTTTAAAGCGTCTTCGACGAAGCAGCATTGGTTTAAGCATGTGAAGGTTAAAAAGCAACATAATTTATAGAAATGATAAAAGGAACAAGCTGAATGTAGATTTCTCAACAATACTATCTCAGCATCATGCTTACCCATGAATTTTAGCACAAGAGATTAAAAAGCGTCATGAATCAGGAAAAGAGAACATATCCACAGCATGGCCTCCCAATAATTGCTCAGTGAGAACTATCTATGTGTCACCCTAGTCCTCCATATTTCATCTCCGCTACACTTAAAGCAAACTCTCCTATAAAATGGTGCAATTCGAGCAGATCTGTCCTTCTTATAGCATTTGTAATGCATAAATGTACAGACATAACATGTGAAAAGTGGACGTGATTGAAATTTTAGGCAAAGCTCAACTTGTTAGGGGTGTGGTCACAATTTATCAAGGAAACAAAAAATTAATATTATGTTCTGAATATTTCCCTTGAATGGAAGCTATTATCCGAAAACAGAAGTGTGACTATGTCTGAGCAAATGAAATATTGATAAATCCTCCGGCCCAGATGGCATTCATCCACGGATACTGAGGGAACTGAGCTCAGTAATTGACAGGCTGCTGTATCTTATATTCTTAGACTCTCTTGTGTCAGGGGTGGTGCTACAATATTGGAGGAGGCTGACGTGGTGCCGATATATAAGGTAAAAAGGTGGATCTAGGCAACTACCGTCCGGTAAGCCTGATATCTGTAGTGTGCAAAGTTTTTGAGGGGATCATAAGAGATGATCTGCATAAATATATTGTAGATAATAATATAATAACTCACAACCAGCACGGATTCATGAAGGATAGGTCATGTCTAACTAACATGTTGGGTTTTTAAGAGGAGGTAAGTGCAAATCTGGATATTGGTAATGTGACTGACATGATTTATCTGAACTTTTCAAAGGGATTTGATAACTGTACCACAAAACAGCCTTATACTGAAGATACAGAAGCAAGGACTGGGGAAACTATATGCAGATGGGTAAGGAATTGGCTAAATGATAGGAAACAATCGATAGAGAGAAAATGTGACCGGCACTGAAAAGCTGTGTATCAAAGCAATTTTACGTGTGATCTTACATGGAGTGGACGCTATTGGCCTCTGATGAGATCCAGGTGGTGCTCTGCACACAGAATCCAGGAATCAAAGTGAACAGGTATAAGAAAGAAATGGAAAGAGAAGGAGATCCAGCTCAACGAAATAGTGAAAAATCCATAATTTATTTCACTTAAAATATAGTGAAAGGACAAAACATCAGCATACAGAAAAAATTATAAAAATTTTTTTTCTGTATGCTGATGTTTTGTCCTTTCACTATATTTTAAGTGAAATAAATTATGGATTTTTCACTATTTCGTTGAGCTGGATCTCCTTCTCTTTCCTGTTCGTCCACGCCCTGACACAGCGGTTCCGTGCTCCGAGCCCTTGGGAATGTCGGTATGGTGAGCTGGATTTTGTTTTTTCCTATAAGAAAGAAATGCAGCACTCACCATCTGTCTTCAGCTAAAAATGTCCTTTATGTAGCACTTAAGCCTTCACAAACATGATGCGGCATCAGCAGGAGTATACGTGGGAGCGGGGGAGTGACAGGAGAGGATGGCCGTTTCGTGCACTACGCTTCTACGGGTCCACATGGACCCGTAGAAGCGTAGTGCGCGAAACGGCCGTCGTCCTCTCCTGTCACTCCCCCGCTCCCTCATATACTCCTGCCGATGCCGCATCATGTTTGTGAAGGCTTAAGTGCTACATAAAGGACATTTTTATCTGAAGACAGATGGTGAGTGCCGCATTTCTTTCTTATACCTGTTCATTCTAAATGATAGGAAACAAAGCTATCGTAAATGGTACGTTCGCTAAATGGGATATAGTCAGCAGTGGGGACTACAGGGATCTGTACTGGGAGCAGTGGGGATCGCAGGGATCAGTGCTAGGACAAATTCTTTTTAACCTCTTTATTAATAACCTAGTGGATGGGATTGAGAGTAAAGTGTCAGTCTTTGCTGATGACACCAAACTACAGTATGTAGGATACTAAAATCTGTACTTGACATTGCAATATTGCAAAACGATCTTGATAAGATGTCTGAATGGGCAAACACTTGGCAAATGAGGTTAAGGCTATGTTTTTTTTTCACGTTTTTGCCGCTAATTTATACATTGGGAAGCTCCGGAAAAAAACACACAAAAAACGCGCAAAAAACGCATCAAAAACGCAATAAAAAAACACATGTGGATTTCCAGAAGAAAAAGTCCGGTTTTGTTTAGGAAAATTCTGCAGAAAATCGTGACGTGTGCACATAGCCTTAATGTAGATAAATGTAGAGTAATGCACCTAGGACATAGTAATCCTATTGCTGCATATACATTAAATGGAAATATACTTGGGACTACAGAACAGAAGGACTTGGGTATTCTGGTTACAAGTAAGCTGAGCAGCAGTACTCAATGTCAAGCAGCAGATGCAAAAGCAAATAAGATTTTAGGTTTTTTAGAAAGAGATATAAAATCCATGATCCTGACAACACAGGATCCACCAATCCCAATAGGTGATGTCACAGCTGACCCTGCTCCACATTCCTTCACAATGACCTTTTAATGTGCGCATTGGATGCTTCAAAATAAAAGCTAGGGTTAGGGTTTGTACATTGTACATGTGTTGTTTCCTTAATCAATGGTAGGTTAAAGTCTAAAATGCCTCATTGGCCAATATGAAAATTGCAAGATTTATATTTGTATTTTTGAATACAAATTGTGATGTATAAAAGAAAATATTGGCATTTTGCTTTTTTTTAGAAAATACATTTAATGCAAAACTTGATTTATACAATAGGTCATTGTCTGATAGCTTTCCACTAAGGATAGAGCAAGATGGAGCAGTTGGCCACTTGTGGCTGGAATTTTGCCCAGACTATGACTTTGCTTTGACTAGCATCCCCTTAAAGTTCTGTTGAAGTAACTACCTTTTTTTTCAGAATTGGTTAAAGAGATTGTCCGATCTTAATTTAAAAGTCTGCAGCCACTTTGTGTGACTGCAGACTTGTGAATCCTCACATCATGTGCGCTGTACGCTGTGAGGATTCTCCTGTGCCAGTCATGTCCCCGCAAGTATGCAACATGCATTCTGACAAGATGGGAGCGGCCTTCCTCAATGCAAGTGTATTGAGTGAGGCCAGAAACAGTCAGAATGTGGCAAGGAGTATGCATATTGCATACTTGCAGTCACATGACTGCCGCTCCCAGCACCGGGGAATCCCCATAGTGCACAGTGCACATAATGGGAGGATTCACAAGTCTGCAGTCACACAAAGTGACTGCAGACCTTTACTTTAAGATTAGACCCCTTTAAGCACAATATATACTTAAAACCAAAACAAATAAATTGATGCCACAAGAGTGTATAGAAAAATGAAAACAATTTTATTCACAAGAAAAAACCATATAAAATGATGTCAATGTGTATGATGCCTCAAAAAAATCGAACTAGAGAAAATGCACAGCAAGATTGGGCACAAAGAACTACAATGGATGAAGTAAACGCTGCATGGCACCTATAGTGATAGCTGCAGTGTATTATAAATTAGCCAATGATCCAGACAGTACAAACACCTAGTGAGATACTGTAAAGACAAAAATTGCCACTATTTCAACCTTGAAGCAATGTCTATAGTGCATGGAGTGCTCTTCATAACCACCTGCTAAGCCATCAGTACTAGAGAAACCATGAAAAAAGTGCATATGAACTTTGTAATACCTGTAGTGTGCCCAAGCTGCTGTTACAACCCACCCCGATGCGCGTTTCACCTGTTCTTCTTTAGGGACGCCCCCGGAAGAACAGTTAAAACGCGCATCGGGGTGGGTCGTAACAGCAGCTTGGGCATGCAGCGTTTACTTTATCCATTGTAGTTTTTTATGCCCAATCTTGCTGTGCACTTTCTCTAGTTCGATTTTTTGAGGCATCTATATATACACGTTGACAAGATTTTATATGATTTTTTTCTTGTGAATAAAATTGTTGTCATTTTTTCATACACTCCTTGTGCCATCAATTTATTTGTTTTGGCTTTGAGCATACACAGTTCTATACGGGGTGAGACCTACTGTATGTTGTTTAGGCTATAGGGACTAACATGTATGCCCTTTAAAGGGAAACTGTCACCTGAATTTGGTGGGACCAGTTTTCGGTCATATGGGCGGAGTTTTCGGGTGTTTGATTCACCCTTTCCTTACCCGCTGGCTGCATGCTGGCCGCAATATTGGATTGAAGTTCATTCTCTGCAATCTTGCCTTGCGCAGGCGTGTACTACGGAGGACAGATAATGAACTTCAATCCAATATTGCGGCCAGCATGCAGCCAGCGGGTAAGGAAAGGGTGAATCAAACACCCGAAAACTCCGCCCATATGACCGAAAACCGGTCCCGCCAAATTCAGGTGATAGGTTCCCTTTAAGCACATGCTTGCTTTGGGTTCACCGGAAACCATACAAGACATGTCAGAAGAGATGCTGGCATGCAAGAATGCAAGTAAACTGTTGTATATCTATGTTGCCCAGAAGCTTCAAAATACTCCTCCAGTCATATGTTTTTTTTTAAAGGCTCGATCCCATATCAGACAGTTATGATATATCCACGGAGGTCCCACATCTGGGACCTATACTAATCTCAAGAATAGGGCCTAATTTGTACCAATGGCAGAGGGGAGGTGACAGTGTATGAGTATGTGTATCTCACCTCATTCACCTCTATGGTAATTCTGCATTCAGTCATTTCTAGTGTCGCAAGCCCCGAGCCTTGTTCTTGTATTATATAATGATGATAATCATATATTCCACAATCGTCTAGGCCTTTAAATAACTATGATCTTATACTGCCCTCCTAAAATAGTGACCACTGCAGCTGAAATCAATGGCTGCAGCTTCCCTGAGCTTACATTGCTAGGAGTTTCCGAAGACAGATCCATAATAATTAACAGATTGCTGGACTTCCTTTATTATAAGGGAACTAGATGGCAGCCCGATTCTAAAGAATCGGGAGTCTAGAATCCATATATACTTGAAATTCGGCAGGAGCTTGAAGAGCAACGTCACTGGGCCCGCCTCCACGCAGTAGAAACTTGCTGTGAGGTAAAAATTCAAAAATCACACCAAAATGGCGGGCGGAGTGTGTCACAGTACGGCACGTTTCTGATTGGTCGCTCGCAGCAGGCGGCAACCAATCAGACACTGGACACTGTTGACGTCACTTATCTCCGGACATTAGCTCCGGACATTAGCTCCGGACATTAGCTCCGGACATTATCTCCGCACATTAGCTCCGGACATTAGCTCCGGACATTAGCTTCGGACAAAGCCACGGAAGTTGGCACAAATTGCAGGAAGTAGTATTCTAGGCAATTATATATTAGATAATTGCGTAGAATACTACTTCCTGCAATTTGTGCCAACTTCCGTGGCTTTGTCCGGAGCTAATGTCCGGAGCTAATGTCCGGAGCTAATGTCCGGAGCTAATGTCCGGAGATTAATTGCCTAGAATACTACTTCCTGCAATTTGTGCCAACTTCCGTGGCTTTGTCCGGAGCTAATGTCCGGAGCTAATGTCCGGAGCTAATGTGCGGAGATAATGTCCGGAGCTAATGTCCGGAGCTAATGTCCGGAGATAAGTGACGTCAACAGTGTCCAGTGTCTGATTGGTTGCCGCCTGCTGCGAGCGACCAATCAGAAACGTGCCGTACTGTGACACACTCCGCCCGCCATTTTGGTGTGATTTTTGAATTTTTACCTCACAGCAAGTTTCTACTGCGTGGAGGCGGGCCCAGTGACGTTGCTCTTCAAGCTCCTGCCGAATTTCAAGTATATATGGATTCTAGACTCCCGATTCTTTAGAATCGGGCTGCCATCTAGTATATTAGATATTCACATGCAGCAGATTTGTTGCTGCATTTTGAAAAGTGTTTGCAGATATCTGCCTATTCACATGTGTAAAAAAAGCGAAAGGCATTTCTAGAAGAAATCTGACACGTGTGGATATGCTATAAAGAGGGAAATCTTGACTTGGGCTATCCCTGTACGCTTCAGTCCAGATTATATACATGCTGGCACAAAATGATGGATTTTATCAATCACCAAAGTACATGTACCCCTTTGTAGGTGGTCAATAAAAAAAAAAAAAAAATAGGAAATCTGCAGAGAACACACAATTTCGTAGATAGCCAGTTATCAGGTTGGCCTTATTTATTTAGGAGATCTTGTAGATTCTGGGAAAGGAATTCTCATTTATCATCATATATATTCATACCGCAGTAATTATTTTTATTACCGCGCTGTCACTTAATCCAATTTGCTTGGCATTTAATACAATCACATGATAAGAAATGGTGTCAATTTATGACTGTTAACCTTCTGCTAAGAAATGAACAGCAGTACAATATATTCCCAACACAATTCATTATATTTTCATTCCCATTGATCTATGTTGATCTACTGGAGTCAGAACTCGTCACCCCTCTGTCCACTTATCAGTAGTGTTGAGCATTCCGATACCGCAAGTATCGGGTATCGGCCGATATTTGCGGTATCGGAATTCCGATACCGAATTCCGATACTTCCCGCGTATCGGATACCGGAATCGGAAGTTCCCAGAATTCAAACTGAACGCAGCAGCCAATGAGGAATGATTGGAAGTGTGGGCACATCCTGTTTAGCATGGTGGGCATGTAAGTACTGGCAAGGCTGTGATTGGCTGCTGAAATGATGTCACTCTGCACTATAAAAAACGCTGCCGCCATTTTGCGCTCACTCTGCTGTGATTTCAGTTAGGGACAGGACGCTGTGTTCTAACTGAGGGCCAGTTGAGATAGCTAATTGCTTTATTTTCCTTTCCAAAGGCTAATTTAGCAAAACGCTGTGTGTTCTTCACTGTTCACCTTGCTCTTGCCTTGCAGCGCTGTTTTAACAGCGTTCTGCAAGGTCTCTGTGTGTGTGTGTGTGTGCAGCTCACTCTGTAGTCTGTGTGCAGCCATATACCTGGTTGTATTCAGCTCAGGGGGGGTTCACACTGCCTCACACAGTTGTCCTTTTTTGCTCATAGTGCAGCCTGCTGCACATTTTTTCTCAAATTTCCTATTAGTGTTTTTCCACCCGTCTCCAGCTAAATTGTGGAAAAACACTACATAGGATAACCTAGAGGGGGGGTTTTGGGCCTTGCAGCGCCGTTTACGGCTGTCTGCACGGTCTCCGTGTGAGCCCAGCTCGCCCTGTAGTCTGTGTGCAGCCATAGCCGGTTGGATTCAGCTCAGGGTTCGTTACTGCCTCATACCTTGAGAAAAATTTTCCTTTTTTTCAAATAGTGCAGCCTGTTTAAAATTTAACAAAAAAAATCCCTATTAGTGTCTTTCCACCCGTCTCCAGCTAAATAGTGGAAAAACACTAAATAGGATAACCTAGAGGAGGTTTTTTGGGCCTTGCAGCGCTGTTTACGGCTGTCTGCACGGTCTCCGTGTGATTTAAACTAGCTCTGTAGCCCGATCTGCAAAAAAAAAAAAAGTAAAGTTCACCAAACACAACTTAACACTTGTGTAGGCCACATTTGAAAAATAATAAAGTATAGTCCACACTTTACAACATTAGTGTTTCTTACACCTGTTAGGAGGAGCATTTCAGGAATAAGCACACTAAGGCCTTAGTACTTTTCTGCTTATCTTTATCTGTCAACCAAGATGAAGAGGGCAGGGAGTAAGGCACGTGGGCGTGGGTGCGGAGCAGGGAGAGGAGCAGGGAGAGGACGTGGTGATTCTGTGCCTTCTGCGGGCGCCGGTGACTCGTCGTCACTCAGTTTCAGCAGGGAACAGTCCTTCATGCGCAGCTTTGTCGGAGAGCGCCGTGCACCGCTGCTGCGTGAAGACCAAATTGAAGCCGTTGTCGGGTGGATGGCAGCTAACGCCTCGGCATCGACTTCAGTTAGTGCCACATCCTCTCAGGCACAGACCACTGGAGAGCAGCCATCTGTCTCTTCACCACCTGCCAAATTGGCCAGGCAGTCAGAGAGCCCAGGACAGGAGCCGTCTCTACTTCTGTTCTCTGAATCTCTTGGCTTGGAAACAGGGGGCCAGCCAAGCAGCATTGGAGAAATGGAAGAAGAGGCAGTGTGCAGTGATGCCCAACAGCTTTGTCTCTCTGACTCTGAAGAGGCGGGTGGGCCAGTGCCTCCGGTGACCACAGCGCAGTACGCATCTAATGATGAAACTCAGGTGCCGCTTTCTGGTGCGTACTGTGCTGCCGAGACTACCCAGGAGGAGCAGTTGGTGGCAGAGGGTAGTGGAGATGATGAGGTCGTTGACCCATCGTGGCGTGAGGAACAGGAAGGTGGTGGGAGCAGCTCTGAGGAAGAGATTCCCCTTACGGGCCAAAGAGGGAGAGGGAGGGGGAAGACTGCGGAGCCTGTAGCCTCCACTTTGGCACCCGTTAGGAGCCTGTCTCTTTCCAAAGCCAAAAAGGGCGCTCCCAAGACTTGCAGTGCCTGGTCCTTTTTTGACACAGTTGCAGATGACATTTGTTTTGTCAAATGCAAGCTGTGTCATCAGAAAGTAAAAAGAGGGAAAAATGTCAGCAACCTCAATACCACAAATATGTGGAAACATGTGCGGACCAGGCACGCGGTGGAGTTACAGAAACAGACTGAAGATGTAGGCCAACCAACAGCGGCAGCTACCACCTCTTCAGCTCGTGTTGCCTCTTCCTCCAGCTCACGCACAGCTGGTTTGGCTTCCTCCCAGGATCGCCATGGAAGAACCTCTGGCACTGTTGTCCAGAGACCTTGTGTAATTCCACCCACAGCACCACCTTCCCAGTCATCCTCACACTCCCAGTCTACTCTACAGCCATCGGTAGTACAGGCATGGGAGAAAAGGCGGGCATTCTCGGCCAACCACCCCCGAGCACAGGCTCTGAATGCAGGCATTGCCAAACTGTTGTCCCTGGAAATGCTCTCGTTCAGGCTGGTGAAGACTGACAGCTTCCGTGACTTGATGGCATTGGCAGTCCCACAGTACAAGGTGCCCAGCCGCTTTTACTTCAGCAGGCAAGCTGTCCCTGCCCTGCACAGGCATGTTGAGGGAAACATAAAACATGCGCTACTGAACGCCGTCAGTAGCAAGGTCCACCTCACCACCGATGCGTGGACCAGTCAGCATGGACAGGGGCGATACGTTTCCCTCACTGCCCATTGGGTTAATGTTGTTGAGCCAGGTACAGATCGTGCGAGTGGCGCAGGACGTGTCCTGCCCACTCCAAGGATTGCAGGAATCCAGTCTGTACGCATTGACTCCTCCTCTTACACAAGTTCCTCAGAATCAACTCTGCAGGAGCCGTCACAGTCCACCTCCACATGGACCCGTGAACGTTTACCTATGACCGACATGAGCACAGCCGTGGCCAAACGTCAGCAGGCCGTCTTGAAACTAGTTTCATTGGGGAATCGAAGCCACACAGCGCAGGAGCTCTGGAATGCCATCAAGCAGGAGAGCGATGTGTGGTTACTGCCAGCGAATCTCCAGCCAGGCATGGTAGTGTGTGACAATGGCCGAAATCTGGTGGCAGCTTTGGCCCTTGGCAACCTCACTCACATCCCATGTCTGGAACATGTGCTCAATTTGGTTGTGCAGAGTTTTCTGAGGGACTATCCGGATCTTGATGCCCTGCTGCACAAGGTCCGCTTAGAGTGTGCTCACTTGCGGCGTTCCAGCTTGGCCAGATCCCGCATTGCTGCTCTGCAGCGCCGATTCCGCCTTCCGGAACACCGCATCATATGTGACCTACCTACCCGGAGGAATTCCACGTTACATATGTTGGAGCGGTTGTGTGAGCAGCAGCAAGCAGTTATGGAGTACCAGCTGCATCAGGCGCAAAGAAGTCGCAGTCAGCGCCGATCAGACTTCACAACCACAGAGTGGGCCACTATGAAGGACGTCTGCCAGGTTTTGCGTCCTTTTGATTATTCCACGCGGATGGCAAGTGCAGATGATGCACTAGTCAGCATGACTGTCCCCCTTATCTGCCTGCTTCAGCAAACTTTGCAAGGGTTAAGGGATGATGTTGTGGAAGAGGTGGAGGATGAGGAGTCACCTTTTCCATCAGCTTCTGGAGAGTCAGCGCCACGTGGTTCCTCACAAAGGGGTACGCAGGGGCCAATTTGTGAGGAGGATGAGGAGGAGTCAATGGAGGAGGAAGAGCTTCGTCCAGAGGAGGGAGCGACACAATTGTCCAGTGGTCAGTGTGTACAGCGAGGGTGGGGTGATGACGAGCGGGCAGAGATCATGTCTCAAGCAGGGGACAGCGTTTCTGGGCCAGTTGGCACTCTGCAGCACATGGTGGATTTCATGCTGCAGTGCCTGAGAAACGACCGCCGCATCGACCACATTCTCAACATGCCTGATTATTGGGTGTTCACCCTCCTCGATCCTCGCTACCGGGACAACGTCCAAAACCTCATCCCAGCATTGACCCGGGAGCGTAAATTGCGGGAGTACCACGACACACTGGTGAATTCCATCATCTTCTCCTGTCCAACTGAGAGGAGTGCTGCTAGTGCTTTACAAAGCAGCTCAGTGCGTCGAGGCAGTGGGGGAAGCTCTGCCCAAAGAGGGAGCAGAAGCAGTGCCTCTGCCCAAGGCAAGCCCAGTATGGCACAACTCTGGCACACTTTTGTGTGCCCGCCCCAAATGTCTACACCATCACCGGCGGCTCCAGTCAGCAGGAGGCAACGGTTCCGTCAGATGGTGACAGACTACATGGCTTGCCCTCTTACTGTACTCCCAGACGGCTCTTCCCCGTTCAAGTTTTGGGTCTCTAAGCTGGATACATGGCCAGAGCTAAGCCAGTATGCATTGGAGGTGCTGGCTTGCCCTGCGGCTAGTGTCTTATCGGAACGTGTCTTTAGTGCCGCAGGTGGTGTACTAACAGACTGTCGCATGCGACTGTCCTCCGATAACGTTGACCGGCTTACTTTCCTGAAAATGAACCAGGCCTGGATCTCGCAGGAATTTGCCACTCCTCTGCCTGATTAAGTAATTGGGTGTCATCCAGGTCTCCTGCTGTGTTCATCTTTCTACCACCTGAACTGCTATTCCTGGGCTCCAACACCGCCAGTTGCGGCTCAGAAGTGCAGGCTGCACAGTAAAAACATACGACCCAGTGTTATTGGGTTTCAGTAACGTCAGCTGATCCCCAGCTGTGTAGCCGGCAATGTGTCCTGCGACCGCCATGCTGGCACAACAACCTAAATGTAAGGGAACCTGTCCCCCCCCCCCCGTCGTTTGTTACTGAAAGAGCCATCTTGTGCAGCAGTAATGCTGCACAAGGAAAAGGTAGCTCTTTTGGTTTAGCTCCTTGCACACGCAGAACTTAACACTTATAAAATGTGTTCACTGATACCGTTATACCGTCCCGGAGCTGGGACTTTCCTTCGTAATGTGACGCAGCACAGCCGTCATTCCTACCCCCTTGGTGCCATGCGCTGCCTCCTCAGCATTGTTTTAAGCTGTCACGGAGCCTGCGCTGTTCTGTTATCCCTTGGGCATGCCCTATTTGCGCTGCCTGTCTTCTGACATAATTTGGTGTCAGGCTGGCTGCGCCTGTGCGGCCGCGCTGCCCGAGATCCCGCCTCGCAGTGTCTTCTGATTGAGTCACACTGCGGGCCTGGGATCCATGGGCATGCGCAGTGCATATACTAGCCTCTCACTCCCCTTCTTCATGCTTCTTCAGACTAGGCGGCGTCAGCTGATCCCTAATAGCTTGCCACGGCCGTGACGCCGCACAGTCTGAAGAAGCAGGAAGGAGGTGAGTGAGAGGCGATGATATGCACTGCGCATGCCCATGGATCCAAGGCCCGCAGTGGGATTACGTTAGACGAGACTGCAAGGTGGGATCTGGAGCAGCGTGGACGCACAGGCACTGACAGCCTGACACCAAATTATGTCAGAAGACAGGCAGCGCTAATTGGGCATGGCCAAGGGCTAACAGAACAGCGCAGGCTCCGTGACAGCTTAAAACAACGCTGAGGAGGCAGCGCACGGCACCAAGGGGATAGGAATGACAGCTGTGCTGTGTCCCATTACGAAGGAAATTTGCACCTCCGGGACGGTTGAACGGTATAAGGGGACACATTTTTAGTGTTTACTTCAGTGTTTGCAAGGAGCATAATTAAAAGAGTAACCTTTTCCTTTTGCATCCTTAGTGCTGCACAAGATGGCTCTTTCAGCTACAAACGTCTTGGGGGGGGGGTTAAAGGTTCCCTTTCAACTTGCTCCAATCAGGCTTCGGCCTACACTCTGTTCCTCTGCTCCTCCTGCTGACCCTGGGCTCTAACACCGCCAGTTGGTGCCTGGAAGTGCTGTGTGCACAGTCAACAGTCGCTCCTCTGTTATTGGGGTTCAGTTCAGTAACGTCAGCTGATCCCCAGCTGTGTGTGCAGCAATACCTCCAATTTGCTCCTCCTGCTGTCCCTGGGCTCTAACACCGCCAGTTGGTGCCTGGAAGTGCTGTCTGCACAGTCAACAGTCGCTCCTCTGTTATTGGGGTTCAGTAACGTCAGCTGATCCCCAGCTGTGTATCCGGCAACGTGTCATGCGACCGCCACGCTGGCACACCTAAAATGTAAGGGGACCTGTCCCCCCCCTAGGCGTTTGTTACTGAAAGAGCCACCATGTGCAGCACTAATACTGCACAAGGGAAAGGTCGCTCTTGAAATTATGCTCCTTGCAAACGCTGAACTACACACTCATGTAATGTGTCCCCTCACACCGTCCAACCGTCCCGGAGGTTGGACTTTCCTTTGTAATGTGACGCAGCACAGCCGTCATTGCTACCCCCTTGCCACCGTGCGCTGGCTCCTTAGCGTTGTTTGATTCCGTCATGGACCCTGCGCTGTTATGTTATCCCTTGGCCATGCACAGTTTGCGCTGCCCGTCCTCTGACATCATTTGTTGTCGTCCTGGCTGCGCCTGTGCGTCCACGCTGCCCGAAATCCCACCTCGCAGTGTCGTCTAATGTGATCCCACAGTGGGCCTGGTATCCATGGCCATGCGCAGTGCATATACTAGCCTCTCACTCCCCTTCTTCACGCTTCTTCAGACTAGGCGGGGTCAGCTGATCCCTAATAGCATGCCACGGCCGTGACGCCGCACAGTCTGAAGAAGCAGGAAGGAGGTGAGTGAGAGGCGATGATATGCACTGCGCATGCCCATGGATCCCTGGTCCGCAGTGGGACTACATTAGATGACACTGCAAGGTTGGATCTCGGGCAGCTTGGACGCACAGGCACTGCCAGCCTGACACCTACATGATGTCAGAAGACGGGCACCGCTAACTGTGCATGGCCAAGGGATAACATTACAGCGCGGGCTCCGTGACAGAACCAAACAACGTTGAGGAGGTGGCGCACGGCACCAAGGGGGTTGGAATGACGGCTTTGCTGTGTCACATTACAAAGGAAAGTCCCACTTCCGGGACGGTTTGACAGTGTGAGGGGACACATTATATGAGTGTGTACTTCAGCGTTTGCAAGGAGCATAATTTTCGGAGCCACCATTTTCCATGTGCAGTATTACTGCTGTACAAGATGGCTCTTTCAGCAACAAATGCCTGGGGGGGGGGTTAAAGGTTACCTTTCAACTTGCTCCACTGCAGTCTTCGGCCTACACTCTGCTCCTCTTTGATTCCCTGGGTTTCAACACTGTCAGTTGCCACCTGAAAGTGTTGTCTACACAGAAAAAACACTAGGTGATGTGTCAGTGGGGTTCAGCACCGCCAGCTGTTCCCCTGCTGTGTAGTCGGCAACGTGTCCAGCACAAGCCACGCTGGCACAACAGAACAAAAGCTGCCACCAGTGCAGGCTTCGGCCTACACTCTGCTCCTCTCCTCCTCCTGCTGACCCTGGGCTTAAACACCGCTAGTTTTTGCCCGGAAGTGCTAGCGGCACAGAGAAAAACACCAGCCAATGTGTTAGTGGGGTTCAGCAACGCCAGCTGTTCCCCTGCTGTGTAGCCGGCAACGTGACCTGCAAACGCCACGCAGGCACATGAACTGAAATTAAAGGGAACCTGGCCCCACCCCCCCAGGTGTTTCTATGTATAACAGCCACCTAGTACAGCAGTACTGCTGCATTTGTACAAGGTGGCTGTTTTTTTATCCTTGCCCACGTAGAATTAAACACGTAAAATATGTGTCTCATTACAGACCATTACAATGTCCCTGAGGTGTGACTTTCCTTTTTAATGACACGCACCACCCCCCTTGGTAGCGCTGCCCGTCTTCTGACATCATTGGTTGGCTGCCTGTGCCTGTGCGTCCGCCCTGCCCGACACAACCCCCCTCGTTTCATATATTTTGGCTGCGAGGGTGTGATTGATGGGCATGTGCAGTGCATATGTTCGCCTGTCTTAACTCATCTCCTTCCGCCTTCTTCAGACTGTGCGGCCTCCTGGCCGTAGTAGGCGATAAGGGATCAGCTGAGGCCGCCCAGTCTGAAGCAGGTGTAAGAACATGTGTGAGCGGCAAACATATTTACTGCACAAGGCCACAAATCCCAGCCACGCAGTGTGATTTTTTGAAAACACACTGCGGGCCTGGGATTCATATCCATTGCTAACCGCAACGGCCAACATGAAATGAGGTGAGAAGACAGGCAGCGCTCACAGCGCATGGCCAAGGGATCACAATAGCGCAGACTCCTGTACAGCTAATAACCGACAACCGACCAAAAGCTGCCACCAGTGCAGGCTTCGGCCTACACTTTGCTCCTCTCCTCCTCCTGCTGACCCTGGGCTCTAACACCGCCAGTTTTTGCCCGGACATGCGAGCTGCACAGAGAAAAACACCAGTCAATGTGTCAGTGGGGTTCAGCAACGCCAGCTGTTCCCCTGCTGTGTAGCTGGCAACGTGTCCTGCAAACGCCACGCAGGCACATGAACTGAAATTGAAGGAAGCCTGCCCCCCACCCCCAGGTGTTTCTATATATAACAGCCACCTTGTACAGCAGTACTGCTGCATTTGTACAAGGTGGCAGACTTTTTCTCCTTGCCCACGTTTAATTAAACACGTACTAAATGTGTCTCATTGAGACCATTCCACTGTCCCTGAGGTGTGACTTTCCTTTCTAATGATACGCAGCACCACCCTTGTTAGCGCTGCCCGTCTTTTGACATCATTGGTTAGCTGGCTGCGCCTGTGCGTCTGCCCTGCTCGAAACAAGGCCCCTCGGTGTCTTATTTTTTTGGACAACGAGGATGTGATTGATGGGCATGTGCAGTGCTTATGTTTGCCTGTGTTCACTCATCTCCTTCCGCCTTCTTCAGACTGGGTGGCCTCATGACTGCGGCATGCGATAAGGGATCAGATGAGGCCGCCCAGTCTGAAGCAGGTGTAAGGACATGTGTGAGCGGCAAACATATTTACTGCACAAGGCCACGAATCCCAGCCACGCAGTGTGATTTTTAGAAAACACACTGTGGGTCTGGGATTCATGTCCATCGCTAACCGCAACGGCCGACATGAAATGAGGTCAGAAGACAGGAAGCGCTCACAGCGCATGGCCAAGGGATAACAAGAGCGCAGACTCCTGTACAGCAAATAACAACCCTCAGGAAGCTGCGCCCATGCACCAAGGTGTTATTTTCGACACCTGTGCTGCTTATCTTTAAAAAGACAAGTCACGCCTCCACTACTGTTTTACAGTAGAATGGGCTAAATAGTGTACGTGTTTTATTCAGCGTGTGCAAGGAGCAAAATTAAGAGAGCAACCTTTTACTTGTGCAGCATTAATGCTGCACAAGGTGTGGCTCTTGTACCTTGCAACACCTGAGGGGGGGTTAAAGGTTACCTTTGAAATTGGTTCAACTAGGCTTCGGCCTACACTCTGCTCCTCTCCTCCTCCTGCTGACCCTGGGCTATAACACCGCCAGTTGTAGCATGGAAGTGCTAGGTGCACAGAGAAAAACACCCGCCAATGTGATAGTGGGGTTCAGCACCGCCAGCTGTTCCCCTGCTGTGTAGCCGGCATCGTGTCCAGCACAAGCCACGCTGGCACAACTGACCAAAAGCTGCCACCAGTGCAGGCTTCGGCCTACACTCTGCTCCTCTCCTCCTCCTGCTGCCCCTGGGCTCAAACACCGCTAGTTTTTGCCCGGAAATGCGAGCTGCACAGAGAAAAAAAACAGCCAATGTGTTAGTGGGGTTCAGCACCGCCAGCTGTTCCCCTGCTGTGTAGCCTGCATCGTGTCCAGCACAAGCCACGCTGGCACAACTGACCAAAAGCTGCCACCAGTGCTGGCTTCGGCCTACACTCTGCTCCTCTCCTCCTCCTGCTGACCCTGGGCTCTAACAACGCTAGTTTTTGCCCGGAATTGCTAGCTGCACAGAGAAAAACACCAGCCAATGTGTTAGTGGGGTTCAGCACCGCCAGCTGTTCCCCTGCTGTGTAGCCGGCAACGTGACCTGCAAACGCCACGCAGGCACATGAACTGAAATTGAAGTGAGCCTGCCCCCCACCCCCAGGTGTTTCTATGTATAACAGCCACCTTGTACAGCAGTACTGCTGCATTTGTACAAGGTGGCTGACTTTTTCTCCTTGCCCACGTGGAACTCAACACGTACAAAATGTGTCTCATTAGAGACCATTACAATGTCCCTGAGGTGTGACTTTCCTTTTTAATGACACGCAGCACCCCCATTGTTAGCGCTGCCCGTCTTCAGACATCATTGGTTGGCTGGCTTTGCCTGTGCGTCCGCCCTGCCCGACACAACGCCCCTCGTTGTCTCATATATTTTGACTGCGAGGGTGTGATTGA
Source organism: Ranitomeya imitator (assembly GCF_032444005.1). Lineage (NCBI taxonomy): Eukaryota > Metazoa > Chordata > Amphibia > Anura > Dendrobatidae > Ranitomeya > Ranitomeya imitator. The sequence goes on from NC_091283.1 coordinate 766,875,466, forward strand.
TGGGCACGAGCAGTGCATATGTTCGCCTGTCTTCACTCCCCTCCTTCCGCCTTCTTCAGACTGTGCGGCCTCATGGCCGTGGCAGGCAATAAGGGATCAGCTGAGGCCGCCCAGTCTGAAGCAGGTGTAAGGACATGTGTGAGCGGCGAACATATTTACTGCACAAGGCCACGAATCCCAGCACCGCAGTGTGACTTTATGGAAAGGCACTGTGGGTCTGGGATTTATGGCCATCGTTAACCGCACCGGCCAACATGAAATGAGGTCATAAGACGGGATAACACAAGAGCGCAGACTCCTGTACAGCAAAAAACAACGCTCAGGAAGCTGCGCCAAGCACAAAGGCGTTATTTGGGACACCTATGCTGCGTCTCCTTAAAAATACAAGTCACGCCTCAACTACAGTTTGACTGTAGAATGGGCTAAATTGTGTACGTGTTGCATTCAGCGTGTGCAAGTAGACAAATTAATAGAGCAACCTTTTACTTGTGCAGCATTAATGCTGCACAAGGTGTGGCTCTTGTACTTTGTAACACCTGAGGGGGGGTTAAAGGTTACCTTTGAAATTGGTTCAACTAGGCTTCGGCCTACACTCTGCTCCTCTCCTCCTCCTGCTGACCCTGGGCTGTAACAACGCTAGCTTTTGCCCGGAAGTGCTAGCTGCACAGAGAAAAACACCAGCCAATGTGTTAGTGGGGTTCAGCACCGCCTGCTGTTCCCCCACTGTGTAGCCGGCAAAGTGTCCTGCAAACGCAACGCAGACACAAAGCTGACTCCAGTGCAGGCTTCGGCCTACACTCTGCTCCCCCTGCTTACCCTTTGCTCCAACACCGCTAGTTGGGGCTGTAGGAAGACAATGTTTGATAGGCAACGCATCCGGGTTCCAGCACCGCCAGCTGGTTCTCGGCAGTGTTTTTGTCACAGGTACTCCCTCGTGCCAAACCTGGTTTCAGCACCGTCAGCTGTTTCCGGGTTGTGTCAAACTCGCTGAGACGCCTATGCTTGCCCTGTAGTGTTGCAGTCGGGTTAGCCAACTCCAGGGTGCCTCCAGTTTAGGAGCTTCCTATGTGGGCTGCGTGAACTGGTAGTCAAGGCTGGTTCTGTAGTGCCAGTAGGCCCAGCTCCCCCTGTAGGACTGTTGGGGTTCGGTAACTGCGGCTGCCTCGCGGCCTAGCTGTTCTCTCCTCTCCTGTGGGCCTTCGGGTCCACCACCTGGTTCCAGCACTGTCAGCTGGTTCCGGGCCGAGCCTTTGGCTTAGGTGCCTCCTCCTGGGTATCCGAGTTCCGCCAACATCAGGCGGTCCTTGGTAGTGCTTTTAAGCGCGGGCACCTACAGCTTAGTAACCGGGTTCCAGCACCGTCAGCTGGTCCTCGGTCGTGCCATTGGCTCTTGCACACTGGGGCAACGCATCTGAGTTCCAGCACCGCCAGCTGGTTCTCGGCAGTGATTTTGTCACGGGTACTCCCTCGTGCCCAGCCTGGTTCCAGCACCGTCAGCTGTTTCCGGGTACTGTCAAACTCACTGAGACACCTATGCGTTGCCCCGTCGTGTTGCGGTCGAGTTAGCCAACTCCAGGGTGCCTCCAGTTTAGGAGCTTCCTATGTGGGCTGCATGAATTGGTAGTCAAGGCTGGTTCTGTAGTGCCAGTAGGCCCAGCTCCCCCTGTAGGACTGTTGGGGTTCGGTAACTGCGGCTGCCTCGCGGCCTAGCTGTTCTCTCCTCTCCTGTGGGCCTTCGGGTCCACCACCTGGTTCCAGCACCGTCAGCTGGTTCCGGGCCGAGCCTTTGGCTTAGGTGCCTCCTCCTGGGTATCCGAGTTCCGCCAACGTCAGGCGGTCCTTGGTAGTGCTTTTAAGCGTGGGCACCTACAGCTTAGTAACCGTGTTCCAGCACCGTCAGCTGGTCCTCGGTCGTGCCATTGGCTCTTGCACACTGGGGCAACGCATCTGGGTTCCAGCACCACCAGCTGGTTCTCGGCAGTGTTTTTGTCACAGGTACTCCCTCGTGCCAAACCTGGTTTCAGCACCGTCAGCTGTTTCCGGGTTGTGTCAAGCTCACTGAGACGCCCATGCTTGCCCCGTCGTGGTGCGGTCAGGTTAGCCAACTCCAGGGTGCCTCCAGTTTAGGAGCTTCCTATGTGGGCTGCGTGAACTGGTAGTCAAGGCTGGTTCTGTAGTGCCAGTAGGCCCAGCTCCCCCTGTAGGACTGTTGGGGTTCGGTAACTGCGGCTGCCTCGCGGCCTAGCTGTTCTCTCCTCTCCTGTGGGCCTTCGGGTCCACCACCTGGTTCCAGCACCGTCAGCTGGTTCCGGGCCGAGCCTTTGGCTTAGGTGCCTCCTCCTGGGTATCCGAGTTCCGCCAACGTCAGGCGGTCCTTGGTAGTGCTTTTAAGCGCGGGCACCTACAGCTTAGTAACCGAGTTCCAGCACCGTCAGCTGGTCCTCGGTCGTGCCATTGGCTCTTGCACACTGGGGCAACGCATCTGAGTTCCAGCACCGCCAGCTGGTTCTCGGCAGTGTTTTTGTCACGGGTACTCCCTCGTACCCAGCCTGGTTCCAGCACCGTCAGCTGTTTCCGGGTACTGTCAAACTCACTGAGACACCTATGCGTTGCCCCGTCATGTTGCGGTCGAGTTAGCCAACTCCAGAGTGCCTCCAGTTTAGGAGCTTCCTATGTGGGCTGCGTGAACTGGTAGTCAAGGCTGGTTCTATAGTGCCAGTAGGCCCAGCTCCCCCTGTAGGACTGTTGGGGTTCAGTAACTGCGGCTGCCTCGCGGCCTAGCTGTTCTCTCCTCTCCTGTGGGCCTTCGGGTCCACCACCTAGTTCCAGCACCGTCAGCTGGTTCCGGGCCGAGCTTTTGGCTTAGGTGCCTCCTCCTGGGTATCCGAGTTCCGCCAACGTCAGGCGGTCCTTGGTAGTGCTTTTAAGCGCGGGCACCTACAGCTTAGTAACCGTGTTCCAGCACCGTCAGCTGGTCCTCGGTCGTGCCATTGGCTCTTGCACACTGGGGCAACGCATCTGGGTTCCAGCACCGCCAGCTGGTTCTCGGCAGTGTTTTTGTCACAGGTACTCCCTCGTGCCAAACCTGGTTTCAGCACCGTCAGCTGTTTCCGGGTTGTGTCAAGCTCACTGAGACGCCTATGCTTGCCCCGTCGTGGTGCGGTCGGGTTAGCCAACTCCAGGGTGCCTCCAGTTTAGGAGCTTCCTATGTGGGCTGCGTGAACTGGTAGTCAAGGCTGGTTCTGTAGTGCCAGTAGGCCCAGCTCCCCCTGTAGGACTGTTGGGGTTCGGTAACTGCGGCTGCCTCGCGGCCTAGCTGTTCTCTCCTCTCCTGTGGGCCTTCGGGTCCACCACCTGGTTCCAGCACCGTCAGCTGGTTCCGGGCCGAGCCTTTGGCTTAGGTGCCTCCTCCTGGGTATCCGAGTTCCGCCAACGTCAGGCGGTCCTTGGTAGTGCTTTTAAGCGCGGGCACCTACAGCTTAGTAACCGGGTTCCAGCACCGTCAGCTGGTCCTCGGTCGTGCCATTGGCTCTTGCACACTGGGGCAACGCATCTGAGTTCCAGCACCGCCAGCTGGTTCTCGGCAGTGTTTTTGTCACGGGTACTCCCTCGTGCCCAGCCTGGTTCCAGCACCGTCAGCTGTTTCCGGGTACTGTCAAACTCACTGAGACACCTATGTGTTGCCCCGTCGTGTTGCGGTCGAGTTAGCCAACTCCAGGGTGCCTCCAGTTTAGGAGCTTCCTATGTGGGCTGCGTGAACTGGTAGTCAAGGCTGGTTCTGTAGTGCCAGTAGGCCCAGATCCCCCTGTAGGAATGTTGGGGTTCGGTAACTGCGGCTGCCTCGCGGCCTAGCTGTTCTCTCCTCTCCTGTGGGCCTTCGGGTCCACCACCTGGTTCCAGCACCGTCAGCTGGTTCCGGGCCGAGCCTTTGGCTTAGGTGCCTCCTCCTGGGTATCCGAGTTCCGCCAACGTCAGGCGGTCCTTGGTAGTGCTTTTAAGCGCGGGCACCTACAGCTTAGTAACCGGGTTCCAGCACCGTCAGCTGGTCCTCGATCGTGCCATTGGCTCTTGCACACTGGGGCAACGCATCTGAGTTCCAGCACCGCCAGCTGGTTCTCGGCAGTGTTTTTGTCACGGGTACTCCCTCGTGCCCAGCCTGGTTCCAGCACCGTCAGCTGTTTCTGGGTACTGTCAAACTCACTGAGACACCTATGCGTTGCCCCGTCGTGTTGCGGTCGAGTTAGCCAACTCCAGGGTGCCTCCAGTTTAGGAGCTTCCTATGTGGGCTGCGTGAACTGGTAGTCAAGGCTGGTTCTGTAGTGCCAGTAGGCCCAGCTCCCCCTGTAGGACTGTTGGGGTTCGGTAACTGCGGCTGCCTCGCGGCCTAGCTGTTCTCTCCTCTCCTGTGGGCCTTCGGGTCCACCACCTGGTTCCAGCACCGTCAGCTGGTTCCGGGCCGAGCCTTTGGCTTAGGTGCCTCCTCCTGGGTATCCGAGTTCCGCCAACGTCAGGCGGTCCTTGGTAGTGCTTTTAAGCGTGGGCACCTACAGCTTAGTAACCGGGTTCCAACACCGTCAGCTGGTCCTCGGTCGTGCCATTGGCTCTTGCACACTGGGGCAACGCATCTGAGTTCCAGCACCGCCAGCTGGTTCTCGGCAGTGTTTTTGTCACGGGTTCTCCCTCGTGCCCAGCCTGGTTCCAGCACTGTCAGCTGTTTCCGGGTACTGTCAAACTCACTGAGACACCTATGCGTTGCCCCATCGTGTTGCGGTCGAGTTAGCCAACTCCAGGGTGCCTCCAGTTTAGGAGCTTCCTATGTGGGCTGCATGAATTGGTAGTCAAGGCTGGTTCTGTAGTGCCAGTAGGCCCAGCTCCCCCTGTAGGACTTTTGGGGTTCGGTAACTGCGGCTGCCTCGCGGCCTAGCTGTTCTCTCCTCTCCTGTGGGCCTTCGGGTCCACCACCTGGTTCCAGCACCGTCAGCTGGTTCCGGGCCGAGCCTTTGGCTTAGGTGCCTCCTCCTGGGTATCCGAGTTCCGCCAACGTCAGGCGGTCCTTGGTAGTGCTTTTAAGCGCGGGCACCTACAGCTTAGTAACCGTGTTCCAACACCGTCAGCTGGTCCTCGGTCGTGCCATTGGCTCTTGCACACTGGGGCAACGCATCTGGGTTCCAGCACCGCCAGCTGGTTCTCGGCAGTGTTTTTGTCACAGGTACTCCCTCGTGCCAAACCTGGTTTCAGCACCATCAGCTGTTTCCGGGTTGTGTCAAGCTCACTGAGACGCCTATGCTTGCCCCGTCGTGGTGCGGTCGGGTTAGCCAACTCCAGGGTGCCTCCAGTTTAGGAGCTTTCTATGTGGGCTGCGTGAACTGGTAGTCAAGGCTGGTTCTTTAGTGCCAGTAGGCCCAGCTCCCCCTGTAGGACTGTTGGGGTTCGGTAACTGCGGCTGCCTCGCGGCCTAGCTGTTCTCTCCTCTCCTGTGGGCCTTCGGGTCCACCACCTGGTTCCAGCACCGTCAGCTGGTTCCGGGCCGAGCCTTTGGCTTAGGTGCCTCCTCCTGGGTATCCGAGTTCCGCCAACGCCAGGCGGTCCTTGGTAGTGCTTTTAAGCGCGGGCACCTACAGCTTAGTAACCGGGTTCCAGCACAGTCAGCTGGTCCTCGGTCGTGCCATTGGCTCTTGCACACTGGGGCAACGCATCTGAGTTCCAGCACCGCCAGCTGGTTCTCGGCAGTGTTTTTGTCATGGGTACTCCCTCGTGCCCAGCCTGGTTCCAGCACCGTCAGCTGTTTCCGGGTACTGTCAAACTCACTGAGACATCTATGCGTTGCCCCGTCGTGTTGCGGTCGAGTTAGCCAACTCCAGGGTGCCTCCAGTTTAGGAGCTTCCTATGTGGGCTGCATGAATTGGTAGTAAAGGCTGGTTCTGTAGTGCCAGTAGGCCCAGCTCCCCCTGTAGGACTGTTGGGGTTCGGTAACTGCGGCTGCCTCGCGGCCTAGCTGTTCTCTCCTCTCCTGTGGGCCTTCGGGTCCACCACCTGATTCCAGCACCGTCAGCTGGTTCCGGGTCGAGCCTTTGGCTTAGGTGCCTCCTCCTGGGTATCCGAGTTCCGCCAACGTCAGGCGGTCCTTGGTAGTGCTTTTAAGCGCGGGCACCTACAGCTTAGTAACCGGGTTCCAGCACCGTCAGCTGGTCCTCGGTCGTGCCATTGGCTCTTGCACACTGGGGCAACGCATCTGAGTTCCAGCACCGCCAGCTGGTTCTCGGCAGTGTTTTTGTCACGGGTACTCCCTCGTGCCCAGCCTGGTTCCAGCACCATCAGCTGTTTCCGGGTACTGTCAAACTCACTGAGACACCTATGCGTTGCCCCGTCGTGTTGCGGTCGAGTTAGCCAACTCCAGGGTGCCTCCAGTTTAGGAGCTTCCTATGTGGGCTGCGTGAACTGGTAGTCAAGGCTGGTTCTGTAGTGCCAGTAGGCCCAGCTCCCCCTGTAGGACTGTTGGGGTTCGGTAACTGCGGCTGCCTCACGGCCTAGCTGTTCTCTCCTCTCCTGTGGGCCTTGGGGTCCACCACCTGGTTCCAGCACCGTCAGCTGGTTCTCGGCAGTGTCTTTTGCTCTTGTACCTTCTGCTCCCCATCCTGGTTCCAGTACCGTCAGCTGGTTCCGGGCAGAGCCTTTGGCTTAGGTGCCTCCTTCTGGGTATCCAAGTTCCACTATCGTCAGGTGGTCCTTGGTAGTGCTTTCAGGCACGGGTACCTCCTGCTTAGTAACCGGGTTCCAGTAACGTCAGCTGGTCCTCGGTAGTTCCATTGGCTCTTGGACCTTCGGCTACCCATCCGGGTTCCAGTACCGTCAGCTGGTTCTCGGCAGTGTCTTTTGCTCTTGTACCTTCTGCTCCCCATCCTGGTTCCAGTACCGTCAGCTGGTTCCGGGCAGAGCCTTTGGCTTAGGTGCCTCCTTCTGGGTATCCGAGTTCCGCCAACGTCAGGCGGTCCTTGGTAGTGCTTTTTAGCACGGGTACCTCCTGCTTAGTAACCGGGTTCCAGTAACGTCAGCTGGTCCTCGGTAGTTCCATAGGCTCTTGAACCTTCGGGTAGCCATCCGAGTTCCAGTTCCATCATCTGGTTCTTGGCATTTTCTCAGCCTTCTTGTACCTTCTGCTACATTTCCAAGTTGAAGACCCTAAAGTCGACGACCCGGAAGACCACCCCGATGACGACGACGACAACCCGGAAGACCACCCCGATGACGACGACGACGGAGACGACGACGGCAGAGACGACGACGGCAGAGACGACGACGGCGGAGATGACGACACTGGAGACGACGACATGGAAGACCGAGAAGCAGAAGAACAAGAGGCTGCAGAACAAAGAGCAGAAGAACATTAAGCATAACACTTAATATCGGAGCAAAAGATATCTCAATTATATGCAGAAGAAGACTAAGCAGTGTATGGGGGTGAGTCCGTTCCTCCTCGTGGTGCCCCTGGATAAAGCCTGATGCTGCAGGCCAAACTGAACGCGGACAAATGTAACTTTTGTGACTGGCAGAACGGAAGGTGTAATCTTCCAACTTTTATAGATAACAACTACGGGAATGCCTGTCACAAATGAGAATATGATGAAGAAGTAGAATAGGAAGAATAATAACAGTTGAATAAAATGAATATGTAGAATAGGAAGAATAATAATAGTTGAATAAAATGAATATGAAGAATGTAATAAAAAAAAAAAAAGGTAAAGGATGAAGAAGAAGATGAATAAGGTGGAGAAGAAGTTGATGTCAAAGATGCTGATGATGATGAAGATGAAAGTGTGGGAAAAGTAAAAAAAAAAAAGAAGGGGAAGGGCGTGGAATAGTGAAACATCAATATTCGACAAAATAAAAAAAATATTTACATAGTCAATATCTTTGTCACTCCGAACGTCTTTAAAAGAAAAAAAAAAAAAACATGCTATTCTATTTGATTGGGCTAAACCTCTATGACTTTAATGTCTCCGCCACCTCCCCAAATACATCCTGCATTATTCTTAGTTGTTTTCCTTCATGTAGAATGAACCTACAAGGAAAGAAAGGGTTTATTTTAATTCCGATATTTTGGTCCCATTTACTTGCATTGGGATCGGGTATCGGTATCGGCGATATCCGATATTTTTTGAATATCGGCCGATCCTATCCGATACCGATACTTTCCGATATCGGAAGGTATCGCTCAACACTACTTATCAGTGCCTCCATTAAGCACATGTTACTATTGAAAATATACAATACACCGATAGGCTCCAGTGAAGGCTTTCATCTTGAAACAAAGAACATTGAGTAATTTACATTTATTGCTCTGGAAGTTATTGAGCAAAATAAGAAGTGTATTTAAATGTTATCATATAACCTGCTGTATAATGGCAATATAGGAGCATTCAAAGCATGGAGTGCAATAACAAAGAACAAAGTATGTATTTGCCCAGAGGCGGTATCTATTATCCAGCATTTCCCCTTTGCAAAAATATGTTCTCCTTTGGAGATCAAACACGAAGGTACGACTTCAGTCAAGTGTCTCTCCGCTCCACTGGCTGGGCTGCGGATGTGATGAGGATATGACTGCGCTACTGTGTTAGGTTGGGGATTATATCGAGGTTTTGCAAAAATAAGATCAAAAGGTGACTGCATTTGACAAGGAATGGGGACATAAGTCTTATAAAAGCGAAGCTGACAAGGAAGATAAGTGTGTTACCTCTAGGCAAGTTTTGCAATTGGACAGAGCAATTATTCAATTTCCTAATCAATTTATATGCGTATACATGAAAAAGAAAATGATGCGCTTCCGGAAAAGAGAATTCCTTTAAATTGTCATCAACATACAGAAATCTTCAAAAAGAATAACTACTGCTACAATTTTTCTGAGTCTGGTATCATCATATACTAGATGGCTGCATTACTTTGGTTCGTTTGTAAAAAAGTGTTATTCGCAAATTTCCCTAAAATACGTACTCCGTACTCGTGTTATTAAAATGGCCTATTGTTTAACCTCTTAACAAGCCCGGAACATTTCATTTTTCTACTTTTGGTTTTCACTCCCCTTTATCCAAGACCCTTTTTTTACCTTTCTATCGACAAAAGCCATACATAGGCTTATTTTTATCTAAGACAAGTTGAATGACTCCCGTTTGTTTTCCAGTAAATTGTACAGAAGTTTTTTTTTCAAAACTTCAAGTGCAGTGAAATTGCGACCCCACCCTCCTCCTTTCCCCTACAATTCTGCCATAGTTTTTTAATAGTTTTAAAAAACAGCATTAATTGTATGGCAAATATGACCTGGTAACATAATTCTACAGGTCAGTACAGTGATAGCAACGCCAAACTAGTTCAGTTTTTCTTATTATTTTAGTAGTGAAAAGAGTCCTGAAAATTATATATATTATTATTATTTTCAAATTATTTGTGGCTCCCATAATTTTTGTAATTTTTATATCCATGGAATTGGGTAAGAGGCTATTTTTTCCCATTTACAATGATGCTGTGTTTTTATTAATAGCCATTTTAATTGCTTTTTATTGTATTTTTCGTTGGAGTCCAGAGACTGAAAAATGTCAATTCTGGTCCTGTCAATTGCTCAAAAAATGGAGTTTGTTATCTTGTTAGGGTATGTTTCCGCGTGCCGGATTACATCCGGATTAGCTACGGACTGAACGCTGCATACAGCCGCAGAGTTCAACCCGCAGCGTCCAGATGTTACAGCATAGTGGAGGGGATTTTATGAAATCCCGTCTCCACTATGCGTGCGAACATGCATCCGGCGGCCCTGCGTTTACGGACATGCGGTGCATCTTTTTAGAAGGCATGTCTGCTTACCTTGCGGCGAAGCTCCGTCGCCTCAAGGTAAACCACAGGGCCCTATGTATGGGGTACGAAGATTCCGGATGTGTGCAATGAACACATCCGGAATCACCGCGCGTACAGAAGGGGGCAGCGCTTTGGGGTTTCTGCTCCGTCCAAAGCTCCGTCATTACGGACCATGGACATGCACCCTAAAAATACCTGAGCTCCTTTAATTCTGCTACTCTCTTCAGTTTTAAACTGCATCGCACCATTGCAGACATATTCACATTTATTGCTTCTGGAGCGAAATATGTGAAATCTCTGCTTGCAGTTGGGCATTTCTTCAAAGTGTTCTCTTAGGGCATGCAATTTCACCCCTTCCTCCTGGCATTGCAAACCACAGCTCAGCATCTGATATAACAGTCTGTCATTCTAAGCTGACTGGCAGCATCTAAGAGGGAGCGGTAAAAGTGCACACCCCAGACTGAAGAAATGCCCAGTTACACTATAAGCAGAGATTGCACATATTGCTCTCCAGAAGAAATAAATGTGAATATCTCTATAATGGAGTGACACAGTGCACAATGTAGAACAGTGACAAAATCAGGGGATCTAAGGGGAATTTTACAAGGTATTTAACTCAAAATTTTTGATCAAGTGACAGGTTCTCGTTATTGTTCGGTTTATATAATTTAATATTTTGATAGATCAGACTAATGCGGACATGACAATATCAAATATATTTTTTTATTTTGAATATTTTAATGTTGGAAAGGGTGATTAGAATGTTTTCCATTTTTACTAAACTAGTTTTCATAAGGGGCTGCCAACCAGCGCACATCCATTGACTTCAACATCGAACCATTGACTTCAACATTGGACTGTACTCAGATGTTATCCAAATGCAGTTTGATATAAACCGAGACAGGCAATGGAGATGGAGAGATTAATCTCTCCTTCTTCTCCTCACCTGCTATCCGAATCTCGCATGCAAGGAAATCGGACCACAGTGCACCGACACTCGTCTCACGCTCGCAGTAGAGTTTGAGCCAAGTGTCATTAGCATAATGCATCTGATGCTATATGCTAATATGACTCCGGCCTTAGATATATAGTGGCATATAAATTGTTTAAAGGGGTTGTCCACTACTAGGATAACCCCTTATTATACCCAACCCTTGCCGTTTCGGCACTGTTCCTGTGGTGTCAGCGCTGTTCCTGTGGCATCGGCACTTGCTATCCCGAGGCTATATATATATATATATATATATATATAATATTTATTTAACTAAAACACGCACTTTTTATCATTAAATAAAATCTTGAAAAAAAAAAAAGGTTGATTTAGGCTTTGTTCACACACTGAGTATTTGGTGAGTTTTTTACCTCAGTAATTGTAAGCCAAAACCAGGAGTGGGTGATACATACAGAAGTGGTGACGTCTTTCTAGTATACTTTCCCTATGATTGTTCTACTCCTGATTTTGGCTTACATATTCTGAGGTAAAAAACTCACTAAAACTGAACATGGCGACAGGCAGCTTCCTATGATTGAGGAGAACGCTGACAGAGTCATTCCCAATCACCGAGAGAACCTCTCTCTCTATCAGCCCAACACTGATTAGTCTGATCAGTGCAGAGATGGAGAGAAAGCTACCAGGACCTGTGCATCACTAGCAACTAGATGAAGGATCTTTCACGTTATGTCATCACCAGTCATATGTCTGAAAGGAACTTTATTTTTACTTTGAGCAGCAGAGCTGTTTCTGTGCTGGTATGCTTGTATATCAGAGCGTGTTTTACGGATGTAAGAGAGGTGCTGAAAATACAGATTGCATATGGTACAATGATTCTCTATGGCCCAGCTCCTATCTGCCGTATTTTACTGATCCGTATTATATGGTCTTCTACGGCCATAGAAAATCGCAGCATGCTTCGTTTGTCACCGTATTGCGCAAAAAATACGCCAATGAAAGTCTATGGGGCCAGAAAAATACGGATTACACACAGACCAGCAGTGTGACTTGCGAGAAATACGCAACGGTGTTATAGAGAAAAGCCGGCAATTCAGTGCGGTGCACAGTAAAATCACACAGGTTAGAATAGAATAGCTAAGATAAATGTCCACACATATTATAGGGGTATATATATATATATATATATATATATATATATATATATATATATATGTGTCAGTGAGACACACATATGTATATATATTAATATTTTATACAGCGCTAGATAGCTTAAAAGCCGGTAATTCAATTGCCGGCTTTTGCTATCTCCTTCACAAACCCGACATGATATGAGACATGGTTTACATACAGTAAACCATCCCATATCCCTTTTTTTCTGCATATTCCATACTACTGTTAGTAGTGTGTATGTGCAAAATTTGGGCGCTTGAGCTATTAAGGGGTTAAATCGCGGAAAAAATTGGCGTGGGCTCCCGCGCAATTTTCTCCGCCAGAGTAGTAAAGCCAGTGACTGAGGGCAGATATTAATAGCCTGGAGAGGGTCCATGGTTATTGCCCCCCCCTGGCTAAAAACATCTGCCCCCAGCCACCCCAGAAAAGGCACATCTGGAAGATGCGCCTATTCTGGCACTTGGCCACTCTCTTCCCATTCCCGTGTAGCGGTGGGATATGGGGTAATGAAAGGTTGATGTCACCTTGCTATTGTAAGGTGACATTAAGCCAGATTAATAATGGGGAGGCGTCAATTATGACACCTATCCATTATTAATCCAATAGTATGAAATGGTTAAAAACACACACATTATTACAAAGTATTTTAATGAAATAAATACACAGGTTGTTGTAATATTTTATTATACTGGTAATCCACCTGAAGACCCTTGTCACCTGTAACAAATGTAAAAAACAAACAACAATATTCCATACCTTCCGACGATCAGTCTCGTCCCACGCTGTAGATCGTGAGACGTGACAGAACGACGTAAGGTATGGGATATTGTTGTTTTTTTATTTTACCTTTTTTACAGAACGAGGGTCTTCAGGTGGATTACCAGTATAATAAAATATTACAAAAACCTGTGTATTTATTTCATTAACCCCTCATTACCCCATATCCCACAGCTACACGGGAATGGGAAGAGAGTAGCCAAGTGCCAGAATAGGCGCATCCTCCAGATGTGCCTTTTCTGGGGTGGCTGGGGGCAGATGTTTTTAGTCAGGGGGGGCCAATAACCATGGACCCTCTCCAGGCTATTAATATCTGCCCTCAGTCACTGGCTTTACCACTCTGGCGGAGAAAATTGCGCGGGAGCCCACGCCAATTTTTTCCGCGAATTTAACCCTTTAATTTAATAGCTAGAGCGCCCAAATTTTGCACATACACACTACTAACATTAGTAGTGTGGAATATGCAAAAAAAAGGGATATGAGATGGTTTACTGTATGTAAACCATGTCTCATATCATGTCGGGTTTAGGAAGGAGATAGCAAAAGCCGGCAATTGAATTACCGGCTTTTAAGCTATCTAGCCCTGTATGAAATATTTATATATATACATATGTGTGTCTCACTGACATATATATATATATATATATATATATATAAATATATATATATATATATATATATAATATATATATATATATACCCCTATAATATGTGTGGACATTTATCTTAGCTATTCTATTCTAACCTGTGTGATTTTACTGTGCACCGCACTGAATTGCCGGCTTTTCGCTAGAACACCGCTGCGTATTTCTCGCAAGTCACACTGCTGGTCCGTGTGTAATCCGTATTTTTCTGGCCCCCATAGACTTTCATTGGCGGATTTTTTGAGCAATACGCTGACAAACGCAGCATGCTGCAATTTTCTACGGCCGTAGAAGACCATATAAAACGGATCAGTAAAATATGGCTGATAGGAGCTGGGGCATAGAGAAGCATTGAACCGTATGCAATCCGTATTTTCAGCACCTCTCTTACGTTCGTAAATCACGCTAGTGTGAGGCCGGCCTCAGGTGTTTTTCTATCATGCCACTTTGCATTAATTCCTGAAAATCACCTGAAGGGTTAATAAACTACCTGAATCACCGACATTATGTCGGTGATTTAGTTAGTTTTTTGGCACTTATATTTGATATTTCTGTGATTAATAAGCTACCTGACAACAGTTTTCAATATGTCAGGGGGTGTTGTTTTTAAAATGGTATAACTTTGGGGGGTTTCCAATATATGGGACCCCTAAAGGAACTTCAAAACTGGATAGGTCCCTCAAAAAATAAATTTTGTACATTTCCTTGTAAAAATGAAAAATTACTGCTATGTTTTTAAACCTCCTAAAATACTAACAAAATAAAATAACATTTTACAAATGGCGCTGATGTAAAGGAGACTTGTGGGAAATATTAATTAGGCTAGGTTCACATCGCGTTGGTGGTATCCGCTTAACGGATTTGTAACTAAGCTGCACTAACGCAATGTAACGGATCCGAAAATGCACCCATTGCCATCCATTATGGTAACGCATCCTAACGCATGTCAAAATCATCATGCGTTAGCGATGATGCGTTACTTTGTGACACACCCAGGGGCGGATTATCAGAGGGTCAATATGGGCGGTAGCCCAGGGCCCAGTGGTCTGGGGGGGCCCTGGGCTACCGCACAGATTGACCCTCTGATAATCGTCTGTGAATGCCCGCCGCCGGGCCGGCATGTATGTGCCCCCGGACCAGGTGGGCAGAGAGAGGGGGCCCGCATTGGGCCCCTTCTCATCTGCTCACCGGGCCCCTTCCGGCGCTGCGGCGGTTTCCTATTGACGTGCGGGCGCGAGCCGCACGTCAATAGTTAACAACAACAGCCGCCAGCCAATTGGAGGCTGGCAGCTGATGTCGGCCGCAGCACACACGTCGCCGGCGTCTGACGTCATTGTCAGTCGCCGGCGAGTGTGCGCTGCTGGAAGGAGCTCGCCGCCTGGAGCGCGGACAGGTGAGGAGAGACTGTTTTTTTTTTTCTTTTTTGATAAGCTAACGGTTACGGACGGTGGACACACTGTGGGGCAATGCTGGAGGACACACTGAGGCAATTCTGGAGACACACTGGGGCAATGCTGGAAACACTGGGGCAGATTGCTGGAGGACACACTGGGGGCAATGCTGGAGACACTGGGGCAGATTGCTGGAGACACTGGGGCAATGCTGGAGGACACACTGGGGCAAATTAATGCTGGAGACACTGGGGGCAATGCTGGAGGACACACTGGGGCAGATTGCTGGAGACACTGGGGGCAATTCTGGAGACACTGGGGCAGATTGCTGGAGGACACACTGGGGGCAATGCTGGAGACACTGGGGCAGATTGCTGGAGACACTGGGGCAGATTGCTGGAGGACACACTGGGGGCAATGCTGGAGACACTGGGGCAGATCGCTGGAGACACTGGGGCAGATTGCTGGAGACACTGGGGCAATGCTGGAGACACTGGGGCAATGCTGGAGACACTGGGGCAATGCTGGAGACACTGGGGCAATGCTGGAGACACTGGTGGTAATATGCTGGACACACTGGGGTAATATGCTGGACACACTGGGGCAGATTGCTGGACACACTGAGGCAGATTGCTGGACACACTGTGGCAGATTGCTGGACACACTGGGGCAGATTGCTGGACACACTGGGGCAGATTGCTGGACACTCTGTCTGGGGGCAATGCTGGACACACTGGGGCAGATTGCTGGAGACACTGGGGCAATGCTGGAGGACACACTGGGGGCAATGCTGGAGACACTGGGGCAGATTGCTGGCGACACTGGGGCAGATTGCTGGAGACACTGGGGCAATGCTGGAGACACTGGGGCAGATTGCTGGACACACTGGGGCAGATTGCTGGACACACTGGGGCAGATTGCTGGACACACTGGGGCAGATTGCTGTACACACTGGGGCAGATTGCTGGACACACTGGGGGTAATATGCTGGACACACTGGGGCATATTGCTGGACACACTGGGGCAGATTGCTGGACACACTGGGGCAGATTGCTGGACACACTGGGGCAGATTGCTGGACACACTGGGGCAGATTGCTGGACACACTGGGGGCAATGCTGGACATACTGGGGCAGATTGCTGGACACACTGGGGGTAATAACTCTCTACTAATCGGCCTCCCTCTTGCAAAACTCTCCCCGCTCCAATCTGTCCTGAATGCTGCAGCCAGGATCATATTCCTCACCAACCGTTACACCGATGCCTCTACCCTGTGCCAGTCATTACACTGGCTACCCATCCACTCCAGAATCCAGTACAAAACTACTACCCTCATCCACAAAGCACTCCATGGCTCAGCACCATCCTACATCTCCTCCCTGGTCTCAGTCTACCACCCTACCCGTGCCCTCCGCTCCGCTAATGACCTCAGGTTAGCATCCTCAATAATCAGAACCTCCCACTCCCGTCTCCAAGACTTTACACGTGCTGCGCCGATTTTTTGGAATGCACTACCTAGGTTAATACGATTAATCCCCAATCCCCACAGTTTTAAGCGTACCCTAAAAACTCATTTGTTCAGACTGGCCTACCGCCTCAATGCATTAACCTAACGATCCCTGTGTGGCCTATTTATAATAAAAAAAAAAAAAAAAAAAGGTTCCTCGCATCATGTTCTCATACACTTTATACAGTATTAGCCCTCTGTGTCTGTACTGCTACATACTGGTTCATGCAGCCTTACATGAACACCTGAGCCTTACACTATAGCTGGTCCGAATAACTAAAGCAATTGTTACCATCCACCTCTCGTGTCTCCCCTTTTCCCCATAGTTTGTAAGCTTGCAAGCAGGGCCCTCACTCCTCCTGGTATCTGTTTTGAACTGTATTTCTGTTTTGAACTGTATTTCTGTTATGCTATAATGTCTATTGTCTGTACAAGTCCCCTCTATAATTTGTAAAACGCTGCGGAATATGTTGGCGCTATATAAATAAAAATTATTATTATTATTATTATTATTATTATTATTAATATGCTGGACACACTGGGGCAGATTGCTGGACACACTGGGGCAGATTGCTGGACACACTGGGGCAGATTGCTGGACACACTGGGGCAGATTGCTGGACACACTGGGGGTTATATGCTAGACACACTGGGGCAGATTGCTGGACACACTGGGGCAGATTGCTGGACACACTGGGGCAGATTGCTGGACACACTGGGGGCAATGCTGGACATACTGGGGCAGATTGCTGGACACACTGGGGGTAATATGCTGGACACACTGGGGCAGATTGCTGGACACACTGGGGCAGATTGCTGGAGACACTGGGGGCAATGCTGGAGGACACACTGGGGCAATGCTGGAGGACACACTGGGGCAATGCTGGAGACACTGGGGGCAATTCTGGAGACACTGGGGCAGATTGCTGGAGGACACACTGGGGGCAATGCTGGAGACACTGGGGCAGATTGCTGGATACACTGGGGCAATGCTGGAGGACACACTGGGGGCAATGCTGGAGACACTGGGGCAGATTGCTGGAGACACTGGGGCAGATTGCTGGAGACACTGGGGCAGATTGCTGGAGACACAGGCGCAGATTGCTGGAGACACTGGGGCAGATTGCTGGACACACTGGGGCAGATTGCTGGACACACTGGGGCAGATTGCTGGACACACTGGGGGTAATATGCTGGACACACTGGGGCAGATTGCTGGACACACTGGGGCAGATTGCTGGACACACTGGGACAGATTGCTGGACACACTGGGGGCAATGCTGGACATACTGGGGCAGATTGCTGGACACACTGGGGGTAATATGCTGGACACACTGGGGCAGATTGCTGGACACACTGGGGGCAGGACTGGAGGCATGGGCAGAATGTAGACATGTGGCATGATTGAAGACAAGGGGCAGGATTGGATCATGGGGCAGGATGGATATGATGGAGACAGATGGGGCAGGATGGGGAGATCATATGGTGTAGAATGGATACTCATGAGTGCAGGATGGGAGAACATATGGCTGGAGCCAGGAATCAGATAAACGGGGCCAGGGTGGGGAATATTATTACCATAGGGGCTAATTAAGGGATATTATTACTGCAGTTGTATTTATTTTATTTTTTGAGTATACTGTTTTAAATGGGGGGGCGGTCCTGTTACTGTGCAGAGTGACACTATATCGCCTTTTTCTTCGTGTTGTAATGTACAAGTTGTGAAAAATTAAGTAATGTGTTCTGCAAGCGGAGCTCGAGATAACTGTGTTATTTCCTGCAGAAACGAGGCCTGGCTGGAAGAAATGATGGCGGTCTGTGCTGGATGAAAGATGAAGGACTTCACCTAGAGACGTCACTGGTGAGTCAGTGTTACCTGTACACTGACACTATACACTGTATACTATATGCAGAGGTCCTGTGTTCAATGTCACCAGTGATCACTGTATTACCTATACATTATATACAGAGCTCCTATGTATAATACCACCAGCGATCTCTGTATTACCTCTACACAGACACTGCATACTAAGAACAGATCTCCTGTGAATACTGGTACTTATGGTGATAGTATTGTGTTTTTGGTTTTTTTTTATTACTGATCAGTATTGTAGTATTCAGTCACTATGTGGTGGTAATATGTGGTCTAGAAATGGTGTTGTGGTATTTGTCCCTTGTATGTGCTATTTGGTCACCAAGTGTTAATATGTGGTCTTGACATGGTGCGGTGGAATTTGTCCCTTGTATGTGATATTATTCGATCACTGTGGTTGTAATTTGTGGTCTGGTCATGGTGCGGTAGTATTTGTTCCTTGTATGTGATATTATTGATCAAAATATACCTAAATTGTATTGCAGATTTTAACAAATATTTAATAGGTTACAGTAGAGTAGGGCCCGGCCATTTTTCTGGAATAATCTGGTTCGGGTATATCATGACCCCCCCGTCACATGATCCCCCCGTCACATGATCCCCCGTCACATGATCACCCCCGTCACATGATCCCCCCGTCACATGATCCCCCCGTCACATGACCCCCCCGTCACATGACCGGGGGGGGGGAGCCCACAGTGTCTGAACAGCCCGGGGCCCTGGCTACCCTTAATCCACCCCTGGACACACCCTTGAACGTGGCCTACCGCGTTTTTGGGTATGTTAGGTCTAACGCACAGCGAATGGACGCGTTTGCTGTGCATAGACCTCTATTACCAATGCATGCCAACACAATGCTACCAAGCGTTGGCGCAATCGTACAAAAAAGGGAATTTGGGCATCAGCGTTAGCGCATCCGTTTAACGGATCCGTTAAATGGATGCCACTAACGCGATGTGAGCCTAGCCTTATTAATGTTTTGCTGTGGTTTGACTATCTGGATTAAAGGGATAATCATTCAAAGTTTGAAAATTGCAAATTTTTTAACATTTTTCTAACATTTGTGATATTTTTTGTAAATAGACACAAAACATATCAACCTAAATGCAGCAATATTTCAAAGTCAAGCATACGTTGCTGAGGTCATAAAGCCGGTGCTTGATACATGCTAGATACATGCTAACCGTGGATTGGGCAGCATGTATATGCTGACAGGTTCACTGTAAAAACAAAATCTCAAATATTGGCAGAATTGAGGTTTATTTTTTAATCATTTCACTTCACTTGGAAGTTGTTGTTTTTTTATTTTTTCATTTTTCAAAATATTACATGGTAAAATGAATAATGTCATTCAAAACTACACCACGTCACTATAAAAAAAATAAACAAATCCTCACATGACTATGCTGCTTTTTGCAAGAAGGGGAGGAAAGAAAACAAAATCACAAAAAAAAATGGCCCACTGCTAATAGGATTCATTTAGACAATGATATGGTAAACTTTAAATATATATATTTTTAAATACAATGCATTGTTCTATAGACATGGATCACCATTAGAGATGAGCGAATATTTCAATGTTTGGTTTGGATTACGATCGGATTCGGCGATCATTTTCTGAGCAAATTCACTCATCTCTAGTCACTATAGACATATTGGGTCCGATCAAACAAAGCCAGAATTCTATCATAAAAGCTTTGAAAAGTCTTAAAATCTTGGAGCAACCTGAAGCTGCAGTAAACTAATGCAACTTTTGGGGTCATTTTTGCTCAGTTCCCAATTTGGGCAAAGCCGGTATGGACTAGGAATAAAGGGACACCTGCTTGTCAAATTCATAACGAGCGCCGGAGTTTGCTACGTCACAAATATTACACCATAAGGCCAGTCTCACACGTCCAGATAATTCCGGTACCGGAAAAATCGGTACCGGAATTATCTGTGTCCGTGTGTCCGTGTGCTTATGTTGAACATCAGTGTGGAACACGTGCGGCAGCCTGGTGCCGCCAGTGTGCCGACTGAGGACCACATGGACCGTGCAGGAGACAGCACTAGAGTTAAGCGCTGTCCCCTGCGTGCGGTGCTGAAGCCGGTATTCATCCCTTCTTCCCAGCAGTGTTTGCTAGAAAGAAGGAATGAATAATCTTTTTTTTAATTTATTTATTTTTTTAAATAAAGTTGCCGGTAATCTGCCCCCTCCCACCCCCTGTGTGCCCCCCCGCTGGCATTAAAATACTTACCCAGCTCCCTCGGCACTTACATCCTCTCAGCGTTGCTGCTTGTCCTGTATGAGCGGTCACGTGATGCCGCTTATTACAGTAATGAATATGCGGCTCCACCCCTATGGGAGGTGGAGCCGCATATTCATCACTGTATTGTGCGGCACCACATGACCGCTCATACAGGACAAGCAGCGACGCTGAGGGGATGTAAGCGCCAAGGGAGCTGGGTAAGTATTTTACTGCCAGCGGGGGGGGGCGCACAGGGGTGGGAGGGGGCAGATTACCGGCAACTTTATTTTAAAAACAAAAATAAATTTAAAAAAAGATTATTCGTTCCTTCTTTCCAGCAAACGCTGCTGGAGAGAAGAAATGAATGGGGCTTCAGCACCACACGCGGGGGGGACGGTGCTTACAGTAGCGCTGTCTCCTGCACGGCACACGGACTGCACACGGACAACATCCGTGTGCGGTACGTGTTTTACACGGACCCATTGACTTTAATGGGTCCGTGTGATCCGTGCGCTCCCAAGAACACTGACATGTCTCCGTGTTTTCAAAATGGACACACGGTCCGTGAAAACACGCTGACATGTGCAGAGACACATTGATTTTAATGTGTCTACGTGAGTCAGTGTCTCTGGTACGGGAGGAAACTGTCACCTCACGTACCGGAGCCACTGACGTGTGAAACCGGCCTCAGGGACTGTGGTAAGATTTGTGGCCAGGTGCACAAGAGGCAAAGGCTCTGGATCAGAAGCCTCATGCTTCCCTGCCCCCTCATCAAAACTAGTGCTAAGATCGCCGATCTTGATGATTCAGGGTTATGTACTGTATATAGGAAAATGTTCCAAATCATTCAGGCTTTTGATCAAGCTTGGAATTTTCAGCGTCCAGCTACAGACAGCCATATACTGTAAGTAAAATAAGAGAAAACAATTTGCCTACATAGTTGTATCCACAGTGTTCAAAGTGGCGACCAAAAAAGCCCCAGTAGGGAATGCACGGCTTGGATCTCTTTGGCCCCCTATCTAACGACTTAACATACATTAACTAATAATGGCACTTTCTATGGAATCTCTAGACAAAAAAACGAGTAGTAAGGTTGCCCCATTTTGCATCAGAACATTCAGAAATCGGCACACCATTACACCACTTCTTATAATGTCTTGGGTCGGTGGAATACAAGCTTACTACTAGGGGCCTAGACTTCATTTCTACCTTTATTCATTCACTAATGTGATGAATATATTAAAAAACTAAAACGACTATTGCTCGATCAGATGGAGAACTTACTAGATATCCCCAATCTGGGCAGGTTTAACTCCTATGTTCAATGCTCCTTCATCTTTCATTTCAGCATCCAATCGTTATAAAATAAAAATCAAGTTTCACATGAGGTACAAAATCCATCAAATTTAACAAACATTTCAACTACTTTTATAGATTTAGAACGTATAATTACTGACATGTTACCCAAAGTTACTAAAGTCAAGCGTGGATCTTCAGCTTTGATGCCAAGCCTTCATTTATTTCTCTGTGAAGGCAAAAATCAACTAATCGTGGATAGAGAGAGCTGGAACAAAAGATGGGTGCAGGTCACATCTGGGCCCTATGGGAGACCAAAAATGACCCACTGCCCAGCTTCAGAAGACCAATCAACTCCATAGATTGTGCGATTACAAATCTTGCATTGCCACGAGAAACTTCAAGTTGCCTTAATACAAAACTTGTGATGTTCATGAAGTTTAGTATTTGTAAAATAGTGGATACAAATGAGCTCTCCTCCAGAGGGAAGAACCTGTCTGTATAGCGCCTCCTAGAGATAACAGCAATGCCTGACCCATAGAGGAGCACTACAACATGATTGGGAATATCAGACACGTCAAAGTCTACTGCAAAAGAACGAATTGGCCATCTGCAGAAATCAGATTCAGGATTATTGTGCCTCACTGGTACAGAGCAGCATTCTGGCTTGGTCGTCTGATGCCTTTGTCAGGGCTCTTAAAGGTTCTGGGGCCTTACAATCAATACTCCATATGAAAATGATACCAATTCCCTCTCCATCCACTTATGTCTCTTCTTTGAGAAGCACTTCACCCCCACCTAGCCATCCAGCACTCTGTTCTGTACTTATGTGGGGCAGGACTTCCAAAACCATGGTCTACTCAAAGGTCAAGTTTCAAGGCTCTTCTATGGTTAGATAATGACCTATAGGGTAACCACTTCCAATAGGTGGCACAAAAGAGATATTTTTTTCCCTTTTGAGGTGAAGTAATTTGCATACTTTTTTCCATAAAACGTTGAACAAAATACCAAAGAAAATGGAGTAACCGAATCTAAAGTAAATATCCACTATTTTGGTCTTTCAATAAAAAATACTCCCAAATTTATGTGCCAAGTTATTTTTTAACATTTCTTCAAGTGATCAGAGCTTTATTTTTCTTATACAGAGTTTCGAATTCCCAGCACAAACTTAAAATGTAACATTCTGGCTGCTGCCACTAGAGGGAGCAAAGGAGACTACTGCATACTGTCGATGAATTGAAGTCAATAACACTGTGTGCTAAGCTCTTAAAGGGGTTGTCCACTACTTGGACAACCCCTTCTTAAAGACTATAGTCTCCAGTGTAAAATAATAGCATACTTATCTCCCATGCTGACACCATTTCAGTGATGTCTGTACTATGTCTTCTAGGGTTTGCGTGATATTGTTATGGCAGTGGTAAGTATGTGGGCTGCAGTCCTCACACTTCCCATTGAGTCTATTGATTGGCGCTGATAGGCTGCAGTGTTCATGTTGCATAATAATGTCACAAGAAACCCATACTGATCACATTGTTGGAATGGTACCAATGTGGAAGGTGAGTATAGGATATTTTTATTTGACACTGGGGAATATAGTCTTTAACCCCTTAATGACCAGAGCTTTTTTGGCTTTGCATTTTTAGCTCTTCTCCTTCCCAGAGCCATAACTTTTTTATTTTTCTGTCAATATGGCCATGTGAGGGCTTATTTTTGCGGGACAAGTTGTACTTTTGAACAACTCCATTGGTTTTACCATATCATGTACTAGAAAACAGGAGAAAAAATCCAAGTGTGGTGAAATTGCAAAAAAACCTCACACTTGCTTTTTGTTTGGCTTTTTTGCTAGGTTCACTAAATGCTAAAACTGACCTGCCATTTTGATTTTCCAGGTCATTACGAGTTTGTAGACACCAAGCATGTCTAGGTTCTTTTTTATCTAAGTGGTGAACAAAAATTCCAATCTTTGCTAAAAAAAAAAAATTGTGCATTTTTCTGATACCCGTAGCGTCTCCATTTTTCGTGATCTGGGGTCGGGTGAGGGCTTATCTTCTGCGTGCCGAGCTGACGTTTTTAATGGTTCCATTTTAGTGCAGATTTGTTCTTTTGATCGAACATTATTGCATTTTAGGGCAATGTTGCGGCGACCAAAAAAAACTAATTTTGGTGTTTAGAATTTTTTATCTCTACGCCATTTAGCGATCAGGTTAATTCTTTTTTTTTATTGATAGATCGGGCGATTCTGAACACGGCGATACCAAATATGTGTAGGTTTGATTTTTTTATTGTTTTATTTTGAATGGGGCGAAAGGGGAGGGATTTGAACTTTTATATATTTTTTCTTTTTTTCATAATTAAAACTTTTGCCATGCTTCATGGGAGGCTAGAAGCTGGCATAGCCTGATCAGATCTGCTACATAGGAGCGATGCTCAGATTGCTCCTTTGTAGTAGAATTACAGCATTGCTATGTGCGCCGACCACAGGGTAGCGCTCACAACAATCTAGCATCAACAATCATAGAGGTCTGCAGGAGACCACTGGTTGTCATGCCGACACACTGATGACCCCCGATCACGTGACGGGGGTCAGCGGTGCACGCATTTCATTCTGGATGGCCGGAAGCACTTGTTAAATGTCGCTGTCAGAGTTTGAAAGCGGCATTTAAGTAGTTAATTGGCTCGGGTGGATCACGATTCCATTTGCGCCTATAGCGGGCACATGTCAGCTGTTCAAAACAGCTGACATGTCCCAGCTTTGAGGCGGGCTCACCGCCAGAGCCCAAATCAAAGCGTGGGTACTGCCATCGGACGTACTATTCCGTCTGATGGCAGAAAGGGCTTAAGAAGGGGATGTCCAAGTAGTGGACAACCCCTTTAAGAGCTTAGCGTACACAGTGTTATTGACTTCAATTCATTGACAGTATGCAGTAGTCTCCTTAGCTCCCTCTAGTGGCAGCAGCCAGAATGTTACATTTTACGTCTGTGCCTCCATAGTGCAGACTGCGGGCATAAACGATATGAGGCTTATGTCTGTCCGGAGGGATTTGGCTCTCCCTATAAAGCTATGTTATATAATCAGCACAAAAACTGAAACTTAAAAATGACATTAAGATAAAAAAATAAAGATTTACTCTCAGCCTAAAACAACAACATAAGTAACAATGGCCAATGAGGTTAAGGCGAAATTACCGTTACAAATGTGTCAGAGCAGATCTGTGCCACAAGATTGAAAGAAATGTCAGCAGAATGCTCCAAAATCTCAAAACAAGTGATACTTTAATCCAAATTAAAAAAAAAAAGGAAACAGCACCAATAACTCACAATATATTGCACACCATCTCTTCGAGATTTTACAGCGGCGATTCCATTAATGTCATTCTTTAGGATTTGGTAGCAGAAATGAACAGTAATATTTATACAGGTGTCTAGATGTGACATTGGTGATCAATGAGAAGTGGAATTACTGCAGTCCCAGAAAAAGAAGAAAAAAACGAAAAACCCAAATCATCCTAAAATTAAAAAAAAAAAACAGTGTATTCTCCGGCCTTATACCTCACATTCCCTGGAGCCAGTTTTGGTAAACGTGCAGGGCCCAGCGCTGCTGCTGACGGATTCAGAGGTTTCCCTGTTAGACGCAGGCTTGTAGTCTACATAAAATTCCTGTGGGGTTAGGCTGATTTGTGTTAGGGACGATCTTTTCGTTTGGTTGTGATTTTTCATAAGGGTTGCCTGCTGCAGATGTCTTACGCCCGCTGGAGACCTTCTCCACGACACGTAGATTACTAAGGATATCACTAATACTGACAGGAACAGCGCGATAGTCCCTGCTATTATTTTATGTAAAGAAACGCTCTCCGCATCCCCGCTGGTATCATAGCCAGGTCCTGTCACTCCAACCGTCGGAGGCATTGAGTGGTTACTTTCATGTTTAGTTCTTGTTATTTTGTGTTTCATTGTTGTATTCCGCCCCGTGGTTTTAAGCTCCCTGCTTTCTGTTACGTTTTTGCTGCAAATGTTGTAGCTTTTGACTGCTTGGATGACGTTGACCCCCTGCAGATCCTTCGGGCTGGCGCAAATAATGGTGTTGTCTCGTAAGCCTTTAAAACTTTTTAGCCAGTTGACCAAGGAACAGATATTACGACTACACTCCCAGATATTCCCCGCCAGGCCAACATCTGTCAGAGATCCCCAGCTGTCCAGGATCTCCTGGCCTACGAAGGTCAGCTTATTAGAATCCAGGTTGAGCCTCTGAAGGTTTGGAATACATTGAAATACACTTGGGCCACTGAATGCTTCAATCTCATTGCCAGATAAATCAAGTCTTTGTAACGAGGTCCAAGTCCAAGCCATGGTTTGACCTATAAGACTGATCCTGTTCCACTGTAGGTAGAGGTTCTGTAGACTGACCAGCCTGGGAAAAAGGGCTAGGTTGAGTTTGGAGAAATGATTGTGCTCTAAATGCAATTCCTTTAACCTGATCATCCCCGTGAAAACATTTCTGGCCAAACTCCGGATTCTGTTATAACCTAGATCCAGAAGTTCTAAATTTCTGCAATCCTGAAATATTCTAACTGGAATGGTTCTTAATAAATTAGACCTCAAGTGTAAGCTCTGCAGTTTCCTCAAGCCCTTAAACAGTCCCGGCCCGAGTTTTTGTAGGGTGTTATAGGACAGATCTAGGTTTCTCAGGTTAGTGACAGGTCTGAAGGTGTTATTCAGTAGATGAGATATCCTATTAGAACTCAGAACCAGCTCCTTTAATCGACGGATCCCATTGAAAGCATTCTCATCAATGCTGCTAATATGGTTATGGTCCACGTACAGCCAAGTAAGCTGATTAAGACCCTTGAATTGATTATATTTCAGTACGTAGAGGCTGTTATATCGAAGAGATAACCCAACACATCCAGGAGATATTGATGAAGGGATTTCTTGCAGCTTCTGAGACTCGCAATAAAACATTTTTCCATCACACCTACATCCTGTAGGGCACCCACGTTCAGCAGAGGAGAGCATAGCCATGAAAACCAACAGGGATAGAAGCAGGAAGACAGCTGATCCTCTTAATAACCGATAAGGGTTGAAACCTACAAGCAAAAGCCTGGAAGTGATTTTCTGATTTACAATGTTTATGATATAGTCATAACAAATAACAGCAGAAAAACTCTTCTTCTAAGACATATGAGAAACAGACTGCTCAGGTAGCACTGAGAGCATGTCATAAAATATAAGGCATGCATTGTAAAATGTCAGATTGTAGGTGCTATAGTCCTTCCATACGGCAATAAGAGCAATAATAACATTAGGAATGGTCCAAATAACAATTAAATAATAAACATTTGCAAGTCTAAACAAAAATATATATATTTAATTCTATATCCATGTCTGTTTTATTATATATATATATATGTATATATACACACACATATATCCATATAAAACCTGTCACACACATATATTGTGTATGTATATACACATATAAAAACACATGTGTGTGTATATATATCTATATGTATACATATATATATATACATACACACATATTTATACATACACACACATATATACATACATACATATACACATTACACACATATACTGTATATACATGTACGCACACACACAGATATATATATATATATATATATATATATATATACACATACAGATATATATACATACACACATATTTATACATACACACATATACATACATACATATATATACACATTACACACATATACTGTAACTACATGTACGTACACACACAGATATATATATATATATATATATATATATACATACACATACAGATATATATACATACACACATATTTATATATACACACACATATACATACATACAAATATATACACATTACACACATATACTGTAAGTACATGTACATACACACACAGATATATATATACATACACACATACAGATATATATACATACACACATATGTACATACATACATACATACACATAGACACATATATATATACATACACACACAGAGATATATATACATACACACAGACACATACACACATATATATACATACACACAGATATGTATATATACACACACACAGATATATACTTACACACACACACACACACACACACACACACACACACACACACAAACACACACATGCACATAAAACATATTTCTATTTTAATTCACTAGTATAAAGAAAACAGAAGCAGCCAGAAAGCAATACTCTATTTTAGTGTGTGCCTTTGCCCGTGTGTCGTGACATGCATGCAGGTGTGTGTGCAGTGTGGACACGTACCCATTCTTCATTCCTGTGAGGGCTGCTCCTCAGGTGTAGTTATTGCCTATGGGGCCAGGGGCACTTCTCCTCTGCCAGCTGCATTGTGGTGGTGACTCGGCTGCCTCCAGACATCCTCTGACTTTGCTCCCTGGGAGAGATGAGCACTTTGCACCATCATTATGTGGCTGCTCCCTGATCTTCTCCAGCACTTGTGTCCTCCACATGCAGATATTTGGGCTCAGGGCTCAGCTCCCCCTCTCTCTCTCCTCTGGATCATGATCTCCTGGCACACATCTAGCTGGCATCAATACGCCATGAACACGAGCTCCTTCCCAGTGAACTCTCTCTCTCTCTCTCTCTGCATATGATGTCTATAGAGTTTTGCATCCGATCAGGCAACTACATTGTATCCCAGCCGGTCCGGCAGCAGCAGCCCTGTGTACGGCATTGTCGCCAGTGCAGACGCATGTAGGCTGCGCTCCCTGTAACTAGGAGCTGATTAGCCTATTACATGGGGATTCTGCTCCGTAGCACAGCGCCCCCTCGTGGCTCATCCGTGCTCTGCAGCCCCATGCATGGCTCTCAGATGCTGATGCTCCATGCGCTGCATATCATCACTGCCAGCCTTGGATTCATTATCATATATGGAAAGCAAATCAAATCACAAGCACAGGGGTTTCATGAATAAACTTTGACTTGCAGCTTAAATGGAGGAGCAATGTTCATGTAAATGGAGAGATTCATTTTTAGCTATGTGACTTATGCCTAGTTATTTATGGTGAATGAATTTGATTTGGAGATCAAGTGATAGACGTGGCGGAGATACGTTAAAATATCATGGAGTAAAAGGCAGGACCAAGCTAAGGTGCCAGGTATGAGATTCCATGTGCATAAAGGCAATAAGACTTACTACATACAAGTCATTGGACCATGGCGCTGCCAGGAGAAACTAGCGAGGGGTTACTTTGCACTGGCGTTGGCGTTTATGACCACCTTGGAAGTCCATCAGGAGCAAGTCCCTGTGTAAGGACAATATATGGAGCCTGTGCAGTCCCATAGCTCATCATAATGCACAATCTCACCTGATTTTTTCGTAAAAGTGGCCCCTTTTACCTCTGGGGCCCCATAGTACAGTATATCTGTCCATTTCCCAACTTTTCTATAGATTTTGATACATTTTTCCGGTAAATAATAAACCTGATCGTTTTATTAGTTTTGCACTCATGATTCGTTACTTCCCTTATTATTTCCCAAAGCGAAATTCACAATTCTGCTGGTTGTTATTGGAAACAGTAATAAGCGCATTACTTTACTGGACATGTCAGCTGTAAGGTAAGCTCCGGGTCATTTGGATGTTTTGGGTTCTCATTATGATTTAAAAAGAGAAAACACAATAAATGGCTTCACCCAACCACTAACCATGAGTGGAGGAAAAGTTTTGGTGTTATCATTCATATTCTCTGAAAAAAAGCCAAGAAAGCAAAAATTCTGCCGGGGTTTGTAAGCTTTTGAGCACAACTGTATAATGCTTTAGGTAGGTTCACACGAACATATAAAAAATCATTCAATGTTTCATCCATCTAAAGTGGGACATTTTGTGCATCCGATTTTTTTCACTTACAGACTTCAACGGGAGAGTCCCCTATGATTTACAGAATAAATTATTGCAGTGATGTGATTTTTCTTTTTCCACACGCAGATTCAGGCCGGTGTGCAGTCCGTGTGCCGTGCAGGAGACAGCGCTACTGTAACCGCTGCCCCCCAGCAGCGTTCGCTGGAAATTAGGAATGAATAATCTTTTTTTTTTTTCCCTTAAAAATAAAGTTTTTGCGTCCCCTCCCGCCTCCAATCCCCTGTGCGCCGTCCCCCCCCCCCCCCCTTGGTTGCCAGGAAATACTCACCCAGGAATATGCTCATATTTCTCACTGTAATGAGCGGGACCACGTGACCGCTCACACAGCTCAGGCTGCAGCCGCTGAGAGGAGACATCGCTGGAGCTGGGTGTCGGTGAGTATTTCATGGCAAGCGGGTGGGGGGGAGGGGGGGCACACAGGGGATTGGAGGCGGGAGGGGACGCAAAAACTTTATTTTTAAGGGGAAAGAAAAAAAAAAGAATATTCATTCCTTCTTTCCAGCGAACACTGCTGAGAAGAAGGGATGAATACCGGCTTCAGCACCGCACGCAGGGGACAGCGCTTAACTGTAGCGCTGTCTCCTGCACGGTCCGTGTGGTCCTCAGTCGGCACACGGACGGCACACGGGTGCCGCACGTGTGCCCCACTGATGTGCTACGTAAGCACACAGACACACGGACATGGATAATTCCGGTACCAATTTTTCCGGTACCGGAATTATCTGGACGTGTGGGACAGGCCTCAAACAGTGAAAAAAATCACTCGTCTGCACTGCCCCATGAATAACATTGGGCCGAGTGCAATCTGCTTTTTCATGAACGGCACTCATATTGGAAATATGGTCGTGTAAATGAGTCCTAACAGAGAGAAACAAGACCAAAAAGAAATCAATCAATAAAAAATTGTATTGCACTCGCCCCAATGTGTCTCTATGGTGCAGCTCACATCTGCGATTATTTTCTTATGCGACTCGGCTTTCAAAAACAATCGCCGCATGCTGCCATTGCACCCGAGAATCAGATCGCATGCCCCCATATAAGTCTATGGGTGAAGCTTTGTGATTTACTTCTTTTATTAACACCAGTGACACACTGGTCACACACTACCAGTACAGTACCAGTTTTTCACGCACGTATTTTACACCGACGTGTGAAGGAGGCTTTACTGTGTTTGACATGCGAACTTGCTTTACAAATCATCATTCTTGCACACAGTGGCACACGTTCCCCCTCACCCTCTGCACCTGACTCCTTCAACCTCCAAACTGTGATCCCTTTTCTCCATTTTTTCCTGTTTTCTAAATAATGAGGAAAAATAAGTGACGTTCTGCTTATCCTAAAACATACCGTAAGTGCCGACTAGAGGAGAGAAAGACATGGACACAGTTGTTATTCTTCCAGACTTGTACTCCTCGTATTGTGTGTAGTGAGGTTATCTTGTCATTTCATTGTACCTGATTGTATTTCTGTCTGTGCTGTGTTTAATTCTCTGACTGGATTACTAAATGGTCCTCTATGAAAAAAAGAAATAGAGTCTGGGGAATAACGTACCGATAGTGCAGGTTTTACCATTTTATCCCTAACATATTTTCGGGTTTATTAAGGTCACACTACACACAGAAAATTCATATAAAATATACTCACATATCAGTAATCTATATATAATTGTCTAAGGTCCACTTCCATCTGTTTGTCCGTCTGTCTGTAACAGAAATCCCGCGTCGTTGATTGGTCGTGCCCAGCCGGCCGCGACCAATCAGCGACAGGCACACTCCGGCCGCGAATTAGCATCTCCCTACTCCCCTCCAGTCAGTGCCCCCTCCATACTCCCCTCCAGTCAGCACCCACATAGCGTTTTAGCAGTCCGTTAAACGGACTGAGTTACACCGCAGCATAACGCGGTGTAACACAGTCCGTTAACACTGCCATTAACCGTGTGTGACCAACTTTTTACTATTGATGCTGCCTATGCAGCATCAATAGTAAAAACATAGAATGTTAAAAATAATTTAAAAAAAACCCCAAAACATTATATTCTCACCTTCCGGTGTCCGAGGCAGCCTTTCCCGCTCCTCGCGATGCTCCGGTCCCAAGAATGCATTGCTGCAATGACCCCAGATGATGTAGCGGTCTTGCGAGACCGCTACATCATCATGGGTTATTGCCGCAAGGCATTACTGGGAAAGGAGCGTTGCGAGGAGCATTGCTAAAGGCCTGGGCTGGATCTGGGGGCCGCCAGAAGGTGAGTATATAACTATTTTTTATTTTAATAATTTTTTTTAACAGGGATATGGTGCCCACATTGCTATATACTACACTGGCTGTGTTATATACTGCGTGGGCTGTGTTATATACTGCATGGGCTGTGCTATATACTACATGGCTGTGTTATATACTACGCCACTGTGCAGTATACTATATGGCTGTGCTATATACTACGAGGCTGTGTTATATACTACGTGGGCTGTGTTATATACTGCATCGGCTGTGCTATATACTACGTGGGCTGTGCTATATACTACATGGCTGTGCAATATACTATGTTGCTGTGCTATATACTACGTGGCTGTGCAATATACTACTTGGCTGTGCAATATACTATGTGGGCTGTGCTATTTACTACGTGGCTGTGCTATAAACTATGTGGCTGTGCAATATACTACGTAGCTGTGCTATATACTACATGGCTGTGCTATATACCACATGGCTGTGCTATATACTACCTGGGCTGTGTTATATGCTATGTGGGCTGTGAGACTGTTTCGCCCAGGGCCCTAAAAAACCTGCAGCTCGCCCTGGCTTCACTGATTGGTCGCGCCCGGCAGGCCGCAAACAATCAGCGACAGACGCAGTCCGGCCGCGAATATGCACGGATTTGAACCACGCTTCGCTAATTGGTCGCGCCCGGCCGGCTGAATCCTGTGTATTCATTGCATTATTCTGAATTCTTCATAAATAAACTAAATACATATTCTAGAATACCCGATGCGTTAGAATTGGGCCACCATCTAGTTCTTTCCATAATCCCCTGATTGACACACACTGAATGGTCTCTTTATTTGAGACATTGGTCCTTTCATAATTAGGGATTCTTTGTATGAAAACTTGACATGTAATCCCGTAGTACAGCTTAGAACAGTATTTTTCCATTAATCAGTTCCAGGGTGGATAGACATTGGAATGGGAAAGTTGAGTGATGTAAGAGATTTCAGATGACGTTTGGTCATCATTACACATTACATTTGGGATGGTGTTGGAACTATACTGAGAATGGTGTGATTGAGGAAAAAAACTCAAGTGAATGAGGATCCTATGGACAGATCTGGCGTTAGGGGGTTAGATTGGGCAATTGCGAAGGGCCTCCACTCCTTTGGAGGCCCCCAGCATCTACACTGACTACAGCATCTTTCAGTGTAGCTTCTGATGTGTAAACTGCTTCAGGGCTTTTGGTGATCATGGGACTGGTCATGTGACCATGATGGCACCACAGGTCTTGTACTCTGTAGGATTTTAGAACCTTCGGTGAGATTACAATCATGTGATATATATATTTGTATATACATCACATGATCAATATATTAGTGAAGACATCAGATTGTATGGGCATTGTATGAAGACATCACTATTATATACCACCAGTAGCTCATACATTCTGAAGATATCAGAATATATACACTATACACTTGGCCTGGGACAACTCATAAAGTCCCATTGATTCCAGTACCACCTTTATGCTGATGACACTCAGATCTACCTCTCTGGCCCAGACGTCACCTCTCTGCTCTCCAGAATCCCGGAATGTCTATCAGCCATATCCTCCTCCTTCTCCTCTCGCTTCCTCAAACTCATTGTGGACAAATCTGAACTCATTATCTTTCCTCCATCTCATAGATCTTCCTTACCTGACCTATCTATCGCAATTAACGACATCTCGCTTTTCCTTGTACCGGAAGTCCGCTGCCTTGCAGTAACCCTTGACTCTGCCCTGTCCTTCAAACCGCACATCCAAGCTCTTTCCACCTCCTGTCATCTTCAGCTCAAAAATATCTCCAAAATCCATCCTTTCCTCAACCTTCACTCTACTAAAATGCTTGTGCACGCCCTCATCATCTCCCGCCTCGATTACTGCAACACCCTCCTCTGTGGCCTCCCTGCTATCACCCTTGCACCTCTCCAGTCCATCCTTAACTCTGCTGCCCGACTAATTCATCTCTCTCCTCGCTACTCCTCCGCTTCCCACCTCTGCAAATCTCTTCACTGGCTCCCATTCCCTCAGTGTATCCAGTTCAAATTACTAATACCGACCTACAAAGCCATCCATAGCCTGTCTCCTCAATATATCTCTGAACTAATCTCCCGATATCTTCCCTCACGTAATCTCCGGCCCTCCAAAGACCTCCTTCTCTCCTCCACAATTATTCGCTCCTCATCCAACCGCCTCCAAGACTTCTCCCAAATATCCCCCATTCTCTGGAATTCTTTGCCCCAACACGTCAGACTATTGACCACATTCGGATCCTTCAGCTGGAACCTGAAAACCCACCCCTTCAGGAAAGTCTACAGCCAGCACTGACCCCGCTTCCTCCTCACCAATACCGGAGCTACCACCTGACCAAAAGCGGAGCTGCTGCAACCCTCATTCTATTGTATCTTTCCCCACCATCCTGTAGAATGTAAGCTCGCATGGGCAGAGGCCTCACCCCTCTGTATCAGTCTGTAATTGTTAGTTTACTTACTGTGAGTGATATCTGTAATTTATATGTAACCCATTCTCATGTACAGCACCATGGAATCAATGGTGCAATATAAATAAATAATAATAATAATATATAGCGTCCTGGTGGTAGATTGTCATGCTCCTGGATTCGATCCCTCGAGTTTGTGTTCTGTGGTCCGCTTCTCTTTCTGCCGAGCTACAGGAGATGCACTTTTTCTTTGGGTGTTTGGATTCTGCTATTCTGGCTGCAGTCTGTCTAGTTTACAGGTTAACAGGTGTTTTCATATGTCCACCTATCACCTTTTGGGTGCAGCTTTATATTCTGTCCCCATCTTTTCCTGCTGGTGATAGATTCATTTAGATGTTCTGACATTCTATTGACGTTTGGAGCCAGTGTGTGAACTTTCAGGTAAGGATTTTTGCTTTTCTGTCTCTTTGCTATACATTGCATCTATCTTCTGTTTATCTTTAGGAAGTAGGCTTTATGTTTGTTTACAGTCTTTGCTTTCTTCTTTGCTTGATATTCCATTATTTACTTTACTCACTCTGAAATATTTCCTTTGTTCAGCACACTTCTCCTCTTGTAGACAATTCTCTGCTCTGCCACTCAGTTCTTTAGGGAGGAACATGAAGCAGCTTGACAGCCGTTTAGGCAAGTTAAGTCCGAGTTGCCATCTCTTCTTAGCGCCATCTCTGCACCCACAGGCACCACTATAGACTGTGGAGTCAGGATATCTAGTCAGTACAGGGACCAACAAGGTCAGTTGCAGTTTTAAGTGCAAAACCTATTTTCCTGAGTGAGTTTCTACACAGGCATAACATATATATATATATATGAGCTCCTGGTGGTATATATTAGTGAAGACTTCAGAATGTATGGGCTTCTGATGGTATACAGTGTATTAGTGAAGACTTCAGAATGTATAAGCTCCTGGAGGTATATATTAGTGTAGACATTAGATGCGCTCATAGGGGTGTCTATTAGCGAAGACATCACAATGTATGGGCTCTTGGTAAGTGTGTATGTGTATGTGTGTGTCTGTAGGTATGTGCTCTTTGTATGCATGTGTCTGTATGAATGTGTCTATGCATGCATGTGATCTATACATGAATGTGTCTGTATGTATGTGCTTTGTGTATGCATTTGTTTATGTGTTCTGTGTATATATGTATGATGCTAATCACTTCTCATGGCAAAGCCGTGAGTCAGAGTTGTCACGGAGTCCAAGGTCAGAAGTCAGGAGGGTACGTCATTAACAGAAGGAGGAGACAAAACCGTAGTCAGATAACATTCCGAGGTCAGAGTACCGGGAGGATAACGCATCAGAGCCAAAGGGGTTAAACAGGCGGGTAGTTAGCACAAAGTCCAAGGTCAGGTAACAGATCAAACATATAGAACTCAAGGTTCAGAGAGCACAGCACAAACGTCACAAGATGAATGTACGTCTGGTAGTGTTCTGGGAAACTCAGCTCAGTTGAGAAGCATGGCCATTCAGTGGAATAATGAACACATGAGACAGCCGACGCCACAGGCTATGTGCACACATTGCGGATTTGGCTGCAGATTCGCAGCGGATTGGCCACTGCGGATTTGCAGCTGTTTTCCATGTGGTTTACAGTACCATGTAAACCTATGGAAAACCAATTCCGCAGTGCACATGCTGTGGAAAATACCGTGCAGAAAGGCAGCATTGTATTTTCCGCAGCATGTCAATACTTTGTACGGATTCCGCAGCGGTTTACACCTGCTCCTCAATAGGAATCCGCAGGTGTAAAACCGCAGGTGGAATCCACAAAAAAAATGCAGGAAATCCGCGGTAAATCCACACGTAAAACGCAGTGCATTTTACTGGCGGATTTTGCAAAAATGGTGCG
Organism: Ranitomeya imitator; assembly: GCF_032444005.1. NCBI lineage: Eukaryota > Metazoa > Chordata > Amphibia > Anura > Dendrobatidae > Ranitomeya > Ranitomeya imitator. Next base: position 766,911,652 of record NC_091283.1, read on the forward strand.
GAAAAATCCACACAGGAATCCGCAATGTGTGCACATAGTCTCATAGTCTCAAATTGGATAGTCGAGCTGTCAATCAAACACTGACAGCTCAGCACGCCCCTGTACCAGATTGGATGTTCAAGCTGTCAGTCACAGTAGTGACAGCTTCAGCACACTCCTATACCAGATTGGATGGCCGAGCTGTCAGTAACTGCATCCCATACACCCTGAGGGGTGGAATCGTGACAATATGTCTATGTGTATGCTCTGTATACATGTATGAGCTCTGAATGTGTTCTGTGCATACATGTGTATGTGCTCTGTGTATACATACAGTGGTGTGAAAAAGTGTTTTTCCCTTTCTGATTTCCTATACTTTTGCATATTTGCCACACTTAATTGTTTCAGATTACCAAACAAATTTAAATCTTAGACAATGATAACACAAGTAAACACAAAATGGAGTTTTTAAATTAAGGGAAAAAGAAATACAAACCTACAGAGCCCTATGTGAAAAAGGTATTGCCCCCCATAAAACATAAATTAACTGCGGCTTATCACATCTTTGACAAGCTGAGTTCAATATTCCCTAGCCACACCCAGGCCTAATTACTGCCTCACCCAATAAATCACTTACATAGGACTTGCTAAACAAAGTGAAGTAGACCAAAAGAACCTAAAAAGCTAGAAATCATGCTGCGATCCAAAGAATTCTGGAATAAATGAGAAGCAAAGTAATTCAGATCTATTAGTCTGGAAAATGTTATAAAGCCATTTCTAAAGCTTTGGGGCTACAATGAACCACAGTGACAGTGATTATCCACGAATGGCAAAAACATGGAACAGTGGTGAACCTTCCCAGGAGTGGCCGGCAGACAAAAAAATAACCCAAAGAGTGCATTGACGACTCATCCAAGAGTTCACAAAAGTCCCCACAACAACATTTAAAGAACTGCAGGCCTCACTTACCTTAGTTAAGGTCAGTGTTCACGACTCCACCATGAGAAGAGACTGGGCAAAAATGGCCTGCATGGCAGAGTTCCAAGACCAAAACCACTGCTTAGCAATAAGAACATAAAGGCTCATCTCAGTTTTGCCAGAAAATATCTTGATATCTTGATTCTCCCCATCTTGATGATGGGAGAATTCTCTGTGGTCTGACGAGTCAAAAGTTTAACTTTTTGGAAGGTGTATGTCCCATTACATCTGGCGTGAAAGTAAAACAGCATTACAGAACTGGAACATCACACCAACAGTAAAATATGGTGGTGGTAGTTTGGTTGTCTGGTGGCTGTTTTGCCTCTTTAGGACCTGCTGACTACCAGAAAATCCTGAAGGCGAATGTCCTGCCATCAGTTAATGACCTCAAGCTGAAGCAATGATCCAAAAGACACCAGCAAGTTCACCTCCGAATGGCTTAAGAGAAACAAAATTAAGACTTTAGAGTGGCCTAGTCAAAGTATTGACCTTAATCCAGTTGAGATGCTGTGGCATGACCTTCAAAAGGCAGTTTGTTTAGAAACCCTCTAATGTGGCTGAATTACAACAATTCTGCAAAGATGAGTGGGTGAGAGCGTTGTAAAAGACTCATTGCCAGTTATCGCAACACTTGATTTCAGTTATTGCTGCTAAGGGTGGCTCAACCAGTTATTGGGTTTACGGGGAAACCACTTTTTCACACAGGGCCTTGTAGGTTTGGATTTATTTTCCCCTTAATAATAAAGACCTTTATTCAACCACTTAGTGACCAAGCCAATTTTGACCTTAATGACAAGGCCATTTTTTTTTTTAAATCTGACCAATGTCACTTTATGTGGTAATAATTTGGGAACACTGATTCTGAGAATCTTTTTTCGTGACATAGTTGTAAAATTTGTTTGATATGACTTGCGTTTATTTGTGAAAATATCAAAAATTTGTTGAAAGGTTTGCAATTTTCAAAATTTTTATTCTTATGCCTTTAAACCAGAGGGTTATGTTACACAAAATAGTTAATAAATAACATTTTTCCACATGTCTGCCTGGACGCTATTATCATTTTGCCCACCTGCCACAGCAGTACCCATTTCTGGTTGCTTTATCCCCCTATATGTACATCTGTTACCTGGGGACCTAGGTTACACAGTCTGCATGTTTTTGCATGGTGACAGTTTGGTGCGGTGTCTCGCACCATGTGTCCACTTTTGTCTCATTATTGTCTGATTACTTGTTTGCTTTTTTACTGTTAATATGTTCTAAATAAAGAGTATTTTTACTAATATCAACCAGTTTTGGTCGTTCTTTGTGATTTTCACACCTCCAATTTGTTGTTTCTTTACGACTTGGTGTATCATGAATCCGACATAGGCGCAATATTTTGATTTTGCATTGCTGAGTATTGCATGATTTTGCTGTATAATACCTATTTTGCTGTATTATGTCTGATTTACATCTGTATCATTATTCTCATTTTTCCAACAAAATCTACAAAACTATTTTTTTAGGGACCTATATGGACCATTTCAAAGTGACTTTAGGGGACCTATATGATAGGAAATACCCCAAAGTGACAGCATTATAAAAATTGCATCCCTCATTGTCCTCAAAACATTATTCAAGAAGTTTATTAACCCTTCAGGTGCTTCACAGGAATCAAAGCAATGTGGAAGGAAAAAATGAACATTTAACATTCACAAAAAAGTTACTGTAGCACCAAATATTTTATTTTCACATGGGCAACAGGAAAAAATAGACCACAAAGTTTGTTGTGCAATTTCACCTTAGTACAAAGATGCCCCATATGTGGGGAAAATCCATTATTTGAATGCATGGCAAGTCTCGGAAGGTAAGGAGGACCGTATGACTTTTTGAACACAAAAAGGGCTGGAAATGAGAGTCCACTCCATGCCACGTTTGGAGAACCCCTGATGTGCCTAAACAGTGGAAACCCTCCACAATTAACCCCATTTTGGAAACTAGACTCCTTATGGAATGTATCTAGATGTGTGGTGAGCACCTTGAACCCCCAGGTGCCTCATAAACATAGAGCTGCGAAAAAAAAAAAAAAAATCACATTTTATGTACAAAAATTTACTTTTAGCTCCAAATTTTTTTATTTTCACAAGGGTAACAGCCGAAAATGCACTCCCAAATTTGTTGTGCAATTTCTCCTTAGTATGATACCCCATATGTGGAGAAAAACTACTGTTTAGACACATGGCTCGGAAAGGAAAGATTGACATTTTGGAACACGAACATTGATGGAATGGTCTGAGGGCGTCATGTTGTGTTCGGAAATCCTCTGATGTGCCTAAACAGTAAAAAAACACAATTTAACACATTTTGGAAACTAAACCCCTCAAGGAATTTATCCAGGGGTTATAGTGAGCATTTTGAATCCACAGGTACTACATAGAATTTGATAACATTAGGGCGTCATATTGAAAATTTACATTATTTTTCACAAAAATGTTGTTTTAGCCCCAAATTTGTAATTTTCCCAATAAAAAATAGGAGAAAACAGACCTCCTAATCTGGTGAGAAAATTCTCCCGAACATGACAATACACCATATATGGTTAGAAATTTCTGTTTGGGAACATGGCAGGGCTAGGAAAGGAAAGAGCGCTATTTGTCTGGGATAGATTGTGAATGCCATGTTGCATTTGGAGAGTCCCTGACAAGCGAGAACAGCAGAAACACCTCACAGGGTGACCCCATTTTAGAAACTTCAGATGGCCGGGACCTGATGTTGAGGACTTCATAGTGAAAGACCACCTCTTGAAAATAAATGTTTTACTTAACGATAACTCTGTGGGAATTATGTACAGTAGGTAGCAGGAACACAACTTTATGAACATTTCCTTCACAATACAGATCATTTTCACAGGCAATTCCTTTTTTTGTTACGCGTTTGTTCTCTTTCTTTACTGTTTCACCACAACCCAGCTCAGTACTCTATTGGTTCTGTGTCCTCTTTCCTTTCAAGAGAATTATGTTGCCTGTATGGCCAGTCCTTAGCTTTCCTGCAACTGACGCCTTGGAACTCCTGCCCTGGGCACTCTTGTCTCACATTTTCTGTCCTGTCTTGGCCTCTTACCTCTGAGTTATATACTTCGTGCCATACTGCTATGCGTCCTCCGCCAGGACCCATCTTCAATTGATCACTCTGTCCTCCTGTCGGTTTTCCTTTTCTCTTTACTCCGGTTCATGCTAACCACCGTCTCGGTCTCTCCTCCCTTCAGTATACCCATGTCACATGGGAACACATACTGTCTAGACCTTAGGACTGCTTCAGCTGCACACTGGGCCCTAACTGACGTCGAGAAAGGAAACTGTCTCTGTGACTTTACATTGGCCCCTTCCGCTTTGGGATAGTCCCAATAATTAATTCTAACTCTCCCTAATGTCGAGCAGAACACTATATTAAAACTATTAACGCATCTCACAGTTCACATAATACAACAATACATGTGTTGTTTAAGGGGGAATGTGGGTACTATGTCTATCTCCTTTCAATATGACTCATTATTCCTATGTGTTCTAAACAGTATAAATTCACCAAGAAAATATAAGAAAATGCTGAAAAATGCTCCAGCTTCTGAATGCAGGAATATGCTGCAATGTAGTCTGCCAATCTTTGAATGTCTAAGGCTGGTTTCACATTGGCGTTTTTTGGGGTGCGATTTTGCGGTAAAAAACGCGAAAAAACGCATGTAAACGCTGTGTTTTTTTGACGCATGCGTTTTTGCATGTGGTGAAAAAAACGCGGCGTTTTGACGCGTTCACATGCGTTTTTACATGCGTTTGCGTTTTTAAACGCATGCTGAGAAATGTGTGACAGCTGCCAATCATCAAAATAAAGTAAAAAACCCACTATAAACAGAAATAGTTAGGGTTAGGGGTAGGGGTAGGGTTAGGGGTAGGTATCATAACCCTAACCCTAAAGGGATCCTACCCCTAACCCTACCCCTAACCCTACCCCTAACCCTAACCCTACCCCTAACCCTAACCCTAAGGGATCCTAACCCTAACCCTACCCCTAACCCTACCCCTAACCCTAACCCTAAGGGATCCTAACCCTAACCCTACCCCTAACCCTACCCCTAACCCTAACCATAAAGGGATTAGGGTTAGGGTTAGGATCCCTTAGGGTTAGGGGTAGGGTTAGGGGTAGGGTTAGGGGTAGGGTTAGGGTTAGGATCCCTTAGGGTTAGGGGTAGGGTTAGGGTTAGGGGTAGGGTTAGGGTTAGGATCCCTTAGGGTTAGGGGTAGGGTTAGGGGTAGGATTAGGGGTAGGGTTAGGGGTAGGGTTAGGTTCCCTTTATCACCTTTATGTTGGGGGGTGGCATATCAGTGTGTTTTTTGGTTTTTTAATAAAAAAACGCATGCGTTTTTTACCGCAAAAAACGCATGCACCAAAAAACGCATGCGTCCCCATTGACTCCAATGTATTTTTTGACCCCAAAAAAACGCATGAAAACGCATGCGTTTTTTTTTGGTCCAAAAAACGCTTCTAAAAATACTACAAGTAGCATTTCAGAAAATGAACGCATGCAGTAAAAAAACGCATGGGTCACAAAACGCGACCAAACGCGTACACAAAAAAACGCATGCGTTTTCAATCTTAAATATAGGAAAAAAAAACGCATGCGTTTTTTTAAAAAAAAACGCTGCAGACAAAACGCAAGTGTGAAACCACCCTAACATTTTGATAATTTTTGGCCATGTATTTCATGTCCAAACAGGATTTTTATGCTGTCTTTTAAGCCCCAGATTGATCTTCTTAGCTTGGTTGTGTATGAAAGCATCAATGCTAAAGGGAAAATGGAGTTAAATAAACTCTGTTTAGACAGAATAGATAGGCATGCTTTCATAATGTTTCTTCTTACTTGCTTTAATTTGATATTTACTATGATTTAACGTTTTTTTACCTTCACTAAAAGGTTGTGTCTGCTAAACACTTAGCCTAATTGAAAACCACTACCGTTTTATTTTAGTTTAATGTATGCTACCATATATAGTAAATAAGCAATATTTGCTGCATAAAAAGGATAGGAAAGCTATATTGACATGGTTGTGTTAGCAAATAATTATGTTTCCCATCAACTTACAATCCTGGAACATCTTTTATAAAGCTCCATGTTGTCCAGATGCAGATCCTCTGTCATTCCTCCAAGGAATTTATGAATAAGTGATTGGACAGGGGTTGGTCGTACAATTGTACAAAGTCTGCTATTATCCAATAATTGCTGACTGTCAGAGTAGACTATGTCAGACTTTGTAGAGACACATTACTTTAGTTAGGAGACTGGTAGCACCCAGTTGATAATTTATTCATACATTTCTAGGAAAAAGAGCAAATCCAAACGTTAAAGTTCGAGGTACGTACAAGGACCCTGAATGCAGATTTCTCCTGAAAGTCTGTGTTACAGCCCGATCAATGCTTGTTGAAAGGCTTCAGTGCAGCCAATCAACAAGCTTTCCTGTGTGGGCATTTGCAGTTCAATCACAGCCATGTACAAGCCATGTCAACTGTTGGCATGCCTGTGATTGGCACCACACTGTGTAAAAAAAAAAGACATGGAGTCTTGTTTATTATTTTATAACCAGCGCAGGCAAAGGTGACAACTGTGGGCTGCAGCCCCCCATCTGTCAGCTTTATCCTGGCTGGCTATCAATGATAGAGGGGTCCCCGCGCTTTTTAAAAAAATTTGAAGCACCAATTCTCACACTTTGTCCGGCTCTTCCCAATTTTCCTGGTGGCAAGTGGGGTGATAGTTTTGGGGTTGATGTTAACTGTTTTATGCTCTATCAGACACCCATATTACTAATCCTGTAATCAAAAGTAATAAAGACACAAGCACAGGAAAAAGTCCTTTAACACTGGAAGTCCCAGAGAGGGGTCATTTAACATTTCTACCTTTGGAACCTTTGGAGCTCGAAATTTCTGGGACTTATAGTGTTAATTGAAATAAATACACAGAAAAACATCCTTTCATTGAAATAAATACACTCCGCCTCTCTTTTACTCATTTATTAATGTAGAAATAAAAGTAAAAAATCACAGTATTCCTCACCTGTCCACCAATAATCCATATGTCCCATGACAAGCTCCAGCTTGGCTGCGTGTGACCGTTGGTGACGTCAAAAAGATTACAGCTGGTCATAAGCAGCTGCGTTTTCATGCTCAGCTCAGTGTTTCCTGGATGCAGGGCTGAGCAGTCGCATCACGCAACTGCTCAGCAATACAGTACATCCAGATGTGGCAGAGATGGAGCACATCGTGGGTGAGGAGCACTATGATTTTTTTTTCTTTTTACATTAATAAATGGGTAAAAGTAGGTCAGGTTGTTAGTGTTAATTTCAATTAAATAACTTTTTGTCTGTGTATTTTGTTCAATTGTGTGTGTTTTTATTACTTTTGATTATGGGGTTAGTAATGGGGTGTCTTATAGATGCCTCTCCATTACTAACCACTGGGCTTTATGTCAGCTTCACAGCACGTTACTCGATGTGGCCCCCACTTTTGAAGCGAACAGCAAGCATAGCAGAGAAAGATCACAGGTTTATACATAAGCCTTTATCCCCTTGGCTGGTCACACACTTTTCTGTTCCCCTGGAGGTTTGTAGCTACATCTCCCAGAACATATGAAATATCATAACTTCCCAACTGAAGGTCACAGGGTGGCGGTTCTGGCAACATCGGGTCCACGTTACGCTTGGAGTCCAAGCACGACATTGCTCAATGGCTTTTACTAGCCATATAAGGAAAATGAGGTGCTTTATTTTCTGCCAAACAATAAAGCAACTAAAAAACAGCAAAGACTTGCCTGGCTAGGTGCTAACATATTGTGACGCCCAGGAGACCGGGATACCCAGCACCGGACCAATGGAGTCTGTCTCTTGAGGGGGATGTCACGGGTGGCTTGACCCGGTGCTGTGGCCTCAGGCAATGCACAGTGCAAGGGGTATCATGAGGGGACAGGCACTTACTTGATCAGCAGCAGATTCTCCCAGCGGTGACGATCTTGATCCTGGATAGATGGCTATTGTCCAAATGAAAGACTGAGGCACTGAAACGTTTAACCAGTTTACTTTAACATAAAAGGATTTACAACCAGTCCTGTCACCGGAGTCTGTATGGGAACTCTGAGTTACTTTGACCCTGCCGGGGTCTTCGCCTCTTATTGTGCGCAATTTCTGTGTGGCCCTGCTGCTGTATGTGAACTGGCTGCCGGCCCAATCTGTCCCCTCCGGGTCCTGGTTCGACGGGCAACCCGAGTCCTTTTATCGGTTTACCCCCTCTGGGAGTACCGCTGAACTCTGTGTCTGTTGCTGCATCCGACCCTAGTGAAGCTGATATCACCTCACGTTTTTCCGGTTGCTGTATTATATATAATGAATACAGCCACGGATCCGGTATCCGTCTTTGCGCCTGTTCTGGGTAGTGATTAATGCTACCCGGTTCTCACAATGTCCTTTTTCTCTATCCCTCTTCTCCTCAGGCCGGTGATTTAGGCATGGTAACAGTAACAGGGCTGTTAGAGATTCAACTGTATGACCTCTCACTATCAGCTCCTTAGCCCAACTGCCATTTCTTCTCTCAGACCAGAATGGATCAAGGGGAGTCTCTGGAGCTCCCCCTTCTGGCCGGAGGTGGTAGTGCAGTCTTGCTATTTTAGTATTTGTACTTACTGTCAGTAACTATTTTTGTGGCAAATACCCCTAGGGGTGCCACATTCCCCCTTAGTTAAGAACAGTACTCCGGGACTGTGGGACAATAACATTTTGAAATAACAATTAATATGTACAGAGTCTTAAAAATGAAAAGTTACAAAAACCACTCAAGGAAACAAAAATAGAGTTCTGTAAAAAGTCACTTCAAATAGCGTCCATTAATACAGTTCTATCCTTGAAGGTATTAGGAACGGCACTGTACTTAGTGTCCAGGAATTTAGTTCCATTTTTCCAACGGAGTTATCAATATAAAGTCTAAAGAAAGTTCAAAAAGAGCAAAAAGCAAAGTTCAAAAAGCAGTCTTTCCGGAGCTTTGATTTAGTGCCTCCGGGCTGATAAAAAGTTCAAGAATATGCAATAAGTTCATACAGACAAGTCTCTGTAGGCACTGGGCTTAAACGTTGCAGACTGATAGCAATGACTATACTACATTTTCTGTTTAACTATATACGGCATAACATATATACAATTCACATTATGAGCTTTATAGTTGGTAATCTGCATACCTGGCCGGTAATTGACCCTGGGTACTACGCTGTGATCTACGTAATAGCGGTGTCTCTTCATGTGGTGTACTACTGTCTACTGCGGATATAGTATCTGCCCGCTCTGCTAAAGATAATTCCACGACTATGGAGTTGGCAAGTCCACCGTGAATGGGATTACTCTGACCAGGAATCTGTTCTTCCTGGCCTGGAACCTCCTGTAGTACGGGGTCAGCCTCTTCCTGTCTTGGGACTTCTGGTATTGGGTTCGGTGTTGGGTAAAAGGCCACCATGGGAACCACTACTGCACCATGGTATGTTAGTAGGGTTTTGGGAAAGTCTCCTATACAGGTGTGATACACTTCCTCTTCTTTTTCCTTTACTGGTTGAACCTGTATGGGTTGAATAACTTCTGGTTCTGGCTGGACAACGTCTGGCTCTTTCAATGCTTCCGGACATAATTTAAGATTGTCTCTTGACACTAGTACAGATGTTAAGCCTCCGTTTTTGCTAATGAGACACATTTTAGGATTATCCACTCTTGTTGGTAAAACTGTGTAGGGTACGGCTTCCCACTGATTGTCCAGTTTATTGGTTCGACGATTTCTCTTGAGCACTTGGTCACCCGGTCTTAATGGGGTCGCTAGAGCATTCTGGTTGAAAGTTCGCTCTTGTCTTTCTCTAGTTTGCTGAAGGCTTTTTTCCACACTCTCTTGCACTTGGCGATACTGCTTTTGCCGTATGATATCCCAATTGGAGTCTTGAACTTCTGCGTCTGGTTTCAGAATTCCCATTTCTAGATCGATTGGTAATTGGCCGGGTCTTGCACGCATAAGGTAAGCTGGGGTGCAGTTGGTGGAGCTCACCGGGACATGATTATACAGATCCACCAAGTCAGGCAATTTCTCTGGCCATTGATTCCTTTCTGTCTCAGGTAAAGTCTTTAGTAGGTCTATTACAATATGGTTCATCTTCTCGCATAAGCCGTTTGTTTGTGGATGATAGGCCGTCGTCCGGATCTTTTTGCAACCATACATATTACAGAATTCTCTGAAGATCTCTGATTCAAAGGCTGTACCTTGGTCGGTGAGAACCTGTTCCGGATATCCATGGGGTCTACAAAAGTACGTTTGGAACGCTTTGGCTGCTGTTTTTGCTGTCAGATCTTTTACGGGTACTACTACCAAGAAACGTGAATAATGGTCCACGATGGTCAAGGCATAGACATAGCCGGACCGGCTTGGTGTCAACTTCACGTGGTCCATGGCTACAAGTTCAAGTGGTTGTTTGGTGATTATGGGCTGCAGTGGTGCTCTTTGGTTCTTTTGATCGTTTCTTCTGAGGTTACACGGGCCACAATTTCTGCACCACTGTTCGATTGATTTTCTCATCCCGACCCAATAAAATCTTTCTCTTAGAAGTACTTCTAACTTTTTCCAACCGAAGTGACCAGCACCATTATGGTAAGCTTCGAGGACCATCTTCACATCTTGTTTAGGCACAATAATCTGCCAAACCAATTCATGTGTTTTCGGATTGGTGTATCTTCTACAGAGCTTCCCTTGATACAGGAACATTTTGCCTCTCTCTTTCCAGAGTTGATGCGTCTCTTCTGGGGCATCCTCATAGGGATATGCACTTTGCTCAGTCAACAGTTCCTTCACCAACTTCACAGCCGGATTGCTGTCTTGGGTGTCAGCCCATCTATGGTGTGCTAACGGATTAAAATTCACCTCTTGTTGTTTCTGATAGGTACTTGACTGATGATGTTTTGCCTTGGGACGATGGAAGGCTGGTAGTTCAATTTCTTCAAGCTCCCCCGTTTCCTCTTCTACATCTCTCAAGTGTGGCATCCGGGATAGGGCATCGGCATTTCCATTCTTGCGACCTGCTCGATACTTGATTATGAAGTTGTAATTAGATAACCGGGCTATCCATCGCTGTTCTAACGCACCTAATTTGGCTGTGTCCAGGTGGGTCAACGGATTGTTGTCAGTATAGACAATAAATTCTGCAGCGGCCAGATAGTGTTTGAAACGCTCCGTCACAGCCCAAACTACTGCCAGTAGTTCCAATTTGAAGGAGCTGTAATTTTCTGAATTTCTTTCAGTAGGCCGGAGCTTTCTACTTGCAAAGGCGATGACTTTCTCCCGACCTTCTTGCTTTTGTGACAGCACCGCTCCTAGTCCCACATTACTGGCATCGGTGTAGAGGATGAAAGGTTTATGGTAATCTGGGTATGCCAGAACCTCTTCTCCGGTTAGTGCCTTCTTTAGTTGTTCAAAGGAGTCTTCCCTTTCGTCGTTCCACTGAAAAGGAGGGTTTCGGTTTGAAGGTTTCTTCGTCTGCCCTACCAAGGTGTCTTGCAAGGGTGCTGCCAACTTGGTAAATCCTTTTATAAATCTGCGATAGTAACCCACCAATCCCAGGAATTGTCTCACTTCTTTTGCGCTGGTAGGTCTTGGCCAATCCCTTATGGCGCTTATTTTCTCGGGATCTGGTGCTACTCCCTCCGAACTCACGATGTGTCCCAGGTACTGTACCTTTGGCTTGAGAAGGTGACATTTGGATGGCTTGACTTTCATGCTATACCTGGATAAGGCTTCGAACACTTCTGCCAGGTCTATTAAGTGTTGTTCGTAAGTCTTTGAGTAGACGATCACATCATCTAGGTACAGGAGGACGGTCTCGAAGTTCTTGTGTCCGAGGCAGCATTCCATCAGCCGCTGGAAGGTACCGGATGCATTGCAGAGTCCGAACGGCATGCGATTAAATTCACACAGACCCATTGGTGTGGTGAATGCCGTCTTTTCCTTATCTCTCTCAGCCACAGGGACTTGCCAATACCCGCTTGTTAAGTCTAAGGTGGAAAAATAATTAGCAGATTTCAAAGCAGTTAAGGACTCTTCTATCCTAGGCAAGGGGTAGGCGTCTTTATGGGTGATGTTATTAATCTTCCGGTAGTCTACGCACATTCTCATGGTTCCGTCCTTTTTTTTGACAATCACTAGAGGGGCCGCCCAGGGGCTACAGCTGTCTCTTATTACCCCGGCCTGTTTCATTTCCCTCAGCATATCTTTTGCACATTGATAGTGAGCGGGCGGTATGGGTCTATATCTTTCTTTTATTGGGGGAAGGTCACCTGTGGGGATTGTGTGTTCTACCCCTTCTATCCGTCCGAAGTCCAATGGGTGTTTACTGAAGACTTGTTCATATTCCGTCACTAGCCTATACACCCCTTGTTTTTGATGGGTAGGTGTTGAATTTATGCCCACGTGTAGCTGTTGGCACCAATCCTCCATTTCTCCATCTGAGCCATTGCCTTCCACCTGACAGGTTGGTTCTAAGGGCTCAATGGTTGTGATGGCATTGTTGTCAACAGTATATAGCTTTGCCATTGTAGCATACCTTGGCAAAGTGACCTCTTCCTCTCCACAGTTCAAAAGTCGTACCGGCACTCGTCCCCGGTGTACCTCGACTATCCCTCGTGCTGTGAGTATAGTGGGCCTGCTGTCGGTGTACACTGGTTCTATTAAGGCTTGATAATCTCGTCCCTTAGTACCAATGGCTGCTCTACACCATACCAGCATTTCTGTTTTTGGTGGGATTACAATAGACGTTGGATCACTTACCCTCACACTGCCGATTTCTCCACCTGCAACTTCTACCTGTTGCCTTAACATCAATACTTTTATTTCCCTCCGGAGAACTCTCTGCTGGCAGGATTGGGCAGTTTCAGCAATTTGCTGTAAGACAGAAATGACTTCGGAAAAGCAGTTCTCTAACACATTCATTCCTATCAATACAGTTGGTTCACAGTTCCGCCGGTCAACATCAACAACAATTATACCCTGTTTCTTCAGTTCTACTTTACCAATCTTTATGGTCATCTCCCTGAATCCTGGTTTCGGTACCAACTTACCATTACTGGCCCATATATCTAGTTCAACATCAGAGGGCCCTTTATCAATATCTGCATCAGCCCAGTACCTCTTATAAAGGATATACGGTATAGATGAAATCTGGGAACCTGTGTCCAGCAAAGCGTTGAGGGGAATTCCGTCCAGCACGATAGGGATAATGGGTCGTCCTCCGATGTACCTGTCGTGCCAGGGTGTTGGGCCTTGAAAGTTCATTCCTGCGAAGCGGCCCGCATTCCCAGGGGATTCCCGTTTAAATCACAATCTCGTGCAAAGTGGCCCGGCTGCTGGCAACGGCGGCAAATAGGCTGTCCATCCGGTTGGTAGCGGTCGCGGGGTCGTCCTCTCCATGTCGGGTATCTCCGGGGTCTCATCCATGGAACATCCTCTCTACAGTTTGCCAACTCCATCTTGTGTCCTCTCATCTCCTGCATGGTTTTAGCCATTGAAGCAACAACATCAGCTAAAGAGTCAAGCTTTTGTTGAAGAGCCTCATTAGTACTGGGCCCCAGGGGCTTAGCAATGGCCCCAGACATAGCTGATGTCACTGGCACTCCCTGTTGTTGAGGTGCCTCTGCCATGGGTTGCGCAGGATCCTGATCCCGAGGTGCCTCTGCCAGCTGGAGACGTATAGCGCTCTCCTTTAATTGGGCAAATGTCAATTCAGGGTTCTTAAAAACAAGCATGCTCACATGCCCCCGGTGAGAAGGGGTGTAGAGTCCCTCAATAAATTGATCTCTTAGCAGTTTATCCGCTCCGGTGTTAAAAATGGGTTCAGCCAGTGTAAGTGATTTAAGGGCTTCCTGCAGGTTTAAGGCAAAGTCTCTCACGCCCTCATTAGCTTTTTGTTTGCAACTAAAGAATCGTATTTTAGCTTTGCTGCTGGCCGTGGTTTCAAATGTAGCTTTTAATCCAGCAAATATGCGTTCAACAGTGCCTTTTAGATCAGCTGCCCATGCTGTGACTTCTCGCTTAGCATGGCCACTTAACTGCATCATCAGGAGACTAACACGCTGAACTTCACCCACAGGGAACATGTCAAAATGGGCCAGCATCTTTTCTCTGAAATCGTCAAGGGTATTAGGCTCACCTTCATACATTGGAAGCCATGGGCCACCCGGGGTATATGGCATCAGCACCGGCATGATGGGCGCCACTCCTTGCACCGCTGCGCTGCCGGACTCTCTATTGACACTCTGTCTTTCAGCTGCATTAGCGTTGCCGAGTGCTGCGGCGTCTCCGTGCTGCGACATACTGTGCCCCCTTAGTTAATCCGGACCCTTCCGGTCCTCCGCTTCCGTCGGGATAGTGTAGATTCGTTCCGCTTTGCAGCAGGATCGATTTTCCCCTTGCTCTGATGTCAGAGCGCTCAGCTTGGTGCCGCCCACAATGACACGCCCCCTGCTGCTCCCACCCACCGCGCTCTGTAATGGCGGATTCTGAAGTTTTTCAGTTAGACTGGGGCTCAGGTGATGGCGTAGCTCAATTAACAGTCTCGTGCCTAACGGTTATGAAGTGATTACCTCAGGGGATGGCGGCCATCTTTACTCCATTATAACCAATGGGGAAAAGTCACTTTCAATAGTTTTCAATGGGGAATGGATTTTTCTTTAATAAAGTCAATTTTCAAGATTTTTCATCCCAGTTTTCACAGTTTTGGGCTCCAATCACGGCACACAATACCCGGTATACGGGCTGGCTAGATCCTGTTCGTGACGCCAATTGTGACGCCCAGGAGACCGGGATACCCAGCACCGGACCAATGGAGTCTGTCTCTTGAGGGGGATGTCACGGGTGGCTTGACCCGGTGCTGTGGCCTCAGGCAATGCACAGTGCAAGGGGTATCATGAGGGGACAGGCACTTACTTGATCAGCAGCAGGTTCTCCCAGCGGTGACGATCTCGATCCTGGATAGATGGCTATTGTCCAAATGAAAGACTGAGGCACTGAAACGTTTAACCAGTTTACTTTAACATAAAAGGATTTACAACCAGTCCTGTCACCGGAGTCTGTATGGGAACTCTGAGTTACTTTGACCCTGCCGGGGTCTTCGCCTCTTATTGTGCGCAATTTCTGTGTGGCCCTGCTGCTGTATGTGAACTGGCTGCCGGCCCAATCTGTCCCCTCCGGGTCCTGGTTCGACGGGCAACCCGAGTCCTTTTATCGGTTTACCCCCTCTGGGAGTACCGCTGAACTCTGTGTCTGTTGCTGCATCCGACCCTAGTGAAGCTGATATCACCTCACGTTTTTCCGGTTGCTGTATTATATATAATGA
Organism: Ranitomeya imitator; assembly: GCF_032444005.1. NCBI lineage: Eukaryota > Metazoa > Chordata > Amphibia > Anura > Dendrobatidae > Ranitomeya > Ranitomeya imitator. The sequence goes on from NC_091283.1 coordinate 766,927,028, forward strand.
ATACAGCCACGGATCCGGTATCCGTCTTTGCGCCTGTTCTGGGTAGTGATTAATGCTACCCGGTTCTCACAATGTCCTTTTTCTCTATCCCTCTTCTCCTCAGGCCGGAGATTTAGGCCTGGTAACAGTCACAGGGCTGTTAGAGATTCAACTGTATGACCTCTCACTATCAGCTCCTTAGCCCAACTGCCATTTCTTCTCTCAGACCAGAATGGATCAAGGGGAGTCTCTGGAGCTCCCCCTTCTGGCCGGAGGTGGTAGTGCAGTCTTGCTATTTTAGTATTTGTACTTACTGTCAGTAACTATTTTTGTGGCAAATACCCCTAGGGGTGCCACAATATATATACAGTACATAACATAACATATATATACATCTTACCTTTGACTCACACTACCAGGAATGCATGCGAGGCTTGGCTCTCCAGGAACTCAGCATTTAGCACATTTAACTGCCGTGCATATCTTTCTCAGAAATACACCACATCAGTCCGGAGGCTGTGTCTCTCTTTGAAGCTTTTTCTTCAGCCTTTTCTGTGTCTGATGAGGCAGACTCTATCAACTGATGTGGCTAAGCCTCCAGTACTACCCGTACTAGAGCGGGAGTGGAATTGATGATTCCTGCTTCCAAATCCTACTCATCACTCCAATAAAAACCGGCCCAGAGCTACTATGAATAAATGGTCCTGTACATGTGCTGGCATGAGCAGGGGAACCTTGCTTGTCCTGCAGGATTTTATTCCATGAAGACATAGTGTGTTACTAATGATGATGTTTGAGATTGTGGTCCCAGTTCTCTTCAGGTCATTGACCAGGTCTTCTCTTGTAGTTCTGGGCTGAATCCTGACCTTTATCAGAATCATCCTACCCCACGAGATGAGATCTTGCATGGAGCACCAGATTGAGGAAGATTGACAGTCATCTTATGTTTCTTCAATTTTCTAATAATTGTGTCAACAGTTGTTGCCTTCTCACCAAGCTGCTTGCCTATTGCCCTGTAGCCCATCCCAGCCTTCTGCAGGTCTACAATTTTGTCCCTGGGGTGCTTAGACAGCTCTTTCATCTTGGCCATGGTGCAGAGGTTGGAGTGTGATTGAGTGACCAAGTGTGTTTTATACAGGTAACAAATTCAAACAGGTACATTTAACACAGGCAATGAGTGCAGAGTAGGAGGGCAATAAAATGCAAATTAATTATTTAAAAATCATACAATAAGATTTTCTGGATTTTTTTTTAGATTCTGTCTCTCACAGTTGAAGTGTACCTACGGTAAAAATGACACAACTCTCCATTCTTTGTAAAAAAAACTTGCAAAATCAGCAGTGTATCAAATTTTTATTTTCCCCACTGCATACAGTATATCATATTACTAGTAAATCTCTACTTAAATGTTAGGAACGTAGGTCAAATGCAGGATTATAATCAAGCACTTGATGGTTATCCATGCTTATGCTTCTTGTGCAGTTGGGGTGGCTAGTACAAAATGGACTGATTGAACTGATAATTACATTTATTGGCTCATTCATTTTGGGCTATTGTTGAAGTTCCCTAAATGGAAATGGCAAACAGCATGTAACTAGATTATCACATAATGGAGGAATCAGTTTTTTTCTTTGAGCCTTTATAAATGGTCTCTCCATTATACACATTTGTCAAAATGACACAGTAGAAATATAGCATTTGTAAGTATAAATTCACCTTTAATCCACAGGATGATGAGTGTAAAACCAAAAATTTTCACCAAAATAATAATAAGAACATAAAAAAATTGTCACATGGCTTTTTTTTTATTGTGATTTTAACACTTTTTTCTGTGTTTGATATATTTATGAAAAATGCATATTAAACATCGCATACATTTTATCATGAAATGCCACTAGCATTTTGCTTTCTTGATTCCAGTTGGCAATAATAAGACTCAAAATGGTGGTCTGCTGTTATAGCCCCTGTAGGCTGGTGTGATGAGGAACAAAGGCTTCTGTAATTAGACATGTTGGAGATGGAGCACCATCATTATATTCAGCTGCATTTTTATACAAAGTGGGACCCTGGGCAAAAGTTTAAAGTGGGGGCCCTTAAAGGGAATCTGTCACCCCAAAAATTGTATATAAACTAAGGCCACCGGCATCAGGGGCTTATCTACAGGACCTTTTTGTCTGACATACCATTTCCCCCCTTGTGGACTTATCTCCCTGGTAGGTAAAGGCTATATTAATGATTGATGGTTTGCAAGATATTGTGCTATTTGTTATAACTTATAGAAATGTTATAATGCAGACTGTATGTGTTTATTTCACAGCCTCCACAAACTCCTATGATTACACTGTGCAGTGTCATGGTAAAATTGTTTTCTTCATTTTTTCCTGATTAATTGATGATTGTTGAAACCATATATTCTCTTTTCTACCTATGAGGTCTTTTTTCTATATTGTTCGGGTAATCACGTGCTATCGATTCTCTGTAAATTAATATTTCTAGCAGACTATGGTATATAATTTTTCTTTCTTATTTTATTATGGTGATATGTATTCTTGTCAATATGATCCTTTTATATCATACATTACTGTATTAAAATGTTTCATTTGCATGACATATGTATTTTTTTGTCAATTGTTTGCATTTCTGAAGAAGGCCAATATAGGCCGAAACGTCAATAGTGGATACATTACGCCCTTGCATTAACAGGCAGGCTGCCCAGCACTATAAAATGCAACATACAGGGACAGACGCCCCAATAGACCAAGCTAACAAAAAGAGGCCTAGGCACATCCTGCAAACAATGATATGATAAAAAGAGCAAAAAATGAATGCATATGATAAATACATTAAATAAGGTATTGGTTAATAAGTAAGCTCGCAACCCACGTCACGGGTCCTCATACTTGCGAGTTCTATCAGTGGAGGCCTACTGCATTCTGTTAGATATGCATTTGTCATAAGACAGGGTTTTGGGAAGGCCATATCGTATGGTATGTGTTTTTTTGAGTTTTTCTATGTTAGCTGTTAATTGAGAAACTCCCAGTGAGCGTATAGTATATAGACCTCCGATTCCAATGCATTGAATATACCGTATATATATACTAGATGGTGGCCCGATTCTAACGCATTGGGTATTTTAGAATATGTACGCATAGTGTATAGCACAGCCCACACAGTACATTGCGCAGCCCACGCAGTACATTGTGTAGCCCACGCAGTACATTGCGCAGCCCACGCAGTTCATTGCGCAGCCCACGCAGTACATTGCGCAGCCCACGCAGTACATTGCGTAGCCCACGCAGTACACGTTGTATATTGCGCAGCCCATGTAGTATATTGTGCAGCCCACGTAGTACATTGCGCAGCCCACGTTGTATATTGCACAGCCCACGTAGTATATTGCGCAGCCCACATTGTATATTGCGCAGCCCATGTTGTATATTGTGCAGCCTACGTAGTATATTGCGCAGCCCACGTAGTATATTGCCCAGCCAACGTAGTACATTGCGCAACCCACGGTGTACATTGCGCAGCCCAATGTGCAGTATGAATAGTAAAAAGTTGGTCACACAGGGTTGATAGCAGCGTTAACCGAGTGCGTTACACCGCGGTCAATGCTACCATTAACTCTGTGTGAGCGCTGACCGGAGGGGAGTATGCGGGCGCCGGGCACTGACTGTGGAGAGGAAGGAGCGGCCATTTTCTTCTGGACTGTGCCCGTCGCTGATTGGTCGTGGCTGTTTTGCCGCGACCAATCAGCGACTTGTATTTCCATGGCAGACAGAGGCCGCAACCAATGAATATCCGTGACAGAAGTGTGAAGGAGAAAATGTCTAATGAAATCAATTATTAAACCTTATATAAGTCAGTTCAGATATGGTGTAGCAAGATGGCGATTGTGTCTTTGAAACTGTCTTGAAGATCCTTGAAACAGTCCTGGAAGGAATCTTTGGAATGCAGGAGTGAAGATACTGGAATACACCGTATTTGGAAATGAAGCTTGGAATGAACCAATCAGAGTGACACTAACTATTCAGAAGTCGTGCGACCTCCCCTATTTCCTGTTTTTAGTATCATCCTTTGTTCAGAATAAAGCAGTTGGGAACAACTTTCGCTGAGAGAGGCTATGTGTATCGTCTCTGTGAATCTGATGCATTCTTGGCCCCTAAGCTAGCACTCAGCTTATATTTGATCAGGTTCAAGCAATCATATTGATCTCACTTTAAGAGATCACCTTCACATTTTTGGCGTCTCAATGTGTGGCTCATTGAGGATGTACACTCCCCAGACATTGACACCCGGAATGGATCGAGGAAGAACGTCCAGAGTGGTTAAACTAGGAGACTGATCACCTCCATAAAAACACGGTAAGTCTGCTGATTCCTTTATGAATCTGTACTACTTGCTTTTGTTTCTCGAACCATTCTGTGTGTTCTGTACTCGTGTTTGCCGAGTGTCTGTGCCGCCCTGACACGTGTGGGATATGTACACCTGGTGGCCTAAAGAACCCACGGCTACTGGCTGTGAGGAGCACAAACCCTGATTGATTGCTTCTAACCTGTGGCATGTCTTGTCTCATGCCAGCACTGTGCTGGGCTATCTGTGTTTCTGCCTATGTGTAGCAGGCAGGGGGAGAGGAGGTGGTCTATGATACGGTGAGCGCAAATTTGCTCCTAGAGTCTCGGGTGCGGAGCATGGCGTGATAGAATCACGGGTGGTCGAACCACGTAGTGCAAAAAACGGTAGAGACCTCTTTGAACCCTAGCATTGTGCACAAGGTCTGAGATAGAAATTCCAGTTACAGAGGACGGTCAGTTTTTGTGTTTGTCCGTCCGTCTGGTTATGTGTGTCTGAGAGTGTTGTCCCTCTTCCAGAATTAGCTGTCCTATCTGTGACCGCACGTGAGATACAAGATTAGTGTTGGTGCTGGGTGTACCAGGTAACTGGGTGATGTCTGAGGGGAGACACGGCGTCCAGCTGACATGTCTCATTCTCTGTGTGGTTCATAGATTTGGGCTGGGACTTCTGGTCACCGGATAACAACTCCATCTTTTTGTTTGTCTAAAGCCAGCAGAAAGTGGAAAAGTTTTTGCAGTTCCGTAAGAGAGGAGGAAATGTGATGATGGCAGATAAGACTGCTGTATGATAGTGTTTGCCAGAGGGGGGAAAAAGTATATCTAGAATATGAGGTAATTTGATGAAAATATGTGTATTCCCCGAGAAAGGCAGATTACAGTAGTTAGATACTGGAATACACCGTATTTGGAAATGAAGCTTGGAATGAACCAGAGTAACACTAACTATTCAGAAGTTGTGCGACCTCCCCTATTTCCCGTTTTTAGTATCATCCTTTGTTCAGAATAAAGCAGTTGGGAACAACTTTCTCTGAGAGAGGCTGTGTGTATCGTCTCTTTGAATCTGATGCATTCTTGGCCCCTAAGCTAGCACTCAGCTTATATTTGGTCAGGTACAAGCAATCATATTGATCTCACTTTAAGAGATCACCTTCACAGAAGGACAGACAGACAGATGGAAGTGACCCCTAGACAATTATATAGTAGATATATATATATATACTAGCTATTGAACCCGTTCTATGCCCCGGTGGCGAGCATTTATATTGGTATATGGTCTCCATCCTGGTATGTGCTGCTCCCATCTTGCTCCCCCATCCTGTCATGTGCTGCTCCATCCTGCTTCTCCATCCTGTCATGTGCTGTTCCATCCTGTGCCCCATCCTGTTATGTGCTGCTCCATCCTGCGTCCCCATCCTGTCATGTGCTGCTCCATCCTGCGTCCCCATCCTGTCATGTGCTGTTCCATCCTGCGCCCCCATCCTGTCATGTGCTGTTCCAACCTGCATCCCCATCCTGTCATGTGCTGCTCCATCCTGCATCCCCATCCTGTCATGTGCTCCCATCCTGCGCCCCGTCTTGTTATGTGCTGCTCCCATCCTGCCCGCATCCTGTCATGTGGTGCTCCCATCATGCGCAACCATTCTGTCATGTGCTGTTCCCATCCTGCATCCTCATTTTGTTATGTGGTCCTCCCATCCTGCGCAACCATTCTGTAATGTTCTGCTCCCATCCTGTGCCCCCATTCTGTTGTAATGTGCTGCACCCATTCTGCCTGTTCCTGTTTCCATTCTGCCATATGTTGCTCCCATCTTTCTCTCTCCGGCTTTGCTGAGTGCGGCTGTGCTGAGTGCGGCTGTGCTGCCTGAGTGCGGCTGTGCTGCCTGAGTGCGGCTGTACTGTCTGAGTGCAGCTATACTGAGCGCGGCTGTACTGTCTGAGTGCAGCTATACTGAGCGCGGCTGTACTGTCTGAGTGCAGCTATACTGAGCGCGGCTATACTGCGTGTGTGCGGCTGTACTGTCTGAGTGCAGCTATACTGAGTGCGGCTGTACGATCTGAGTGCAGCTATACTGAGCGCGGCTGTACTGCCTGAGTGCGGCTGTACTGTCTGAGTGCAGCTATACTGAGTGCGGCTGTACGATCTGAGTGCAGCTATACTGAGCGCGGCTGTACTTACTGCCTGAGTGCGGCGCTGGCTATAATGGATACAGCACCCCTGCAGCCAGCACAGCGAGGGCTGACTCCGCCCACTCGCATCACTGGTCACATGCTGGTGAACACCCAAATTCTGCTTTTTATTCGATCAAGTTTACACCCAAATACCTCCCCTTGATGAGCTGGTTTTGGGATGTGCTAGGTCTGTTAGATTGTTATGAGATCCCTAACTTTCAGGATATCTTCGCCCCTAAGGTACTGTAGATATTGTCGTTATGTTTCTTATGATTTTATCTGTCTATAGAGATGAAACCCAGCATGGATAGCACTATCCGACCATAAGTTGAAGCGATTCTTACTGCCTTATGTTGATGTGAGTGAAAGAGTTTTGTACATCCCTTCGCTGTGACGTAAAAAATATATCTTCCATAAATATCAGATCAATGCAGACTCCACTGTGATCAATGCTTTGATCAGAAGATGCTGTTTGGTTTGGAAGCATACTCCCTCGCCTCTGCATAAACGAATCTCAGCCTTGGTGTCTTCTTCATTTTAAATGCCCTCTGTTGTAATTACCTGCAGGAGGCCCCTACTTCAATGGAGATGTAAGTGTCAGCTCATTTCCTCAATAATAATTATTTTCTCTCTCCCCTCTCTTTCCCAGCCACAATTAATATCATATGTTCAATGTGAGGCAGAGATGTCCCCTCTACAGAGATGTCTTATGGATTTTAATTTCTCTCTATCACAGTAGATACTATATGCCACCACAAGACCTCACCATAAGGGTATATTTACACGTTGAATTTTTTTTCTGCGTGTTTTCCCATGCGTTTTCAAAGCTAAAAAATGCAGTGTTTTACAGTACCAGCAAAATAATGAGATTTTGATATCTCATGCACATGCTGTCTATTTTTTCCTTATGGATTATACAATCAATTCGTATTTTCCAATCTGCAGCATGCCAATTTTTTCAGTTTTTTAACAGTGTTTTTCACCCATTCAAAAGAATGAAAATAAATTGTATATTGTACAACAGAAGAAAAATAGAAAGGAGCACTCACCATCCGGAAGAACTATTCGGTCTAAGACCCGTAGAAGCGCATCGGCGCGAAACGGCCGTCGTCTTGTGACACCCACGTTCTCCTGTGAGACCTTGCTATATATTTTTAATGCCACAATAAAGACCGAATAGTTCTTCCGGATGGTGAATGCTCCTTTCTATTTTTCTTCTGTTGTACGGCATATTGGACTTTGGCTTTCATAAGGAGCACCCGAATCCTTAACACTGGCTGAAGAGACGCTTGTTATATGGTTTCCACCCAGGATCTCTGATTTAACCGGCTGTGAGTGCGGATTTTTTTGCTCTTAGTTTTGTTTGTAAATTGTATATTGTATATTGTACACTGTTTTTTGCAGAAACAATGTGCTGCAAATAACCTTAGGTATGTGCTAACGTTGAGTATTGGCAACAGATTTTTCTACAGCAAAAACCAGAGTGTTGGCATGAGAAACACTGCATATAATATATGCACTTTTGACACATTATGGCATGCATTTTTTAATTTATTTAAATTGCATTTTTTCCCCATTTATTCTCATATGTGAAAACGCTACAAAAATGCTGAAAATATTGACATGCTGCATTTTTCTTTTTAAAAATTGCTTTCATGGTTCAAATCCGCAAGGAGAAAATAAGCAGCAGAATTCTCCTTCACTTTGCTGGTACTGTAAAACATTGTTTTTTTTCTGCTGCAAAAATGAACTGAAAAAAAAAAAAACACGGCAAAAACCCAATGTGTGAATAAGCCTTAGGCTATGTGTCCACGTTCAGGATTGTTCGCAGAATTTTCCTGATCAAAACTGGACTCCTTTCGCAGGAAATCCGCTCGCGTTTTTCTCACTTTCTTTTTTGCGTTTTTTTCTGGAGCGTCCCAATACAACAATATAGAGGCAAATCCGCAGATCTTCCGAAAAATTAATGAACATGCTGCGATTTTTTCCGCAATGCTTTTTTTTGTGAAAAATGGGCTCAAAAATTGGGCATGCATTAAAATAATGGGATGTTTAATCTAAGCGTTTTTTAAAGCGTTTTTGCAGCTGGAAACCACTGCAAAACCGCCGCAAAAATGCAAAAAATCCGGAACATGGGCACTAGCCGTAGGAGAGTGCCATAAACAATGCCTACAACCTGCTGATGGGTTCTTAACATTTTACTCAAACTTAAAGGACTTTTTCTTAAAATAGTATTTATCTCTTACTAACAAAACAGTTTTTTATGCAACTGTTTATTATAATCTTTAAAGTTTCTCCAAGCCAGAGCTATGCTGTAGCCTGTTATATTGTTATGCAGGTAATGGAGTATTATTTTGAGAAGAATATCCTATGTCTATAAATTCATCCACTTTTGGAAAAAAAATCCATTGTTAGAACAAAGAACAGTGTTATTTTATATAGTTATACCACTAACTGGTACAGAAGCTGGCTTTATTTTTCGCATAGAGTAGCAGCAGTCCTAAACAAAATAACTGAAATATTATGTCATTCTTTAAGAAATAATGACATAATGCACTAGAAAAAAAAAAACAGCATAAAGCTAAATGTTCCCGTTTTTTAGTTCTTTGAAACCAGAAATACATACAATTTGCTAGAAGAGATTGGGTGCATTCACAGAAGTGTTTTATATACCACATACACAAACATAACCACAGGATATGAAAATAAAAAAAATCATTTCTTTAAAGCCATAAACCCATTGTTGAAGGTTAATATCTGTATTGTGGTCGATCCATGGCAGGCGAGGGGAAAGAAACAGGCGTGAGAAGAGGGAACAGCACGATGAAAATCTTATTTAAAATGCTTATCATGTATTTATATTGGGAGTAAACATTAAAATAATCTGAATATTTTTATCGCAACCTCAACTCTTGCATATCAACAACATTATGGAAAACGGCAGCAGCTTGACTTGGAGACAAGAACATAAAATGTGCCTTAAAGATGCTGTGTAATGAGGTGATGTAGTCAATGTAACCTCTACCACCTATAACATGTGGTGACCAAGGCCAAGGAGCATGGATGAAGCCGGGAAGACGCCAGGTTTAATGTAGTTAAGGCGATGGCCTCGGACCTAAAGGAACTGATCCATAACTCATTGTTATTTTACACCATCTGTAAAGTCTCCTCAGTACATGGTTGATGAAGAGGAACAAAGCAAGAAGCAGTTGCCGCTAAACATCAGGGCTTCCCAATCTGTCAGGATCTGTAGGGACCAGAACCTACAACCTGTGTATCTGCTTCTAGTCTTTGCTCTCTGGAATATTTAAGTAACTAAAGTCTCTTCAGTGTTCCTGGCTGTTAATTTCTTTGCTAATTACAAGCCGCGGGCTCTATATCTGTGCCATGAGGGCTGTGTTGGTGTTATGCAGTATTGTCCAGCTGCATCTTGAGTTAAAGAAGCATTCTCATCAACGTTTACAATATATTGCATTGTAGTTCTAATGTTGGGGCAGACAGGGAAAATATACTTCCTATTTCTACACAGAGCTAAGAAGGATTCATCTAGTCTTTTCTTAAAGAAGCACTTCCATCAAGGTTGTTATCTTCTTAGTATAATGCAATTATTATATAGCACTGTGTATTTACAATTGCTCATTTTTCCTTTCTACCCAGTAAATTATTCTTTTTTCTCTACACTATGTAGAAATAGGAAGTCTCTTGTCCCTGCATTTATCATTCCCATCTTCACCTCCTGACCCAGCTGCTCCCTTCTCCCCCTACCAGGGACTTTTACAGTGACTTATGACTCATACAGGGAAAATTGACCTCCTGTTTCTACATAGAGCATAGAAGGATTCAGCTAGTCAGTTTTTCACCATGTAATGTCATAGACCTAATGGGAAAGAGGAGAATTTACTGGGTAGAAAGGCAAAATGAGCAATTGTAAGTACACAGTGCTATATAATGTGGTGACTGCAATATATTAAGAAGATGACAATTTTGATGGGAGGAGTAGTGCTTCTTTAAAGGGAACCTGTTACCCCCCTCAGGCGTTTGTAACTAAAAGAGCCACCCTGTGCAGCACAAATGCTGCATTCTGACAAGGTGGCTCTATTAGTTATGATGCCTGCTCATGCTAAAATAATCACTTATAACATGTGCCCCCTCATACCGTGAAATGTTCCCGGAGGCGGGTCTTTCCTTGCTAATCAGCCGTCACTCCGGGTGACAGGTTCCCTTTAACAACCCAGTAGCCTGAATTAACTGTTCCCTGAACTTCAATACTGAGTTGTCTGAACTTCCTCCATTTCCCTGTGAATCCGGTGTTATCCTTGAATCTCCTATTTGATCATCTGTTGCTGCCTCTAATGTATCATGTTTCTGGCAACTTGCTAATTGAACTGGCAGCTCTGGGTATTCCTTGTTAGGTGGCAGATGCTCTTTTCATTCTTTCGTAACACTATACAATCAAAAGTATGTGGATGATTGCACTTTTATGAGCTTGTTGGACATCTATTTCCAATACCATGGGTGTTGGTATAGAGTTTGACTTCCATTTGCAGTTACAACAGCTGCCATTCTCCTGGGAAGGTTTTCAACAAGATATTACAGACTGTCTTTGGGATTTAAGGCATTTCAAGCAAAAGTGCATTTGTGAGGTCATTTATTGATGGGTAAAAAGAAGGCCTGGCTTGAAATTAATGCAATTCTTCGATGGGGATAAAGGAGTTGTCAGGGCAAAAAGAAAAATTTTCAATGGGCTTTAATCTGTAGCTGTAATGGTCAGGTGACTTCAGTAGTGCGCCATCGGAAAAACATGACATGTTGCTCAAGTCACCAAACTGCTGCAGTCAATCACAGACTACAGATGTTGTGCTGTTGGTGGAATGATGGAATGTCCTCTACCTGCGTCATTCCAGTCCAAGGAGCAGCCCACGCTAGATACAGGCAAGTGACGGTAGGTGCGCATCAATTAGTCTTTTTTTTTTGCAGGTTTGAGCCCATGGGAAACTTTTCTTTCTGCCTCAATAATCCCTTTAAGGTTAGGGCGCTGTGCAGACACTCAAGTTTGTTGACCGCAAACTTATCATACCATACCTATGTGCACAGAAGCACAAGTATGTGGAAATAAGAAAGGACTTTTACACAAATTTGGACTGTTGTTTAAGAGACTTTTGCATCTTGTAACATTAACAACCCTTAACATTATCCCTCCTCTTCTAAATTTTACAGCAGGCTCTAATGCATTCTTGGAGGTAGGATGTCCATCAGACAGCCAGATAGTGAAATGTGAGGTGTCATGCATTTGGCATTGCACATAGTGATGCGTAGGTGACTATTTTTATGGGCCACATGCATTAGCGATCTTAGATGCTTCCGGTTAGCAGCATTATCACTAAAGGTTCCCTTACAGGTCAGAGTTACCGTATTTTTCGGATTATAAAATGCGCTGGATTATAAGACACTCTCTAAATTTTGAGGAGAAAAATAGGAATTTTTTTTTGTAATAAAATGGTGGTGCTTGTTATAATCTAAGCGTCTTATTGCTTACCGGTGGTGATGGCTGCGGTGAAGTGGGGTCCCAGGGTCGCTGCTGGAGGAGGCAGGAGTGGGGTTATGCTGCAGGCTGGGATAAGGGGGTGTTCCGATGTGTGGTTCCACCCAAATTCACATTTTCCCTATTAATTTTGCACACTATAGCTTTATTGCAAAGTTGTATAGTGTGACCTCAGTTGCATAACTATCCAGTGCCCCATCCTGGCATATATTTGTCCCCCGTACGGCCATTGTTATGTAATGTATAAAATAAAATAAACCATTATACTCATCAGGGGCTAACATAGAAGTCATGGGGATCCATATAAGAAGTATAATGCACCCCCATAGTCCTCCTTTTAGTATAATACACTCCCCATAGTCCCCATATAGTATTGTACACTCCTCAGTCCTCCATATGGTATAATACATTCCTCCATATATTAAAATGCACTTCTCATAGTGCTCCATATAGCATAATACACTCATCGTAGTGCTCCATATAGTATAATACACTCCTCAGTCCTCCATTTAGTATTATGCACTCCACATAGTCCTCCATATATTAAAATACACTGCTCAGTCCTCCATATAGTATAATATACTCCTCATAGTGCTCCATATAGTATAATGCACCGCCATCGTCCTCCATGTCGTACAATTCACTTCCCATAGTATGATGCACCCTAGTTCTTCATATAGTATGATATATTCCCCATAGTCCTCAAATCAGTATAATGCTGCCCACATATAGTATAATATAGCCACCCCACAAAGTATACTGCAGCCCTGCCATAGAATATAATGCAGCCCCCCTCAGTGTAATGTAGCCCCTCCATACAGGGGCAGTGAGGAAGACACAAGCAAATGGTGACTAGGGGGCAGGGGAGAAGGACACAAGGGGGCTAGGGGAGACAGGCACAAGGGTAACATAGGGGGGCTAGGGAACAAGGAAGACAGGCACAAGGGGACACATGGGGGTTAGGAGGCAGGGGAGAAGGTTATAAGGGGACTAGTGGGCAAGGGAGACTGACACAAGTGAGACTGGCAGAAGGGGACACACAGGGACTAGTTGGCCAGGGAGACTGACAATGGGACACACAGGGACTAATGGGCAAGGGAGACTGGCACACGGGGACAAGTGACACAAGCATAAGGGGACAAGGGAGACAGGCGCAAAGGGACACACAGGGACTAGTGGGCAAGGGACACTGACACAAGGCTACACACGCGGACAAGGGATACAAGCACAAGGGGACACATAGGGACTAGGAGGAAGGGGAAAAGGGCACAATGGGACACACGGGGACTAAGGAGCAAGGGAGATGGGCACAAGAGGACACAAGGGGACAGAATAGATAGGGACGCAAGGGCTGCAAGGGGGCAGAGAAAGACAGGGGAAGACTTGGGAGGAGGGAAGAAGGGGGCACAGGGATTACAAGGACAGGGTAGATGGAGAACACACGGTGAGAAAGGGGAGAGGGGAGACTTGAGAGCAGGTCAGATGAGTCACACGGGGACAAGGGGCAGGGAATGCATGGGGGGTGCAGGAGGACTCAGGGCATGGGAGATGGGGAGCATTGGGGGACCAGGGGAGGAGGAACAAGGTGTGTACAGGGGGCCCAGAGGAGCACAATGACCTACTAGGACATGGGGCATGGGAGAGCAGGGAGGAAATGGGGCTGGTGTCACAGGGGGGCAGGGACGCTGGGGGCAGAGACGGCGACACACGGGCAGCAGGCACACCTCACTCTTGCCGATCCCGTACACCTCCATGTTCATCCCTGGATCCTCTACATGGCTGAGCCTCTGCAGTTTCCCCCTCCTGGGCGGCTCGGTCCACGTGCCCCCACTAGCTCCAGAGCCACCTGTTCCTGGTCCCAGCAGTAGCCACAGGCTTTGCCAATATGGTGGCCACCATCACCTGTGCAGATGCTGCACTGCCTGGGCCCCGCACACAGCGGGTGCGCGATGAAGTGATGTCATCATGCACCCGCAGTGTCAGAGGCAGAGGGGAATGATGGGAGAGGGAGCATCAGCTGATGCTCTCTCCTCCATCATTGCTTTGAACTGTACCGGCATCATAGTCGCAGGTATAGTTCACTGCGGCGGCTGCGACAGGGGGAGTCGTGTGCCTCTGACCTGTCAGGCCCCTGACTTGCCAGACCCGGTGTGCTCTGCTTTACGGCCGGCGCTGACACAGTGCAGGGAAGCTGACGCCGGGGGACAGACACCAGAATGTAAGTATGTACTGTTTGTTTAACTTTTACAATGGTAACCAGGGTAAACATTGGGTTACTAAGCGCGGCCCTGTGCTTAGTAACCCGATGTTTACCCTGGTTACCAGTGAACACATCGCTGGATCGGCATCACACACGCCGATTCAGCGATGACAGCGGGTGATCAGCGACCAAAAAAAAGGTCCTGATCATTCCCAGCGACCAACGATCTCCCAGCAGGGGCCTGATCGTTGGTCGCTGTCACGCATAATGATTTCGTTAACGATATCGTTGCTACGTCACAAAAGCTGACCCAGGGGCGGTCTGGTGCGGTTCGGGTCCGATAGGTGTCACAGGTCTGGGTCCTCATCTTCATGACGTCCTCTTCCTTGCTTCTGTTGCGGCTCTTGCGCAGGCCTACTTATCTGCCCTGTTGAGGGCAGAGCAAAGTACTGCAGTGCGCAGGCGCAGGGAAAGGTCAGAGAGGCCCAGCACCTGAGCACTGCAGTACTTTATGCTGCCCTCAACAGGGCAAATCAGTACGCCTGGACAGGAGCTGCAACAGAAGCAAGGAGGATGTTTTTGTTATCTTTTTTGCTGTAGATAAGCCCCTGATGGCAGTGGCCGCAGTTTATAGGGCCAAAATGAGGTGACAGATTCCCTTTGAAGGGAATCTGTCACCACATGTGACCTATCTAAACTATTACAATGGGCAGACAGGCTATAGACTGCTGATAATTAGGGACATGCGAACCCGGACACATTTCCATGGGAAACCTGTGCTACAGTTCGGGTCCAGGGCCTGTAAAAGCATACAATTAATAATAAACATTATAATTATATTTACCTGTCTAGTGACGCGTCCTCCCGTCCCGCTGTCTCCAGGCCACATCTGCTTCCGGGGCCGCTCATTAACTTCCGGTGGTATTCACTGCACTCTGAAGTCTTCGGCTTTTTCTGACAGAATTCGTGCGGTGATGTCAGAGTTCACCTGAGTTCATGGCTCGGGCCATGAACAGGGGTGAACCCTGACATCACCGCACGAACACTGCCGACGCCGGATGAAAATTGTCGAGCAGTGGAGTGAATAACCCGGAAGTAGATGCGGCCAGGAGACAGCGAGGCGGGAGGACGTGTTGCTGGACTGGTAAGTATAATTATGTTTATTATTAATTTTATGCTTTGTTTTACAGCCCCCCGCCCCATCCCATATCTGTAAAGTCCAGGCTCAGGGTTCGGACGCAAGTTCACGTCAGTTCCGGCCCCGAGCTCGAACTTTACAAAAAAATACCCGGGTGATCCCGCCAATCCCGATCATTGGAGGGTTCGCCCATCACTACTGATAAATCCTCTCTGTGTGTCTCATATCAGTTGTGTTGGTGCTGCGAAATCATCTTTTATCACTATATATAAATGACCTCTTCAGGTCTCTGGGGAAGATGGTGCCTGGAGATATCTCTGCCTCCAGAGATTATTTTACATATAAGGGGGAATTGTGATGTGTAATTGTTACCAGTGTGATGCCTCTCTCTACTCTCCTGATCTCACTGCAGAGCTGTGTGTGATTATACCTGACACGTCTGCAGATTTCTCTCAGCTTCCAGCTCACAAGCAGACAGGGTTGCAAGATTGTTGCAATACAGCAGAGCTGAGAGAGAAGCAAAAAGTGTTCTTGCAAGAAGACAAGGTTCATTTCTCCTGTTCTATGTTAGTTACTTGTCTCACTGGTAACTCAACCTTCATGCAAAATAAGCTCTGGAGGCAGAGTTACCTTCCAGCCAACATCCTACCCAGAACTTGGAATAGATAATGTATATAAAGTGATAGAATATTATTTATCAACATCAAGGCATGTGATATGAGATAAACAAGGAGGGCTGCTTTCAGCAGTCTATAGCCTGTATGCTCATATTAATAGTTTAGATAGGTCAAATGCGGAGACAGACTCCCTTTAAAGCCAAAATCCATGGAACATCTGAAATGTATGTGCTACTGCAGTAGCTCCGGCTACCTTGCAGCATGCAGAAGTGTAAAGGCTGCTCACTGTACTGTTGGTGGGGTCCAGTAGAGGGGGATAGACTCAGTAACACTTAATATTAACCCCCTTCACTACCTTGGAATTTTCCATTTTTGCATTTCCATTTTTTGCTCCCCTTCTTCCCAGAGCCATAACTTCTTTATTTTTCCATCAATATGGCCATGTGAGGGCTTGTTTTTTACAGGACGAGTTGTACTTGTGAACAACACCATTGATTTTACCATATGGTTTACTAGACAACAGGAAAAAAATCCAAGTACTGTGAAATTGCAAAAAAAGTGCAATTCTACATTTTTTTGTGTGTTCTCGTTAAGAGACTTGAAGTTGTGGTCATCTGATTGCTTGTGCTACGCATAGCAGAGCTATAGCAGAGTGGATGGGTTTTATAGAAATCTCACATCTTCTGTTCTTTTTTTTAAAACTCAGCATTCACTGACATGTGATGCGTCCTTTAAATCCGCAACATGATAATTTCTCTTGTGTGTCCACTGAGTTTTATGTGCAGATTTTTCCCATAGACACATTAGATGCGAAAAATCAACAACAACAAAAAACAAGCAACATGTAGTTTTAGTGCGTATGTATTCTGCACATAACTAGATCAATAAAGTTTTGTCAAAGCAAAACACCACTAAGGGCTTGTTTCCACTTGCGAGAAACACGTCCGTGTCTCTCATGTGATATCCAAGCTCTGGCGCCGGCACTTGGGAGCGGAGCGTGCGGCTCCATGTGTTGCTATGTGGCCGCACGCTCCGCTCTGGAGTGCCGGCGCCACAGCTTGGTTTTCACATGCGAGACACGGACGTGTTTCTCGCAAGTGGAAACAAGCCCTAAGTGTCAAAAACAAAGTAGCTCTGTTTAAACCATGACCTACCAAAAGGATAAAAACCGCGGCGTCAAAAATATGGTAAAAAAAAAGCATAACAAAATGCAGTGAAAAAACGCATGTAACTTAATTTACTTAATTACGTTCAGAAATTTATATTTCAGAAACACAATAGCGCTATGTACAAAATATGCGAAGAGTATATCCAGAGAAGTGAATGTAGCATGTAGACGGAACTCAACTATGCAGGGCGAGACCCTGTACATTTGCTGTGCTATAATCGGTTATGATTTTCTACATTATATTGCATGTCTTCACATTTTGGCACACGTTCTCATAAAATGTATCGGAAAAAATAAAATTCAAAATGGCACAAAATGTAATACATATGCCTAATAATATCCATTATCTGATGTTATAATTATTAACATTAACATAAAAACCTACTAAACTGAATGTAATGTGGTGCTGCAGACCCAGAGGCCATAAAACCATAATTTAAATAACTTTGCTCATAGGTGATCTGTAAAACTCCTTAGCTATTTAAGTTGCCTCTAGGTGATAAACAGGGAATACCTATCATGAAAGCAGACAATCATGGAAAGTGCGAAACCTAGATATTTATGTATAATATAATATTCCCATGCATATACATGAAAATATAAGGTTGTTATAGAAAGGAAAGAAAGACTCCGAGGGCTGCTAACTTTCAAACATGTCACAGAAATCCATAATGGCTTTTGTCTGTAATTACTTACAGTGGAGGCTTTATTATGCCTCATCCTATAATATTACATTGTGTTTTATAACCATTTATACATAATGGCACATTACGTGTTAGCAATCTGGACTGCAAATGTGTTGGCAATCATCTGTAGATGACTTTTTTTTATGCATTTTACTTACACTGATAGATTGCAGGTTTGACAACTTTATTCTTTAGTTTTTCTGGACAGCCAACATTTTTACTGATGAATTGGAAAACCACAACAAACCATTATAATAAAGTGGTTGTCCCCTTTAAAAAAAATATTTTTTTTCTCATAAGCTCAGTTACCTCGAAACATAAAAAGTGAGCTTTATTAACTCCTTCTGGGTCTGCTTTTTCTTTGGCTGCAAAGGTGATGTCACATTAACAGCGCAACATCCAATAACTAAGCTCAGCTGCTTGTGCCATTTACAGCAGAGACACAGTGCTGGACCTAAAGAGGGTAAGCTCGGCTTGCTTTGATTTTTTTACAGGTAACCGAACCTATGGGAAATGTTTTTTTTTAAAGGGGACAACCCCTTTAAGTGATACGCGTCCACAGGACACAATTTTCATTTGGAGACATTAGCTGCATTCAGTGGGAACGGTAAAACGATGATTATTATAATCAAAATAATCAGTACACTTTTCACCAGCTTCAAGTAAGAAATCACAAATATATCATTTTTTTACTGATGGGGAATAAAGTGATCTATTTTTATGGACTGTGCATAAAATTCTGTAGGGTTAACAGCCCTGATAAGATAAATCAAATAATCATCACAATAGAGCCCAGCAGAAAAGCTTTTCCCCAAGTTGAGTGTTCATGTATATGGGGTGTCAGGAGAAAAAACTGACAACAGATTGAGCATTTTTCCAAAAGCTATCTAAGGCCGGTTTCACACGTCAGTGGCTCCGGTACGTGAGGTGACAGTTTCCTCACGTACCGGAGACACTGACTCACGTAGACACATTGAAATCAATGTGTCTCTGCACATGTCAGCGTGTTTTCACGGACCGTGTGTCCGTGTGCAAAACACGGAGACATGTCAGTGTTCGCGGGAGCGCACGGATTACACGGACCCATTAAAGTCAATGGGTCCGTGTAAAACACGTACCGCACACGGACAGCGTCCGTGTGCAGTCCGTGTGCCGTGCAGGAGACAGCGCTACTGTAAGCGCTGTCCCCCCCACGTGGTGCTGAAGCCGCCATTCATATCTTCTCTCCAGCAGCGTTCGCTGGAAAGAAGATATGAAAAATCCTTTTTTTTTGTTTTTTCTTGTTTTAAGTAAAGATACATGTCCCCACCCCCCTCCCACTCCCTGTGCGCCCGCCCGCTGGTAATAAAATACTCACCCGGCTTCCTTGCAGCGTCCTCTCAGCGCCAGCTTCTCCTGTATGAGCGGTCACGTTGTGCCGCCGATTACAGTCATGAATATGCGGCTCCACCTCCCATAGGGGTGGAGCCGCATATTCATGACTGTAATGAGCGGCACCACGTGACCGCTCATACAGGAGAAGGTGCGGCGAGGAGAGGACGCTGCGAGGGAGCCGGGTGAGTATTTTATTACCAGCGGGCGGGCGCACAGGGGGTGGGGACATGGATCTTTATTTAAAACAAGAAAAAACAAAAAAAAAGGATTTTTCATATCTTCTTTCCAGCGAACGCTGCTGGAGAGAAGATATGAATGGCGGCTTCAGCACCAGATGCAGGGGACAGCGCTTATCTCTAGCGCTGTCTCCTGCACGCTCCGTGTGGTACCCAGTCGGCACACGGGCGGCACACGTGTACCACACGGATGGCCCATGTGAGCTCACGGACACACGGACACGGATAATTCCGGTACCGATTTTTCCGGTACCGGAATTATCTGGACGTGTGAGACTGGCCTTAGGTGTAGAGGCATCTTAAAGAGAACTCTTCACTCAGTGTCACATAAAACAGAGGCAGAACAAATTTGTACAAAAAAATAATATAGGGGTCATGCACAAAATAGACAGGGATCATATAAAAAAAAGATGCAGAAAAGACTATATGAGAGCACCCGTCATAATATAAAATGCAAAATTTAATTAGAGATAATATATAAAAACAAAAAATGAAATACAGCTGAACCAAGTGATGGCGCACGTTACAAAAGAGGGAGTATAAGGTACTCCCAAAGGCTGGTTTCACACGTCAGTGGCTCCGGTACGTGTGGTGACAGTTTCCTCACGTATCGGAGACAATGACTCATGTAGACACATTAAAATAAATGTGTCTCTGCACATGTCAGCGTGTTTTCACGGACCGTGTGTCCGTTTGCAAAACACGGAGACATGTCAGTGTTCGTGGGAGCGTACGGATCACACGGACCCATTAAAGTCAATAGGTCCGTATAAACACGTACCGCACACGGACGCTGTCCATTTGCCATCCATGTGCCGCCTGAGGACCACAAGAAACAGCGCTACAGTAAGTGCTGTCCCCTGTGTGTGGTGCTGAAGCTGCCATTCATCCCTTCTGTCCTGCTCAGCTGAAAGCAGCGCTCGCAGGAGAGAAGGGATGAAAGATCAAAATTTTTGGGGTCACCTAACACCCCTTTCCACCCCCCTTGCGCCCGCCCGCTTGCAGAGAAATACTCACCCAGCTCCTGCGATGCTTCCTCTCAGCGCCACAGCTTGTCCTGTGTGAGCGTCACTTGGTACCGCTCATTACAGTGATGAATATGCGGCTCACTCCTATGGGAGGTGGAGCCGCATATTCATCACTGTAATGAGCAGTACCACGTGACTGCTCACACAGGACAAGCTGCCGGTGCTGAGAGGAGGCATTGCAGGAGCTGGGTGAGTATTTCTCTGTTAGGGGGCATGCGCGTGAGGGGTGGGGAGGGGTGGGAGGCATTAGATGACCCCCAAACTTTATTTTTAACAAAAAAGTGCTGCTTTCAGCCGAGCAGGACAGAAGGGATGAAAGCCGGCTTCAGCACCACATGCAGGGGACAGCGCTGTCTCTCCTGCATGGTCCGTGTGGTCCTCAGGAGGCACTCGGGCGGCACACGGCTGCCGCATGTGTGCCACACTGATGTGCCACGTGAGCACACGGACACACGGACAACTCCGGTAACGATTTCTCCGGTACCGGAATTATCTGGACGTGTGACACTGGCCCAAAGTGTAGTCTCAGAGAATTGTTATATTGCAAACTGCCCAAAGAAAGTAAATCTACAATAAGCTTAATCAAAGTTCAATGCAAATGTCACAGCAGCACCTTAGATATAAAGCACTGCTATGATCTGGTGGCCTAGGAGCAGCATGTGACGTACTCTGGAGAAGGTGGTACCTGTATTGACCGCAGACCCTGAACTTAGCACCGCAACTAGAAGTAGCCGAGGGATGTACCTAACACTCCCTAGACACCTCGACACCGCCTAAGGACTAACTTCCCCTAAAGATAGAAACGGGAAAACTATCTTGCCTCAGAGAAAATCCCCAAAGGATAGACAGCCCCCCACAAATATTGACTGTGAGAGGAGACGGAAATGACATACGCAGACTGAAAATCAGGATTTAGCAAAGGAGGCCTTTCTAGCTAAAAAGAAAGAATAGGACAGAGTACTATGCGGTCAGTATTAAAACACTAGAAAATATCCACCACAGAAAATTCAAATCTCCACATCTGACTAAAGACATGGAGGGTATATCTGCATCTCCAGAGATACAGCTTGGCTGCAAAAAATCCTTACACAGACAAAGCTGGACAAGACAAAACATGTAAATGCACAGAACTATAAGGCTCACAGCATGTGGACAGCAAAAACAAAGCCAGAACTTATCTTTGTTGAAAAGAACAGCAAAACAGGAGAGACCAGTCAGGGATGTGAATCCTCCAAAAACAATGGACAACTGGCACTGACTAAAGGATCAAGCACGACTAAAATAGCCCAGTCCAAATTGCAATAAGTGGGCACACCTGATACATGCTGCGATCCAAAGACAGCAGCACTACCACTCATAACCACCGGAGGGAGCCCAAGAGCAGAATTCACAACAAAGCACATAATATATTCACAAATACATATATTTTATTATTATTATTATACATTTTTATAGCGCCATTTATTCCATGGCGCTTTACATGTGAATACGGGGCAAATATAGACAAATACATTAAACATGAGCAGATAACAAGGCACACAAGTACATAAGGAGGGAGGACCCTGCCTGCGAGGGCTCACAGTCTGCAGGGGATGGGTGAGGATACACTAGGAGAGGGAAGAGCTGGCTGTGCGGCTGTTCAGTAGGTTGAGGATCACTGCAGGCTGTAGGCTTGTCAGAAGAGATGAGTCTTCAGGTTCTTTTTGAAGGTTTCTATGAGTCTGATGTGTTGGGGTAGAGAGTTCCAGAGTATGGGGGAAGCACGGGAGAAGTCTTGGATGCGGTTATGGGAAGAAGAGATGAGAGGGGAGTAGAGAAGGAGGTATTGAGAGGATCGGAGGTTGCGTGTAGGTAGGTACCGGGAGACCATGTCACAGATGTATGGAGGAGACAGGTTGTGGATGGCTTTGTATGTCAGTGTGAGGGTTTTGAACTGGAGTCTCTGGGCGATAGGAAGCCAGTGAAGGGCTTGACACAGGGGAGAGGCTGGGGAATAGCGGGGGGACAGGTGGATTAGTCGGGCAGCAGAGTGTAGGATGGATTGGAGTGGTGCCAGAGTGCTAGAGGGGAGTCCAGAGAGTAGGAGGTTGCAGTAGTCGAGGCGGGAGATGATTAGGGCATGCACTAGCATTTTTGCAGTGTTGTGGTCGAGGAAAGCACAGATCCGGGAAATATTTTTGAGTTTGAGACGACAGGAGGAGGCAAGGGCTTGGATATGTGGCTTGAAAGAGAGGGCAGAGTCGAGGATCACCCCGAGGCACCGGGCGTGTGGGACTGGGGATAGTGAGCAGCCATTGACATTGATGGATAGGTCTGGTGGAGGGGTAGAGTGAGATGGGGGAAAGATGATGAATTCTGTTTTGTCCATGTTCAGTTGTAGAAAGCGAGCAGAAAAGAAGGCTGAAATGGCAGACAGACAGTGCGGGATTTTGGTAAGTAAGGAGGAGAGGTCAGGTCCGCAGAGGTAGATCTGCGTGTCATCAGCGTAGAGATGGTACTGCAAACCGTGGGATTCTATGAGCTGTCCCAGGCCAGATAGAAGAGTAAATATACATCAGTGTGCTAATATACAGTAGTATAAGTAAATGGTAAAGTGCTGGAGTGCATGAGACAGGTAAATGATCAGACTTAGGCCGGGGTCACACTTGTGAGTGCAATGCAAGAAACTCGCGCAAGTGTCTCGCCTCTATACTTGGTACTGCTGCTGGCATTCGGGACCGGAGTGTGCGGGTGCATGTATTTTTATGCAGCTGAACGCTCCGATCCCAAGTGCTGGCGGCAGTGCCGAGTATTGATATGAAAGACTTGCGCGAGTTTCTCGCATTGCACTCGCAAGTGTGACCCTGGCCTTATAAGCACAGTGTGCTATTAGATAAGATAAGGTGCATGTGCAAAGGGCATGAAGTAAAGTCAGGAAAATATTTTTACCTGAAAAATAAAACAAGCTGCCAAGTCTCCAACTCGCGTTTCGGTGCTTGCCTTCTTCCAAGGGGGCGTGATTAGTGAACAACAGGAGGTGATGTTAAATAGGGGCCTGAACCAATCACAAACGTGTTGCTAAGGTGACGTATACACTGATAAGTGAGTGGCGCACGAGTGAGTGCCCTGCCTTCCCGGTCACATCCCTCAAATGGCGTGATGGTGACGCCACAAGCACATGACTGCAGAGCCCCACCCACATGTATCACGTGAGCGGGACACCCAGACACAAGCGAACAGTGGCAACATAGAGACGCCACAGAGCATGCGAGCAGGGAGGGAGGCAAACTCACATGCACACCAGAACACAGAGGAAGCTCGAAGTATTATACATCATGGAAAATTGCTAAGCTGTAGATGCTATGGGTAGAAGGTTTATACCACACTGGTATAAGGTATAAGAATTCAGAATATATAAGAGAGGCTGGATAGATGCATAGAGGGAAAATAATATGTGAAAAAAGTGTATATAAGCCTAATGATGAAGTGATAGAAGAAAAAATGTTGAAGTGATGTGTAAGGCAATTATAGGTGACAAATGAATATAACTCAAAATATGTAAAGAGATGTAGAAAGATACAATAGAGTGTACAGTGATAAAGGGAACCTACATAAATCCCAGGATTTATGTAGGTCTAAGGGGTAAGGTTTCTCCTTTTGGAGAGTGACATACCAGCTCTGGCTTGTCATGGTAAGGAGACTTATTTGCCGTGCAATGCTCCTCTGGAAAATTTAATATGGAAATTGCCCCTTCAGAGAAAAAGAGTACTTGAACTCCATAGCGCCACCTGTTGGAAGTAGCGATCCTACAAGTCACAATCAATCCTTTAACGAGTCTTGCAATATGACTTAGGATAAAAGCCAAATCAATATCTCAATTCGCAGACACGGTGTTTCGGGCTGTTGGCTCTCGTCAGTGCAAAGCATGAGAACTGATTTGGCTATGTGAGAGGCTCTGGACTGAGGTCTAAGGGGTAAGGTTTCTCCTTGTGGAGAGTGACATACCAGCTCTGGCTTGTCAAGGTAAAGAGGCTTATTCGCCATGCAATGCTCCTCTGGGAAATTTAATATGCAAATTGCCTCTTCAGAGAAAAAGAGGACTTGAACTCTATAGCGCCACCAACAGGTGGCGCTATAGAGTTCAAGTCCTCTTTTTCTCTGAAGAGGCAATTTGCATATAGGATTTATGTAGGATCCCTTTAATACTGTACATGAGTGTTCCCCAACTCTGGTCCTCAAGAGTAACCAACAGGTCATGCTTTCAGGATTTCCTTAGTGTTACACAGGTGATGGGATTTTTGGTCGTTCAGCTGATGCACGTATCACCTGTGTAATGCTAAGGAAATCCTGAAAACATGACCTGTTGGTGGCTCTTGAGGACCGGAGTTGGGGAACACTGCGGCACACTCTCCTGTTATCTTTCTACATATCTTTACATATTTTGAGTTATATTCATTTGTCACCTATAGTTGCCTTACACATCACTTCAACATTTTTAATTCGTATCACACGTGAAGAAACCTTTTCTTGGATACCTTTTTCTGGTATGTGGGTGAGTCACATCACTCCTCTTGGTTTCATTGGAGCGCAAGTACTGTAATGCAAAGGTGAAGCACAAGATCTGGAGCATCTCTCTCCACTTCTGAGATGACTGCGGGCTGGAATTTTCAGGCTGGGAAGGTCCAATAACCATGGACCTTCCCAGCTTGATAGTATCAGCTCACAGCTGTTTGCTTTACCTTTGCTGGTTACCAAAAATAGGGGGAGGACCCTACGTAATTTGTTTCATTTATTTATTATCTTAATACATGTATGGTAAGCCACAGATGGTGTAGGGATGTCACATTTTATGTAATTCGGGTTCTGGACGAATTGACATCTGTGCTGCCAGAAAGAAACGGAGATGTCTAAATGTGGGTGACATGGAAACAGTCAGTGTGAACCATGGATATGTGCGCAGCACCATATATTATAATGGATGTGCATGTGTAAGGGTCTCTGGTATGTGTGAAAACTGTCATAACATGCACCAGAGACATTGATGCGTGAAGGGGGCATAAGACATGCTACAAATATCTCATAGATGGTTATCATGTTAATACATATCTGGAAACCACACCTATGTTGAGATCAGGGGTCCTCTGATACCTGTCTAACCTGGTTAGCTGGCCAACAGTGGCTACGTTTGTATGCAGATTAAATGGAGAGGGGTCTCTTTCCATTCACTTTTATAGGAGATAGGAAACAGCTGAGCCCACTTGTATATTTTTTCCTTGGATGCGGTGATCAGCTGGGACTCCTATTGCCAATATAAGAGTAGGGTCAAAGGATTGTTTTGTCCACATCCAAGAAAAACGGACCGATTCTTCTGATCTGACTCTGATCAGAGTTTGATCAGGGTGTCATCAGTTCTTCTCAGATGTGCAGAGAAAAAAAAAAAGGTTCCCCACCTTCTCCATCCAGTCTGTGAAAATCAGACCGCACTTGGATGTCGTAGCAGTATTTTTTTTTTCACAAAGACTTGTATTGTCGATTTTGATCCAACACTTCGATCAAAATAGGACATACCTCTGACTTTTTCCATGGACCTCTTGGTCCGAGAAAAAAATTGGGCGTTGTACACAACCCATTAGACTATCATAGGTACAAGTACTATCTGTGAGAACCACAAATAGCACTCGTTTGAGAAAATCGATCGTGTGCATGAGCCCTACGTGCAAGTCTCAGAAGTTAGGTCCATATCTTGTAGACAATTATGAAATATCGTTTATGTATATACCAAATGTGCTTGCGATGCGAATATCCTTTTAGATTCACCTGTAGGGTAGAAAAGTCAAACATAAAAGTGCGCTAATATCAATTATTTTTGTGAAGATGGAAGGCTCGTAAAAGGTTAGTTCTGTCTGGTCTTCTGTTTCGAGTCACATTATTTTGGATAACATTAATATGGAGTATACAAGTTTCTGTATCATTAGATTCCTGATTACAAGAAGCTATCATATTGATGTGTGTATAAAATAGAAAAATACTTTTAATGAAAAAACAAATTTACTTTGCTTTAAAACCACATTATCACATCACATGGGAATAATTTATTCCTTTTTTTAAGCATAATGATGCCTTCCTGTTTGTCTAAAGATACTTGGAATCACCTTCTTTACACAACCAAGTGTTAAGGTTATTACTACCTGGCATCCCTTAGTGTATCATAACCTGTTTGAAAACAGATGGCTCAGCTTAAAAGTATGTTTGCTTTAATGTCAGCTACAATCTGGATGTGTTAGGAAATATATTATTGTGTCATCTGATTATTATTGCTTTCGGCAGTCTATGTCATTTAAAGGGAAAGTGAGGGTCATTTATAAAAGTGGAGAATATGAGAATATCTATAGTGTACATGCAATTTGAACAGTACTTAGTCTTGACTGACTGAATCATTTTTCATGGGAGGGTCCCAGTGGTCACAGACTATTTTGGGCATATTCTTTTCATTGTATGCCCATCTGGGTCATTTATGGCATTCTGATACGGTGGGTCCCAGCTCTATTGCTCAGCATAGTAAATAGTACATGGAAGAAAGCAGAATCACAACAGAATTTAAAGCTTTAGAAGGAAGCTGCCATTAGAAAATGGCCTATGGTTTATACTGTATTTTTGTTTTTCAAAATTTTAACTGTTTTTTTATAAAAAAAAAAAAAGAAAGAAAACAAATAAAATAAGTAATCTTTCAATTGTCACACTGACCTCTAGGGCTTTTTTTAGACTTATACTTCCAAACTTTTCAGGAAGAGTTTTCAGCAAGGCTCCATTTTGTTAGAGGCAGGATTACAACTAGAGTTGAGCGAATTTCTTCGGGTCCCCGCTTATCCGGCAAGCTATAGCACTTGCCGTATAAACTGCACAGGGAACCTGGCTTCCTGGATCGTGCCAGCTGATCCAAAAAATCATAAAAGCCATCCCACCAGCAGCAAGGTGTACCCAACTACAAAAGTGTAGTTCTGGGCAAGTGCAATAACTGTATCAACAAGCATGCACGCAAGTCCAAACATACGCAAGTGCATCAATTAAGACATTATTAGAAATGGGCGAACCCAAACAGCAAAGTTTGGCGTCCGTACTGAACATCTACAGTTCGGGCATGGACACCGAACACAGAATTCACCAGTAAGTCCGTGTTACTGTTCGAGTTCAGCTGCCCAAACACCGGGTGTTTGTCGCACTGTCATGTGCATGGCAAACACCGCTTCTGATCGGCGGAGAAATAATCCCGCGCTGGTCAGAGAGCCGCAGTTCCCATGCTGTCAAAAGACAGCGTGAGCGCTCAGCTGTGATTGGAGGTATCAAGTTTACCTCCGGTCACTGGTGTCAGCTGATGGGACTACTGATCCCATCATCCGACACCTGTCCCCCCATTTTTGACAACCAACCAGAGTTTTGCCTAGCTAGTTAGCAAAAACACATGCTGGTGTTTTTTTTAGTTATTTATTTACAGCGCAGGAGCAGCAGATGAATACTCCCATCCGCGCTGTCTTGCACATTATAGTGCAGCAAACACTGAATATTCGGGCCCCCCTTTCAAGTGAATGGGGTCCATGTTCAGGTACGGGTCCGGGTAAGATTCTGGTACCCCAACCCGAACCTTTTGTAAGTGTTCAGCTGAACCCGCCGGACCCAAACATCCAAGTGTTCGCCCATCTCTAGACGTTATATATCCTCTCAAGGCGTCCTCCTCATTATTTCCCATAGCGCTAGTTGGAGCCTTATTATAACCTAAGAATCAACTTTTGCTCCAGCTCATTTTTTTTCCAATAAAAAACATTAACTTGAACAAAATTGATCATATACATCATATATACTTTAAAACAGAGGCATACTGTCTATAGTGGCAGACCACGTGGCCACGATGATGACATCATACTGATCTGGACTTGTGGGGCCATCATATTGAGTGGGGGCTTGTGGGGGCCATCACATTGAGTGGGTGGCTATAGGGGCCATCATACTGAGTGGGGGCCATTATAATTATAGGTTATTACACTGTGTAAGGGCTATGATATTGTGGGTGCATAAACTATGTAGACATCATACTAAGGGAGTGCACTTTAGTGACATCATGTGTTGTGGTACTATACTGTGTTGGTGACACTGGGGGGATCATACTATCGGTACGGGGTGACAGAAGAAATTTTTGTGGGGAGAGTTTTCATATGGGGATTCCTTACTCTATGTGAAGTGGGAGGGCTTTTTTTGGAACATCATACTGTTTAATGACTTTGAAAGGGGTATTGCTGGTGAAAACACAAGGGGGACATAATTATTGCGTATGTGCTGCAATACATGTCCTTCTCCTTGGGTATAACAGTAGGCAGATATGATCCTGCCTACTCTGAAGAATGTTTTTATTTTTTTTTTGGGGGGGGGAGCTATTGAAACTTTTGCTATGGGGCCCAATGATGTTTGTGCAACCTCTTTAATAATATTAAAGGGCTGTGTCACGATCAGCTGCGGCCGACAATGCGACCCAGCCCATAGACGCCCCCAAGCCGACCAATCTCAGAAGGCGTGGGGCGCGCGTCCCCCGGGGACGCAATATGGACCCTATAAACTGCAGAGGGGTCTTAGCCTACCCAAACTAGGGGAGGGCAGCGACCGGGGTTCTGTGGCAGCTGAGCATGTGGACAAGGAAAGCGACACATAGGACTCGATTACACCACACAACTTCAGGTATAGAGAAAGTAAAGTTTACTAAAGTAAAGTCACACAGTACATAAACAAAACATGACGATGTCGGGCTCCAGATTCCACACCTCAGAAAGGAAGCACCCAGTGGACCCAAAGGCACCAACGGATCACCGAGGCACACATAGGCGGGACATCAGGTCCCAGGCAGGATATAAGGGTGCACAAGGACATCAGGGCACAGGCAAGACATCGGGATACAGACAGGACATCAGGACATCTGGACGCAGGAAAGACCTCAGGACATCAGATCACTGGCAGGGCATCAGGACACAGGAATACTTGACAGACATCTGAGACACTGGCGTGGCAGCCCAAGTCATCAGCTGGGACATTGGCGTGGCAGCCCAGGTCATCAGGTTACATCAGGACAAAGAACACGGATAGACATCTGGGACACTGACGTGGCAGCCCAGGTCGACGGCTGGGACACTGGCGTGGCAACCCAGGGAATCAGTTACATCAGGATATCAGACACAGGGAGGACATTAGGACATCAGGGAACAGACAGGATATCAGGACATCAGGGTCCATGAGGTCATCAAGACACAGGCAGGAAATCAGGGTACAGACAGGACATCTGGACCCAGGGTCACCGGCAGACATCAGACAGGAGTCGTTTGGTTCCGGACATCCAACAGGACCTACAGGCACCATCAGAGTCATCCGGCTCCAAGCTCCAGACAGCGGTCATCAGGTTCCAGACTGCGATCGTCAGGCCCCGGGCATTGGACCTAGGAAGGAACTCAAGCGTGATGGTGCAAACACCGCCATACTGGACATGAGCCAGATGGGGTTTACACCACATGATAGTCAGAGCACAGAGTACTAGATGCTCAGCAGAAACACCGGTTTCAAGAGACTTAAAGTCACTGGGAGTGAGGCTCCAGATGCAGAGGGATTCCAGGAACATAACACAGCAGACACAATTCAGACAGGTTCAGGTGCAGGAAAGGTACAGGATCATGGATTCGGGCCTGGATATACCGCCTCCAGGACAGGTGACAGAACAGGACAAAACAGGAATCAAAGCAAGGACTTTGGTACCAAAACATAGACGGGAGAGGTGCAGGAACACAAACACACATAGCAAAGTTCAAGAGCTTTGTGAGTGTAGCTCAGGCCCCGCCCATAGGGCAGGGGAGCTTTATATATGAGCTGCCCCTCAGCAATTGGCTGGGGACAGCATTTGAAGTACACACCCTAACCCTGATAAAAGCAGGGGAGGTGTGGCCGCGCATGCCCTAAGCACACACAGAAACCACCACGGCACAAACAGTGCAGGATCTGAGGCTCAGGGCACCTGACTGAAACTGCATGCACTGAGCCACTTGGAAAATCATGCACCAGCTGGAAATGACCTCACATCCCGCGGACAGCTTCACAGCAACAACCAGGGACCGCACATGAGGAAGGTATGCAGCAGGGCAAATACCTAAAAACACATGTACGACTGCGCAGCAGAGCAGGGAACTGAGAAGGCTCCATTCAGGTAGCAGACAACAGTATCCAAGCTCAAATTGGAGGAAAAGAGTAAAGGGTTAAAGCAAACATATGCATTGTCATGCCGAAAACCAAATACCGACAGAACGGCGTGTCAGGCTGAACAGAAATTAAATATTGATGACCAATCATTAATTAATATCAGATCATTTTCGGGACCAGTACCATGGACCCCACCAATCAGCTGTCTGCAGGTCCTATGGCGTTATGTAAACAGTGTTTGGATCTGGAGCAGTACAGTACCTGGGAACATCCATGACACAGCATATGGAGCAGTGCTATTCTCCATTCACATGGTATGTATGTCCGGTGGTGCTGCAGCTCTAACAACTCATTTATGGGAGTGCTGGATTATGGACCACCGATCTTATATTAATGACCTGTTCTAAAGATTGGTCATCAATTTTAAAGTCCTTGACAGGATGTTAAAGTTTTATTTACATAAAACAAAAAGTCCTTTAACCCTTACATGTATGATGCATGCCATGTGCATTTGTAGGGAGTGGGCTCAGGAGCTAAGCCTGCTCCATTTTCAAGGAATAGCAGCTGTTTATTCGGTAACTGTTAGCACTAACCACCGCTTTTTAACCTCTTACGATGTATTAATACAACATCTTTTTCAGTTCAACTTTGCCTGGAATCCGCCTGAACAAGCGCTAAAAAACACCGAAAAGAATGAACAAGTGCACAGCAATGTCAAAACAACTTACTGTTCGAATGTTCCGTCTTTCTAAACTTCAGGCTTTGAAAGCCGTGGAGTGATTAAAAGATGTGGCTGGTCCATTCTTCCAGTGGCTTCTGCTTGGAAGAATAGAAAACAATACACTTGGAATAATACAATTAGAATACAATTTAGAAAAAAAAAACACTGACAGAAAAGCCGCCAAAAAAGATGTTAGAAAAAAAATGCTTTATGGAAAACATAGTTGGATTTTCCGGAAGTGTCTTGTGCTTCAAAAATGACGCAGTGACTCCAGCATCTAAAAAACATTGTGCGTACATACCCTTAAATGTCACTGCTAATCAGTGACAGCTACATCTAAGTAGTGCAATTTCCCTGATGTGCCAATGTGGATAACCATTTTCCCCCCTGCGAAATGATCTTGGGGTTCTGATGCCGTCATTTTTCTGCCTCTATGAGATTATTAAATTCATTATATAAATTGCAGTATAAGGTGCAAACAAACAACTTCAAGTTCAAATCCCATAGGGATTAAAATATAAGTGAAAAGTAAATAAAACGTTTTTAACCTTCGTCAGGCTGCATAATTTTACAACGTTAACAGGCTGCAAAGGTACGATTGTACCTTCATATAAATTTTATTGAAATTTGGCCAATATATTCTGGACCAAAACTGCAGAGATGTCAAGAAATTTCAGCCCTCTACGGCTTTTCGAAAAAAAAAAGTTATCGCAATTTTAAAACGGAATAGTTACAATTGTACCTACTCAGCCGGACGAAGGTTAAAAATGTAAAAATTAATTCTAAAAATAAAAAACTTAAAAAAAGTTTAAACATTTTTTGCTATTTATTTGCTATTGTCACATCTACAATAATCCAATCTATCAACAAATTAAATTAACCGATAAATACCAAAAAGCAAGAAAAAAATCTATATGGCAGAATTGCTGTTTTTCACCTGCTGCATCTCTGAAAAACAATGCAATAAAGAGCAATCAAAACACCGTTTGCTCCTCAAAATAATACCAGTAAATACTACAGGTCAATATTAACAAAAAATCTTCACTCAGCTCCATAGACAGAAAACTAAACATATTTGTTACATAGTTCTCATTTTTTTTACATTAAATTATAACAAAAAACATACCAACCTGCAGAATCAAATTGCCCGGTCACTTTTACCACACACTGAACTCTTAAAAACATAAATCCAAAAGGCAATAATTAAATTGTTTTTTATTCACCATTTCACATTTCACGGCAAAACCATTATATGCTAAATTGAAGTTTTTCAAAATTTCAAGTCGTCTTGTAGAAAAAAGCCCGATATTTGTATGTTGGTGGAAAAAATAAAAAAAGTTATGACTCATAAAAAGGGAGAAAAAAAGCTAAAAATTAAAATTGGCTACGACGGGAAGGGGTTAAGCAGAGAACAGTTCTGCTTAAAAGACTACAGCGTTCATATACAGTAGTGTATTTCCTGCAATAATTGATGAAAAGAGGAAAAAATGAAAAATGTCGACACCTTAATTACAATTCAGCGTAAAAGCATTAAATTGCAATCTTTCTTCTGTGGTTTTTGCTATGATAATGTCCTTGATTTCTAAAATGTCCTGATGAAATGGTGAAATGGGATTTTGCCTGATTAAAATCACTACATAGACACTTCATTAAGTCCAAATAACTGATAACAGGATTGTAGTGGGAGTACACAGTCTGCCGGGCACATATGGTGGATTTCTTGTCAAATTCCTTGGTTTCTCAACATCTGTAATTATAAAAACTAAATGTGTACTGAAATGACCATTTCCATGGTTACAGATGTGCTATGAAGTGTTAACTATTCATAAAATTTCTGCCAAAATGCTCTACACTAATATTTCTGAGTCTCAAGGTGGTTTTCCACTTTTATATACTGTACCTAAAATTATATAATAAAAGTGACTCCTTTTATAATTAAGATTCCTTTAATTACAAGACCTCTGCATGCTGATGAGGTATTCATTGATTTGCAGGCGATAAAACTCCTGATATATTTTATCTATACAGATAATAATTTTTTTGTTCTAATGCATGTAGCTTACGTAAAATTGAATATAGCGGTAGCAAACTCTCAAGTGTCGGCACCAAAATACGCAATCACAATTTTCTCTCATCATTGTGTTTTTGTTGTGGCTTTTTATTCATGCATTTTCACCTTTCTTTGCTGTGTTTTTTGGTGCAGATTGGAACTGGCATTTTTTTACGCGTCTTTTTAGTCCAGAAGTTTTGCAGAATCACTCCTCCCATCAAAGATGTTAGCCTCTTAATATATTGCAATTCTATATTATAAAGCACTGTGTACTTACAGTTGTGTATGGCATTATGTGATTAATAATTGACTTGCTGAATCCTTCAAAGCTCTATGTAGAAACAGGAGATATCATTTCCATGCATGAGTCATCATTAGAACTACAATCCTACATCACTGCAAAGTCCCTGGCAGCCCAGCTCCTCTTCGGCTCCTGACGCAGCTGCTCCGCTCCCATGGCTTTATTTTTCTTCTTCATTTGGTGCCAGAACAGTCTCGTGGTCAGTGCGAGTCACCCTGCACTGTGTCAGCCTCTAAGGCTACTTTCACACTAGCGTCGGACTCGGCCCGTCGTAGTGCGTCGGGCCAAAGTTCCGACGCTAGCAGTAAAACGGAGGCACAACGGAGGCAGCAGATGCATTTTTCCTGCGCATCTGCAGTCCCATTGTGAGGTGCGGGGAGGTGGGGGCGGAGTTCCGGACGCGCATGCACGGTCGGAAAAAGCGGTCCGTCGGCAGCAAAAAATGTTACATGTAACGTTTTTTGCTCCTGGCGGTCCGCCACAACACGGCGCAACCGTCGCACGACGGTTGCAACATGTGTCAATGCGTCGCAATGCGTTGCAATGCGTCGCTAATGTTAATCTATGGGCAAAAACGCATCCTGCAAACAACTTTGCAGGATGCGTTTTTTCCCCTAAACGACGCATTGTGACGTATTGCAAAAAACGCCAGTGTGAAAGTAGCCTAATCTCCTGTTTACTTACCGCTAAACCCTGGTAAACTAGAAGATACATTTAGAGTGGGCACCACCCAATGATATAGGGATCAACCAAATGCATACCCAATAATTATGAAGCAAAAACAAAGAAAAAGAAGTATGTAATATCACCATGATAATAACAAAGATTTTTATTAATACATCAAAAAACACATGCAAAAAACATCCATTTAAAAACAGTTAAAAACCCTGATGGCTATAGAAGATCATGCCAAAACAGTCAGATATGATTGTAATGTACCCTAAAAAGACCAGAAATTGTAAATACAGAGTGACATAAAGGGGTATAAATTAAGAGTTTATATGACAATTCAAAACATGCAACCGTATTGCTGAATGGATATAACCAATGACCAGACCACATCAGTCATTAGATGAAACAACAGATACAAGGGAGAGCAGCAATAAGCCAACATAAAACCCCTAATGTGGATAAACCATAATCACATGATGACAGTATATGCTATAGATAATAGAAATTAGATAAACAAAGGTACAAGCTGTACCTATGTTAATCGAATACCAACACATTTAGCTCGGCTACGTCCACACTAACACATACAGCTCTGCTGCATGTCATGCAGTATAAAGAACTCTATGTTCTAAAATATTAGTATCTATTACATCAATACACACTTTGACCCACAAGTTCAAAACACATTTAAAACATTTCATATTGAATAAGACGATGCATGGGAATATGAGATGGGTTGATCTGAAACCAAGCTAATTGTCTTCCAAAAAAAACAATTATTTGAATTAAAAGTACAGGTAGATACACATATGTGCACTTACTGGTCCTAATAACTAGTTGGAACCACATTGAGAAGTATTTTAAACCAGGGTAAAGCGCTAAGTAAACGTAAGATTGTACTTCGGAGGAAAGAGTCACATAGCTGTATAACTTGGACGAGGATCACAGCGCAATCCTCGGACTGGCCAACAGCTCTCCTGACCTGAGTGTGACAGCATGATATTTCTATGCAGCTGTCACTCTCAGGTCAGGAGAGTCAATGGCCAATCTGAGGATGGCGTTGTAATCCTTGTCTGAGCTAAACTGCTGTCTGACTCTTCCCTTTTGCTGAGGCATACATGGAAAAAGACTTTTCGTTTCTACATGAAGCTAAAAGTACAGGTAGATACACATATGTGCACTTGCTGGTCCTAATAACTAGTTTGCACCACATTGAGAAGTATTTTAAACCTGGGTTAAGCGCTAAGTAAACTTGAGATTGGAGGCTGACACAGTGCAGAGTGACAGGCACCGACCGGGAGAATGATCTGGGGTCAAAGGATGGAAGGGAAAAACAAGGAAGAGAGGTAATAGCAGCTGGATCAGAAGCTGAAGAACAGATAGGGAGAGTTGGGCCACCAGGGACTTAGCAGTGATGTAGGATTGTACTTCGGAGGAAAGAGTCAGATAGCTGTATAACTTGGACGAGGATCACAACGCAATCCTCGGACTGGCCATCGGCTCTCCTGACCTGAGTGTGACAGCATGATATTTCTATGTGGCTGTCACACTCGGGTCAGGAGAGTCGATGGCCAATCTGAGGACGGCGTTGTAATCCTTGTCTGAGCTAAACTGCTGTCTGACTCTTCCCTTATGCTGAGGCATATATGGATAAAGACTTCTGGTTTCTACATAAAGCTAAGAAGAATTCAGTTATTCAGAAGTCAGTTATTAATCATGTCATGTCATAAACCTAATGGAAAAGATAAGTATTATCTGGGTAGAAAGGCAAAATGAGCAATTGCAAGTACACAGTCCTATATAATATGATATATAATATATTAAGAGGATGAAAACTTTTATAGGAGGGGGAGGGCTTCTTTGAAAACTCAACTGCGTTTTTTTCCCATGAATTTTTATACTTATTTTTTTTAAAGCTCTCCATAGAAAACAAAAAAACACACCAAACAAAGCACAGTTCAACAGCATCTTTAGATGAACAGTTGGCAGAAATTTTCATGAAATTACCACCACTTTAATAAGGCTACTTTCCAATGATGAGTTTTTGATATTGCAGATTTTCTGTATCATTTCTGCACCTATTAAGTAAAATAGGTTGGTTGCATTTTTTTCAAAAATGTGCAGTGTAAAAAAACTCACCAAAAAATTAATCGTGTGAACGTGGACTAATTGAACTGTTAATTACAGCAGGTTTTCTGCTCAAAAAAATGCAGCAAGAAAAAAACTGTTTTTTTTCTACATGGGAACATGACCTAAAGCCGTTGGATATTAAAGAAATTTTACCAATTAGAATCCGAGGTCTTGAAAATAGTAAAAGATTTAAATGCAGGTATATTAGAAAGTTGCATAACTTTGCCCAATACTATGATTAAAGTATAACTCTAGCTGTGAACTTCAATTCTACCACTGATTAATTTAATTCAAGTCTGAGCTTCATTTTGGTAACACTGCGCTCCAAATCCTATTTCTTTTGACACAGCTGGTTAGAGGTTTCCCATTAAATACACGTATCACCTATGCACAGTACAGGTGATAAATGTAGGATTGCCGGATGTCCTACTATTGGCACTCTTACTGATCCTATGAAAGGGGCTACAAATTCCCTTGTGTGAATGAACAGGCAGAACACATGGTGGTGCACATGAACACCCCTCCTTTCCCTTCAATGAAACTGAAGGGGGATAGCCATTCTGTCAATCCCATATATTTAAATGGAACTGTGGTCGAACATGTATACCATTGCTCTATTCACACAGGGAACTTTGTATCTCTAGATTTTGGGATCAGTGGGAATTTCTGTGGTCAGACACCCAGCAATCGTACTTCTATCACTCTCTCTTCCTGATATATCCCTCTCTCCAGAGGGCCCTTATATGCAAGGACCGTTTTAAAGTGGGGCCCTGGGCAAAAGTTTAAAGTGGGGCCCCAAATGTTAACATATTGCACCATTACGTAGAAAAATTTTGGTTGTATTTATATGCATTGAGTTCAGGCCGCTAAATGAGCATGATGAACAATAATGAAGTTGTTCAATGTTTGTTTCCCGGCCTCTATATATGGGCTGAGGAAGTATGATAGGTACAGAATGATCACTAGTAGATTAATCTGTAATAGAAAAAAATCGGCTATAAGCCGCAGCCAGCTCACCAACCAGACCATAGATAATTGAGCACGGAGATTTGTCCAGACCAAGACGCCAAGCAATTGCAGTATACGAAAACGTGGAAACTCCAGCTCCAATAAAATGGCAAAATTCTTTATTAGTCGAACTTCATTAAAACGGACATCCTTACAGAGTAAACAGGGCGCAGGTGGTTACATGAATATAGGCAACACGTTTCGATCACACAGGATCTTATTCATGAATAAGATCCTGTGTGATCGAAACGCGTTGCCTATATTCATGTAACCACCTGCGCCCTGTTTACTCTGTAAGGATGTCCGTTTTAATGAAGTTGGACTAATAAAGAATTTTGCCATTTTATTGGAGCTGGAGTTTCCACGTTTTCATATACTAGATTAATCTGTCCCCATACAGTATCATGTTATGTGCACCTGGACCCGTAAAAGCGAGTAATCGCGAAATGGCCGTCATCCGTCGTTCACCTCCCCCAGCATTCCTCTCACGTCCTGCTTATCCTCTCTTTTGTCCATGGCACGAATATGAAATAAAGGACATGTAACTTTTCACTTCAGCTGGTGAGTTCACCATTTTTTTCTTCATGAATCATATATGCAGCATATCTGCATTTTTGACCAGGTGATGTGCTGCTGAGAACAATTGTTTTTGTTCCGTCATAAACAATCCAACCCCCCTATGAATAGACAACATTTTACTCAATTAGTATAATGCACCCCATAGTCCTCCACATAGTATAATGCACCTCATAGTCCTCCACATAGTATAATGCACCCCATAATCCTCCATATAGTATAATGTACCCCATAGTCCTCCACATAGTATATTGCACCCCATAATCCTCCATATAGTATAATACACTCCCCATAGTCCTCCATATAGTATAATACATTCCATATAGTGTAATGCACACCCCATAGTCCTTCAAATAGTAAAATGACTCTCCATAGTCCTCCATATAGTATAAGGTACACCCCATAGTCCTCCACATAGTATAATGTATACCCCGTAGTCCTCCATACAGTAGTTTAATACATCCCATAGTCTTCCATATAGTACAATGCACTCCCCATACTATAATGTACCCCATAGACCTTTATATAGTATAATGTATTCCCCATAGTCCTACATGTTGGGTAACACATTCTCCAAAGATCTCCATGCAGTATAATGCACTCCCCATAGTCCTTGATAGAGTATAATGCAGCCCCCATATAGTACATACAGTATAATACACAGCCTATAGTCTTTCATATAGTTTAATACAGCCCCGATATAATATAATGCACTCCCCATAGTCCTCCATAAAGTATAATGCAGCCACATAGAGTATAATGCAGCCTCATGCATTCACTGATAGACATAAAAAAATACCCGTCTCTCCTCGTACCCCTAATGCTCCGGTCTCTGCAGCATTACTCAAAAGCATTACTGCCCAGCACAGCGTGGCACACAATGAAGTGACGACATTCAGCTTGCTGCATCAGAAGCATTATCATTGCGTCCAACTGTATCTGCATCTATGATGCTGATACAGTTGAATGATACAGTTGAAAAGTTCAATGCGAGCATGCGCTATGCCATTCTTGATGAATTGGACCCTGAGGCCAAGTTCACACAGTCAGTATTTGGTCAGTATTTTACATCAGTGTTTGTAAATCAAAACCAGGAATGGGTGATAAATACAGAAGTGGTGACGTGTTTCTATTGTACTTCTCCCCTAATTGTTTCACTTCTGGTTTTGGCTTACACATCCTGAGATAATATACTGACAAGGTAGTGCACATCTGGCCTTGACCTAGGAGTTAGAAAAAGCCCCGGGGGCCAGTGTGAAAATGGCAAGATTACTAATTTTATTTTTAATAAAGTTCTTAATATGAAAAAATAAAGACAACATTTAAAAAAAAAAGTATTGATGAAAGCTTTGAGCACTTCTGTTCATCTAGCATAAAAACCTGATGTCAACAATAGGTCATTTTCTGACAACACATTCACTTTATCTATGCGGCTATGTGGAAGGAAACAGGTGTCTTGGGGCTCTGCACCACATATATAGATGTTTTATTACATCAGAGGCACATTTCAGCCTAAAACTTTTACTCAACGTTAAAGTTACGCTTTGAGCTGTTTTTACATGTAGCAGAAAACCCCTTTGAAGAGCTGCCCCACTTCATACTCTTTACTACAACTAGTCATTTTTTATTGAATTTTCCAAATATTCTTGCTTCATATACACACATTTATGAAGAGTAAACCATTGTACGGTACTATGCTGACTGGGAAGTCGCAGTGTTTCACAATTCCCATAGTAGCCCATCACTGATGACTACCTCTATGTAATTTATTTATGATGAGTTATAATTTTGTCTCTCTTAGGAAAAATTGCATCAATTGTTTTCCCATCTTTAGTAACCTCTTGTCTATTGTATGCCCGCAGGCCCTTCAGTGTCCTCACGACTATCCAGATGTTAGCATATTTTGTCCTTTAGTGCCATTGATCCCACTTTACATACATTGTATTCCCCAATCCATGCAGTAACAAGTAGTACATTCATATGAGATGACCCATGACATCTAATGGAACGTGTTCTTCATATGCGAGGTCTTTCAGTTGAAAAAAACATCTATTTTCTCAATTCGATTTTGTTTATTGATTTTCTAGATGTGCAAGTTGCGAAAAAATAATAATATGTGGCTTCAACCAGGTCATGTGAAAATGCCAACAATGTACGGTTTTAAGGTAATTAAATGTAATGCTATAGACTTTGAAAGCTGACGTTATATTTTCAGCTTTCATCCCTAGCCCTCCCTCCATCGCCCTGACATTAAAAGCGATACCATGTCCTTACTGACTTCATACTCCAGAGTGCTGATGAGGGACACACCCCAGCCTAAAGGGTACTGGAGTATGTAGGACATGCTACATGGGTGTTGATTGAATGGAGTGTTGATGGCACTGATGATAAGCTAGCAAACAAAGTGAGAAACCACAGCTGCTACCCTTGATCACAGTGGTGATTATATAAAGCCTGCAGATAGAAGGACAGATGGCAGAAGATGACAAGAGAGATATACAGGTATTTTTATTGCATTTTTTAATATATTATAGACTTGAGTCCTGAATTAAGGGATGACCCTACAGTATGTCCTCCTCAAAGGGATTGAGAAAAGTTCTAAAATGCCTAGTCAGCAAGTAGCATACATGCAATCTGATCATGTGACCGCTTGTTCTCACCAGCAATACCGGAGAATCATAACCATGTGTTTACCACATGCTGTCATGATTCAGATGTCTACAGTCACATAGAATGCCTGCAGACTTTGCTCTCACACCTTTAAAGTATACTGTCACCAGGAACAAAAAGTGCTATTAACCTGCAGATAAAGGGATAATGTGCAGGTAAATAGAGTTATTAACCTGTCTGGTGCCTGCACTTAGTTGATAGCTGTGGGGAGAAAATTAACTTTATTCTCCCCAGCAGCATTCCGGATTCAGTCACATGGGTGGGGCGGGTGCGGGTTCTGTCAACACTGTGTATAGAGAGCGGCAGTTGTAATCACAACTCCAGCTCTGACTACCAGCTAACCCTAATGCAGAGCCAATGTCAGTCAGTGTGTTAGTCAGGGCCGGGGGCATGGTTGCCACCGCCATGACTGAAACTGGAAAGCTGTCAGGGGGATAAAGTTCATTTTCTCCCCTCAGTGTTTGGCTAAGTGCGGGCCCTGGGCAGATTAGTAAAGCTATTAAACTGCAGATTATCCCCATATCTCCAGGTTAATAGCATTTTTTTTCTGGTGGAAGGTTCCCTTTAAGACCCGTTTTGTGATGTCTTACATTTGTGGCCTGAGTACGGACCATGTTTGGATGAGCCACAGACAGGACCGGCATTAGGGGTGGATAGACTAGGCAGCTGTCTAGGGTCCAGTAGCCAGTAGCATGCCTGTTGTGAATTCTGTGGCAGAGCTCCCTCCTGTGGTCACAAGTGGTACTTCGGCTGATTCTCTCTGTGAGCTTCTGTTGGTGGAGGGAAGTGGTACTGCGGCTTCTGAGTTTCCTCCCTCAGGTGATCTGGTGAGGTCGTTAGGTGCTTCTCTACTTAACTCCACCTAATGCTTTGATCCTGGCTTCCTGTCAATGTTCCAGTGTTGGACTTGCTTTTCCCTGGATCATTCCTGTGGCCTGCTGCTCTGCATAGCTAAGTTTTTCTTTGCTATTTGTTTGCTATTTTTTCTGTCCAGCTTGTCTAATTTGTTGCTGGAAGCTCTGGGACGCAAAGGGTGTACCTCCGTGCCGTTAGTTCGGTACGGAGGGTCTTTTTGCCCCCTTTGCGTGGTTTTCTTTAGGGTTTTGTGTAGACCGCAAAGTTACCTTTTCTATCCTCGCTCTGTTAAGAAAGTCGGGCCTCACTTTGCTGAATCTATTTCATCTCTACGTTTGTCTTTTCATCTTAACTCACAGTCATTATATGTGGGGGGCTGCCTTTTCCTTTGGGGTATTTCTCTGAGGCAAGGTAGGCTTATTTTCTATCTTCAGGCTAGTTAGTTTCTCAGGCTGTGCCGAGTTGCATAGGCAGAGTTAGGCGCAATCCACGGCTGCCTCTAGTGTTGTTTGGAGAGGATTAGGGATTGCAGTCTGCAGAGTTCCCACGTCTCAGAGCTCGTTCTATGATTTTGGGTTATTGTCAGATCACTGTA
This sequence comes from Ranitomeya imitator, assembly GCF_032444005.1. Classification (NCBI taxonomy): domain Eukaryota; kingdom Metazoa; phylum Chordata; class Amphibia; order Anura; family Dendrobatidae; genus Ranitomeya; species Ranitomeya imitator. The sequence continues at coordinate 766,969,301 of NC_091283.1, forward strand.
TGTGCTCTGACCGCTATGTCCATTGTGGTACTGAATTGCCTTTCATAACACATGCCGTTAATAGCAGCACACCAAGCGGCTGCTATGGGGCCCGTGAGTCAGAGGTGAGTAATGTTGATGTTCTGTGTTTAATAACAAACAGTTCGGGTTCACAAATCCCTAGTCCCTATTGAAATTAACATTTGGGGATTGCACTGAACACCTAGTGTCCGGTGCCAAACTTTGAAGATGGTCATTTTCTCAGAAGTCCATTTTACACGGAAAGACCTGATAGTTAATAATAATACAGGACAAGCTGTGGGACGTGGGAACTCTGCTGACCGCAATCCCTAATCCTATCACACACACTAGAAATAGCCGTGGATTGCTCCTAACGCTCCCTATGCAACTCGTCACAGCCTAAGAACTAGCTAGCCCTAAAGATAGAAAAATAAAGCCTACCTTGCCTCAGAGAAATTCCCCAAAGGAAAAGGCAGCCCCCCACATATAATGACTGTGAGTTAAGATGAAAATTACAAACACAGAGATGAAATAGATTTAGCACAGAGAGGCCCGACTTACTGAACAGACAGAGGATAGGAAAGGTGACTTTGCGGTCACCACAAAAACTACAAAAAAACCACGCAGAGGGCGCAAAAGACCCTCCGCACCGACTCACGGTGCGGAGGCGCTCCCTCTGCGTCCCAGAGCTTCCAGCAAGCAAGACAAAAATCAAAATAGCAAGCTGGACAGAAAAATAGCAAACAAGAGAAAAACAAGCAGGAACTTAGCTTCTGCTGGAGAAGACAGGTCACAAGAACGATCCAGGAGCGAACAGACCAATACTGGAACATTGACAGGTGGCATGGAGCAATGATCTAAGTGGAGTTAAATAGAGCAGCCAGCTAACGAATTAACCTCGTCACCTGTGGAAGGAAACTCAGAAGCCGCAGCCCCACTCACAACCACCAGAGGAAGCCGATGGACAGAACCAGCCGAAGTACCATTCATGACCACAGGAGGGAGCTTGACAACAGAATTCACAACAGGGTACTTGTGGATCCATCACAACCATGCCAAGTATTGGCATGGCTGTGATTGGCCTGCGCAAAAAGGGGTCTGGACTATATAAACATCAGATCACGGGTAGCGCCGCTTTTGTGCTCTGATTACAGTGTAAAATAAATAAACAATTAAAAAAGATGACATGGTGACACCCATATTTTAATAACCAAAGCAAAGCAGACTGCTGTGAGCTGGTCTTATTATGCTGGGAAGGGGCCGATGTCCATGGAACTTCCCAACCTATTAATATCAGCCCCCAACTATCTGCTTTGCCTTCGCTGGTTATTAAAAATAGGGTAGACCCCCCAAAATTATATGGGGTTCCCCCTATTTTTAATAAGCAGCTAAGGCAAAGCAGACAGCTGTGAGCTGATATTAATAGGCTGGAACAGTCAATGGATATTAGCCCTTTCCCAGCCTAATAGGACCAGTCCTCCGCTGCCCCAGAAATGATGTATCCGTTAGACATTCAGGAAAAAAAGTATATTTGAATAAAGGTTCTCCAACACATTCCCTGGTTTACCAATATATATTATTAAAAAATAATCCCAGCAGCTCTGGCATAATTCATTTTGGTTCCCACACTATCCAGCGATTCTCTCCTGCAACAGACATCCTTCTGAGAATGACGCTTCATAGGTTACTCACGGTCATGTCTCAAGGGCAATGACATCAGTAACATCATCACGGTGAGACATGACTGGGAGTGTCCAAGGCAGCCTTGTTCTTGAGACTGCATAGGTCACTCGCAGTCATGCCTCACGGGTGATGATGTCAGTAATGCCATAGCCCGTCAGACATGACCACGAGTGACCTATGCAGCCTCTATCTCAAGTAAATCTTTTGGAGTGGCCTTGTCAAATCCCAGATCGTAATCCATTTAAGAATCTGTGGTCAGACTTGAAGATTGCTGTTCACCAGAGGAAGCCTTGAAACTTGAAGGAGCTGGAGCAGTTTTGCCTTGAGGAATGGTCAAAAATCATAGAGACTTATCCAAAGTGACTCGCAGCTGTAATTGCAATAAAAGGAGGCTCTACATGGTATTGAATAGTTATGCACCCCCCAGCCTCTGGTGGTTTTAATTACAGCAGCATCCTAACTTCCCACATAAATGTAGGCTATTAGCCCATGAGAGGAGTTTCAAGTAGGATAGGTCCCAGCAATGAGAAGCATATTATCATGGCTGCTGGGTACACATAAATTGGCCAATTTATGCTCTAAGTATTTTCAATTTTTTATATTTTCTAGCTCATTAATACAATTCAAATTTCATATATTTCATGTTTGCATGTTATACCGCTACAGAATACAACTTTATTTTGTTTTTTAAGCGTAACACACCTGGCATTGCTACACGTTATATACTTCCCCTCTTCCCATATTTTCTATTTGCAAAACATTTTTCCAAATGATCTCTCATGGCGCCATCAATTTCAAAGTCGTATAGTCTCCTCTGTGGATGGTTCTATAGTTTGGCTAAACTTAAGGTCATAAATTGGCTTTTACCTCTGTGCTTTTTATCCCTATTCTTGTGTGTTTGTGGCCCACCTACAAGGCGTGCCTGGGGCTCATGGTTCATGTCAACTTTCTGAAGTAGTAATGTGTACTGTAAGAAATATATAATGTGCACTGCATAATGCTCCCTTTTGTTTTTTTAATAATAATTTGCATGTTTTAGGCGCAGCATGGAGGGAAACAATGAAGAATATTTTATCTGTCTCTCTCAGTCTTCATATTTCTATGTTTCACCTCTGACCTGACCCTGATTATTAATAAAGCATGTTTTCATCAGTTAGTACGCTGGTAATAAGTTCTATATAGCCTAGCCTGGTCGAAATATGTGCTTTTTACATTGTAGCCATTCTATTTGGGCAAGTGTAGATGAAAAATATGTCTAATTTAATGAGATCATTACTGTAAAAAGTAAGGAAATAGTTCAACTTTTCAAAATATATGTGAACCTAAACAACAGACGTGGATTCTATTGAGGATCAAAAGGTGCTGAACAGCGCAGATTTCTGGCTTGTTAAAGCTCATTCCAGAATTAATGGACAAATTGTTTAAAATGTAAGTAAATGAGAGGTGATTGCTTATCTGTGTATTTCACATGCTAAAAAACCTAAACAATTGTAAAATAACAATGCAGGAGGAAACCTATAAAATTAACAGCAAAACAGTTTATTTGCTGAAAAATGCACTGAATAGGAGCTGAAAAATGTATTAACTAGTACAGATGGATGAGCTGTTGGTCATGATGTGCTGTAAGATCATAATGAGTTACCTGTGGTTTCTCATTGCGTTCTACGATGTGTTTTCGAAACTTCGCATTCATTATGTAAAAAGAAAGTATATCCAATGTACGCTCACTCATCATACCTGCTGGAACATTTACTTTTTAGTATCTTGTCTTAGAAGTGTTTAAAAAATCTCAGAATGTTTCACCTGGCGAATGAGCGTTTTCTCATTCATATTAGTGATTGTCCGACTGGTTACAGTGCTTAATCGGGAAACAAACAATACAAGGAACGATTGCCAGTGCACATCCAGCTTAATTCCTGTCCTGGAGTGGAGTACAAGGTCTTGGATCAAAGACCACATGCATAGAAACTGGTCCACCTAAGTGTCTTTTAGATTAAATGAATGTAAGCAGTTAACGGACCAAAATTGTAGAACTCAATTTGCTGTGTAGTGCTCTTTTCCAAGTATCACCGTTCAATTCCTATTCACTTCAACTTGAGCTGAGCTACATTACTTGGGAACAGCTACTATACAATGATCGGTGCTGCTCATGGCACATTCAGCCACCATCAGAGCTGAAAACAGCTGATTGTTGGGTGTCAGACCCTTTCCGATCTTAAATTAAACATCGTCATGGAACGTCTGGAAAACCCCTTTAAAATAGTTTACGTATTCATCTTGTGAGTGTGATCTAGAAATCCACCACTAATGTATTCCACATTAAAAGGAACACAGACAGCCATGAGGACTTAAAGTCGTATAATAAAATAGACGGCAGCTATGAAACTCTGTCCCGGCGTCCTCTGTTTAATAGCTATCTTGAAGGCTTTTCTGTCCAACATATTTGGGCTTAAAATGATCATTTAACCTTCTCACCAAGAAGCTATCAGCCGTATTGACTCAGTGATAGTAATTTTGTCCTGTCCCTCTTAAAGCTTTTTCTGCTTTATGTGTTAGCAAGGATTCAAGTTGCTGCCATTCATGACATATAACTCCTAATCTAGACAGAGTAGGTGAGCATTTCTTCAAAGTCGCAAGACCATTTTCATTAACTCTTTCTTTTTGAAGATTTACCTTTTAAGCATTGTGAAACATTCATGTAAGCAACATGAAAATAATATTAGTTTCCACACTAAAGACAAAATGAAAGAGTCTTTTCAAGCGAAACATATTTAAAGGAAACAGGACGGTCCCCCATGTCCTCCAATTATCAGCATTCAGCTATGTGTGATTAAATTGCCTTCCTAACCATTCCTGCATGATATAATTCAGTTAAATAAATGCTTCAAAAAAGCATTTATAACATCCGCTTTTCCTATGCTAATGAGGGCTTTGACTATTCGATGGTCGTTAGTTCCCCAGAGAAGTCAGTCCTCTTTCCATGTTACCATGCCCCTGTGGGTGTAATAACATAATTTGCAAAAGTCAGCGTCACCACCAGCTCATGCACATTTGCACATGCGCTACGCTCTTCCCGGCAGAGTCACTGCATCTTTGAAGTCGGGTGTGCACTTCTCGGCTTCAGAGGTGCACAATGCGCATGACCAGAATCTATCTTCTGAACTTCCGGTCATGAGCAGTGCGTGCCTCTAAAGCTGGGTGTATGCTTCTTGGCTTTAGAGACGTGCACTGCTCATGTAAGAAAGTTTAGAAGATAGCTTCTGGTCATGAGCATTGCGCACCTCTGAAGCCGACAAGTGCACACCCGGCTTCAGAAACGCATTGACTCTGCCGGTATGAGCACCGTGCATGTGCAAATTTGCATGAGCTGGTGATGACACCAGCTGATGCAAATTTTGTTATCAAGCCTACAGGAGCGTGATAACAGGGAAAGAAGGCTGACTACTCTGGGGAACTAACACACCATTGACTAGTCAAAGCCCTCATTAGCATAGGAAAAGCGGATCTTATAAATGCTTTTTTAAAGCATTTATTTACCTGAATTCTGTTATACAGGGCAGGTTAGAGAGGGAGTTTAATCACAGAAAGCCGAATGCTGCAGGACTGGAGGGCATAGAGGACCTGAAAATTTTATATAAAACCTGAAATGACAAAAAACTTAGCAGAAAAAACACACAATAAAAACGAATGTAAAAAAACTATTAAAAAATCAGCTATTTGGTACAGAAATGCTTACTTGAAAAACACACCAAATACTCATTTCGGAAATTTAGCCTATGGGGTGCAAAAATATAGCAGTGGGCAATGAGCTCCTATTCCTGAAGAGCCAAATGGACTCTGATGTTACAAAATATAACAGGACAATCATATCTTACATTTGTGGCACAATAATGTCTTATATACAGATCTATCCCTCTATGATTACTATAAATACTTTATCAGGAAAACAAGGAGGAGATCCAGTACACCCATCCAGCAATAAAAGCAGAGTTTATTTAGAAACCAGTAAAAACACAGGATCCAAGATGCATGTTAAAACTTGGTTTAAGCGACGTGTGCACAACAATTTAGCGGTGCCCGGGTAGGTTCCCAAACCGTAGTGACAAATAAAGCATAACCTGGCACTTAACTTTGCAGTGAGAAAAAATGAGAGGATTTATTTATCCCAATAAATGCCAGACGTTTCGGTCCCAATCCGGGACCTTCATCAATGACATATGAAGAGATATTATGTGATTATAGACAACTGTGCAAGCCAGTAATAAAGATGGGAATCGTTTGGAGGAATTTCCAATAATGATAGGTACGTAGCCTGTATCCGGAGGGCTGACGCGGCATCCACCGCTGTGTTGTGACAACCAAAAAAATGTAAGGTGCGAACAAGCCCATAATGTGGTATTAGCTGCAATTAATTTTAAACATAGGTGTATTATATAAGCAAAGACAGGCACAGTACAGCGATGAGGCTTTGGTCCCATCCCAACAAACCCTCCTTCCATTTTGAATGATGAGTGATGGTGTCCAGATGTACAGAGTTCGGAATCATATTATAAAATAATAAATATTTGCTATTATTTCAGAAGTTTCCAAGTTAATCAATCACCTTTTGGTATTAGTTTAACCTTTGTCATGTTATTTTGCCATTTTGTTTTAGCTGGTCAAGAATGCGCAATACAGAACCACTATATTATTAGAGTGGACTTTTTCCCTCTCTGTGCTATGTGACCACGCATACGAAGTCGAATAGTAAGAACACCAGGGAGAGTCCAATTTGCTAGTACAGTTATGGAAGCTGTAGTTTATAATTTCAAAACTATGGTCACATCCGCAGCTCTGAAGCACTACCAAACCAAGAAAGTGAGTCCAGCAGACGAAAGTTAGGAACCTAACACCAAAAACATTGAAAAAAAGACACAGTAATTGTCTTAGGGCTTGTAACATTACGTATTCCATAGCTAGATGATTATTGACCTTTAGTTAAAATATTGGGTTTAGTTGACCAAGGGCAATGAAGCTGCTGACTAGCAATTAGGGGTTCCATTTGCGAAGGATTCCTTCGACCACAGTGCCTTGGTACATTGGTACATTTTTTGGTGACAATAGAATTTTTTAATATAGTAATGCTCACTATAAAACAATGAAAATCCAATTAATGAAAACATATAGCAACTCTGAGTCATTCACGTTATACTGGATTAAGATGTACATAATTATTTCTAATAATACTTATTTTCTCACCTGCTGCTGTCTGATAAATTGGCAGTAAAAAGAAACCATTTGCCACAAACTACATTTCTGACAGATTTATTTTTAACTATGTACATTTTAAATGTTTAGCAATTGGCAAAATGCTAAAAGTCCAGTCCCTTTACCTAGAATATGTGTTCCTGCTGTGCATTTTATAACACTTGTTTCATTTCTGCAATTAAATAATTCAATGAAGTAATAAAAAAGTAATTTAATAAGACAATGTTTAGACGAATGAGAAGCAAGAGAGCGCTGAACCAAGGCTGTCGGTGAGCAATAAATGAATGCTGAGTTGACCAAACCCAATATTTTTGGTAGAATGGCCAATTATTTAATACATATGGTGGTGGCCCAATTGTCCAAGATGACAGTTGTCAGGAGAAAGCTTTTTCTCCTGCTAAGCATGCATATATGGATGTCTGGGAGAATAGCTGTCAGTCAAACGAATCTTAAGCCAACAGTTTATTGTTGGTGTATGCTATCACTTTTTGATTTTCCCATGGTGTTTCATGTGTTTTATTAAGTTGGATATTCCAAGAAAAATAACCAACATGAGTTTTCCAAATTTAGACATTGATAACATATTAAAATTGTGACTTCATTGAAATAAAAATTGCTGACAGGCTTTAAGTCTGGCGGACTCTTAATCCTAGAGTCACAATAAAGAATTTTTGCTTTTAATTCACTTTGCTGGATTGAAATACCTTTTTCATCACTTTGAGCAGAGTTGTTTGATACCTCACAAGTAGTGATGAGCGAATATGCTCGTTACTCGAGTTTCTCCGAGCATGCTGGAGTGGTCTCCTAGTATTTTGGCATGCTCGGAGATTTAGTTTAGGTCGACGCAGCTGTTTTGCGGCTGCTAGACAGCTTGAATACCTATGTACTTTTGCTCTGTTGAAGGTAGAGCAAAGTACTGCAGTGCGCAGGCGCTGGGCCTCTCTGACCTTTCCCGGCACCTGTACACTGCAGTACTTTGGTCTGCCCTCAACAGGGCAGATAAGTACGCCTGCACAGGAGCACGATGTCAGGGATCGATGAAGCAACAGCAGGGCGGCATTGCAAAAAGATAGGAGGCGCCAGACCCGGACCTGCTACAACCATCAGACCGGACCACCCCGGGTGAGTATAATAAAACTAATTTTTCTTATCTTTCAGGTCGGACCGAGGGATTATCTACAGCATTAGAGAATGCTGTAGATAAGCCCTGAAAGACAGTGACCACATCTTAAATCAGCCAAAACTGCTGAAAGGTTCACTTTAAATTAAGATTTGCTGGCTTCAATAAATTTTCCCAAAAAATCTGGTTTGCTAAAACAAACTACAACACTAAAAAAACTCTCATGGCAAAGATACAAGTCTCTAGAATTAACGGCGTCTTGGAAACATTAATCCACCCCGATCAAGTTGGCTTTGTAAAAGACCGAGAGGGTAAAGATAATGCCACAAAAATCCTTCTGACTATTTCTCACGCAAGGCGCTCCAGTATTCCCCTGACCATTCTATCAACAGACGCCGAGAAGCCTTTCGATAGAGTTAGCTGGCACTATATAACTTGCACCTTACAAAAGTTTGCTTCCCCCCCTTTTATAGATGCCATTATGACTCTCTATACGATCCCAGTTGCTAAGGTCAGATTAAATGGAATACTTTCGGACCCCTTCGCAATTAGAAACGGCACTAGACAGGGCTGCCCTCTCTTCTGCCCTTTTCGGGATGGTAATGGAGATCTTGATACAAAAAATTAGACAGGACTCAGATGTTAAGGGGTTTTGGGTCAGCTTCAAATTCAAGACAGCTGCATTTGCCGATGACCTCTTACTTCTGATCTCAAATCCCAAAACAGCTTTCTCTAATCTCTTAGATTTGTTTAACGAATTTGGAATTGTTTCTAACTTGAAAATTAATATGAGCAAGTCTAAAGTTCTGAACAACTCGGCATCAGACGCAGAGGTCTTAGCTCTCAAACACTTAACCCCTTTCTACCATTGGACGTACTATTCCGTCCATGTGGACCCTACTTCCCAAGGACAGAATAGTACGTCCAGAGGGATCAGCCACGCTCATGGAGGGAGCGCGGCCGATCGCGGCCGGGTGTCAGCTGACTATTGCAGCTGACATCAGGCACTATGTGCTAGGAGTGGTCACGGACCGCCCCTGGCACATTAACCTCCGACACACTGCGATCAAACATGATCACAGTGTTCCGGCGGTATAGAGAAGCATCGCGCAGGGAGGGGACTCCCTGTGTGCTTTCCTGAGACCCTCGGAGCAACGTGATGTGATCGCATTGCTGCGAGGGTCTCTTACCTCCTCCTCCCTGAAGGCCCGGATCCAAAATGGCCACGGGGCTGCATCCGGGTCCTGCAGGGAGGTGGCTTACCAGCGCCTGCTCAGAGCAAGCGCTGGTAAGCGTCCCTGCTGTGCCTGTACGATTGCTGATCTGACAGTGCACAGCAAAGTGTCAGATCAGCGATCTGTCAATAAAATGTGATGCCACCCCCCGAGGCAAAGTAAAAAAGTTAAAAAAAATTTTTTTTACAAGTGTGGAAAAAAAAATCCTAAATAAATAATAATAAAAAAGTATATTGTTCCAATAAATACATTCCTTTATCTAAATAAAAAAAAACAATAAAAGTACACATATTTAGTATCGCCACGTCCGTAACCACCTGACCTATAAAACTGTCCCACTAGTTAACCCCTTCAGTGAACACCATTAAAAAAATAAAAAAATATAAAAAAACAAGGCAAAAACAACGCTTTACTATCATGCCGCCGAACAAAAAGTGGAATGATACGTGATCAAAAAGACGGATATAAATAACCATGGTACCGCTGAAAACTTCATTTTGTCCTGCAAAAAATGAGCCACCATACAGCATCATCAGCAAAAAATAAAAAAGTTATAGTCCTCAGAATAAAGCGATGCAAAAATAATTATTTTTTCTATAAAATAGTTTTTGTCATATAAAAGCGCCAAAACATAAAAAAAATGATATAAATGAGGTATCGCTGTAATCGTACTGACCCGAAGAATAAATATGCTTTATCCATTTTACCAAACGCGAAATAGTATAAACGCCCCCCCCCCAAAAAAAAAAAAGAAATTCATGAATAGCTGGTTTTTGGTCATTCTGCCTCACAAAAATCGGAATAAAAAGCGATCAAAAATTGTCACGTGCCCGAAAATGATACCAATAAAAACGTCAACTCGTCCCGCAAAAAACAAGACCTCACATCACTCTGTGGACCAAAACATGGAAAAATTATAGCTCTCAAAATGTGGTAACGCAAAAAATATTTTTTGCAACAAAAACCGTCTTTTAGTGTGTGACGGCTGCCAGTCATAAAAATCCGATAAAAAACCCACTATAAATAGTAAATCAAACCCCCTTCATCACCCCCTTAGTTAGGGAAAAAATTAAAAATGAAAAAAAAATGCATTTATTTCCATTTTCCCATTAGGGTTAGGGCTAGGGTTAGGGCTAGGGTTATGGCTAGGGTTAGGGCTAGGGTTAGGGCAAGGGCTAGGGTTAGGGCTAGGGTTAGGGTTAGGGATAGGGTTAGGTCTAGGGTTAGGGCTACAGTTAAGGTTGGGGCTAAGGTTAGGGTTAGGGTTGGGGCTAAAGTTAGGGTTAGGGTTTGGATTACATTTACGGTTGGGAATAGGGTTGGGATTAGGGTTAGGGGTGTGTCAGGGTTAGGGGTGTCGTTAGGGTTACCATTGAGATTATGGTTAGGGGTGTGTTTGGATTAGAGTTTCAGTTATAATTGGGGGGTTTTTACTGTTTAGGCACATCAGGGGCTCTCTAAACGCGACATGGCGTTCGATCTCAATTCCAGCCAATTCTGCATTGAAAAAGTAAAACAGTGCTCCTTCCCATCCGAGCTCTCCCGCGTGCCCAAACAGGGGTTTACCCTAACATATGGGGTATCAGCGTACTCAGGACACATTGGACAACAACTTTTGGGGCCCAATTTCTCTTGTTACCCTTGGGAAAATACAAAACTGGGGGCTAAAAATAATTTTTGTGGAAAATTTTTTTTTAATTATTTTCACGGCTCTGCATTATAAACTGTAGTGAAACACTTGGGGATTCAAAGTTCTCACAAAACATCTAGATAAGTTCCTTCGGGGGTCTAGTTTCCAATATGGGGTCACTTGTGGGGGGTTTCTACTGTTTAGTTACATGAGGGGCTCTGCAAATGCAACATGATGCCTGCAGACCAATCCATCTAAGTCTGCATTCCAAATGGCGCTCCTTCCCTTCCGAGCTCTGCCATGCACCCAAACGGTGGTTCCCCCCAACATATTGGTATTGGGTACCCTTGGAAAAATACAAAACTTGGCGGGTAAAATATAATTTTTGTGGAAAAAAAAGGATTTTTTATTTTCACGGCTCTGCGTTATAAACTGTAGTGAAACACTTGGGGGTTCAAAGGTCTCACAAAACATCTAGATAAGTTCCTTGGGGGGTCTAGTTTCCAATATGGGGTCACTTGTGGGGGGTTTCTACTGTTTAGGTACATTAGGGTCTCTGCAAACGCAATGTGACTGCATTCCAAAGGGCACTCCTTCCCTTCCGAGCTCTCCCATGCACCCAAACAGTGGTTCCCCCACATATGGGGTATCAGCGTACTCAGGACAAATTGGACAACAACTTTTGGGGTCCAATTTCTCCTGTTACCATTGAGAAAATACAAAACTGGGGGCTAAAAAATAATTTTTGTGGGAAAATTTTTTTTTATTTTCACGACTCTGCGTTATAAACTGTAGTGAAACACTTGGGGGTTCAAAGCTCTCACAACACATCTAGATGAGTTCCTTAGGGGGTCTGTTTTCCAAAATGGTGTCACTTGTGGGGGTTTCAATTGTTTAGGCACATAAGTGGCTCTCCAAATGCAACATGGCGTCCCATCTCAATTCCAGTCAATTTTGCATTGAAAAGTCAAATGGCGCTCCTTCCCTTCCGAGCTCTGCCATGCACCCAAACAGAGGTTTACTCCCACATATGGGGTATCAACGCTGTTAGGACTGGCGGAACGCACCAAGACAGATGATAAAGGTGCGTTCGCAGTCCGGGGTCCACCGTGCAGGTGAGAACCTGCTGCTAGCAATTAGCAGACAATATGGCGGTACACTAAAGTATACACGCGTGGGTTAAACCTCACCCAGCGTGAAGAAAGCGATCCTGTTAATTCACAGGACCGCAGTACCGCACTAGTGCGCGAGCAAGTGGTCAGCGGACTTAACCCCAGAAGGGATTGGAGCCCGATTAGACCCTTGCTGGCGTAACACCGCAACTGGGTGTGTAGAGAACCTTAAGCAATCTGTGCACAAGAGTGCGAGCGATGCCGCACTAACGGACGCCACTAACCACCCAGACTCGGGTATGGAAAGCGCAAGGCAGGCGCACGGCGCCGTACTGGCAGGCACAGCTACAGGACGCTGTGATGTGTGTTAGAGCTGTAGGCTAAGTCGGGCGCTAGGTAGCAGCCATACACCTTCCGCGAACAGACATTCAATAGGGTAGGGGTTTCCAAGGACGACTTGCACTCACAACATACACACATAAGCAATTGTAAAACAATACTAGCGCATGGCCGTGCGGTCATGCGCAGTTTATATAACAGCAGCACAGGAAGTGGCCACAGCACTTTTGCCCTTCTAGGACCTGCCAAGAGGACCAATGGAATGTGCTGCAGAGCCTGAGCACATGACCCTCGATCTCCAACGGGAGACCTTACGCTGGGCATGCTCAGTACATGCAGACAAGGACTTAGTCCCAGAGAAGTCCGCTCGCTGCTGACCAGCACTGACTTTAAAGGCAGAGACTGGAGAAGCAGCACTAACTCTCAGAACAGAGTGAGAATGAGCAAGACGCTGGGACCGACGTCCTTGCTGAGCAGGCTCCACTGCGGCTGGACAAGAATGGGAGACCGCAGCGGAAGTGGCTCGAGATTCCCCCTGTGCAGAAGCGGGAACTCGACCCCTAACATTACCCCCCCTCCTAGGGCCCCCCCCTCCTTGTGCCTCGCTACGTTCGAAGGCAGCAATGAGCTGCGGGGCCCGAATGTGCTCAACAGGTTCCCAGGACCTGTCCTCGGGGCCATAACCCTTCCAGTCCACCAAATAAAATTTTTTACCACGCACCACCTTGCACCCCAAAATAGCGTTCACCTCATAATCGTCCGTAGACGAACCCGATGTCCCAGCAGATGACTCGGAAAAGCGGGACATATACACGGGTTTCAAGAGGGACACATGAAAGGTGTCGGTGATACCCAGGCGTGGCGGAAGGGCCAAACGATAGACCACAGGATTAACCTGCTCGAGGACCTTGAATGGACCCAAGTAGCGAGGAGCAAATTTAGTGGACTCAACTCGCAGCCTGATGTTACGGGCGGAGAGCCACACCAAGTCGCCAGGAGCAAAGGTCGGGGCGGGGCGCCGATGAGCATCAGCGGAGGACCTCATTCTCTCCTTAGAGGCCCGAATGGCATCCTGAGTGCGGTCCCAAATATCCCGTGCCTCCACAGCCCAGTCTGCCACCCTGGAGTCGGCGGAAGACACGGGCATAGGCACAGGTACCCGTGGATGCTGACCATAGTTGAGGAGGAATGGGGTTTGTCCAGTGGAGTCGGCAACGGCGTTGTTCAGTGCAAACTCTGCCCATGATAGCAAGGATGCCCAGTCATCCTGCCTGGCTGAAACAAAATGTCGCAGGTATGTGACCAAGGTCTGGTTGGCCCTCTCTACCAACCCATTCGTCTCGGGATGATAAGCGGAAGAGAGATTCAACTCAATACTGAGAAGACGACAGAGCTCTCTCCAGAACCGAGACGCAAACTGGGGACCCCGGTCACTGACAATTTTGTCTGGCATACCATGTAGGCGGAAGATATGTCTGATGAACAACGCTGCCAAGGCCCGTGCAGAAGGTAACCGCGGCAGCGGCACCAAATGCACCATTTTTGAGAAATGATCGGTGATGACCCAAATGATGGTACAGCCGCGAGACTTGGGCAAACCCACAACAAAGTCCATCCCGACCATCTCCCAGGGCCTATCTGCCACCGGCAAGGGATAGAGCAAACCAGCTGGCCTTTGACGCGGAGATTTATTTTTGGCGCAGGAGACACACGCCAGAACGTAATCCCTGACATCCCGGACCATATGCGGCCACCAGTACGTCCTCGCCAGTAGCTCAGATGTCCTCTTTGTCCCAAAGTGTCCACCCACCCTGGACGAATGAGCCCAAGAGAGAACCTCCGGTCGCAAATTAATGGGCACAAAAGTCTTGCCCGGAGGCACAGACTCTAGCGATACCGGCGCCACGGTTCTCAGGCTCTCGGAAGGGACAATAAGCCGAGGCTCCTCTTCCTCCTCCTCAGTTGACATAAGGGAGCGAGAGAGAGCGTCAGCACGGATATTCTTCTCCCCGGCGAGATAATGCAGGGAAAAGTGGAACCGGGAGAAGAACAGGGACCATCTGGCCTGGCGAGAATTTAGCCGCTGGGCTGTCTGCAAATAGACCAAATTTTTGTGGTCCGTGTAAACTTGGAAGGGAAACCGCGCACCTTCCAGAAGGTGTCTCCACTCCGAAAAGGCCAACTTCATTGCTAGCAACTCCCTGTCCCCGATGGAGTAGTTCCTCTCCGCTGGCGTGAAGGTCTTGAAGAAGAAGAAGCATGGATGCTTCCGACCTTGAGCATCCTTTTGGTAGAGGACTGCTCCAGCACCAACGGACGAGGCATCCACCTCCAGTAGGAATGGCTTATCCACATCGGGACGATGTAAGATGGGAGCGCTAGCAAAGTGGGACTTAATAGAAGTGAAGGCCTTGGAGACCTCTTCCGACCACAATTTGGGATTCGCTCCCTTCTTGGTGAGGGCTACCAAGGGAGCCACCAGAGTTGAGAAGTGGGGAATGAACTGGCGGTAATAGTTTATGAACCCCATAAAGCGCTGCACCGCTTTAAGAGAATGGGGCTCTTGCCAGTCCATCACAGCCTGTAGTTTGGCAGGATCCATAGCCAATCCCTGGGCGGAGATGATATAGCCCAGGAAAGGTAAGGACTCCTGCTCAAACACACACTTCTCCAACTTTGCGTAAAGAGAGTTTGCCCGTAGGAGGTCGAAGACTCTGCCAACATCTCTCCGGTGGGAGTCAATATCTGGAGAAAAGATGAGAATATCATCCAGATAGACTACAACCGAGGTGGAAAGCATATCCCGGAAGATGTCGTTGACAAAGTCTTGAAAAACGGCAGGTGCATTACAGAGCCCGAAGGGCATCACCAGATACTCATAGTGCCCATCTCTGGTGTTAAATGCCGTTTTCCACTCGTCCCCCTCACGGATGCGAATCAGGTTGTAAGCACCCCGCAGATCTAGTTTCGTAAACACTCTAGCTCCCCGAAGCCTATCGAAAAGCTCAGATATCAACGGCAAAGGGTACTTGTTCTTAACTGTGATAGCATTAAGACCCCTGTAGTCTATGCATGGACGTAGTTCTCCATTCTTCTTCTGCACGAAGAAGAACCCTGCCCCAGCAGGTGACACTGACTTCCTAATGAACCCTCTTGCCAGATTCTCTTGTATGTACTGAGACATTGCCTCCGTTTCCGGGAGAGATAATGGGTAGACTCGACCCCGGGGAGGCTCAGCACCAGGCAAGAGATCGATAGGACAGTCATAGGGGCGATGGGGCGGAAGGGTCTCCGCCGCCTTCTTGGAGAACACGTCTGCATAAGACCAATATTGCTTGGGGAGAGAGGATAGATCTGCGGGTACCTCAGTAGTAGCAACCTGAACGCACTCTCGGTGACACCTACCCCCACATGATTCACCCCATCCCAGAATTCTGCCTGAGGACCACTCGATGTGAGGAGAGTGGTACCGTAGCCAAGGTATCCCCAACAGGACCTCATCAATACCCTCAGGAATGACGAGTAGAGAAATAATCTCCTGATGGGATGGCGACAGGGACAGAGTAACAGGGATGGTCTGATGTGTTATCTGTGCGGGGAGTGTCGACCCATTCACCACTCGTACCGTTACTGGTTGGGATAGCATAACCAGGGGTATTGCGTGACGTTGGGCGAAGGCAGAAGACATAAAATTGCCCTCCGCCCCAGAATCCACGCAGAGGTC
The DNA here is from genome assembly GCF_032444005.1 of Ranitomeya imitator. Classification (NCBI taxonomy): domain Eukaryota; kingdom Metazoa; phylum Chordata; class Amphibia; order Anura; family Dendrobatidae; genus Ranitomeya; species Ranitomeya imitator. Next base: position 766,985,391 of record NC_091283.1, read on the forward strand.
TACCGAGTGGGAGGATGAGCCAAAGGTAATTGTCCCCTTAAAGGACAATTTGGAGGCAAACGTCGCAGTGTCTAGTGCACCTCCACCTACTACCACTAGACGCTGACGTTTCCTCGACCGCTGATGACATCTGGTGGCAAGATGTCCTGACTGTTGGCAAACCTGGCAACCCTGGAGTGCACGAGCAGTCTGGGACTTAGATCCCGCTCGTGACACCACCTTAGGTTCCTGAACCTCAGGAGCCTGAACTGGAGATTCCAAAGGTTTGGCGAAGGTGGGAGCCAGCCGAAACCTCTGCCTACACTGGGCTCGCTCTAACCTCCGCTCGTGAAAACGGCGGTCAATGCGAGTAGATACTGCTATTAACTCCTCCAGTGTGGCGGGAATCTCCCTAGTGGCCAGAGCGTCCTTAACGTGGTCAGCCAGCCCCCTCCAAAATATAGGGATAAGGGCTTTATCCGACCACTCCAGCTCAGATGCCAGAGTGCGGAAATGGACGGCAAAAAGGCTGACCAAGGACGAGCCCTGAGTCAGTGCCAACAGTTGGAGCGCCGTGTCATGGGTGACACGAGGTCCAAGAAAGACCTGTTTCAGAGTGCTCAGGAATAACGGAGCACTCTGCACCACATGATCGCCACGCTCCCACAGCGGCGTAGCCCACTGCAACGCCCTGTCCGACAATAAGGAAATTATAAAGCCCACCTTAGCCCGCTCTGTAGGGAAACGAGAGGCCAGAAGCTCGAGATGTATTGAGCACTGACTCACGAAACCCCTACAGGACTTACTGTCACCAGAAAATTTCTCTGGTAGCGGGAGGCGAGATAGCGTCGGTACAGGAGCGGCAGTGGACAAGGTAGCTGCAGCCACACTTGCAGTCTGAACAGCGACAGCAGTAACATCCACAGCTGAGGTTGAACGCTCAAAAGCCGCCAACCTTCCCTCCAGCTGCTGGATGTACCGCTGTAAACGCTGATCGTCCGCCATTTTACTAGCCAGACCCTGGCGCTAGTATTCTGTTAGGACTGGCGGAACGCACCAAGACAGATGATAAAGGTGCGTTCGCAGTCCGGGGTCCACCGTGCAGGTGAGAACCTGCTGCTAGCAATTAGCAGACAATATGGCGGTACACTAAAGTATACACGCGTGGGTTAAACCTCACCCAGCGTGAAGAAAGCGATCCTGTTAATTCACAGGACCGCAGTACCGCACTAGTGCGCGAGCAAGTGGTCAGCGGACTTAACCCCAGAAGGGATTGGAGCCCGATTAGACCCTTGCTGGCGTAACACCGCAACTGGGTGTGTAGAGAACCTTAAGCAATCTGTGCACAAGAGTGCGAGCGATGCCGCACTAACGGACGCCACTAACCACCCAGACTCGGGTATGGAAAGCGCAAGGCAGGCGCACGGCGCCGTACTGGCAGGCACAGCTACAGGACGCTGTGATGTGTGTTAGAGCTGTAGGCTAAGTCGGGCGCTAGGTAGCAGCCATACACCTTCCGCGAACAGACATTCAATAGGGTAGGGGTTTCCAAGGACGACTTGCACTCACAACATACACACATAAGCAATTGTAAAACAATACTAGCGCATGGCCGTGCGGTCATGCGCAGTTTATATAACAGCAGCACAGGAAGTGGCCACAGCACTTTTGCCCTTCTAGGACCTGCCAAGAGGACCAATGGAATGTGCTGCAGAGCCTGAGCACATGACCCTCGATCTCCAACGGGAGACCTTACGCTGGGCATGCTCAGTACATGCAGACAAGGACTTAGTCCCAGAGAAGTCCGCTCGCTGCTGACCAGCACTGACTTTAAAGGCAGAGACTGGAGAAGCAGCACTAACTCTCAGAACAGAGTGAGAATGAGCAAGACGCTGGGACCGACGTCCTTGCTGAGCAGGCTCCACTGCGGCTGGACAAGAATGGGAGACCGCAGCGGAAGTGGCTCGAGATTCCCCCTGTGCAGAAGCGGGAACTCGACCCCTAACAAACGCACTCATGACAAATTGTACAACAACTTTTGGGGTCCAATTTTTTCTCTTACCCTTGGGAAAATAAAAAATTGGGGGCGAGAAATCATTTTTGTGAAAAAATATGATTTTTTATTTTTACGGCTCTGCATTATAAACTTCTGTGAAGCACTAGATAAGTTCCTTAGGGGAATCTACTTTCCAAAATGGTGTCACATTTGGGGAGTTTCAATGTTTAGGCACATCAGTGGCTCTCCAAACGCAACATGGCGTCCCATCTTAATTCCTGTCAATTTTGCATTGAAAAGTCAAACGGTGCTCCTTCCCTTCCGAGCTCTCGCTTGCGCCCAAACAGTGGTTTACCCCCACATATGAGGTATCAGCATACTCAGGACAAATTGTACAACAATGCTTGCAATCCATTTTCTCCTGTTACCCTTGGTAAAATAAAACAAATTGGAGCTCAATTAAATTTTTTGTGAAAAAAAGTTAAATGTTCATTTTTATTTAAAAATTTCAAAAATTGCTGTGAAACACCTGAAGGGTTAATAAACTTCTTTAATGTGGTTTTGAGCACCTTGAAGGGTGCAGTTTTTAGAATGGTGTCACACTTGGTTATTTTCTATCATATAGACCCCTAAAAATGACTTCAAATGAGATGTGGTCCCTAAAAAAAATGGTGTTGTAAAAATGAGAAATTGCCGGTCAACTTTTAACCCTTATTAATCCCTAACAAAAAAAAATTTTCGTTTCAAAATTGTGCTGATGTAAAGTAGACATGTGGAAAATGTTACTTATTAAGTATTTTGTGTGACATATCTCTGTGATTTAATTGCATAAAAATTCAAAGTTGGAAAATTGCGAAATTTTCCAAATTTTCGCCAAATTTCCATTTTTTTCACTAATAAACGCAGGTAATGTCAAAGAAATTTTACCACTATCATGAAGTACAAAATGTCATGAGAAAATATTGTTATAATCACCACGATCCGTTGAAGCGTTCCAGAGTTATAACCGCATAAAGGGACAGTGGTCAGAATTGTAAAAATTGGCCCGGTCATTAACGTGCAAACCACCCTTGGCGGTAAAGGGGTTAACCCCTTTCAAATGGCCCCTGAGAAATTAAAATACCTAGGGATTTATCTAACCGCAGATCCCACCTCACTTTACTAACATAATGTTAGGAGTCGAGTTTCCTCTGCTGCACAGGGGGAATCTCAATCCGTGTCTGCTGCGGTCTCCCATTCTGCTTCGGCCGCAGTGGGCTCTGCTCAGCGGAGGCGTCGCTCCCAGCGTCTTGCTGGGACTGATTCTGTGCTCTCCTGTGATTCTGGCTCTCCTGTTGTACCCTGCACTGATCTGCGGCGAGCGGGCTTCTCTGGGACTAAGTCCTTATTTGCACACACTGAGCATGCCCAGGGCAAGATCTCCCGTTGGAGATCGAGGGTCACATGCTCAGGTACTGCAGCACATCCCATTGGTCCTTTTGGCAGGTCCTGAAAGGGCAAAACTTCTGTAGCTGTTTCCTGTGCTGCAGCTATATAAACTGCGCATGACCGCACGGCCATGCGCTAGTATTGTCTTGATATAATGTGTGTGTGTAGATGGATGTATGTCGATGGATGAAAGCTCCTAAATATCCCTCCCTAGTGTTGTTGACTGCTCGCGGATGATGGTAGCTATCTAGCGCCCGACTAGCCATCTGCACGTAACACACATCACAGCGTCCAGTTGCTGCGTCTGTCAGTGCGGCACCGCATGCACTCTCGTGCCTTTATATACTATTTAATAGTTTCCTTACACACTCAGTTGTGATGTTGTGCCAGCAAGTGGTCTAATCGGACTTCAATCCTGAGTTGGGGTTGTGTTCGCTGACTTCTTGCTCGCGCTCTATGTGCGGTACCGCGGTCCTGTGACGCAATAGGATCGCTTCCTTCACACAGGGTGGAGTTAACCCATGTGTGTGTATTCTTATAGTACCGCCATATAGTCCGTCGTGACTAGCAGCAGGGTTTTTACCTGCACGGTGGACCTCGGACTGCGAACGCACCTGGTTCCATATCATCTTATACTTGGTGCGTTCCGCCAGTCCTTAACATAATACTAGCGCCAAGGTCTGGCTAGTAAATGGCGGACATTCAGCAATCTTTGCGGTATATCCAGCAGCTGGAGGGTAGGTTGACGGCTCTCGAGAGCTCAACCTCAGCTGTGGATGTTACCGCAGTTGCTGTACAGGCTGCTAGCGTGGCTGCAGCAACCTTGTCCACTGCCACCCCTGTTCCGACATTATCTCGCCTCCCGTTGCCAGAAAAATTTTCTGGAGATTGCAAAACTTGTAGGGGATTCGTGAGTCAGTGCCCTATCCACCTCGATCTCCTGGCTGCATGTTTTCCTACAGATGGGATTTATTGTCTCTCTCTTGTCGGACAGGGCGTTGGAGTGGGCTACGCCGCTGTGGGAGCGTGGTGATCATGTGGTGCAGAGTGCTCCGTTGTTTCTGAGCACTCTGAAAAAGGTCTTTTTAGGACCTCAAGTCACCCATGACACAGCGCTCCAACTACTGGCATTAACTCAGGGTGAGTCCTTGGTCAGCCATTTTTCCGTCCGCTTCCGTACTTTAGCTTCTGAGCTGGAGTGGTCAGATAAAGCCCTTATCCCCATATTTTGGAGGGGCCTGGCTGATCACGTTAAGGATGCTCTGGCCACTAGGGAGATTCCTGCCACACTGGAGGAGTTAATAACTGTCTCTACTCGTATTGACCTCCGTTCTAACGAGGTTAGAGTGAGCCCAGTGTAGGCAGAGGTTTCGACTGGCTCCCACCTTCGCCAAATCTTTGGAATCTCCAATCCAGGCATCTGAGTCACATGAGGCCTTAGAGGTGACACGAGCAGGATCCAAATCTCAGTCCACCCGTGCACATAGGGTCCGTCATGTTTGCCAGCAGTCAGGACATCTTGCCTCCAAGGGTCCTCAGCGGTCGGGGAAACGTCAGCGTCTAGTGGCAGTTGGAGGAGGTACACTAGACACGGCAACGTTTGCCTCAAAGTTGTCCTTCAAGGGGACAATTACCATAGGCCCATCCACTCTTATGGTCGAGCTATGCATGGATTCTGGGGCAGAGGGTAATTTTATGTCTTCCTCTTTTGCCCAGCGTCACGCAATACCCTTGGTGATGCTCGCCAAGCCTGTAACCGTTCGAGTGGTAAATGGGTCAACACTACCCTCACAGATTACCCACCAAACCATTCCTTTCACGCTTTCTGTGTCTCCATCACATCAGGAGATAATCTCCCTATTAGTCATTCCTGAGGGAATTGATGAGGTCCTGTTGGGGATACCATGGCTTCGCTACCATTCTCCTCATATTGAGTGGTCCTCTGGGAGAATTTTGGGATGGAGTAAATCCTGCGAGGGTAGATGTCAGAGGGAGTGCGTTCAGGTTGCTACTACACAGGTACCCGCAGATCTTTCCTCTCTCCCCAAGCACTATTGGCCCTATGCAGACGTGTTCTCCAAAAAAGCTGCGGAGACCCTTCCGCTTCACCGCCCCTATGACTGTCCTATTGACCTCTTGCCTGGTGCTGAGCCTCCCCGGGGTCGAGTCTATCCGTTATCTCTCAAGGAGACGGAGGCAATGTCTCAGTACATCCAAGAGAATCTGGCAAGAGGATTCATTAGGAAGTCAGTGTCACCGGCAGGGGCTGGGTTCTTCTTCGTACAGAAGAAGACTGGAGACTTACGTCCATGCATAGACTACAGGGGTCTTAACGCCATCACCGTTAAGAACAAGTACCCATTACCCCTGATATCTGAGCTGTTTGATAGGCTACGGGGAGCGAGGGTATTTACTAAGTTAGATCTGCGGGGTGCTTACAACCTGATTCGCATCCGTGAGGGGGATGAATGGAAGACGGCTTTTAACACCAGGGATGGGCACTATGAATATCTGGTGATGCCCTTCAGGCTCTGTAATGCCCCAGCCATTTTCCAAGACTTTGTGAACGACATCTTCCGGGATATGCTCACCACCTCGGTCGTAGTCTATCTGGATGATATTCTCATCTTCTCTCCAGATATTGACTGCCATCGGAGAGATGTTGCGCAAAGTCTTCGACCTCTTACGGGCAAACTCCCTCTACGCCAAGTTGGAGAAGTGTGTGTTTGAGCAGGAGTCTGTTGTGAATTCTGTGGCCAAGCTCCCTCCTGTGGTCGTGAGTGGTACTGCGGCTGGTTCTGTCTATAAGCTTCCTTTGGTGGATGAGAGTGGTACTGAGGCTTCTGAGTATCCTTCCTCAGGTGACGAGGTTAAGTCGTTAAGTGCTGCTCTATTTAACTCCACCTGGTGCTTTGATCCTGGCCTCCAGTCAATGTTCTAGTATTGGTCTTGCTTCCTCCTGGATCGTTCCTGTGGCCTGTCTTCCTGCATAAGCTAAGTTCTGCTTATGTTATTTTTGTTGCTATTTTTTCTGTCCAGCTTGCTATATTGGTTTTTCTTGCTTGCTGGAAGCTCTGAGACGCAGAGGGAGCACCTCCGTACCGTTAGTCTTTTTGCCCCTCTGCGTGGTTGTTTGTAGGTTTTTGTGTTGACCGCAAAGCTATCTTTCCTATCCTCGGTCTATTCAGTAAGTCGGGCCTCACTTTGCTAAATCTATTTCATCTCTGTGTTTGTATTTTCATCTTACTCACGGTCATTATGTGTGGGGGGCTGCCTTTTCCTTTGGGGAATTTCTCTGAGGCAAGGTAGGCTTATTTTTCTATCTTCAGGGCTAGTTAGTTTCTCAGGCTGTGCCGAGTTGCATAGGGAGCGTTAGGCGCAATCCACGGCTACCTCTAGTGTGGTGTGTTAGGATTAGGGATTGCGGTCAGCAGAGTTTCCACGTCTCAGAGCTCGTCCTTGTTTTTGGTAATTGTCAGGTCACTTTGTGTGCTCTGTACTTCTATGTCCATTGTGGTTCTGAATTACCTGTTCATAACAGTACTGGAGGCCTGAATACTAATGCTTCTCAATAGAGGGAAAAGAGAAGTTCTGAGACCATTTTTTTTTCTCTTTGCACTGTGTTCTGTCTTTCTTTTCCCCTATACATCAGGGTGGTTCAGAACACAGGTGTGGACATGGACATTCAGGGTCTGTCCTCTTTGATGGATAATCTCACTATAAGAGTACAGAACATTCAAGATTTAGTGGTTCAGAATCCTATGTTAGAACCTAAAATTCCTATTCCTGAGTTGTTTTCTGGAAATAGAGCTAAGTTTTTGAATTTTAAAAATAATTGTAAACTATTTCTGGCTTTGGAACCCCGCTCCTCTGGTGACCCAGTTCAACAAGTTAAAATCATTATTTCTTTATTACGTGGCGACCCTCAAGACTGGGCATTTTCCCTTGCGCCAGGAGATCCTGCATTATGTAATATTGATGCGTTTTTTCTGGCGCTCGGATTGCTGTACGACGAACCTAATTCAGTGGATCAGGCAGAGAAAAATTTGCTGGCTCTGTGTCAGGGTCAGGATGAGATAGAGATTTATTGTCAGAAGTTTAGAAAGTGGTCCGTGCTCACTCAATGGAATGAATGTGCGCTGGCAGCTATTTTCAGAAAGGGTCTCTCTAAAGCCCTTAAGGATGTCATGGTGGGATTTCCTATGCCTGCTGGTCTGAATGAGTCTATGTCTTTGGCCATTCAGATCGGTCGACGCTTGCGCGAGCGTAAATCTGTGCACCATTTGGCGGTATTATCTGAGCATAAACCTGAGCCTATGCAGTGCGATAGGACTTTAACCAGAACTGAAAGGCAAGAACACAGACGTCAGAATGGGCTGTGTTTCTACTGTGGTGATTCCACTCATGCTATCTCCGATTGTCCTAAGCGCACTAAGCGGTTCGCTAGGTCTGCCACCATTGGTACGGTACAGTCGAAATTTCTTTTGTCCGTTACTTTGATCTGCTCTTTGTCTTCCTATTCTGTCATGGCATTTGTGGATTCAGGTGCTGCCCTGAATTTGATGGACTTGGAGTTTGCTAGGCGCTGTGGGTTTGTCTTGGAGCCCTTGCAGTGTCCTATTCCATTGAGAGGAATTGATGCTACGCCTTTGGCCAAGAATAAGCCTCAGTATTGGACCCAGCTGACCATGTGCATGGCTCCTGCGCACCAGGAGGATATTCGCTTTCTGGTGTTGCATAATCTGCATGATGTGGTCGTGTTAGGGTTGCCATGGCTGCAAGTCCATAACCCAGTATTAGATTGGAAATCAATGTCTGTGTCCAGCTGGGGTTGTCAGGGGGTACATGGTGATGTTCCATTTCAGTCTATCTCATCATCCACCCCTTCTGAGGTCCCAGAGTTCTTGTCTGATTACCGGGATGTATTCGGTGAGCCAAAGTCCAATGCCCTACCTCCGCATAGGGATTGTGATTGTGCTATCGATTTGATTCCTGGTAGTAAGTTTCCTAAGGGTCGACTGTTTAATTTATTTGTACCTGAGCACGCCGCTATGCGGAGTTACGTGAAGGAGTCTTTGGAGAAGGGTCATATTCGCCCGTCAACGTCGCCATTGGGAGCGGGGTTCTTTTTTGTGGCCAAGAAGGATGGTTCGCTGAGACCTTGTATTGATTACCGCCTTCTAAATAAAATTACGGTCAAATTTCAGTACCCCTTGCCGCTCCTGTCTGATTTGTTTGCTCGGATTAAGGGGGCTAGTTGGTTCACCAAGATCGATCTTCGTGGTGCGTATAATCTTGTGCGTATTAAACGGGGCGATGAATGGAAAACAGCATTTAATACGCCCGAAGGCCATTTTGAGTACCTGGTTATGCCATTCGGACTTTCTAATGCTCCATCAGTGTTTCAGTCCTTTATGCATGACATCTTCCGAGAGTACCTGGATAAATTCCTGATTGTATACTTGGATGATATTTTGGTCTTCTCGGATGATTGGGAGTCTCATGTGAAGCAGGTCAGAATGGTGTTCCAGGTCCTGCGTGCTAATTCTTTGTTTGTGAAGGGGTCAAAGTGTCTCTTTGGTGTTCAGAAGATTTCATTTTTGGGGTTCATTTTTTCTCCTTCTACTATCGAGATGGACCCTGTTAAAGTTCAGGCCATTTATGATTGGACTCAGCCAACATCTCTGAAGAGTCTGCAGAAGTTCCTGGGCTTTGCTAATTTTTATCGTCGCTTCATCGCTAATTTTTCTAGCATTGCTAAACCGTTGACTGATTTAACCAAGAAGGGTGCTGATGTGGTCAATTGGTCTTCTGCTGCTGTGGAAGCTTTTCAGGAGTTGAAGCGTCGTTTTTCTTCTGCCCCTGTGTTGTGCCAACCAGATGTTTCGCTTCCGTTCCAGGTCGAGGTTGATGCTTCCGAAATTGGAGCAGGGGCTGTTTTGTCGCAGAGAAGTTCTGATTGCTCAGTGATGAAACCATGCGCCTTCTTTTTTAGGAAATTTTCGCCTGCTGAGCGAAATTAAGATGTTGGCAATCGAGAGTTGCTGGCCATGAAGTGGGCATTCGAGGAGTGGCATCATTGGCTTGAAGGAGCTAAGCATCGCGTGGTGGTCTTGACTGATCACAAAAACTTGACTTATCTCGAGTCTGCCAAACGGTTAAATCCTAGACAGGCTAGTTGGTCGCTGTTTTTCTCCCGTTTTGACTTTGTGGTTTCGTACCTTCCGGGCTCTAAAAATGTGAAGGCGGATGCCCTGTCTAGGAGTTTTGTGCCCGATTCTCCGGGTTTGTCTGAGCCGGCGGGTATTCTCAAAGAGGGGGTGATTTTGTCTGCCATCTCTCCTGATTTGCGGCGGGTGCTGCAAAAATTTCAGGCTAATAGACCTGACCGTTGCCCAGCGGAGAAACTGTTTGTCCCTGATAGGTGAACGAATAAAGTTATCTCTGAGGTTCATTGTTCGGTGTTGGCTGGTCATCCTGGAATCTTTGGTACCAGAGATTTGGTGGCTAGATCCTTTTGGTGGCCGTCTCTGTCGCGGGATGTGCGTTCTTTTGTGCAGTCCTGTGGGATTTGTGCTCGGGCTAAGCCCTGCTGTTCTCGTGCCAGTGGGTTGCTTTTGCCCTTGCCGGTCCCGAAGAGGCCTTGGACACATATCTCTATGGATTTTATTTCGGATCTCCCCGTCTCTCAAAGAATGTCGGTCATTTGGGTGGTTTGTGATCGCTTCTCTAAGATGGTCCATTTGGTGCCCTTGTCTAAATTGCCTTCCTCCTCTGATTTGGTGGCGTTGTTTTTCCAGCATGTGGTTCGTTTACATGGCATTCCAGAGAACATCGTTTCTGACAGAGGTTCCCAGTTTGTTTCGAGGTTTTGGCGAGCCTTTTGTGCTAGGATGGGCATTGATTTGTCTTTTTCCTCGGCTTTCCATCCTCAGACAAATGGCCAGACTGAACGAACCAATCAGACCTTGGAAATATATCTGAGATGTTTTGTTTCTGCTGATCAGGATGATTGGGTGTCCTTTTTGCCTTTGGCTGAGTTCGCCCTTAATAATCGGGCCAGCTCGGCTACTTTGGTTTCGCCGTTTTTCTGCAATTCTGGGTTCCACCCTCGTTTCTCTTCAGGGCAGGTTGAGTCTTCGGACTGTCCTGGTGTGGATACTGTGGTGGATAGGTTGCAGCAGATTTGGACTCATGTAGTGGACAATTTGACTTTTGTTGTGAATTCTGTGGCAGAGCTCCCTCCTGTGGTCACAAGTGGTACTTCGGCTGATTCTCTCTGTGAGCTTCTGTTGGTGGAGGGAAGTGGTACTGCGGCTTCTGAGTTTCCTCCCTCAGGTGATCTGGTGAGGTCGTTAGGTGCTTCTCTACTTAACTCCACCTAATGCTTTGATCCTGGCTTCCTGTCAATGTTCCAGTGTTGGACTTGCTTTTCCCTGGATCATTCCTGTGGCCTGCTGCTCTGCATAGCTAAGTTCTTCTTTGCTATTTGTTTGCTATTTTTTTCTGTCCAGCTTGTCTAATTTTTTGCTGGAAGCTCTGGGACGCAAAGGGTGTACCTCCGTGCCGTTAGTTCGGTACGGAGGGTCTTTTTGCCCCCTTTGCGTGGCTTTCTTTAAGGTTTTGTGTAGACCGCAAAGTTACCTTTTCTATCCTCGCTCTGTTAAGAAAGTCGGGCCTCACTTTGCTGAATCTATTTCATCTCTACGTTTGTCTTTTCATCTTAACTCACAGTCATTATATGTGGGGGGCTGCCTTTTCCTTTGGGGTATTTCTCTGAGGCAAGGTAGGCTTATTTTCTATCTTCAGGCTAGTTAGTTTCTCAGGCTGTGCCGAGTTGCATAGGCAGAGTTAGGCGCAATCCACGGCTGCCTCTAGTGTTGTTTGGAGAGGATTAGGGATTGCGGTCTGCAGAGTTCCCACGTCTCAGAGCTCGTTCTATGATTTTGGGTTATTGTCAGATCACTGTATGTGCTCTGACCGCTATGTCCATTGTGGTACTGAATTGCCTTTCATATCAGTACAGGAAGCCAAAAGTACTAATGATTCTCAATAGAGGGAAAAAAGAAGTTCTGAGACCATTTTTTTTTCTTTGCACTGTGTTTTGCCTTTTTTTCCCCCTATACATTTGGGTGGTTCAGTACACAGGTGTAGCGATGGACATTAGAAGTCTGTCTTCATCTGTGGATCAGCTCTCGGCAAGAGTACAAAAGATTCAAGACACTATTGATCAGAAATCTATGTTAGAACCAAGAATTCCTATTCCTGATTTGTTTTTTGGAGATAGAACTAAGTTTCTGAGTTTCAAAAATAATTGTAAATTATTTCTGGCCTTGAAACCTCGCTCCTCTGGTGATCCAGTTCAACAGGTTTTGATTGTTATTTCTTTTTTGCGCGGCGACCCTCAGGACTGGGCATTTTCTCTTGCGCCAGGAGACCCTGCATTGAGTAATATCGATGCGTTTTTCCTGGCGCTCGGATTGCTGTACGATGAACCTAATTCAGTGGATCAGGCAGAGAAAAATTTGCTGGCTCTTTGTCAGGGTCAGGATGAGATAGAGGTATATTGTCAGAAATTTAGAAAGTGGTCCGTGCTCACTCAATGGAATGAATCTGCGCTGGCAGCTATGTTCAGAAAGGGTCTCTCTGAAGCCCTTAAGGATGTCATGGTGGGATTTCCTATGCCTGCTGGTTTGAATGAGTCTATGTCTTTGGCCATTCAGATCGGTCGACGCTTGCGTGAGCGTAAATCTGTGCACCATTTGGCGGTATTACCTGAGCTTAAACCTGAGCCTATGCAGTGCGATAGGACTTTGACCAGAGTTGAACGGCAAGAACACAGACGTCTGAATGGGCTGTGTTTCTACTGTGGTGATTCCACTCATGCTATCTCTGATTGTCCTAAGCGCACTAAGCGGTTCGCTAGGTCTGCCACCATTGGTACGGTACAGTCAAAATTTCTTCTGTCTGTTACCTTGATCTGCTCTTTGTCATCTTATTCTGTCATGGCATTTGTGGATTCAGGCACTGCCCTGAATTTGATGGACTTGGAGTATGCTAAGCGTTGTGGGTTTCTCTTAGAGCCCTTGCAGTGTCCTATTCCATTGAGAGGAATTGATGCCACGCCTTTGGCCAAGAATAAGCCTCAATACTGGACCCAGCTGACCATGTGCATGGCTCCTGCACATCAGGAGGTTATTCGCTTTCTGGTGTTGCATAATCTGCATGATGTGGTCGTGTTGGGGTTGCCATGGCTACAAGCCCATAATCCAGTATTAGATTGGAAATCCATGTCGGTGTCCAGCTGGGGTTGTCAGGGGGTACATGGTGATGTTCCATTTCTGTCAATTTCGTCATCCACCCCTTCTGAGGTTCCAGAGTTATTGTCTGATTACCGGGATGTATTTGATGAGCCAAAGTCCGATGCCCTACCTCCGCATAGGGATTGTGATTGTGCTATCAATTTGATTCCTGGTAGTAAATTCCCAAAAGGTCGACTGTTTAATTTATCCGTGCCTGAGCACGCCGCTATGCGCAGTTATGTGAAGGAATCCCTGGAGAAGGGGCATATTCGCCCGTCATCGTCACCATTAGGAGCAGGGTTCTTTTTTGTAGCCAAGAAGGATGGTTCGCTGAGACCTTGTATAGATTACCGCCTTCTAAATAAGATCACGGTTAAATTTCAGTACCCCTTGCCATTGTTATCTGATTTGTTTGCTCGGATTAAGGGGGCTAGTTGGTTCACCAAGATAGATCTTCGTGGTGCGTATAATCTGGTTCGAATCAGGCGAGGAGATGAATGGAAAACTGCATTTAATACGCCCGAGGGTCATTTTGAGTATCTAGTGATGCCATTCGGACTTGCCAATGCTCCATCAGTGTTTCAGTCCTTTATGCATGACATCTTCCGAGAGTACCTGGATAAATTCCTGATTGTGTACTTGGATGACATTTTGATCTTCTCGGATGATTGGGAGTCTCATGTGAAGCAAGTCAGAACAGTTTTTCAGGTCCTGCGTGCTAATTCTTTGTTTGTGAAGGGATCAAAGTGTCTCTTTGGTGTGCAGAAGGTTTCATTTTTGGGGTTCATCTTTTCCCCTTTTACTATCGAGATGGATCCTGTTAAGATCCAAGCCATCCATGATTGGACTCAGCCGACATCTCTGAAAAGTCTGCAAAAGTTCCTGGGCTTTGCTAATTTTTATCGTCGCTTCATTTGCAATTTTTCTAGTATTGCCAAACCATTGACCGATTTGACCAAGAAGGGTGCTGATTTGGTCAATTGGTCTTCTGCTGCTGTGGAGGCTTTTCAAGAGTTGAAGCGTCGTTTTTCTTCTGCCTCTGTGTTGTGTCAACCAGATGTTTCTCTTCTGTTCCAGGTCGAGGTTGATGCTTCTGAGATTGGAGCAGGGGCTGTTTTGTCGCAGAGAGGTTCTGATTGCTCAGTGATGAAACCATGCGCTTTTTTTTCCAGGAAGTTTTCGCCTGCTGAGCGAAATTATGATGTGGGCAACCGAGAGTTGCTGGCCATGAAGTGGGCATTCGAGGAGTGGCGTCATTGGCTTGAAGGAGCTAAGCATCGCGTGGTGGTCTTGACTGATCACAAGAACTTGACTTATCTTGAGTCTGCTAAGCGGTTGAATCCTAGAAAGGCTCGTTGGTCGCTGTTTTTTGCCCGTTTTGACTTTGTGATTTCGTACCTTCCGGGCTCTAAAATTGTGAAGGCGGATGCTCTGTCTAGGAGTTTTGTGCCCGACTCTCCGGGTTTGTCTGAGCCGGCGGGTATCCTCAAGGAAGGAGTAATTGTGTCTGCCATCTCCCCTGATTTGCGGCGGGTGCTGCAAAAATTTCAGGCTAATAAACCTGATCGTTGTCCAGCGGAGAGACTGTTTGTCCCTGATAAGTGGACCAATAAAGTTATCTCTGAGGTTCATTGTTCGGTGTTGGCTGGTCATCCTGGAATCTTTGGTACCAGAGAGTTAGTGGCTAGATCCTTTTGGTGTCCGTCTCTGTCGCGGGATGTGCGTACTTTTGTGCAGTCCTGTGGGATTTGTGCTCGGGCTAAGCCCTGCTGTTCTCGTGCCAGTGGGCTGCTTTTGCCCTTGCCGGTTCCGAAGAGGCCTTGGACACATATCTCTATGGATTTTATTTCTGATCTTCCCGTTTCTCAAAAGATGTCAGTCATTTGGGTGGTCTGTGATCGCTTTTCTAAGATGGTCCATTTCGTTCCCCTGTCTAAATTGCCTTCCTCCTCTGATTTGGTGCCATTGTTCTTCCAGCATGTGGTTCGTTTACATGGCATTCCAGAGAATATCGTTTCTGACAGAGGTTCCCAGTTTGTTTCAAGGTTTTGGCGAGCCTTTTGTGGTAGGATGGGCATTGACTTGTCTTTTTCCTCAGCTTTCCATCCTCAGACTAATGGCCAGACCGAACGAACCAATCAGACCCTGGAAACATATCTGAGATGCTTTGTTTCTGCCGATCAGGATGACTGGGTGTCCTTTTTGCCTTTGGCTGAGTTCGCCCTTAATAATCGGGCCAGCTCGGCTACCTTGGTTTCGCCATTTTTCTGCTATTCTGGGTTCCATCCTCGTTTCTCTTCAGGACAGGTTGAGTCTTCAGACTGTCCTGGTGTGGATACTAAGGTGGACAGGTTGCAGCAGATTTGGACTCATGTAGTGGACAATTTGACCTTGTCCCAGGAGAAGGCTCAACGTTTCGCTAATCGCAGACGCCGTGTGGGTCCCCGACTTCGTGTTGGGGATCTGGTTTGGTTATCTTCTCGTCATATTCCTATGAAGGTTTCCTCTCCTAAGTTTAAACCTCGTTTCATTGGTCCGTATAGGATTTCTGAGGTTCTTAATCCTGTGTCTTTTCGTCTGACCCTTCCAGATTCTTTTTCCATACATAATGTATTCCATAGGTCATTGTTGCGGAGATACGTGGCACCTATGGTTCCATCTGTTGATCCTCCTGCCCCGGTTTTGGTGGAGGGGGAATTGGAGTATATTGTGGAGAAGATTTTGGATTCTCGTGTTTCTAGACGGAAACTCCAGTATCTGGTTAAATGGAAGGGTTATGCTCAGGAAGATAATTCCTGGGTTTTTGCCTCTGATGTCCATGCTCCCGATCTTGTTCGTGCCTTTCATGTGACTCATCCTGGTCGGCCTGGGGGCTCTGGTGAGGGTTCGGTGACCCCTCCTCAAGGGGGGGTACTGTTGTGAATTCTGTGGCAGAGCTCCCTCCTGTGGTCACAAGTGGTACTTCGGCTGATTCTCTCTGTGAGCTTCTGTTGGTGGAGGGAAGTGGTACTGCGGCTTCTGAGTTTCCTCCCTCAGGTGATCTGGTGAGGTCGTTAGGTGCTTCTCTACTTAACTCCACCTAATGCTTTGATCCTGGCTTCCTGTCAATGTTCCAGTGTTGGACTTGCTTTTCCCTGGATCATTCCTGTGGCCTGCTGCTCTGCATAGCTAAGTTCTTCTTTGCTATTTGTTTGCTATTTTTTCTGTCCAGCTTGTCTAATTTTTTGCTGGAAGCTCTGGGACGCAAAGGGTGTACCTCCGTGCCGTTAGTTCGGTACGGAGGGTCTTTTTGCCCCCTTTGCGTGGTTTTCTTTAGGGTTTTGTGTAGACCGCAAAGCTGCCTTTTCTATCCTCGCTCTGTTAAGAAAGTTGGGCCTCACTTTGCTGAATCTATTTCATCTCTACGTTTGTCTTTTCATCTTAACTCACAGTCATTATATGTGGGGGGCTGCCTTTTCCTTTGGGGTATTTCTCTGAGGCAAGGTAGGCTTATTTTCTATCTTCAGGCTAGTTAATTTCTCAGGCTGTGCCGAGTTGAATAGGCAGAGTTAGGCGCAATCCACGGCTGCCTCTAGTGTTGTTTGGAGAGGATTAGGGATTGCGGTCTGCAGAGTTCCCACATCTCAGAGCTCGTTCTATGATTTTGGGTTATTGTCAGATCACTGTATGTGTTCTGACCGCTATGTCCATTGTGGTACTGAATTGCCTTTCATAACAGACTTTGTCCCAGGTAGTGTTGAGCATTCCGATACCGCAAGTATCGGGTATCGGCCGATACTTGCGGTATCGGAATTCCGATACCGAGATCCGATACTTTTGTGGTATCGGGTATCGGTATCGGATACATAGAGATGTGTAAAATAAAGAATTAAAATAAAAAATATTGATATATTTACCTCTCCGGCGGCCCCTGGACTCAGCGCGGGTAACCGGCAGGCTTCGTTGTTCAAAATCAGCGCTTTTAGGACCTGAGAATCACGTCCCGGCTTCTGATTGGTCGCGGGCCGCCCATGTGACCGCCACGAGACCAATCACAAGCCGCGACGTCATTCGCAGGTCCTTAACGCGCTCATTTTTTAAAAATGAGCACGTTAATGGCTTTCAAAGACGTAGCGGCTTGTGATTGGTCGCGTGGCCGCGACCAATCACAAGCCGCGACGTCACCGCAAGCGATTAACGCGCTCATTTTTAAAAATGAGCGCGTTAATGACTTTCAAAGACGTAGATGTCACCGCAAGCTATTAACGCGCTCATTTTTAAAAATGAGCGCGTTAATGACTTTCAAAGACGTAGCCGTCACCGCAAGCTATTAACGCACTCATTTTTAAAAATGAGTGCGTTAATGACTTTCAAAGACGTAGCGGCTTGTGATTGGTCATTTTTAAAAATGTGCGCGTTAATAGCTTGCGGTGACGTCGCGGCTTGTGATTGGTCGCGTGGCCGCGACCAATCACAAGCCACTACGTCTTTGAAAGTCATTACTGCGCTCATTTTTAAAAAATGAGCGCGTTAAGGACCTGCGAATGACGTCACGGCTTGTGATTGGTCGCGTGGCGGTCACATGGGCGGCCCGCGACCAATCAGAAGCCGGGACGTGATTCTCAGGTCCTAAAAGCGCTGATTTTGAACAAAGAAGCCTGCCGGTTACCCGCGCTGAGTTCAGGGGCCGCCGGAGAGGTAAATATATTAATATTTTTTATTTTAATTCTTTATTTTACACATCCCTATGGATCCCAGGGCCTGAAGGAGAGTTTCCTCTCCTTCAGACCCTGGGAACCATGAGAATACCTTCCGATACTTGATGTCCCATTGACTTGTATTTGCGACATTTTGTCTCTGCTAGGCAGGATGACTGGACATCTTTTCTACCTTGGGCGGAATTTGCCTTGAACAACGCCGTAGCCGATTCCACTGG
Source organism: Ranitomeya imitator (assembly GCF_032444005.1). Lineage (NCBI taxonomy): Eukaryota > Metazoa > Chordata > Amphibia > Anura > Dendrobatidae > Ranitomeya > Ranitomeya imitator. The sequence continues at coordinate 767,003,011 of NC_091283.1, forward strand.
TCAAACTCCTTTTTTCCTTAATTACGGCCAGCATCCGCGTGGCCCTGTGCCCATGCCCGTGTCATCCACCGATTCTAGGGTGGCAGACTGGGCGGTGGAGGCACGTGACTGTTGTGAATTCTGTGGCTGAATTCACTCCTGTGGTCACAAGTGGTACTGCAGCTTCTGAGCTTCCTCCCTCAGGTGTTCTGGTGAGCTCGTTAACTGCTTCATTACTTAACTCCGCCTGATGCTGCTATCCTTGCTCCTTGTCAATGTTTCAGTGTTGGATCTGAGCTTCTCCTGATTGTTCCTGTGACCTGCTGCTCTGTATAGCTAAGTGCTTTTTGTTTTTTTTTGTTGCTTTTTTTCTGTCCAGCTTGTCTTTTGTTTTTGCTGGAAGCTCTGAGACGCAAAGGGTGTACCGCCGTGCCGTTAGTTCGGCACGGTGGGTTTTTTTTGCCCCCTTTGCGTGGTTTTTCTTTAGGGTTTTTTGTAGACTGCAAAGTTCGCTTTACTGTCCTCGCTCTGTCCTAGAATATCGGGCCCCACTTTGCTGAATCTATTTCATCCCTACGTTTTGTCTTTTCATCTTACTCACAGTCATTATATGTGGGGGGCTGCCTTTTCCTTTGGGGAATTTCTCTGGGGCAAGTCAGGCCTATTTTTCTATCTTCAGGCTAGCTAGTTTCTTAGGCTGTGCCGAGTTGCCTAGGTAGTTGTTAGGCGCAATCCACAGCCGCTTTTAGTTGTGTTTAGGATAGGATCAGGTGTGCAGTCTACAGAGTTTCCATGTCTCAGAGCTCGTTCTTGTATTTTTGGGTATTTGTCAGATCACTGTGTGCGCTCTGATCGCTAAGCTCACTGTGTTTCTGGATTGCCTTCATAACACCTGTCATTAGCAAACATAACAGTACAAGGAGCCCAACTAATGATTCTCAATAGAGGGAAAGAAAAAGTTCTGACATCATTTTTTTTTTTTCTGCTCTGTGTTCACTTTTTTTTTTCCCCTAGACATTTGGGTGATTCTGGACACAGGTGTGGACATGGATATTCAGGGTCTGTGCTCTTCAATGGATAATCTCGTTATAAATGTACAAAAAATTCAAGATACTATTGATCAGAAATCTATGTTAGAACCAAGAATTCCTATTCCTGATTTGTTTTTTGGAGATAGAACTAAGTTTCTAAGTTTCAAAAATAATTGTAAGCTATTTCTGGCCTTGAAACCTCATTCTTCTGGTAATCCTATTCAACAGGTTTTGATTATTATTTCTTTTTTGCGCGGCGACCCTCAAGACTGGGCATTTTCTCTTGCGCCAGGAGACCCTGCATTGAGTAGTGTCGATGCGTTTTTCCTGGCGCTCGGATTGCTGTACGATGAGCCTAATTCAGTGGATCAGGCTGAGAAAAATTTGCTGGCTTTGTGCCAGGGTCAGGATGATATAGAAGTATATTGTCAGAAATTTAGGAAATGGTCAGTACTCACTCAGTGGAATGAATCTGCGCTGGCAGCTTTGTTCAGAAAGGGTCTCTCTGAGGCTCTTAAGGATGTCATGGTGGGATTTCCTATGCCTGCTGGTTTGAATGAGTCTTTGTCTTTGGCCATTCAGATCGGTCGACGCTTGCGCGAGCGTAAATCTGTGCACCATTTGGCGGTACTGCCTGAGGTTAAACCTGAGCCTATGCAGTGCGATAGGACTATGACTAGAGTTGAACGGCAGGAATACAGACGTCTGAATGGTCTGTGTTTCTACTGTGGTGATTCCACTCATGCTATTTCTGATTGTCCTAAGCGCACTAAGCGGTCCGCTAGGTCTGCCGTCATTGGTACTGTACAGTCCAAATTCCTTCTGTCCATTACCTTGATATGCTCTTTGTCGTCGTTTTCTGTCATGGCGTTTGTGGATTCGGGCGCTGCCCTGAATCTGATGGATTTGGATTATGCTAAACGTTGTGGGTTTTTCTTGGAGCCTTTGCGGTGTCCTATTCCATTGAGAGGAATTGATGCTACACCTTTGGCCAAGAATAAACCTCAATACTGGGCCCAGCTGACCATGTGCATGGCTCCTGCACATCAGGAAGTTATTCGCTTTCTGGTGTTGCATAATCTGCATGATGTGGTCATGTTGGGGTTGCCATGGCTACAAACCCATAATCCAGTATTGGATTGGAATTCCATGTCGGTATCCAGCTGGGGTTGTCAGGGGGTACATGGTGATGTTCCATTTTTGTCGATTTCGTCATCCACCCCTTCTGAGGTCCCAGAGTTCTTGTCTGATTATCAGGATGTATTTGAAGAGCCCAAGTCCGATGCTCTACCTCCGCATAGGGATTGTGATTGTGCTATCAATTTGATTCCTGGTAGTAAATTCCCTAAAGGTCGATTATAAAATTTATCTGTGCCTGAACACGCCGCTATGCGCAGTTATGTGAAGGAATCCCTGGAGAAGGGACATATTCGCCCATCGTCATCACCACTGGGAGCAGGGTTCTTCTTTGTAGCCAAGAAGGATGGTTCGCTGAGACCGTGTATTGATTACCGCCTTCTTAATAAGATCACTGTTAAATTTCAGTATCCCTTGCCATTGTTATCTGACTTGTTTGCTCGGATTAAGGGGGCTAGTTGGTTCACTAAGATAGATCTTCGTGGTGCGTATAATCTGGTGAGAATCAGGCAAGGAGATGAATGGAAAACTGCATTCAATACGCCCGAGGGTCATTTTGAGTATCTAGTGATGCCGTTCGGACTTGCCAATGCTCCATCTGTGTTTCAGTCTTTTATGCATGACATCTTCCGTGAGTATCTGGATAAATTCCTGATTGTTTACTTGGATGACATTTTGATCTTCTCAGATGATTGGGAGTCTCATGTGAAGCAGGTCAGAATGGTTTTTCAGGTCCTGCGTGCTAACTCTTTGTTTGTGAAGGGATCAAAGTGTCTCTTCGGTGTGCAGAAAGTTTCATTTTTGGGGTTCATCTTTACCCCTTCTACTATCGAGATGGATCCAGTTAAGGTCCAAGCCATCCAGGATTGGATTCAGCCGACATCTCTGAAAAGTCTGCAAAAGTTCCTGGGCTTTGCTAATTTTTATCGTTGCTTCATCTGTAATTTTTCTAGCATTGCCAAACCATTGACCGATTTGACCAAGAAGGGTGCTGATTTGGTTAATTGGTCTTCTGCTGCTGTGGAAGCTTTTCAGGAGTTGAAGCGTCGTTTTTGTTCTGCCCCTGTGTTGTGTCAGCCAGATGTTTCTCTTCCGTTCCAGGTCGAGGTTGATGCTTCTGAGATTGGAGCAGGGGCGGTTTTTTCACAGAGAGGTTCTGATTGCTCAGTGATGAAACCATATGCTTTCTTTTCCAGGAAGTTTTCGCCCGCTGAGCGTAATTATGATGTGGGCAATCGAGAGTTGCTGGCCATGAAGTGGGCATTCGAGGAGTGGCGTCATTGGCTTGAAGGAGCTAAGCATCGCGTGGTGGTATTGACTGATCATAAGAACTTGACTTATCTCGAGTCTGCCAAGCGCTTGAATCCTAGACAGGCCCGTTGGTCGTTATTTTTTGCCCGCTTCGACTTTGTGATTTCGTACCTTCCGGGCTCTAAAAATGTGAAGGCGGATGCTCTGTCTAGGAGTTTTGTGCCCGACTCTCCGGGTTTATCTGAGCCAGCGGGTATCCTCAAGGAAGGAGTCATTGTGTCTGCCATCTCCCCTGATTTGCGGCGGGTGCTGCAAAAATTTCAGGCGAATAAACCTGATCGTTGTCCAGCAGAGAAACTGTTCGTCCCTGATAGGTGGACTAATAAACTTATCTCTGAACTTCATTGTTCGGTGTTGGCTGGTCATCCTGGAATCTTTGGTACCAGAGAGTTAGTGGCTAGATCCTTCTGGTGGCCATCTCTGTCACGGGATGTACGTACTTTTGTGCAGTCCTGTGGGATTTGTGCTAGGGCTAAGCCCTCCTGTTCTCGTGCCAGTGGGTTGCTTTTGCCCTTGCCGGTCCCAAAGAGGCCTTGGACACATATTTCGATGGATTTCATTTCTGACCTTCCCGTTTCTCAAAAGATGTCAGTCATTTGGGTGGTCTGTGATCGCTTTTCTAAAATGGTCCATCTGGTGCCCTTGGCTAAATTGCCTTCCTCCTCTGATTTGGTACCTTTGTTCTTTCAGCATGTGGTTCGGTTGCATGGCATTCCTGAGAATATTGTTTCTGACAGAGGTTCCCAGTTTGTTTCAAGGTTTTGGCGAGCCTTTTGTGGTAGGATGGGCATTGACCTATCCTTTTCCTCGGCTTTCCATCCTCAGACTAATGGCCAGACCGAACGAACCAATCAGACCTTGGAAACATATCTGAGATGTTTTGTTTCTGCAGACCAGGATGATTGGGTGTCCTTTTTGCCGTTGGCTGAGTTCGCCCTTAATAATCGGGCCAGCTCGGCTACCTTGGTTTCTCCATTTTTTTGCAATTCTGGGTTCCATCCTCGTTTCTCTTCAGGACAGGTTGAGTCTTCGGACTGTCCTGGTGTGGATTCTGTGGTGGATAGGTTGCAGCAGATCTGGACTCAGGTAGTGGACAATTTGATCTTGTCCCAGGAGAAAGCTCAACTTTTCGCTAATCGCAGACGCCGTGTGGGTCCCCGACTTCGTGTTGGGGATCTGGTTTGGTTATCTTCTCGTCATATTCCTATGAAGGTTTCCTCTCCTAAATTTAAACCTCGTTTTATTGGTCCGTATAGGATTTCTGAGGTTCTCAATCCTGTGTCTTTTCGTTTGACCCTCCCAGACTCCTTTTCCATACATAATGTATTCCATAGGTCGTTGTTGCGGAGATACGTGGCACCTTTGGTTCCATCTGTTGAGCCTCCTGCCCCGGTTTTGGTGGAGGGGGAATTGGAGTATATTGTGGAGAAGATTTTGGATTCTCGTGTTTCTAGACGGAAACTCCAGTATCTGGTTAAATGGAAGGGTTATGCTCAGGAAGATAATTCCTGGGTTTTTGCCTCTGATGTTCATGCTTCCGATCTTGTTCGTGCTTTTCATGCGGCTCATCCTGGTCGGCCTGGGGGCTCTGGTGAGGGTTCGGTGACCCCTCCTCAAGGGGGGGGTACTGTTGTGAATTCTGTGGCTGAATTCACTCCTGTGGTCACAAGTGGTACTGCAGCTTCTGAGCTTCCTCCCTCAGGTGTTCTGGTGAGCTCGTTAACTGCTTCATTACTTAACTCCGCCTGATGCTGCTATCCTTGCTCCTTGTCAATGTTTCAGTGTTGGATCTGAGCTTCTCCTGATTGTTCCTGTGACCTGCTGCTCTGTATAGCTAAGTGCTTTTTGTTTTTTTTTGTTGCTTTTTTTCTGTCCAGCTTGTCTTTTGTTTTTGCTGGAAGCTCTGAGACGCAAAGGGTGTACCGCCGTGCCGTTAGTTCGGCACGGTGGGTTTTTTTTGCCCCTTTGCGTGGTTTTGCTTTAGGGTTTTTTGTAGACTGCAAAGTTCGCTTTACTGTCCTCGCTCTGTCCTAGAATATCGGGCCCCACTTTGCTGAATCTATTTCATCCCTACGTTTTGTCTTTTCATCTTACTCACAGTCATTATATGTGGGGGGCTGCCTTTTCCTTTGGGGAATTTCTCTGGGGCAAGTCAGGCCTATTTTTCTATCTTCAGGCTAGCTAGTTTCTTAGGCTGTGCCGAGTTGCCTAGGTAGTTGTTAGGCGCAATCCACAGCCGCTTTTAGTTGTGTTTAGGATAGGATCAGGTGTGCAGTCTACAGAGTTTCCACGTCTCAGAGCTCGTTCTTGTATTTTTGGGTATTTGTCAGATCACTGTGTGCGCTCTGATCGCTAAGCTCACTGTGTTTCTGGATTGCCTTCATAACACCTGTCATTAGCAAACATAACACGTGACATCTGGGACCGCACACAGGATGCCATCCGGGCCTCCAAGGAGAGAATGAGGGTTTCGGCTGATACACACCGGCGCCCCGCTCCGGTCTTTGCTCCTGGCGACTTAGTGTGGCTCTCCGCCCGTAACATCAGGCTGCGAGTTGAGTCCACTAAGTTTGCTCCTCGCTACATTGGCCCGTTTAAGGTTCTGGAACAGGTCAACCCTGTGGTCTACCGTTTGGCTATTCCTCCACGCCTTGGTATCACCGATACTTTTCACATTTCCCTCTTAAAGCCTGTTCATTTGTCTCGGTTTTCTGAGTCATCTGCTGGGACATCGGGTTCATCCACGGATGAGTTTGAGGTGAATGCTATTGTGGGGTGCAAGGTGGTACGTGGCTAGAAATTTTATCTGGTGGACTGGAAGGGTCACGGCCCAGAGGATAGAACCTGGGAGCCTGTGGAGCACATTCGGGCTCCGCTGCTTATTGCAGCTTTTGAGCGTAGTGAGGTTCAAGGAAGGGGGGCCCTAGGAGGGGGGGTAATGTTAGGAGTCGAGTTTCCTCTGCTGCACAGGGGGAATCTCGATCCGTGTCTGCTGAGGTCTCCCATTCTGCTTCGGCCGCAGTGGGCTCTGCTCAGCGGAGGCGTCGCTCCCAGCGTCTTGCTGGGACTGATTCTGTGCAAAGGGTTACTGCTGCCTTTTCTGGCTCTCCTGTTGTACCCTACACTGATCTGCGGCGAGCGGGCTTCTCTGGGACTAAGTCCTTATTTGCACACACTGAGCATGCCCAGGGCAAGATCTCCCGTTGGAGATCGAGAGTCACATGCTCAGGTACTGCAGCACATCCCATTGGTCCTTTTGGCAGGTCCTGAAAGGGCAAAACTTCTGTAGCTGTTTCCTGTGCTGCAGCTATATAAACTGCGCATGACCGCACGGCCATGCGCTAGTATTGTCTTGATATAATGTGTGTGTGTAGATGGATGTATGTCGATGGATGAAAGCTCTTAAATATCCCTCCCTAGTGTTGTTGACTGCTCGCGGATGATGGTAGCTATCTAGCGCCCGACTAGCCATCTGCACGTAACACACATCACAGCGTCCAGTTGCTGCGTCCGTCAGTGCGGCACCGCATGCACTCTCGTGCCTTTATATACTATTTAATAGTTTCCTTACACACCCAGTTGTGGTGTTGTGCCAGCAAGTGGTCTAATCGGACTTCAATCCTGAGTTGGGGTTGTGTTCGCTGACTAGTTGCTCGCGCTCTATGTGCGGTACCGCGGTCCTGTGACGCAACAGGATCGCTTCCTTCACACAGGGTGGAGTTAACCCATGTGTGTGTATTCTTATAGTACCGCCATATAGTCCGTCTTTACTAGCAGCAGGGTTTTTACCTGCACGGTGGACCTCGGACTGCGAATGCACCTGGTTCCATATCATCTTATACTTGGTGCGTTCCGCCAGTCCTTAACACATAATTTTCTCCCTTTGCTGGATAAGCTACAAATTTTTCTCAAATCGTACGATTTACCATACCTATCCTGGATAGGAAGAATTAATGTAATCAAATTCTATATTCTTCCAAAAATGTTTTACATTATGAATATGGTCCCCATACTTCTCGCTAGGGTTGAGCGACCTTCACTTTTATAGGATCGGGTCGGGTTTCACCCTCGGAAGCGCCCTGTTTCCTTCCGACAGCCTTCCTTCCTAAGAATCAGCCCTTCCAGGACCTTCGGTGACGTCGCGGGTGACGTCACGGCTTGTGATTGGCCGCGCGAGCGGTCACATGGGCGGCCGCGCGGCCAATCACAAGCCGCGACGTCACCGCGACGTCACGGCAAGGTCCTAGAAGCGCGGATTCGAAGGAGGAAGGCTGCCGGTTAGTACCAGGGCACGTCAGAGGGTAAGTATTGCAATATTTTTTATTTTAATTCTATATTTTACACTTTAATCTGAATTCCGATACCAATTCCCGATATCTTAAACATATCGGGAATCGGGATCGGAATTCCGATTCAAGATTCAAAAGATCGCCGACTTCATGGCCGACCCCCCACTGGGGTCGGGTCGGGTTTCATGAAACCCGACCTTGCCAAAAGTCGGCGACTTTTGAACAATTTCGACCCGTTTCGCTCAACCCTACTTCTCGCTAATTCATTCTTTCTTATCGCAAATAAAGTGGTCACAAACTTTGTATGGAGAGCTAAAAAAGCTAGACTCCTCTTTAAAATCGTTTCCCTACCGAAAAATACTGGTGGCCTTGGCCTTCCCAACTTCAAGATATATTATCACGCAATCCATCTTGCCCGATGGATGCATATGTTCATAATTAATCCAGATCACAAAGCTTCTAATCTTGAGCTTAACCTAATGGGAAAAAAGGCAGAGATCTATCTTTGGACCTCTTTTGCCCCTCCTACTCACTCGCTTGATGCAATATCTTACAACACCTTAGCCATTAGACGCTCCCTTGTCCCTAATAAACTCCCTCATTGTCTTTTTCTGGACAACATCTGATTAAAAATTATCCTATGGCTCATAGACCCTAACTATGTAGATGCTTTTGGCCTCTGGGATTCCTTACCTAACCTACCAATTTCGCATCTTCTCTCTAACCAGATGTCCTGCATCGACACTTGGCCATGCGAAGCAAAGAAACAAGCCCGCAATCTTTTACAAAAACACCACGTACGCTCTATCATATCAAAACTTAATACAGAACAAAAACATAACTCTGATTGGCTGTGGCTAGAGTTTATAGTCAGACTTCGGTCCCTACCCCCCAAACTTATCTCTAAGTTGTACGCTAATCTCATTACTCCCCCCACCCAATTCAAACCGCTCTACCTATCATCCTTGGAATCATAACTAAACTTTTCCCTTTCTCCTCAAAAATCAAATCACATCTTGTGTAAGTCACATGGCTTTTCAAGATGTATTTTACTACAGGAAAATGCCTTTAAAATCCTTTCACGATGGTATAGAACCCCGGAAAGACTATTTTATCTAGGCTTGACTGATTCGCCTCTCTGCTGGAGGTGCTTGAGTTTGGTAGGTTCCTTAGCTCATATTTTCTGGCTAAGCCCAATTATCTCCAATTACTGGTCTGATATAAATAAATACCTCCGCCGTTTAGGTCTAATTAAACGAGATCTAACACCCCAAGAAGTTTTTGCTTTCACTCCCTACAAATTTGTTCAAACCTAGGAAACATGACTTACTCATTCTCTTGTTAGCAGCAGCAAAACACTTGATCTCAATACACTGGAGACATTTGTCTCCCCCTACATTGAACAAATGGATAAATAAAGTTCAAGATCTCTATAGAATGGAAGAGTTGACCAGCTGGGAATCCCGCACACACGAAAAATTTCTAATTACTTAGCATCCTTGGAAAAGCAACACATACATTCCCCTTTGACTCTACCATACACTTATTTCCTGTACTCTGGTATTTCATTATTTCCTGACCCTTTGTCTGCTTTCAAGATTTTGTGCGTAACCCCAATGCCGCACTACTTGAGCCTGGACTCAACTCAAATTAGTTATTTTAAAACAGTTAATTTTCATTGTCTATATGTAAGACCTTATGCTCGATTCTTTTTGCTTTTAGTTACTTTTAATAGTCCTAATGTCTCATCTTTACAGGCGTCCAGAAGATCCTGTTCCAATTTTCTGGAGTCGATGTTATAATGACTTTTTTGTTTATACCTGAAAATTGTTTTTTCCACAGTTACACTATTCTTTGGCTTACACCTGGCATCTTTCTAAGTAGTTGTTCCTGCTGCTTCTTTCTTCATAACTGGTTACTTGTTATCTAATGGAACAATTGAAAAGTTTTTCTTCTTCACTGTACTCCTTGAGATTTGCTTATGTAAGGGTGGTTTCACACTTGCGTTTTTGTCTGCAGCGTTTTTTTTCAAAAAAACGCATGCGTTTTTTTTCCCTATATTTAACATTGAAAATGCATGCGTTTTTTTGTGTACGCGTTTGGTCGCGTTTTTTGACGCATGCGTTTTTTTACTGCATGCGTTCATTTTCTGAAATGCTACTTGTAGTATTTTTAGAAGCGTTTTTTGGACCAAAAAAAAACGCATGCGTTTTCATGCGTTTTTTTTGGGTCAAAAAATACATTGGAGTCAATGGGGACGCATGCGTTTTTTGGTGCATGCGTTTTTTGCGGTAAAAAACGCATGCGTTTTTTTATTAAAAAACCAGAAAACACACTGATATGCCACCCCCCAGCATAAAGGTGATAAAGGGAACCTAACCCTACCCCTAACCCTACCCCTAACCCTAACCCTACCCCTAACCCTAACCCTACCCCTAACCCTAAGGGATCCTAACCCTAACCCTAACCCTAATCCCTTTATGGTTAGGGTTAAGGGTAGGGGTAGGGGTAGGGTTAGGGGTAGGGTTAGGGTTAGGGTTAGGGTTAGGGGTAGGGTTAGGGGTAGGGTTAGGGTTAGGATCCCTTAGGGTTAGGGTTAGGGGTAGGGTTAGGGGTAGGATCCCTTTAGGGTTAGGGTTATGATCCCTACCCCTAACCCTAACCCTAACCCTAACTATTTCTGTTTATAGTGGGTTTTTTACTTTATTTTGATGATTGGCAGTTGTCACACATTTTTCTGCATGCGTTTAAAAAACGCAAACGCATGAAAAAACGCATGTAAACGCGGTTAAACGCCGCGTTTTTTTCACCACATGCAAAAACGCATGCGTCAAAAAAACGCAGCGTTTACACGCGTTTACATGCGTTTTTTCACCATGCTTTTTTTGCGTTTTTTACCGTAAAAACGCACCCGAAAAAACGCCAATGTGAAACCAGCCTAAGCCCTCTTTATAATTATTGTTTGTGTTGAAAATTGAATTAAATAAAGAATTACAAAAAACAATAAAAAATCTCTCATTGCCTGAAAGATGCATATATAACCCTTTTTTAGCTCTTTAACATAAAACATAAACTTTACAAGTGACCTCAACTTTACATTTTAGCAGAAAAATGGATGGTAACCAACAGCCTATTTAATACACTGCAGTATCAGACTTACTTAACCCCTTTAGCTCCTAAGCCTGTTTTCACCTTCATGACCAGGCCAAATTTAGCATTTTTGTCCAGTGTCACTTTATGAGGTAACTCTGGAACACTTCAATAGATTCCATGGATTCTGAGACAGTTTTCTTGTGACATAGTGTCCTTGGAAATTTGGCCAAAATTTTGAACATTTTGCAATTTTCCAGCGTTAAAATTGTATGCACTTAAACCAGAGCATTATGTCACACAAAATAGTTAATACATAACATTTCCCACATGTCTACTTTACATCAGCACAATTTTTGAAACATAATGTATTTTTGAGCAAAAAAGGGGAGAAGCCAGCGCAGCCTAAGGTTAAGACGCAATACATAAAGTGCAAAAGCACATATTAATTTCTAACTGTATTTTCAAAATGAGACATTTAGCAAACAATTGATCAATTCTTTGAGCCACCCCGCCTCTTCACGGCAATCTCATATTGGGGCAGTCCTACACTACGTTTTTTATATTCGCTGTGCCATAAAGGCCTCCTAAATGAACTAAAAGCAAGACCACATTAAAAGCATGCTGTACCTGGAGCATTACTGAGTCACCCCCATGGCGCCAGAGTAGGCAAGCAAGGATAAAGGTTGACAAAGTCCAGACAGACATTTCGGATCCAACCTCCACACTGCCCATCCAGAACCACAGATGAAGAGTGAGACAGGCTGAGGCACAGGTGCATAATCAAACAAAGCCTGAGGCAGGGCAGGGCTGCTGTGAGTGTGAACAGCAGCCTATCAATCACTGAGACACAGAAAGAATGGCGCACATAACCAGGCGCGGCGCACGGCAAGAGTGGTGGTCAGCCACTTACCAATAACAGAGCAAAAAAGGGGAGAAGCCAGCGCAGCCTAAGGTTAAGACGCAATACATAAAGTGCAAATGCACATATTAATTTCTAACTGTATTTTCAAAATGAGACATTTAGCAAACAATTGATCAAATGTATTTTTGTTAGGAACTTAGAAGGGTTAATAGTTGACCAGCAATTTCTCATTTTTCCAACAAAATTTACAAATCCATTTTTTTACAAACAGTATCACATTTGAAGGAACTTTAAGGGGTCTGTATGACAGAAAATACCGAAAAGTGACACCATTCTAAAAACTCAAACCTACAAGGCGCTCAAAACCACACTGAAGAAGTGAAATGATCATTTAACTTTTATTCACAAACATTTTACTTCGGACCCAAATTTCTTAAATTTCACAAAGGTAAAAGGAGAAAATTTGTTGTGCCATCTCTCCTGAGAACGCCATAACCCCAAGTGCTGTTTGGGCACATGGCAGGGCTTGAAAGGGAAGGAGCACTATTTGACTTTTTGAATGCAAAATTAGCTGGAATGGAGAGCGGATGCCATGTCGCGTTTGGAGAGCTCCTGATGTGCCTATACAGTTGCATACCAGTACAAGTGATCCCTTTTTGGAAACTAACTAAACCCCTCAAGGAACATATCTATGGTGAGCACCTTGAAACCTCTGATGTTTCACAGAAATGTATAATGTTGAGCGGTGTAAACAAAAAATCTAATGTTTTCACAAAATGTTATTTTAGCCCCCAATTTTTTTATTTTCACAAGGTATAACAGGAAAAATTTGATCACAAAAATTGTTGTGCAATTTCTTCTAAGTACACCATTACCACATACCTGAGGGAAAATTATTGTTTGGGTGCACAGCAGGGCTCGGAAGGGAAAGAGCACCGTTTAACTTTTTGAGCGAAAAATTGGCTGAGATCATTAACAAATGCCTTGTTGCATTTGGAGAGCCCTTGATGTTCCTAAACAGTGGAAATTCCCCACAAATGACCCCATTTTGGAATCTAGACCCCTCCAAGGAACTTATATAAATGTGTAGTGTGCACCTTGAACCCCAAAGTGTTTCACAGAAGTTTTTAATGTTGAGCTGTGAAAGTAAAAAAATCTAATTTTTTCACCAAAAATATTATTTTTTTGCACAAGGTTAACAGGAGAAATTGCACCATTCAATTTGCTCTGCTATTTCTCCTGAGTATGCTGACACCCGATATGTGGGGGGAAAATTACTGTTTGGGTGCATGGCTGGGCCCGGAAGTGAAGATGCACCGTTTGACTTTTTGAATGCAACTTGGCTGGAATCGAGAGTGGATGCCACGTCACGTTTAGAGAGCTCCTGATGTGGCTAGACAGTCAAAACCACCAACAATAACCCCATTTTAGAAACTATAGTCCTCATGGAACTTATCTAGATGTGTGGTGAACACCTTGATCCCACAGGTGCATCACAAACGTTTATAACGTTGAACTATGAAAATAAAAAAATCTAATTTTTCCCACTAAAATGTGCTTAAACAGTGGATTCCCCCACAAATGCCCCATTTTGCAAACTAGACTGCTCAAGGAATTTATCTAGACATGTGATGAGTACCTTGAACTCCCAGATGATTCACAGAATTTTACAACGTTGATCTGTGAAAATGAAAAATAAATTTGTTGTGCAATTTCTCAATTATTCCTGATTACACCACTACCACATATGTGGTCAAAAAATTGGTTTTTAAGCACAGTGCAAAACTCAGAAGGGAAGACGTGTCATATTGGTGTTCAGCTTTTGCTGGAATGCTTTGACAGCAGAAACCCCCCCATATATGACCTTATTTTACAAACTACACCCCCAAATGAATTAATTTAGGGGTACAGTGATTATTTTGACACCACATATTGCCTCACAGAATTTTCTACTGTTGGGCGGTGAAGAAATAATGATTACATTTTTCCCACTGAAATGTTGTTTATTGTTTAACCCCCAAGTTTTTTAATTTTGCTAAGGGATAATAGGAAAAAATGGACCTCAGCTTGTAAATATTTCTCCTTAGTGCGCCAATACCCAACATGTAATCATGAAATAATGTTCAAGCACAGTGCAAATTTCAGAAGGGATAGAGTACCTGTTACAGAACCCCCAGCACCAAGAATATGTTATGCTTTATACAGTGGGGCAAAAAAGTATTTAGTCAGTCAGCAATAGTGCAAGTTCCACCACTTTAAAAGATGAGAGGCGTCTGTAATTTACATCATAGGTAGACCTCAACTATGGGAGACAAACTGAGAAAAAAAAATCCAGAAAATCACATTGTCTGTTTTTTTAACAATTTATTTGCATATTATGGTGGAAAATAAGTATTTGGTCAGATACAAACAATCAAGATTTCTGGCTCTCACAGACCTGTAACTTCTTCTTTAAGAGTCTCCTCTTTCCTCCACTCATTACCTGTAGTAATGGCACCTGTTTAATCTTGTTATCAGTATAAAAAGACACCTGTGCATACCCTCAAACAGTCTGACTCCAAACTCCACTATGGTGAAGACCAAAGAGCTGTCAAAGAACACCAGAAACAAAATTGTAGCCCTGCACCAGGCTGGGAAGACTGAATCTGCAATAGCCAACCAGCTTGGAGTGAAGAAATCAACAGTGGGAGCAATAATTAGAAAATGGAAGACATACAAGACCACTGATAATCTCCCTCGATCTGGGGCTCCACGCAAAATCCCACCCCGTGGGGTCAGAAAGATCACAAGAACGGTGAGCAAAAATCCCAGAACCACGCGGGGGGACCTAGTGAATGAACTGCAGAGAGCTGGGACCAATGTAACAAGGCCTACCATAAGTAACACACTACGCAACCATGGACTCAGATCCTGCAGTGCCAGACGTGTCCCACTGCTTAAGCCAGTACATGTCCGGGCCCGTCTGAAGTTTGCTAGAGAGCATTTGGATGATCCAGAGGAGTTTTGGGAGAATGTCCTATGGTCTGATGAAACCAAACTGGAACTGTTTGGTAGAAACACAACTTGTCGTGTTTGGAGGAAAAAGAATACTGAGTTGCATCCATCAAACACCATACCTACTGTAAAGCATGGTGGTGGAAACATCATGCTTTGGGGCTGTTTCTCTGCAAAGGGGCCAGGACGACTGATCCGGGTACATGAAAGAATGAATGGGGCCATGTATCGTGAGATTTTGAGTGCAAACCTCCTTCCATCAGCAAGGGCATTGAAGATGAAACGTGGCTGGGTCTTTCAACATGACAATGATCCAAAGCACACCGCCAGGGCAACGAAGGAGTGGCTTCGTAAGAAGCATTTCAAGGTCCTGGAGTGGCCTAGCCATTCTCCAGATCTCAACCCTATAGAAAACCTTTGCAGGGAGTTGAAAGTCCGTGTTGCCAAGCGAAAAGCCAAAAACATCACTGCTCTAGAGGAGATCTGCATGGAGGAATGGGCCAACATACCAGACTTACAGACTTACAGAAAACGTTTGACCTCTGTCATTGCCAACAAAGGATATATTACAAAGTATTGAGATGAAATTTTGTTTCTGACCAAATACTTATTTTCCACCATAATATGCAAATAAAATGTTAAAAAAACAGACAATGCGATTTTCTGGATTTTTTTTTCTCAGTTTGTCTCCCATAGTTGAGGTCTACCTATGATGTAAATTACAGATGCCTCTCATCTTTTTAAGTGGTGGAACGTGCACTATTGCTGACTGACTAAATACTTTTTTGCCCCACTGTATATATTATGTATAATAGGTTCCATGTGAAATGCATTAGTCCACAGGCTGCGCTGTTGTGAGAGGCAATTCAGTATCACAATGGACATAGCGGTCAGAGCACATACAGTGATCTGACAATAACCCAAAATAATAGAACGAGCTCTGAGACGTGGAAACTCTGCAGACCGCAATCCCTGATCCTCTCCAAACACAACTAGAGGCAGCCGTGGATTGCGCCTAACGCTACCTATGCAACTCGGCACAGCCTGAGAAACTAACTAGCCTGAAGATAGAAAAAATAAGCCTACCTTGCCTCAGAGAAATACCCCAAAGGAAAAGGCAGCCCCCCACATATAATGACTGTGAGTAAGATGAAAAGACAAACGTAGGGATGAAATAGATTCAGCAAAGTGAGGCCCGATATTCTAGACAGAACGAGGATAGGAAAGATAACTTTGCGGTCTACACAAAACCCTAAAGAAAACCACGCAAAGGGGCAAAAAGACCCTCCGTACCGAACTAACGGCACGGAGGTACACCCTTTGCGTCCCAGAGCTTCCAGCAAAACAAATAGACAAGCTGGACAGAAAAAATAGCAACAAATAGCAAAGAAGCACTTAGCTATGCAGAGCAGCAGGCCACAGGAATGATCCAGAGAAACACAAGTCCAACACTGGAACATTGACAGGAAGCATGAATCAAAGCATTAGGTGGGGTTAAGTAGAGAAGCACCTAACGACCTCACCAGATCACCTGAGGGAGGAAACTCAGAAGCAGCAGTACCAGTTTCCTCCACAAACGGAAGCTCCCAGAGAGAATCAGCCGAAGTACCACTCGTGACCACAGGAGGGAGCTCTGCCACAGAATTCACAACACTGCGCCCCTGGGCAGAGGGGACAAGATATCCCCCTTCTGTCCTCCCCCACCTTTGTAATTCCCACAGTAAATACCAGCAGGCTCCGGCCCCCTGCGGCTATTGTAATGTATGTCTGGCCTGTTTTTTCTATTGGCCTGCCCTGTGTATCTGTGTTATATATTCTGTGTGTTGTAAATAAAGTGTATTCTTTTAGACTGGAAATACCTGGAGTAGCAGTCAGCTTTTATATGCTCCCATGTAATCAAGAAATCCTAGCCAGCGTCCTTCATTCAGAATCCAGCAAAAGCAGACTGGACCTCCTGAAACACGGGGGGTGCTGAAAGAGGTACTACAGCACAGTAGACCCGTTACAGTACCATATTATAATGAAGATTTTACTGTCATGACTTGCGTGTTCCATGACCTACTGAGAGAGCCCCCAAGGTGACAGAATAGAGGAACCCCTCATAAGTGACCTCATTTTACAAACTACACCTCTAAGTGAATTCATCATGGGATGCGATGCAGTGAATATATTGATACTACAGGTGTGTCACAGAATTTTATACCATTTTTACCACCAAAATTTTGTTTTAGCCCCAGGTTTTACATTTTTACATGGGGGAGTGGGTAAAAATGGCAACAAAATGTGTCCCACAATTTCTGCTAAATGTGGAAATACCTCATATGTGGCTGTACAGTACTGCTTTGCCATACAGCAAGAGGTGGGAGGGAAGGAGTGCTATTTGACTCCTCGAGCACAGATTTTCCTAGAATTGTTTGCGAACTCCATATACAGAGCCCCTAAGTGCTAGAAGAGCAGAATCCCCCTCAAGTGACCCCATTCTGGAAATTATACCCCAATGGAATTTTTCTACAGTTTTAGTGACAATTTTGACTCCATGGATGTTTTCCAGAAACAAGCAGCAGCGGATGTTGATGAGTGAAATTGCAAATTTCTTTTGAAGTGCCCAGTACGTTGTAGTCCTCAGTAAGTTGTAGTGACCAGTACATTGCAGTGACCAGTACATTGTAGTGACTAGTGATGAGCGAATAGCATTGTTGCTCGGGTCTCCCCGAGTATGCTCGGGTGATCTCCGAGTATTTGTTAGTGCTTGGAGATTTAGTTTTTGTCAACGCAGCAGCATGATTTATGGCTGCTAGACAGCTTGAATCCATGTGGGGATTCCCTAGCAACCAGGCAACCCCCACATGTACTCAGGCTGGCTAGCAGCCGTAAATCATACAGCTGTGTCGACAAAAAATAAATCTCCCGAGCACTAACAAATACTTGGAGACCACCCGAGCGTGCTCAGGGAAACCCGAGCAACGAGTATATTCACTCATCACTAGTAGTGACCAGTAAGTTGTAGTCACTCGTATGTGTTAGTGCCCAGCTCATACGTCTGGAGACATGCAAATGTAAATTAGGCGGGCTCTCATCACTACAGAAATAACAAACATGTGGTTTAGGTACAGAAGAAAGAGGGCATTTGGATTTGGAAGTGCAGAATTTGCTGAATTTTTTTGGGGGGAGAGAAGCCATACCACTTTTCCAGAGCCTTTGTACTACTAGTAACATGGAATCCCCCTATATTTCTGATAACAGATGACGGACCTGAGTGAGCACTTGCTTTTTTTGAGGAATGAGTTGAAGCCTTTATTGGGAACATTTTACATCTATCCTGCACTTTACGCTGAGCACTTACATCGGGGTCTCCGTGTATATCTCCGAATGACATGATTCAGATAAAAGGATTCGTTCACTATAATGAGGCAGCAAGGTCACTCTGGACTCCATCTGGCATCTGTTTAGTGGTATCCTTGTTTTCAGAAGTGCACAAAACTGTGACCAATGACACTTTTATGCATGCCTAAAAAGATGGACACCAACGGATCACAAGTTGGACGGCGTCCACAGCGCTTCTATCTGCCTCATTATAAGGAATCTTCCGCCAGGGGTTCAATCTGAATCACATGTTTCAGAGATATACATGGAAACCTCGGTGTAAGCGCTCACTCAAAGCATGGGATAAATGTGAGCCGAGCTTTGCTGTGAATTTTGGGAGACAGAATGAACAGCAACAGCAGGTGAATAATTGGTTTTATCTGTTTTTTTACACCTTTCATTGTGTGGTATAAGTGATTAGACGTCTTTACTTTTCAGGTCGGTGCAATTACAGTGATACCAGATTTATGTAGTTGTTTTTATGTTTGGCTGCTGTCACACACTAAAAGACTTAAAAACTAGATTTTGCATATTTTGATGCCGACAGAGTCATGTGAGGGTTGTTTTTTTGTTGGATGAGTTGTTGTTTTTATTGGTACTGTAAGATAGTGCTTACTGCATGTGTTGGGGGACACTCGCTTAGCAACAGGATTCAGTCACACGGGCACGATTTTCTCTATTAAACAGTCCAAGTGGTTTATTATGCAGTCATAAACCGGGTCATGCACAGTTCATTGTAATGAATGGAAACGGAGGCACAGATGGTGAAGTTCACATTCGTTTTTATTGAAATTAAATGTGGAACCTCTGGACCACGGTCTGTGGGGCTCTGAAGGGGGCATGACTACGTGAGCCCCAGACACCAGTAGTATGACCCCTCAAACAGGGTCAGAATGGGATACCTGGGGGACACGGATGCTACCTCCAGTTAGACCCCAGACTCGTGGTAGCTGACTCAGTGGGACAGACGGACCAGCAGGGTTAGCAGATGACGTAGAGCTAACCGGTGGGTACCGCGGGTAGGGGTAGAAGCTGGTTCTAGCGGTACTGACGTTGTCCTGAGGTTCAGGTGACTGAATGGCGGGACGAGACAGCACTGGAGTAGGCAGATTGGAGATCATCCAGGAAAGCTAGGTAACTGGTAGCAGATAGTCTGTGGAGACAAACAGTGTAAGCGGAGCACTGACAGAGACTTCAGTAACAGAAGCACATGCTAGCAGGAACCAGAAGAAGTAACTGAGGAAACTTGTTGCTCTGGCACCCTCCATATGGTGGAGGGGCTAGAAATAGTAATCATTAACACGCCATTGGTCAGAAGCACCTTTTGGAAAGTGCGCACTGTCTCTTTAAGAGACCGGGAGAGAGCGCGTGCGCGACCTAAGCACACAGCTCAAGGACCTGCTGGCTGCATGCCAGGAAGCAGAGGAGGGAGGGGAAGCAGAGACCTTGTCTGGACAGTGTGGAGCCGGCACAGAGTGGGAGTCTTGACGGGGACCCCATGAAGGTACAGGAACTGGACCGGGTGTAACATTCATTATATACTTCATGGAACACAATAGGCACCAACAGATGACATTAAGTTGTAGCTTTATCTTAGATACTTCATGTACGGCTTGAACTCACAGTTCAGACATTACACCCACCAGTCCTCCTTGACCAGTTCCCCAGGGGGTGTCCATATGCTGTATCAATGTCTCTACTTATATAGCACACACGACATTGGTTCACAGTCTCTAAACACGCCGGACCTCACTTTTTCCAGTTACCGTGGGAGACCACATAGTTCATTACTGACGTCAGTGCACACAGTTCTCCATACTCTGGGTTACCTTCCAGGAGCTCCTGCTCAACATGCTGACTCCTGTCAGTACTCTCTCTCCCAGGGACGCTGCTGAACTGGGATCACTGTCCCGGACAATGCCTTGCTCACCAGGCCACCTGACAGTCCAGATCCTCAGATGGACTGTAGCTCCCCCAATGCAGTGCCATCACAGACTCTGCATACATGTCTTTCCATGTGCTCTTCAGGAAGTCCTACTCCCAGGATCTTCCAACACAGGTTGTGCTATTCAGGAAGTCCTACTCACAGGATCTTCCAATACAGGCCTCTCAGTGCACTATTCAGGGATCCGATCCTACTCCCAGGATCTCCCAACACACAAGTCTCTTAGCGCGCTATTCAGGGATCCAATCCTACTCCCAGGATCTCTCAACACACAAGTCTTCAGGTCCACGGTCTCTCAGTGTGCTATTCAGGGATCTGGTCGACACACAGGACCTCCCAACACAGAAGACCTCCAGGACCTACACACACTCCACCATGTGACCACACCATGGATACATTATGTGCTTGTAACCATTCCCATAGGTGGGAGGTGTGTGTGTGGTTGGTCAGACCCACCCAGCTCTCCAACTAACCCTGCAAGCCTCCTTTTACAAATATACAAATACTTGTGGGACTACAGGTCCCAGAACAACAACATTACTGCCTTACAGCGCAAACTCCCTCTGTGACATATACAGTACATCAAATGGCATACTCGGGAATACAGAACAGGAGCAGGACTTGGGTATCCTGGTTACAAGTAGGCTGAGCAGCAGTCCTCAATGTCAAGCAGCAGCCACAAAAGTAAACAAGATTTTAGAATGTATAAAAAGAGAGATAAAATCCAGCGATCCCAGCGTATTTTGTAAATCACTGGTGCGGCCACATCTAGAGTATGGGATCCAGTTTTGGGCTCCACATTTTAAAAGGGATATTCAGAAGTTAGAGTCAGTTCAAAGGTGGGTAACTAGTTTAAAATTTGGGCTTGTTTAGCTTAGAAAAAAGATGCCTCAGGGGAGATCTCATTTACATATGTGATCAGTGCAAAGGACTAGTGCATGACTTATTCCTTCGAAAGACTATACTAAGGACCCAGGGGCATTCTTTATGGGTGGAAGAAAGGCAAATCTGGTTGCTAAATAGGAAAGTTAGAGCAGCTAGACTGTGGAATGCCGACCACAAGAGGTAGTAATGGCAGACACTATGACAGCTGTTAAAAAAAGGGCTGGATGATTTCTTCGATACACTTAACATTGCGGATTATAGTTAAATTAGTGACAAATGGACAATTGATGGAGAAAGGTTGAACTTGATGAACTGACATCTTTTTTCAAGTTATATAACTATGTAACTATGTATCGCAGGCAGCCACCTGGATTAATGCAGTGTGCAGTGTTCAGCTTAGGCCTCCTTCCCACTTCCGTTTTTTACAATCAGTCACAATCCGTCAAAATGTTGAAAAGACGGATTGTGCAAGATTGCAAAAACTGATGCACTGGATCCATTTTTTTGATGGATCCGTCAAGGCAGTTGTTGCCAGTATTTAAGGCTTTGTGCACATGTTGTATATGCGCCTTCGCCGCATTTTTTCACTGCAAAAACGCATACACAAAACAACCCATGTTAAAAATAATAAAAAATCGTGATATTCTTACCTTCCGGCGTCCCCCGTAGCCTTCCCGATGCTCGCGATGCTCCCGGCAGCTCCCGTTCCCAGTGATGCCTTGCAAGACAATGACCTGTGATGATGTAACGGTCTCGCGAGACCGCTATGTCTTCGGGTTATTGGCGCAAAGCATCACTGGGATCCAGAGCTGCCAGGAGCATCGCAAGCATCGGGAAGGCTGCGGGAGACGCTGGAATGTGAGAAAATCACGATTTTTTAAAATTATTTTTAACATTATATCTTTTTACTATTGATGCTGCATGGGCAGCATCAATAGTAAAAAGAGAAAACGCGAGAGAAATTCTTCCAAGCATGCTCAGTTTCAAAAGACGGAATCCGTCACTGGATTCCATCTTTTGATGGTCAGTGATGGATCCTGCGTCCAAAAGCTTCCATTATAGCCAACAACGGACAGCGCAGGATCCGTCACTGTGCGATCTTCCTACGTACACAAAAAACGTTTTTATGTGCGTTGTCGCTGCCCGACAGACAGCTATTTTACGACGGGTCCAGCGCATGACGGATGAAATGGAATACCATCCCTCATAATCCATCGCTAATACAAGTCTATAAGAAAGAAAACAGATCCAGCAGAAACATTTGCTGGATCCATTTTTCACAAAACAACGGATTTTGACGGAAACAAAAAGACAGAAGTGTGAAAGAGGCCTTATACAGAGGGTCAGGTTCAATTGATCCTGTGCGTCCCATACCTTTTGGATCTGCAGTGAGCCTACAATTATGGCATACCCTTTTCATTTGGTCTATGTTCGGGTTGGGACCCGGTGACTCTTATTCATTATTCACACTAGGTAGGTTTTACCATTAGAAAGTGTAGTTACTTTCCCAATCGGGTATATCTTGTCGTGGAGGGACAGCTTTATGCTGTTTTTTAATCAAAAACAGTGTTTACTAAGTACCCTACGTTAATTATTTAATGCACTTGCTTTTTTGCTTATTTATTTTCATTAGGGTATACAGTATGTACACATTGTCTTTTCTTTGGTTTTGTCTATACACTATATATAAGATTATAAACTGGAGCCTGGGAACTTCAGCTTTACTTGGATGTGACAAGATGCCTAGAGGCTTGTCTCACCAACCATGTTAATGCAAAGAAATTGAAGACCTGTGTTAACGTGTATTACTAAATACAATGGAGTAATAAATATATATTGCTAAATATTTTGTGACATGTAAAGGATTTCTAGTTATGAATAGAATGTTTTCAGTTTTCCTTCCCCTCTCCTCCACTCTCCTTTGCGGCCCACTTGCACAAACATTACTGTAGACAGCTTGTTTTCATGCACAATTGGTCACCTGTTTGATAAATTACAGTGTTTTAAGAATCAAGGAGAACATATTAGCTGAACTTTGCTATTTTTATTGCTGACATTTTTCAGGCAGGGTATGCCTTGACAACCAGTTGGCAGTGGGATTTTCCTGTACATGAGGGACTTTTCAGGATTATACATAGATATCCAGCATTTAAAAAATAGGAGTTATTAGAGCTGGTAGAAAAAAGAAAGTGTGAAGAGTTTGATCTAAAAAAGGTGCACTGTGAAATGGCTAGCAAATTGTGGTTTTGTTTTAAACATTTGATATAAAATATATATTTAATTTATATTTTACAAAAACATACATTACATCCAAAAAGTAAATAAATAAATACAAATATAATACAATAAAGAATAAAACAAACATTTAGGTCTGTTGTCTTTGCCCTTACAGGAATCAGTCACCAAGATTAGGTAGCCCATCTGAGAGCAGCATAATGTAGACTGTTGTGAATTCTGCTCTTGGGCTCCCTCCGGTGGTTGTTGATGGTAATGCAGTTATTTCTGAGCAGCAGTCTTGGACAGGTGTTTCTGCTAATTGCAATTCGTACTGGGGTTTTTAGCTTTGCAGGACTCATTAGTCCTTGCCAGTAGTCAATGTTCCTTTGGAAGTGTTGGTCCTCTGTCTGGCCCTCCTGCTTGCTGCCATTTCAGCAAAGATAAGTGTTTGCTTTTTGACACACTGCTGTGTGTTTATTTTCTGTGCCGTTCTTGTTTCTATTTTTGTTCCTGCTAGACTGTGCCTGATGTTTTTCTCAGTCTAGTTGGATTCGCTGGAGTCGCAGATATACTCTCCACATCTTTAGTTAGGTGGTGGAGTTTTTGTATTTTTCTGCTGTGGATATTTTGTAGTGTTTTATGCTGACCGCATAGTATCCTGTACTATCCTTTCCTATCTAGGTAGAAGTGGCCTCCTTTGCTTATCCCTGTTTTCTGTCTGCGTGTGTCTTTTCCTCTCCTACTCACAGTCATTATTTGTGGGGGGCTACCTATCCTTTGGGGGTCTACTCTGAGGCAAGAGAGTTTTCCTATTTCCATCTTTAGGGATATTTAGTTCTCCGGCTGTGTCGAGGTGTCTAGGTCTGGTTAGGCACACCCCACGGCTACTTCTAGTTTCGGTGATAGGATCAGGGTTTGCGGTCAGTAAAGTTACCACTGCTCCAGCGAAGGTCATTTCATGCTGCTCCAAGGCCACCTGATCATAACAGTACTACTGGCCAACAATGAGTTAATTGCATCTCAGAAGAAGGGAGGGAAGATCTTGAGCCATTTTTTTTTCTCCAGCCTGTTTTGTCTTCTCCTCCCTCTTTATCTCTGGGTGGCTGAAGAGCCTTGTGCTAGCATGAATGTTCAGGAATTAGTTTCTCGTGTAGACCAGCTTGCTGCTAGAGTACAGGGTATTTCTGATTACATTGTTCAGACTCCTGCTTTAGAACCGAAGATACCTACTCCTGATTTGTTTTTTGGTGACAGGTCCAAATTTTTGAGTTTTAAAAACAACTGTAAACTGTTTTTTTGCATTGAAACCTCGATCCTCCGGTGATTCCATTCAACAAGTTAAAATCATCATTTCCCTGCTGCGTGGTGATCCACAGGATTGGGCATTTTCCCTGGAATCTGGGGATCCTGCTTTGCTTAATGTAGACTCCTTCTTTCAGGCGTTAGGATTACTGTATGATGAACCTAATGTGGTGGATCAAGCTGAGAAGACCTTGTTGGCCCTGTCTCAGGGTCAAGAGGAGGCAGAATTGTATTGTCAGAAATTCAGAAAATGGTCTGTATTGACTAAATGGAATAATGATGCTTTGGCGGCAATTTTCAGAAAGGTTCTTTCTGAATCCGTTAAAGATGTTATGGTGGGGTTTCCCACACCCTCCAATCTGAGTGATTCTATGTCTCTGGCCATTCAGATTGATCGGCGCTTGCGGGAGCGCAGAACTGTGCGCGCTATGGCGTTATCCTCAGAGCAAATTCCTGAGCCTACGCAGTGTGATAGGATTCTGTCTAAAACAGAACAACAAGGTTTCAGACGTCTCAATAGGTTGTGTTATTATTGTGGCGACGCTTCCCATGTCATTTCTGTCTGCCCTAAGCGGACCAAGAGGATCACCAGTTCATTTACCATCTGTACTGTACAACCTAAATTTCTGTTATCTGTGACCTTGATCTGTTGATTGTCATCATTTTCTGTCATGGCGTTTGTGGATTCAGGCGCCGCCTTGAATTTGATGGACTTTGAGTTTGCCAGGCGTTGTGGTTTTCCCTTGCAGCCTTTGCAGAACCCCATTCCTTTAAGGGGCATTGATGCTACACCCTTGGCTAAAAATAAGCCCCAGTTTTGGACACAGGTGACCATGCGCATGGCGCCAGCCCATCAGGAAGATTGTCGATTTCTGGTGTTGCATAACTTGCATGATGCTATCGTGCTGGGTTTTCCATGGTTGCAGGTACATAATCCTGTTTTGGATTGGAAGTCCATGTCTGTGACTAGTTTGGGTTGTCAGGGGGTTCATAATGATGTTCCTCTGATGTCTATCGCCCCTTCTCCCTCTTCTGAAATTCCGGAGTTTTTGTCTGATTTTCAGGATGTATTCGATGAGCCCAAGTCCAGTTTCCTTCCACCACACAGGGACTGCGATTGTGCTATTGACTTGATTCCAGGCTGTAAGTTTCCTAAAGGCCGACTTTTCAACCTGTCTGTACTTGAACATACCGCCATGCAGAGCTATATTAAGGAGTCTTTGGAGAAAGGGCATATTCGGCCATCTTCTTCACCGTTGGGAGCGGGGTTCTTTTTTGTTGCTAAAAAAGATGGTTCCTTAAGACCCTATATTGATTATCGCCTCTTGAATAAGATCACGGTCAAGTTTCAATATCCTTTACCTTTGCTTTCCGATTTGTTTGCTAGGATTAAGGGAGCTAGTTGGTTTACTAAGATTGATCTTCGGGGGGCTTATAATCTTGTTCGTATTAAGCAGGGTGATGAATGGAAAACTGCATTTAACACGCCCGAGGGCCATTTTGAATACCTTGTGATGCCATTCGGACTCTCTAATGCTCCATCTGTTTTTCAGTCCTTCATGCATGATATCTTCCGGGATTATCTTGATAAATTCCTGTTTGTATATTTGGACGATATTTTGATTTTTTCCGATGATTGGGAGTCTCATGTGCAGCAGGTCAGGATGGTATTTCAGATCCTTCGTGACAATGCCATGTTTGTGAAAGGGTCTAAGTGTCTTTTTGGGGTGCAGAAGGTTTCCTTTTTGGGCTTTATGTTTTTCTCCCTCGTCTATAGAGATGGATCCGGTTAAGGTTCAGGCCATTCATGATTGGATTCAGCCCACATCCGTGAAGAGCCTTCAGAAATTTTTGGGTTTTGCTAATTTTTATCGCCGTTTCATTGCTAATTTTTCCAGCGTGGTTAAACCCTTGACTGATTTGACGAAGAAGGGCGCTGATGTGGCGAATTGGTCCTCTGCAGCTGTCTCTGCCTTTCAGGAACTTAAGCATCGTTTTACTTCTGCTCCTGTGTTGCGTCAACCGGATGTTTCTCTTCCGTTTCAGGTTGAGGTTGACGCTTCTGAGATTGGGGCAGGGGCTGTTTTGTCTCAGAGGGATCCTGTTGGTTCCTTAATGAAACCGTGTGCCTTCTTTTCCCGTAAGTTTTCGCCTGCTGGACGCAATTATGATGTCGGCAATCGGGAGTTGTTGGCTATGAAGTGGGCGTTTGAGGAGTGGCGACATTGGCTTGAGGGAGCTAAGCACCGTATTGTGGTCTTGACCGATCATAAGAATCTGATTTACCTCGAGTCTGAACTAGTCCAAAGTAGCCGAACTAGCCCGATTATTAAGGGCAAACTCGGCCAATGGCAAAAAAGCCACCCAATCATCCTGATCAGCAGACACAAAGCATCTCAAATAAGTCTCCGAAGTCTGATTAGTACGCTCGGTCTAGCCATTTGTCTGAGGATGAAATGCAGAAGAAAAAGACAAATCAATGCCCAGCCTATGGACCACATGCTGAAAAAACAACGGAACCAAATCAGAAGAAGAAGGTAATTTAGGCAAAGGCACCAAATGAACCATTTTAGAGAATCCACAGGACTGCACAAAAGACCGCACATCATGTGATAAAGAAGGCCACCAAAATGACCTACCAACCAAGTCTCTGGTACCAAAAATGCCAGGATGACCAGCCAACACAGAACAGTGAACCTCAGAAATCACTCTACTAGTCCATCTGTCAGGAACAAACAGCTTCCCCACAGGACAACGATCAGGTTTCTCAGCCTGAAATTTCTGAAGAACCCATCGTAAATCAGGAGAAATGGCAGAAAGGACCACCCCTTCCTTCAAAATACCGACTGGTTCCAAGACCTCAGGAGAATCAGGCAAAAAACTCCTAGAGAGGGCATCAGCCTTAATATTCTTAGAACCCGGAAGGTACGAGACCACAAAATCAAAACGAGAAAAAAACAAGGACCATCGAGCCTGTCTAGGATTCAACCGTTTGGCAGACTCGAGGTAAATCAGATTCTTATGATCGGTCAAGACCACAATACGGTGCTTAGCTCCCTCAAGCCAATATCGCCACTCCTCAAACGCCCACTTCATAGCCAACAACTCCCGATTGCCGACATCATAATTGCGTTCAGCAGGCGAAAACTTACGGGAAAAGAAGGCACATGGTTTCATTAAGGAACCAACAGGATGCCTCAGAGAAAACAGCCCCTGCCCCAATCTCAGAAGCGTCAACCTCAACCTGAAACGGAAGAGAAACATCCGGTTGACGCAACACAGGAGCAGAAGTAAAACGATGTTTAAGTTCCTGAAAGGCAGAGACAGCCGCAGGGGACCAATTCGCCACATCAGCGCCCTTCTTCGTCAAATCAGTCAAGGGTTTAACCACGCTGGAAAAATTAGCAATGAAACGGCGATAAAAATTAGCAAAACCCAAAAATTTCTTAAGGCTATTCACAGATGTGGGCTGAATCCAATCATGAATGGCCTGAACCTTAACCGGATCCATCTCTTTAGACGAGGGAGAAAAAATAAAGCCCAAAAAGGAAACCTTCTGCACCCCAAAAAGACACTTAGACCCTTTCACAAACAAGGCATTGTGACGAAGGATCTGAAATACCATCCTGACCTGCTGCACATGAGACTCCCAATCATCGGAAAATATCAAAATATCGTCCAAATATACAATCAGAAATTTATTATTATTATTATTATTATTTATTATTATAGCGCCATTTATTCCATGGCGCTTTACATGTGAGGAGGGGTATACATAATAAAACAAGTACAATAATCTTGAAAAATACAAGTCACAACTGGTACAGGAGGAGAGAGGACCCTGCCCGCGAGGGCTCACAATCTACAAGGGATGGGTGAGGATACAGTAGGTGAGGGTAGAGCTGGCCGTGCAGCGGTTTGGTCAATCGGTGGTTACTGCAGGTTGTAGGCTTGTCGGAAGAGGTGGGTCTTCAGGTTCTTTTTGAAGGTTTCGATGGTAGGCGAGAGTCTGATATGTTGTGGTAGAGCATTCCAGAGTAGGGGGGATGCACGAGAGAAATCTTGTATGCGATTGTGGGAAGAGGAGATAATAGGGGAGTAGAGAAGGAGATCTTGTGAGGATCGGAGGTTGCGTGCAGGAAAGTACCGGGAGACGAGGTCACAGATGTATGGAGGAGACAGGTTGTGGATGGCTTTATATGTCATGGTTAGGCTTTTGTACTGGAGTCTCTGGGTGATGGGGAGCCAGTGCAGGGATTGACAGAGGGGAGAGGCCGGGGAATAGCGGGGGGACAGGTGGATTAGTCGGGCAGCAGAGTTTAGAATAGATTGGAGGGGTGCAAGAGTGTTAGAGGGGAGGCCACAGAGCAGGAGGTTACAGTAGTCAAGGCGGGAGATGATGAGGGCATGGACTAGGGTTTTTGCAGATTCTTGGTTTAGGAATGTGCGGATCCGTGAAATATTTTTGAGTTGGAGGCGGCAGGAAGTGGAAAGGGTTTGGATATGTGGTTTAAAGGAGAGATCAGTGTCAAGGATTACCCCAAGACAGCGGGCTTGTGGGACTGGGGAGAGTGGGCAGCCGTTTACTGTACTGGATAGGTTCGTTGGGGAGATCGCGTGAGATGGGGGAAAGATGATGAATTCTGTTTTGTCCATGTTAAGTTTTAGAAATCTAGTGGAGAAGAAGGATGAAATAGCAGACAGACATTGAGGGATTCTATATTATATTATATCTATAAATTTATTATATCTATAAATTTATAAAGATAATCGCGGAATATATCATGCATGAAGGACTGAAAAACAGATGGAGCATTAGAGAGTCGGAATGGCATCACAAGGTATTCAAAATGGCCCTCGGGCGTGTTAAATGCAGTTTTCCATTCATCACCCTGCTTAATACGAACAAGATTATAAGTCCCCCGAAGGTCAATCTTAGTAAACCAACTAGCTCCCTTAATCCTAGCAAACAAATCGGAAAGCAAAGGTAAAGGATATTGAAACTTGACCGTGATCTTATTCAAGGGGCGATAATCAATATAGGGTCTTAAGGAACCATCTTTTTTAGGAACAAAAAAGAACCCCGCTCCCAACGGTGAAGAAGATGGCCGAATATGCCCTTTCTCCAAAGACTCCTTAATGTATCTCCGCATGGCGGTATGTTCAGGTACAGACAGGTTGAAAAGTCGGCCCTTAGGAAACTTACAGCCTGGAATCAAGTCAATAGCACAATCGCAGTCCCTGTGTGGTGGAAGGAAACTGGACTTGGGCTCATCGAATACATCCTGAAAATCAGACAAAAACTCCGGAATTTCAGAAGAGGGAGAAGGGGCGATAGACATCAGAGGAACATCATTATGAACCCCCTGACAACCCCAACTAGTCACAGACATGGACTTCCAATCCAAAACAGGATTATGTACCTGCAACCATGGAAAACCCAGCACGATAGCATCATGCAAATTATGCAACACCAGAAATCGACAATCTTCCTGATGGGCTGGCGTCATGCGCATGGTCACCTGTGTCCAAAACTGGGGCTTATTTTTAGCCAAGGGTGTAGCATCAATGCCCCTTAAAGGAATAGGATTCTGCAAAGGCTGCAAGGGAAAACCACAACGCCTGGCAAAGTCAAAGTCCATTAAGTTCAAGGCAGCGCCTGAATCCACAAACGCCATGACAGAAAATGATGACAATGAAAAGATCAAGGTCACAGATAACAGAAATTTAGGTTGTATAGTACTGATGGTAAATGAACTGGCGATCCTCTTGGTCCGCTTAGGGCAGACAGAAATGACATGGGAAGCGTCGCCACAATAATAACACAACCTATTGAGACGTCTGAAACCTTGTCGTTCTGTTTTATACAGAATCCTATCATACTGCATAGGCTCAGGAATTTGCTCTGAGGATAACGCCATAGCGCGCACAGTTCTGCGCTCCCGCAAGCGCCGATCAATCTGAATGGCCAGAGACATGGAATCACTCAGATTGGAGGGTGTGGGTAACCCCACCATAACATCTTTAACGGATTCAGAAAGACCCTTTCTGAAAATTGCCGCCAAAGCATCATTATTCCACTTAGTCAACATAGACCACTTTCTGAATTTCTGACAATACAATTCTGCCACCTCTTGACCCTGAGACAGGGCCAACAAGGTCTTCTCAGCTTGATCCACCGAATTAGGTTCATCATACAGTAATCCTAACGCCTGAAAGAAGGAGTCTACATTAAGCAAAGCAGGATCCCCAGATTCCAGGGAAAATGCCCAATCCTGTGGATCACCACGCAGCAGGGAAATGATGATTTTAACTTGTTGAATGGAATCACCGGAGGATCTAGGTTTCAATGCAAAAAACAGTTTACAGTTGTTTTTAAAACTCAAAAATTTGGACCTGTCACCAAAAAACAAATCAGGAGTAGGTATCTTCGGTTCTAAAGCAGGAGTCTGAACAATGTAATCAGAAATATCCTGTACTCTAGCAGCCAGCTGGCCTATACGAGAAGCTAATTCCTGAACATTCATGCTAGCACAAGGCTCTTAAGCCACCCAGAGATAAAGAGGGAGGAGAAGACAAAACAGACAGGAGAAAAAAAAATGGCTCAAGATCTTTCCTCCCTTCTTCTGCGATGCAATTAACTCATTGTTGGCCAGTAGTACTGTTATGATCAGGTGGCCTTGGAGCAGCATGAAATGACCTTCGCTGGAGCAGTGGTAACTTTACTGACCGCAAACCCTGATCCTATCACCGAAACTAGAAGTAGCCGTGGGGTGTGCCTAACCAGACCTAGACACCTCGACACAGCCGGAGAACTTAATATCCCTAAAGATGGAAATAGGAAAACTCTCTTGCCTCAGAGTAGACCCCAAAGGATAGGAAGCCCCCCACAAATAATGACTGTGAGTAGGAGAGGAAAAGACACACGCAGACAGAAAACAGGGATAAGCAAAGGAGGCCACTTCTACCTAGATAGGAAAGGATAGTACAGGATACTATGCGGTCAGCATAAAACACTACAAAATATCCACAGCAGAAAAATACAAAAACTCCACCACCTAACTAAAGATGTGGAGAGTATATCTGCAACTCCAGCAAATCCAACTAGACTGAGAAAAACATCAGGCACAGTCTAGCAGGAACAAAATAGAAACAAGATCAGCACAGAAAATAAACACACAGCCGTGTGTCTAAAAAAATGAAGCAAACACTTATCTTTGCTGAATTGGCAGCAAGCAGGAGAGGCCAGGCAGAGGACCAACACTTCCAAAGGAACATTGACTACTGGCAAGGACTTATGAGTCCTGCACAGCTAAATACCCCAGTCAGAATTGCAATTAGCAGAAACACCTGTCCAAGACTGCTGCTCAGGAATAACTGCATTACCATCAACAACCACCAGAGGGAGCCCAAGAGCAGAGTTCACAACAGCTGTGATCACGGGGGGTTCGCGGCCGATCGCGGCCGGGTGTCAGCTGACACGGATCGCCCCTGCACATTCACCCCCGGCACACTGCGATCAAACATGATTGCAGTGTTCCAGCGGTATAGGGAAGCATCATGCAGGGAGGGAGCTCCCTGTGGGCTTCCCTGAGACCCTCGGAGCAACGCAATGTGATCAATTTGCTCCGAGGGTCTCCTACCTTCTTCTCCCTGCAGGATCCAAAATGGCCACGGGGATGCATATGGGTCCTGCAGGGAGGTGGCTTACCAGCGCCTGCTCAGAGCAGGCACCGGGAAGCCTCCCTGCTGTCCACGTCAGATCGCTGATCTGACACAGTGCACAACAAAGTGTCAGATCAGCGATCTGTCACTTTACTGTGATATCCCCCCTGGGGTAAAGTAAAAAAGTTTTAAAAAATATTTCCATGTGTAAAAAAAAAAAATCCTAAATAAAAAATATATATATTGTTCCATTAAATACATTCCTTTATCTAAATAAAAAAACAATAAAAGTACACATACAGTATTTAGTATCGCCGCATCCGTAAAGACGCCACCTATAAAACTGTCCCACTAGTTAACCCCTTCAGTGAACACCGTGAAAAAAATTTAAAAACGAGGCAAAAAACAACGCTTTATTATCATACCACCGAACAAAAAGTGGAATAGCACGCGATCAAAAAGGCAGATATAAATAACCATGGCACCCCTGAAAATGTCATCTTGTCCCGCTAAAAACGAGCCACCATACAGCGTCATCAGTAAAAGAATAAAAAAGTTATAGTCCTCGGAATAAAGCGATGCAAAAATAATTATTTTTTCTAGAAAATAGTTTTTATCGTATAAAAGTGCCAAAACATAAAAAAGATATAAATGAGGTATCGCTGTAATCGTACTGACCCGAAGAATAAAACTGCTTTATCCATTTTACCAAACGCGGAATAGTATAAACACCCCACCCCCCCAAAAGAAATTCATGAATAGCTGTTTTTGGTCATACTGCCTCACAAAAATCGGAATAAAAAGCGATCAAAAAAGTCACGTGTCCGAAAATGTTACCAATAAAAATGTCAACTCGTCCCGCAAAAAACAAGACCTCACATGTCTCTGTGGACCAAAATATGGAAAAATTATAGCTCTCAAAATATGGTAACGCAAAAAAATATTTTTTGCAATAAAAAACGTCTTTTAGTGTGTGACAGCTGCCAATCATAAAAATCCGCTAAAAAACCCGCTATAAAAATAAATCAAACCCCCCCCCCCCCCGTCATCAACCCCTTAGTTTGGGAAAAATAATAAAATTTAAAAATGTATTTATTTCCATTTTCCCATTAGGGTTAGGGTTAAGGCTAGGGTTAGGGTTAGGGTTAGGGCTAGGGTTAGGGCTAGAGTTAGGGTTGGGGCTAGTGTTGGGGCTAAGGTTAGAATTAGGGTTAGGGTTGGGGCTAGGGTTAGGGTTGGGGCTAGGGTTAGGGTTTGGATTACATTTACGGTTGGGATTTGGGTTAGGGGTGTGTCAGTGTTAGGGGTTTGGTTAGGGTTATGGTTGGGATTAGGGATAGGGGTGTGTTGGAGCTAGGGGTGTGGTTATGGTTGGGATTAGGGGTGTGGTTGGGATTAGGGGTGTGTTTGGATTAGGGTTTCAGTTAGAATTTGGGGTTTCCACTGTTAATGCTGTAGATAAGCCCCAGATCTGACCTGTAAGGGAAAAAAAAATCACTTTTATTATACTCACCCGCGGGGCAGTCTGGTCCGATGAGTGTCGCAGGTCCTGGGCCGGCGCCTCCCATCTTCTTGTGATGTCGTCCTCCTGCTTGTTTTATGGCTCCCCGGCATCGCGCTCCTGCGCAGGTGTACTTATATGCCCTGTTGAGGACAGAGGAAAGTACTACAGTAAGCAGGCGCCGGGAAAGGTTCAAAGGTGGATATACAAAATACTAACAAAATAATATATGCAAATTGCCTCTTCTGCGAAAAAGAGGACTTAAACTCTATAGCGCCAC
Organism: Ranitomeya imitator; assembly: GCF_032444005.1. Classification (NCBI taxonomy): domain Eukaryota; kingdom Metazoa; phylum Chordata; class Amphibia; order Anura; family Dendrobatidae; genus Ranitomeya; species Ranitomeya imitator. The sequence continues at coordinate 767,036,865 of NC_091283.1, forward strand.
TTATTGGAAGTAGTGATCCTACAAGTCACAATCAACCCTTTAACGAGTCGTGCAATATGACTTAGGATAAAAGCCAAATCAATATCTCAATTCGCAGACATGGTGTTTCGGGCTGTTGGCCCTCGTCAGTGCGAAGCATGAGAACTGATTTGGCTAAGTGAGAGGCTCTGGACTGGGGTCTAAGGGGTATCGTTTCTCCTTATGGAGAGTGACATACCATCTCTGGCTTATCAAGGTAAGGAGGCTTATTCGCCATGCAATGCTCCATAAGGAGAAACAATAACAAAATAATAAAAATTTAAATTTAGAATTTTAGGAGCAAAACAGTAACAAGAATCTGCAAAACTACTCATATGCTAAATAGTTGCAAGTCAATTTATGTATGAGGTAGTCAAGATAATTGTCCATAAAATAATGATGGTAGTCTCATGTTCGAAGCAGTAGTGGATGGTGAGATATGAACCATGAAAGTCAAAAGTTCAAAATATTGTTACCCTTTTACTCATCAGTGTATCCCCTGACATCATCTGTTGAGGGCTTGCATACATGAGTCGCCCGCCATGGCCTAGGGGTACTCGGTACCGGGTCCGGTCGTTATTAAAGGGGAGGTCACGGTGGTGGTGACCTGGTCCGTGGCAATGGGCGCCCAAGTAAAAGGGAACAGTCTTTAAAGGATGTGAAAATAATACAAGTTTGTGACGCCACCTGTGGTTCTCAGACAAGAGTGACCAACATTGCTTAAAGGGGTCCTCTGGGGGTGATGGTGCTGCATCAAAGAGGGTGTCGCTTCCCACAGGTGAAGCGGGGTCCCCAGGGCTCCCGGTGTGTTTGGCCAGAGTGGTGTGGTGCCAGAAATAAACGAAGGAAACTTTTGGCCAATCCTATCAACATTGGTTCAGACTTTAGTTAATGTGTATGGGTGCCATGTACATTACGTTATACAGAGAAAGGTTTCTTTGAAGTATCTTTCAAGAATCGATCCTCAAGGCTGAGTCAACAGGGGTATACCTGAGCAGATCCATCCCAAACCAGTTATATCTTATATTCTACATTCTAGAAGCATTTCAGTGCATCAAAAGCAAGATAATTAGGAAGGAGAATGTTTTATATTTTAACCCTATCCAGCACCATTATAACCTTGCAAATATTATAGGCGACCTTTGACAAAACCCCTTGAAAGGTACTGATTAAATCTGGTAATGCAATGGATTACATGTTAGCCAATTTCCTGTGCATTAGTTTTGAATTTAGGTTGATTTGGGATATCGTCTGATACAATCTGGGGTCATTTGGATTTTTTCCTGAGTTTAGAATCAGTTTAGTAAAGCTACATTTAATAGACACATAGGGCAAAACGTAGATGACATGGGAGCAGAATGGAGTCATTGGGGGCAGAATGGATACATGTGGGCAGAATAGATACAAATCGGGAAGAATGGAGAGACATAGGGAAGAATGGAGACACGTGGAGACAAAATTTAGATGACATGGGATGAAATGGAGTCATTGGGGCAGAATGGAGACACATGGGGCAGAATAGAGACACGGGGCAGAATTTAAGCATGGCTGCAGAATGGAGACATGGGGGCAGTATGGAGGCACATTGGGGCAGAATAGAGACACAGGGGAAGAATGGAGACAGATAGGGCAGGATGTAGTAACAAGGGGCCAGGATGGAAGTACATATAGGGTCAGGATGGAGACATATGGGGCCAGGAATGGGAAATCATATGGGGCCAGGACTGAGACACAAGGGGCCTGAAATGGAACACATTGTGCCAGGAATGAGACACAAGGGGCCAAGAATGAGACATGTGGGTTCAGAATGGAATACATATGGAAACAGTATGTAGGCCATTATTACTGTAGGGACTAATTAGGGGATATTATTACTGCTGTGATGTATATTATTTTGGAGGATACTGTTTTCAGTGGAAGGGAGGTCCTGGCACTATGTTGTTTTCTTTTCTTCAACTAGTGTAGTGTAGAAGTTGGTGAACAATTGGTGACTTTGCTCTGAAAGCAGTGCTATAGATAACTGTGTGTTATTTTCTGCAGAGATGAGTTCTGGCTGGAAGAAATTATGACGGTCTGTGCTGAATATAGAAGAAAAACGAAGATGAAGGACTTCAACTAGAGATGTCACTGTGAGTCATTGTGTATACACTGTATACTATGTACAGAGGTCCTGTGTATAATGTCACTGGTGATCCCTGTATTACCTGTACACTGACACTATACACTATACTATGTACAGAGCTCCTGTGTAGAATGGTATTTATGGTATTTTTCAGTATTGTGTTTTTCTTTATTATTAATTAGTATTGTAGTATTTGGTAACTACGTGGTGGTAATATGTGATCTCGTCATGGTGTGGTGGTGGTTGTTCCTTGTACAGTGGGGAAAAAAAGTATTTGTTCAGCCACCATTGGTGCAAGTTCTCTCACGTAAAAAGATGAGAGAGGCCTGTAATTGACATCATAGGTAGACCACAAATATGAGAGCTAAAATGAGAAAACAAATCCAGAAAATCACCTTGTCTGATGTGGCAAGACTAGTATTGAGTGATACCTTTTGATATCAAGAAGTATTGGTATCGGATTGGATAGGCCGATATCCAAAAAATATTGGATATCACCGATACCGATACCCGATACCAATGCAAGTCAATGGGACACAAATATCGGAATGTAAATAAGCCCTTTCTGTCCTTCTAAATCCTGTTCCGGAGGGGGAAGAGTGTGGGCGGTGCGTGGGTGGACACTGTGCGTGTCTGTGTGTGCGGGTGGGGTCTGTGCGGGCCTGCCGGGGATCTGTACGGGTGTCTCGGGGTCAGTGCGAGCTATCGGGGGTCTGTGCGTGCCTGCCGGGGCTCTGTGCGGCCTGCTCGGGCTCTGTGCGTGCCTGCCGGGGCTCTGTGCGTGCCTGTTGGGGCTTTGTGCAGCCTGCCGGGGCTCGCTGCGGCCTGCCGGGGCTCTGTGCGGGCTCCCGGGGGTCTGTGCGGCCTGCCGGGGCTCTGTCTCCGGTGCTGTAGAGCTGTCTCCATTGCTGCAGGGCTGTCTCCGGTGCTGCAGGGCTGTCTCTGGTGCTGCGGGGGGGGGGCTCTGACGACATTTTGTGAAAGGCCAGAGCCCCTGGCAGTTCGTCCATGCTTTCTTGTGTGGTGGACTTCGGGAAAATGGCCGCCGGGAGGTGGTGCATGCGCAGATGGAGATCTTGGGACCAAGATCTCGAGAGATGAGATCTCAGCCCTGAAATCTCATCTCCTGAGATTCCAGCGGCCATTTTCCCAGAGTCAGTCATACAGGAAAGCGTGAACGAACTGCCGGGGGGCTCTGGTCTTTCACAAAATGTCGCCACAGCCCCCCCGCAGCACCGGAGCCTCCAGCATCACTCGGGGCAGCAGCGGACAACCGCGGCAGCGGTGGTGGGCGGGAGCGGTGACGGACAACCACGGCAGCGGTGGCGGCCGGTGGCGGACACCCCCTCATCCCAGCCTGTAACGGTAAGCGGTATATCCGCCTTGTAAGACGCACCCCCATTTCCCCCCTAAATTTGGGGGAAATAAAGTGCGTCTTACAAAGCGGAAAATACGGTACTTTCGCAAGGCACTGTATCTCCTTTTTGCTTGATGTGGCAAGAGCCTCTATGCTTTATTCATAAAAGTGGAAAACTCATTTTGTCCATCCATATCTGAAGAATCTTTCCAGTCAGGTCGCACGACAAAGATGTTTGGCAAATTTTAATCTTTCTACATTAGAGCTGTAAGGATGTTCTAGATAAGGGTTATAAACAAATAAACAATTCAGAGTTGATTAACTGTTTATACTGAGAAGACACCTTTCACTTTAGACAGTGACTTCTTGTGCCATTATCTTATCCCTTATTGATGATGCACGTAACACACTTCAGTTTGATCAATGCCAATTTCTTTATCAAATTCAGGGGTTGTACATGACAACATCAGCAACAAGATAAATAAATAACACTTTTCACCATAGTCACCCCCAATAAGGTAGTCAATGTCCCGTAGGAGTCTTTGTTGTTAATCCAAATCTCATGTTCAAGTCACATGGAGCAGATACATTGTGGAGGTGGCATGGGCCTCTGCGCACCTTTCCTAACACATTTCAGAAACTTCATCTTTGTCAGAGATGGTGACTATGGTTCGAAGTATTATTATTATTATTATTAATATTTATTATTATTATAGCGCCATTTATTCCATGGCGCTTTACATGTGAGGAGGGGTATACATAATAAAAACAGGTACAGTAATCTTGAACAATACAAGTCACAACTGGTACAGGAGGAGAGAGGATTATTCTTTTACCTTGTATTTGAAGCTGTCCTGTTTAGATCTAGCAAAGGTTATCTTTACTCAAATATTGCAACACTTGGATATCATGGCTCGAAAAAGTGTAATTTGACACCTATCTTCACATCAGTCAATGGCTTGTGTAATCTAAATCCTTGTCAATTAGATAATCTTCTGTGTCAAGTTATCAAGAATGTGTGTAGCGGGTCATCATATCTTTTGCAACATCAGTACAAGATATGATTTTAATAAAGAAATGAGCATTGATCAAAATAAAGTGTGTTAAGTGCATTCATCAATATGGAGTTGTATGAGGTGATTAGGATAACCTTCTAATGGATTGCGTGAAAGTGCATTACTAATGAGTCATTGCTCGGAATCATGATGGATGGATTATCTGTTTCCCTGAAATGACTTTGATTATGGCCCAGTAAAGAGAAAAATATTTTCTAGCATCTTATTGTTATTCAAATTGCAACCACCAGCCTTGTAGTAATTCTTTAAAGACATCATCCTTTGTGAATAAGGTCGGAATATCTGAACACCTGGGGAAGAGTCCTATGCTGGCATAAAAAAAGAAGCATGATCAAAGATCAGTAACTCATGTATCTTGGTTCTCTATGTGATAGGTCATTCATGGTGAGAAGATAATCTATATCAACCGAGCCGTCTGCTCTAAAAAATATGTTTTGCACATAAAGAAATTGCTGAAGAAAAGCTTTAGAATTCCATAAAAATTCCTAGTAACAAATGTGCAATAAATCTTGTGAACCTTGCAAAATTTTGTTATGGAAAACATCAGCGCTTGTAAATTTTTCAAAGCAAAAAATCAAATAAGAATATTTTACCCGAGCCTTACACTATGGCCGGTCCGAATAACTAAAGCAGTTGTTACCATCCACCTCTCGTGTCTCCCCTTTTCCTCATAGTCTGTAAGCTTGCGAGCAGGGCCCTCATTCCTCCTGGTATCTGTTTTGAACTGTATTTCTGTTATGCTGTAACGTCTATTGTCTGTACAAGTCCCCTCTATAATTTGTAAAGCGCTGCGGAATATGTTGGCGCTATATAAATAAAAATTATTATTATTATTATATTATTACTCCTCTTGATCTTCTGTTGTTCCCTTGTCTGATCCCATAACATTCTTTGCACATGCCAAACTCTTGCGGAGATGTCTCCTTTCTTAAGCAAGGGAGCAAAAAAGGCCTAGGCAATTTTCACGCTGGTCTTGATGAGGAGCCATGTTGTAGTCAGATGCGCCTGATTTATTAAGAAGCGCATGCGTCCTAATAAATCAAGAGCATCTGACAAGTAGTGTGCGCATACATGCGCCATGCCAGAAATCTTACTCCAGCCACCACCATGCCCTCGATAAAATAAACCCCAGATCCACCCATTTTTGGCAAAGCTGAGGGAAACTATAGTGAAATCTCCAAAAGTTGTAAAATTCTTCCAAAATTTCAAGTTGCACACAACTTTTGCGACTTTGGAAAAGCAATTTATGACAGAATTCGGACAAAGTTGCTTAGATGTAGGGACTGGTTTATTTTTTTTAGATGTGCAGATTTTGCTGTGGACTTGCAGGTAATCTGCAGCAAATGGGATTTATTGTGAATTTTGACTTCTCAATTGCACTGTGGGTAAAATTCACAAATCTATAATCGACCGACAGAAATAAATCGTCATTTGGTGATTCTGAAAATCCTAAACACATGTACATTTTTTTAAATATTTTTTTTAAATTGTGCATTAGATTTGTTCAGATGAGATCCACTATGCTGCTACTGTATTCCACTGCAGATTTCATTCTGCAAAAACTGGACAGTTGATTTACGTAAAAGGGAATATCTCGAGATGAGGCTTAGCGACTGCATCCATTCATCATAATATGTTTCACAAGGAATGTACTGCAAATATCAGTACTCTAAAAGAAGTCTGGATACCTTTCTTGTGAAATATAATCTTGATATTCTTGAGATGAATTATTGATCCAGGCATTTATTTTGATTTATTAAAAGTTAAGACATTTATTTTTCAGTTGGCATGTAACTTGTGGGGTTTTTTTTTGCAACTTTTATTTACTTTTTGTCATAATGGAAAAAAGCAAAAAACTTAATTTGACACTTCCATTTGCTTAACAGGTTGGTCAATTTTCTTCCTATACAGTGAGAAAAAGCAAAATGTGACAAAAGGTTACCAAAAACTTTCCACCCTCCACCCGTGTTCCCATGGATACCAAAATCAAGATTTTCGAAAGTATCGGGAAGCAATTCCTCTTGACTCTTCTGTCACCAACTTTTATGAAAGTGTTTTAAGTTTCCTCCAATAGCTCTGTAAATCAGATGTCAAATACCATGAAGTGCAGCGGACAGGTGCTATAACGTCTTTCATTTCATTTGTGTTTAAGAAGTGGTAATATATTTTTTCAATTTTTTAAGAAGCTGGTGCCATGCTATTATTTACACCTTTAAAAGTGTTCATTCGTTGTTTTTTTTGTTTTTTTTCACAGATATAGCAGCTGCCAATAATACAGCTATATCTCACAATGGTGGTATAGGGGTGCACATAAAAGCAAAGCTGCTCATTTACTTTATTTTGAAGTGATCGCAGTACCCTGATTTGCGTCCAAATTCTTGGTGCTAGAAACAAATCTTTGCGACATGCAAAATCACTTGAAAATTGCTATATCTATACAACAACTGCTCTATTATGGGTATACCTTGGCGATTGGTGGAGCAGCTTAACATACATTTTTTTGCAAAAAAAGTATTAACTAAATACCCTGTATTTTTTTCATTTTTTGACTAGCACTTGCTTATTTACTGTGACTTTTTTACAACAGAATATCTCTCTGCGTTTTTGTGTCTTCAAGTTCTTTGGTGGTGTGATCAGGTTTCTACAGACTTGTTCACTATGCACGTAGCCCATGTGTTTTTGGTTCTATAATTGTTCTCTTGTTTCTACAAGACTGGGGAGTCCACCACTCCTCTGTGGGTCATTGTAGCTGTTCCATCCTGCATGTCCACATGTATATTTTTTCTCTCTGAACCCTGCTTATACAGGTACTATACAGATGATCATATATGGATTATATACATTACATAGGACTGCTCTATTATGGGTATACCTTGGCGATTGGTAGAGCAGCTTATCATACATTTTTTTTGCAAAAAAACGTATTAACTAAATACCCTGCATTTTTTTCATTTTTTGACTAGCACTTGCTTATTTACTGTGACTTTTTTACAACAGAATATTTTTGACCTCTCTGTGCGTTTTTGTGTCTTCAAGTTCTTTGGTGGTGTGAACAGGTTTCTACAGACTTGTCTACAGATTTATCCTGGTTACCATTGCAAAAGTAAAAAAAAAAAAAACAGTACATACTCACATTTCGATGTCTGTCACGTCCCCCGCCGTCAGCTTCCCGCACTGACTGTGACTTTAAGGCGGTCATCTTATATTATGTATGGTGCTGTATGCACTTACTATGGCACTGAGGTAGGGCACATTAGGGCTCTAATTGTAATTAACCCCTTTTGATACAGGTTTTATATGGTTAATATCCTTTGAACATTAATGAGGCCATGTCATTTTCCTCATTTTTTACCAATGTCCTGTGCGCGTCCTTACTCTTGCAATGTTCCATATTGTATGTTAAATTTATTACACATTTCTCTCTTGCACTTTGGATTTTGGCCTAATTTTGGCTATTTGAATGAATAAAATTGTATTTTTCTACATATTTTTGGACCCTTTTGTCACTTTGTTGTGTAGATTTTTGTATATTAGGATAATGATAGGGTGTGAATAGTCCTTTTCGCACACACAGGGACCTGATTGCTCATCAGGATCTGCTGTGATAACATGTGGCTCTGTTCCTTAAGAGTTTTGTAACCACCAGCCAGTACATCATTTGGTGATTCTCCAGCAGCGAGTGCAGCCCCTTTAGAAGAAGGATGCGTCGGGGGGGCAGCAGGTCCAAAGCCCGACAATCATCGGAAAAGAAAACAAGTGTCTTGGAAACGGACTTTCCAACAGATGCACCGTTAATTACAATTCTTAACTTGTCCACCCATGAGCTCAGCACGGCTCACCTGTCTGTCTTGTCTAACGGTCTCAATTTTGGTTTACCGGAGGATTTTGTAATGGTTGATTTCAAAATTGATTTATTTAAAGCAGTAAGGAAAATGCATTTGTTTAAATCTTTTGCTTCCTCCGCAGGTTCTTATAAGGACAAATGTCCAGGTGAGGTTCCTTGCACAGTGGGCCCACTGGGCTTTATGGTAGACTCTGACACTGACAGGGACATGCGAAATTACGTCCATTTGTTACTTAGTCTAACAAATTCGGATGTGACTGGTAGCACTCCACATGTTCCGACTTACGTACCCTTTATGGGGGGAGTACAGTCGACCTATATGCCTCCTGTTACCCCTGGTAATATCATAGACATTTTTGAGAAACAGGTCATGCAAGATGTGGAAGCATTGATTTATCGACAATCATTGTCAAATTTAACTGAGGTAGAGAAACGGGCTTTGATGGATATAAAGCGCTGGGCTGATGTGATCGGCACAGCGGACAAAGGCGGTAATACCGTTTTGTTAACAAAAGAGTATTATATGATGGAAGCCCATAGACAGCTATATAAAATAGAAACTTATTTCAAATTAAAATCTGACCCAACTATTAAATATAAGAATGAGTTACGCTCGCTATTGAGATCATTTGTGGAAGAAGGGGTTTTATCCACAAAGCAGGCTGAAAAATTATTTCCATCTTTTCCAAAAAAAAGTATTGGTACCATGTACCTAAACTACATAAGTCATTGACAGAGCTCCCAGGCCGTCCTATTGTGTCAGGGGTGGGATCATTAACAGAACCCCTATCACGTTACCTTGATTGGCTTTTGCATCCTCTGCTTCCTGATATTCCCTCTTATATACATGATGCTAAGAACTTTTTGGAAGTTCTTAGAAGTTTCACTTAGCAGGAAGCTTTTTCCTTAACCTCAATTGATGTAGAGAGCTTGTATACTCGTATTCCTCAACGCCAAGGGGTTGATGCGGTTAAAGAGGTTCTTTCCTATACCCACACGGACAGTAAAACCATTAGGTTCATTTGTGATGGTTTACATTTTGTTTTGACGCACAATGCTTTCATATTTGATTCCACTTGGTTCCTCCAAATAGAAGGAACCGCTATGGGTACGCCCGTCGCTTATACCCTAGCAAATCTGTATTTGGCGGTGTTTGAAAATCGATACATCTATGCCAGTGATAATCCTTTTCTAAAACATATAAAACTTTATATCAGATTTGTGGATAACATATTTATAGTTTGGGATGGTGATCAAACAACATTCCAATCTTTTGTTGAATATTTGGGGCAGGTTAATGACATGAACATGAAATTTACGTCGGTCTTTGGAGGGTTAAATTTGGAATATTTGGATGTTAGAGTTTGGATCAATAATGGGTCTATACAAATGGAGGTGTTCCGCAAATGCTCGGCTACAAACTCCATTCTACATTATCGCATTATCGCAGAGCACATCCACAATACACAAAAAATTCCCTCCCCTACAGTCAATTTTTAAGAGTTAAGAGGGTTAACAGCAGTCAGGAAGGCTATCAACGCCAATCCCAGGAGCTGTATAAGGCCATGTGCACATGCTGCGGATTCCTATGGGAGGTGGAGCCGCATATTCATGACTGTAATCGGCGGCCCCACGTGACCGCTCATACAGGAAAAGCTGTGGCGAGGACAGGACGCTGCGAGGGAGCCGGGTGAGTATTTTATTAACAGCGAGGGGGGGTCGCACAGGGGGTGGGAGGGGGGTGGGGACAGGGATCTTTATTTTAAACACGAAAAAACAAAAACAAAAGGATTTTTCATATCTTCTTTCAGCACCACGTGGGGGGACAGCGCTTACTGTAGCGCTGTCTCCTGCACGGCATACGGACTGCACACGGACAGCGTCCGTGTGCGGTACATGTTTTACATGGACCCATTGACTTTAATGGGTCCGTGTAATCCGTGCACTCCCATGAACACTGACATGTCTCCGTGTTTTCCAAATGGACACATGGTCCGTGAAAACACGCTGACATGTGCAGAGACACATTGATTTCATTGAGTCTAAGTGAGTCAGTGTCTCCTGTACGTGAGGAAACTGTCACCTCACGTACCGGAGCCACTGACGTGTGAAACCGGCCTCACACAGATTTAGACAAATTTTGAACAATATTTGACCTTTTGTGTACATTAACCCCTTCATGACCCAGCCTATTTTGACCTTAAAGGGACACTGTCACCTGAATTTGGAGGGAACAATCTTCAGCCACGGAGGCAGGGTTTTTGGGATTTTGATTCACCCTTTCCTTACCCGCTGGCTGCATGCTGGCTGCAATATTGGATTGAAGTTCATTCTCTGTCCTCCATAGTACACGCCTGCACAAGGCAAGATTGCCTTGTGCAGGCGTGTACTATGGAGGACAGAGAATGAACTTCAATCCAATTTTGCAGCCAGCATGCAGCCAGCGGGTAAGGAAAGGGTGAATCAAACACCCAAAAACCCCGCCTCCATGGCTGAATATTGTTCCCTCCAAATTCAGGTGACAGTGTCCCTTTAAAGACCTTGCAGTTTTTTGCAATTCTGACCAGTGTCCCTTTATGAGGTAATAACTCAGGAACGCTTCAATGGATCCTAGCGGTTCTGAGATTGTTTTTTCGTGACATATTGGGCTTCATGTTAGTGGTAAATTAAGGTCAATAAATTCTGTGTTTATTTGTGATAAAAACGGAAATTTGGCGAAAATATCGCAATTTTCACATTTTGAATTTTTATTCTGTTAAACCAGAGAGTTATCAGACACAAAATAGTTAATAAATAACATTTCCCACATGTGTACTTTACATCAGCACAATTTTGGAAACAAAATTTTTTTTTGCTAGGAAGTTATAAGGGTTAAAATTTGACCAGCGATTTCTCATTTTTACAACGAAATTTACAAAACCATTTTTTTAGGGACCACCTCACATTTGAAGTCAGATTGAGGGGTCTATATGGCTGAAAATACCCAAAAGTGACACCGTTTTAAAAACTGCACCCCTCAAGGTGCACAAAACCACATTCAAGAAGTTTATTAACCCTTCAGGTGCTTCAAAGCAGCAGAAGCAACATGGAAGGAAAAAATGAACATTTAACTTTTTAGTCACAAAAGTGATCTTTCAGCAACAATTTTTTTATTTTCCCAATGGTAAAAGGAGAAACTGAACCACGAAAGTTGTTGTCCAACTTGTCCTGAGTACGCTGATACTTCATATGTGGGGGTAAACCACTGTTTGGGCGCACGGCAGGGCTTGGAAGGGAAGGAGCGCCATTTGACTTTTTGAATGAAAAATTGGCTGCACTCTTTAGCGGACACCATGTCACATTTGGAGAGCCCCCGTGTGCCTAAAAATTGGAGCTCCCCCACAAGTGACCCCATTTTGGAAACTAGACACCCCAAGGAACTTATCTAGATGCATAGTGAGCACTTTAAAGCCCCAGGTGCTTCACAAATTGATCCGTAAAAATGAAAAAGTACTTTTTTTCACAAAAAAATTCTTTTAGCCTCAATTTTTTCATTTTCACATGGGCAACAGGATAAAATGGATCCTAAAATTTGTTGGGCAAATTCTCCTGAGTACACCAATACTTCACATGTGGGGGTAAACTACTGTTTGGGCACATGGTAAGGCTCGGAAGGGAAGGAGCGCCATTTGACTTTTTGAATGAAAAATTATCTCCATCGTTAGCGGACACCATGTCGCATTTGGAGAGACCCTGTGTGCCTAAACATTGGAGCTCCCTCACAAGTGACCCCATTTTGGAAACTGGACCCCCCAAGGAACTTATCTAGATGCCCAGTGAGCACTTTAAACCCTCAGGTGCTTCACAAATTGATCCGTAAAAATGAAAAAGTACTTTTTTTTTCACAAAACATTTCTTTTCGCCTCAATTTTTTCATTTTCACATGGGCAATAGGATAAAATGGATCTTTAAATTTGTTGGGCAATTTCTCCTGAGTACGCCGATACCTCACATGTGGGGGTAAGGCTACGTTCACATTAGCGTTGCGCCGCCGTGCGTCAGCGACGCAACGCGCGACGCACGCTAAAACGCACGCAAACGCGCGCAAAAACGCGCGCGTTTTGCGACGCGTGCGTCGTTTTCCGACGAAAATCGGACGCACAGAAAATGCTACATGTAGCGTTTCCTTGCGTCCGACGCTAGCGTCGGAAACGACGCACATGGCGAAAAACGCCACCAAAACGACGCACGCGTCCCCTATGTTAAACATAGGGGCGCGTCGCCGCTGCGTCGCCGCTGCGTCGCCGGCGCAACAGCGACGCACATTGGCGGAACGCCAATGTGAACGTAGCCTAAACCACTGTTTGGGCACACGGCAGGGCTCGGAAGGGAAGGCGCGCTTTTTGACTTTTTGAATGGAAAATTAGCTCCAATTGTTAGCGGACACCATGTCGCGTTTGGAGAGCCCCTGTGTGCCTATGCATTGGAGCTCCCCCACAAGTGAACCCATTTTGGAAACTAGACCCCCCAAGGAACTTATCTAGATGTGTGGTGAGCACTTTGAACCCTCAAGTGCTTCACAGAAGTTTATAACGCAGAGCCATGAAAATAAAAAAAAATTTCTTTTCTCAAAAATGATTTTTTAGCCCGCAATTTTTTATTTTCCCAAGGGTAACAGGAGAAATTTGACCCCAATATTTGTTGTCCAGTTTCTCCTGAGTACGGTGATACCCCATATGTGGGGGTAAACTACTGTTTGGGCACATGCCGGGGCTCGGAAGTGAAGTAGTGAAGTTTTGAAATGCAGACTTTGATGGAATGCTCTACGGGCGTCACGTTGCGTTTGCAGAGCCCCTGATGTGGCTAAACAGTAGAAACCCCCACAAGTGACCCCATTTTGGAAACTAGACCCCGAAAGGAACTTATCTAGATGTGAGGTGAGCACTTTGAACCCCCAAGTGCTTCACAGAAGTTTATAACGCAGAGCCGTGAAAATAATAAATACGTTTTCTTTCCTCAAAAATAATTTTTAGCCCAGAATTTTTTATTTTCCCAAGGGTTACAGGAGAAATTGGACCCCAAAAGTTGTTGTCCAGTTTCTCCTAAGTACGCTGATACCCCATGTGTGGGGGTAAACCACTGTTTGGGCACACGTCGGGGCTCAGAAGGGAAGTAGTGACTTTTGAAATGCAGACTTTGATGGAATGGTCTGCGGGCGTCACGTTGCGTTTGCAGAGCCCCTGGTGTGCCTAAACAGTAGAAACCCCCCACAAGTGACCCCATTTTGGAAACTAGACCCCCCAAGGAACTTATCTAGATATGTGGTGAGCACTTTGAACCCCCAAGTGCTTCACAGACGTTTACAAGGCAGAGCGGTGAAAATAAAAAATCATTTTTCTTTCCTCAAAAATGATGTTTTAGCAAGCAATTTTTTATTTTCTCAAGGGTAACAAGAGAAATTGGACCCCAGTAATTGTTGCGCAGTTTGTCCTGACTATGCTGGTACCCCATATGTGGGGGTAAACCACTGTTTGGGCACAAGTCGGGGCTCGGAAGGGAGGGAGCACCATTTGACTTTTTGAATAAAAGATTGGCTGGAATCAATGGTGGCGCCATGTTGCGTTTGGAGACCCCCTGATGTGCCTAAACAGTGGAAACCCCTCAATTCTAACGCCAACACACCCCTAACCCTTATCCCAACTGTAGCCGTAACCCTAACCACAACCCTAACCACAACACACCCCTAACCACAACCCTAACCCCAACACACCCCTAACCCTAACCACAACCCTAATTCCAACCCAACCCTAACCCTAAGGCTATGTGCCCACATTGCGGATTCGTGTGAGATTTTTCCGCACTATTTTTTAAAAATCCGCGGGTAAAGGCACTACGTTTTACGATTTACCGCGGATTTCCAGTGTATTTTGTGCGGATTTCACCTGCGGATTCCTATTGAGGATCAGGTGTAAAACGCTGCGGAATCCACACAAAGAATTGACATGCTGCGGAAAATACAACGCAGCGTTTCCGCGTGGTATTTTCCGCACCATGGGCACAGCGGATTTGGTTTTCCATATGTTTACATGGTACTGTAAACCTGATGGAACACTGCTGCGAATCCGCAGCGGCCAATCCGCTGCGGATCCGCAGCCAAATCCGCACCGTGTGCACATAGCCTAATTCTAAAGGTATGTGCACACGCTGCGGAAAACGCTGCGGATCCGCAGCAGTTTCCCATGAGTTTACATTTCAATGTAAACCTATGGGAAACAAAAATCGCTGTGCACATGCTGTGGAAAAACTGCACGGAAACGCAGCGGTTTACATTCCGCAGTATGTCACTTCTTTCTGCGGATTCCACAGCGGTTTTACAACTGCTCCAATAGAAAATCGCAGTTGTAAAACCGCAGTGAAATGTGCAGAAAAACCGCGGTAAATCGGCCATAAATCCGCAGCGGTTTAGCACTGTGGATTTATCAAATCCGCTGCGGAAAAATCCGCAGAGGACCAGAATACGTGTGCACATACCGAAACCCTAACCCTAACCCTACCCCTAACCCTAATGTTATGACCTAGTGGTCAGGACAATAATGGACCTGGTGGTTAAGAGCACACGGAATGACCTGATAGTTACTGATAATAAGGAAGAGCTCTGGGACGTGGGAACTCTGCTGACCGCAATCCCTAAACCTATCAAACACACTAGAAATAGCCGTGGATTGCGCCTAACGCTCCCTATGCAACTCGGCACAGCCTAAGAAACTAGCTAGCCCTGAAGACAGAAAAATAAAGCCTACCTTGCCTCAGAGAAATTCCCCAAGGAAAAGGCAGCCCCCCACATATAATGACTGTGAGTAAAGATGAAAATACAAACACAGAGATGAAATAGATTTAGCAAAGTGAGGCCCGACTTACTGAACAGACCGAGGATAGGAAAGGTTACTTTGCGGTCAGCACAAAAACCTACAAAAGACCACGCAGAGGGCGCAAAAAGACCCTCCGCACCGACTCACGGTGCGGAGGCGCTCCCTCTGCGTCCCAGAGCTTCCAGCAAGCAAGACAACAAATTAAATAGCAAGCTGGACAGAAAAATAGCAAACCAAAGAAATACAAGCTGGAACTTAGCTTCTGATGGGAAGACAGGTCACAAGAACGATCCAGGAGTGAACAGACCAATACTGGAACATTGACAGGTGGCATGGAGCAAAGATCTAAGTGGAGTTAAATAGAGCAGCAGCTAACGAATTAACCTCGTCACCTGTGGAAGGAAACTCAGAAACACCCACCAGAGGAAGTCCATGGACAGAACCAGCCGAAGTACCATTCATGACCACAGGAGGGAGCCCGACAACAGAATTCACAACACCCTACCCCTAACCCTAGCCCTAACCCTAGCCCTAACCCTACCCCTAACCCTAACCCTAACCCTAGTTCTAACTCCAACCTTAGTGGGAAAAAAAAAAATTCTTTATTTTATTATTGTCCCTACCTATGGGGGACAAAAGGGTGGGGGTCATTTACTGTTTTTTTTTATTTTGATCACTGCGATAGGTTTTATCACAGTGATCAAAATTCACATTGGAACGAATCTGCCGGCCGGCAGATTCGGCGGGTGCACTGCGCATGCGCCCACCATTTTGGAACATGGTGGCGCCCAGGAAAGAAGACAGACGGACCCCGCGAGGCTCGGTAAGTATAAGGGGGGGGGGAGATCAGGGCACGGGGGGGGCATCGGAGCACGGGGGGTGGATCGGAGCATGGGGGGGTGGATCGGTGTGCAGGCGGGTGGATCGGTGTGCGGGGGGGTGGATCGGTGTGCGGGCGGGTGGATCGGTGTGCGGGGGGGGTGGATCGGTGTGCAGGGGGGTGGATTGGAGAACGCGGGGTGGGATTGGAGCACGGGGGAGCGGACAGGAGGATGGGGGAGCGGAGCACAGGACGGAGGGGAGCGGACCACAGATCGGAGGGCTGGGGGGGGGGGGCGATCGGTGGGGTGGGGGGGGGGTACAAAAGTGTTTCCAGCCATGGCCGATGATATTGCAGCATCGGCCATGGCTGGATTGTAATATTTCACCAGTTTTTTAGGTGAAATATTACAAATCGCTCTGATTGGCTGTTGAAAGTGAAACTGCCAATCAGAGCGATCGTGGCCCTAGGCTAAACTACCACTCCCCCTGTCCCTGCAGGCCGGGTGAAATTGGAGTTAACCCTTTCACCCGGCCTGCAGGAGCCCAATCCGGCCATGACGCATATGCTGTGTCACAGGTCGGATTGGCACGGGTTTTCATGACACATATGGGGTTAAAAAAGTCTTAGATCTTTGAGTTCAGCTCATGTAAAATGGGAGCAAAAACTAAAGTGCTGCATTTATATTTTTACTCACTGTAGATCAGGAGAAGTTAGAGTTTTTGGGAAATTTTTTTGCTTACTGAAACATATGTACTTTTGGCTAAAAATCTTTTTTTTTTTTTTAATTGGTGGTGGCAGCAGGCTGGTATTTTTAAGCTGGGAAGGCAGAGTAACCAGAAACCTTCACAGTCTGATAATATAAGCCTCCAGCTGTCTGCTTTACCTTTGCTGGTTATAAAAAATAGACAGATGAAAGAGTTATAAACTCTGTCAGTGGTTAACTCATTCTGCAGCCAGCAATAGACACTGTAAAGACCATGTTCACACATTCAGTATTTGGTTAGTATTTTACGTCAGTATTTGTAAGCCAAAACTAGGAGTGGGTGAAAAATTCAGAAGTGGTGACGTGTTTCTATTTTCTATATATTTTTCCTCTGATTGTTCCACCCCTGATTTTGGCTTTCAAATACTGATGTAAAATTCTGACCAAATACTGATGTTTGAATGTGGCCTAAAACAGGAGCAGAACTTGGTGGCCAATTTTCTTGATTGGCCGGTTGGTCTCTTGGATCATTATTAGGTAATTAAAATTGCTTCTTTTTTCACCTGGCCGACAATGGGGCTATGTAATGTTAGATTTTATGTGTAAAGTTTACACTGTCATCTCAATCAGTTGTTGGTTTGGATTTAGTTCAAACATTTCATTAAAATATTAGAAGCCACAATAGTTTCCTGTTGTTTTGTCAGTAGTTATTGTTAATATATTATTAAATAACTCGTGATGCATTTTTAATAGCTTGTTTTTCCCACATTGTATAAAAATGAAGTGCTTCCAGCTGCGGGATCATTTTTTTCTAAGTTTTATTTCCTTTAAAAGAAAATATTCTTTATTTCTTATTTGGTGCATAACATATTAAACACAAATCAACCACAATGTTGAGCTAACAGCAATAAACATATAAATGAAGGAATAATTTGAATACAGCATATAATATCTAAGTAAAATGAAAACCAACCAGCAGGACCCTCCTTAACTATTATGCCTTCATAGGGATCTTCCATTCAAAGATTGCTTTAATGTACTAGATAAAGCATATTTAAGAAAATTAAGATCCGTGCGCCTTCTTTTTCACAGTTTAACCCCTTAATAACAGCCAATACGTCTTTTAACTGACCTGAGATATAAGAGAATAGCCTCTCCATACAGGTGACAATCCAGTAGCTGTCAGCTGTCCACTATAGCTGACAACTTGCTGTATCACCCACGATCAGTGTTTGCACCGTCCAAATCTGTTTAACCCCTTAGATCCTGCTGTCAATAGTGACTACATCATTATAAATGGTTAACAGAGTGTGGGGGCTTCTTCTTTATCCCAATTGGTGCCCTCAGATCATGATTTTGTGGTCCTGATGTTTGCCATGGCAATTCACGACCAAATAGCGGCCTTAGAGTCTGTCGGCTGTAGTAATCTGTTTAGAAGTTAGCGACATTTAGGTGGTAAAAATACACATTTTTATTTCTGTCATGCCACTTTGCATTAATTCCTGAAAAGCACCTGAAGGGTTAACAACCTACCCGACAGCAGTTTTCAATATGTCAGGAGGTGCTGTTTTTAAAATGGTATCACGTTTGGGGGTTTCCCAATATATGGAACCCCTAAAGGCACTTCAAATATGGATAAGTCCTAAAAAAAAAAATTTTTTACATTTTCTTGAAAAAATGAAAAATTACTGCTACATTTTTAAACCTCCTAAAATGCTAACAAAATAAAATAACATTTTACAAATGATGCTGATGTAAAGCAGACATGTGGGAAAGGTTATTTATTAATGTTTTGCTGTGGTATGACTATCTAGATTAAAGGGATAATCATCCAAAGTTTAAAAATTGCTATTTTTTAACATTTTTCTCAAATTTCTGATATTTTTTTTTATAAATAAACACAAAATATATCAACCTAAATTTACCATTATCATAAAGTATAATGTGTCCTGAAAAAAACAGTCTCAAAATCACTGGGATTTGTTGAAGCGTTCCAGAGTTATTACCACATAAAGTGACACTGGTCAGATTTCGAAAATTTGTCTCTGTCACTAAGGGGTTAACAGCTACAGTATTTAGGCTCTCTTGCTGTGTTCTGGTCCCCTGATTTGACCCTGCAATGCATACACATTGTGTCTAAGAATTTGCTATCTGGGCAAGGGTGAAACAACAATAGGTGCAGGGGTTGCATTTGCACTGGGGCTCTGAAGCCTAAGGGGCTCAAAAAGTTCCTTTGTTTTATAAGAAAAGACCAATACTATTAGGGTATGTTTACACTGGGCGTTTTTTTTTTTCTGCAGCAACACCTGGTTTCTTGGCAGGAAAGAAGCTGAGGCAAAAACGCATGTTTTGAGGCTTTTTTTGTTGCAGTTTTGGTGCGTTTTTTCATGCGTTTTGGGGGCTAACTTGTGTCTTTTTGTGAATGCTAATAAAGTTGAGTGCTCAGAGAAAAAAAATACTTATAGTCTTATAGACACCTTTCCATTACTAATCTGTGGGCTTGATGTCACTGGACAATACAAAGGTGACATCAACCCTACAAATATGAACCCCACTTGCCATAGATACAGGGCAAGTGGGAAGAGCAAGGCAAAGTGCCAGAATTGGTGCATCTAACAGATGTGCCTATTCTGGGCTCCTGTGGGCTGCTATTTCTAGGCTGTGAAGACAATATCCATGGCCCCTTATCAGCCTGAGAATGCCAGCCCCCAGCTGTCTGCTTAAGCAAGGCTGGTTGTCAAAAATGGGGAGGACCCCACTCCGTTTTTAAAAATTATTTATTTAAATTATTTAAAAAACAGCGTGGGGACACCTCTGTTCTTGATAACCAGGCTTGCTAACGGAGACAGCTGAGGGTTGCAGCCCCCCAGCTGGGAGTTTTACCTGGCTGGTTATCAAAAATATGGAGGAACCCACTTTGATTATTCATTTACAGCGCAGGAGCGGCTGATGAATACACCTATCAGTCGCTCCTGCTCTCACTATTATTAGAGGTAGCAGGTGTCGGATGATGGGAGCGGTAGTCTCATCAGCTGACACCAGTGACTGGAGGTAAACCGTACACCTCTGGTCACATCTGCGCTCACGCTGTATTTTGACAGCGTGGGAACCACGGCTCTCTGACCAGTGGGGATGGTTTCACTGCCGATCAGAAGCAGTGTTTGCTTCGCTGTCATGCATATGACAGCATGTCAAATACTGTATTGTCGGTCCTCCCATCAAGTGAATGGGGTTCGGGTCCGATCTGCTGGATGACAGGCTGTATAGATGCATCGTGCAACCATGCTGCCTGTCATCTAGATGTAGCGGAGCTGACTGTGAAGTCACATCCTGCTGTCCTTGACTGTTTTTCAGCAAATACACTGCAAAAAAAGTCAACCTGCGTATTTGCAGTGTTTTTTCACTATCCATTCAAGTCAATGGGTAAAAAACACTGCGAACACACTGAAAAACACTGAAAGAACTGACATGCTCTGTGTAAAAAAAGTTGCAAATCACAAAATTCTGCTGACAAATAAAACAATGTGTGTGCATTAGATTTCTGAAATCTCATAGGCTTTGCTAGTACTATAAAAAGAAGCTGAAAATTAGCATACAAAAGCAGCAAAAGCCAAGTGTGAACATACCCTTAAAGGGAACCTGTCACCTGAATTTGGCGGGACTGGTTTTGGGTCATATGGGCGGAGTTTTCAGGTGTTTGATTCACCCTTTCCTTACCCGCTGGCTGCATGCTGGCTGCAATATTGGATTGAAGTTCATTCTCTGTCCTCTGTAGTACACGCCTGCACAAGGCAAGATTGCTTTGCGCAGGCGTGTACTATGGAGGACAGAGAATGAACTTCAATCCAATATTGCAGCCAGCGGGTAAGGAAAGGGTGAATCAAACACCCGAAAACTCCACCCATATGACCCAAAACCAGTCCCGCCAAATTCAGGTGACAGAGTCCCTTTAAAGAAATGCTGCAATTAGAGACCCTGTTGAAGCTTTTGCGTTGGGACTCATGAGCTTCAAGTTACGCCACAGTACCTGGCTTTCTTATAGTTTTTAAAGACAGAAGAGGCTCCCTTCAGTATATGAGCTCAATTGCTTTCCAATGTCTTATCTTATATCAATCTAACAATCCTCCAGTAATTTTTAATCATTCTTATTAGATCAATTGCCTACATGCAAGCTAAGAGAGAGAAGAAGCTGATTTTACAGTGGTCACAAATTACAAATAGAATACTGCTAGCTGGTCATTGAGAGGTGGACATCAATATCAGAGGCCACTTGCAAAAACAGTTCTGTTGAACAGCTCAACATAGAGCAACCCCCTTATATCACTAATCCAATACAGTAATAAGTGTGTGCCATTACTATGATGACAGTGTCCTCCAGAAGTGTATCTAGGTTTTCTGGCACCCAGGGCAAGAATTCTGTTTGGCGCCCCCGCTCCACCCCCAACCCAAGCACATATGCGATTTTCACACTTAGTCAAGTACCGAGGAGCTGCTCTCCCTAATGCTCTTAATGTTCAGTGAAAAACTGAGAGAAGCAGGAAGAGAAGCTCATTGTCACAGGACCATAAGTATGAAAATCGCATATGAGTGAAGTGTCCATGTGACGACTACTGGACCCTGCAGAGCTGAATCCTGACATTGTAGGCTACTGAATTCTCACAACAAATGCATTGCACACTTTTATGATTCTCCTTTGCTGGTGGCAAGAGAGGACAGTCATGTCAGCACAGACAAACAATTTGTATCCTTCTGGTCACATTCCCACTAGACGTATCTGGCCTTGCTCAGTTCATTTTCATTGAGTGAGGCCACACATGTCTAGTCAGCTTGTGACCACATGCATGTAAATCGCCGGCAGGAGAGAATCCTAACAGCATGCAGTGAGCACTGTGAGAATTCAGAAGTCTGCAGTCACAAATAATGACTGCAGCTTTATCCCAAACCTGGATAATCCTTTTAATGCTCCTAACATACCGTATATACTCGAGTATAAGCCAATCCAAGTATAAGCAAACTCCCTCATTTTGCCACAAAAAACTGGGAAAACTTAATGACTCGAGTATAAGTCTAGGGCGGGAAATGCAGCAGCTACTGGTAAATTTCAAAAATAAAAATAGATACCAATACAAGTAAAATTAATAGAGACATCAGTAGGTTAAGTGTTTTTGAATATCCATATTGAATCAGGAGCCCCATATAATGCTCCATAAAGTTCATGATGGGCTCCATAAGATGCTCCATGCAAAATACACCACATATAATGCTCCATAAAGTTCATGATTGTTGGGGCTAGCGGAACGCACCAAATAATAAGACAGATGGAGTAAGGTGCGTTCGCAGCCCGGGGTCCACCGTGCAGAGATGGAACCTGCTGCCAAGTAATGATGGACTATATGGCAGTACAATATGAATACACACACGGGTTAACTTCACCCTGTGTGAACGAAGCGAACCCTGTTGCGTCACAGGACCGCGGTACCGCACCAAAAGCGCAAGCAAGGAGTCTTGGAACTCAATCCCAAGACACAGGATTTGAGTACATATAGACCTCATGCGCTCGACACCGCTACTGAGGTGTCAGAGTGACTGAAATAATTATAATAAAGAAGCACGAGAGTGCATGCGGTGCCGCACTGGCGAACGCCACTAACCACCCAGGTTGGGTCAAGAAAGCGCTGTGAAAGTGCACGGCGCCGCACTGGCGGTCACAGCAATTAGAGGCTGTAATGTGTGTAACGTGGAGAAGAATAGGAGACCGCAGCGGAGATGGTTCGAGATTCCCCCTGTGCAGAAGTGGGAACTCGACAGCTAACATTACCCCCCCTCCTAGGGCCCCCCTCCTTGGACCTCGCTATGCTCGAAGGCAGCAATGAGCTGTGGAACTCGAATGTTTTCAGCAGGCTCCCAGGACCTGTCCTCTGGGCCATAACCCTTCCAATCCACCAAATAGAATTTTTTGCCACGTACCACCTTGCACCCCAAAATAGCGTTCACCTCGCAATTGTCCGTAGACGAACCCGATGTCCCAGCAGATGACTCGGAAAACCGGGACATGTATACGGGTTTCAAGAGGGACACATGAAAGGTGTCGGTGATACCCAAGCGTGGAGGAAGAGCCAGACGGTAGACCACAGGGTTAACCTGTTTGAGGACCTTAAAGGGACCCAAGTAGCGAGGTGCAAACTTAGTGGACTCAACACGCAGCCTGATGTTACGGGCGGAGAGCCACACTAAGTCGTCAGGAGCAAAGGTCGGAGCGGGGCGCCGATGTGCATCGGCGGAGGACCTCATTCTCTCCTTGGAGGCCCGAATGGCATCCTGAGTGTGGTCCCAAATGTCCCGTGCCTCCACAGCCCAGTCTGCCACCCTGGAGTCGGCGGAAGACACAGGCATGTGCACAGGAACACGCGGATGCTGGACGTAATTTAGGAGGAATGGAGTCTGACCGGTGGAGTCGGCTACGGCGTTGTTAAGCACAAACTCTGCCCACGGTAGCAAGGATGCCCAGTCATCCTGCCTGGCAGAAACAAAATGTCGTAAATATGTGACCAGGGTCTGGTTGGCCCTCTCTACCAACCCATTCATCTCGGGATGATATGCCGAAGAGAGATTCAACTCAATACTGAATAGACGACAAAGCTCTCTCCAGAATCGAGACGCAAACTGGGGACCCTTGTCACTAACAATTTTGTCTGGCATACTGTGTAGGCAAAAGATATGTTTGATGAACAACACTGCCAAAGCCCGTGCAGAAGGTAGCCGAGGAAGAGGCACCAAGTGCACCATTTTGGAAAAATGGTCGGTGATCACCCAGATAATGGTGCAGTTACAAGACTTGGGTAAGCCCACCACAAAGTCCATCCCGACCATCTCCCAGGGCCTGTCCGCCACCGGCAGAGGGTAAAGCAAACAAGATGGCTGTTGCCGAGGGGACTTGTTCTTGGCGCAAGAGACACACGCCCGAACATATTCTGCGACATCACGAGCCATATGCGGCCACCAGTATGTTCTCACCAGTAACTCAGATGTCCTTTTGGAACCAAAATGTCCACCCACCCTGGACGAGTGTGCCCAAGAGAGAACCTCCGGTCGCAAACTGGATGGTACAAAAGTCTTGCCTGGAGGCACAGACTCTAGCGAAACCGGGGCCACAGTTCTCAAGCTCTCGGTGGGGACAATAAGCCGAGGCTCCTCTTCCTCTTCCACAGATGACACAACGAAGCGAGAGAGAGCATCGGCCCGAATGTTCTTCTCCCCAGAAAGGAAATGGAGGGTGAAATGAAACCGAGAGAAGAACAAGGACCATCTGGCCTGGCGATAATTCAACCGCTGGGCTGTCTGAAGATACACCAAATTTTTATGGTCTGTGAAGACTTGGAAGGGAAAACGAGCTCCCTCCAAGAGATGTCTCCACTTGGAGAAAGCCAACTTCATGGCTAGCAACTCCCTGTCCCCGATGTAATAATTCCTCTCTGCTGGTGAGAAGGTCTTAGAAAAGAAGAAGCAAGGATGCTTCCGACCTTGAGCATCCTTTTGGAAGAGGACTGCTCCAGCACCAACAGAAGAGGCATCCACCTCCATGATAAATGGCTTATCTACATCGGGGCGATGTAGGATGGGAGCGCTAGTGAAGTGTGACTTTATGGAGTTAAAGGCCTTGGAGACCTCCTCAGACCACAATTTGGGATTTGCCCCCTTCTTGGTGAGGGCAACCAAGGGAGCTACCAAAGTTGAGAAGTGTGGAATGAACTGGCGATAATAATTAATGAACCCCATGAAGTGCTGCACCGCTTTGAGAGAATGGGGTTCCTGCCAGTCCATCACAGCCTGTAAGTTGGCAGGATCCATAGCCAATCCCTGGGCAGAGATGATATAGCCTAGGAAAGGTAAGGACTCCTGCTCGAACATACACTTCTCCAACTTGGCATAGAGGGAGTTTGCCTGTAGAAGGTCGAAGACTTTGCAAACATCTCTCCGGTAGGAGTCAATATCTGGAGAGTAGATGAGAATATCATCCAGATAGACTATGACCGAGGTGGAGAGCATATCCCGAAACATGTCATTCACAAAGTTTTGGAAAACGGTTGGGGCATTACAGAGCCCGAAGGGCATTACCAGATATTCATAGTGCCCATCCCTGGTGTTAAAAGCCGTCTTCCATTCATCCCCCTCACGGATGCGAATCAGGTTGTAAGCACCCCGCAGATCTAACTTAGTAAATACCCTTGCTCCCCGAAGCCTATCGAAGAGCTCAGATATCAAGGGCAAAGGATACTTATTCTTAACGGTCATGGCGTTAATGCATGGACGCAATTCCCCATTCTTCTTCTGCACGAAGAAGAACCCTGCCCAAGCAGGTGACACTGACTTCCTAATGAATCCTCTTGCCAGATTTTCCTGGATGTACTGTGACATTGCCTCTGTCTCCGGGAGAGATAACGGGTAGACTTGACCCCGGGGAGGCTCAGAACCAGGCAAGAGATCAATAGGACAGTCATAGGGGCGATGGGGCGGAAGAGTCTCCGTCGCCTTTTTGGAGAACACATCTGCATAAGACCAATACTGCTTGGGGAGAGAGGATAAATCTGCGGGTACCTCTGTAGTAGCAACCTGAATGCACTCCCTGTGACACCTACCCCCACAAGATTCACCCCATCCCAGAATTCTGCCTGAGGACCACTCGATATGAGGAGAGTGGTACCATAGCCAAGGTATCCCCAATAGAACCTCATCTATTCCCTCAGGAATGACGAGCAGAGAAATAATCTCCTGATGGAATGGCGACATGGACAGAGTAAAAGGGATGGTTTGGTGTGTTATCTGTGAGGGCAGTGTCGACCCATTCACCACTCGTACCGTTACTGGTTGAGCTAGCATAACCAGGGGTATTGCGTGATGTTGGGCGAAGGCAGAAGACATAAAATTACCCTCCGCCCCAGAATCCACGCAGAGCTCTACCGAGTGGGAGAATGAGCCTATAGTAATTGTCCCCTTAAAGGACAATTTGGAGGCAAACGTCGCCGTGTCTAGTGTACCTCCACCAACTACCACTAGACGCTGACGTTTCCTCGACCGCTGAGGACATCTGGTGGCAAGATGCCCTGACTGCTGGCAAACATGAGAGACCTTGAGTGCATAAGCGGTCCGGGACCTAGATCCCGCTCATGACACTTCCATGGCCTCATGTGACTCAGGAACCTGGACCGGAGATTCCAGCAGTTTGGCGAAGGTGGGAGCCAACCGGAACCTCTGCCTACACTGGGCTCGCTCCAACCTCCGCTCGTTAAAACGGAGGTCAATTTGAGTAGAGACAGCTATTATCTCCTCCAGTGTGGCAGGAATCTCCCTAGTGGCCAGAGCGTCCTTAACGTGATCAGCCAGGCCCCTCCAAAATATGGGAATAAGGGCTTTATCCGACCACTCCAGCTCAGAAGCTAAAGTGCGGAAGTGGACAGCAAAATGGCTGACCAAGGACTCACCCTGAGTCAGTGCCAGCAGTTGGAGCGCCGTGTCATGGGTGAATTGAGGTCCTAAAAAGATCTGTTTCAGTGTGCTCAGAAACAGCGGAGCACTCTGCACCGCATGATCGCCACGCTCCCACAGCGGCGTAGCCCACTCCAACGCCCTGTCCGACAAGAGAGACACAACAAATCCCACCTTAGCCCACTCTGTAGGAAAACGTGCAGCCAGGAGCTCAAGGTGAATAGAGCACTGACTCACGAATCCCCTACAAGATTTGCTATCACCAGAAAATTGTTCTGGCAGCGGGAGGCGAGATAATGTCGGAACAGGGGTGGCAGTGGACAAGGTTGCTGCAGCCACGCCAGCAGCCTGTACAGCAACTGCGGTAACATCCACAGCTGAGGTTGAGCTCTCGAGAGCCGCCAACCTACCCTCCAGCTGCTGGATATACCGCAAAGATTGCTGTTTGTCCGTCATTACTAGCCAGACCCTGGCGCTAGTTTAATGTTAGGGCTAGCGGAATGCACCAATTAACAAGACAGATGGAGTAAGGTGCGTTCACAGCCCGGGGTCCACCCTGCAGAGATGGAACCTGCTGCCAAGTAATGACGGACTATATGGCGGTACAATATGAATACACACACGGGTTAACCTCACCCTGTGTGAAGGAAGCGAAGCCTGTTGTGTCACAGGACCGCGGTACCGCACCAAAAGCGCAAGCAAGGAGTCTTAGAACTCAATCCCAAGACACAGGATTTGAGTACATATAGACCTCATGCGCTCGACACCGCTACTAAGGTGTCAGAGTGACTGAAATAATTATAATAAAGAAGCACGAGAGTGCATGCAGTGCCGCGCTGGCGAACGCCACTAACCACCCAGGCTTGGGTCAGGAAAGCGATGTGAAAGCGCACGGCGCCGCACTGGCAGTCACAGCAATTAGAGGCTGTAATGTGTGTAACGTGCTGATGGTTAAGTCGGGCGCTGGGTAGCAATCATCCACCTTCTGTGAGCAGTCATACAATAGGGAGGGGATTTTAAAGAACGACTTTCATCTATCGACATACATCCATCAACACACACACATTATCAAGACTATACTAGCGCATGGCCATGCGGCCATGCGAGCCCTAAATAGTTGCAGCACGTTTAGGACCTTCAGAGAAGGACCAATGGAGTTGCTGCAGTACCTGAGCATGTGACCCCAGATCTCCACTGAGAGATCTCACTCTGGGCAGGCTCAGAACGCGAAAAGCAGGACTTAGTCCCAAAAGCGTCTGATCGACGCTGCCCAGTACTGACTACAATGGCAGAAGCAGGAAATGCAGCAGAGTGAGACTGAGCAAGACGCTGGGACCGACGTGTCCGCTGAGCAGACTCCACTGCGGCTGGAGAAGAATGGGAGACCGCAGCGGAGATGGTTCGAGATTCCCCCTGTGCAGAAGCAAGAACTCGACACCTAACAATGATGGGCCCATATAATGCTCCATAAAGTTCATGATGGGTCCATACAATGCTCCATAAAGTTCATGCTGGGCCCATATAATGCTCCATAAAGTTGATTATGGCCCCATAAAGATGGTCCATAGAAAATATGCCCCATATAATGCTGCATAAAGGTTGATTATGGCCCCATAAGATGCTCCATAGAAAATATGCCCCATATAATGCTGCATAAAAGTTGATTATGGCCCCATAAGATGCTCCGTAGAAAATATGCCTCATGTAATGCTGCATAAAAGTTGATTATGGCCCCATAAGATGCTCCACAGAAAATATGCCACATGTAATGCAGCATAAAGGTTGATAATGGTCCCATAAGATGCTCCATAGAAAATTTGCCCCATATAATGCTGCATAAAAGTTGATTATGGCCCTATAAGATGCTCCATAGAAAATATGCCACATGTAATGCTGCATAAAGGTTGATAATGGCCCCATAAGATGCTCCATAGAAAATTTGCCCCATATAATGCTGCATAAAAGTTGATTATGGCCCTATAAGATGCTCTACAGAAAATATGCCACATGTAATGCAGCATAAAGGTTGATTATGGCCCCATAAGATGCTCCATAGAAAAATATGCCACATGTAATGCTGCATAAAAGTTATGGCCCCATAAGATGCAGTTTATGCTGATATGATTAACTGTACAGTATATATACTGCTGCTGCTGCAAAAAAAAAAAGTCATACTCACCTCTCGTCGCTGCCCGCTGCTCCTCAGCATCCTGTCTCTCCACAGTGACTGTTCCAGCAGAGGGTGCACAATGACACATCATCGCGCCATCTGACCTGAACGTCACAGTCAGAGGACGTGGAAGACGGAGCCTGGCAGTGGAACGGGCACAGGTGAATATCAGAATGCTCACCCTCCCCGTTATACTCACTTGCTCCCGGCGCGGTCCCTGCTTCTCACTGACAGATGGTCTCCCGGCGCCAGCATCTTCTTCCAGTGTTGAGCGGTCACTGGTACCGCTCATTAAAATAATGAATATGCGCTCCACCCCTATGGGAGTGGAGTCACTTCCATTTTCATTACTTTAATGAGCGATACAATGAGTATCGTTTGACAGCTGCCACTCCCCCTGCCTCTCCCCCAACAACCCCCTGGGACAATGACTCGAGAGTGGCACTTTCAGCCTAAAAAATAGGCTGAAAATCTTGGCTTATACTCAATTATATATGGTAAATAAAAACATGAGAATTAGTCAGTATCACAAATAACATTTGCATCCAGGTACCTTATAGATGACATTGTCTCTGGAGTTGTTCTCCTTCTTTTCTTCAACTTGTCCATACCTCATGATGAGTTTTCTCATGCACTGCCCATATCTGCAGACTTCCATCTTCTCCGGTCTTCTGCAGGAAATCTCCACATGATGCCCTTAAAGATAGCAGTGTCATTATAATGCTCCTGAATAAAAATATCTGCCCTATGCTGAGCCCCTGAATAAACAATTGCCCTTCACTATATTGTCTGCACAATATTTGAGCCCACACTGTCCTTCTTATGGTACATGCCCTCCACACTGTCCTCTCCTTTCCATACTGGAACCCCTCTTCACACTGTCCTCTCACACTATGTCCTCCCTATAGAGCCCAGTCTCTATACTGTACCTTCTCATCACAATCTCCCTCCTTGGTATACTGTCCCCTCCTGGTTCTACCCTTACAATGCCCCCCGTTCTACGACCCCACTATTCAGGCTCTATTCAGGCTCTATTCTGTGCCAACTCACTTTCCCCCCCCATACTATCTCCTCACACTATTTCCCTCCCTCTTCACACTTTCTCCTCTCACATCCCCCAGTTCATCATACTGTCTCCTCATATATTTACCCTCTCAGTATCTATACTGCCTGTTCACACATACCCCCGACTCCACATACTGTGTCTGCACACATGCCATCACCCTCACTCCCCATACTGTGTCCACATACATTTTTCCCATCGCACTCATACTGTGTCAGCATACATTCACTTGTTCACTTCCCATATTATCTGCATCATCCCCTCACTCAGCATACTGCATTTTCACCCATCCCCCATACTGTTTCATCATACATGCCACCCATTCCCCCATGCTGTTTCCTCATCCATGCAACCGATTTACCCGTACTGTTTCCTTATACATGCATCCCATACTGTTTCCTTGTCCATTCCCCCATTCCCCTATACGGTTTCCTCATACATGCCCTGCATCTCCCCCGTTGCTCCTCATTTTGTGTCCTCAAATCTCCCCCACACATTAAATCTCCCCATCTCCACTCCAAATCTCTCCAAACACATTAAATCTCCCCCCTCCCACATGCACTCAATCTTTGGTGTCTTTAGCTCCACTGGAGCACTTACCACCAATGTGCACCTCTGCAGAGCGGTAAGTGACATCAGCAGCGTGTTCACATGACCTGAGATGTGAGTACATTTGATAACTGGGAGTTGGTGCACTGCAGCTTCTTGTGCTGATTGTCAGCTTGACAGCCGACCCAGAGAACGGCCGACTCCCAATTCGGGGGGGCGGCAGAATGCATCCACCGGGGTGGACACTATGGACCACAGAATTAGGCGGCCCGTCTGTGCCCCTCTGCCGGCTGCACCCTGGGCACATGCCCTGGCTGACACTCCCTAGATACGCCTCTGGTGCCCTCCCTTACCTATTGGGCCCTTGCACAGATTGACAGGTTGCACATATATGGCCATCTCTGTGGTCATAGAATTGACAATATTTTGAAGAAACAGTATCAATAAAACAAAGGGGAACCACAGAGGCATTTTCATATGGCAAAATCTTTTCCACCGCTATTACCATTTTAGGAGATAAAATTGAATAGAACCCTAATGTCATTTATCTCGTGCCAACATTATGGGGATCTGTGGAAATGCATATCCTAACATAGGGGCCGACACAGACAGTAGAGGAGCCCTGTGCAAGAACTTTTTGTGGGATCTTTGCAATCCCATAGCTCAACCTCAGAGCTTGTGTCCGGACCACAACCATTTAAATTGGACAAGTGCTATTCCTAGTTTTGATGGTTAGCAATTGTACCTATGTTATTCTACTGGGCTGTGCACATATCTGACTTTTTCTTTGGATCGAGTGGTTTTCTCTCCACCTCTATGAAAATCGGATCCCTCTTATCAAATTCTAAGTGTGATTAGCATAATCAGACCATTTTTCTCACGTGGGGAGAAAACCGGTTGTCCCTACCTGCCCTAAGGCACAATTCTACCTGCTTTGGAGGTAGCAGCAGGCCACCTTAACTCTTAAGTCCTGTGCATCTGCACAGTTTGCACAAATGGTATGTCTGCCACTGGCCTATAAAAGGTTTTGGGGAAAGTAAAACACAAACTTCCCATATTTCCTTCTTCTATTGGAAACCCAAAATAGCATCTATAGTATGCACCATGTTTTAAGTTAGAGGATATTCAGTCCAGCTTGTTGGAGGTGTTTAAGGGGATGTCTAAATAAAATAAGGGTCTGTTGTTCTGATTGATGCTGTTGTCCACATGATAATTAATCTAATTGAAATTCTGTTCTCCTTTTTACTTAATATGAATTGATTCTGTTCAGCAACAAGCCAAGTTAGATGAATCCATAATTCACTGCAGTCTCATCATTAAGAGACTGACTTTTCATGAAATTCATGTTAGAAAAGAAAATGGACTACAGATGTAATGGAATGGAAAAAATATTCTCATAGGCGAGTTGCGAACCTGATGATATGCAATTTTATGATGGATCTTAGCATTGACTATGCAACAGAATTCTGAAAATCAATTATGAAAACCTGTGCATAGGTGTCTTTGCAGCAAAGTATCAAATCAGTTTCCTGGAAGCTTAAAAAATGCAGGCAATGATCAGCCATAAATGTTGATTGTAACTGATCATGAAGTTTAGTCACAGGGGACCTGTCACGGCTCCAGACATGTATGCTTTAGTAACTACTTGTATGAACCATAAAATTAGAATTCTGAAACACCTTTTCTTATAAATCTGATTAGTGGCAATTCCTCCCTTATTCTTAGTAGAAATAAATGAATTAATTTACATCTGGGTTGTGCCACTCTCCATATTAAAGGGGCGTGTCTGACACTGGCAGTAGTGATTGGGCAGTGAGATAGCGCTAGGGACGCATACTCAACTGGTGACACCTGATTGTCAATTTATTAATACATGGACAGCACAGGACAGAGATCTAAGAAAAATGCTCCAAAATTGTTTTTATTGAGGAAAATACAATTATATACTAAAATAGACAGGTCCTATTTAAAAATTGTGCATATTAAAAAGAGTTTGTCAGAACAATCAGCACAGAATAACTGATCAAATCAAGTACAGGCGCTCGGTGCATCACTGTGCGGCCACACATATAAGTACACCTTCCCACCTACTTATTTTTGCTCTGTCTCCACCCTCATTCCTTCATCTTTGATTGACAGCTCTGGCTTGATAGAGCAAAAGAAGGGCAGAGAAAGATAGAAAACAAGCAGGTAAAGGTGCACTTAAATGTTGGGCCTCGTCATGATGTCCCGAGTGCCTGTACTTCGTCTGAACAGTTATTGTGTGCTGACAAAGCCCGTTTAAAGGGACGCTATCAGCAGACAATGGCTAGTTAAACTAAGTACAGGCGCTCGGTGCACCCTTGTCGGGGCCAAACATTTAAGTGCACCTTCCCACCTACTTGTTTTCCATCTATCTCCGCCTCCCCACCCACCTCTTCTTTTTATCAGTCCTGCAACAGAAAAACTCAGAAAAACTGAAGAAGTGGTTTTATCTTAATGTGACACTTTATGAGAAATCACCCAGTTGGCTTCCTTGGGTTTTTTAGCATCTGATATAACAGAGAAAAAACACTTACAAAACATCTATGACGTACAGCAGGGAAAATAATTATTTGATGCACTGCTGATTCTGCAGGCTTTCCCACCTACAAAGAATGGAGAGTGTATGATTTTGAAATAATTAAATTGCATTTTATTGCATGAAATAAGTATTTCATCACCTACCAACCAGCAAGAATTCTGGCTTTCACAGTCTTGTTAGTTTTTCTTTAGGAAGCCCTCCTACTCTGCACTCGTTACCTGTATTTATTGCAGGCTTGACTTGCTACCTGTCCTGTATTTTATTATTTTAACCCCTTCTTGCCCTCAAAAGAAAACATCAAAATGGCAGCCAGTTGGTTGCTCTTTTGATGGATTAGTGCAAATCAAATAATGGAAATTTTGGATTCGCCATTCCTCTGGACAAAGACTATGGACTGAAAATGATGCTGTGAGATCTGTACATAATACTTTCCTGTCACAATGGTTATGCCAAAGGCACTTTGTGGTATTGTTGTGAATAAGCTGAAGACTAAAATAATGAGGCAAGTTTATTGTCATCGATATTTCATATTGGGATTCTCATAAATGACGTCAGATTGGTTAGGGAGTAAAGACCCTGATATATTCCTGTTAAATGTTGGTCCCAAACAAAAGTTTGATTTAAAAAAAAAGGACAAATATAAAACAAATTGTGATCTTCACTCCAATGTGCAATTTATATGTGTTCTAATTTGCATATGAAAAAAGTTTGTAGGGGAAAAGTAAGGAGGTCACTACTGGAGCATATAATTGAATATATTATACCATACTATTGCATCTAAACTCCATTTCCTACTTTAAGCCTCTGTCCTGATTAATGGGTTCAATCATTGACAAGCGCCATAGAAATGAGACCACAGTGAGTTATGAATTGATCCAAACAATCAATTTAATCTCCATCCGAAATGCAAAGCTGACTGTGCCATCTGCATCTAGTATTAATACGGGACTTTCACAGCAAATATTTAGAAATATAGAGATCAGCAGAGTGAAGTTTAGCTTTTGTATAATTTTTCATTCCTGAATGCAAATTTATAACATTTGTTCAGTGTCTGCAGTTCCTGTATTTTCGATTCTATTTTATGGCTCTAAAGTTCATGGAAGAATCAGAATTCCGCAAACAGAATCTGCAGAATCTGTTATAAGCCACCTCTTCTCCCTGCATTCATGTCTCCACTTACACAAAGTTTTTTTTGTATTTTAAAGAAATATTTACAAAGCACAAAAGGTTAGTTATAAAAAATGTTGTAGAATAAATAACGTATTCCTAAAATAGCACGCAACACAGCAAAGTGATACAAAGAATTAAAGCTCTGATTGTGCTTATCCGCCCTTGTCCGAAGGGTTAAGCTTTAGTCACACTAAACGACTTACCAACGATCACGACCAGCGATACGACCTGGCCGTGATCGTTGGTAAGTCGTTGTGTGGTCGCTGGGGAGCTGTCACACAGACAGCTCTCGCCAGCGACCAACGATCAGGGGAACGACTTCGGCATCGTTGAAACTGTCTTCAACGATGCCGAAGTCCCCCTGCAGCACCCGGGTAACCAGGGTAAACATCGGGTTACTAAGTGCAGGGCCGCGCTTAGTAACCCGATATTTACCCTGATTACCATTGTAAAAGTAAAAAAAAAACACTACATACCCACATTCTGATGTCTGTCACGTCCCCCGCCGGCGTCCACAGGGTTAAAACTGCTTTCGGCAAGAGCGCTGCTAATGCACGCGCTGCTGTCGAGATGCACTGTCTGTGTAAGCGCCAGCAGTAACAGCGTGTGCTCTGCTTTACGGCCGGCGCTGACACGGTCAGTGCAGTCAAGCTCTCGGCCGGAGCGCGTGCATTAGCAGCGCTCCTGCCGAAAGCAGTTTTAACCCTGTGGACGCTGGGGGGACGTGACAGACATCAGAATTTTAACCAGGGTAAATATCGGGTTACTAAGCGCGGCCCTGCGCTTAGTAACCCGATATTTACCCTGGTTACAAGTGAACACATCGCTGAATCGGCATCACACACGCCGATCCAGCAATGACAGCGGGTGATCAGCGACCAAAAAATGTTCCTGATCATTCCCCAACGACCAACGATCTCCCAGCAGGGGCCTGATTGTTGGTCGCTGTCACACATAACGAGATCATTAGTGGGATCGTTGCTACGTCACCAAAAGCGTGACGTTGCAATGATATCGTTAACGATATCGTTATGTGTGACTCCAGCTTTATGTCTTCAACCCCAAACAAGTAGCCATTAGCTAGCAATAAGCGCTTATGTTTTTCTTATCTCCCTCACAGATTAGGCTCTTTGGTAATAACAGGCCCCCTAAAAAGTGCAAAGAAGCAAATTAAATTGTTTGCCCAAGAGTTCATTTTAATCAATAGAGCTTGGAATTATAATAATTTCCACAACTGAATGTGTTTGAATAAAATGTTCCTGTGCCGAGATAATCTTATAACTGTGCCCCTGCTGTGTACTGTGTAATGGCTGTGTCTGACCATGCAGGAACATGGTATGATCATATCACATCTCCTAGAGAGGGGAGGAAGCAAAAGAGTATTCAGACAGGACAGCAAGAGGATGCAAATGATTCTTTCTTTGAAGTAAAAAATTGTTTAAAAGCAGGAAGGAAAATGTTTTACCTCACAAAAAGAATCAATTACAATCTCATGTTGTAATGCCTGTATACTTTTTTGTATCTTCACCTGCTCTGGAGCTGTGGTATGATCAGACCATGTTACTGTACGGTCAGACACAGCCATTACACAGTACACAGCAGGGGCATTTTATTTACCTCTTTTCTGGCAATGGATGTACTATTCTGTCCATGTGACCTGGGACTCAATTCCCATGGACGGAATAGTACGTCCAAGGCGATCAGCCGCGCTCACGGTGGGAGCGAGGCTGATCGCGGCCAGGTGTCATCTGATCCTCACAGCTGACACCTGGCACTAAGTGCCAGGTGCGGTCACGGACCACTCCCGGCACTTTTACCCCTGGAACAATGAGATCAAACAAGATTGCAGCGTTCCGGTGCCGGCAGAGGCATAGAGAAGTATCGTGCAGGGAGGGGCTCCCAGCGTGTGCTTGCCTCAGAACAACGTGATGTGATCACGTTGTCCTGAGGTTCTTCTTTCAGACCCCGGCTCCAAGATGGCCATGGGGTTGTTCCGGGTCCTGCAGGAAGGTGGCTTCTCAGTGCCTGCTGATAGCAGGCACCGGCAAGCCTCCTTCACTGCCTGTCAGATCGCTGATCTGAAACAGTGCAGTGCAAAGTGTCAGATCAGCAATATAAATGAGGTATAGCTGTAATCATACTGACCCAAAGAATAAAACTGATTTATCAATTTTACCACACGCGGAACGGTATAAATGCCCCCCCCCCCCCAAAAGAAATTCATGAATTGCTGGTTTTTGTTCATTCTGCCTCACAAAAATTGGAATAAAAAGCGAACAAAAAATGGCATGTGCCCAAAAATAGTACCAATGAAAACGTCAACTCGTCCCGCAAAAAACAAGACCTCACATGACTCTGTGAGCCAAAATATGGAAAAATTATAGCTAATACAAAAACTATTTTTTTGCAATAAAAAGTGTCTTTTAGTGTGTGTGACAGCTGCCAAACATAAAAACCCGCTATAAAAACAGCTATAAATAGTAAATCAAAGCCTCCTTTATCACTCCCTTAGTTAGAAAAAAATAAAATAAAAATAATATTTATTTCAATTTTCCCATTACGGTTAGGGTTAGTGCTAAAGTTAGGGTTAGGGTTGGGGCTAAAGTTCAGGATAGGGTTGGGGCTAAAGTTAGGGTTAGGTTGGAGCTAAAGTTAGGGTTAGGGTTGGGGCTAAAGTTAGGGTTAGTGCTGGGGCAAAAGTTAGGGTTAGGGTTGGGGCTAAAGTTAGAGTTCGGGTTGGGGCTAGAGTTGGGGTTAGGGTTAGGAATGTGTTAGGGTTAGAGGTGTGGTTATGGTTAGGGTTGGGATTATGGTTAGGGGTGTGTTGGGGTTAAGGGTGTATTGGGGTTAGAGTTGTGGTCAGGGTTGGGATTATGGTTAGGGGTGTGTTCGGGTTAGGGGTGTGATTAGGGTTATGGTTAGGTTTGGGATTAAGGTTAGGGGTGTGTTGGGGTTAGGGTTGGAGTTAGAATTGGGGGGGTTCCACTGTTTAGGCACATCAGGGGCTTTTCAAACGCAGAATGGCGTCCGATCTCAATTCCAGCCAATTCTGCGTTGAAAAGTAAAATGATGCTCCTTCCCTTCTGAGCTCTGCCGTGCGCCCAAAACAGTGGTTAACCCCCACATATGGGGTATCAGCGTACTCAGGACAAATTGGACAACTTTGGATGTTCAATTTCTCCTGTTACCCTTATGAAAATAAATATTTGGGGCTAAAAAATCATTTTTGTGGTAAAAAAATATTTTTTATTTTCACTGCTCTGCGTTATAAACTTTAGTGAAACATTAGGGGGTTCAAAGTTCACATAACACATCTACAGGTCCTTCTCAAAAAATTAGCATATAGTGTTAAATTTCATTATTTACCATAATGTAATGATTACAATTAAACTTTCATATATTATAGATTCATTATCCACCAACTGAAATTTGTCAGGTCTTTTATTGTTTTAATACTGATGATTTTGGCATACAACTCCTGATAACCCAAAAAACCTGTCTCAATAAATTAGCATATCAAGAAAAGGTTCTCTAAACGACCTATTACCCTAATCTTCTGAATCAACTAATTAACTCTAAACACATGCAAAAGATACCTGAGGCTTTTATAAACTCCCTGCCTGGTTCATTACTCAAAACCCCCATCATGGGTAAGACTAGCGACCTGACAGATGTCAAGAAGGCCATCATTGACACCCTCAAGCAAGAGGGTAAGACCCAGAAAGAAATTTCTCAACAAATAGGCTGTTCCCAGAGTGCTGTATCAAGGCACCTCAATGGTAAGTCTGTTGGAAGGAAACAATGTGGCAGAAAACGCTGTACAACGAGAAGAGGAGACCGGACCCTGAGGAAGATTGTGGAGAAGGACCGATTCCAGACCTTGGGGAACCTGAGGAAGCAGTGGACTGAGTCTGGTGTGGAAACATCCAGAGCCACCGTGCACAGGCGTGTGCAGGAAATGGGCTACAGGTGCCGCATTCCCCAGGTAAAGCCACTTTTGAACCATAAACACCGGCAGAGGCGCCTGACCTGGGCTACAGAGAAGCAGCACTGGACTGTTGCTAAGTGGTCCCAAGTACTTTTTTCTGATGAAAGCAAATTTTGCATGTCATTCGGAAATCAAGGTGCCAGAGTCTGGAGGAAGACTGGGGAGAAGGAAATGCCAAAATGCCTGAAGTCCAGTGTCAAGTACCCACAGTCAGTGATGGTGTGGGGTGCCATGTCAGCTGTTGGTGTTGGTCCACTGTGTTTCATCAAGGGCAGGGTCAATGCAGCTTGCTATCAGGAGATTTTGGAGCACTTCATGCTTCCATCGGCTGAAATGCTTTATGGAGATGAAGATTTCATTTTTTAGCACGACCTGGCACCTGCTCACAGTGCCAAAACCACTGGTAAATGGTTTACTGACCATGGTATTACTGTGCTCAATTGGCCTGCCAACTCTCCTGACCTGAACCCCATAGAGAATCTGTGGGATATTGTGAAGAGAAAGTTGAGAGACGCAAGACCCAACACTCTGGATGAGCTTAAGCCCGCTATTGAAGCATCCTGGGCCTCCATAACATCTCAGCAGTGTCACAGGCTGATTGCCTCCATGCCACGCCGCATTGAAGCAGTCATTTCTGCCAAAGGATTCCCGACCAAGTATTGAGTGCATAACTGAACATTATTATTTGATGGTTTTTTTGTTTGTTATTAAAAAACACTTTTATTTGATTGGATGGGTGAAATATGCTAATTTATTGAGACAGGTTTTTTGGGTTATCAGGAGTTGTATGCCAAAATCATCAGTATTAAAACAATAAAAGACCTGACAAATTTCAGTTGGTGGATAATGAATCTATAATATATGAAAGTTTAATTGTAATCATTACATTATGGTAAATAATGAAATTTAACACTATATGCTAATTTTTTGAGAAGGACCTGTACATACGTTTCTTGGGGGGTCTAGTTTCCAAAATGAGGTCACTTTTGAGGGGTTTCTACTGTTTAGGCACATCAGTGGCTCTGCAAACATAACATGACACCCCCAGACCATTCCATCAAAATCTGCATTCCAAAATATCGCTATTTCCCTTCCAAGCCCCGTGTACCCAAACAGTAGTTTTCTCCCACATATGGGGTATGTGTGTACTCAGGACAAATTGGACAGCAGTCCAATTTCTTCTGTTACCCTTGTGGAAATACAAAATTGGGGGCTAAAAACTCATTTTTGTGGCAAAAAAAGATTTTTTAGTTTCACAGCTCTGCTTTATAAACTTTAGTGAAACACTTGGGGGTTCAAAGCTCTCATAACACATCTAGATAAGTTCCTTGGGGAGTCTAGTTTCCAATATGGGGTCACTTGTGGGGGGTTTCCACTATTTAGGCACATCAGGGGCTCTCCAAACGCGACATGATGTCTGACCTCAATTCCAGCCAATTCTGCGTTGAAAAAGTCAAACAGTGCTCCTTCCCTTCCGAGCTCTGCCATGCACCAAATCAGTGGTTTAGCCCACATATGAGGTATCTGCGTACTCAGGACAAATTGCACAACAACTTTTGGGGTTCCGTTTCTCCTGTTACCCTTGGGAAAATAAAAAATTGGGGGCGAAAAATCATTTTTGTGAAAAAATATGATTTTTTATTTTTACGGCTCTACATTATAAACTTCTGTGAAGCACTTGGGGGTTCAAAGTGCTCACCGTACATCTAGATAAGTTCCTTATGCGGTCTACTTTCCAAAATGGTGTGACTTGTGGGGGTTTCCACTGTTTAGGCACATCAGGGGCTTTCCAAACACGACATGGAGTCCTATCTCAATTCCAGCCAATTTTGCATTGAAAAGTAAAATGGCGCTCCTTCCCTTCCTAGCTCTGCCATGCGCCCAAACAGTGGTTTATCCCCACATATGGAGTATCAGCGCACTCAGGACAAATTGTACAACAATTATTGGGGTCCAATTTCTCCTGTTACCCTTGATAAAATTAAACAAATTGGATCTGAAATAATTTTTTTGTGAAAAAAAGTTAAATGTTCATTTTCATGTATCATTCATAAACATTCCAAAAAGTAACATAGTAACATAGTTAGTAAGGCCGAAAAAAGACATTTGTCCATCCAGTTCAGCCTATATTCCATCATAATAAATCCCCAGATCTACGTCCTACTACAGAACCTAATAATTGTATGATACAATATTGTTCTCCAGGAAGACATCCAGGCCTCTCTTGAACCCCTCGACTGAGTTCGCCATCACCACCTCCTCAGGCAAGCAATTCCAGATTCTCACTGCCCTAACAGTAAAGAATCCTCTTCTATGTTGGTGGAAAAACCTTCTCTCCTCCAGACGCAAAGAATGCCCCCTTGTGCCCGTCACCTTCCTTGGTATAAACAGATCCTCAGCGAGATATTTGTATTGTCCCCTTATATACTTA
Organism: Ranitomeya imitator; assembly: GCF_032444005.1. NCBI lineage: Eukaryota > Metazoa > Chordata > Amphibia > Anura > Dendrobatidae > Ranitomeya > Ranitomeya imitator. Next base: position 767,077,073 of record NC_091283.1, read on the forward strand.
TACATGGTTATTAGATCGCCCCTCAGTCGTCTTTTTTCTAGACTAAATAATCCTAATTTTTCGTTAATCTATCTGGGTATTGTAGTTCTCCCATCCCCTTTATTAATTTTGTTGCCCTCCTTTGTACTCTCTCTAGTTCCATTATATCCTTCCTGAGCACCGGTGCCCAAAACTGGACACAGTACTCCATGTGCGGTCTAACTAGGGATTTGTACAGAGGCAGTATAATGCTCTCATCATGTGTATCCAGACCTCTTTTAATGCACCCCATGATCCTGTTTGCCTTGGCAGCTGCTGCCTGGCACTGGCTGCTCCAGGTAAGTTTATCATTAACTAGGATCCCCAAGTCCTTCTCCCTGTCAGATTTACCCAGTGGTTTCCCGTTCAGTGTGTAATGGTGATATTGATTCCTTCTTCCCATGTGTATAACCTTAGATTTATCATTGTTAAACCTCATCTGCCACCTTTCAGCCCAAGTTTCCAACTTATCCAGATCCATCTGTAGCAGAATACTATCTTCTCTTGTATTAACTGCTTTACATAGTTTTGTATCATCTGCAAATATCGATATTTTACTGTGTAAACCTTCTACCAGATCATTAATGAATATGTTGAAGAGAACAGGTTCCAATACCGACCCCTGCGGTACCCCACTGGTCACAGCGACCCAGTTAGAGACTATACCATTTATAACCACCCTCTGCTTTCTATCACTAAGCCAGTTACTAACCCATTTACACACATTTTCCCCCAGACCAAGCATTCTCATTTTGTGTACCAACCTCTTGTGCGGCACGGTATCAAACGCTTTGAAGCATCTGAAGGGTTAATAAACTTCTTGAATGTCTTTTTGAGCACCTTAAGGGGTGCAGTTTTTAGAATGGTGTAACTTTTGTGTATATTCTATCATATGGACCCCTCAAAGTGACTTCAAATGTGATGTGGTCCCTAAAAAAAATGGTGTTTTAACCCTAACAAGTCCCTAACAAAAAATGTTTGTTCCAAAATTGTGCAGATGTAAAGTAGACATGTGGGAAATGTTACTTATTAAGTATTTTGTGTGACATATCTCTGTGATTTAAGGGCATGAAAATTTTAATTTGGAAAATTTGGGCCACATTTTCATTTTTTTCACACATAAACACAAGTCATATCAAATAAATTTTACCACTGTCATGAAGTACAATATGTCACGAGAAATTATAGTCAGAATCACCGGGATCCATGGAAGCATTCCAGAGTTATTACCTCATAAAGGGACAGTGGTCAGAATTGTAAAAAAAAGTGGTTAAACAAATCCAATTGTGGAACGTATTATTATTCCAAGATGTAGTAATAATAATAATAATAATCTTTATTTTTATATAGCACCAACAAATTCCACAGCGCTTTACAGGTTGCACACATTATCATCGCTGTCCCTGATGGGGCTCACAATCTAAATTCCCTATCAGTATGTCTTTGAAATGTGGAAGGAAACAGGAGTACCCGGAGGAAACCCACGCAAACACGGGGAGAACATACAAACTTGGTGGGATTTGAACCCAGGACCCCAGCGCTGCAAGGCTGCAGTGTTAACCACTGAGCCACCATGCTGCCCCACGACGTATTGATTAAAATCAACTTTTGCTCATGCAAAAACCCCTTTAAAATTAACCTATCAGCAGGATTTCGCTGAGTAAACTACAGACAGTGTCAGCTTGGCACCGTTATACTAATTTAAATGATACCTTGGTTGTTGAAATCCATCTTGTGGTTGTTGTTTAATCTTTATTTGCAGTTTTCAGTTAATGATATGCTTGTGCTCTGAGGTGGGGCTGTGGGCTCTGGGCTTTATGTGGTGTTCTGCTTACATATATGTATGGCTTATGACAGGTCACTGATCCTTCAGTAATCTGCTCCTATTTTACATACTGCATATAATATTGTTCAAAAGAAGAAAATGTCCAGCTTCTCCGAATATGTGAAAAAAAGTTTTCTTTATTCACAAACTTAAACATGGAGGATACAAACTTCAGCACAAACCATAAGGGTAAGAATCTCATGTCATGATTAAGGGAGCTTAGTCTCCAGAAACGCGCTGAGATTCTTACTCACATGGTTTGTGCTGAAGTTTGTATCCTCCATGTTTAAGTTTGTGAATAAAGAAAACTTTTTTTCACGGATTCGGTGAAGCTGGACATTTTCTTCTTTTGGATTCTACCCGCCTGAACACAGCGGGTCCATGCTCCCGAAATTTGGCTTATGCATCTTGGGTGAGCTGGTTTATATTCCTTCTTTCAAAATATAATATTGTTGGCTTAGATAAAAAAAAATGTAACTACAGCAAAATGGTGCCTGCAGTGGCGCATAGCAGTTGCATTCATTGCTTGAAGGCTCAGTAATCTGTCATTTAAGCCCATAAGGTTGAATATTTGAACAGAGCACCACATAGAGCCCTGTCCACAGGCCACCCCAGAGCAGGAAACTCTCAGTAACTGAAAACTACAAATACAGATTAAACAACCACAACATGGATTTCATCACCCCAGGTATCATTTTAATCAGTATAACGGCGCCAACCTGATAGTGCTTGTAGTTTACTTAGCAAAATCCTGATGACAGGTTCACTTTAAGTACATCTACTGTATTTTGAAGTTGGAAATATAAAAGTCTAGTAGGGCAGATTTACTATTTAAAATGTACCAGAATTCTGACTTAAGATAAGCATCGCTTTGCAGAATTAATTATCAGAAAAGGGGCACAGCTTAACATGCAACAATCTGCACCAAAATTTTACTACAAAAATTGGTCAAGAAATAGGCCAATCAAGAGGTGGTAAAATCACCAGCAAGGCAATTGATTTTAGAATGTAGTGTCCCCATGATGGGATAGAAATGTGCTGCATAGTAAGCCAGGTGCTGGAGGGAGAAGACATGGATGGAACAGCCTGTGCCTAACTGTGCACTGAGAAGAAACAGATAACCAGTGGCCGTTCAAGGATCACAGGTTTGGATAAGGCTACTTTCACACTAGTGTCGTTTGGGATACGTCACAATGCATCGTTTTGGGAAAAAACACATCCTGCAAAGTTGTCTGCAGGATGAGTTTTTTCCCCATAGACTAACATTAGCGACGCATTGCGGCATATTGCCACACGTCGCAACCGTCGTGCGACGGTTGCGTCGTGTTGTGGCGGACCGTCCGAACAAAAAAACGTTGCTTGCAACGGTTTTTTGAGCGTCGTGTCTGCCATTGCGGTCGGAACTCCTCCCCCACCTCCCCGCAACTCACAATGGGTGCAGCGGATGCATTGGAAAAATGCATCCGCTGCCCCCGTTATGCGGCTCTTCCACAGTATGCGTCAGTACGGGCCGAGTACGACGCTAGTGTGAAAGTAGCCTAAGTGAGGTCTGGTCTGCAATGTACACAGTTGTAGGAAAAATGTTGCAAAATTCGACAAACATGTTCAAAGATGAACCAAATCTATATTCCAGCATCTTTAGAACATTTTCATACTGTCTGATGTATAGTGTTGAGCATTCCGATACCGCAAGTATCGGGTATCGGCCGATACTTGCGGTATCGGAATTCCGATACTGAGATCCGATACTTTTGTGGTATCGGGTATCGGTATCGGATCCATAGGGATGTGTAAAATAAAGAATTAAAATAAAAAATATTGATATATTCACCTCTCCGGGGGCCCCTGTACATCACGCTGGTAACCGGCCGGCTTCTTTGTTTAAAATGACCGCCTTTAGGACCTGAGAATGACGTTGCGGCTTCTGATTGGTCGCGTGCCACCCATGTGACCGCCACGCGACCAATCAGAAGCCGCGACGTCATTCTCATTCACTAAACTCCTAATTCTAGGAATTGAGGACCTGCGAATGACGTCGCGGCTTCTGATTGGTCGCGTGGCGGTCACATGAGCGGCACGCGACCAATCAGAAGCCGCGACGTCATTCGCAGGTTCTAAAGGCGCTCATTTTAAACAAAGAAGCCGGCCGGTTACCAGCGTGATGTCCAGAGGCCGCCGGAGAGGTGAGCATATCAATATTTTTTATTTTAATTCTTTATTTTGCACCTCACTATGGATCCCAGGGCCTGAAGGAGAGTTTCCTCTCCTTCAGACCCTGGGAACCATCAGGATACATTCCGATACTTGATGTCCCATTGACTTGTATTGGTATCGGATATCGGTATCGGCGATATCCGATATTTTTCGGGTATCGGCCGATACTCTCCGATACCGATACTTTCATGTATCGGACGGTATCGCTCAACACTACTGATGTATCAACAACCTAGTTTACAAGTAAAAGTACTCCAAACAAAAACAGACATGTGTAACCCTATAAAGAAGCTGCATTATAAGCACTTGTCACATAGTAAGTGACAAGCAGTGCTTAAAATGTCATCTGCTTGGACGTGCACTTGTTACTCCTAGAAAAGTCTAGAAAGAGATGCTCTAACATTATCCTCTATAATGTCATAATGGGCCTGAAGAAGATGATTGTTTCATAATTTTGCCAAAAAAATAATACTTGTGTGTATAGTCTGCATAGTCTAATACTGCAGTTGAGATTATAAAAGTACTTTACCACCAATGGGAAAATTTTTGAATAGTACCTTTGGCATATTTCCTGCTTGGTCATTTATCTAACAGCACAACATAAAAGGGAAAATCATATTAAATTACCTCCAAAACTGCCTACTCTTCACTCCGTGAATGTAGCATATCATAAGTTTTCTGGTGGAAAGTTTGTTCTTTATTAATGACCATTTGGAAAGGTTAGCTCCAATTATGTCTAATTGTGTTTTTCCCTCTAATTTAGTATAAAGGCTGGAATGAGTCCCAGTCTTTTCAACCACCTAGTGGGATGATGGCAAAGGCTTTGAAGCTTTTTTGAAATATAAAGATGAAGAGATTGAACCTGAATCATTGGTATGATTGATTGCACTTTTTCTCGTACGTCTGTCTGGAGGAAATTACAGTTATGACAGTGGGATATCATCTTTTTTATTCATTTGACCATAGAAAATAACCATTTTATAACAGACTCTGACTAATTTAAAACTATTGTGACATGAATTCATGATCACACATAACTAGATACAAGGTCAGGTTACTTAATTTTGGAGCTTTCATAAGACCCATTTGATTATAAAAAGGTCCAGATAATAATGAAAAACAGATACATGATAGATAGATAGATAGATAGATAGATAGATAGATAGATAGATAGATAAATCTATCTATTTATCTATCTATCTCATGTACAGCACCATGGAATAAATGGTGCCATATAAATAAATAATAACATAATAATAATAATAATAGATATCCCAAGTACACAAAATCCTACACACTCACATCTGTCACTTTCTAGTGTAGGGGATTGCAATTTATTTTTACGTCCAAGAGTTGATCACTTTGGTTAATAAGTCTTTCTCGATTTTCCCCAGTGAAACATGTGAGAATCTGCATGACAAACAGGACAAAGTCAATCAAGGATTTCATGAGTTTAGTTTTTTAAGAGTTTTCCAGGTGAATAGTTTTACTCTTGCTTCTGCTATTGCTATGGGGTCATGGATCCCTGAGTTACTGGGTTGTGGCAGCTAATAATATTACATTGGCTAGCGGGGGTGCTAATGTTATTGGAAATGCTGATACTGCTTTTGTTTCAAGCAGTGACCAATAGGGTTGAGCAACCTTGACTTTTTTAGAGTCGAGTCGGGTTTTGCAAAACCCGACTATCTCAAAAGTCGGGTAGAGTGAAATCGGCCGATTATTTCGTAAAGTCGGGATCGACCGAAACACGAAACTCAATGCAAGTCAATGTGGCAGCATAGTCGGCAGTGAGTGGGGGCCAGGAAAACACCTAGAGTGCCCATTTTAATGTCAAAACCATCCATTCTTCTTAATGAAGCTTGTCAATCTTAATTTCCCTTATAATAATAGTTAGGCATTGGAAATTGGGGGTCATTTGGCTAAAGTTGTGGGGGGTAGGGCTGGTTCAAGTATTTAGTGGGCCCAGGTAATCTGGACCACCTCAGGGCAGTGGAGCAGGGAGAGGTAAGTATTTAAACTTTGCAAGTGCTGTGATCATGAGCAAGCAGGGGGGGCCCACTCGTTGGCATTGGCACTGGCACAGGGCCCCTCAAAGTACGGCGGTGTGTTTGCACGGCGGGGGCGCCTCCCACCGGCAGCAACACTTTTGCGTACTATGAGGGGCCCTGTGCCAGTGACGTCGCCAACGAGTATTCCTCCCCCCACCTGATGAAGGAACCTGCACCTTCATCTGCACCTTCCTCTTTGTCCCCGTGTAAGGTGGTATGGTATGCGGGAAGGGGGACCTGACTTTCAGCAGGGTCACAATCTTGCAGTGTAGCGTGCACGGGGAATGTTGCATTATGGGTCAATGTACCAGCAGACTCATCTATCACTGGCTGGGCAATGGGCAGGATGAGGGGGAAACAGATATGGTCCCAAAGAATAAAGTGGGCTAAATGCAGTTCAAAATTGGTAACAGGACTAACCAGGGGGCATTGTTTTGTTCAGTGGAGGACAACTGGAATGAGAGGATGACACAGAGAGTAAGCCCAAATCAGTAAGTATTCTAAATGCAGTTAAAAATTGGCAACAGTAGTAAACCGGCGGCACAGCTTTGTTCACTGGAGGAGAACAGCAAGGAGCGGCAGACACAGATAGAAGGCCCCAACCCAACTAGTAGGCCTAATGCAGTGTTGTTTTCAACAACTACTAAACGAGAGCCAGAAGATCGAAGCAATGGAGAGGAAACCTGGGGAACACCTTGGAGTGGAAGACACCATCTCTACACCCCAGACCCAACTTGTAGGCCGAATGCAGTGTTGTTTTCAACAACTACTAAACAAGAGCTTTAAGATTGAAGCAATGGAGAGGAAACCTGGAGAACACCTTGGAGCGGAAGACACCGTCTCTACAACCCAGACCCAACTTGTAGGCCGAATGCAGTGTAGTTTTCAACAACTACTAAACGAGAGTCGGAAGACCGAAGCAATGGAGAGGAAACCTGGGGAACACCTTGGAGTGGAACACACCGTCTCTACACCCCATACCCAATTTGTAGGCCTAATGCAGTGTAGTTTTCAACAACTACTAAACGAGAGTCGGAAGACCCAAGCAATGGAGAGGAAACCTGGGGAACACCTTGGAGTGGAACACACCGTCTCTACACCCCATACCCAATTTGTAGGCCTAATGCAGTGTAGTTTTCAACAACTACTAAACGAGAGTCGGAAGATCGAAGCAATGTGGACGAAACCTGGGGAACACCTTGGAGTGTAACACACCGTCTCTACACCCCATACCCAATTTGTAGGCCTAATGCAGTGTAGTTTTCAACAACTAAACGAGAGTCGGAAGATCGAAGAAATGTGGACGAAACCTGGGGAACACCTTGGAGTGTAACACACCGTCTCTACACCCCATACCCAATTTGTAGGCCTAATGCAGTGTAGTTTTCAACAACTACTAAACGAGAGTCGGAAGACCCAAGCAATGGAGAGGAAACCTGGGGCACACCTTGGAGCGGCAGACACCGTTAGTAGGCCCTACCAAAGTAGTAGCCCCAATGCAGTTTTCAAATTCCTAGAGGCTGAAAACAAGACTATTGACGCTCTGCTTTTTTCAAAGGAGGACAGCTGTATTGATTGGCGCAGACAGACACAGGTAGTAGGCCTTAAACCAAAAATGTGGCTCATTGCAATTTAAAAAAGGTTACAGGGGTACACAGGCAGCATTGCTCTGGTCAGTGGAGGACAATTTCAATAGTGGACCGCAGACAGACTTTGTACGCCTACTATTAAAAAAAGGATGCTCTATGCAATTAAAAATAGGTTCCAGGGGTCCACGGGCAGCAGTGGTGTGGTCAGTGGACGAGTATTGGAAGGAGGGACCGCAGACAGGCGTAGTAGGCCTAACATAACAAAATTAGGTTATAGGCACTTTAAAATTGGTTCCAGGGGTACACGGGCAGCAGTGGTGTGGTCAGCGGAGGACAATTTGAATTAGGGACTGCAGACAGACTTTGTAGGCTGTCCACTGTGGACCATGCATCCAACACATTAACCCAGTGCGCCGTAATGGACACGTAACTTTTTGTGGACATGCCTACTGGTCCATGCGTCTCTTGTCAGGTGCACCTTTCTACTGTTTGATTGCCTGAGTGCTATGACAATGCAGACTTTTTCATGCCGGTGGAGGGCTGGGATGGCTTTTCTCGCAAAAGAAATGTCGACTGGGTAGCTTGAACCGTGGTACAGCGTAGTTCATCTGGGCTTTCTAAATATAAAACAAAGAAAAAAAGGAGGCTCCATGCACTTTCAGCTGGGTTCCAGGGGTACACGGCCAGCATTGGTCTGTTCAGTGGAGAACTATTGGAAGGAGGGACCGCAGACAGGCTTCGAAGGCTTAACATAATAAAATTAGGCTGTAGGCAATTTAAAATTGGTTCCAGGGGGACACGGGCAGCAGTAGACAGGTCAGTGGAGGCCTGGTGGAAGGAGGGACCGCAGACAGGCTTCGAAGGCCTAACATAATAAAATTAGGCTGTAGGCAATTTAAAATTGGTTCCAGGGGAACACGGGCAGCAGTAGACAGGTCAGTGGAGGCCTAGTGGAAGGAGGGACCGCAGACAGGCTTCGGAGGCCTAACATAATAAATTAGGGCTGTAGGCACTTTAACATTGGTTCCAGGGGTACACGGGCAGCAGTAGACAGGTCAGTGGAGGCCTAGTGGAAGGAGGGACCGCAGACAGGCTTCGAAGGCCTAACATAATAATATTAGGCTGTAGGCACTTTAACATTGGTTCCAGGGGTACACGGGCAGCAGTAGACAGGTCAGTGGAGGCCTAGTGGAAGGAGGGACCGCAGACAGGCTTCGAAGGCCTAACATAATAAAATTAGGCTGTAGGCAATTTAAAATTGGTTCCAGGGGAACACGGGCAGCAGTAGACAGGTCAGTGGAGGCCTAGTGGAAGGAGGGACCGCAGACAGGCTTCGAAGGCCTAACATAATAAAATTAGGCTGTAGGCACTTTAACATTGGTTCCAGGGGTACACGGGCAGCAGTAGACAGGTCAGTGGAGGCCTAGTGGAAGGAGGGACCGCAGACAGGCTTCGAAGGCATAACATAATAAAATTGGGCTGTGGGCACTTTAACATTGGTTCCAGGGGTACACGGGCAGCAGTACACAGGTCAGTGGAGGCCTAGTGGAAGGAGGGACCGCAGACAGGCTTCGAAGGCCTAACATAATAAAATTGGGCTGTAGGCACTTTAACATTGGTTCCAGGGGTACACGGGCAGCAGTAGACAGGTCAGTGGAGGCCTAGTGGAAGGAGGGACCGCAGACAGGCTTCAAAGGCCTAACATAATAAAATTGGGCTGTAGGCACTTTAACATTGGTTCCAGGGGTACACGGGCAGCAGTAGACAGGTCAGTGGAGGCCTAGTGGAAGGAGGGACTGCAGACAGGCTTCGAAGGCCTAACATAATAAAATTTGGCTGTAGGCAATTTAACATTGGTTCCAGGGGAACACGGGCAGCAGTAGACAGGTCAGTGGAGGCCTAGTGGAAGGAGGGACCGCAGACAGGCTTCGAAGGCCTAACATAATAAAATTGGGCTGTAGGCACTTTGAATTCTCTTGCTGGGGTACACAGGCAGTGGGCACCATTGGTGTTGTCAGCGGCGGCCGACTGTAATGAGTGTCTGCCAGTTAGTAGTCCCAAAAAATAAATACATGTTAATATCTCGCATTACAAGAAAAAGAAAAACCAAAAGGGTGCAATCATTAGGTACAGGGGTGGGCTCCTCTGCATAGTTTCAGACCTAGTAATTTGGCATAAAGTATTTACTTGGGTAAATATAGTACACTGCCCCTGACTATGTTAAGTACCATCATACATGTCAACACAATGGTATTGTCAGTGGCAGGAATTTACGGATGTCAGCACATAGACTAAACATAGGTGGAACTGTGAGAGATAATTGTGCAAGTGGTAGAGCAATGTTTGAGCTGGGGGTGGGGGAACTCTCTTGTGGCCGGCAGTACATGCCCAGGGCCCCTCATGTTACAACAGTGTGTCTGACGTTGGGTGCGCACCACCACTGCCAGAGACACTTTATTGTACTATGAGGGACCCAGTGGCAGTGCCGTAGACCAAAAGCGGGCACACCCACCTCTTCAGACAAACAGCACTCTCACGGGTGCTTGCGCCAAGTGGCGATACCACGGCTCCGTGTGGGGAGTTTGGCTATTTAGGGAGGTGTAAACATGTCATATGCTGGACAATCAGCTGCTGCAAATTACGAGATTGGTAAAGTCATTCAGAGTAGTCCACAGGCAATACCTTTTCATAGGAAAGCTAGGTGTCGGCTGGGCAAGGTGGGGCAAAAGAATTCAAAATCCAGTTGTGGTTCATTTTAATGAAGGTTAGATCATCAACATTTTTGGTAGCCAGACGAGTCCTTTTTTTGGTTAATATTGAACCTGCAGCACTGAATACTCTTTCTGATAGGACACTAGCTGCCGGGCAAGCAAGCTCCTGCAATGCATATTCTGCCAATTCTGGCCAGGTGTCTAATTTTGATGCCCAGTAATCAAATGGGAATGACGGTTGAGGGAGAACATCGATAAGGGATGAAAAATAGTTAGTAACCATACTGGACAAATGTTGTCTCCTGTCACTTTCAATTGATGCAGCAGTACCTGTCCTGTCTGCGGTCATAGCAAAATCACTCCACAACCTGGTCAGAAAACCCCTCTGTCCAATGCCACTTCTGATGTGTGCACCCCTAACACTCCTGGTCTGCTGCCCCCTGGAGCTCGTGTGAGAACGATCACGGGCGCTGTGTGCTGGGAATGCCTGAAGCAAACGGTCAACAAGAGTTGATTGTTTGGTTGCTAATATTAGTTCCAAGTTCTCATGTGGCATAATATTTTGCAATTTGCCTTTATAGCTATAAAGGCAAATTGCAAAATATTATGCCACATGAGAACGAGGATCAAGGAGGCAGGCCAACCAGTAATCGTCATCGTTCATCATTTTAGTAATGCGTGTGTCCCTTTTGAGGATACGTAAGGCATAATCCGCCATGTGGGCCAAAGTTCCAGTTGTCAAATCTGCGGTTGTGCTTGGTTGAGGGGCAGTTTCAGGCAAATCTACGTCACTTGTGTCCCTCAAAAAACCAGAACCCGGCCTTGCCACGCCACCAATTTCCAGTGGCCCCGGAAAAGCTTCCTCATTAAAAATATAATCATCCCCATCATCCTCCTCGTCCTCCTCCTCCTCTTCGCCCGCTACCTCGTCCTGTACACTGCCCTGACCAGACAATGGCTGACTGTCATCAAGGCTTTCCTCTTCCTCTGCTGCAGACGTCTGATCCTTTATGTGCGTCAAACTTTGCATCAGCAGATGCATTAGGGGGATGCTCATGCTTATTATGGCGTTGTCTGCACTAACCAGCCGTGTGCATTCCTCAAAACACTGAAGGACTTGACACATGTCTTGTATCTTCGACCACTGCACACCTGACAACTCCATGTCTGCCATCCTACTGCCTGCCCGTGTATGTGTATCCTCCCACAAAAACATAACAGCCCGCCTCTGTTCGCACAGTCTCTGAAGCATGTGCAGTGTTGAGTTCCACCTTGTTGCAACGTCTATGATTAGGCGATGCTGGGGAAGGTTCAAAGATCGCTGATAGGTCTGCATACGGCTGGAGTGTACAGGCGAACAGCGGATATGTGAGCAAAGTCCACGCACTTTCAGGAGCAGGTCGGATAACCCCGGATAACTTTTCAGGAAGCACTGCACCACCAGGTTTAAGGTGTGAGCCAGGCACGGAATGTGTTTCAGTTGGGAAAGGGAGATGGCAGCCATGAAATTCCTTCCGTTATCACTCACTACCTTGCCTGCCTCAAGACCTACAGTGCCCAGCCACGACTGCGTTTCTTTCTGCAAGAACTCGGACAGAACTTCTGCGGTGTGTCTGTTGTCGCCCAAACACTTCATAGCCAATACAGCCTGCTGACACTTGCCAGTAGCTGCCCCATAATGGGACACCTGGTGTGCAACAGTGGCAGCTGCGGATGGAGTGGTTGTGCGACTGCGGTCTGTGGACGAGCTCTCGCTTTTGCAGGAGGACAAGGAGGAGGAGGAGGGGATGCGATCGGCTACAGCCAACTGTTTCCTAGACCGTGGGCTAGGCAGAACTGTCCCAAAATTGCTGTTTCCTGTGGACCCTGCATCCACCACATTCACCCAGTGTGCCGTGATGGACACGTAACGTCCCTGGCCATGCCTACTGGTCCATGCATCTGTTGTCAGGTGCACCTTTGTGCTCACAGATTGCCTGAGTGCATGGACGATGCGCTCTTTAACATGCTGGTGGAGGGCTGGGATGGCTTTTCTGGAAAAGAAGTGTCGACTGGGTAGCTCGTAGCGTGGTACAGCGTAGTCCATCAGGGCTTTGAAAGCTTCGCTTTCAACTAACCGGTAGGGCATCATCTCTAACGAGATTAGTCTAGCTATGTGGGCATTCAAACCCTGTGTACGTGGATGCGAGGCTAAGTACTTCCTTTTTTTAACCATAGTCTCATGTAGGGTGAGCTGGACTGGAGAGCTGGAGATCGTGGAACTAGCGGGGGTGCCGGTGGACATGGCAGACTGAGAGACGGTGGGAGATGGTATTGTTGCCGCCGGTGCCCTAGATGCAGTGTTTCCTACTAGGAAACTGGTGATTCCCTGACCCTGACTGCTTTGGCCTGGCAAAGAAACCTGCACAGATACTGCAGGTGGTGCGGAAAATGGTGGCCCTACACTGCCGGAAGGGATGTTGCGTTGATGACTAGCTTCATTGGCCGAGGATGCTACAACCTTAAGGGACGTTTGGTAGTTAGTCCAAGCTTGCAAATGCATGGTGGTTAAATGTCTATGCATGCAACTTGTATTGAGACTTTTCAGATTCTGCCCTCTGCTTAAGGTAGTTGAACATTTTTGACAGATGACTTTGCGCTGATCAATTGGATGTTGTTTAAAAAATGCCAGACTGCACTCTTTCTAGCATCGGATACCTTTTCAGGCATTGCAGACTGAGCTTTAACCGGATGGCCACGCTGTCCTCCAACAGGTTTTGGCTTTGCCACGCGTTTTGGGCCAGATATGGGCCCGGCAGATGGAACCTGTTGCGATGTTGATGCCTGCTGCGGCCCCTCCTCCTCCGCTTCAGAACTACTGCCGCCTGCACCCTGTTCCCCCAATGGCTGCCAATCGGGGTCAATAACTGGGTCATCTATAACCTCCTCCTCTAGCTCGTGCGCAACTTCGTCTGTGTCACCGTGTAAGTCGGTGGTAGAGCGTTCGTGACGGGGCAACATAGTCTCATCAGGGTCTGATTCTGGATCAGTACCCTGCGAGGGCAATGTTGTGGTCTGAGTCAAAGGACCAGCATAGTAGTCTGGCTGTGGCTGTGCATCTGTGCACTCCATATCAGATTCAACTTGTAATGGGCATGGCCTGTTAACTGCTTCACTTTCTAAGCCAGGGACGGTATGTGTAAAGAGCTCCATGGAGTAACCCGTTGTGTCGCCTGCTGCATCCTTCTCTGTTGTTGTTTTTGCTGAAGAGGACAAGGAAGCGACTTGTCCCTGACCGTGAACATCCACTAACGACGCGCTGCTTTTACATTTACCAGTTTCAAAAGAGGAGGCAAAAGAGCTAGAGGCTGAGTCAGCAAGGTAAGCCAAAACTTGCTCTTGCTGCTCCGGCTTTAAAAGCGGTTTTTCTACTCCCAGAAAAGGGAGCGTTCGAGGCCTTCTGTAGCCAGACGACGAACCTGGCTCCACAGCTCCAGACTTAGGTGCAATCTTTTTTATCCCAGGACCACCTGATGCTCCACTACCACTACCATCATTACCAGCTGACAATGAACGCCCACGGCCACGACCTCTTCCACCAGACTTCCTCATTGTTTTAAAAACTTAACCAAAGTAACGGTATTTGTTGCTGTAAAACAACTTACACGGTGAGCTATAACTTCAGTATGATTTAGATATCCCTTTACAGGTGGGTGAGACCGCAAGGAAAATCAGGCACAATGTTACACACTCTGTTTTCGGTGGCACCAAATGAGAGAGATGCCACACACGCAGGACTATCACTCAAACACAAATGTCAATATTGATCTCCCACTTTTTTTTTTGATTTTTTCAGGGAGAATTTAGAAACCCAATAAAAAAAAAAATAGGCTTTCTATGGTCCACTATTTGAGAGAGAGAGATGGCACACCCAGGAGTCAAGACTGGCACACAAGCAGAAAGGGCAATATTAATCTCCCACTGATTTTTTTTTGTTTTTTCAGGGAGAATTTAGAAACCCCCCCAAAAAATATGATTTTTTCAGGAAGAATTTAGAAAACAAATAAAAAAAAGTGATTTTTTCAGAGAGAATTTAGAAACCAAGTAAAAAAAAAAAATTGGCTTTCTATGGCCCACTATCTGAGAGAGAGAGATGCCACACCCAGGAGTCAGGACTGGCACACAAACAGAAAGGCCAATATTAATCTCCCACTGTTTTTTTTTTATTTTTTCAGGGAGAATTTAGAAACCAAATTTGTAAAAAAATAAAAAATAAATAGGCTTTCTATCGCCCACTATTTGAGAGAGATGGCACACTCAGGACTGGCACACAAGCCCAAAGGCCAATATTAATCTCCCACTGTTTTTTTTTTCATGGAGAATTTAGAACCCCCCCCAAAAAAAAACAGAAAAAAAAATAGGCTTTCTATGGCCCACTATTTGAGAGAGAGAGATGGCACACCCAGGAGTCAGGAGTGGCACACAAGCAGAAAGGGCAATATTAATCTCCCACTGTTTTTTGTTATTTTTTCAGGGAGAATTTAGAAACCAAATTTTTTACAAAAAAAAAATAAATAGACTTTCTATGGCCCACTATTTGAGAGAGAGATGGCACACTCAGGACTGGCACACAAGCCCAAAGGCCAATATTAATCTCCCACTGTTTTTTTTTTCAGGGAGAATTTAGAAACCCCCCAAAAAAAACAGAAAAAAAAATAGGCTTTCTATGGCCCACTATTTGAGAGAGAGAGATGGCACACCCAGGAGTCAGGAGTGGCACACAAGCAGAAAGGCCAATATTAATCTCCCACGGTTTTTTGTTATTTTTTCAGGGAGAATTTAGAAACCAAATTTTTTACAAAAAAAATAAATAGGCTTTCTATGGCCCACTATTTGAGACAGAGAGATGGCACACTCAGGACTGGCACACAAGCCCAAAGGCCAATATTAATCTCCCTTTTTTTTTTTCAGGGAGAATTTAGAAACCCCCCCCAAAAAAACCAGAAAAATAAAAAGGCTTTCTATGGCCCACTATGTGAGATGGCACACACAGGGATGGCACTCGAGCAGAAATGCCAATCTTAATCTCCCACAGCTTTTTTTTTTAGGGAGAATTTAAAAAAAATACAAAACACACAGGGACTGTCCTACAATTACTATCTCCCTGCAGTAATCTCAGCCAGGTATGGCAGGCAGCAATAAGGAGTGGACTGCTGCACAAATTAAATAAAAAGTGTGGACAAACAAACAAGATAGCTGTGCAGAAAGGAAGGAACAACAGGATTTGTGCTTTGAAAAAAGCAGTTGGTTTGCACAGCGGCGTACACACAGCAATGCAGCTATCAGGGAGCCTTCTAGGGCAGCCCAATGAGCTACAGCGCTGAGGAAAAAAAAATGTAGCTTCCACTGTCCCTGCAAACAAAGGTGGTGTTGGACAGTGGAAATCGCTACAACACAAGCGGTTTGGTGGTTAATGGACCCTGCCTAACACTATCCCTGCTTCTGACGAAGCGGCAGCAACCTCTCCCTAAGCTCAGATCAGCAGCAGTAAGATGGCGGTCGGTGGGAATGCCCCTTTATAGCCCCTGTGACGCCGCAGACAGCAAGCCAATCACTGCAATGCCCTTCTCTAAGATGGTGGGGACCAGGACCTATGTCATCACGCTGCCCACACTCTGCGTCCACCTTCATTGGCTGAGAAATGGCGCTTTTCGCGTAATTGAAACGCGACTTTGGCGCGAAAGTCGCGTACCGCATGGCCGACCCCGCACAGGGGTCGGGTCAGGTTTCATGAAACCCGACTTTGCCAAAAGTCGGCGACTTTTGAAAATGAACGATCCGTTTCGCTCAACCCTAATGACCAAGGCAGGAACGCGTCAGGTACCATGACCTGCTTGTCATGCATATTCTCCTGTTTTTCAACAGCACTGTTCTTTTAGGATAGCATTCTGTGTATGGGTTTTGGCCTTTTCTTAAAAAAGTTATGAAAACAATTCATACAGTTTGCTTTATAGCAAGAGACCCCACAAAAGTTGGTCTGTAATCACTCCTGTCTATAAAGGTTTGAATGCACTTATCACCATAGCCTGATACCATGAAAATGGTTGTTGTCGCTAGAGAATTAAAGAACAGAATAGTATCGTCCAGCATTCCTCAATCTGATACTGTTCTTTCTTCACTATCCTGGTCACAACAGGTACTATATATGTGCTAGCAGATGACATAGGCCTAGAAAGGGCATTACTTTTACCCAAGCTGAACTAAGGTGAAGGCACCATCTTGTCTTCTTCCTACTTCTCTTTTTCAACAGTTCCACGTAGACAAGAAACAGACCAACCTCTTCTTCTAGTCTTTCCTGTGCATTACGATTTTGCCCCCTAGACATGTTTTTTCATCAACACCCTTGACAGAAGAGGTGGTCTGCTCAAAAGACAAGAGAAGGTAATTTGCATTTCTTAAACAGTTTGTACCAAGGTATAGATGTACATTATACATCATCATATCATATGTAGAGCTCCATTGTCAATATTATTGGCTGTCCCACTAGTCAGACCTCCAGTGATAAGTAAGCAAACCCTTATACTATGGATAAGGGACAATATCTTCTTTGGTGAAATACCTTGGTGAACTTTGTAGTTAATTAATGCAGCCCAACCGATAAGCAACAAAAATCATGCACTTTCTCTGTCAATTCAATCAGGTATGTCTTTTCTCTTACATGCCACATAATTTCAGAGCAAACATACATTTAAAAGTCGGCCAGGGATCATGCTGCTTAGATCTAAGCTGGTCCCTGGTGACTTTTCCCTCCCTTGCTTTCTTTGAGTGAAAGGTTTCTTCCTATAAACGTGCCACTCAAAGTATGCGAGACCTGGAAAAGCCACCAGGGACCAGCCCTTTGCACTAACCATTTGAGCAGAATGATCCCTGGCTGGCTTTTAAAGGGAACTTGTCACCAGTTTTTTCCTATATAACCCATGGCCACCACCTTTCAGCCCCATGTGACAGCATTCTATATTGCTGCACATATGACTCCAATTCACCCTGCAAGGCAAAAAAAGACCTTTTATTTTACTCACCTATTGGGGTGGTCTGGTCAGATGGGCAACACTGGTCTTGATCCAGTGCCACCTCTCTTTTTGTGATGTCGTCCTCCTTCTGCGCTTCGTGTGGATGCTGCAGTGCACATATGCCTGAAAAGGTCAAAAGAGCGCTTGCGCATGCGGACTGCAGTGCTTAGCTTTGCTCCTGGTACGCCAGAGAGAATTGCGCCTGCACAGAAACTGTGAGGGGAACACTGTATGGATGATGTAAGATGCATCATGAGGCACAGAAGGAGGATAGCATTGCAAGAAGAGAGGAGACACTGGACCAAGACAAGCGATGCCCATCGGACCAGACCACCCTTTAGTTGAGTATAATAAAAGGGGGGATTTTTTGCCTTGAAGGACAAATGGGAGTCATATGTGCAGCATTATAGAATGCTGTCACATGGGGATTAAAGGTGGTGGTCATGAATTATATCGGAAAAAAACTGGTGACAGGCTCCTTTAAATACCAAAGTAAGACATACCTGCCTGAAATGATAAAGCAAGTGTCTGATACATGGTTCGGGTAGCATGAATCAGCACTTAGGGTCACTTTAAATCTGACTGTACAAATACCAGAGTGATGTGCATCAACACTCACAAGTTTTACCATGAAGTAATACAGTAGTCAGGACTCGAACCCAGCACATCTTATGTGCCAAGCAGCAGCTCTTCCCTCTGAGTTATTCAGCTCACTGGACAGTGCAACACCCGCAATGGCCGTGTGGTACTCGGAACAGGGTCGAATGGTTCTTAAAGGGGTGGTCACAGCAGTGGTGACCCAGTCCGTGGCCCTGGGCATGCAATGAAAAGGGATGAATGATGGAAAAGAATAAAGTTGATATAGGAAAAGGGGATAATTCATAATAACACCTGTAGCATGGCCAACGCTGCTTAAAGGGACTGCTGGGGACGATGGTGATGCAGCTGGGATGGTTCTGTTCCCACAGGTGGAGCAGGGCCCCAGGGCTTCCAGAACAGTTTATGAGGGATGGTGGACGTTGGAGTGCAGGAATGAGGGTGCAGGAATAACTAGAGGACTCAAGGGTTGCAGTTTCCTTTACCTTTAATCCCAGGTTGCAGGTGCAGTCCGGGGCACAAGTCACAGTTGGTGATGGAGATCCAAGAAGCCTGTAAGCAATTCAGGAACCTCCTAGCCAGGTGGGGTTGAAGGCCTCCCTGCTGTGCTGTTCTCTGGGTGCTTGGTGCTTTTAGTTCTCCTCAATTCCCTCTCTCAGTCTGTCCACTAAGTGAAACACCACCCACATGGCAGGCAGCTGGAGCCTGTTCCAGGTGTCACTCCCTCATAGTGACTCCGGGCTCTCATATGCTGCTGTGCCTTTGGATGTCCAATGGGGCCAGGAGACCTGCAATCTCCTGTCCTCCAGATTTGGTTGCCGAACCTGCAGTTCCCACACAACCATGGACTCCAGTGTCCAATCTTCAGCGCTCAGTCCTGGGGTGAGCTCAGTCGCAGCTCCTATTTCACAGATTCTCTTCACTTCTTGCCTCTTCTTCCTTCACTGTCTGCTCTCTAACACTAACTAACCCCTCCTCCAGACGAGAACTTATAGGGAATTTCCCCTGAAAACCGGGTTAGAGCTCCTCCTTCTGGTCTGGAGTCAGGAAAGTTGTTGCATGCTGACTGTATTACCTTCTAAGGGGATCCCTCTTGCTTCTAGGCATGACATTACCCCCTGTAAGTACAAGAGATGTGGTGCACTCCGAATGGAAAAAAGGTGCAGGCTGAACACAAAGTCACAGTGTCTATAGAAAAAACAGCCGCACACTCAAGACTTGCAGGTTTTTACGTGAAAGTTGTATTTTTTATTATTAGTACAGGCATCACCAAATGCTTATTAGTGTTTAGAAAAAATGACGGATACTTTAAGTTACGGTTAACGTTTCGACCAAGGCTGGTCTTTGTCAAAACCACACTTCTAATGGAGGGTAGAAAAGGTGCAGAAGCAGTCTGGAGTAGGCGAAGTCTGCAAGGGTCCTGTAGCACTGAGTCCGTCACACTGGTGATGCGTGTGCGGCTGTTTTTTCTATAGACATTACCTCCTGTAAGGCAGGCAATGCCACTGTGGCAACCGGACTCCTGGGGTGCCACACGTGCTAACCCAAATACCTGTACCTCTGTTCTTTCTGATTGTCTCGACCCTTGAGTCCTGATTTACTCTCTAAGGTGGCCAGTAAGGTATCTGTGGTAACAAAGTGTGATAATCCCACACCCTGGTACCCCACAGATGAAAAACACAATCCCTTCTGTCGTGTGTGTGTGAGGCGTACAGTAGAATACTCACTATGGTTACTGAGGTTCGTTCCGTCTCAATTACTTCAGCATCAGGTTTCCAGGTTCTATTAAACACAGCAGAGCCACAGTCCTTTTCCAACAGTTCAACTTTACTTATAACAATAGCACACTTCACTTTGGCAGCACAGACCACACAAAAACAATTTTCCTGAACTTTCCCTTCCTCCCAGGCAGACTTCATTCTCACTATATTCTTTCCTTGTTTCCTTCCGGCAGTCTCTGCCATCTCCTTACACACTCCGTGTCCCGACTATGTTTTCCTTCTACCTGCCCTTAGGGCAACTTCTCTGGAGAATCCATGTCCCATCTGCATTCTATGTGTTATCAGCTCCCAGTCAGTCCCTTGTCCATTCCGATAAGGAAGAGGTGCTGGAAACGCCATCTCAGCTGCTCCCGGATCCTTCCTGTAAGGGTACTGCTGAACTAGTGCTGATACAGTTGCAGTAGCGTAGCTCCGGGTGGGCCCCCTCAGAGCACTGGGCCCGCGGTGCCTGCCCCTCTGCCCCCCCCAGTAGCTACGCTACTGACTCCATTCTTTGCGAGATTATTGAGCTCTCAGCCTCTAGTTAAGCTGCCTTTTACCTGCTGCTTATCCTCAATATTCTATTGCTGCTCCGTGTACTGACCCCTGGCTATCTCTGACTACACTACGTGCTGATCCTTAAAACTACATTGCTGCTCCTGTGTACCAACATCTTGGCTATCCCTGACTATGCTACCTGCCGGTGCTGTCCCTGATGGCTGCAATACCACGGCTGCAATAGCACTACTTCAACCCAGGTCAGTCCATAACAAAAAACATGGAAATTAGCGGTAAATTGCATGCGGTTGTGGCACACTGTCGCTTAATGTAAACCGAGCCAGAGAGCTACCAAAAATCCGATCTGTGTCTCCCACAAACAGATATTATATGGCTTTATTTCATTGCTACATGTCAGCACCAAGGTCTCAACTCTTGGGAAACCCATGCTTTAGTTAAGCATTGTTTTTACCTTAATGGCTAGTAGGTAGATAATCTTATAGATTTTATACAAACCTATTCTTCTTATTAATGCATAAGCCAGTGCACCTCCAGGTAAGGATAATGAAGTCAGGATAAACACAACAGGAGGCAGCTAGGAATGTAAAAGAAAATCAGTAATGGCCAGTGGCAGGATTGTGTGCTTTTATTTCTTCATCGAGCTACATCCATTAAAGATTCATTAACTTTCATAAGTGGTATGGCTTTCCCGTCATTGTCATATATAGAGAAAGAGAATCCATTGCATTTATGTAGTAATCACTCGAGTCTAACAATCGCTACCTGCTTCAAGATGTTACGGCAAGGAAAATGTTTCTCCCTTTCCGTGAAACTTTTCAGCATGCTAGTTTTGTTATGTTAATTCTGAAAACCTCTTACGGAGAATGCTGGGTACTAACTGGAAAATCTGAAAATACCTTGCCTTTTATTGTAATCTACTGCATCCTGAGTGATTCTCTTTTAAATTAGATTAAAAAATACCCTGTGTAAAAATTATTTTCAGTGGAGTCAGGAATGATTTTTTTTTTTTTTTGCGCAAAGATCCAATATTTTAGATCATTTTTCCAATTGTCATTTTCAAGGTAAGATGCACTGTATTGATTGAAGGTTACTGTGACCTTGCACATAGTCTTGATGTTATGCTACATCTGTATTAATACTGCCAGTTGAATGATGTCGTCTGGTCATTTGGCTTTTGAGCAGCAGAAATCTTTTTAACAGCAGTACTTTGATTCCATGGTCTTCCACTTAGATATATACTTCAACAGAGTAGGTAATTATGTAGAAATATAGACTGGATAAATAGATATGCGTCTGCATCAGTTGAAGTAGCAATTATAAATAATATTATAAAATATGTTACTGGGAACCTTATTTTTTTGTCTTTCCCACCATTATTTAAAAACAAAATACACTATCCATGACATCACGTTATGTATTGACCAAGAGGCTAATAATAAAAAAATCTTATGATTTCATAGCTTCAGTTTTTAAGGTTGAAGGTAGACTTAATTGCATAGAGTTCAACCAATAGCAGCCTAGCATTTTGACCCATAGGAAGGCAAAAACCCCATGGGGCAGATGCTAATTGCTCCTTATTAAGTGAAAAATTCCTCCCTGACTCCACATACGGCAATCAGACTATCATTACAATATAATGTGGCAGAGAGTTCCGTAGTGTCATTGCTCTTACAGTAAAGAATCTGCATGTGTGATTATGATTAAAACTTTACTCTAGATGTAGAGATTGCACCCTTGTGCCTTCTCAGGCCTATGTGTAAAAAGATCATTAGAAAGATCTCTATACTGTCCTCTCATATTTACACATTGTAATACAATTGACCCTATGCCTTTGTTTTTCCAAACTGAATAATCCCAAGTTTAATAACCTGTCTGTGTATTGCAGGCCACCTATTTATTAATAACCTTGGTCGCTCTTCTTGGCACTCACTCAAGTTTAGTTATGTCCTTCATGTATTATTATTATTTTTATTATTATTATTATTATTATTTATTTATATAGCACCATTGATTCCATGTTGCTGTACACGAGAAGGACTTACATACAAATTACAGATATCACTTACAGTAAGCAAACTAACAATTACAGACTGATACAGAGGGGCGAGGACCCTGCCCTTGCGGGCTTACATTCTACAGGGTGGTGGGGAAGGAGACAATAAGATGAGGGTTGCAGGAGCTCCGGTGTTGGTGAGGAGGTACGCCGAAGACCAAAATTGTACCTAGAATTCTAAGTGTGGCCGCACTAGTGACTTGTATAGAGGCAAAGTTATGTTTTTGTCATTAGCATCTCTGCCTCTTTTTATGCTTCCATGATTCTATTTGCCTTGGAAGCAGCATCTACCTGGCATTGGTCACTAAAGTGGCGATTGCCCTCCACCCATACATCCAAGTCTTTTTCCATAACAGTTTTACACAGTGTTTTACAATTTAGTACATAATTATATATTTTTGTTTCCTCTACCAAGTGGATGGCCTTACATTTATCTACATTAAACTTGAATTGACATTTCTCAGCCCAAGCCTCCAGCTTATATGAATTCCCCGGTAAACCCCTTAACACCAGGAGCTTTTTCCGGTTTTGCGTCAATATGGCCATGTAAGGGCTTATTTTTTGCCAGACGAGTTGTACTTTTGAATGATACCATTGGTTTTACCATGTCGTGTACTAGACAATGGGAAAAAAATTCAAAAAAATTGGACAAAAATGGGAACTAACATTTACTTTTTGGTTAAGCTTTTTTGCTAAGTTCACTAACTGCTTAAACTGACCTGCCATTATGATTCTCCAGGTCATAACGAGTTCATAGACACCAAATATGTCTAGGTTATTTTTTATCTAAGTGGTAAAAAAAATTCCAAACTTTGTTAAAATAAATGAAAAAATTGCTCAATATTCAGAGAACTGTAGAGTCTCTATTTTTCGTGATCTCGGGTTGGGTGAGGGCTTATCTTTTGTGCACGAGCTGACCTTTTTAATGATACCATTTCCGCGCAGATACGTTCTTTTGATCGCCCATTATTGCATTTTAATGCAATGTCACAGTGACAAAAAAAAAGTAATTCTGGCGTTTTGAATTTTTTTTCTCGCTACGCCATTTAGCGATCAAGTTAATTTTTTATTGATAGATCGGGCAATTCTGACTGCGGCGATACCAAATATGTGTCGGTTTGATTTTTTTATTGTTTTATCTTGAATGAGGCGAAAGGGGGGTGATTTCAACTTTTATATTTTTTTATTTTTTTCATATTTTTAAAAACACTTTTTATTTTGCCATGCTTCAATAGCCTCCATGGGATGCTCAGATCGCCCCTATGTAGCTGAATTACAGCACTGCTATGAGCGCCAACCACAGGGTGGCGCTCACAGCATTCCATTCTGGCATCAACAACCATAGAGGTCTGCATGAGACCTCTTGTTGTTATGCCAATGCATCGATGACCCCCGATCATGTGACGGGGTCACCGATGCGCACATATCTGATTGAATGGCTGGAAGCGCTTGTTAAATGCCGCTGTCAGAGATTGAAAGCGGCATTTAACTAGATAATTGGTGCAGGCGGATTGCAATTCCGTCTGTGCCTATTGCGGGCATATGTTAGCTGTTCAAAACAGCTGACATGTCCTGGTTTTGATGCGGGATCACCACCGGGGTTCTGACATCGGACATACTATTATGTCCGATGACAGAAAGGGGTTAAATTACACAGTTATTCAAAATTTGCTTTTTTTTATTTTTTTCAAATCCAATGACTGATACTCATTTTTTTATGCCTTGATTTAAAAAACCACTTCTATTTTTAACCATCACATATGGATTTTGCACAAAATGTGTGTGAAACTACGTACAAGCTAGATGAACAAGAAAAATCTGTATTGTAACCAAAAATGTACACAATTTTATATGTAAAAATGTATTGAACATTAATTCTGGAACTTCATTGGAAATTAATTCTTGCTGTTTTTCCTTTTCTCTTCAAAGCTCCTCTTGACACCTTTTTCTTATAGAAAGGCAGTGGAACTTCCCTGTAAAGCCTTAGTCCCCCATCATTTTCCATTTACCTTGGTTTCGTCGTTCCATACCCTTGATATCCTGATGAAATTTTTCTCCTTGCGAAACACTACCTTCTGATATCAAGAAGTATCGGTATCGGATTGGATCGGCCGATATCCAAAAAATATCGGATATCGCCAATACCGATACCCGATACCAATGCTAGTCAATGGGACACAAATATCGGAATGTAAATAAGCCCTTTCTCTCTTTCTACATCCTGTTCTGGGGGGAAGAGTGTGGGTGGTGCGTGGGCGGACACTGTGCGTGTCTGTGTGGGCCTGCGAGGGATCTGTATGGGCATCTTGGGGCTCTGTGCGGCCTGCCTGGGGTCTGTGCAGGCTTGCCGGCGCTCTGTACCGGCTCGCCGGGGCTCTGTGCGGCTTGCGGGGCCTCTGTGTGGGCTTGCCGGGGCTCTGTGCGGCTTGCGTGGGCTCTGTGTGGGCTTGCTGGGGCTCTCTGCGGGCTTGCTGGGGCTCTGTGCGGGTTTGCCGGGGCTCTGTGTGACTTGCAGGGGCTCTGTGCGGGCTTGCGGGGGCTCTGTGCGGGTTTGCTGGGGCTCTGTGTGGCTTGCAGGGGCTCTGTGCGGGCTTGCCGGGGCTCTGTGCGGCTTGCGGGGGCTCTGTGCGGGCTTGCTGGGGCTCTCTGCGGGCTTGCCGGGGCTCTATGTGGCTTGCGGGGGCTCTGTGCGGGCTTGCCGGGGCTCTGTGTGGGCTTGCTGGGGCTCTGTGCGGCTTGTGGGGCTCTGTGCAGGCTTGCCGGGGCTCTGTGCGGCTTGCCGGGGCTCTGTGCGGCTTGTGGGGGCTCTGTGCGGGCTTGCCGGGGCTCTCTGCGGGCTGCCGGGGGTCTGTGCAGACATCGTCCGATGGGACTACAAGTCCCATCGGACTATGCCTGCAACAGTGACAGTGATTGACACATTAGCCAATGATGGGAGAGTAGTTTTCCCATCATCCGGCTAATGTGTTGAATGTAAGAAAACAAAAATACTACATACATACTACATACATACTACATACATGCTACACGCAATTCATTCATACATTACATACAATACATACATACAGACATACAGTACATTAAACATAGAGTTCATACTCACCATTACTTGTCACTTTGATCTCCAAAGCCAGTGTCATCTGTAAAAATGATTAAAATAACAAACAACCAATATACTCCCTGTCCGCAGAAATCCACGTGTGTCCCACGACGATCTCCCATGGAGAACGGCAGCATCAGCTGTTGTGACCGCTCTCTAGGGGCTCCAGGAACACAATGACGGAGGAAGGTATCCTTCCGCACTGTATTCCTCAGCCGCTGTAAAAAAAATAGTCCCTAGTCTCACTTTTGGCATTGCTGTATGAGAAATTGTCCCACGCAGCAATTGCCATAAAGTGAGACTTTGTCCTAAGGTAACCTCTCAGTGATGCACTGCAGGAGCCATTTGTCTCCTGGCAGGCCCAGCAATCTTTTGGTTCTAGCACCATCCCGCTTGAATTCTTTCCTAGGTCTGATGCCCGGGGCCTGATGACCGCAGTCTGAAACCTGATGACTGCTGCCTGGAGCTTGGAGCCTGATGACTGTGGTGGTGCCTGTGGGTCGCATCGGATGTCCGGAACCGAACGACTCCTGTCTGATGTCTGCTGGTGACTCTGTGTCCAGATTTCCTGATGTCCTGTCTGTACCGTGATGTCCTGATGACCTCGTGTACCCTGATGTCCTGGCTGTGTCCTGATGTCTCGCCTATGTGTGCCTCGGTGATCCGTTGGTGCCTTGGGGTCCACTCGGTGGTACCCTTCTGGGAGGTGTGGAATCAGGAGCCTGGAATAGTCAAGTTTGGTTTATATACTGTGTGACTTTTCTTTAGTAAACTTTACTTTCTCTATACCTGAAGTTGTGTAGTGTAATCAAGTCCTACGTGTTTCTTTCCTTGTCCCCATGCTCAGCTGCCATAGAACCCTGGTCTCTGCCCTCCCCTAGTTCGGGTAGGCCCGGGTTCCCCTCTGCGGTATAAAGGGTCCGTATTGCGTCCCCTGGTCGGTCGGCGTTGGGGCGTCTATGGGCTGGACTGCATCAGCGACTGCAGCTTACCCTGACAGTTACTGTTCAGCTGCATACATTGTACATATGGTAAATCTACCATTGCTGCTAACTCTATCTCTTTCTGAACTCTTTGCCCTATAGCAACCCTTAATTTTCTGCTATGACAAGCAGATATTTTCCTGCGATTCCGCCATGTTCTTTTTGCAAGACGTTGAATACTTGAGTCCTTTACATGAAGAGTAGGTGTTTATATGCAAATTTCTAAAAATAGATTTAATCATAACTTGGCATATTTACAGTGAAGGCGAAAAAAAGTGGTTCCATCTATTTCATACAGATTAAATTATAGCCTTCTGTTCATTTCTGTTTAATGGACCTGAAGCATGTTCCTTTGTAGTAAAACGTGTACACTCAGTCTTTGCTGTTGTTGAATTGGGTAATATAATAACATAGTTTGTAAGGTTGAAAAAGACGTTAAAACTCCATCAGGTCCTGCCTATTATCAACTCCAAATAAAAGACCAAATTGTTATCCATCCTGCCAGTCAGAGAAAAAAAGGACATTCCTTACAATGTGAGTTATATACATTCTAGCCTGTGATTACCAAAATACCAACTCTAAAGCAAGGTCTTCAGTCATTCACTGAGTGAATTCTATTTTAGATAGTTTGCATGTTTTGTTTTGTTTTATTCATCTGTGCTGTGTTTTAGTGGATTTATATATACAGTTAGGGCCAGAAATATTTGGACAGTGACACAATTTTCGCGAGTTGGGCTCTGCATGCCACCACATTGGATTTGAAATGAAACCTCTACAACAGAATTCAAGTGCAGATTGTAACGTTTAATTTGAAGGGTTGAACAAAAATATCTGATAGAAAATGTAGGAATTGTACACATTTCTTTACAAACACTCCACATTTTAGGAGGTCAAAAGTAATTGGACAAATAAACATAACCCAAACAAAATATTTTTATTTTCAATATTTTGTTGCAAATCCTTTGGAGGCAATCACTGCCTTAAGTCTGGAACCCATGGACATCACCAAACGCTGGGTTTCCTCCTTCTTAATGCTTTGCCAGGCCTTTACAGCCGCAGCCTTCATGTCTTGCTTGTTTGTGGGTCTTTCCGTCTTAAGTCTGGATTTGAGGAAGTGAAATGCATGCTCAATTGGGTTTAGATCTGGAGATTGACTTGGCCATTGCAGAATGTTCCACTTTTTGGCACTCATGAACTCCTGGGTAGCTTTGGATGTATGCTTGGGGTCATTGTCCATCTGTACTATGAAGCGCCGTCCAATCAACTTTGCAGCATTTGGCTGAATCTGGGCTGAAAGTATATCCCGGTACACTTCAGAATTCATCCGGCTACTCTTGTCTGCTCTTATGTCATCAATAAACACAAGTGACCCAGTGCCATTGAAAGCCATGCATGCCCATGCCATCACGTTGCCTCCACCATGTTTTACAGAGGATGTGGTGTGCCTTGGATCATGTGCCGCTCCCTTTCTTCTCCAAACTTTTTTCTTCCCATCATTCTGGTACAGGTTGATCTTTGTCTCATCTGTCCATAGAATACTTTTCCAGAACTGAGCTGGCTTCTTGAGGTGTTTTTCTGCAAATTTAACTCTGGCTTGTCTATTTTTGGTATTGATGAATGGTTTGCATCTAGATGTGAATCCTTTGTATTTACTGTCATGGAGTTTTCTCTTTACTGTTGACTTAGAGACAGATACACCTACTTCACTGAGAGTGTTCTGGACTTCAGTTGATGTTGTGAACGTGTTCTTCTTCACCAAATTAAGTATGCGGCGATCATCCACCACTGTTGTCATCCGTGGACGCCCAGGCCTTTTTGAGTTCCCAAGCTCACCAGTCAATTCCTTTTTTCTCAGAATGTACCCAACTGTTGATTTTGCTACTCCAAGCATGTCTGCTATCTCTCTGATGGATTTTTTCTTTTTTTTCAGCCTCAGGATGTTCTGCTTCACCTCAATTGAGAGTTCCTTTGACCGCATGTTGTCTGCTAACAGCAACAGCTTCCAAATGCAAAACCACACACCTGGAATCCACCCCTGACCTTTTAACTACTTCATTGATTACAGGTTAACGAGGGAGACGCCTTCAGAGTTAATTGCAGCCCTTAGAGTCCATTGTCCAATTACTTTTGGTCCCTTGAAAAAGAGGACGCTATGCATTACAGAGCTATGATTCCTAAACCCTTTCTCCGATTTGGATGTGGAAACTATCATATTGCAGCTGGGAGTGTGCACTTTCAGCCCATATTATATATATAATTGTATTTCTGAACATGTTTTTGTAAACAGCTAAAATAACAAAACTTGTGTCACTGTCCAAATATTTCTGGCCCTAACTGTGTATACTGTATATATATATATATATATATATATATATATATATATATATATATATATATATATACATATAAATATATATATAATTTGTTTGCTTTTTTGTTTTCTTTGTTTATGGTTCTGATACTTAGGGCCACTTTCCACTTGAGAGAAAAAAAACGGTCTGAATTACGGACCGAAAAAACGGATGTAACGTCTGCGAGTGTCATGCGAGTGTCATGCGAGTGTGATGCGATTTTTTTATCGCAACATCCGTATGACATCCGTATTGCTGTCCAAGTTTTACGCATGGGTCTCCTTTGAAAAGCCGGTAATTCAGCGCAGTGTACAGTAAAATCACACTGACAGCTTAGATTAGAGTAGATATACACACATAGAATAGGTATATATACATATATATATGTCAGGGAGACACCTATATATATATATATATTTATATTTAATGCAGCGCTAAATAGCTTAAAAGCCGGTAATTCAATTGCCGGCTTTTGCTATCTCCTTCCTAAATCCGACATGATATGAGACATGGTTTACATACAGTAAACCATGTCATATCCCCATTTTTTGCATATTCCACACTACTAATGTTAGTAGTGTGTATGTGCAAAATTTGGGCGCTCTAGCTATTATATTTATGGGTTAAATCGCGGAAAAAATTGGTGTGGGCTCCCGCGCAATTTTCTCCGCCAGAGTAGTAAAGCCAGTGACTGAGGGCAGATATTAATAGCCTAGAGAGGGTCTACGGTTATTGGCCCCCCTGGCTAAAAATATCTGCCCCCAGCCACCCCAGAAAAGGCACATCTGGAAAATGCGCCTATTCTGGCACTTGTCCACTCTCTTCCCATTCCCGTGTAGCGGTGGGATATGGGGTAATAAAGGGTTAATGTCACCTTGCTATTGTAAGGTGACATTAAGCCAGATTAATAATGGAGACGCGTCAATTCTGACACCTATCCATTATTAATCCAATAGCATGAAATGGTTAATAAAAACACACACACATTATTAAAAATTATTTTAATGAAATGAACACACAGTTTGTTTGAATATTTTATTGTTCTCTCAATCCACCTGAAGACCCTCGACCTCTAACAAAGGAAACATAATAAACCAACAATATACATACCTTCCGATGATCTGTAACGTCCCACGATGTAAATCCATCTGAAGGGGTTAAAATATTTTACAGCCAGGAGCTCTGCTATAATGCAGCTGTGCTCGTGGCTGTAAAACCCCAGTGAATGAATGGAAACTATGTCAATGACCTGTAGTTACCTTCATTCGCGGTGATGCAGCCTCTGCTTGTTGTCCTCATATGAACTCGAGCCTGGGAACTTTTCTGATTTTTTTCCCACGCTCGAAGGACATCCAGCAGAGGGCGCCTCACCGTGAATGAAGGTAACTACAGGTCATTGACCTAATTTCCATTCATTCACTGGGGTTTTACAGCCACGAGCACAGCTGCATTATAGCAGAGCTCCTGGCTGTAAAATATTTTAACCAATAGCAAGGTGACATTAAATCTTCATTACCCCATATCCCACCGCTACACGGGAATGGGAAGAGAGTGGACAAGTGCCAGAATAGGTGGCTGGGGGCAGATGTTTTTAGCCAGGGGGGCCTATAACCGTGGACCCTCTCTAGGCTATTAATATCTGCCCTCAGTCACTGGCTTTACTACTCTGGCGGAGAAAATTGCGCGGGAGCCCACACCAATTTTTTCCGCGATTAAACCCTTAAATATAATAGCTAGAGCGCCCAAATTTTGCACATACACACTACTAACATTAGTAGTGTGGAATATGCAAAAAAAATGGGGATATGACATGGTTTACTGTATGTAAACCATGTCTCATATCATGTTGCGTTTAGGAAGGAGATAGCAAAAGCCGGCAATTGAATTACCGGCTTTTAAGCTATCTAGCGCTGCATTAAATATAAATATATATATATATATATAGGTGTTTCCCTGACATATATATATGTATATATACCTATTCTATGTGTATATATCTACGCTAATCTAAGCTGTCAGTGTGATTTTACTGTACACTGCGCTGAATTGCCGGCTTTTCAAAGGACACTGGTGCGTAAAAAACGGACAGCACTCGCATGGTGCGAGTGCTGTCCGTTTTTTTTCGCGCACCCATTGACTTGCATTGGCGAGTCTCATCCAAGAATCGCAGCAATACGCAGCATGCTGTGATTTTTTTTCTCAGTCTGATTTCGGCTGAGAAAAAAATCGCATATGAAATGTCACCTATTAAATAACATTGGTCCGAGTGCAATCCGATTTTTTATCGGATTGCACTCATCCGCTTTCCTCGCAAGTGGAAAGGGGCCCTTAGAATTATCTCCATCTGATTATTTGTATCTAATCTACCTATCTATCTTATTTGTGTCTCTATGAACATGAGCTTTATGACATAAGTTTTCTTCAACAGACAAAACAGTGTAAAATTTTGGCCGATGTATTGGATATACAGCCAGTCCCCGGGTTACTAACTAGAAGCGTTCGGTAGGGTTGTTTGTATCCTGAAAAAAGGACTGGTAAAAATAATAATAATACTACTCGCCTCACTGCTAATCTCTCCGGTCAGTCCGCTATTCACCGGCTGCCATCCGGTCATCTTCTTTCCACCATTGTGCACCACATCCGCATTCTCTTCACTATAGACCAGGAATTAAGGCTGGAAGTTACTTTATGTCACAAAATCACATCAATGCGACCTTCAAGGATCTGAATACGGCTGGAGGTTTTGGGGACGTGGCACACAACATGCATAGTTTTGAATACGGCAAAACTATACATGTGCACTTAGCCATGACCCCATATCAATTTGTGACATATGTGTGTCACATGTCGCGTGCAAATGTATGTAGCATGCTCAGGAGGTGAGTTTGCCTGACAAGTGGTAGGATCTGGCAGTGTTACACATCCAGCATCTGCCTATAGCAACTTTCACTGAAGGTGACTCTGATCATTGCTGTTAACCCCATGAATGCCATCATCTGACAACAGCATTAAGACGCACTGTTCCTTAAAACAATTGACACTCCTACCACAACATGATTGCTGGGTGTCGATGAGTTGCCATGGTAGCCAGGGACCTGCTTAAGCTTCCCATGGCTGCCGTTAGGTACCCTATGAATGCAGTATTTAAATTATATACTGCAATACTTGCAGTTGACAGAAGAAACCTATTGTGACTATAAAAAATGTAAAGATAACAATACATTTTTATAAACAATACAAAAATTTTAATCAGCCCTATTTTTGACAGTTAAAAAAAATAAAAAAAATAAACAGATTTAGTATTATTTGCCATGTCTGTAAAATGCTGATCTTTCAAAGTATAAAACTAATTATCCAGTATGGTAAAGGGTTTAAAAAAATATATAAAACAATGTCAGATTTTTTTTTGTGGCATCTCACTAAAACAATGCAGCGAAAAATTATCAAAGCGGTATATGTGTACATGCCCCAAAATTATGTTGAAAAATACATCAGCTCCACAAAAAAAAACAAGTGCTCAAAAATCCATCACCTAAACAAAAAAGTTTCAGAAGCCAAAATATGTTTGAAATGTTCTAAAAAAAATTTAGCTTCTAAAACATAAAAATGAATTATACAACTTTGGTATTATCATATTTGTACTCACCTTCAGAATCCTATTGTCAAGTCATTTTTACTGTGATTTAAAATCCGTACTAACAAAATAGTTAAAAAAAAAACCTGCACCATTGATTTTTTTTTTATTACACTCCTCTTGTAATTTTCCCCCATTTTTCAGTAGGCTATAAGTGAACACAATCATTCAAAACTACAATTCATCAAATAAAAAAATAAAAAACAGCCATCAGATTTATATTGATGGAAAAATAGAAAAGTTATGTCTCCTGAAAGAAGGGGATGAAAAAATGAAAGTGAAAAAATGAAAGCAAAAAAAAATTACCAAACGCCATTTTTTACATTTTACATTTTTGTTTAATTGTTCTATTTTTCAGTGTAACTGGTAGAAACCATTGAAGCCCTAATTATAAGAAAAAGAGCCCTATTTTGCCACACAAGTTAGTAGCAAAGCTAATCTCCGTCATTAAGACCCAGTACCTCTGCTATGTCTGTATTGATATTGTCCATAATTATATCTACTCATTGAGTATTACTGGTCGATGGCAAAAGACAGGAGTGGTGTTAAACTACTTCTGTCCTGTCTTTTATGTCAAAAGATGGCGGGAACCAAGAAAAGGTTAAAACTTTTTCTTTCTTTCTTTTTTGCTAATGCATCGATGTCTATTCACTGATACTTTCCACTAATTTATTAGACTCCTAACTGTGTATGGGTTTATTTTTTGCTTCTTGTATGAATAAGTCAGAGACTATTGTGCAATCTGTCCTGACAATGAGAAGAATGTGCACGGGAAAACCTTATTGAGAATGGCAATGGTAAGACCCAGATATCAGTTTATATGTTTTCCAGAGGAATAAAATATTTTCTAATGTGGAGAAAACAACTTCTAGAATTGTTATTTTATGCAAAATTCAGGCATTTATTAAAAAAGACAAGTCAAGAGAGTTGACAGGTCGTCGTTAAACTATACCATAAATTCTTAAAAGTCGCATCAAGTGACCCAATTATTTCTTTCCTGTGCTGCATGTTATACACAGCAACTTTTATGATTGGCAAGAACCCAGTACTAATGTGCATCTAATGGAAAAAATAAAGAAACAAAATATATTAACACAGACCCGCTAACAATTTATCCTGCAAACATCTGAAATGGATCAGCACTGACAAGCGAGAATCGTCATGTTGCTTTAGGTTATTTATAGGCAGCAAGCAAAAAGTCTCAAGGAAACAGTTGGGCAGATTTCTCTAAAGCAAGATAAAAAGGTTTGCCAGATGTGCACAGCGGAATATTACAATTGCCAAATGATGCAGCCTTACATTTTTGCCTCACTGAAAGAAACATTTAGGTTCATCGCCATCAAAGACAAAGGGTAAATTGGAACAGTTGACAATAAAATCACACACAGCTCATCAACGAAACTTGCTGTAAATGTATTCTGTTTAAACTGCAAGAGTCAGAATACATAGTAAAAAAAGAAAAAAGCTTTCTAAGAAGATTAAAAAATGGAACTATTTCAGTATGGAAAAATAAGGGCCTTTTTCTTGGGCGCTGTTTGTGTAATAATGGTGTTAGAAAATATATTACTGTAGGATACCATGGGTTCATATTTCTTGTATCAACGAAAAAAATAATATTTAAATAAAATATAAAGTCTAGAGATCATATGAAACAGTTTGTTCTTGTACTAAGAGCATCCAGAAAGTTGGGAAACTGCTCGTTACAAGTAGAAAAAGCAACGTCTATAATGAACATTTGACTGAATTGATTAGATCTGATCCTAATTCGACTGTAAAATGGCAACAATACATTATAATTGTACGTGGACACTTTTATATTTAAGTGACATAACTGATTTTTAAATAAAGGTTGCTATGATGATTCAGTATGGCCGTGACCAAATGTAGGATAGTACAATGCTTAAAACTTGCTGAGAATATAGAGTTTTGCCTGTTTGTACTGGAACAGGAATGATTTTTTAGTGGAGATGAGCAGATCAATTAGAGGAGGATCGAGTTACAGTGGAATGTCCTGAAATGTGCGACATCGCATGAATTTGAACATTTTGAGATTTGATTCGCAGTTAACAAAAAAAAAATTGCCCGACAACTTTTCCCACACTGTTGAAGCATCAGAGAGCAGCCACTTGGGCCTCCCCATAATGCTCTGCAGCTGTGACATCTTATGGATTATCATTAGTGATGATGAGCGAATATACTCGTTACTCGAGATGTCCCGAGCACGCTCTGGTGTCCTCCGAGTATTTGTAAGTGCTCGGAGATTTAGTTTTCCTTGTAGCAGCTGAATGATCTACATCTGTTAGCGAGCTTGATTACATGTGGGGATTCCCTAGCAACCAGGCAACCCCCACATGTACTTATGCTGGCTAACAGATGTAAATCATTCAGCTGCGGCGATGAAAACTAAATCTCTGAGCACTAAAAAATACTCGGAGGACACCCGAGCATGCTCGAGAAATCTTGAGTAACGAATATTTTCGCTCGTCATCACTAATTATCATATCTTGTACAGTGGGTGTCAGTACGTCACAGGTCAGCAGTTCCTACCAAGAGGAGCAAAGTCAATTTTTATCTCCAGTGTCACTGGGTAAGTCTCTTCTGTAGATTGTAAGCTCTTGTGGTCAGCTTAGTTCTCTCTCTCCCTCTTACCTGTAAAGTGTCAGCAAAATCCTATCATTCTCCCTGTCTCCCGTAGAGTGTCAGCTCTTATAATCAGCATCATCCTCACTCTTTTTTTCTCTCCTCTTCCCCATGTGTGTTTTCTGAGCATTAACAATCTTTTAAAAACTGAGTTTTGCGCAAATCAAATTTTTAAGGAATATTCATCCAAGTGAATTTCACTTTCAAAAGATCCTTTCAGCTATTTTACCCTAGATATCTATTTTTTAGATATCTGGGTAAAAACATTTCTAAAAAGGAAGAGTAGATGATTTTCACAATCTCAATCCTTTTCCATTACTTAAGGACATAAGGAGCAAAATGAAGGTTTGATGTAGAACGAAGTTTTTAATGTCAGATAAAATTAAGATGTTTAACACAATAATCCTCCCCCAGGTTCTGTAAGTTCTTCAAAATAGTCCAATTACATTGGAGAACAAAATTATACAAGGCTATGAATGCTATTTATGTGACTCTGAAAAAAAGAAGAGAGTAAATGAAAAAAAAAAGAATAGAGTAAAAACATTTCTATTATTCTGTGTAAAAAAAAGTTTTGAATTTCCAAATTGATAAGTAAATATTTGTTAGTACAACTGCAATATACTGTAATATTGATTGGAATTATAAACTCTCTTGTTCTAATACTGTGATGGTTAATTTGGAAAAGATATTTTTTTATCAATTTTTTTATTTTTCACATTGAAAATAAAGCCATAAAATATAATAATCCTTCATCTGAGGTCAGTTAAACATGAACAGAGTAGGAAACTACACTTGATTGTCTGGTACAAAGGCACGAATTTTCATAATTCATAATTGTATGCCCATGTCGGAATCCCTCTCTTTGATGTGGGCTCTGGCGCTGAGCCCACATCTTTCCCAGCACATGTCAGCTGTTTTCAACAGCTGACATGTGTCTCTAACAGCCATGGGTAGAATCGTGATCCACCCATGGCTGTTAACCCATTAAATGCCACTTTTAATCTCTGAGAGCTGCATTTAACTCGCGCTTCCCGTCACGTGATTGTGGGCCACCGATGGGTTACATGACAACCAGACAACTCCAGCAGACCTCTATAGTTGTCATAGCAGGATTGCTATGAGCGCTGCCCAGTGGTCAACGCTCATAGCAAGTGAGCATTTCTGCTACATACAGGTGATTTGATCATCGCCTGTATGTAGCAGAGAGAATCAAAGTACTGCAGCTTCTAATCTCCCAGAGACTATTGTAGCATGCCAAAGTAAAAAAAAGTGTTTATAAAAATAATTAAAAAAAATATATATAAAAGTTCAAATCAACCCCCATTTGCCCCATTCAAAATAAAACAATAATAAAAAAATATGCACATATTTGATATCGCTGCATTCAGAATCGCCCAATCTATCGAATTAACCAGATCGCTACATGACGTAACGAGAAAAAAGTGAAAACACCAGAATTACATTTTTTTGGTTTCCGCAACATTGCAATAAAATGCAATAACAGGGAACAAAAGATCGTATTTACACCAAAATTGTATCAATAAAAACATCAGCTCAGCACGCGAAAATTAAGCCGCCGCCCAACCTGACATCATGAAAAATGGAGATGCTAAGGGCTTCGGAAACTGGCACTTTTTTTTAACCAAAGTTTGGATTTTTTTTTTCTCTACTTAAATAAACAAGAACCTAGACGTGTTTGGTGTCTATGAACTCATAATGACCTGGAGAATCATAATGGCTGGTCAGTTTTAGCATTTAGTGAACATGAAAAAAAAAATAACAAATAAACTGTGGAATTGCACTTTTTTTTGTAATTTCACTGCACTTGGAATTTTTTTCCCGTTTTCCAGTACACGATATGTTAAAACAATGGTGTTGCTTAAAAGTACAACTTGCAGTACAAGTTATGGCTCTGGGAAGAAGGCGAGGAAAAAAAAAATGAAAATACCTCAGATCATGAAGGAGTTAATATATAAATAATAATAATGAAAAAAAAAATACCACCCACCTTCCATGATTTTCTCAGAAGGAATGATTAGTGAGAAAAAAATTCAAATCACAAGTTGCAAGAAGTTTGTAAAGACATGAAACTACTGTATATACTCGAGTATAAGCCGAGATTTTCAGCCCATTTTTTTTAGGCTGAAAGTGCCTCTCTCAGCTTATTCTCGAGTCATTGTCCCAGGGGGGTCGGCGAGGGAGGGGGAGCGGCGGCTGTGACATATTCACCTGCTCCAGGCGCGGTCCCTGCATCATTGAGCCGTCACATGGTACCGCTCATTACAGTTATGAATATGGATCCAACTCCACTCCCATAGGGGTGGAGCCGCATATTCATTACTGTAATGAGTGGTAATGGTGACCGCTTAATGCTGGAAGAAGCTGTCAGTGCACGGAGACTGGAGATGCAGGGATCGCGCCGGGAGCAGGTGAGTATAATGGGGAGGGGGAGCACGGCGCAATATTCACCTCTCCTCATTCAGGCGCCGCTCCGTCTTCCGCGTCCTCGGCAGTGACGCTCAGGTCAGAGGGCGCGTTGACGTTGTTAGTCCGTGCCCTCTGCCTGAACGTTAGTGCAGAGGATGCGGAAGACACAGCGGTGCCGGAACGAGGACAGGTGAATATTGCAAGTCGCGGGCCTGAGCGATGAGAGGTGAGTATGTCATTTTTTTTTTCTAATCGCAGCAACAGCATATGGGGCAAATATCTCTATGGAGCATCTTATGGGGCCATAATCAGCATTTGTGGAGCACTATATGGAGTAAATATCTCTATGGAGCATCTTATGGGGCCATTATTAACCTTTGTGCAGCATTATATGGGGCATATTTTAATATGGAGCATCTTATGGGGCCCATCATGAACTATATGGAGCATCTTATGGGGCCCATCATGAACTGTATGGAGCATAATATGGGGCTCCTGATTCAATATGGATATTCAAAAACATTTAACCTACTGATATCTCAATTAATTTGACTTTTATTGGTACCTATTTTTATTTTTGAAATTTACCGGTAGCTGCTGCATTTTCCACCCTATTTTCCATACTCGAGTCATTAAGTTTTCCCATTTTTTTGTGGAAAAATTAGGGGGTCGGCTTATACTCGGGTCAGCTTATACTCGAGTATATACGGTAATTTAAAAATTAAAACATGTTTCTGAACTTACTTTGCTATGGGATTAGGGAAAAATTGGTTTGCCAACTTTTGGAAAATATTGAGAATATCAAAAGAAAAGATGAGAAATTTTTTTTTAAATTCAAATCCAACTAGGCTGGATTTTTCCAAAAACTTTGATTTGATTTGTAGCTAATCAATTAAGCGTGAATCGCAAATATTACAAAGTCTGCAATTTCCCTGAAAGAGGTGTATAATACTCTGAGCAATCCTAGTACTGTATTGAACCCCTCTCCAGCTCTTCAACACCAATAGGACCATAATAAAGTTAACGTGACTGTCACGATTCACACCGTGACTGTCACCCCTACGTCACGGATCGGGGTGACTTTAGGCCAACAGACGGCTATCACATGTGCAGGGGGGCTTATCTTAGGTATCCCTCCACTGCTGGCAATGTAATGAAAAGACACACAAGGCTATTGACCTCTTAGTTTACCGTAGGGGCTTATTTTAGTTATCCCACTGCTCTACAATATACTATGAACTGCAGGGATTTATGTATATCCCGCTTTACAGTTCCGCTTGAAAACTTGCAGCTCTCTGGTGCCCCCTTACCCTCAGGTCAGATTAGGTACTGCACCTAGGGTATTTAGTCACCAGAAAGGATGCCTGCTATGTACTGGCTATTGGGCACGCTGCAGCGAAGCGATATAACTACTCCCACTCAGGCAGGAACAATAATTATCAACGCCGCCGTCGCTACAATGACTCCCAAATACCAAGAACAAGGTATGCTGCCACCAGCTTCGATTAAATGGGTACGAAGCTAACCCAAAACAGTAGCGTAATTCCCTTCAGAAGACTTAGGATATACATTTTAGAACAGGAAGAACAAAACTAGTAATTTAGATATTTTAGTCCAAAAGATAAGGCAGTGTTTATAAAAAAATATTACAAGGATATTACAAAAGAGACAACTGAAAATATGTACAAGGTAATTGTAAAATGACAGGGGTTAAATGAGAAATTAACACTTACATGTGTTCAGGTCATATCAGGCAACACCAGGCTAGTGGGCGGAGTTCCCAAATATCCCAATGCATCAGGGCTGGCAGTAAGAGCTCCTCAGGTCAGGCTAAGACTAAGATTGAAGGCTGGGTTAAGTGGAGTCACTTAATAAACTGCAGCCTTGTGACATCACTAAAGGGGTTGAGTTAACATCGCCCTCCCCTCTCCTCAGCTGTACAATTTTCTCCAACAATTCTTATCATTCTTGTATTTTCGCTCCCGAACGTGTCAGAATCATAACACACCCATCATTCACCATATTTTAAAATTGGCTTTCTAATGAGACCAAATTCGGACTAGTTGGGACACACAGTTCCAGAGAAATCCGTACTTTTTACCTGTTGGACTCAGAGGCTCGCGCTTATTGTGGCCTACAGATCCGCCGATGGAGCTTCGCAAAATGGACTTATTATTTTCCTAGCCTAAATCGTTGGCCCAATATTTTATGATAATGGAACAAAGGACTTCCTGTCTTTAGGGAAATTCTTTACCAGTTCTAGCTGATTCTAGATGGGAGGAGGGAAAGTGAGCAGTGTAGGGAGATCGGCTTACAGCTCCAAGCGCAATAAAAATTCTTCTGGAAGGCGCATGAGGGGTTTGGGATCTACACATACACATCTCAGCAAACAGAAACACATGGAGTAGGGGGGGGTTTAGCCCACATCAATGGTGCTAACAGGCAAAGCTACAAAATCATATTACATTTCATACAATATCGTGACAGTGACCTTAACATATATGGCTATCGGTAAATGGTCTGTTTAAAAACACAGCACTTGCAGACTTCTTATGCTTTTCAAATTGTAAAAACGATCCAAAATGTATCCCTTTTAAGCATAGACACTTACTATGTCAGTGTTTATACACTGGTGCTGTACACTGGAGAAGCAATGACAAGCCATGATCCAAAAATTATTCTTTTTGTGGTAGCAATAATGTATGGAGCGAGGCCATGCCCACTGGCCGGAGGAATGAATAACTCATACATGCCCTCCATTCCCCAGTCTGAAACTGGTGAATCCCCGCAGCACACGGGATGCATAAGTCTACAGTCATACAGAGTGACTGCAGA
Organism: Ranitomeya imitator; assembly: GCF_032444005.1. Taxonomy (NCBI): domain Eukaryota; kingdom Metazoa; phylum Chordata; class Amphibia; order Anura; family Dendrobatidae; genus Ranitomeya; species Ranitomeya imitator. The sequence goes on from NC_091283.1 coordinate 767,117,426, forward strand.
CTTATTGGTTTTGACAGAACCACCCCTTTCAGAAAGCAACGTTTTAACAAATTGTCCAAAGATTATCCCTTTTAGGGGATCTACAATAGCTTTGCTGTTTTTTTAAAAGAAAAACTATAAAAAAATTATAATGTTTTTGAATGAAGCTTCATATTTATTTGCCCTGAGCAGGACATGTTTTTCAGAAGAAGTATATTATAGCATAGAACACAAGGAACAGGCAGGAGATATATGGCCGTTTATTGGCATTGGCTGCAACTGCACAGTATGTAATATAATGGGACAGGCAAATAGATATCCAGCTAAGTAAAGCCAATTCAGGCAGCACTGGCATTAATAGCACAGTAGACCCTTTTTTGGGGGGTGGCCTGGCAAGTTCGGTTTCAGAAGATTCCTATTTGCAATAAAAACATGATTACACATGAATACCTCAATACACTCGAGGGACACACAACATTATTGTGGCTTTAAATGGCAAGCCTACCGGTTGGGAAGAGAAGACTGTAGACACGCTGCTGCTCGATCCCTCACTATCAGACATCTGTGCACAAACAAAACAATACATTCAGTACACATACATCCGACGGCCACTACACACTTAAAGGATGTATATAGACATATAGAATATATAGAATTGTACTTACATTGCCTCTGGTCACTCACACGATACACACACTCTGTTGCTGGTGTTTTCAGAGTGTGTTTGCTCCAAAATGGCTGAAATCATATTTGCTGTCACATGACCACATGGAAAAGCCTCATTATAACGCAATCCAACGCATGGTTTCATTTGGACATTTTGCTTGCTTTGTGTCTGGCTACGTTTGCAATACAATTCAATGGCAGAATTAACGCTTCCATTACATGAGCTTTAGCTTGACCGGACCCGAAAACACTGCAGGCCGCATTCGAAGGTGCGTTACCAAAAAACGGAATGTTGCAAATGCATGCCAATTTTGACATGCATTAAAATGCGTTATACTAATGCAAGTCTATGTGTGCGTTACAATGTCCGTTACATTGCATTTTGCATACTTAAAAACGGGTCCGTCAGATGGACTGCCCTAGCGCAATGTGAAACTAGCCTTACCCGATGGACAGGCAGGAGATGTGTGCCAGTCTATTGGTATGGGCAATTGCAATATAGGATTTGATTGAACAGGAAATGTTTGGCTGTGGGGCCAGCACTGCAGTGCCATCAGCTGCAACAGCACAGTATAAATATAATATGATGGGTAGGCAGAAGCTGTGTGGGGACAGTAACAGAACAGTATCAAATAAAACACAATGGACAGATAGAAAGATACTATGACCAATCTAATCAATGGAATCAGCCGTAGATTAATGAAAATTGGCACTGATTCAATGGCTAATTCCTTTGAAAAATGTAAGCTTTCCCATGCTTTTGAAGGATAATTTGATTCTGAAAACTCTGTCTAACAGTACTCTGTAGCTTAGACAAGGCAATCTGGACTAATTCTTGCCACTGGTCCAGTCTTCTAACCCAGATGTTCTTAGGGTCGAAGCTTTGGGTTTCTGCCTGAGAAACGGCATGTCTTGGTTTGCAAAGAGTGACCTACAGGTGAGTTAAATGCAGTCTTCTACTCATCTTCTTCTCTTAGGCAGATCAGGTTCCACCACACCTCAGATTAAATTTGGTGAAACAGGCTACCAACAGCTTGATATACAGGTCAGCGATGAATGGCAAAGGTAGCAATAATTTTGCAGAATCATAGGGAAACACCTGCGGGCCTAGGTAGGCATTCCTGAACCTACCTATGAGCTGACGTTTTTCTGGCGATGGTTGCCTTAGGTAGGCATATATCTGTTATCCAGACTCTCACCGATGATGGAGTGCAGTTAATTTACTGTCAGCAAAAACAAATTGGTCAGCGTCATCATACAGGAGCACTAAGGCCTCAAAAAAATGAGTCTATGGAGAGTTCTCAAAGAAGAAGGAGGTCCTCCAGAGGCAAATATCCACTATATAAATTGATGATCTGGTTGGAATAAAATGTAGCCTTTGAACATCTGAAAGAAACATTAAATTTGGGTATGATGGGTCAGAATTTCTAGGACATGTACACAGAGAAAACTTTACAATCGGTATCTACATTTCACATTTCAATTGAAAGCAGCATCTTCAATCCATGTCAGTATGACAGCAGAAGGAGCTCCAGAAGCTATTCCATGTCCCTCCATTGGTTCTGCTGTCTACTTGTGTTTATTATACTGACATATCCATTTCAGTATCTAAAGCTCCAGAAGTCATCTGGGAGTGCAGAAAGAATATGTTTCACAAATGTTCCTGTACATGTGCTTTCAAAACAGATTGCCACAGTTTTCTCCTGTGGCCTTTCCCAATCACACATCTCAAAAAGCTTGATAGTTGTGGTGTTTTACTATTGTAGACAATGGATATTAAGCCGATCACAAGACACGCTACAGTTAGGGAATACACACGACCATTCAGATTAATTGGTTTTAAAGGATAAATTCATCATTGTCTCCTTTGGTGTTCTATTAATAATATTTTGTATCACAAGAAATTCTGCCAATTTCCTGTCGTGCTAAGATGTATTGCATTCCTACTGTTTGCCAGTTGAGAAAAATCAATACGGAACTATTTATCAACATGCAATAAGTATTTTGTTTCCGTACTCATTTAGGTGTTTAATAGTAAAGTAGTGAGGAGATAATGTTACAACATATACAAAGAAATGGCTTAGACTGTTTAGAATGTCTAATGCTCTCAGTACGGCTTAGAAAATATATTAAGCTATGATCAGCCTTCAAGGCTAAAATAATTCTTTCTAGAAGATAAATTACATTTCTTAGAAAGAAAATTGGTCACCTGGGCAAACCTATCCTAATGATTATTGATTTCACTGTATTACATGAGGCTTGCTGACGGCAAGAAGACCTACTTTTCATTGACAACCAGACAGGTGGACTTTTTGTAAAGATCTAGAGAGGGGACATACAGCCATATGATCAACCAGCCTGACACACAAGTTCAGCACTGCGTCCTTCAGTGGTTACCAGACACAGCATTATCTATTTTGTGGCCGTTTCTGATACCGCAGCTATTTTCAGATCAGCTATAGCAAGTGAACGGGGCTAACAGTTTGAGGGTAGCCCCATTACTACTGTTTGGGGTTTACTGGCAGTATTTGGCTATCTATGGCAGTTGTCTATTGTCATCCCCTAAAAATCAGAATGAGTAAAATTCTAATCTACCCTTTTCTTAAATGTACATAACAAAACACATGTGCTATGTTGTTATATGTCATTGCACTGGCTGCCCATTCATTATAGGATTCAATTTAAACTGCTTGTTCTCACCTACAAGCTCTCCACAGTGCAGCACCCCCTACAACTCTTCCCTCATTTCTGTTTATCATCCTACCCGCTCGTTATGCTCCACACGCGACCTTTGACTAATACCTGCACTAATCCATGCCATCCACGCACGGCTTCAAGACTTCTCACGAGTTGCACCAATCCTCTGGAATGCTCTACCCCAAGAAATTAGGACTAACCACAACTTGCACAATTTTAGGTGCTCCCTAAAAACACTTCTGTTAAGGGCAGCTTATCACGTTCCTTAATCAAAGTCCTCTTATATATAGCCCATTCACTGTTTGTCTGACCATAACCGTCCATCAAACTCCATCACTCCCAAAAGCACAACAAATACTGGCTGGTGACGAGCTCATGCAGCCTTTATCTACACCCATTTCCTCAAGCTGGCTGGACCAACATTAAAAAGAAGCACCTGTGCTTTGTCACCCCCACCTCATTTTAGAATGTAAGCTCTTATGAGCAGGGTCATCATTATCTTTTCATTAATTATTGTATTATCGTTAACTTTGTTATGACTGTTGTATACAGTATGAACTATTGAATATAAAGCGCTGCAGAATATGTTGGCGCTATATAAATAAAGATTGTTATTGCTATTATTATTGTTATATTCTCTTTATTATAGAATGTGAAATTTAAGAGAAAATACAGAAAACAGAGTATTTTAGAATCTATGATGTTGCTGTTGCTTTTGTTCAGTATGCACAGCAGATCTAGGAAGACATTCTGCGCTATTTCTCTACCCTATATTAAAGATATCTTATTCCATTACCCTTGAGAGACACCTATGAAGATAAAACAGTATGCTAAGTGACATATCTGTGGTAACTCCTCACACACACATGTATAACACATGTTACACTCATTAAAGCCCCTTTCACGCATCAGTTTTTCGCTATCAGTCGCAATCCGTCGAATTTTGAAAAAACTGGTCTGGTGACTGATGCCACCAGATCCGTTTTTTTCTCACAGACTTGTTTTAGCGATGGATTGCGATGGATGGCCTCACGTTTCATCCGTCGTTCGCGGGATCCGTTGAAAATTGTTTGTCCGGTGGCCGGAGACAACGTCAAAGTAACGCTTTTTGTGTATGTCGAAAAATCGGACAGCGACGGATCCATCGCGATCCGTCGTTTGCTCGAATGGAAGCCTATGGGTGTCAGATCCGTCAAATGATGGCATCCAGCGACAGATTATGTTTTTTTAACTGAGCATGCTCCAATTTATTTAGTATCCAATTAGCCAGATCCACTAGTTGGATCCGTCGAAAAAACGAATCCGTCGCATCCATTTTTCACAATCTGCAACGGATCCGTTGATCCATCAAGCCAACAGATTGTGACTGATGGCAAAAAACCAGTGTGTGAAAGTATATACTGTATATGTACAGAGTGGGCCATTTATATGGATACACCTAAATAAAATGGGAATGGTTGGTGATATCAACTTCCTGTTTGTGGCACATTAGTATATGGGAGGGGGGAAACTTTTCAAGATGGGTGGTGACCATGGCGGTCATTTTGGAGTCGGACATTTTGGATCCAACTTTATTTTTTCCAATGGGAAGAGGGTCATTTGACACATCAAACTTATTGAGAATTTCACAAGAAAAACAATTGTGTGCTTGGTTTTAACGTAACTTTATTCTTTCATGAGTTATTTACAAGTTTATGACCACTTCTAAAATGTATTCAAATTGCTGCCCATTGTGTTGGATTGTCAATGCAACTCTCTTCTCCCACTCTTGACACACTGATAGCAACACCGCAGAAGAAATGCTAGCACAAGCTTCCAGTGTCCATTGTTTCAGATGCTGCACATCTTCACAGCATAGACAATTACCTTCAGATGACCTCAAAGATAAAAGTCTAAGGGGGTCAGATCGGGAGACCTGGGTGGCCATTCAACTGGCCCATGATGACCAATCCACTTCCCAGGAAACTGTTCATGTAGGAATGCTCGGACCTGACACTTATAAAGTGGGGGTGAACCATATGGGAATTCTGATGGTGTCTCCCTGGCAGAATCCCAACAGCGTAAGGTCAAGCAGGGGGGGGCGGCCGGCTGAGAAGTACTGCTCAGAGTTCAGGAAGTGGGCCACTGATACACAGTGGAATGACCCTGCCCTTAGGAGCCATTTTATGCAGGGTCTGTCCCCAAGGTTGCAGGATTCTCTGGTGCAGTGAGTTTTTGTTACCTTGTCCCTTTGTTGTTTGTGCATTCCCTTTTGGTATTGAGTTCCCCTCACTCTCATATTGTGTCATCCTGTTTATTTGCTTTGTGGTGCAGTTTACATTGTTCACCTCCTCGGGTGGGGGTTGGGGTTTAGCTCAGGGCTTAACAGGAGATAGGGACAGGTCTGACGTGGGACTCCTTACCTTCAAGGGTACCCCAAAGTTAAGGAAGACAGGGCCCCACTAGCCTGAGGGGCAGTTCCGGAGCCCAGGTTCCTCATCTCCTGTTTTCCCATTACTGCCCCATGACATTGTGCTCATCATTCAGCATCAACATTTACTATGAGATACCACACTGCAAACTGTTCCCACAAACATGAGCCATTGATAACAAATAAGATTTATTTTGCACACCTAAGGAAGTAATTTTCTTAACAAATTCATTCAATACCTTGTTACACAAATGAGTACAAGCAATAGAAAACAAAATTCTAAGTAATAAGAATTCAACCACAGGAAAGTCTAATTTTTCATTAAAAAGGTGTCCAGCAGACAGTTGACTATAAAGGCGTTATTTAACAAAGAAAATGTCTACTCATTTCATGCTGTCAGCAATGACACCATATGGAAGAGAAATGATGCAGCTCTTGAGAAATTATGTATATTCAAGATGGTCCTCCGAAAGGACGATGGTATCCTCCCGGCAGCCCAGGAACAGGTTTGCGTAACTAGGCGCACAGGAATTACCCATGGCCATGCCCCTGAGCAGGTGGAAGGCCTGGCAATCAAATGTAAAGTAATTATTCCTGAGTACGAAGTCAAGGAGGGTTACCACCAACTTATTGTGGGGTATAAATTGTCGGCCTCTTGTTGCAAGAAAATCTTCCACCCCCTGTATTCCAAACTGGTGCAGGATGGATGAATAAAGGGCTTCTACATCAATGCTTGCTAGGAGAACCCCTGGTTCAATAGAGATCTCCTCTAACCTTCTTAGGAGGTCCATTGTGTCCCTTATGTATGATGGAAGAGACGTATCGAATTGCCTCTAATTGCCTATAATGATTGCAAATTATCTATATAAATACCCACATTTTGGCCTACACTTTCGATCCCGGGCACAATGGGCCTCCATTTAAGAGGGTCCAGGCCCTTGTGCACTTTAGGAAGTGCATAAAAAGTGGCCATTACCGGATATTGCGGGAGAAGGAACAGGTATTCATCTTCACTGATCAAATGATCCATCTTTGCCCTTTCCAATATCCTCTGTAGTCCCTTTATACACTCTGCTGTAGGGTTGTGTGCTACCTTCCTATTTGTGTTCTTATCATTCAATATGGAGAGACACATCCTGTCATATTGTTCATTACTCATCATCACTACGTTTCCCCCTTTATCGGAGGGTTTCAAAACAACCGAGGTATCCTTTTCTAAGTTACAAAGGGCCACCATCTGTTCCCTAGTGAGATTGTGTTCATGTCGTACCTGTGTACATTGTTTTATATCCTCTGTTACCAGATTTAGAAATACATCTATGGCCGATACATCCCCCTCTGTTGGTGGCATCTTTGTGCTTGTGTTTTTTAGTGTAGTAAAAGGACCACGCCCCACACTTGTCTCCGGGGTCTCTCCGCAGCTTGCTAATAATTGTATATCCTGCAACATATCTGAAGGAATATCAAGATTTGCACAAGTCCTCCTGTTTTTATTTTTGAAGAACTTGTGCCACCTCAGCTTCCTAACAAACAGGTTTACATCTTTTATCATGTCGAACATAGCATAGTCTGTAGTTGGTATAAACGACAGACCCTTGCTAAGTACCGACATCTCTGTGGGGGTAATGTCTCTATCCGATATTTAATTCTCCTCCCTGTTGAAGTTGTTCCGACTCCTTAAGGGGTATGCTCAGTCTAAAAAAATGGGTCTGGTAGTAGATGTGTGATACCTATTCCCTCTCAAATGTCCCCTATTCCTTCCCCTCTGCTGTCCCCTACTTGTTGATGGTCCCCCCTCCAACTACTCTGGTTTCTTCCCACTCACAAAAGACATACTGATATGGAATTTAGATTGTGAATCCCAATGGTGACACTGTGGAATATGATGGCGCTATGTAAATAATTATAGTAATTGTCACAACCCTGTTGCCGGGTTTCCCGGGACCATTGGCTCTTTCACTGTCCCCAACACTAGGGGCACCCTGGCTCACCCTGTTCCCCGGATTACTTCTGGTGGTGAAGATGCCAGAGCCGCGTACCTTACCTTAGCTCCTGAACTCGCCCTTAGTCTGTACCCTTCCCCCACCCAGGGAAGAGGGGAATAGCAGTGCACACCAACCATATTAACAAGGTAATAAGAACAGGGGTAACGAAAAATACCCAACATACAAATATACTCACACATAACAGTGGAATGCACCAGGGGGGAAAGGGAAATATCACACACTCAAAACCTAGTAACAGTCATAGATAAACTCACCAATCTCCTCCTATAATAAGCAACAGCAACCTCCAGCCATGCAGCTAAAGCTAGCTCTGACAATGAGTGCTAGCCAGGGCCTAGTTTATATAGGAGATGGAATAAACTGCACCCCCAGTCAGACCCAATATCGGTAGGGATCCCATATGATTTTAAAATCTCACTGATGAAAACTGGTGCCAAGGTTTTGGCGTTAGGTAAAGCGGGTAACGCAATAAAATGTGACATCTTACTGAATCTGTCCACCACTACCAAAATTACAGTATTGTCTGTAGACACAGGTAGATCACTAATAAAATTGACCTATAAATGAGTACAAGGTCTACTGGGAATCGCTAATGGTTGGAGAGACCCAGACCGATGAGTATAAGAGGTTTTAGAATGCTCACAGACACTGCAGGCGACCACATGCTCTCAGACATCCTGATGTACCCCAGACCACCAAAAATGTTAAGTAAGAAGATCTGTGGTGTCTTAATTATGGGGAGGTCCAGCCTAGACTGAATCATTATGTTCACTAAGAACGTTCAGATGGAGGTTCAAAGGCACAAACAGTTTACCTAAAAGACAGGCAGTAGGGGCATCCCCCTGAGCATCAACAACCTCTTTTTCAAGGACAGAGTATAGAAACAATAACCACTAGTGTTGAGCATTCCGATACCGCAAGTATCGGGTATCGGCCGATATTTGCGGTATCGGAATTCCGATACCGAGTTCCAATATTTTTGTGATATCGGGAATCGGTATCGGGATTTAGATTAATGTGTAAAATAAAGCATAAAAATAAAAAATATTGATATACTTACCCTCGGACGGGCCCTGGTTGTCACCGCTGCAATCGCCATGTTTTCCTTCCTATGAATGAGCTTGTTAAGTACCTTCGATGACGTCGCGGCTTGTGATTGGTCGCGTGAGCTCACCACACATGTGCTCACCACACATTTAGATAAGTTCCGTAGGGGGTCTACTTTCCAAAATGTTGTCACTTGTGGGGGTTTCCACTGTTTAGGCACATCAGGGGCTCTCCAAACGTGACATGGCGTCCGATCTCAATTCCAGCCAATTCTGCGTTGAAAAGGTCAAACGGTGTTCCTTCCCTTCCAAGCTCTGCCATACACCCAAACAGTGGTTTACCCCCACATATGGGGTATCAGTGTACTCAGGACAAATTGCACAACAACTTTTGTGGTCCAATTTCTCCTGTTCCCCTTGGTAAAATAAAAAATTAGGGGTGAAAAGATCATTTTTGTGAAAAAATTTAGATTTTTCATTTTTACGGCTCTACATTATAAACTTCTGTGAAGCACTTGGGGGTTCAAAGTGCTCACCACACATCTAGATAAGTTCCTTTGGGGGGTCTACTTTCTAAAATGTTGTCACTTGTGGGGTTTGCCACTGTTTAGGCAAGTCAGGGGCTCTCCAAACGTGACATGGCGTCTGGTCTCAATTCTTGCCAATTCTGCGTTGAAAAAGTAAAACAGTTCTCCTTCCCTTCCGAGCTCTGCCATGCGCCCAAACAGTGGTTTACTCCCAAATATGGAGTATCAGTGTACTCAGGACAAATTGCACAACAACTTTTGTGGTCCAATTCCTCCTGTTACCCTTGGGAAAATAAAAAATGAGGTGTGAAACGATCATTTTTGTGAAAAAGATTTGATTTTTTCTTTTACAGCTCTACATTATAAACTTCTGTGAAGCACTTGGGGTTGAAAGTGCTCACCACACATCTAGATAAGTTCCTTAGGGGGTCTGCTTTCCAAAATGGTGTCACTTGTGGGGGGTTTCCACTGTTTAGGCACATCAGGGGCTCTCCAAACGCAACATGGTGTCCGATCTCAATTCCAGCCAATTTTGCATTGAAAAAGTCAAGCGGTGTTCCTTCCCTTCCGAGCACTGCCATGCGCCCAAACAGTGGTTTACCCCCACATAAGGGGTATCAGCGTACTCAGGACAAATTGTACAACAACTTTTGGAATCCAATTTCTCTTGTTACCCTTGGTAAAATAAAACAAATTGCATCTGAAGTAAATTTTTTGTGAAAAAAGTTATATGTTCTTTTTTTAAAAAACATTCCAAAAATTCCTTTGAAGCACCTGAAGGGTTAATAAACTTCTTGAATGTGGTTTTGTGCACCTTGAGAGGTGCTGTTTTCAGAATGGTGTTATTTTGGGGTATTTTCTATCGTATAGACCCCTCAAAGTGACTTCAAATGTGATGTGGTCCCTAAAAAATGGTTTTGTAAAATTTGTTGAAAAAATGAGAAATCGCTGGTCAACTTTTAACCCTTATAACTTCCTAACAAAAAAAATTTGGTTCCAAAATTGTGCTGATGTAAAGTAAACATGTGGGAAATGTTATTTATTAACTATTTTGTGCGATATAACTCTCTGATTTAAGGGCATAAAGATTAAATTTTGGAAAATTGCAAAATTTTCCAAATTTTTGCCAAATTAGTTTTTTTCACAAAAAAACGCAAGTCATATCAAGAAAATTTTACTGCTATCATAAAGTACAATACGAGAAAACAATCTCAGAATCAGTGACATCCGTTGATGTCTTCCAGAGTTATTACCCCTTAAAGGGACAGTTATCAGAATTGTAAAAATTGGCCGGGTCAGAAAGGTGAAAACAGGCTGGGTCTTGAAGGGGTTAAGTCACAGGGTGCTGCTGTGGAAGACGAGGTGGTGGAAGCCGAAGTCACTGACCAAACCTGGAAAGCTGCATGCAGTAGTGCTGAGGCAGGCAGAAAGAGGCAGTGAGGTGAACAGAGGGAGACGGCTGGCAACTGTTCCACAGAGCACTGACACTCAGGAATTTCTCCATCAAAGAGTTAAGCTACTTTCACAAATCCGTCTTTCGCCGTCAGGCTCAATCTGGCAAGTTTTGAACAAACTGGATGCCGTTGGATCCATTTTTTTCTCATAGACTTGTATTAGTGCCGGATTGCGACGGATGACCTTTTGTTTCGTCCGGTTTTCGCCGATCCGGCAAAAATGTTGTTTCCGACGTCTGGTAAAAACGTACACAGTAAAGTTTTTTGTCTCACAGCAAACAAAAGCGCTGACTCCTCTTACAGGACACCCAGTACAGAACCCGCGCTAACATACCACGTGGACACTCAGTTCCCATATGCATCGAGCCCAGGCAACAGGCACTTTTTATCTCCCACTGTGACAATATAATTAAGAAGATATACACACCGCTGAAATAGTTTGTTCTGAAGAAGGTCCAAGTAAGGACCAAAAATGTTCAACTATTATTGTCTGGATACATTATAAATGAACCACTTTTTTTTTTTAATTTTGAGTGCCAAGATTTTGTAGACTATTGATTACGGGCCGGATACCCTACAAAAACGGAGTGCCATGTTTTTCTTATATGACTCCTTGTAGGGTCAGACAGGAAAATTCTTGGACTTCCCATTGACTCTAATTATACTTTTTACTTGAAACGAGCATCCGAGCATTAGGAATTGCTCTGAGTAATAGCCATCTAAGTATTAGGAATAGCTCGGTTCAATTGATGAACATTCTAGCATTCGGAATTGCTCGGTTCAACTAACAAGCATCTAAGCATTTTAAGGCTTGCTGAACTCTAATTTGAACTCTTATTTGTGTTTTCCTCAGATTCCCTTAGCTTATTTATGACTAGTGTTGAGCATTCCGATACCGCAAGTATCGGGTATCGGCCGATATTTGCGGTATCGGAATTCTGATACCGAATTCCGATACTTCCCGCGTATCGGATACCGGAATCGGAAGTTCCCAGAATTCAAACTGAACGCAGCAGCCAATGAGGAATGATTGGAAGTGTGGGCACATCCTGTTTAGCATGGTGGGCATGTAACTACTGGCAAGGCTGTGATTGGCTGCTGAAATGATGTCACTCTGCACTATAAAAAACGCTGCCGCCATTTTGCGCTCACTCTGCTGTGATTTCAGTTAGGGACAGGACGCTGTGTTCTAACTGAGGGCCAGTTGAGATAGCTAATTGCTTTATTTTCCTTTCCCAAGGCTAATTTAGCAAAACGCTGTGTGTTCTTCACTGTTCACCTTGCTCTTGCCTTGCAGCGCTGTTTTAACAGCGTTCTGCAAGGTCTCTCTGTGTGTGTGTGTGTGTGTGCAGCTCACTCTGTAGTCTGTGTGCAGCCATATACCCGGTTGTATTCAGCTCAGGGGGGGTTCACACTGCCTCACACAGTTGTCCTTTCTTGCTCATAGTGCAGCCTGCTGCACATTTTTTCTCAAATTTCCTATTAGTGTTTTTCCACCCGTCTCCAGCTAAATTGTGGAAAAACACTACATAGGATAACCTAGAGGGGTTTTTTTGGGCCTTGCAGCGCCGTTTACGGCTGTCTGCACGGTCTCTGTGTGAGCGCAGCTCGCCCTGTAGTCTGTGTGCAGCCATAGCCGGTTGGATTCAGCTCAGGGTGCGTTACTGCCTCATACCTTGAAAAAAAATTTCCTTTTTTTCAAATAGTGCAGCCTGTTTAAAATTTTAAAAAAAAATTCCTATTAGTGTCTTTCCACCCCTCTCCAGCTAAATAGTGGAAAAACACTACATAGGATAACCTAGAGGAGGGTTTTTGGGCCTTGCAGCGCCGTTTACGGTTGTCTGCACGGTCCCCGTGTGAGTTAAACTTGCTCTGTAGTCCGATCTGCAGAAAAAAAAAAAAAGGAAAGTTCACCAAACACAACTTAACACTTGTGTAGGCCACATTTGAAAAATAATAAAGTTTAGTCCACACTTTACAACATTAGTGTTTCTTACACCTGTTAGGAGGAGCATTTCAGGAATAAGCACACTAAGGCCTTAGTACTTTTCTGCTTATCTTTATCTGTCAACCAAGATGAAGAGGGCAGGGAGTAAGGCACGTGGGCGTGGGTGCGGAGCAGGGAGAGGAGCAGGGAGAGGACGTGGTGATTCTGTGCCTGCTGCGGGCACCGGTGACTCGTCGTCACTCAGTTTCAGCAGGGAACAGTCCTTCATGCGCAGCTTTGTCGGAGAGCGCCGTGCACCGCTGCTGCGTGAAGACCAAATTGAAGCCGTTGTCGGGTGGATGGCAGCTAACGCCTCGGCATCGACTTCAGTTAGTGCCACATCCTCTCAGGCACAGAGCACTGGAGAGCAGCCATCTGTCTCTTCACCACCTGCCAAATTGGCCAGGCAGTCAGAGAGCCCAGGACAGGAGCCGTCTCTACTTCTGTTCTCTGAATCTCTTGGCTTGGAAACAGGGGGCCAGCCAAGCAGCATTGGAGAAATGGAAGAAGAGGCAGTGTGCAGTGATGCCCAACAGCTTTGTCTCTCTGACTCTGAAGATGCGGGTGGGCCAGTGCCTCCGGTGACCACAGCGCAGTACGCATCTGATGATGAAACTCAGGTGCCGCTTTCTGGTGCGTACTGTGCTGCCGAGACTACCCAGGAGGAGCAGTTGGTGGCAGAGGGTAGTGGAGATGATGAGGTCGTTGACCCATCGTGGCATGAGGAACAGGAAGGTGGTGGGAGCAGCTCTGAGGAAGAGATTCCCCTTACGGGCCAAAGAGGGAGAGGGAGGGGGAAGACTGCGGAGCCTGTAGCCTCCACTTTGGCACCCGTTAGGAGCCTGTCTCTTTCCAAAGCCAAAAAGGGCGCTCCCAAGACTTGCAGTGCCTGGTCCTTTTTTGACACAGTTGCAGATGACATTTGTTTTGTCAAATGCAAGCTGTGTCATCAGAAAGTAAAAAGAGGGAAAAATGTCAGCAACCTCAATACCACAAATATGTGGAAACATGTGCGGACCAGGCACGCGGTGGAGTTACAGAAACACACTGAAGATGTAGGCCAACCAACAGCGGCAGCTACCACCTCTTCAGCTCGTGTTGCCTCTTCCTCCAGCTCACGCACAGCTGGTTTGGCTTCCTCCCAGGATCGCCATGGAAGAACCTCTGGCACTGTTGTCCAGAGACCTTGTGTAATTGCACCCACAGCACCACCTTCCCAGTCATCCTCACACTCCCAGTCTACTCTACAGCCATCGGTAGTACAGGCATGGGAGAAAAGGCGGGCATTCTCGGCCAACCACCCCCGAGCACAGGCTCTGAATGCAGGCATTGCCAAACTGTTGTCCCTGGAAATGCTCTCATTCAGGCTGGTGGAGACTGACAGCTTCCGTGACTTGATGGCATTGGCAGTCCCACAGTACAAGGCGTGGACCAGTCAGCATGGACAGGGGCGATACGTTTCCCTCACTGCCCATTGGGTTAATGTTGTTGAGCCAGGTACAGATCGTGCGAGTGGCGCAGGACGTGTCCTGCCCACTCCAAGGATTGCAGGAATCCAGTCTGTACGCATTGACTCCTCCTCTTACACAAGTTCCTCAGAATCATCTCTGCAGGAACCGTCACAGTCCACCTCCACATGGACCCGTGAACGTTTACCTATGACCGACATGAGCACAGCCGTGGCCAAACGTCAGCAGGCCGTCTTGAAACTAGTTTCATTGGGGAATCGAAGCCACACAGCGCAGGAGCTCTGGAATGCCATCAAGCAGGAGAGCGATGTGTGGTTACTGCCAGCGAATCTCCAGCCAGGCATGGTAGTGTGTGACAATGGCCGAAATCTGGTGGCAGCTTTGGCCCTTGGCAACCTCACTCACATCCCATGTCTGGCACATGTGCTCAATTTGGTTGTGCAGAGTTTTCTGAGGGACTATCCGGATCTTGATGCCCTGCTGCACAAGGTCCGCCTAGAGTGTGCTCACTTGCGGCGTTCCAGCTTGGCAAGATCCCGCATTGCTGCTCTGCAGCGCCGATTCCGCCTTCCGGAACACCGCATCATATGTGACCTACCTACCCGGTGGAATTCCACGTTACATATGTTGGAGCGGTTGTGTGAGCAGCAGCAAGCAGTTATGGAGTACCAGCTGCATCAGGCGCAAAGAAGTCGCAGTCAGCGCCGATCAGACTTCACAACCACAGAGTGGGCCACTATGAAGGACGTCTGCCAGGTTTTGCATCCTTTTGATTATTCCACGCGGATGGCAAGTGCAGATGATGCACTAGTCAGCATGACTGTCCCCCTTATCTGCCTGCTTCAGCAAACTTTGCAAGGGTTAAGGGATGATGTTGTGGAAGAGGTGGAGGATGAGGAGTCACCTTTTCCATCAGCTTCTGGAGAGTCAGCGCCACGTGGTTCCTCACAAAGGGGTATGCAGGGGCCACTTTGTGAGGAGGATGAGGAGGAGTCAATGGAGGAGGAAGAGCTCCATCCAGAGGAGGGAGCGACAGAATTGTCCAGTGGTCAGTGTGTACAGCGAGGGTGGGGTGATGACGAGCGGGCAGAGATCATGTCTCAAGCAGGGGACAGCGTTTCTGGGCCAGTTGGCAGTCTGCAGCACATGGTGGATTTCATGCTGCAGTGCCTGAGAAACGACCGCCGCATCGACCACATTCTCAACATGCCTGATTATTGGGTGTTCACCCTCCTCGATCCTCGCTACCGGGAAAATGTCCAAAACCTCATCCCAGCGTTGACCCGGGAGCGTAAATTGCGGGAGTACCACGACACACTGGTGAATTCCATCATCTTCTCCAGTCCAACTGAGAGGAGTGCTGCTAGTGCTTTACAAAGCAGCTCAGTGCGTCGAGGCAGTGGGGGAGGCTCTGCCCAAAGAGGGAGCAGAAGCAGTGCCTCTGCCCAAGGCAAGCCCAGTATGGCACAACTCTGGCACACTTTTGTGTGCCCGCCCCAAATGTCTACACCATCACCGGCGGCTCCAGTCAGCAGGAGGCAACGGTTCCGTCAGATGGTGACAGACTGCATGGCTTGCCCTCTTACTGTACTCCCAGACGGCTCTTCCCCATTCAAGTTTTGGGTCTCTAAGCTGGATACATGGCCAGAGCTAAGCCAGTATGCATTGGAGGTGCTGGCTTGCCCTGCGGCTAGTGCCTTATCGGAACGTGTCTTTAGTGCCGCAGGTGGTGTACTAACAGACCGTCGCAAGCGACTATCCTCCGATAACGTTGACCGGCTTACTTTCCTGAAAATGAACCAGGCCTGGATCTCGCAGGAATTTGCCACTCCTCTGCCTGATTAAGTAATTGGGTGTCATCCAGGTCTCCTGCTGTGTTCATCTTTCTACCACCTGAACTGCTATTCCTGGGCTCCAACACCGCCAGTTGCGGCTCAGAAGTGCAGGCTGCACAGTAAAAACATACGACCCAGTGTTATTGGGTTTCAGTAATGTCAGCTGATCCCCAGCTGTGTAGCCGGCAATGTGTCCTGCGACCGCCACGCTGGCACAACAACCTAAATGTAAGGGAACCTGTCCCCCCCCATCGTTTGTTACTGAAAGAGCCATTTTGTGCAGCAGTAATGCTGCACAAGGAAAAGGTAGCTCTTTTAGTTTAGCTCCTTGCACACGCAGAACTTAACACTTATAAAATGTGTTCACTGATACCGTTATACCGTCCCAGAGCTGGGACTTTCCTTCGTAATGTGACGCAGCACAGCCGTCATTCCTACCCCCTTGGTGCCATGCGCTGCCTCCTCAGCGTTGTTTTAAGCTGTCACGGAGCCTGCGCTGTTCTGTTATCCCTTGGCCATGCCCTATTTGCGCTGCCTGTCTTCTGACATAATTTGGTGTCAGGCTGGCTGCGCCTGTGCGGCCGCGCTGCCCGAGATCCCGCCTCGCAGTGTCTTCTGATTGAATCACACTGCGGGCCTGGGATCCATGGGCATGCGCAGTGCATATCTTCCCCTCGGGCTCTCGCTCATCTCCCTCCGCCTTCTTTAGACTGTGCGCCGTCCGCTGATCCCTAATAGCATGCCACGGCCGGGACACCGCACAGTCTGAAGAAGATGGAAGGAGGGGAGTGAGAGTCGAGGATATGCACTGTGCATGCCCATGGATCCAAGGCCCGCAGTGGGATTACGTTAGACGACACTGCGAGGGGGGATCTGGAGCAGCGTGGACGCACAGACACTGACAGCCTGACAGCAAATTATGTCAGAAGACAGGCAGCGCTAATTGGGCATGGCCAAGGTATAACAGAACAGCGCAGGCTCCATGACAGCTTAAAACAACGCTGAGGAGGCAGCGCACGGCACCAAGGGGATAGGAATGACAGCTGTGCTGTGTCCCATTACGAAGGAAATTCGCACTTCCGGGACGGTTTAACAGTATAAGGGGACACATTTTTAGTGTTTACTTCTGTGTTTGCAAGGAGCATAATTAAAAGAGCAACCTTTTCCTTTTGCATCCTTAGTGCTGCACAAGATGGCTCTTTCAGCTACAAACGTCTTGGGGGGGGTGTTAAAGGTTCCCTTTCAACTTGCTCCAATCAGGCTTCGGCCTACACTCTGTTCCTCTGCTCCTCCTGCTGTCCCTGGGCTCTAACACTGCCAGTTGGTGCCTGGAAGTGCTGTCTGCACAGTCAACAGTCGCTCCTCTGTTATTGGGGTTCAGTAACGTCAGCTGATCCCCAGCTGTGTGTGCGGCAATACCTCCAATCTGCTCCTCCTGCTGTCCCTGGGCTCTAACACCGCCAGTTGGTGCCTGGAAGTGCTGTCTGCACAGTCAACAGTCGCTCCTCTGTTATTGGGGTTCAGTAACGTCAGCTGATCCCCAGCTGTGTGTGCGGCAATACCTCCAATCTGCTCCTCCTGCTGTCCCTGGGCTCTAACACCGCCAGTTGGTGCCTGGAAGTGCTGTCTGCACAGTCAACAGTCGCTCCTCTGTTATTGGGGTTCAGTAACGTCAGCTGATCCCCAGCTGTGTATCCGGCAATGTGTCATGCGACCGCCATGCTGGCACAACTAAAATGTAAGGGGACCTGTCCCCCCCCCCCAGGCGTTTGTTACTGAAAGAGCCACCTTGTGCAGCATTAATACTGCACAAGGAAAAGGTCGCTCTTGAAATTATGCTCCTTGCAAACGCTGAACTACACACTCATGTAATGTGTCCCCTCACACCGTCCAACCGTCCCGGAGGTGGGACTTTCCTTTGTAATGTGATGCAGCACAGCCATCATTGCTACCCCCTTGACACCGTGCGCTGCCTCCTCAGCGTTGTTTGATTCCGTCATGGACCCTGCGCTGTTATGTTATCCCTTGGCCATGCACAGTTTGCGCTGCCCGTCCTCTGACATCATTTGTTGTCGTCCGGGCTGCGCCTGTGCGTCCACGCTGCCCGAAATCCCACCTCGCAGTGTCGTCTAATGTGATCCCACAGTGGGCCTGGTATCCATGGCCATGCGCAGTGCATATACTAGCCTCTCACTCCCCTTCTTCACGCTTCTTCAGACTAGGCGGCGTCAGCTGATCCCTAATAGCATGCCACGGCCGTGACGCCGCACAGTCTGAAGAAGCAGGAAGGAGGTGAGTGAGAGGCGATGATATGCACTGCGCATGCCCATGGATCCCTGGCCCGCAGTGGGATTACATTAGATGACACTGCGAGGTTGGATCTCGGGCAGCTTGGACGCACAGGCACTGCCAGCCTGACACCTAAATGATGTCAGAAGACGGGCACCGCTAACTGTGCATGGCCAAGGGATAACATTACAGCGCGGGCTCCGTGACAGAACCAAACAACGTTGAGGAGGTGGCGCACGGCACCAAGGGGGTTGGAATGACGGCTGTGCTGTGTCACATTACAAAGGAAAGTCCCACTTCCGGGACGGTTTGACGGTCTGAGGGGACACATTATATGAGTGTGTACTTCAGCGTTTGCAAGGAGCATAATTTTCGGAGCCACCATTTTCCATGTGCAGTATTACTGCTGTACAAGATGGCTCTTTCAGCAACAAATGCCTGGGGGGGGTTAAAGGTTCCCTTTCAACTTGCTCCACTGCAGGCTTCGGCCTACACTCTGCTCCTCTTTGATTCCCTGGGTTTCAACACTGTCAGTTGCCACCTGGAAGTGTTGTCTACACAGAAAAAACACTAGCTGATGTGTCAGTGGGGTTCAGCACCACCAGCTGTTCCCCTGCTGTGTAGTCGGCAACGTGTCCAGCACAAGCCACGCTGGCACAACAGAACAAAAGCTGCCACCAGTGCAGGCTTCGGCCTACACTCTGCTCCTCTCCTCCTGCTGCTGCTCCTGGGCTCAAACACCGCTAGTTTTGGCCCGGAAGTGCTAGCTGCACAGAGAAAAACACCAGCCAATGTGTTAGTGGGGTTCAGCAACGCCAGCTGATCCCCTGCTGTGTAGCTGGCAACGTGACCTGCAAACGCCACGCAGGCACATGAACTGAAATTAAAGGGACCCTGCCACCCACCCCAAGGTGTTTCTATGTATAACAGCTACCTTGTACAGCAGTAATGCTGCATTTGTACAAGGTGGCTGACTTTTTCTCCTTGCCAACGTGGAACTCAACACGTACAAAATGTGTCTCATTGAGACAATTCCACTGTCCCAGGTGTAAGGACATGTGTGAGCGGCAAACATATTTACTGCACAAGGCCACGAATCCCAGCCACGCAGTGTGATTTGTTGAAAACACACTGCGGGTCTGGGATTCAAGGCCATTGCTAACCGCACCGGCCAACATGAAATGAGGTGAGAAGACAGGCAGCGCTCACAGCGCATGGCCAAGGGATCACAATAGCGCAGACTCCTGTACAGCAAATAACAACGCTCAGGAGGCTGCGCCCAGCACCAAGGCATTATTTATGTGCACCTGTGCTGCGTCTCCTTAAAAAGACAAGTCACGCCTCCAATACAGAACTGAACTACTGTTCAATGGGCTAAATTGTGTACGTCTTTCATTCTGCGTGTGCAATGAGCTAAACTTAAAGAGCAACCTTTAACTTGTGGAGCTTTACTGCTGCACAAGGTGTGGCTCTTCAACATTGTAACACCTGAGGGTGGGTTAAAGGTTACCTTTGAATTTGGTTCAAGTAGGCTTCCGCCTACACTCTACTCCTCCTGCAGACCCTGGGCTCTAACTACGCCAGTTGGGGCCCGGAAGTGCTGGCTGCACAGAGAAAAACACCCACCATTGTGTCAGTGGGGTTCAGCACCGCCAGCTGTTCCCCTTCTGTGTAGCCGGCATCGTGTCCAGCACAAGCCACGCTGGCACAACAGACCAAAAGCTGCCACCAGTGCAGGCTTCGGCCTACACTCTGCTCCTCTCCTCCTCCTGCTGCCCCTGGGCTCAAACACCGATAGTTTTTGCCCGGAAGTGCTAGCTGCACAGAGAACAACACCAGCCAATGTGTTACTGGGGTTCAGCAACGCCAGCTGTTCCCCTGCTGTGTAGCCGGCATCGTGTCCAGCACAAGCCACGCTGGCACAACAGACCAAAAGCTGCCACCAGTGCAGGCTTCGGCCTACACTTTGCTCCTCTCCTCCTCCTGCTGACCCTGGGCTATAACACCGCCAGTTGTAGCCTGGAAGTGCTAGCTGCACAGAGAAAACCACCCGCCAATGTGTTAGTGGGGTTCAGCAACGCCAGCTGTTCCCCTGCTGTGTAGCTGGCAACGTGTCCTGCAAACGCCATGCAGGCACCTGAACTGAAATTAAAGGGAACCTTGCCCCACCCCCCCAGGTCTTTCTATGTATAACAGCCACCTAGTACAGCAGTACTGCTGCATTTGTACAAGGTGGCTGATTTTTTCTCCTTGCCCACGTTTAATTAAACACGTACTAAATGTGTCTCATTGAGACCATTCCACTGTCCCTGAGGTGTGACTTTCCTTTCTAATGATACGCAGCACCACCCTTGGTAGCGCTTCCCGTCTTTTGACATCATTGGTTAGCTGGCTGCGCCTGTGCGTCTGCCCTGCTCGAAACAACGCCCCTCGTTGTCTTATTTTTTTGGACAGCGAGGGTGTGATTGATGGGCATGTGCAGTGCATATGTTTGCCTGTCTTAACTCATCTCCTTCTGCCTTCTTCATACTGGGCGGCCTCATGGCCGTGGTAGGCGATAAGGGATCAGCTGAGGCTGCCCAGTCTGAAGCAGGTGTAAGGACATGTGTGAGCGTCAAACATATTTACTGCACAAGGCCACGAATACCAGCCACGCAGTGTGAGTTGTTGAAAACCCACTGCGGGCCTGGGATTCATGGCCATTGCTAACCGCACCGGCCAACATGAAATGAGGTCAGAAGACAGGCAGCGCTCACAGCGCATGGCCAAGGGATCAAAATAGTGCAGTTTCCTGTACAGCAAATAACAACGCTCAGGAATCAGCGCCCAGCACCTAGGTGTAAATTTTGACACCTGTGCTGCGTCTCCTTAAAAAGACAAGTCACGCCTCCACTACTGTTTGACAGTATAATGGGCTAAATAGTGTACGTGTTTTATTCAGCGTGTGCAAGGAGCAAAATTAATAGAGCAACCTTTGACTTGTGCAGCATTAATGCTGCACAAGGTGTGGCTCTTGTACCTTGCAACACCTGAGGGGGGTTAAAGGTAACTTTTGAAATTGGTTCAACTAGGCTTCGGCCTACACTCGGCTCCTCTCCTCCTCCTGCTGACCCTGGGCTATAACACCGCCAGTTGTAGCCTGAAAGTGCTAGCTGCACAGAGAAAAACACCAGCCAATGTGTTAGTGGGGTTCAGCACCGCCAGCTGTTCCCCTGCTGTGTAGCCGGCATTGTGTCCAGCACAAGCCACGCTGGCACAACAGACCAAAAGCTGCCACCAGTGCAGGCTTCGGCCTACACTCTGCTCCTCTCCTCCTCCTGCTGCCCCTGGGCTCAAACACCGCTAGTTTTGGCCCGGAAGTGCTAGCTGCACAGAGAACAACACCAGCCAATGTGTTAGTGGGGTTCAGTACCGCCAGCTGTTCCCCTGCTGTGTAGCCGGCATCGTGTCCAGCACAAGCCACGCTGGCACCACAGACCAAAAGCTGCCACCAGTGCAGGCTTCGGCCTACACTTTGCTCCTCTCCTCTTCCTGCTGACCCTGGGCTCTAACACCGCCAGTTTTTGCCCGGACGTGCTAGCTGCACAGAGAAAAACACCAGTCAATGTGTCAGTGGGGTTCAGCACCGCCAGCTGTTCCCCTGCTGTGTAGCTGGCAACGTGTCCTGCAAACGCCATGCAGGCACCTGAACTGAAATTAAAGGGAACCAGCCCCAACCCCCCCCCAGGTGTTTCTATGTATAACAGCCACCTTGTACAGCAGTACTGCTGCATTTGTACAAGGTGGCTGATTTTTTCTCCTTGCCCACGTTTAATTAAACACGTACTAAATGTGTCTCATTGAGACCATTCCACTGTCCCTGAGGTGTGACTTTCCTTTCTAATGATACGCAGCACCACCCTTGGTAGCGCTTCCCGTCTTTTGACATCATTGGTTAGCTGGCTGCGCCTGTGCGTCTGCCCTGCTCGAAACAACGCCCCTCGGTGTCTTATTTTGTTGCACAGCGAGGGTATGATTGATGGGCATGTGCAGTGCATATGTTTGCCTGTGTTCACTCATCTCCTTCCGCCTTCTTCAGACTGGGTGGCCTCATGGCCGCGGCATGCGATAAGGGATCAGATGAGGCCGCCCAGTCTGAAGCAGGTGTAAGGACATGTGTGAGCGGCAAACATATTTACTGCACAAGGCCACGAATCCCAGCCACGCAGTGTGTTTTTTTGAAAACACACTGTGGGTCTGGGATTCATGTCCATCGCTAACCGCAACGGCCGACATGAAATGAGGTCAGAAGACAGGAAGCGCTCACAGCGCATGGCCAAGGGATAACAATAGCGCAGTCTCCTGTACAGCAAATAATGCTCAGGAAGCTGCGCCCATGCACCAAGGTGTTATTTTGGACACCTGTGCTGCGTCTCCTTAAAAAGACAAGTCACGCCTCCACTACTGTTTGACAGTATAATGGGCTAAATAGTGTACGTGTTTTATTCAGCATGTGCAAGGAGCAAAATTAATAGAGCAACCTTTTACTTGTGCAGCATTAATGCTGCACAAGGTGTGGCTCTTGTACCTTGCTACACCTGAGGGGGAGGTTAAAGGTTACCTTTAAAATTGGTTCAACTAGGCTTCGGCCTACACTCTGCTCCTCTCCTCCTCCTGCTGACCCTGGGCTCTAACACCACTAGTTTTTGCCCGGAAGTGCTAGCTGCACAGAGAAAAACACCCGCCATTGTGTTAGTGGGGTTCAGCACCGCCAGCTGTTCCCCTGCTGTGTAGCCGGCATCGTGTCCAGCACAAGCCACGCTGGCACAACAGACCAAAAGCTGCCACCAGTGCAGGCCTCGGCCTACACTTTGCTCCTCTCCTCCTCCTGCTGACCCTGGGCTCTAACAACGCCAGTTTTTGCCCAGACATGCTAGCTGCACAGAGAAGAACACCAGCCAATGTGTTAGTGGGGTTCAGCACCGCCAGCTGTTCCCCTGCTGTGTAGCCGGCATCGTGTCCAGCACAAGCCACGCTGGCACAACTGACCAAAACCTGCCACCAGTGCAGGCTTCGGCCTACACTCTGCTACTCTCCTCCTCCTGCTGACCCTGGGCTCAAACACCACCAGTTTTTGCCCAGACATGCTAGCTGCACAGAGAAGAACACCAGCCAATGTGTTAGTTGGGTTCAGCAACGCCAGCTGTTCCCCTGCTGTGTAGCCGGCAATGTGACCTGCAAACGCCACGCAGGTACATGAACTAAAATTGAAGGGAGCCTGCCCCCCACCCCCAGGTGTTTCTATGTATAACAGCCACCTTGTACAGCAGTAATGCTGCATTTGTACAAGGTGGCTGACTTTTTCTACTTGCCCACGTGGAACTCAACACGTACAAAATGTGTCTCATTGAGACCATTCCACTGTCCCTGAGGTGTGACTTTCCTTTCTAATGATACGCAGCACCACCCTTGGTAGCGCTTCCCGTCTTCTGACATCATTGGTTGGCTGGCTGCGCCTGTGCGTCCGCCCTGCCTTAAACAATGCTCCTCATTGTCTTACTTATTTTGACTGCGAAGGTGTGATTGATGGGTACGAGCAGTGCATATCTTCGCCTGTCTTAACTCATCTCCTTCCGCCTTCTTCAGACTGTGCGGCCTCATGGCCGCAGCATGCGAGAAAGGATCAGCTGTGGCCGCCCAGTCTGATGCATGTGTAAGGACATGAGTGACAGGCAAAAAAATTTACTGCGCAAGGTCACGAATCCCAGCCCTGTAGTGTGACTTAAACAAAAGACACTGTGTGTCTGGGTTTCATGGCCATCGCTAACCGCACCGGCCAACATGAAATGAGGTCAGAAGACAGGCAGCGCTCACAGCGCATGGCCAAGGGATAACAATAGCGCAGTCTCCTGTACAGCAAATAACGCTCAGGAGGCTGCACCCATGCACCAAGGTGTTATTTTGGACACCTGTGCTGCGTCTCCTTAAAAAGACAAGTCAAGCCTCCACTACTGTTTGACAGTATAATGGGCTAAATAGTGTACGTGTTTTATTCAGCGTGTGCAAGGAGCAAAATTAATAGAGCAACCTTTTACTTGTGCAGCATTACTGCTGCACAAGGTGTGGCTCTTGTACCTTGCAACACCTGAGGGGGGTTAAAGGTAACTTTTGAAATTGGTTCAACTAGGCTTCGGCCTACACTCTGCTCCTCTCCTCCTCCTGCTGCCCCTGGGCTCAAACACCGCTAGTATTTGCCCGGAAGTGCTAGCTGCACAGAGAACCACACCAGCCAATGTGTTAGTGGGGTTCAGCAACGCCAGCTGTTCCCCTGCTGTGTAGCCAGCATCGTGTCCAGCACAAGCCACGCTGGCACAACTGACCAAAAGCTGCCACCAGTGCAGGCTTCGGCCTACACTCTGCTCCTCTTCTCCTCCTGCTGACCCTGGGCTCAAACACCGCCAGTTTTTGCCCGGAAGTGCTAGCTGCACAGAGAACAACACCAGCCAATGTGTTAGTGGGGTTCAGCAACGCCAGCTGTTCCCCTGCTGTGTAGCCGGCAACGTGACCTGCAAACGCCACGCAGGCACATGAACTGAAATTGAAGGGAGCCTGCCCCCCACCCCCAGGTGTTTCTATGTATAATAGCCACCTTGTACAGCAGTACTGCTGCATTTGTACAAGGTGGCTGACTTTTTCTCCTTGCCCACGTTTAATTAAACACGTACTAAATGTGTCTTATTGAGACCATTCCACTGTCCCTGAGGTGTGACTTTCCTTTTTAATGACATGCATCACCCCCATTGTTAGCGCTGCCCGTCTTCTGACATCATTGGTTGGCTGGCTGTGCCTGTGCGTCCGCCCTGCCCGACACAACGCCCCTCGTTGTCTCATATATTATGACTGCGAGGGTGTGATTGATGGGCACGAGCAGTGCATATGTTCGCCTGTCTTCATTCCCCTCCTTCTGCCTTCTTCAGACTGTGCGGCCTCATGGCCGTGGCAGGCGATAAGGGATCAGCTGAGGCCGCCCAGTCTGAAGCAGGTGTAAGGACATGTGTGAGCGGCGAACATATTTACTGCACAAGGCCACGAATCCCAGCACCGCAGTGTGACATCATGAAAATGCACTGTGGTTCTGGGATTTATGGCCATCGTTAACCGCACCGGCCAACATGAAATGAGGTCATAAGACGGCCTGCACTAACAGGGTATTGCCAAGGGATAACACAAGAGCGCAGTCTCCTGTACTGCAAATAACAACGGTAAGGAATCTGCGCCCAGCACCTAGGTGTAAAATTTGACACCTGTGCTGCGTCTTCTTCAAAAGAAAAGTCACGCCTCCACTACTGTTTGACAGTATAATGGGATAAATAGTGTACGTGTATTATTCAGCGTGTGCAAGGAGCAAAATTAAGAGAGCAACCTTTGACTTGTGCAGCATTAATGCTGTTCAAGGTGTGGCTCTTGTACCTTGCAACACCTGAGGGGGGGTTAAAGGTTACCTTTGAAATTGGTTCAACTAGGCTTCGGCCTACACTCTGCTCCTCTCCTCCTCCTGCTGACCCTGGGCTCTAACACCGCTAGTTTTTGCCCTGAAGTGCTACCTGCACAGAGAAAAACACCAGCCAATGTGTTAGTGGGGTTCAGCACCGCCAGCTGTTCCCCTGCTGTGTAGCCGGCATCGTGTCCAGCACAAGCCACGCTGGCACAACCGACCAAAAGCTGCCATCAGTGCAGGCTTCGGCCTACACTCTGCTCCTCTCCTCCTGCTGCTGCCCCTGGGCTCAAACACCGCTAGTTTTGGCCCGGAAGTGCTAGCTGCACAGAGAAAAACACCAGCCAATGTGTTAGTGGGGTTCAGCAACGCCAGCTGTTCCCCTGCTGTGTAGCCGGCAACGTGACCTGCAAATGCCACGCAGGCACATGAACTGAAATTGAAGGAAGCCTGCCCCCCACCCCCAGGTGTTTCTATGTATAACAGCCACCTTGTACAGCAGTACTGCTGCATTTGTACAAGGTGGCTGACTTTTTCTACTTGCCCACGTGGAACTCAACACGTACAAAATGTGTCTCATTGAGACCATTCCACTGTCCCTGAGGTGTGACTTTCCTTTCTAATGATCGCAGCACCACCCTTGGTAGCGCTTCCCGTCTTTTGACATCATTGGTTAGCTGGCTGCGCCTGTGCGTCCGCCCTGCTCCAAACAACGCCCCTCAGTTTCTTATTTATTTTGTCAGCGAGGGTGTGGTTTATGGGCACGAGCAGTGCATATGTTCGCCTGTCTTCATTCCCCTCCTTCTGCCTTCTTCAGACTGTGCGGCCTCATGGCCGTGGCAGGCGATAAGGGATCAGCTGAGGCCGCCCAGTCTGAAGCAGGTGTAAGGACATGTGTGAGCGGCGAACATATTTACTGCACAAGGCCACGAATCCCAGCACCGCAGTGTGACATCATGAAAATGCACTGTGGGTCTGGGATTTATGGCCATCGTTAACCGCACCGGCCAACATGAAATGAGGTCATAAGACGGCCTGCACTAACAGGGTATTGCCAAGGGATAACACAAGAGCGCAGTCTCCTGTACTGCAAATAACAACGGTAAGGAATCTGCGCCCAGCACCTAGGTGTAAAATTTGACACCTGTGCTGCGTCTTCTTCAAAAGAAAAGTCACGCCTCCACTACTGTTTGACAGTATAATGGGATAAATAGTGTACTTGTATTATTCAGCGTGTGCAAGGAGCAAAATTAAGAGAGCAACCTTTGACTTGTGCAGCATTAATGCTGTTCAAGGTGTGGCTCTTGTACCTTGCAACACCTGAGGGGGGGTTAAAGGTTACCTTTGAAATTGGTTCAACTAGGCTTCGGCCTACACTCTGCTCCTCTCCTCCTCCTGCTGACCCTGGGCTCTAACACCGCTAGTTTTTGCCCTGAAGTGCTACCTGCACAGAGAAAAACACCAGCCAATGTGTTAGTGGGGTTCAGCACCGCCAGCTGTTCCCCTGCTGTGTAGCCGGCATTGTGTCCAGCACAAGCCACGCTGGCACAACCGACCAAAAGCTGCCATCAGTGCAGGCTTCGGCCTACACTCTGCTCCTCTCCTCCTGCTGCTGCCCCTGGGCTCAAACACCGCTAGTTTTGGCCCGGAAGTGCTAGCTGCACAGAGAAAAACACCAGCCAATGTGTTAGTGGGGTTCAGCAACGCCAGCTGTTCCCCTGCTGTGTAGCCGGCAACGTGACCTGCAAATGCCACGCAGGCACATGAACTGAAATTGAAGGAAGCCTGCCCCCCACCCCCAGGTGTTTCTATGTATAACAGCCACCTTGTACAGCAGTACTGCTGCATTTGTACAAGGTGGCTGACTTTTTCTACTTGCCCACGTGGAACTCAACACGTACAAAATGTGTCTCATTGAGACCATTCCACTGTCCCTGAGGTGTGACTTTCCTTTCTAATGATCGCAGCACCACCCTTGGTAGCGCTTCCCGTCTTTTGACATCATTGGTTAGCTGGCTGCGCCTGTGCGTCCGCCCTGCTCCAAACAACGCCCCTCAGTTTCTTATTTATTTTGTCAGCGAGGGTGTGGTTTATGGGCACGAGCAGTGCATATGTTCGCCTGTCGTCACTCATCTCCTTCCGCCTTCTTCAGACTGTGCAGCCTCATGGCCGCGGCATGCGAGAAGGGATCAGCAGAGGCCGCCCAGTCTGAAGCAGGTGTAAGGACGTGTGTGAGCGGCCAAAATATTTACTGCTCAAGGCCACGTATCCCAGCACGCAGTGTCACTTTATGAAAAGGCACTGTGGGTCTGGGATTTATGGCCATCGTTAACCGCACCGGCCAACATGAAATGAGGTCATAAGACGGGCAGCGCTAACAGGGCATTGCCAAGGGATAACACAAGAGCGCAGACTCCTGTACAGCAAATAACAACGCTCAGGAAGCTGCGCCAAGCACCAAGGCGTTATTTGGGACACCTGTGCTGCGTCTCCTTAAAAAGCCAAGTCACGCATCCACTACAGTTTGACTGTAGAATGGTCTAAATTGTGTACGTCTTTCATTCAGCGTGTGCAAGTAGACAAATTAATAGAGCAACCTTTGACTTGCGCAGCATTAATACTGCACAAGGTGTGTCTCTTGTACTTTGTAACACCTGAGGGGGGGTTAAAGGTTTCCTTTGAAATTGGTTCAACTAGGCTTCGGCCTACACTCTGCTCCTCTCCTCCTCCTCCTGCTTCACCACGGGCTCTAACATCGCTAGTTTTTGCCCGCAAGTGCTAGCTGCACAGAGAAAAACACCCGCCATTGTGTTAGTGGGGTTCAGCAACGCCAGCTGTTCCCCCACTGTGTAGCCGGCAAAGTGTCATGCAAACGCAACGCAGACACAAAGCTGCCTCCAGTGCAGGCTTCGGCCTACACTCTGCTCCCCCTGCTTACCCTTTGCTCCAGCACCGCTAGTTGGGGCTCTAGGAAGACAATCTTTAATAGGCAACGCATCTGGGTTCCAGCACCGCCAGCTGGTTCTCGGCAGTGTTTTTGTCACAGGTACTCCCTCGTGCCCAGCCTGGTTCCAGCACCGTCAGCTGTTTCCGGGTACTGTCAAACTCACTGAGACACCTATGCGTTGCCCTGTCGTGTTGCGGTCGAGTTAGCCAACTCCAGGGTGCCTCCAGTTTAGGAGCTTCCTATGTGGGCTGCATGAATTGGTAGTAAGGGCTGGTTCTGTAGTGCCAGTAGGCCCAGCTCCCCCTGTAGGACTGTTGGGGTTAGGTAACTGCGGCTGCCTCGTGGCCTAGCTGTTCTCTCCTCTCCTGTGGCCCTTCGGGTCCACCACCTGGTTCCAGCACCGTCAGCTGGTTCCGGGCCGAGCCTTTGGCTTAGGTGCCTCCTCCTGGGTATCCGAGTTCCGCCAACATCAGGCGGTCCTTGGTAGTGCTTTTAAGCGCAGGCACCTACAGCTTAGTAACCGGGTTCCAGCACCGTCAGCTGGTCCTCGGTCGTGCCATTGGCCCTAGCACACTGGGGCAACGCATCCGGGTTCCAGCACCGCCAGCTGGTTCTTGGCAGTGTTTTTGTCACAGGTACTCCCTCGTGCCAAACCTGGTTTCAGCACCGTCAGCTGTTTCCGGGTTGTGTCAAGCTCGCTGAGACGCCTATGCTTGCCCCGTCGTGTTGCGGTCGGGTTAGCCAACTCCAGGGTGCCTCCAGTTTAGGAGCTTCCTATGTGGGCTGCATGAATTGGTAGTCAAGGCTGGTTCTGTAGTGCCAGTAGGCCCAGCTCCCCCTGTAGGACTGTTGGGGTTCGGTAACTGCGGCTGCCTCGCGGCCTAGCTGTTCTCTCCTCTCCTGTGGGCCTTCGGGTCCACCACCTGGTTCCAGCACCGTCAGCTGGTTCCGGGCCGAGCTTTTGGCTTAGGTGCCTCCTCCTGGGTATCCGAGTTCCGCCAACGCTAGGCGGTCCTTGGTAGTGCTTTTAAGTGCGGGCACCTACAGCTTAGTAACCGGGTTCCAGCACCGTCAGCTGGTCCTCGGTCGTGCCATTGGCTCTTGCACACTGGGGCAACGCATCTGGGTTCCAGCACCGCCAGCTGGTTCTCGGCAGTGTTTTTGTCACGGGTACTCCCTCGTGCCCAGCCTGGTTCCAGCACCGTCAGCTGTTTCCGGGTACTGTCAAACTCATTGAGACACCCATGCGTTGCCCCGTCGTGTTGCGGTCGAGTTAGCAAACTCCAGGGTGCCTCCAGTTTAGGAGCTTCCTATGTGGGCTGCATGAATTGGTAGTCAAGGCTGGTTCTGTAGTGCCAGTAGGCCCAGCTCCCCCTGTAGGACTGTTGGGGTTCGGTAACTGCGGCTGCCTCGCGGCCTAGCTGTTCTCTCCTCTCCTGTGGGCCTTCGGGTCCACCACCTGGTTCCAGCACCGTCAGCTGGTTCTCGGCAGTGTCTTTTGCTCTTGTACCTTCTGCTCCCCATCCTGGTTCCAGTACCGTCAGCTGGTTCCGGGCAGAGCTTTTGGCTTAGGTGCCTCCTTCTGGGTATCCAAGTTCCACCAACGTCAGGTGGTCCTTGGTAGTGCTTTCAGGCACGGGTACCTCCTGCTTAGTAACCGGGTTCCAGTAACGTCAGCTGGTCCTCGGTAGTTCCATTGGCTCTTGGACCTTCGGCTACCCATCCGGGTTCCAGTACCGACAGCTGGTTCTCGGCAGTGTCTTTTGCTCTTGTACCTTCTGCTCCCCATCCTGGTTCCAGTACCATCAGCTGGTTCCGGGCAGAGCCTTTGGCTTAGGTGCCTCCTTCTGGGTATCCGAGTTCCACCAACGTCAGGCGGTCCTTGGTAGTGCTTTTTAGCACGGGTACCTCCTGCTTAGTAACCGGGTTCCAGTAACGTCAGCTGGTCCTCGGTAGTTCCATAGGCTCTTGAACCTTCGGGTAGCCATCCGAGTTCCAGTTCCATCAGCTGGTTCTTGGCATTTTCTCAGCCTTTTTGTACCTTCTGCTACATTTCCAAGTTGAAGACCCTAACGTCGACGACCCGGAAGACCACCCCGATGACGACAACGGCGGAGACGACGACGGCGGAGACGACGACGGCGGAGACGACGACGGCGGAGACGACGACACTGGAGACGACGACCCTGGAGACGACGACATGGAAGACCGAGAAGCAGAAGAACAAGAGGCTGCAGAACAAAGAGCAGAAGAACATTAAGAATAACACTTAATATCAGAGCAAAAGATATTATCTAAATTATATGCAGAAGAAGACTAAGCAGTGTATGGGGGTGAGTCTGTTCCTCCTCGTGGTGCCCCTGGATAAAGCCTGATGCTGCAGGCCAAACTGAACGCGAACAAATGTAACTTTTGTGACTGGCAGAACGGAAGGTGTAATCTTCCAACTTTTATAGATAACAACTACGGGAATGCCTGTCACAAATGAGAATATGATGAAGAAGTAGAATAGGAAGAATAATAACAGTTGAATAAAATGAATATGTAGAATAGGAAGAATAATAATAGTTGAATAAAATGAATATGAAGAATGTATTAAAAAAAAAAAAGGTAAAGGATGAAGAAGAAGATGAATAAGGTGAAGAAGAAGTTGATGTCAAAGATGCTGATGATGATGAAGATGAAAGTGTGGGAAAAGTAAAAAAAAAAGAAGGGGAAGGGCGTGGAATAGTGAAACATCAATATCTGACAAAATAAAAAAAAAATTTACATAGTCAATATCTTTGTCACTCCGAACGTCTTTAAAAAAAAAAAAAAAACATGCTATTCTAGTTGATTGGGCTAAACCTCTATGACTTTAATGTCTCCGCCACCTCCCCAAATACATCCTGCATTATTCTTAGTTGTTTTCCTTCATGTAGAATGAACCTACAAGGAAAGAAAGGGTTTATTTTAATTCCGATATTTTGGTCCCATTGACTTCCATTGGGATCGGGTATCGGTATCGGCGATATCCGATATTTTTTGAATATCGGCCGATCCTATCCGATACCGATACTTTACGATATCGGAAGGTATCGCTCAACACTATTTATGACCAAAGAGCACAATAAAGTTGAATGTGCAGGGAAGCAAAGACTGTAGGGGCCAAACAGTGCAAAATTGTTAATGAAACACTATTGAAAAATATTATTTTAGTCCCGAATACATGTATTTTATTGTAAGCAACTCCTTAATCAAGAGTTAATTTCCTTCAGTGAGATACCTTTCTTGTTTGTTTGCTTAAAGGCTACATCTTAAAGTAATAAGGGAAAAAGGGGGAAAACAAAATTGCAATGGTCACTGTAGTTTTAGACCACAAAATCTCTTACTAGATTGTGAAAGGGAACCTGTCACATCCCAAAACACTACTAACCTATAGATATGTGATTAATCTGCAGGTTAACAGCTTTCCAAAGTTGCCCAGCAGCTGCACTGAAAGCCCATCTACCAGGAGGATGAACTTTACTTTTCCCGGTAGCCTCCAGCTTTCAGTCATAGTGGTGACGTTTCAGTCAGAGCTCAACACATAGTGAGCGGGGGCTGTAACCACGTCCCAGCGCTAACTAATAGCCGAGTCTGTACTGATGCAATGGTGAGCCGGCTGTCAGTCAGTGCCGGGGCGCGGTTACAGATTCAGCTCACTATGTACTGAACGGTAACTGAAACCGCACCTCTATGACTGAAAACTTAATGCTACTGTGAGGAATTAAGTTAATTTAATCTTGGCTTTCAGTGCAGTGGCCGGGCAGCTTTGGAACATTATTAACATGCATACTACCTAATATCTGCAGGTTAATAGCGTTTTGGGCCGACAGGTTCCATTTAAATAGTAAATCTGCAAATTGCTTTATTCAAAAATTATGTTATCCTACCTTTTCTGAAAATCACTCTAAAGTGCTGCCAGTATAACAGAGATGCAAGCGTGTAGTTCTGACAAGCAATTGGACAATGGCAAACACAGTACACTGCAAAATTAAAGAAATTAATATTCAGCACCTATAGTGCTCACAAAATGCTCATAAAGTGCAAGAACCCTCTCCCTTACCCCGAAAAAAAAGTGTCTGGTAAGTTATGGAGCAGGAGAGAGAGCACAGTTCATTGGCTTATTAGACTATGTGCACCCAAAGCACATAGAGCAGCACGACCATGCGTTTCATGTGAAAGGACAGGCATGCGTTAACAACTGGCCATTTTATGATGACAGATTCCCTTTAAGGAATAGCTAATATACTGTCCATATATGAAATTTATGGTAGCGGTACTGACATAATGATTAATGTATACACATATAACGTCAGTGTATTACAGATGAAAAGCCTAAACTTAATTAAGTGTGCACATTATTTACAGGGACTGCATCCACTCGGAGTAAAGTGATCCGTTGTATTGCTTACTGTAGCAAACATCTTTTCATAGAGACAACTATAGCTGACCTTATTGATTGCTTTCTGCACACTTAAGAGCAGAGGATAATGCAAAGCAATGACACAAAGAGGCCGCGAACATGTTTATTGGTCGGTCAAATGCCTGTATTAAACTCCCACGGTCCATGCAGACTTTTGATAACACAGTTTTAAGAAATACTCTTTTTTTTTTTTTTAAATATTATGGATTTTGTCCCTTTAGTAATTTCATGTACGAAAGGAGTCAGCTCAGGGGTAGCACTTTCTTATTTTTGGCAGCTAAATGTTTTGCATACCATAACATGAATATCTAAAAGGAGATTTCTGTTACTCATTGACTAGTGATTATTTAAAGGGGTTATCCAGAGGTTTTATTAATTTGGTATATGGGGCTAAGAGTTAACAGGCAGTTAGTTGCTAACTACTTGAATGTTCTGCCCTGTGACAATATGGTTCCGTCTCAGATTTCCCTGCTTCACTTCACAACTCGTCATCAGAGCAGCGCCTTCTCTTCTGGTTTCTTCTGTTGAGGTGGCATCACTGCTGGCATCATGCTTATTGACGGCTGCCTCCCCACGATTAGGCAGCAGAAAGCCAGCCATCAATCAATCAGCATAACATCGGCAAAGACACCCTGTCAACAGAGTAGAATGGAAGAGAAGTCGATGTTGTGACAACCTGATATCAACGGAACGTGCAGTGTCGCCGGCAGGAACGGTCCACAACTACCTGACTGCCAGTTCTTAGCTACATACCGAAAAATGAAAGAGTCCCTTTAGAGGTTTATTCTCATTACATTTAACTGACAATATTGCAAAGTGCTTGTAAAAGCTAGAAAAGCTAGCAAATTGCAAGTTACTTGTTAATAAAAATGCTTTTTGTTCTCAAGAACAGAATGATCTTTAATTTCACTGTTTATAGTTCGTTGCTTATGTTCCTGGCCATCAATTCTGTTAGCTATGCAAAGACAGCAGTATTTATAAGGCACTTCCAATGGATCTTGTAAGCACTGCTCTGAAACTGTTCAACTGTGATCCTCCGAGCACGGTTCTGGACAGCAGAGGGACAATGCTGCTGGTCGAAACTGTCAATCAATCAGGAGCACACAGTCCCCCTGGCAGGAGGTTGGGAGGCAAGGGAGCAGTGCACTCCTGAGCAAACATCACAGGGTAACGCTTTTTGAGAATTTATGGTTGTAGTATGTAAATTGTTTTGAGTTATTGGAAATTTGTGTGCTGTGCAATATAAAGAATAGCAGAAAACAATTGTTTTGACAATTCCCCCCCATCTGACTCTTCCTTAACCCTAAGAGTAAGTTCACACAGGGCATTTTTGCCGCATTTTTTGCTGCTTTCTTATGCTAATTTTCAGCTGCATTTACAGTACCAGCAAAGCCTATGAGATTTCAGAAGCCTCATGCACACACATTGGGTTTTTGGGTGATCAGTATTTTGTGCTTTGCAGCGTTTTTTTGACATAGGGTATGTCACTTCTTTCAGTGTTTTTTCAGAGGTTTTCACCCATTGACTTGAAAGGGTGGAGAAAAAACGCTGCAAATACGCTAGGTTGACTTTTTTTGCAGCGTATCTGCTGCAGAAAAGTCAAGGAGAGCCGGAGGTGACGTCACTCGGCTCTGCTACATCGAGATGGCAGGCTGCATGATGCGGTCATGTAGCCTGTCATCCAGCAGCGGACCCCCCATTCACTGTCCAGTTTCTGGGCTATTGATATCACTCATGTAATATAAGAAGTGAAATCTTTGGCATTGTACTATACCTATATTTATCTGTGCATCATGAATTGTGGTAGAGTATGTGTTAAATGGGCCCACTGAGACTTTTTCGCCTAGGGTCCACAAAAAACCTGGAGCCGGCCCCTTCATCAGGCTGCTCTCAGATTAGATAGCAAAAACCTGGCGGCAGATACACTCTTTTCTAGTGTTTAGAGATAATCACTATGAGAAACCGCATCACCAGTACACAGAATGATAGAAACCAAAATCATAATTATTAAAAGATATACCGGGCTGCTTCGTGCAGTTTTGATACAATCCCCATTTCTTCTACTGCAGATGTAGTGTGGGTATGGATGCTGAGCTGTGTGTAACCTCTCCCACACCTCTCATTGGAAGCTTCCTGTGTACAGTGTACATCACCAGCAATCTGTCAGTCAGTGGTGGGGTTACACGGACTGACTGGCAGCGCAACACCAAGCCCTGCAAAGTTAGGCTGATAAAACACTGATTGTATTGCAATTACAGCAAGCTACTGAGCATTTGACACATCTCTGGAATCAGGGTCTCTGCCCCTACATTATTCTGCTCTCAGATTAAATAGCAATAACCTGCTGACATATTCACTTTAAATATATGCTAATTCCTATTTTGCAGACTTACAGCAACTCTAATACTTTACTAATTACAGAGACAGGCAAATGAAATACATACCTGAATGATTTACTTATGTGTTAATAACTTCATGTCATATTATTCCATTTATTTCAGCTCCCTGATGGTGTATCTGGTGTATCAATGACATATCATGAACATTCTCAACTTTTACAAAGCAAACTATACCAATCACATGAAATACAGTCATCCTTATAAATGTGCCTCCTTTTAATGTATCTGCAGCTTATATCTCCGTATTTAATGTAAGCCAGAAGTCCCATGCATGTTCACAGCTAGTAATCCTATAATTGATATTGATGATTAGACCTCTTGCGCTATTGTCATCTCAAGCTCTTCACTGCAGATCACTTCATCCTAACACAGCGGCTTCTAGCCAGGTCTTTAAAAGTCAGTCTGCAAAGCAAAATCGGCTACATATTTTATATCAGTCTCCAAATAATATGGACTGCAAGACATCTGTTCCTTTAAGAAAAATAGATTTTTAAGTAAGGCCTCTTTCATACTTCCTAATGATTCCGGTTCTGGAAAAAACAGTACAGGTGAGATATCTGGTCCGTGTGTCCGTGTGCTGGCTCGCTCTTCTTATCTGCATCTCAAAAACATTTCTAGAATTCGCCCTTTTCTTACTTTCGACTCTGCAAAAACTCTTACTGTTTCACTTATTCATTCTCGTCTGGACTATTGTAACTCTCTACTAATCGGTCTTTCTCTTACCAAACTCTCCCTGCTCCAATCTGTCCTGAATGCTGCAGCCAGGATCATATTCCTCACCAACCGTTACACCGATGCCTCTACCTTGTGCCAGTCATTACACTGGTTACCCATCCACTCCAGAATCCAGTACAAAACTATTACCCTCATCCACAAAGCACTCCATGGCTCAGCATCACCCTACATCTCCTCTCTGGTCTCAGTCTACCACCCTACCCGTGCCCTCCGCTCCGCTAATGACCTCAGGTTAGCATCCTCAATAATCAGAACCTCCCACTCCCGTCTCCAAGACTTTACACGTGCTGCGCCGATTCTTTAGAATGCACTACCTAGGTTAATACGATTAATCCCCAATCCCCACAGTTTTAAGTGTGCCCTAAAAACTCATTTGTTGAGACTGGCCTACCGCCTCAATGCATTAACCTAACAATCCCTGTGTGGCCTATTTAAAAAAAAAAAAAAACAACAACAAAAAAAAAACATAATCAGGTTCCTCGCATTATGTTCTCATTCACTTTATCCAGTTAATAGCCCTCTGTGTCTGTACTGCTACATACTTAGGCAGTTAACTAGTTCATACAGCTTTACATGAATACCTGATCCTTACACTATGGCCGGTCCGAATAACTAAAGCAATTGTTACCATCCACCTCTCGTGTCTCCCCTTTTCCTCATAGTTTGTAAGCTTGCGAGCAGGGCCCTCATTCCTCCTGGTATCTGTCTTGAACTGTATTTCTGTTATGCTGTAATGTCTATTGTCTGTACAAGTCCCCTCTATAATTTGTAAAGCGCTGCGGAATATGTTGGCGCTATATAAATAAAAATTATTATTATTATCTTTGTGTATGTTGTGATATCCGTGTGATATCCATGTGTCCATGTGCTGTCCATATCCATGTGTGTGTGCTGTCAGTGTATGGAATGAAAAGCAACCTAGAAATTAAAGAGTGTTATGTATTAAAGATGTTCAAAGATTGAGATAGATAGCGATGAGGAACATGATAGATGATAGATAGATAAATATTATACGAAGGGGCCAATATCCATAAGGATTCTCAGCCTATTAATATCAACTCTCAACTCTGTGTAGCCTTTACTGGTTGTTAAAAAGGGGATCCCAGCAAAATGATGTGGGGTCCCTCCTAATTTTAATAACCATAAAAAGCTATGTAGACAGCTGCCGGCTGATATTAAAAGCCTGGAAAGGGGCCATGGATATTGGCCCCCTCCCAGACTAGTACCACCAATCTTCCATTAGATGCGCAAATTATGGCACTTAGCCTGGGCTCTTCCCACTTGCCCTGGTGCGTTGGAAAGTGGGCTAATGGTTTTGGGGGTTGATGGAAGCTTTGTAATGTCAGCTAACATCAAGCTCAAGGGTTAGTAATGGAGAGGCATTTATAAAACACACCCATTACTAACCCCATAATCAAAATAATAAATACACACACACAGAAAAGTCCTGTAATCAAAAAAAGCATTCCCCGACCCTCTTTTATCCATTTATTACCATGCAAACAAAAAGTAATCCAAAGTGGTCCTCTGTAAAATCTATCCCATGTCCCATGAAGATTCCCAAGTCTGCTACATCCAGATGCTATACTGAGTGGTGACATCAGTAACGTGACCGCTCAGTACTAGGGTTGAGCGACCTTTACTTTTATAGGATCGGGTCGGGTTTCACGAAACCCAACTTTTTCAAAAGTCGGGTCGAGTGAAATCGGCCGATCCTATAAAAAAGTCGGGGTCGGGGTCGGACGAAACTCGAAACCCAATGCAGTGCATTGGGTTTCCATGGTTCCCAGGGTCTGAAGGAGCGGAAACTCTCCTTCAGGCCCTGCGATCCATATTTTAGTGTAAAATAAAGAATTAAAATAAAAAGTATCGCAATACTTACCCTCTGACTCGCCCTGGTACCAACCGGGAACCTTCCTTCCTTAGAAACAGCCTTCCAGGACCTTGCGGTGACGTTCGCGGTGACGTCGCGGCTTGTGATTGGCCGCGCGGCCGCCCATGTGACCGCTCGCGCGACCAATCACAAGCCGCGACGTCACCGCGACGTCACCGAAGGTCCTGGAAGGGCTGATTCTTAGGAAGGAAGGCTGCCGGAAAGAAGCAGGGCGCGTCCGAGGGTGAGTATATTCCTATTAGGTATATACTCACCCTCGGACGCGCCCTGCTTCTTTCCGGCAGCCTTCCTTCCTAAGAATCAGCCCTTCCAGGACCTTCGGTGACGTCGCGGTGACGTCGCGGCTTGTGATTGGTCGCGCGAGCGGTCACATGGGCGGCCGCGCGGCCAATCACAAGCCGCGACGTCACCGCGAACGTCACCGCAAGGTCCTGGAAGGCTGTTTCTAAGGAAGGAAGGTTCCCGGTTGGTACCAGGGCGCGTCAGAGGGTAAGTATTGCCATATTTTTTATTTTAATTCTTTATTTTACACTTAAATCTGAATTCCGATACCAATTCCCGATATAAACATATCGGGAATCGGTATCGGAATTCCGATTCTAGATTCAAAAGATCGCCGACTTCATGGCCGACCCCACACAGGGGTCGGGTCGGGTTTCATGAAACCCGACTTTGCCAAAAGTCGGCGACTTTTGAATATTTTCGACCCGTTTCGCTCAACCCTA
This sequence comes from Ranitomeya imitator, assembly GCF_032444005.1. Classification (NCBI taxonomy): domain Eukaryota; kingdom Metazoa; phylum Chordata; class Amphibia; order Anura; family Dendrobatidae; genus Ranitomeya; species Ranitomeya imitator. The sequence goes on from NC_091283.1 coordinate 767,156,412, forward strand.
CTCAGTACAGCTGCCCAAAGACACTGACAGTAGCGTGAGCATGTGGCTGCAGTGACGAGCTGCGTCATACTTAAGGTTACCGCTGGTCACAGGCAGCGATTCTCACGGTAACATCTGTAAGCCTGCCTGTGACCTGCCATAACATTACTGGCATCACGACTTGCAGAGTGAGAACTTTCACTAACTCTCTAAAAAAAAAAATTCTATTTTAGGAAATATAGTTTAACTACACAAAAGTACAACTTTTATATTACAAAGTTTATGTATACTGACATACATTTATATATTATGAATTTACAAGACATATTTCAAACCAATCTGTCACAACCTATTTCAACGTGACAGTAAGAGATGCAGAAAATATGACATAAAGATGTAAGGCTGATCAGTAAAGAGCCTTAGAAAAGTGGAAGAAATACAGATGTGTCATAAGGATATGAGGAATATTTTATGATTGAAACATTTACTGAAGAAGTAAATGTGAACGTTTCTCTGACAAGGATTTCCACATTTTTACAATAATTATATTGCTGTATACCAAAAGCTATTCATTTACCTATGTCCAGCTTTAATCTTACTACATTTGTTTCATATCACATATTTCTGAAGAGACCAGCGAGAATCAACTGCCCCGACTTTAGCCAATGCCAACGTGCCTCAGTCTTTTTGACACCACTCTGGACCTGAACAGTAAGTTACGTTTTCAGAATAAGTTGTCCTATATGAGTACATGAGAGATAACATCATTACTGACCAGTGGAGTAACTAGAGTCCGCTAGGCCCCACTGCAATATGTGAACCTGGACCCCACTTGAAGGTTGGTCAAATACATGGGTCATTGTAGCATTCCAGATACTATTAACCCCTGCACCCCAAAGCCTGTTTTCACCTTCCTGACCGGCCATTTTTTTCAATTCTGACCACTGTCACTTTATGAGGTGGTAGCTCTGGAACACTTCAATGGATTCTAAGATTGGATTTTCGTGACATGTTGTACTTCATGACAGTGGTAAAATTTCTTTGATATGACTTACGTTTATTTGTGAAAAAATTGGAAATTTGGCGAAAATGTTGCAATTTTCAAACTTTTAAATTTTATGCCTTTAAATCAGAAAGTCACGTCACACGAAATAGTTAATAAATAACATTTCCCACATGTCTACTTTACATCAGCACAATTTTTGAAACATACTTTTTTTTTGTTAGGAAGTTACAAGGGTTAAAAGTTGACCAGCGATTTTATCATTTTTATTACAAAATTTGCAAAACCATTTTTTTAAGGACCACATCACATTTGAAGTGACTTTGAGGGGCCAATATAACAGAAAATACCGAAAAGTGACACCATTCTAAAAACTGCACCCCTCAAGGGGCTCAAAACCACATTCAAGAAGTTTATTAACCCTTCAGGTACTTCACAGGAATTAATGGAATGTGGAAGGAAAGAATAAACATTTAACTTTTTTCGCAAAAATGTTTTTTACTTTCACAAGGGTAACAGGAGAAAATTGGCCAAACAATTTGTTGTGCAATTTCTCCTGAGCATGCCGATACCCCATATGTGGGGGAAAACCACTGTTTATTCGCACACACATTAAACCACCAACAATACCACATAATGTATGGTCCAAACACCACTATCTATATATATTATATGAGGACCACATGTGGATAGTTAACTTATAAGGACACATCAAAAATAACCACAGACATATTTCCCTTAGGAAATAAAGGATGTACACGTCCAAATCACGTAATGTGTAAACAATTAAAAAGATTGACAGATGAGCAACGAGGAATAAAATATCACAAAACTATGAAACTGCTGTTATGCAAGGCACATCCACCCCCCACACACACACACACAAAAAAGGGGTTTGGGGGAACCTCAACAAAAAAATATTATCTCTAATATTCCATTAAATAAATCAATAATAACACACATTATCAATCAATAATTGCACATATAGCAAAACAGATATAGGGTAATAAAGATGTTACTATTGTTTAAAGATTATAATGGCATAATTTATTAATTCTATTAATCCCAATTATGGGCGATGCCATTAATCACAATCGTTATTTGGACGTGTACATCCTTTATTTCCTAAGAAAATATGTCTGTGTTTATTCATACAGTAGGGTTCGGAAGGGAAGGAGCTCCATTTGACTTTTTGAATGTAAAGTTTGCTGGCATAACTAGCGGACGCCATGTCGTATTTGGAGAGGCCCTGATGTGCGTAAACAGTGGAAACTCCCCCCAAAGACACCATTTTGGAAACTTGACCCCTAAAGGAATTTATCTAGATGTATTTTTAGCACCTTGAACTTCCAGGTGCTTCAGAGAAGTTTATAATGTTGAGCTGTAAAAAATAAAAAAAAAAACAATTTTTTCCCACAAAAATGTTTTTTTAACTTTGAAATTTGCATTTTCATAAGGATACCAAGAGAAGTTGCACCATACAAATTGAGTAAACCAATACCCAATATGTAGAGAAAAATTACTGTTTGGGTGCACAGCAAGGCTTGGAAGGGAATGAGTGTCATTTGAGATTTTGAATGCTAAATTTGCTGTGTTAATTAGCAGGTGCCATGTCGCTTTTAAAGTGCCTCTTATGTGCGTAACACTAGGACTACTGGTATAATTATTTTGACTACTTGCACTTTTTTTTCTCTTCTGTGACTACATTTTTCGGAATTCCAGCTCGGTGACTTTTCCTCAAATAGGATGTGAAAAAAGATTTTGTGACAATAAATAATTTTGGTGAAAAAATTGCGCGTTTTTTTTCAAAATTTACCTTTAACTACTAGAGGTAGTCATTTTGACTACCTACTATATTTTGCTGTCCTTTTGTCACTAAATGTTGCTGTAAAGTTTTGTGCATAATTTTTTCACTGTATCTTATTTACCCTGATGTTCATATAGCTGTAGTTCAATTCAGATGTCAACTTTTCACATTTTCCTTGGGTTACCTGGTTCTATTACTGTGTAATGCTGAACTGAAAAGAGCTTGTTTGTAATACTGTAGGCTCTTATCTTATGCTAAAGAAGGGTGTTGTTTTTCTCTGGTCCTAGCAGTAGACAGTAGTCTGGATAGTAAAGGTACCGTCACACTAGACGATATCGCTAGCGATCCGTGACGTTGCAGCGTCCTGGCTAGCGATATCGTCCAGTGTGACAGGCAGCAGCGATCAGGCCCCTGCTGTGATATCGCTGGTCGGGGAAGAAAGTCCAGAACTTTGTTTCGTCGCTGGCTCTCCCGCTGACATCGCTGAATCGGCGTGTGTGACACCGATTCAGCGATGTCTTCGCTGGTAACCAGGGTAAACATCGGGTTACTAAGCGCAGGGCCGCGCTTAGTAACCCGATGTTTACCCTGGTTACCATCGTTAAAGTAAAAAAAACAACCACTACATACTTACCTACCGCTGTCTGTCCTCGGCGCTCTGCTTCTCTGCTCTGGCTGTGAGCGCCGGGCAGCCGGAAAGCAGAGCGGTGACGTCACCGCTCTGCTTTCCGGCCGCTGTGCTCACAGCCAGAGCAGAGAAGCAGAGCGCTGGGGACAGACAGCGGTAGGTAAGTATGTAGTGGTTGTTTTTTTTACTTTAACGATGGTAACCAGGGTAAACATCGGGTTACTAAGCGCGGCCCTGCGCTTAGTAACCCGATGTTTACCCTGGTTACCGGCATCGTTGGTCGCTGGAGAGCTGTCTGTGTGACAGCTCTCCAGCGACCAAACAGCGACGCTGCAGCAATCCGGATCGTTGTCGGTATCGCTGCAGCGTCGCTTAGTGTGACGGTACCTTAAGTTTACTTTCAGTTCAGCTGAAGAGACAAAGAGAACACATGCAGAGTGCAGACATAATAGCTCAATAAACTCATACAAGTTTAGAGCAGATACAACATTTTATTGTCATATTATTCGATTATTTTGTACTGTATAGTGTGAAGCAGCAATTTTTTGGGAGGAAAAACTATATTTGCATACAGCAAAAACCTGGCCGATATATTACGGTTGATGAACAAGTTTTCCCCAGCAAAACCAGGTGTCCTTTCACGCAGTATATGTCTTCCGAGCCGGATAAATATGGCCATAAATATTGGCTAGCTGTAGATAGGGATAGCAAATATCTTGCAAATGGCTTCCCTTATCTAGGTAAAGATGATTCATGCCGTGCTGAGGACCGTTTAGTTGACCACGTAGTCATGAAATTATTGCAGCCGTTTTTGAAAAAAGGTCGAAATGTTACCACTGATAATTATTTTACATCAGTAAAACTTGCTAAACAGCTAAAAAGCAAGGGAACGACTATCGTGGGAACGCTAAATAAGATAAGACGAGAAGTGCCTAAAGAAATAAAATCAATGAAAGAAACATTGTACAGCACTAAAGCCTTTATAAATGAAGATAATATTACACTTACCGTGTATCAAGGTAAGCCAAACAAAAATGTGATAATTTTGAGTTACGTCCATCCCGATGTTCTTGTTGCTTCTGAATCTGCTAAAAAAAACTCCAGAAAATGTAAAGTTTTATAATGAAACAAAATATAGAGTAGATGTAGTAGATCAGATCGCACGCAAATACACCACAAGAACATGTACTAGGAGATGGCCTGTTCAAGCATTTGAAAATACCTTAGAATTAGCAGGTATAAATGCTTGGATAGTATACAAGGAAATGACCCCCGAAAAAATGTCAGGCAAGGCATTTTTGCAAAAGCTTGTTACAGAGTTGAGTGGTCCTAATGTTATATCTAGGAGAAAGGGTGGCATGTCCCAAGTTGCTACATCTTCAGATGTGATGCTTCAAAAAAAATGTTGCCAGATAAAAGAAAAATGCAAAAATATTAGATCTGTTGGCTCTTGTATGACTTGCTGTAAGTCTTTGTGTGGGCAATGTACCACCGTAAATGAAAGAAATCATGCCTGAAATGCGAATCAACAAATGTTTAGAAGGTCAATTATACCGTACTTTTTAGGGGGAGAAGGAAAATGTAGAATTGGAGTTGAATCTCAATAAAACGTTATTATGAAGTACAACCTGTTGGGTCGATACCCAACAGCCTTCTTCAGGTACTGAGGAGAAGGAGCACTGACTGACCTAGTAGTCATTTTCTCTGCTTGTTGTTCTTGAGTTGTTGTTTTTATGTGTGCACTTTAATAATAAATGATTGTAAAACGTCTATTATTATTGTTTTTCTTAGCTTACTTTTGTTATTTCCTGTAGAAAAATATGACAAATCAGAAAGAAAACATTCCAAAGCATTACTGTTGGATCTCACAATAATGATACATTAAAAAAAATATAATTATTAATAAATAGCCACAAATGAAACTCTAAAAATAAACGAAAACAAGTCAGTAGTCAGAATGACTACATTCAGTAGTTCTAGTCGGGCTCACGAGTCCAGTAGTCCTAGTGTTAAACAGTTGAAACACCCCCCAATTACACCATTTTTGGAAACTAGACCCCTCAGGAAACTTATCTAGATGTGTGGTGAGCATCATGATTCCCCCCCCCCACAGTTGCTTCACAGAAGTTTATGACGTTGAGCCATGGAAATAAAAAACAAACCATTTTCCCTACAAAAATGCTTCTTTGGCCCGAATTTTGCATTTTCACAAGGGGAACTGGGGAAGATTGACCCCAAAATTGTTGAGCAATTTCTCATGAGTACATCTGTGAAGAAACCAGATTGTATCTTAATTACCCAGACAGCTACGTTTTTGCATAAACAAAAGAACTGTTTTTTTTATCTGTATATTGGCTTGTGAATTTAAGTAACATAGTAACATAGTTAGTATGGCCGAAAAAAGACATTTGTCCATCCAGTTCAGCCTATATTCCATCATAATAAATACCCAGATCTACGTCCTTCTACAGAACCTAATAATTGTATGATACAGTATTGTTCTGCTCCAGGAAGACATCCAGGCCTCTCTTGAACCCCTCGACTGAGTTCGCCATCACCACCTCCTCAGGCAAGCAATTCCAGATTCTCACTGCCCTAACAGTAAAGAATCCTCTTCTATGTTGGTGGAAAAACCTTCTCTCCTCCAGACGCAAAGAATGCCCCCTTGTGCCCGTCACCTTCCTTGGTATAAACAGATCCTCAGCGAGATATTTGTATTGTCCCCTTATATACTTATACATGGTTATTAGATCGCCCCTCAGTCGTCTTTTTTCTAGACTAAATAATCCTAATTTCGCTAATCTATCTGGGTATTGTAGTTCTCCCATCCCCTTTATTAATTTTGTTGCCCTCCTTTGTACTCTCTCTAGTTCCATTATATCCTTCCTGAGCACCGGTGCCCAAAACTGGACACAGTACTCCATGTGCGGTCTAACTAGGGATTTGTACAGAGGCAGTATAATGCTCTCATCATGTGTATCCAGACCTCTTTTAATGCACCCCATGATCCTGTTTGCCTTGGCAGCTGCTGCCTGGCACTGGCTGCTCCAGGTAAGTTTATCATTAACTAGGATCCCCAAGTCCTTCTCCCTGTCAGATTTACCCAGTGGTTTCCCGTTCAGTGTGTAATGGTGATATTGATTCCCTCTTCCCATGTGTATAACCTTACATTTATCAAGTGTTTATGTCTGGTGGGTCAAAAAGACAGACTGCCCACTGATATACTATCTAACATACTGTGTAAGTCTGTAATAGTGACTGTACATTGAGTGGGTTAAGCTTTGTTTATTGATGTGTGCTTATATGCTAATAGTGCTACTTAATCCCATCACCATTGTTTGCCATATCTTGATGTTGAACTAAAGGACACTGGGTAATTCTAAAAATAGCTTACATGCCTTGGGTATAAAAAAGACTCTGAGTTGACATCCTGGGAGTCTGAAGTACACAGAGCTACCAGCAAGACATTCTGCAAACCACCCCAACAGACAAGAGAAAGGACTGCAGCCAATTCATCATGGCACCATCATGAGGGACACTGGTCTAGGATTCTATAGGATACAACCTAGGGGTTTTCGGCTCCGGTTGTAAGGACACAGATCGGATCCAGTGACTTTCTCCAAACATATCCATGGTGCAGAGATGGCCAGGGTTGGTACCCGCTGGTCGCCTGGTTCCATGGAGATGGTCTGATAAGACAGGTGGTGACTCTCGTGTCAACTGGCTTTGGACCTTATATGGACTCTATGGACAGTTCTGGGTCATCTCCCTATGCTTGTCGTTACCCTTCTCTGTGCATTCATCCACAGATGGAGTAGCGACCCTGGGAGCTGTGACATCATGTTATACTGGAAACACGTGGAGACGCAGTGATATTTTATATGCGCCCATGTACCCATACAATTCCAGGCATGTTGGGAATGCTCTGTTTGCTATTGTGTGCTGTGGTTCAATAAAGTATTGCCACCCTGTTTTACCTTAACCCTGTGTTGTCTGTGTAGTGTATTGCCCACTGGGAGATAGAGCGGGCGTTCAGTGGTATGAGCCGTGGTCCATGCAGTCTTGCTAAAGACAGCCGGGCCAGCGGACAAGAGCACCCACTGACCCCGCTTCTCCGTAACACTGGTGGCAGCAGTGGGACACTACTCAGCCCAGCGGAACCGGGGGAGCTGCAGGGGACTGGTGTTCTCACACACCATCCAGGGCTCCACAACAAGGGAGGTAAACAGAAAGACCCAGCAGACCATTGATGAGGCATGCACAGCAGGTTTCGGATGCCACTACATCCAACCCCACCAAATCAGCCTTGGGAAGAGGACCAGAGTGGCTATATGATCTCAACAAGAAATGGAAACTACAGGAGATGTTCCCGCTTCAAAGGATTGAATAGAATTTAATGCAGGAGCTACGAAATGTGGAGGAAGCCATGCGTGGACCCAATGGATACCAGTTGTTACTCTTCAATTACGTATGGAGTTTGCTTTTTTCGTAAGGAGCATATGGAATATGCTCTAAGGAAACTGGATGATCGGAAGCCTATCATGTCCGGTTAATTAAGATGGGGGAGGAATGTGAAGAAACCAGATTGTATTTTAATTACCCAGACAGCTACGTTTTTGCATAAACAAAAGAACTGTTTTTTTATCTGTATATTGGCTTGTGAATTTAAGTGTTTATGTCTGGTGGGTGGGTCAAAAAGACAGACTGCCCACTGATATACTATCTAACATACTGTGTAAGTCTGTAATAGTGACTGTACATTGAGTTGGTTAAGCTTTGTTTATTGATGTGTGCTTATATGCTAATAGTGCTACTTAATCCCATCACCATTGTTTGCCATATCTAGATGTTGAACTAAAGGACACTGGGTAATTCTAAAAATAGCTTACATGCCTCGGGTATAAAAAGACTCTGAGTTGATAACCTGGGAGTCTGAAGTACACAGAGCTACCAGCAAGACATTCTGCAAACCACCCCAACAGACAAGAGAAAGGACTGCAGCCAATTCATCATGGCACCATTACGAGGGACACTGGTCTAGGATTCTATAGGATACAACCTAGGGGTTTTCAGCTCCGGTTGTAAGGACACAGATCGGATCCAGTGACCATCTCTGCACCATGGATATGTTTGGAGAAAGCCAGGGTTGGGACCCGCTGGTCGCCTGGTTCCATGGAGATGGTCCGATAAAACAGGTGGTGACTCTCGTGTCAACTGGCTTTGGACCTTGTATGGACTCTATGGACAGTTCTGGGTCATCTCCCTATGCTCTAGTATATCGACTGGCTTTGGACCTTGTATAGACTCTATGAACAGTTCTTGGTCATCTCCCTATGTTTTTCGTTACCCTTCTCTGTGCGTTCATCCACAGATGGAGTAGCGACCCTGGGAGCTTTGACATCATGTCATACTGGAAACACGTGGTGACGCAGTGATATGTTATATGCGCCCATGTACCCATACAATTCCAGGCATGTTGGGAATGCTCTGTTTGCTATTGTGTGCTGTGGTTCAATAAAGTATTGCCACCCTGTTTTACCTTAACCCTGTGTTGTCTGTGTAGTATATTGCCCACTGGGAGATAGAGCGGGCGTTCAGTGGTATGAGCCGTGGTCCATGCAGTCTTGCTAAAGACAGCCGGGCCAGCGGACAAGAGCACCCACTGACCCCGATTCTCCGTAACAACATCGATTTCCCATATGTATTCAAAAACTACTTTTGAGGCACATTGCAAAGATCAGAAGGGAAGAAACGTCATATTGGAGTTCAGATTTTGCTGGACTGGTTTCACGGTGCCATGTCACATTAGTAGAGATCCTGAGGTGCCAGATCAGCAGAATCCCCCATAAGTGACCCCATTTTACAAACTACACTTTTCAATTAATTCATCTAGGGGTGCAGTGATTATATTGATATCACTGGTGTGTCACAGAATTTTATACCATTGGGCAGTGAAGAAAAAATAATTACATTTTTACACCAAAATCACGTGCTAGCCCCAGATTTGACATTTTATTACTTGGAAATGTGCAAAAATGTCCCCAAAATGTGTCCATAATTTCTGCTCAATATAGAAATATCATATATGGCTGTACAGCCTCAAGTGACCCCATTTTAGAAATTATAACCCTTTGGGAATATATCTAGTGTATTGATGATTTTGACTCCATGGGTGTTTTCCAGAAACAAGCAGCAGTGAGGCTGCGTCACACTAGCAGTATTTGGTCAGTATTCTACATCAGTATTTGTAAGCCAAAACCAGGAGTGGGTAATAAATGCAGAAGTCGTGCATAAGTTTCTATTATACTTTTCCTCTATGTGTTCCACTCCTGGTTTTGGCTTACAAATACTGATGTAAAATACTGACCAAATACTGCTAGTGTGATGGCAGCCTGAATGTTGCTGAGTGAAAACTGCTAATCTGCTATTGTAGTGCCCGTACATTGTAGTGTCTGTACATTATGTGCAGCTTGTACTTCTGAATGATAAAGCATAGTTTTTTGCCTTGCTTTTTATTTTATTTTTTACGGTGTTCTGAAGGGGTTAACTAATCTACCCCTACCCCATAAACGCCTAATTCTGAAGGGGTTAACTAATGTAACAGTTTTATAGGTCAGGTAATACCAAATATGTGTTTTGTTTTGTTTTACATAAATGTATTTATTGGATTCTTCTTTTTTTTTGTTCTTAATTTGGGGATTTTTAAAAAATAACTTCACAATTTTTAATAACTTTTTTTTACTTTTTTACATTGTCCCACTATGGGATATCATTTTTATACTGACAGATTGCTGATCTGATACCCTGCAATGCTTCTGCACTGCAGGGCATTAGAGCAGCGTCTGACAGGCAGGGGAAGAGGTGTGTCAGCTCCTGCTCTTAGCAGGCACTCATAGGCCACCTTCTCTGAAGGACCATTAGGGACCCTGCAGCCATCTTGCGGCCCGGGGTCACCACGAACACCATCGGTACAATGTAAATGCATCACATTGTGCCAATAGGAGCAGACAGGGAGATCCCTCCCTCTGCAATGTTCCTCGATGTCCCTGTCACTATTGACAGCGGCATCAGAGGGGTTAAATGTCTGCGATCTGTGCTAGATCGTGGGTGTCACTGCAGGGTTTCAGCTCTCACATAGAGCTGACATCCTCAATCAATTGCTGTGACGCTTAAAGTGAGCCTGTGCGATTGTGGCGCAGTATATAAATATGATGGTGTGTGGGAACGCAGGTCCAGTGGCGCCGTATATATACGGCGCATGTCAGGAAGGGGTTAAGCAGGGCTGTCAGATTCAAATACTCAGAAGGCCAAAATGAAAAACTTGGACAAAGCTGTGGGCTAAAATTGATATTTATTTTTCCTTTTCATCAAATATAACAATGAAGGTTTTCACTTGGAAACAATCTTAAAGGAGTTGTAACACAAAGTACATTTTAATTAATAGATTTTAGAATAAACTTAAATTTGAAATAAATAGATCTTAGGAAATAAACACATAATATATTATATAAGAGAAGTAAAAACCATGTTACCCATTGGCCTAATTTAAATATATAATAATAAATAATAAAAACCTTTAATAATACAGATATAATATAATGCCAACAAAAGTGCCCACCCACCAAACACAGTAAGATACCCCCCTAGTGAATTCCTCCATAGTACCCTTCACATGCACGGTATGATGACCTTACTGTGCCACCCAATCACCCTTGACGAAATGTGGTGACCCCATCACAAGGGAAAGGTTTGGATTTCTTTTTCCCTTAATAAAGTCCTTCATTTAAAAACTGCATTTTATACTTACATTTTATACTTGTGTTATTGTTGTCTAATATTTAAATTAAATTAAATTTAAATGTTTGGTGATCTGAAATATTTACCGTAAGTTTGACAAACATGCAAAAGAATAATAAATCAGAAAGGGGGCAAACACTTTTTCACACAACTGTAGTTCTCCATACAATATAATGGCCCCACATAATCCCTCATACAGTATAATGGCCCTACATATTCCTCCATGCATTATAATGGCCCATGCATTTCCTTTCATACAGTATAGTGGCACCACAGTGTCCTCTCTACAGTATAACAGGGCTTGGATTGCCTTCCATACAGTATAATGGCCCCACATAGTCCTTCATAGTATACACATTATACTGTATATACAGTATATACAGTATAATGGGACCTGCTTTGCCTTTCATAGAGTATCAAGGCCCCACATAGTCCTCCATGCAGTATACTGGGCCATGCATTGCCTTCCATACAGTATAATTGCCTTACATAGTCCTGCATGCAGTATAAGGGCCCCATATAGTCCTTCATACAGTATAATGGGCCCCATAAGAAAAAGAAAATCCATAGATCCCAATGTATTATTACCCCTTTATAAATCACTGGTGAGGCCACATCTAGAATATGAGATCCAGTTTTGGGCTCCAAATTTTAAAAAGGATATTCAGAAGTTAGAATCAGTTCAAAGGCGGCAACTAGATTATTACAAGGGATGGAAAGCTTCTCATATGATGAAAGGTTAGAAAAAAGAATCTTCAGAGGAGATCTCATTTACATGCATAAATATATGGGTGCAAGTAGAGGAGCTGCGGAGACACCATCACGTGTTTCTCAACGCAGGCAGTGAATAGCCAGGCCTTTCACCGGGAAGGAACAACCAAGGGAAGGGCAGCATCCAATAAAGGAAAACATCCAATAAAGGAAAACCACCTATGCCAAGCATGGTATCCATCCACAGACAGCTGTTTCGGGGTTTTTGCCCCTCATCAGTGTGGAGTAGGAAACTGGCTATCAGGAGCAGTGCCTAGTAGAAAGTCTATAAAGGCACGGATGATTGACCTCGTGGAGACCAAAACATCCAACACCGCGGAGACACCATCACGTGTTTCTCAACACAGTGATCCAGAACACTGCCCCCAAATATGCAAATGCAAGTAGAGGAGCTGCGGAGACACCATCACGTGTTTCTCAACGCAGGCAGTGAATAGCCAGGCCTTTCACCGGGAAGGAACAACCAAGGGAAGGGCAGCATCCAATAAAGGAAAACATCCAATAAAGGAAAACCACCTATGCCAAGCATGGTATCCATCCACAGACAGCTGTTTCGGGGTTTTTGCCCCTCATCAGTGTGGAGTAGGAAACTGGCTATCAGGAGCAGTGCCTAGTAGAAAGTCTATAAAGGCACGGATGATTGACCTCGTGGAGACCAAAACATCCAACACCGCGGAGACACCATCACGTGTTTCTCAACGCAGTGATCCAGAACACTGCCCCCAAATATGCAAATGCAAGTAGAGGAGCTGCGGAGACACCATCACATGTTTCTCACACAGGCAGTGAATAGCCAGGCCTTTTACCGGGAAGGAACAACCAAGGGAAGGGCAGCATCCAATAAAGGAAAACATCCAATAAAGGAAAACCACCTATGCCAAGCATGGTATCCATCCACAGACAGCTGTTTCGGGGTTGATGCTGCGCTGAGACGTCACATACTGAAGGAGAATGATTGCGGAGGGAGTGTAAGCTGACAGCTCCCATTTCCATCATTGCTTTCAACTGTATCTGCATCCAGGATGCTGATACAGTTGAAAGTGCAATGCCGGGTAGGGGGTGATGCCCGGTGGATGGGGGGCATTTAAAGTCAAGGTGCTCATAGCAAGTGAGCATTTCTGCTACAGGTTTCTATGTACCACAAGCGATAGTCTAATAACTAACAGTTTGCCATAGGCAATTAGACCCTAACTAGTGATGAGCGAGTATGCTCGTTACTCGAGTTCCTCTGAGCATGCTCAGGTGGTCTCCGAGCATTTCGGCGTGATTGGAGCCCACCCGAGCATGTTCGGAGAATCTCGAGTAACGAGCATACTCCCTCATCCCTAACCCTAACTAAGGACTATAATAAAACATAACTTTTAATCAACTATTAAAGGACATTTTAAAAGCTGCTAAGTTAGTGTTTATCCATAACCAGGATATTATTAAGTAACCTATCTAATCCTCTGAATTTTTATCTGGCGTCTATTATAGTGTTGATTTATTTAATGGGAATAGGTGCGGCCGCTACCTCTACTCTCATTCAGAATTGTTATATACACAACATACCCTGATGAAGCCAAGTTTAGCTGGTGAAACATGTCCGGGAGGCCTAGGAGTAAATTTTAGTAGCAATATTTAATAATATCCTCGTTATGGATATACACTAACTTAGTGGTTTTTAAAATGTCCTTTATTAGTTGATTAAAAGTTATGTTTTATTATAGTCTTTAGTTGGGGTCTAATTGCCTATGGCAAACTGTTAATTATTGTGTTTACCCTATGCTGATTATTGAACAACATTTGTTGTTTATTAGGTGCAGATAGTATCAGTTCTGGGGGGTCAGACTAATAGCATATCTTGAAGACATCACTAAATTGAAAGTTGATAACCAAAGGCATAGCTATAGAGCAGACATGGGGAACCTTTTTTTCTGCCAAGGGCTATTTGTATATTTATACCATCCTTCAGGGGCCATACAAAATCATCAACTTGAAAATTATCCTGCTATGTTTGATCAAACATTTATTTCCGCCTTATGTGATGGCTAGAGCTGCTTTTCTTTGGTGCAACGTGTGATGTCAGGTGGTATGAATGATGTTGCTACTCGCAACTGCTTTTCACGGGGCTGGGCATATGCAGAACTGTAGACATGTGGTTGGGGCATATACATCACTGGAGACACTGGGCTGAACATATACATCACTGGAGATACTGGGCTTGGCATATAAATCACTGGAGGAACTGGGCTGGAGCATATACATCACTGGAGAAACTGGTCTGGGGCATATACATGACTGGAGACACTGGGCTGGAGCATATACATCACTGGAGACACTGTGCTGGGGCATATACATCACTGGAGACACTCGGCTAGAGCATATACATCACAGAAGACATTGGGCTGAACATATACATCACTGGAGATACTGGGCTTGGCATATAAATCACTGAACGTGGTCTGGGGCATACATATCACAGGACACGCTGTTGATGTCTTCTTTCATGTGATGTTAGTGCATTGTGCGCTAACTCTGCCAACAGAGTAGGTTCTAACTGACGTAATCTTCCATTGCAGACACTGCAGCATCCTGTAGTGAATGCTGTGTACGCGTGCTCACAGTGTAATAAGAAACTAAAGGGCCAGCAGCCGTCAAAAAGCTGGGAGCCAAAACACTTCAGTACCAGGGAATCTGCTTAGGGGTTGAAGATAAGGTTCCCCATCCATACTAAAGAGGCTGCCAAGGTAGGTGTCTCAGCTAGGCTCTAGTATGGGAGGGGGCCAAAGGACCACTTTGACTCATAAGAAGAAGCCACTATAAACAGATTTAAAAAATAGAATTCATGATATAGAATAAAGCTAGAATTGTTGTATTCTGTAGTACAGGTTAGAAGAAAAATTTGCACAAAAGAAATGCATACAGTAGCCACTGGTGACAGTAAGCAACCCAAAACTAGAGAAGAGATATATAGGTCAAGTAATTCAAGTTCTTATTTATGTACAGCAAACTTCTTTCAAGAGAGGAGTAGTAGTCTGACATTTGTCTTCTCTGAAAATGATGAATTACCAGAATTATAAATGTTGGATAGAGAAAAGAAATCCAATAGATTGCCGTACACAAAGCCAAAAAATGAATTCTTGCTGGCATCACATTCCTTTGCGAAGCTGTTTTTAGAAGAATATGGAAAGAAAAATGTAACCATAATGTAAGCGAAACACAATAAATCCTGTTATTCCCATTAAATTTAATAAGTTCCACTTAAAATGTATTACTCATTAAATCAATTATACTGAATCATTATTGCTGGAAATGGACAACAACTGTGCTTTCACATTGCGATTCTGCACCCGTTCAGTGGCCTTGTCAGAGTTTATGTCCAAACCCCCTGCAAAATGGGGTTTGGATGTATGCGCCGATGGGGCCATAGAATGTAATGATGACGACAGAGTGAATGCACTCTCTGACATGCACCTATTTTGTAAGTGTACGCCTACAGTAGGTTGACACTGTGTCACAGTCAACTGTGTCTGGGTGTCCACCTCCTGTAGGTGTTAACTCACAAAAATGATATACGACATAGGGCACAATCCTACGATCTGCATCATCACATCTGAACACCGTTTTGAACACCGATCTGAACACCGTTTTGAGGGGTGGTTCGGACATATACCCCAACAGGACCCACAAATACAATGTGAAAGCTCGCTAAGGTATTCTCTCTGCCTTAGTCCAATTTCGGATGAGCAGACTACAGGTGCATTTCTGTGCACGTTTAATGGCTCCTAATCCTAGGATGACCCAAACTGACAGCATTATTAGGTTCCTATGATGCCTTTAGTCTTGGACACATAGCATATAGACCATGATAAATGCACCCATATTCATATTGTGAAAGAGTCACTGGTAATATAATAGAGGGGAGATATGTTTCACTACGCCTAAAGGAGTCTGTGATATAAAATCCAGATGGATGAGGGAAAGGAAAGGGAAGAATTCCCCGGTGACTAGACGGTTTTTAAAACTGCAGGATTTTAATTTTCATGTCGAGCACAGGCCAGGGAAGCTGCATGGGAACGCATACGCCCTGTCCAGACTCGCCTGCTTAGCGAGTGAAGGTGCCCGGCTTTGGGCAGAGGGGGGAATATGTGACAGAGTCACTGGTAATGTAGTAGAGGGGAGATATGTTTGATATGTTTAAATAAATAAATAAATAAATCTTTATTTTTATATAGCGCTAACATATTCCACAGTGCTTTACAGTTTGCACACATTATCATCGCTGTCCCCAATGGGGCTCACAATCTAAATTCCCTATCAGTATGTCTTTGGAATGTTTGTGTTTGTTCAGCCACCATTTTGTTTTGTTTTCTTGTTTTGCCCAGAGGGCTGTATTTTCTTTACTACACCTTGATTTATGCTGCCTACAATAAACCAAAGGAAGTTCTTAAAGCCAAAGTGTACCCATGTCTACCTCCGTATGCAGCCGAGTGAGCCACTGCACCACAATATATTTAATCCAATGTGCAAGATAAGTTGTCTCCAGCGACCACAGGAGATATGATTCTTAAAACTTGACGTTTATTTATCATATTAAAAAGCACAGATATGCAGATGTGAGCAATCCCAGTGCAAGGAATTGAATCCTACATGGTTCAACCTACATGGTCTTAATCATGAATCAAATCTCCTGTGGTCGCTGGAGACAACTTTTCTTGCACATTGGATTTCTATACCGCCGGGACCAGGGCAGCTCCGTGCGCCGATGACTCGCCAAGGAACCTGGACATAACGGGGTGAGCTGAACATATTTCTTTTTATACAATATATTTAAAACTCTATCAAACATCTATAATATGAACATGTTTTTAGGGTCTATGGGTGTAACACAAAGACTCTACTAGAGTTAATGCTTTCAGCTCTGTTCAGCAGAGGAATTTGGAAGCTGCAGAGGAAATACAGACCCTAACAATGTGGTACAGCCATCTTAAATCAGCCATGCCCTTTGAAGGGAACTTTTCAAGATTTATTATTTATTTTACTCACTTACACAGCACCATCCTATTTCATAGCACTTTATAGACAACATAATCACTGTTCCCATTGGGGCTAACAATTTATATTTCAAAATAATTTGTTTTTGGAGTGTGAGAGAAAACAATAGTAATCCAACACAAATACAGGGAGAATGTATAAGACCTGGTTCATCAAAGGATCTAGATAAGCCTGAACAATGTGCAGGAACTAATAGAATGGTATTCAACAGGGAAAAATGCAACATTATACATCGGGGCAAGAAAAACAAAAATTACATCTACAGAATTGGAGGATTAGAACTAAGCAACAGAACATGTGAAAAAGACCTGGATATAGTAATAGATCATTATGTCTAGGTTACTTTGATTAGTTACAATACTGGCTCATCAAAAAAAAACTAATACCTCTAAAAATATTTTTTTATTCAAATATATTTAATAAAAAACAAAACAAAATCACAAATTATAATGAAAAACAACCAAGTAGGAAAAAATGAAAAATCTATTGCCGATCTGTGACCGATAGATGATACTACTGCAGGGGTACTGAGGCCTATATGACCCTGATTCACCATGACTGAACCCCTGCCCGACAGGGAGGTTGGCACCCTCTTGAAACGCAAATGGCGCCCCCACTCAACGGCGGCTTGCCCTACATTCCCAGGAAATCCCTATGATACGGTAAATCACAACAACCATAATGCACAATAATTACCCAACCAGCAAAAAAAATTTTTATAGTCTAGGGAATAAAAATATGGGCCTACCAGGTATAAAGCCCCCTGACAGAAATAACAAAAGGTACCAAAGAAAAACCAAAAACTAGATAAACTTCTTCGTAATGGTTAATTTGTTGACAATTATTAGGTGGAACCAAATAGAGTGGGGAGGGGGATATGTATACTTCTTACCCTCCACAATCGCTATTTACAGAGTCCCTTCCTGGCTGCGGAGGTTGGCACTCTATTCAAATACGCTCAGTGGCGCCCCCGCTCAGCGAAGACTCACCCTTTATTAACCTAAAGCTTTCCCTTTATAACCTACCCACAGTACGGGGATGCAAGGAAGGAAAAAGTATGGGTTCAAGTCAATATATCCAGGGTATGTGTCTTTTCCCGGAATCTCAGTTATTAGACTCCTTAGTCTCACTTAACTATTATAAATCTTTTTCTATACTCTATAGGGCATAGTTTAGTGCAATTCAGATAATTTAAATATGGCAAAGCCACAGTACAGTACTCAATATTGCTGCATAATCACCATGCTCAGTTGACCAGTGGCAAGTATTCAAGTACTCTAGTGGTTAGTCTAGATATCACACACAAAACCACTCAATTGGGCCTAATTGACTCCAAATCACCGCCATTGCACATTTCCTATGTCAGCCCATACACATCATGCCAATATTGCACTATGCCCAAACAGATCAGCAAGCTGATAATATCGATATAAAACTTAGCTTGAACATGTTAGCTCGGCATCGCGTTTCCTTCCCATGATACAAGTTCCTTAGGAGGCACATGGTAACTTCAGTGTTCATTCAGAAAATCATGGATGAAGATGACGCCTGGTTGCAGGTGTAAGTGAATGTTAATTACTGGTGCCCTTATATGGACACCCAGTTTGTTAGGCGAGATAGCAGGACTAATACCACTAATAGCACTATACCTGAAAGATGTTACTATTTTCGGCATTGCGCATGTCACACTCCTATTCCAGTCAGTCCAGTCATCTATAGCAGAGGTCCCCAACTCCAGTCCTCAAGGCCCACCAACATGTCATGTTTTCAGGATTTCCTTAGTCTTGCCCAGGTAATAATTGCATCACCTGTGCAATGCAAAGGAAATCCTGAAAACATGACCTGTTGGTGGGCCTTGAGGACTGGAGTTGGGGACCCCTGATCTATAGTAATAGATCCCAGACTGCACATGAGTCAATAATGTGATGCAGCAGCAAAAACGGCAAACACAGTTCTAGGATATATTAAGGGAAGCATAGGGTCTAGATCATGTGGAGTTATTATCCCTCTCTACTCTTCCTTGGTCGGGCCTCATCTGGAATAATGTGTCCAGTTCTGGGCACTGCATAAGACATTGAGAAACTGGGCAAGTTCAGAGAAGAGCTACCTGGATGGTGAGTGGACTGCAAGGTATGTGCTACGAGGAACAGTTAAAGGATCTGGAAATGTTTTGCTTGCAAAATAGAATTCCAAGAGGAGACTAAATAGCGGTCTACAAATATCTGAAGGGCTGTTGCAGTGTAGAAGGATCATCCTTATTCTCATTTGCACATGGAAACACAATAAGCAATGGGATGAAACTGAGGGAGAACATACAGATTAGATATTAGAAAAAACTTTTTGACAATGAGGATGATCAGTGAGTGTAACAGGCTGCCACGAGAGGTGATGAGATCTCCTTCAATGGAAGTCTACAGCAAAGGCTGAACAGACATCTGTCTGCATGGCTTAGTGAATCCCGCATTGAGCAGGGGTTTGGACCAGATGACCCTGGAGTTCCCTTCCAACTCTAACATTCTATGATTTTATGTTTCTATGTGTGCCCCTTCTTTAATAGGGAGCATCTGACTGCAGCACGTCCACTCATCAAGACCAGAGTCGAAAATGTTGGCCTTGATAAATGGGGTCCATAGACTTCATACAGATGTTGTTCTATGTGGGATTTGAACCCAGAACCCTTGTGCTGCCACAATTGAGTAATCACTGTCTAGCCACCATGAAAGAGGTTTATATTTTGGCTTTCACAGCAAAAATCTTGCATATTGCCTATATTCTCATGCAATATAAGTGACAGATTGTTAGCACCCATTTATCTCTGAT
This sequence comes from Ranitomeya imitator, assembly GCF_032444005.1. Lineage (NCBI taxonomy): Eukaryota > Metazoa > Chordata > Amphibia > Anura > Dendrobatidae > Ranitomeya > Ranitomeya imitator. The sequence goes on from NC_091283.1 coordinate 767,176,254, forward strand.
ACATATATTGTCACAATAATTGCCTTAATTATGGTAAATAGTCAAAAAACAGATTATTATTTATTAAATATTTCCAATACAATTACCATCATTGCAATGATAATGTCATATAAACAGTGATCAAAAAGGAAACCTTATTTTGGAAAATAGCATAGAAATATTTCTGTGAGAATGAGTCTGTCTTTCCCGGAACACAGCGAAATACTTCCAGGACATAGTGCGGTGGCGCATGCGCACTAATGCTTTTCGGCTTTGCCCGCAGTTGGGCAAAGCATGCTGCGCGTGCGCAAAGCAAGATTGCATTGTGCACGCGTGAACTATGGAGGAAACAGACTGAAATTCAAGATAATATTGCGGCCAGCTGTAAAGGAAGGGGTGAATGAAAGGAGAGAAAACACCGCCCATCAGACCGGACAGAGGGCATTTACATAGCCTGCCAAATTCAGGTGACAGAGTCCCTTTAATGACCAAGTACCCAAACTGCAACCCAAAACTCACTTATTTATTGCAAAGTGCCAACACAGCAACTTAATCTGAATAGTGAGGCTTATGAAAAACAACTCATACAGAGAGCAGGTGGGGGCAGCAGAGAGCAGGCAGGGGTAAGAGAGCAGTCAGGGGTAAAAGAGAGCAGGCAGGGGCAAAAGAGAGCAGGCAAGGGCAACAGAGTTGGCTTGGGAAACAGTAGGCAGCAACAAGAAAGAGCAGGCAACGGCAAAAGAGTAGGCAGGGGCAACAGAGAGCAGGTAGGGTCAACAAAGAGAGAGCAGGGAAAACAGAGAGCAAGCAGGCATATCAGAGAGCAGGTAGGGGCAGCAGAGCAGGCAGGGGCAACAGAGCAGGCAGGGGCAACAGAGAGAAGGAAGGGGCAGCAGAAAGCAGACAGATACAACAGAGAGCAAGCATGCATATCAGAGAGCAGGCAGGGGCAACACAGAGCAGGCAAGGGAAACAGAGTAGCCAGTTGTAACAAATAGCAGGCATAGGCAAGAGAGTACAGTCAGGGGCAAGAAAGAGCAAGCAGCGGCAAAAGAGAGCAGGCAGGAGCAACAGAGAGCATGTATGGGCAAGAGAGAGCAGGTAGGGGCAAGAGAGAACAGGCAGTGGCAACAGAGAGCAGGCCAGAGCAACAGAGGCAGGCAGGGGCTGCATAGAACAGACAGGGATAACAGAACAGGCAGGGGCAAATGAGAGCAGACAAGGGTATCTGTGAGTATGTGTGCATGTGTATATAGTACACAGGTATAGTACACATAATATATTTTCTGTAGATGGGAGATAGGATCAGAGGTCAGCCTGGATTAATCAGAGCATCACTGACAGGACACAGAGATTTAGTGTCTGTGCTCAGAGCAAGGGCCTGGCAAACAAGGCAGATGCCTAGGGCCCCCACCCACAAAGGGGGCCCCCTGTGTCTGCAGACCTTTATGAAGTGCACGGAGGATGTACAGCATTACTTACAGTGAACAATGCTGTGCATCCTCTGTAGTCTCGGAGCATCTTTCTCCCTCTCCCCATCTCTCTCCCTCTCCCCTTCTCTCTCCCTCTCCCCGTCTCTCTCCCTCTCCCCTGTCTCTCTCCCTCTCCCCGTCTCTCTTTCCCTCTACCCGCCTCTCTCCCTTTCCCCCCCTGCTGTGCCTGGTTAGAAGGTGAGGGGCCCTCTCACCGCACAGCAGAGGTCAGACACCGGAACAGGAAGATGTCTGCAGCCCTGTCTGTGTCTGTGTCACCTCTTCCTCCTCATGGCTGCTCTTAAACCACTTTCCTGGGATCTGCACAAGTGAAGCAGCAGAACATAGTAAGTATACATATACAGTATATGTGTATCTGTGTATGTACATGTGCAGTATACAGTGTGTGTGTCTGTGTAGGTTGTAAGATGACCACCGGACGAGTCCTTGAGGGGAGATATGTATCATCGCAGCTATTAGCTGCGGTGATATAAGCTCGGAAGCATGCTCCAGTACATATAATGCTGAGAGAGTTATTTGGGCCATTTCAGGGCCAGGTTTTACGACCAGTCATAAGAGATTGGCGGGAATGACTGCTCACATATCCCAACCTCAGGGACGTGGTTTGGCAGATAAAATGGAGGCCGAGTGTCTCATTCAGTGTCTGGAGCTGGAGATGTGTGGATCTCCATTGCATTGGTCTATACGAAGGTGTAGAAAACCAGACACTATCCTAAGAGGGCGGACCCGCTGTGTGTGTTGTATGCACACTGTATGTTGTATGTTTTACTTTATGTTTTTACTTTGTGCCGAAAAAGGCTGTGTTTTTGTCTTGCCATAAACTTGCCTGGACGTTGCAGCAATACTGCTTCCTGTGCTAACCTCAAGCAGCTGAGTGAGTACAATCCTCTACAATTGGTGCTAGAAGCACGGGCACAAATCCCACATGGCAGTGTGACTGCCGCACAGATATTGCATGTCCTGGGCGAAAGCGACTGCAGGAGCGAATTCTGACTACAGGTAGGAATTAATAAAGCAACTTGTGCAGGCAAATCTCAAGCAGCAAAAGATATGGCAGCAGCAACAGCAGCAGCAGTGGCAGCAGCAGTACCGGCAGCAGATGGAGCTCCTATTCGAGATGATCCGTTGCATGGCAACCGCCCCAACCCTAAAACCAGGTGATAAGTCTCAAGTGAGGAAGACGGTAGGAAGAACATTGCAAAGATGGCCCCGGGTGATGACGTCGAGACGTTCCTGGCGATGTTTGAAAGGGTGGCGGAGTGGGAGAAATTGTCTCCAGAGCAATGGGAGGAGGTTCTGGTGCCATTTTTAACAGGTGAACCGTAAAAGGCATATTATGACTTGTTGTTGCAGGATACAAAAGAAAATGCTAAGTTAAATCTTGGCACGCTTAGGATTTACTCTGACTCTCAGGGCACAGCGGGTGCACCAGTGGGCTTATTGCAGTGACAAACCTCCCGGTCCTCCTACACCTGGTCCAAAAATGGTTGCAACCTGAATCCTCCTCCTCAGCACAGATGGTGAAGAAGGTTATCATAGACAGGGTAATACACTAATACCATCGCTGGTGTAATCCTGAGTGGCCCAGGGAGATCCCTGTAATGTTGATGACCTAGTGAGCCTGGTGCAGAGGTAACAGGTGATCCTTGCTGAAGCAAGGGGATGGAGCATCCCCATACTTGGGTTCCCAAAAGGGGCAGACACCAAAAAGAGGGTGGGATGTCTACCATCCCAGGAGGTATATGAGACAAAGGCTCTGTCCAATAGCATAACTTGTTGGAGGTGTCATACCCCAGGTCACATAGCCGCCCGGTGCCCCATGACCACCGAGGCAATGGACTGCAGCATAGGATGTGACTGCTCATATTGCGCATATCCCGCCTGCAGAGCTGTCACTCAACCAGGCAAGGGACTGCAGGCATGCCCGTGACAGTAAACGGAGTGCAAATGACAGGTCTGCAGGACTCGGGGAGTTTGGTAACCCAAGTGAGGGCCACAATTCCCCACCGGCTGATTCCTAAAAAGAGGATGGGCATCCGCTGTATCCATGGCAATGCTAAGGACTACCCTATGGCTCAAGTGGTCATAAACACAAACTGTGGCACCAAGTCCCACGAGGGTGTACAATATGTCAGCGAGGGTGAGACACTTCTACCCTGGGGATCAAGTACTGGTGCTGGTACCTACGGTGGAGAGCAAATTCCTGGACAAGTGGCAGGACCCCTACGAAATAGTTGAAAAGGTTGGAGATGTCAACTATAAAGTCCGCCAACCAGGGAGAAGGAAGCCCTTCCAAGTATACCACATCAACTTAATTAAGCCATGGCAAGACAGGGAGCCTGTGGAAGCTCCTTGCTTGGTGGCCAAACCTGAAGCGGAGGTGGAGGGAGTTAAGGTGACATAGATGCTGTCACGTGCTCAAAAGCAACAGTGTCGGGAGTTGCTACAGTGGAACAGGGACCTCTTGTTGGAGCTGCTAGGTTGTACAAAGGTCATTGAGCATGAGGTCCTAATGGAGCCACATGTCCGTTTCAAATTGAAGCTTTGAACAGACACTACAGGGGTATTCTGAGAATGTAATAATAATTAGCATGAAATGATAAATCCCCCGTGGCTCCAGCACTGATGCACCGGGGGTGTCTGCCAGTCTTAGCACTGGGCTGCAGTGGTCTTGTGGCTGCACCTTATATTATTGCTGCAAAGTGAATAATAACCATCAAGAACCCCAAATCATCGGCCAGAGAGCCAGAAGGGATTTAGCAGGGTAGTTTGGGGGACATGTACAGTAGGACTTTTTTTTTTTTTTAAATCGCTTTTTATTCTGCCATTTATGAGGTAGGATGTAGGACAAGACGACAATTCTGCTAATGTTTTCTATTATGTGAGTGTATGGCCCCCTTCACACAACCTTGTATCATGTTTTTCACAGAGGCCATGTGTACCCTATTTAACCTATGGTGCTGCACTCATGTCCATGTTTTCCCAGCAGCATAGATGACAAGGGTAAATACAAGTCTATTGGTCCATGTAAACGTGCCATCCGTGTGCCATCCATGTTTAACATGGAAAGTATGTGAGAAGCTTTGTCATTTCATTTCCAGTATCCATACCAGAAAAACACGGATGGCACATGGATGACTGTTGTGATGCGGTGGTCTAGGAGCAACATGGAACAAGCTCTGAGGGAAGTGGTATCTGTACTGACCGCAGTCCCTAAGCTCAACACAACACTAGAAGCAGCCGTGGAATGCTCCTAACTCTCCCTAGGCATCTCGTCACAGCCTAAGAGCTAACTACCCCTAAAGAAAGAAGCAGGAAAACTATCTTGCCTCAGAGAAAATCCCCAAAGGATAGATTAGCACCCCACAAATAATGACTGTGAGTGGAAAGGAAAAAGACATACACAGAATGAAACCAGGATAAGCACAGGAGGCCTGTCTAGCTTGATAGATAGGACAGGATGGAATACTATGCGGTCAGTATAAAACACTACAAAAATCCACGCAGAGTTTACAAAAAATCTCCACACCTGACTAAAGGTGTGGAGGGTAACTCTGCTTCCCAGAGCTTCCAGCAAGACAGAAAATACTTCAAACTGATAATGCTGGACAAACAAAGAAAGCACAGAATGGATAAGACCACAAACTATGGACAGAAAAAGTAAGCAAAAACTTAGCTTTGCAGAACTGGTCAGGATAACAGGGAACTCAAAAGAGATGTGAATCCAACCAGGAACCATTTACAAGTGGCACTAGCTGAAGGAACAGCCAGGCTTAAATAGGTGAGAGAGGAGATGATAAGTGGAGGCAGCTGACCACAGCTAACTCCAAGGAGCAGCCATACCACTTGAAACCACAAGAGGGAGCCCAAGAGCAGAACTCAGAAAAGTGCAACTTACAACCACCGGAGGGACCCCAGGAGCAGAATTCACAACAGTACCCCCCCCCTTGAGGAGGGGTCACCGAACCCTCACCAGAGCCCCCAGGCCGATCAGGACGAGCCAAATGAAAAGCACGAACCAAATCGGCAGCATGGACATCGGAGGCAACAACCCAAGAATTATTCTCCTGGCCATACCCCTTCCACTTGACAAGATACTGAAGCCTCCGCCTCGAAAAACGAGAATCCAAAATCTTCTCAACCTCATATTCCAACTCCCCCTCAACCAACAGCGGGGCAGGAGGGTCAACCGAGGGAACAACGGGCACCACATATCTCCGTAACAAAGATCTATGGAAAACATTATGAATGGCAAAAGAGGCTGGAAGAGCCAAACGAAAAGACACCGGATTAATAATTTCAGAAATTTTATAAGGACCAATAAACCGAGGCTTAAACTTAGGGGACGAAACCTTCATAGGAACATGACGAGAAGACAACCAAACCAAATCCCACACACGAAGCCGGGGACCAACACACCAACGGCGGTTATCAAAATGTTGAGCCCTTTCCTGAGACAACGTCAAATTGTCCACCACATGAGTCCAAATCTGCTGCAGCCTGTCCACCACAGAATCAACACCAGGACAATCAGAAGGCTCAACCTGCCCAGAAGAAAAACGAGGATGAAAACCAAAATTACAAAAGAAAGGTGAAACCAAAGTAGCCAAACTAGCCCGATTATTAAGGGCAAACTCGGCCAATGGCAAGAAAGCCACCCAGTCATCCTGATCAGCAGACACAAAACATCTCAAATAGGTCTCCAAGGTCTGATTAGTTCGCTCAGTTTGGCCATTAGTCTGAGGATGAAACGCCGAAGAAAAAGACAAATGAACCACATGCTGAAAAAATAATGGAACCAGATCCGAGGAGGAGGGCAACTTAGGCAAAGGTACCAGATGGACCATTTTAGAGAACCGGTCACAAACATCCCAGATAACAGACATCTTCTGGGAAACAGGAAGATCCGAAATAAAATCCATGGAAATATGCGTCCAGGGCCTCTCAGGGACCGGCAAAGGCAAAAGCAACCCACTAGCGCGGGAACAGCAAGGCTTGGCCCGGGCGCAAGTCCCACAGGACTGCACAAAAGCACGCACATCGCGCGACAAGGAAGGCCACCAAAAGGACCTAGCAACCAAATCTCTGGTACCAAAAATCCCAGGATGACCAGCCAACACAGAACAATGAACCTCAGAAATAACCTTACTTGTCCATCTATCAGGAACGAACAGCTTCCCCACTGGACAGCGGTCAGGCCTATCAGCCTGAAATTCCTGAAGCACTCGCCGCAAATCAGGGGAGATAGCAGAAAGAATCACCCCCTCCTTAAGAATGCCAACCGGCTCAAGAACTCCAGGAGAATCAGGCGAGAAACTCCTAGAGAGGGCATCAGCCTTAACATTCTTAGATCCCGGAAGATACAAGACCACAAAATCAAAACGGGAGAAAAACAGGGACCATCGAGCCTGTCTGGGATTCAGCCGCTTGGCCGACTCGAGGTAAATCAGATTCTTATGATCGGTCAGGACCACAACGCGGTGTTTAGCACCCTCAAGCCAATGTCGCCACTCCTCAAACGCCCACTTCATTGCCAACAACTCCCGATTGCCGACATCATAATTGCGTTCCGCAGGCAAAAACTTTCTGGAAAAAAAAGCACACGGTTTCATCAAAGAACCATCAGATTCCCTCTGAGACAAAACAGCCCCTGCCCCAATCTCAGAAGCGTCGACCTCAACCTGAAAAGGAAGAGAAACATCCGGCTGACGCAACACAGGGGCAGAAGTAAATCGGCATTTAAGCTCCTGAAAAGCCTCAACAGCCTCAGAGGACCAATTCGTTACATCAGCGCCTTTCTTCGTCAAATCAGTAAGGGGCTTAACCACACTGGAAAAATTGGCAATGAAACGGCGATAGAAATTAGCAAAGCCCAAAAATTTTTGAAGGCCCTTCACAGATGTGGCTTTGATACAGTCATGAATAGCTTGGACCTCATGAGGATCCATTTCTATAGACGAGGGAGAAAAAATAAAACCCAAAAAAGAGACCTTCTGAACTCCGAATAGGCACTTAGGCCCCTTCACAAATAAAGCATTATCACGAAGGATCTGGAACACCATCCTGACCTGCTTCACATGAGACTCCCAATCATCGGAAAAAATCAAAATATCATCCAAATATACGACCATGAATTTATCAAGATAATTGCAGAAAATATCATGCATGAAAGACTGGAACACAGATGGAGCATTAGAAAGCCCAAATGGCATCACAAGATATTCAAAATGGCCTTCGGGCGTATTAAATGCAGTTTTCCATTCGTCACCCTGTTTAATACGAACAAGATTATATGCCCCTCGGAGGTCAATCTAAGTAAACCACCTAGCCCCCTTAATCTGAGCAAACAAATCCGTAAGCAAGGGCAAGGGGTATTGGAATTTGACCATGATTTTATTAAGAAGACGATAATCAATACAGGGTCTCAAGGAGCCTTCCTTCTTAGCAACAAAAAAGAAACCCGCTCCCAAAGGTGACGAAGAGGGCCGAATATGCCCCTTCTCCAAAGACTCCTTAACATAACTCCGCATGGCGGCATGCTCCGGCACAGACAGATTGAAAAGTCGGCCCTTAGGGAACTTGCAACCAGGAATCAAGTTAATAGCACAATCACAGTCCCTGTGCGGAGGAAGGGAACTGGACTTGGGCTCATCAAATACATCCAGGAAATCTGACAAAAACTCAGGAACCTCAGGAGAGGGGGAAGAGGAAATTGACATCAAAGGAACGTCACTATGTACCCCTTGACAACCCCAACTAGTCACCGACATAGTTTTCCAATCCAGCACCGGATTATGTTCCTGTAACCATGGGAAACCTAGTACAACAACATCATGCAGGTTATGCAACACCATAGTACATAGTCATCTGTGTCCAGTACTGATGTTTATTCTTGGCCAGGGGTGTAGCATCAATACCCCTCAAAGGAATAGGGCTTTGCAAAGGCTGTAAGGAAAAACCACAGCGCCTGGCGAATTCTAAGTCCATTAAGTTCAGGGCAGCGCCTGAATCAACAAATGCCATGACAGAAAAGGACGACAATGAGCAAATCAGGGTTACAGATAAGAGGAATTTAGGCTGTATGGTACTAATGGTAACAGACCTAGCGACTCTCTTAGTACGCTTAGGGCAATCAGAGATAACATGAGTAGAATCACCACAGTAGAAACACAGCCTATTCTGACGTCTGAATTCCTGCCGTTCTATTCTAGTCAAAATCCTATCACATTGCATAGGTTCAGGACTTTGCTCAGAGGATACTGCCATATGCCATATGCGCAGACGCCGATCGATCTGAATGGCTAGAGACATAGATTCGCTCAAACCGGCAGGCGTAGGAAAGACCACCATAACATCTTTGAGGGCTTCAGAAAGACCCTTTCTGAAAATAGCTGCCAGAGCCTCTTCATTCCATTTCGTGAGCACAGACCATTTTCTAAATTTCTGGCAGTATAACTCTGCCTCTTCCTGACCTTGACACAGGGCTAACAGGGTTTTTTCTGCATGATCCACAGAATTAGGTTCGTCGTACAATAATCCGAGCGCTTGAAAAAATGCATCAACATTCAATAATGCCGGATCCCCTGCTTCAAGAGAGAAAGCCCAGTCTTGAGGATCACCCCGCAGCAAGGATATGATGATTTTTACCTGTTGAATGGGATCACCAGAAGAACGGGGTTTCAAAGCAAAAAACAATCTGCAGTTATTTTTAAAGTTCAAAAACTTGGATCTGTCCCCAAAAAACAATTCAGGAGTAGGAATTCTAGGCTCTAAAGCCGGAGTCTGGACAACATAGTCCTGGATGCTCTGTACTCTTGCACCAAGTTGATCCACACGAGAAAACAAACCTTGAACATCCATGCCAAAGCATATATCCTGAACCACCCAGATATCAAGAGGAAAAAAAAAAGGACAAATTAGAACACAGAAAAAAAAATGGTTCAGAACTTTCTTTTCCTTCTTTTGAGATTCAATTAATTCATTTTTGGCCACTTGTACTGTTATGATGCGGTGGTCTAGGAGCAACATGGAACGAGCTCTGAGGGAAGTGGTATCTGTACTGACCGCAGTCCCTAAGCTCAACACAACACTAGAAGCAGCCGTGGAATGCTCCTAACTCTCCCTAGGCATCTCGTCACAGCCTAAGAGCTAACTACCCCTAAAGAAAGAAGCAGGAAAACTATCTTGCCTCAGAGAAAATCCCCAAAGGATAGATTAGCCCCCCACAAATAATGACTGCGAGTGGAGAGGAAAAAGACATACACAGAATGAAACCAGGATAAGCACAGGAGGCCAGTCTAGCTTGATAGATAGGACAGGATGGAATACTGTGCGGTCAGTATAAAACACTACAAAAATCCACGCAGAGTTTACAAAAAATCTCCACACCTGACTAAAGGTGTGGAGGGTAACTCTGCTTCCCAGAGCTTCCAGCAAGACAGAAAATACTTCAAACTGATAATGCTGGACAAACAAAGAAAGCACAGAATGGATAAGACCACAAACTATGGACAGAAAAAGTAAGCAAAAACTTAGCTTTGCAGAACTGGTCAGGATAACAGGGAACTCCAAAGAGATGTGAATCCAACCAGGAACCATTTACAAGTGGCACTAGCTGAATTCACAACAGATGACACACTGATTGAAAATACTGGCGACACCGATATTGGTGTAACATGTACGTGTTTTATATGGACATGTTGGTGGAATATTTCAGGATTGAGGGCCCCATTTACAATTTTGCACAAGGCCCCAATTTGTCTAAAACCAGCCCTGCTCAGAGCTTACAGGTCTGTGCACACTGGACAGTGCAGTGTAGGGATGAGAAATCTGACACTGCACCGATTAGTCAAAACGGAGCTTCAGACTTACCATTACTAAATCGCAGCTAGTAATCTTTGACAGGGCCGCCTCCTGTCATTGCTGCTCTAATGACACAAATAAATTGAATTGATGGCCGTTGAGTACTTGCTCTAGAAGATGAGTGGAGATCCCAGCCCTGTGTGTGCAGATGTTTTGCACAGGCTGAAAGTGAGAGGCTGTACTAACCAGGAGGAGGAGCCAAGCAGACAGCAAATCGGGTTCTGCACCATGCTGGGCTAAAGAAGGTAATTCTGCGTGCGCGCCTGCGAACACTGAGAAACAGACACTGTACGTTACAACAAAATAAACTTGATTTAAAATAGAAACATGCAGACCAAGAGATTCGGGGCACTGCACTTCTGATTCAGGGCACAACCCCTAAAACAAAGGCCCTGAAAAGGGCCTACCCCAACCTGTAGAGCTCCCCCTACAGGCGCTAGTTGTGAGGCAATGGCATGCATGCCCACAGGGAGGGCTCTCTGTGTGCTCTCTGGCACATGTGCCATAGGTTCGCCACCACTGCCCTAGGCACTTTAAATGGTCAAGCACCTACTAGTAAGTCATACAACATATACACAGATAACTTTTTCAGGGTGTTCTGCCCTGTAACCAACTTGAAAAAGCACTAGATAAATACTAAAAATAATGAACATATGCACAGCAATGTAAAAACATCTTGCTGTTCACAAGTTCAATTTTTTTAGCTTCTTTTATCCGCTTGCTTTTACTTTTCAAAGACAAAAAGCAGTTAATTCTCAATTCTTAAGTTTATTAAATACAATTGAAATAAAAAATTAGCAACCAAAAGATATTATAAAAACAACAGAAACAAAGAGTCACCTCAAAATAAAAGACGCTTTGTTTAATAATGTTATACAGATCCATTTAATTCCAGATCACTTTAAAGACATCATCACTGTCTCCATTGGAGCTAAAAAAATTAGAATTCCCTCTCAGTATGTCTTTGACATGTGGGAAGAAATCCATGAGAACATGTGAAAACATACAAACTCCTTGCAGATTTTGTCCTTGGTGGAATTTGTACTCAAGAAAATAGCACTGCAAGGCTACAGTTCTAACCACTGAGCCACCATGCTACCCTTTAGATAGTAGTTAAGGCACCCAAGCACAGACTAAATTGGCCAAACCCGCACATATCAACAAATTCAGTTTACTATATAATGTGTATGGATAGCTCTGACAGATGATTATCCAGTGAGATAATAATCTAATATGACCAATTTCAAAGTGCATATCTACCAGATAAACCGCTGCCAGAGATGTCTAGCAGCTGTCTAAAATGTATGGGAGCTTTAGTCAAACACTTGTTTGGATCACATATATAGCCTCAATCAGATGGCCTTATTTTAAGTCCAGCACACTGACTCTAGAATGATCTAGTATCAAGTCTAATAAATTAAAGGTTACTATATCTACATTACTAGATCACCAGAATCAGCGTCAGTACACAACTACATCACCAGAACCACCATTAGTACATAATTACATAATCGGAACCACTGTCCGTACATGACTACATCATAAAAACGACCATCAGTAAATGACTACAACACCACAACTACCTTAATATTTGAACACATGATATAATTTATTACAGCAATCAATTACAATGTCAGATCAACCCCCATCATTTACAATTGAATTGCATGAAACTGCAAATCTCAGTATGACCATAACAATGGTAAAGAGATCATGGGAGTTATTGTTACCAGCCATCATCAGACTTGACACAGGCTGGTAGTAGCACTAATAAACATTTAAAGAGTAACAACTTTTTGACAGATATCTTATGTGATTTAAGTCCATTAATTCTGAGAAGATTGGTGTTGGTCTGAGATTGAGCCCCCCACCAATTGCTTCTTAGAAATGCATGTCAGGAGACATATTTTTCGAGATCGATTGTGTGGATACCAATATTGGTTTGTGTACTGTTCTTGTGCGGTCCACTGTGGACACAGACAGCACTTTGACCAAAAATATGGTGAACTAAATGAGGCCTAAGGCTTAGTGCATGTCCTATTCTTATCCTCTTGTGTGGATAAAATTTGTCTAGTCAAATCTATGGGGATCTTTTGGCTTGATAAGACATTGTATTATACCTGATTACCATCCATTCCATGACAATAAAAAAATTTCAGACAGTTTACCTACTTCAGTATTTAAAAACAGATACATAACATAAATAAAACAAATGATACATCATAGAAAAATGGTCCATCGTTTGTGGACAGAAAATGGAAACTGACATGTGAATGTGACCTTATTACAATAACGAAACACTATCTATATATTTCTTTTGAATCATTATTTACAGCCATCTAGAATATTTTATGTATAGTCTTATTGTACTCTGTAACAATGTGTGCTGTGCTTCGTTATTTACATGAAGCAAAACTAATTGTCACCAGACACAAACTTGACCTTAGTGTGGTGTTAGTCTGACTCTGTGCATTATCTCTGCTGGAGCGCACCATCTGTCCTCTCTGTAAGCCTGCACTTTGCACACAGAATAAACACTGGGTATCTGTCACGCCATAACAGCTCAGATCTGTTAACACTGCAGTCTGTACCTGCTGTAATATGAAAGGAATCTGGCCCGCAATGTGTGAACATAGCGGGGACAGCCACAGGGCTCCATCCACTGCAGTGCTACTGACCTACACAAATTTAAGCAACATTTACAGTAAATAAAGTTAGGACATTGGAACGCTTCTCTATTTTGTCTCCTGAAATATTATTAGTTAAGAATGTTGTGAAATAAGAATTATTCAAAACAGAAGTGTTATTGGTTTATTTTTATCAATTAGCAAAATGATAAGTTAATTCTTCTAGTTACACTTGCACACAGTTTTTGAAGGAACTCGAGAAGGAGATTGTTATAAACATCTTGGATAACTAACCACAGATCTTCTGTGAATGTCACTTGTGTAAATCCTTCTGTATCTTCATTTAATTTGAGGCAGACTTAATGATGATGAGATCAGTGCTCTGTGGGGGGCATATCATCACTTAATGGACGCCTTGTTCTTCTTTACACTAAAAATAGCAGAGTGGTGGTTCAGTGTTTAGCACTGTAGCGCTGAGGTCATGGATTGAAATTCCATCAAGGATAACATCTGCAAAGATTTTGTATGTTCTCCTTGTGTCTGTGTGGGTTTCCTCCCACACTCCAAGGACATACTGGTATGGAATTTATATTGTGAGACACATTGGGGACAGTGATGATGATGTCTGTAAATTAAATCAGTGGAATTAACGCTGATATAACAGTGTGTAATATAAATAAGGTTAAATGATGTTATTTTTCTGCTACAGAATAAATTGAGAACCTATGAGACACGTCCCCGATGGTATTCAAAGAACCGGATGAACTCCCCCATCCAAAAATGATGCCCTTCCTTGAAGACAAATTTTATTGCCAAGAGCTCCCTTTTACCAATGTCAAAATTCTTTTTGATGAGCAACTATTTTTTTGAGAAATATGCACACAAACGCTATTTACTTGGAGACAAACCCTGTGACAATATAGCCCCAACCCCTACCTCTGACTTGTCTACCTCCACAATGAATGGTTGAGTAACACCAGGCTGTATAAGAATTGGAGCACAAGCAAAACATTTTTTCAAGATAGCAAAAACTTCACAGGGCTGATTTAGACCATTTGGTAAAGTCTGTTCCATTCCTGGTCATATCCGTTCACGATTTTGCCAATATCGAAAAGTCCATGATGAACCTGTGGTAATAGTTGGCAAAACCCAGAAGCCCTGTACAGCTTTTACATTTTCAGGATTATCCCAATCCAGTACCACTTGTACATTCGCAGGATCCATACGAAAGCTGGCGGAAGATAATAGATATCTCAGAAAAGGAATCTCCTGAACAATAAACATACATTTTTCTGACTTGACAAAGTTTATCCATTAGTATTTGTAGGACCTGCCTGACATGTGCTTGTTGTAACTCAAGGTCCTGTGAATAAATCAATGTGTCATCCTGATAGACTGGAGTATTGGTCAATCCAAATGGAATGATAAGGTTTTCCAGTCTTCTACTCATCCCCCTCCTTAATACAGATGACATAATAGGCCCCCCTAAGGTCAAGTTTGGAAAACCACTTAGCTCTGATGATCTGATTAAAGATATCTGGAATGAGAAGGAGAGGGTATGGATCCCAAACAGTGATCCGATTTAGTTCCCAGAAATCCAAGTAAACAAAGAAAAACCGGTCTGCCACCAGAGATGAGGAGGGAGTGATATGTCCCTTAGCAAGACTCTCTGTAATATCATCTTTCATGGCCTGCCTCTCAGTACCTGAAATATTATACGACCTGCTCTTAGGCAACTTAGCCCAGGAATCAAAATGACTGAGCAATCATAAGGGTGATGAGGTGGGGGTTCTTGACACCCTTGCTCCGAAAACACATCCTCGTAATCAGACAAGTACTATGGTAGAGACCTGACAGTTACTTTTACAGTAATTGCTCCACTTCACTACCCCCTGTGCCTGTCAGTCCACTATAGGATTGTGCAATGTCAGCCAAGGTAGGCCAAGAGCCACTGGAGAGGGCAATCCCTCTAACACATACCATTTGATGGATTCAGTATGCATGGACCCTACCTGAAAATGTATATCCTGAATGAACTGGGTGAAATACCCTTGACTCAATGGTGCAGAATCTATTGCATATATTGGAATAGATCTTGACAACCCATGAGGAATAAGGCCCTGGGTCTGGACGAACTGAGCGTCTACCAGATTAAACCCTGCTCCACTGCCCAAAAAGGCAGAAACAGACACCTTTTTTTCTCCCAAAAGGATATCGATGTTTAAAAAAATTGCGACCAACCTACAGAAATATGTACACCCAGGTTGCTAACCCCCATCAACCTGGGCTTCTTAGTTTTTTTGGCGACTGCTTGCGGTTACGTATGGATGAGCAGGTACTCACAAGATTTCCCAACCCCCTACAAAAAACACATTCCCCGTTTGTTCTGAACTACTGGAGGATCAGTGCAATGAGTTGCCCCCCCAAACTGCGCAAAAATTGAGGTGTGACATTTTGTCTCTCTCTGAGATGGCGGACTATACGGATAGTTAGATACATGACTGCCTCCAAGGAAACCACTGTCTCATACAGGGCAAAGGCATTCTTTAGCCTCTATGAAAGCCCCTGACAAAATGGACTACGGAACACGGGGTCATACCACCTAATATCCATGAACCTCCTAGGAACTCGGAGCAATACTCTTTTGCTGGCCGGTCTCCCTGATGAAGCTGACATAGTTTAAACTCAGCCAGAGAGTCAGGGTCGTCATAAATATGAACCAGAGCATGAAAAAAATTCCTCGACTGTGTGAAGTGAATGGGAATCAGATGGGAGAAAAAATGCCCAGGCTTGTGGGTCACCCTGGAGAAGAGATATTACGATCTCCACCAGTTGCTCCTCAATGTCAAAGAAGTGAGGACGTAACCTAAATTAAAGTTTTCAGGCCTCCCTGAAAACCACGAACTTACCCCAACCCCAGAGAGCCTATCCGGTAAAGCGATCTTGGTCTCCACCAGATATTACTATGGAGCCTCAGGCCCTAAGTCTGGAGTCAATGGGCACTGCAAAATAACTGAGCACAAGTCTGCCACCTTCAGGATGAGATGTTGTAGCTGCCCTGTTAGAGATGCCAAAGGATTCATAATGGATCCCAAAAGGTACTGCCAGTGATAATGTCACATAGTGACAAGGGGATTGTGGGCAACTACCCAGTCCCTCGAACTAGGGGTGCCCTAAGCTATCTCTGTCCCTCAGATTACCCTGGATGGTGGAGAAGCCAGGGTCTTGTATCTTGTTATGCTCCTGTCTTAACCTTATCTGTTCCTTCCCCCACCCAAGGAGATGTGAGGCTGAAGTATAAAGGCTAACACTAACCAGACAGAAAGTGGTAAACGGAGAGGGATAAAAGAAAACTACAATCATACAAGTACACTCACAAAACAACAGAGTGGGAAACGGGAGGAATAGGAAGGAAGAAACAAAATGGAAGAGGATAAGGATAAACATGCAAACCAACTCCATGCAGCAATGTCCTGAACAACTCTCCAACTGCCTACTCCAAACACTGAACTCTCTCTTTCAACTTCAAACCAGGAAGTGACTAGCAAGGTCAGAAGTAAAAAGGTGGGTTCGTATCCCTGTTGGAAGTAACAAACTTAGAACAGCTGATAAAACTGAAGAGAACGTATGCCAGGATGCCAACTAAGCAGTTAAACCCTTGGAGCACCAAAGCTAAGAAAGTCAAAACTGCTAATAGGATGGTGAAGCCGTTGTAACTATTGCAGGTGTATGTGTCACACTGCGATTGTCTGACCCCACTCTGTGACGGTATCCCACACCAGCATTTCTCAGGATTGAGGATGCCATTATTCATGACCAAATCCCTAAGAACCATTTGCTAAACAACCGACCTGAACTAGTAAAAAACCTCAACCATGTTTCACTGTTATCTGCAGACACTCATTATTGTATAGCTCCCCAGCTAACAAACTGCCTTCTGCTATAGCCAAATATTTCAGATTTTGATTTATTGGTGGAGATCACATGCTGTCATTTTTCTACACTTTAGAATCTATGGTTTTGTGCATGAGTCACTTGCTCTTGTTTCCATTTCAAAGGTATTGCTTTTTGACCACAAATTTTCCATGAAGATGATTACTGGCCAGACTTCCTTGAACAATAGATGAGTGTACTGATTGCTGCCAATTTTGAGATGATGTAACCATTTGATGTCTTTCAACTTTGAAGGAAAGTAAGCATGATGTGTCTCATCTCCTGTTTCCTTGGATGACCACTGCATCTTCGGTCCTCAGCATTGCCCTTATCTTGTATTTTATTCAAAAGAGCTTGAACAGGACGTCTTGAATTTCTAACCTGCTTTGAAATCTTTGACTGAAAGAGATCTTGCTGATGAATCTACCTTGTTTCTTGTTGCTGTGCTCAGTCTTGATTTGACATGAAACAGACTTCCAGAACCTCACCAATATAACAATGGTTTGGCTATTCCTCACCGACTTTTAAGCCTACTACGCAGATGATTCTTATTAAGTTAAGTTAACGTCTGTGTTTCAATCTAAAGATGAAAATGATGATCATAATCACATGTTTAGACCAATCAGTTACTCATACACATGACTATAATCCTACAAAATCCTTAAATTTATGTAAGAGTATCTAGAAGATGGATGGAATGCTGCATCAGATGACATGGTCTCCACAACCCAATTGTGGCCCAATTCATCCCAAATGATCTCAAAGTGAAGACAAAGCAGCCATCAAGTGCTCAGCACCTCTGGGAACTCCTTAAAGACTGTTGGAAAGCTAATCCAGTCCAGGTGACTACTAGATGGAACTGATGACAGCTTTACACTCTTCAAATTCTTTTAAGCAGAGTAAAAGGGGTGCACTTTGAAAGAATAAAATATGTCATGATATACTTGAGCTATAATTTCCTAAGTAGTGTATGGGGTCTTCTGAACTTCTAGATGGCAGATGTTTGATGAATGTTGAATTTCATCATTGCCAATCCTTTTATTCCCACATAAGATAACCATTTACCTACAGTGTTTGGCAGAGACTTATTCCACACTTCCCATTGCCTTAAACACAGTTGCCTGGCCAATAACTTAACGGGAATCTGTCAGCGAGTTTTTGCTATGTAATCTGAGAGAAGCATAATCTAGAGCAAGAACGCCTGATGTATCACTTACAGGGCTGCTTTGTGTAGTTTTCATAGAAAATCTGTTTTGTATGGTGTAGACGTAGCAGAGCAAAGACTTCTGGGTTGTGTTCAGCCCCAACCACACCCCTGGCTGACAGCTTCCTGTGTACACTGTACATTGTGAGCAAACTGCCAATCAGTGGTGGGAGCGGGAAAACCCAGATTATCCTGACTGGCCTGCACGAGAGATGTAGTCTGTACTGTTAATCTCCTGCTGATAAAGCAATGCGTGTATTCAAACTACAGCACATAGCCGAGTGATACATTCCTGTAATCAGACTCTTGGGCCCTATATTATGCTTCTCTCAGATTACATAGCAAAAACATGCTGACAGATTTTCTCTAAGGATGTTTTTGATACCAAGAAAGAATGGTCTAAGCAATAGGAGAAATGATGTAATGCCATGAACAAAGCCAGTGAAAGTTCCATTTTCACTTTTGTTTTGAGCCCCTGTAGCTTCTCTGACTGTAACAATATGTATGTAATTTTCATCAAATGAGAAAATTAATTTGAACATTTTTCAATTAAACTGGTAACATTTACAACAAATGCAATATGTATAAACTACCAATGTATTACTTGTGAGAATGTCAGGACTGTGAAGCAATGTAAACTATATGCAGTGTGCAACAATTATATTAGTAAATTTAATTTAGTTTGATAAAGTCAAATAACTGCAACGCGAGAAACCAATACAGATTACAAATCAATTAAAACACTCAACAGCATGCGTCACAGCTAACTCCTGTTAACTCAGTCAATACAATCCTACAAATTTAATTAGAGAGAACATAATCGTGAATTATAAATAATTGAGTGTTTTTCCAGATATAATTATTTTCGTTTACGTGCCTATTACATGACCAGAGTGTAGTGCATAATGTGAGAACCACTAAATATTGTTCAGAAACAATTCAAATCTATAGGACAATGTTCACCGACTCCGGTCCTCAAGAGCCACCAACAGAACATGTTTTCAGGATTTACTTAGTATTGCACAGATGATGCAATGATCAACTGGGCAATACTAAGGAAATCCGAATGAGTTTGACTCCCACTGGATTAATTTTGATGACCTATCCTAAGTCCTGTACAAACATTTTAACTGCAATTAGCACATTCCGTATAAACAAAAGCACTCCTCCCATTAAAGTTTTTATCCTCTTAATATATTGCAATTGTCAAATTATATAGCACTGTGTACTTAGATTTGCTCATTTTGCCTTTCTGCACAGTTAATTCTTCTCTTTTCTATTAAGTCTATGACATCATGTGATTAAAAACAGGCTAGCTGAAACCTTCCAAGCTTTATGTAGAAACAACACGTCTCTTTTCAGTCCATGAGTCATCATTAGAACTACAATCCTGCATCACTGCAAAGTCCCTGGCAACCCAGTTGCACCATTTCACCAGCTCCTGATCAAGCTGCTTCCTTCTCCCTCTGCCAGGGACTTTTGCAGTGATGACTCGTGCTCATGAAAGAGACATCCTGTTTCTACATAGAGCTTAAAAGGATTCAACTAATCTGTTTTTAACCATGTGATGTCATAGATGTCATAGACTTAATGGAAAAGAGGAATATTAACTGGGTAGAAGAGAAAAGTGAGCAATTGTAAGTACACAGTGCCATAAAATATAATGTCTGCAATATATTAAGAAAATAAAAACTTCTATGGAAGTGATTTTTAAACACTGGGGTCCTGGTATGGCTACAGCCATTGTCTGCATCATGGTATTTTGTTATCAAAAGATGTTCCAATGCAAAAAAAGTATTTAGGCACATTTATTCATAGAAGTGTTGTTTGAAGAATCAATCTCAGACTAAGTTCATATTAATATATTCTTGATTCGAGTGCTGTCCATGGAAAAAAAATGACATCAAATGGACAGCACTAGGACCAGTGTTATTCAATGGGGCTCTTGATATTACATTTTCTTACACAAAGCGACTGTTCATATGAAAAAAATGGCTGCATGCACTATTCTCTACTGTATGGCAGATGAAACTCGCCTATTCAATCATTTAAGCGAGAGAAAAAAATTCTACTGGATCAACCATATTGTATCTGATTTTATGGAAATATTTCAATTTTTAATATAGGAAACTGTTTTTGGTCTTGTAAATTATATTCACTGATGATGTATAAAAACAGGTGCCATATGGATGACAATACAGATAAAACAAATTGTCCACTTTTTTCAGCCTGATCAGATGTTTTTTATACTCCTGTGTGAGAGTACCCTAAAAGTGATCTGACCATCTATTGGCATTTATTGTAATGCTATTTTCTCATATGGCGGTTGAGCCATTGGAACCTCTCAAGGTTTTTGTGTGCCTTAAGGTATAGTTATATATTTTGTTGTAGAACTTTTCCATACATCTGATTGTCTTATTTTTTCAACTATTGAATGGAATTTTACAAATCTCATTCAGATGTATGGAGCAGTGGCAGATATGCCTGATGTGAATATACCCTTAGGTTCTCAATACCTAGGTGTAATTGCAGGCTTCTAGTACATTGATCACTGGCTACACTTCCGCCTATGGGTTTTCCTTTTTACTTTTGTAAGTCCTATATTAGTAAGTGACTATAGTATTTGTGATTCTTCTATGTTATTTTATTCAAGGGAATTAGAAATTATTACCCATGGCTGCCAGATGATTATTCTCTTTGACCCTAGTCAGCTATAATGCTAGAAAATGGATGGATATACCTACAATACTTGCTTCCTTATAAGCTAACTCAAACTATAATTTGGATATGGCTGACCCCTAGTTATACGTCTTTTTCTATAAAAAGAGGCAAAATTGTACAATATGTTGGAGAAAACAGTAGGATGTAAACTGGAGATTGTTATTATGTTGGATATGGATCATGCATTTTTATATGAGCTGCTAGATGAGTCTATTCGAATTCATCAATAAGTTGTATATGATCATTATGATTCATTTTCTACAAATCATTATAAGCAGTCTATATCCCTTTTTATTATAAATTCCTGAGTATGCTTGGGTGTCTTCCGAGTTTTTTTGCATTCTCGGAGATTTAGTTTTTGTCGACACAGCTGCATGATTTGTGGCTGCTGGACAGCCTGAATACATGTTGGGGTTGCCTGTTTGTTAGGGAATCCTTACATGTATTCAGGCTGTCTAGCAGCCGCAAATCATGCAGTTGCCTCGACAAAAACAAAATCTCCGAGCACGCCAAAATACTCAGAGGACACCCGGGCATACTTGGGAAAACCCGAGCAACGAGTATACTCGCTCATCACTAAAAAGCCAATATTGACCCTGTAACAAGCCATGCTACATGACTTAGGATATAAGCCAAACCTGAATCTCAATTTGCAGGCACATGTTCTGTGGTGTTGACCCTCCTCAGTGCAAAGCAGGAGATCTGAGCTGGCTGTTGAATTTTTGTAAATTCGCTAAACCCACCGAAATCGAACAATTTGCAATTTGCTTGATGTGAATTGCCTAAAATAACTTCCATTTTATACATTGCAGAAGATTACTTCAGCCAGAGAAGGTCTTGAGTGCAGTCGGTAGGCTTCATCATAATAGCGTGCAGCTATCACATCACATGATATAGCATGGCCAGTGAGACGGGACTATCAGAACATATAAAAGCCTAGGAAGGAAATGCAGAAGCCATTTTTTGATGAATCTGGATTGTAAGAAGACATCACAGCTTGTTGCACAGCCAAAGAGATTTTAAGAAAAGCCATATAACAAAGAGAGAGTAAAGGCCCCTTCACATTAAGCGACGCTGCAGCGATACCGACAACGATCCGGATCGCTGCAGCGTCGCTGTTTGGTCGCTGGAGAGCTATCACACAGACGGCTCTCCAGCGACCAACGATGCCGGTAACCAGGGTAAACATCGGGTAACTAAGCTCAGGGCCGCGCTTAGTAACCCGATGTTTACCCTGGTTACCATGCTAAAAGTAAAAAAAATCAAACACTACATACTTACCTACCGCTGTCTGTCCTCCAGCGCTGCGCTCTGCTTCTCTGCTCTCCTCCTGTACTGTCTGTGAGCCGGAAAGCAGAGCGGTGACGTCACCGCTCTGCTTTCCGGCTCACAGCCAGTGCAGGAGGAGAGCAGAGCACAGCGCTGGAGGACAGACAGCGGTAGGTAAGTATGTAGTGTTTGTTTTTTTTTACTTTTAGCATGGTAACCAGGGTAAACATCGGGTTACTAAGCGCGGCCCTGCGCTTAGTTACCCGATGTTTACCCTGGTTACCAGTGAAGACATCGCTGGATCGGTGTCACACACGCCGATCCAGCGATGTCTCCAGGGAGTCCAGCGACGAAATAAAGTTCTGGACTTTTTTCAGCGACCAACGATCTCCCAGCAGGGGCCTGATCGTTGGTCACTGTCACACAGAACGATTTTATTAACGATATCGTTGCTACGTCACAAATAGCAACGATATCGTTAACAATATCGTTATGTGTGAAGGTACCTTAAGAACAGCCATATAGCACTGAAGGAACTGTACAGATAGCACATCAGTAAAGAATGGATGACATGCATTTGCCCATAGCCATATATGTTGAGGTCACTTTGACATTACTAAGGTCTTTGTAACCACTGAGTAAGCCATAAATGTCTGACTAGTTTGGTTTGACTCTCGAGAACAAGCTTGGCTGTTTTTGTGCAGAAGTGTAGCTACTTCCTAGCAGGACAAGTATTATTACTATCCACATTCTTCGGTTCAATGAGGTCCTTAGAGTCAGACATCTAGCTAAAAATCTTTGTGCATCCTGCTGATCTGCATTTCCTGCATTTCATAGAAGTATTTCCTTTTTTTCATCAGACATAACTTATGCACACATGCAGAAAACGGACATTCCTTATATAATGTATCTATGTGTTTTATCAAATATTTATGAAAATTTAGAGTAAAATAAGTTAGGTGTTAAATATAGAATATTGTTCTCTAAAGAGATGTGGAGGCTGTTTATCCTCCTTAGCTGACAAATTCACTTATTAAGTCCTATCATCTTTATTATTGTGTAATCCTTATTACTTATTCATGGAATGCACACTAAACAAATTCTGAGTCGAAACAATTGAGATGAGGTATAAAGACAGGAGAGGAAGGTGGGAGCACTAGAATATATATTCCGCAGCTGAAATATTTCCAAGAAAAGGCAAATTCACTACGTATTATGTTATTGCAGAATAGATTATTCTGCCACTGAATATTCGTATGCAATAAAAGTTATGAACATGTTTATTATCGTGTGCATTTTCACCCATAGGTGTGAAAGCATTGCAACTGCAGTGTGTAAACTTGAATTATGTTTGTTCCCAAGACTGGAAAAAAAACAGCAATAACACACAGACCTCCATGGATCAGTAGAAAGAAATGGACGCTGTATAAGGCCGGTTTCACACGTCAGTGGCTCCGGTACGTGAGGTGACAGTTTCCTCACGTACCGGAGCCACTGACACACGTAGACACAGTTAAATCAATACATCTGTGCAGATGTCATTGATTTTTTGCGGACCGTGTCTCCGTGTGCCATACACGGAGACATGTCAGTATTCGTGGGAGCGCACGGATTACACAGACCCATTAAAATCAATGGGTCAGGGTAAAACACGTACCGCACATGGACGTTGTCTGTGTGCAGTCCGTGTGCCGTGCAGGAGACAGCGCTACTGTAAGCGCTGTCCCCCCCACTGGTGCTGAAGCCACGATTCATATCTTCCCTGCAGCAGCGTTTGCTGTAGAGAAGATATGAATAATCGTGTTTAAAATAAAGATCCATGACCCCACCCCCCTCCCACCCCCTGTTCGCCCCCCCGCTGTTCTTAAAATACTCACCCGGCTCCCTCGCTGGCTGGCGCTACTTCCTGTGCTGGCCACACCTTCTACTGCATGAGCGGTCACGTGGGGCCGCCCATTACAATCATGAATATGCGGCTCCACCTCCCATAGGGGTGGAGCCGCATATTCATTACTGTAAATGAGCGGCCCCACAGCGGGTGGGAGGGGGGTGGGCACATGGAGCTTTATTTTAAACACGATTATTCATATCTTCTCTACAGCAAACGCTGCTGCAGGGAAGATATGAATCGCGGCTTCAGCACCAGATGCAGGGGACAGCGCTAAACTTTAGCGCTGTCTCCTGCACGGTGCGTGTGGTACCCAGTGGGCACACGGGCGGCACACGTGTGCCACACGTGTGCCACACTGATGTGCCACAGAAACGCACCGGCACATGGACACAGATAATTCCGGTACCGATTTTTATGGTACCAAAATTATCTGGACTGCCCTAACAATGGCTAGGTGTGGCTGGTATAGCTGTCTAGTCAGTCAAATTCCTGTGGGATCCCCGCCTGGTTCACTTTAATGAAAGTTAGCTTTCCCACATTGGCTGTCGACAGGTGAATGCGCCTTTCTGTGATCATACCCCCTGCCGAGCTAAACACACATTTAGACAGTTTACTTGACAGAGGGCAGCAGTTCCAACACATGAAGGGAAAGCTCAGTCCATGTATCCAACATGGAGACCCAGAAGTTAAATGGAGCAGACCCCTCACTTAGTAAATGTAGGGAGACATCTGGATATGTACTCTTCCACCATGTTGTTGTAATGCTGCCTCCTGCTAATAGGAAGCATATCAGATGGTGGTGCCAGATTTTGTGGCATGCTAACCCTATATTCCAAGGTATTGGCGGCGCCCCAGCTGAATTGTTGACTTCCTCCTCCTCTGCCATGTTTTTCCACTGAGCCACCATTGTCAAGTAGGAACGCTTGTATTCACGCATTTTGCGATCCTGCTCCAGTGACAGAAGTAATGATGGTACATTGTGCTGGTAGCAGGAAGACAGCATGGTGGCCACCCAGTAATCATAAGTGGTAATAATCCAGGCAACTCGATGGTCATTGCACAGACAAAGCAGCATGTATTGGCTCATTTGTGCCAGGCTGCCCAGAGGTAACGAGTATCTGTCCTTGGGGGAAGGTGTATGGTCTGGGTCTTCTATATCCCCATGCAATGCTTCAGTGATGCCCATGAGCTGCTTTGAGTGCAACCCTGCTGTAAACACATTTGCTTCTCATCCTCCTCCAAAACTGTTCCCTGGCTGGACAGTTATGTATCTGGTCACTCCCTCAGAGCCTGATAACAGTGTGAATGGTCCTAGTTCTTGCTGCTCTTCATGGAAGCGCCTGGCACTTGAGCGCCTTCTTGCTGCACTGTCTTCAATACGCTTGTAGACAATCTTTATAGAGTGGCTTTCCCCAAGACAGCAGTGAGGCACACAGTGTACATCCCAGTTGTGGACATCCAACCCCGGGAGCATCAAGGTATCACAGCCAAAACATTAGCAGCAGTGTAAGTGGCATAAGCAATTTCTGTTAGTCGTTTAATGCATTTTTTAGAACAGCCCGTACATGAGCAGAACAGAGTACAAGTCTGACGCGTTGTGAAAGACTGGAAAGGATGGTGCAGGAGCATCTGGAGCTCAATATCAATGCCATCGGGGGTTGGATCCTTTTACATTTTGGTGTTCAAAAATGGAAGAGTGGCCTGAGCTCGCCTGAAACACCTTGGAGGTTAAGTGTCTTTAGCAATTCTGGTGGTGTCCTGATGGATAAATGCATCTGGCTGTCCCCTGAAAGTGTAGACCGCCTAGCTCATCAAAGTGAGCAAGTCATGGATCTCCAAAGACTTTCACCCCAGTCATAGATTGGGAAGGCTAGGCGATGGTGTATTGTTTAGTGTCATGTATTGATCTCACGTTATTGCAGTCTGCGCCATCTTTGTAGTGTCTTCTGTGCCTGCTGTTGCTTCTGCTACTGATGTTAGAAACAATATTTTGAAATTTGGCGACTCCAAGTTACATCTCCATTTGGTGGGTTGCCTGTAGTAGAAGATGTGTCAGAGGCCTAATACTGTTTCTACTCTGTGGAAACTGATGCCTTTTTTGTGAGGTGTGACAATAATTTTTTTTAAATGTGGACACTCCAAGTTGGGTCACAATCTGGTGGGTTGCCCGTGTAAGTAAGGCTATCAGACTTGCAGGCCTGCACTTACTTTCAGTCAACTACCTGTGTTACTTTCCTTACATTTTTCTACCAATATTACTGTAAGAAACTTATGTTTGTGCCAACCAAGTGTTGCTGGAATAAAAGAAAAAAATTGGATGTGTTGCATGAGGTGTGAGGTCTCCCAGGTAAGAAGGCTTACACTGCTCCCTTAACCACCAAGTCATCATTAAAACTTCAATTCCAAGTTGCAAAGTCTGGGCCAGACCCTGATAGCTCATGCATGTGCCATGACTGACTGCTTTTGTGCCATTATAACAGGTTCTACTGTGGGTCAAATGATCAGTCAACTACCTATGTTACTATTCTCACATTTTTCTATCAACAGTAGTGGTGAAGGAGGTGCGATGTCTCCCAGTTAAGAAGGCTTACACTGCTCCCTTAACCACCAGGTTCTCATTAAAACTTCAATTCCAAGCTGTAAATGCTAGGCCAGACCATGATACCTCATGCATGGGCCATGGCTGACTGCTGCTGTGCCATTTGCAAATTTCTACTGTGGGTCTATTGATGCCACTTTTCATGGTGTCTGACCCTAATTTTAGCCAATTGGGAAACTTTTTGTCACCCCTTAAGATGTTGTCTATGGGTTTGATTTTGCTTCCCATTGAATCTAATGGGGTTCGGGTATGTTCGACGAATCACTGCTAGTGCCATATCCTGTCATTGTGGATGGAAATTTAGAATATCTTATAGCAAAGATTGTTGATTCTCGTTTACTTCTTTGGTCGTTTCAGTATCTGGTACAGCCCTGAAGAGAGGATGTGGATAGCACCACATCCGGAGGGGACCCACCCTATGTGCTGAGGACTTCATCTTATTCTTCATGCCATCAAATGAGGAGCTAAGTAGTCCTATCTAACATGTATACATACTCCTGATGAACTTCATTTTAGAGGGGAAGCGCGTCAAGTTGATTGTGGATATACTTATGAGTTTGTCTCTACTGTGAATGGAGCTCCTCTATTATGATAATTATGTTATTGTCTGGGGAGTTGAGCAGAGAATAACAAGGGGGATTTTTTTCTGCTATGCTATAAATGATGCATGTGTTTACATCTACTAAATTGATTTCATAGCATTAAGCACAACAGAACTTCCCTTGATGAGCTCCAGTGGCATCTGGTATTTGATTTCACGGTTTGCTATGTCTATATAAGCACGCTAGCACCTTATATAACATTAGATATATTATATTTCCCATGTCATAATCAGGGTTAATTTAGGAGAGCTGTCAAGGAGCGGGGATGCCAATTTCGTTACTAGAATATGAGGGTGTCAACCTTTGTTGTAAGGCAAGGTTAGATCAGGGACAGTTACACCACAGCCCTGACCTATATCATACATCTTGCAAATTCCCCCTCCCCCTGTGTTTCGCAACTTTTTGCTACATTCCAATAGTGGATATAGGGCTTTTCAGGGGTAGAAGGGATAGTCAATGGTGAGCGGGGGGTGCCATTTGCACAGGAATAGGATGCCAACCTCCGCTGGTACAGTAGGTAAGGTGTAGACAGCTGTAGAGTAGGATGAGGCACCTCCTGTGGCCTTTCCTATTTAGCTTTTTTCATCTTGTATTTGGTGATGGTATTTGTTTTTTGTGCACTAGTTGGATATTTTAAAATGTATTAATAAAAGTTATCTTTTAATATAGTTCAAAATAGTTCAGTGGGGTCTTTTTTTGTGACTTAGCCAAATATTTTTTACTCCTTTAAAACTGATTACTACGATGTTTCAGGCCTTCAAACATTGTATCTTGAATGAACCAAGATGAATTAAGCTCCTCCATATTCATAGTGGTTCTAATGGTTTTAATTAGTTTGTCCTTGTCTTCCACTGGAAAACAAGGCTGTCCCCGATGTATCTCCTCTTAAATCCTTAGGGTAGATTAGGGTTTTAAAGTAGTTTTTAGCTCAGATTTAATATTAGATCTAATTTCAAAGGTAAATGAAGGATATTTCCCTGTACATGACTGACACAATCTCTTATCCAATGCGCCTGGTAATTTGTCTTTACACAACGCACATTCCTTGTGCTAAGCTTTAGCAACATATGCTCTAGGCCTGTCCTATAAAACAGAAGCATAATACCCTAATTAAGAAGATATACTTTCACAAAGGTCACTTACAAGCTCATGAGCCATAAAATAACAGATTTCGAAGATTATCCCCTCTGGAGGCTGTGGGCTAGTCCATCTTGAAAACCCAGGAAATACAAAAACTCTGCTCGTCAAAGTGACCAATCTTTGGATCACTCCACACTGTCAAGAATTGAACCACCGCAAAATATGGGAAAAGTGCGGCCTTTTATATTGCCAGTCTCTACTCAATGTAACCTGGAAAACATCCAGACCTGGAAAAGGCTTATGGATAATTTCCCAATGTCATTTCACATGCCAGTGCAGTCCAGATGTTCGGCACCATTGGTGGTGTCTCGAGGGCTTTACTGAAGCACTTATACTGCCACCCCACAGTCATATACTTCTCACCAGGAATCGATGCGGTGCTCCAGCGCCACAATTGTAAAACTGTGAGCAGCACACTGTCCCTCTTGAGGGAGCAAACTAAACAAGATCTGAGTAAGTTATCTTGATCTTCATCCTGGACAGACACCATGGTGCAGGTTCCCTCTCCTATGATCGGAAACCACTGATACAATTGGAGAGGCTCCTTCTTATTTATTCTGTAGGTTTCCTGTCTTTGGTGGATCCTCTCTCTCTCTGGGGTGTTCTCATGGATGAATGGAAATTAGTGATACCATAATAACATAACTACTCCCCCCAAAAAATTGTGAATAACAGTTCTCTACTCAGTAATATTTTGCGCCCCACAATGAAAGAATGCTTTCTTAGTGTCACTTCACCGTAATGATTCCCCCATTAGTGCCTCCGTAGGACTGTATATTTCTATTTTGCAAACATCTCAGTTTACTGCAGATAAATAAAATACAAGCATACTAATTATATTATGGTGCAGTGGTATTTACATTTGTGCTCTAAGATTGGATTTAAAACCCATAAGGAATATGGATACACAGGAAAGTGTTCATTTTACTGCAAAGATGACCTGGCAACATGATTATCAAGGTCGGTATGATTACAGAAAATACCAGTTTAACAAGGATCTTTTTATAGTTTAGTAGTTAAAAAAGGAAGAACTTTGAAAAATAAATACATTTGTGTTATTTAGTTTTTTGCACACTGAGCTGATGTTTTATTGATACCATTATGGAGTGCACACGATGTTTGATTGCTTTTTATTTTTTCCCCATAGGGCATATGTGCGGTTTAAATAATTGTATTTTTTGATAGATCAGACTTTCTTGGAATCAACAATTTTGGTTATTTTATTGTAACTGGATCTTTAAGCATATAGTGGGCATGAGTTTTCACATAATCACATTTAGTTTGTTTGAACTGACTGTAATGGATTTTCTGCACAAAAAAAAACAAAGCACAGAAGCAGAAAAACCACAGCATTTTTGCGACATGAGAACATACCTTTCAAAAATGAAATCTCATACATACCTTTCAAAAATGAAATCTCATTTCAGTAAGGGCTCATTCAGACGTCTTTTTTTTCACTTCTGAGAAAAACAGACTACTTTTCCTTAGCATTTGGTTCCATTTTCATCAGTTTTTTTTATGCAAAAAAAAAAGAAAAAGATTCTCCACTTTAACCTATATAAAAATGTATAACAAATAGATGTCATCTGAGTGCTGTCTGATTTTTTCCACAGACCCATAGACTTGTATTACCAAGTTTGTCCGACACTTGCATCAACATTGGAAATGTGTCTACGATTTAGCCCAGAACCAGTGGATCTGCAAAAATCATGGACATGTGAACAGCTATCTGAAAAGATATTAAAATCACTCATATGCAAATAACGTACAAAATACAGTTCCCAAAGAAACTATTTAATGCTGACTTCCTGCAGAGGAGGTCAACTCCGGATATAATTGCGAAGAAGGAGCAGGGGACCTACACATTTTCCCCTTTGCATTATAAAAGTTGAAATTTACACAGACATCCATAACATAAATTAATATGCTGCAAATATCAAACCAGCAGCACTTGTCAATTTCTTACTATATTTTTTAAATCTAACACAGTTTGCTGGCTTCGAAAAATGCTGTGGAATTTCCACAAGTGAAAACACAGTGGAAAATATCTGCATTTTTACTATGCTGGAATGAAGTCTACTAATGAGAAACTCATTCTCCTCTTAATTAAATGATTTAATTTAAAGAATCCTTAGTACCTATTCGTCCCAGTCTGATTTTATTGCAGTTATAATCAAGTTTACTAATGAGTACATATCCATTATACCTGGTAAAGTAAATTGAGTATAGCCTTATTAATTATAATAAATATCTAATATATAAAGCTGAATGTGTGTATGTGTGTGTGTGTGTGTGTATGTATGTCCGGGATTGGCATCTGCACCGTCGCAGCTACAGCCACAAAATTTTGCACGGTCACACGTCTGGACCCCGAGAGCGTCATAGGCTATGTTGTGAGGCGAAATTTTAACCCCGTGCTTTCCAATTCACCAAACAATTTTGCCCCTATCTACATAATGGGGAAAAAAGTGAAAGGAAAAGTGTTGGAGGGGTCGCAGCTACAGCCACAAAATTTTGCACAGTCACACGACTAGACCCCGAGAGCATCATAGGCTATGTTGTGAGGTGAAATTTTAACCCCGCGCTTTCCAATTCACCAAACAATTTTGCCCCTATCTACATAATGGGGAAAAGTGAAAGGAAAAGTGTTGGAGGCAAATTGACAGCTGCCAGATGTGAACAAGGGGGACTTAAAGAATGAGAGCGATGGCGCCAAAGAGTATATACCGGACAGTTGCTAAGGTGGGGCCCCGACATGGGATACTCACCACACACGGGGATATGAACACACACAAAATGCGCCACACACTACCAGATGCTTGAACACATATTACCCTCAGCACACATTTCACCACACATACACCAACCTCGCCACATAAAAGTCGAAACACAAAAGTCGCCGCTCAAAACTCGCCATGCGCAAAACTCACCACATGCAAAAACTAGGCTCACGCAAAACTCGCCACAAGTGCAAAACTCACCTCATGGAAAACTCACCACACGCAAAACTTGCACACGCGCAAAAATTGCCACATGCACAAAAGTTGCAACACATGCAAAAGTTGCCTCACACAAAACTTGCACATACTCAAAAGGCACCACACATAAAACTCGCCACACGCAAAAACTCGCCATGCGCAAAACTTGCTGCACACAACTTGCTGCACTAACCTGTCACATGCAACTCGACACACAAAAAGTTGCTACACGCATGTTGCCACACACAACTCAACACACACAACTTGACAAACGAAACTCGCCCTAAAACACACACAAGTCTGGTATTATCCTTCAAAAATAAAAATCTGATTAATAAGCAGACAAACTACAAGAGCAACAAATGTACCATATAGGAAATACGGCAGCTGTCAGTCACATGACCTGTCTATTATGTGTATGTGTGAGCTAATATATACTGCCAGGGAGAGGGCTTCCTGTTGGCTGGGGATTTATCAGGCTGCCAATTTAGCTTACAAATTCTGAGGTAAAAATACTGAGTAAACAACGTGTGAATGAGGTCTGATACAGGAGGAGATGACACACAGGTATATTCTATATACAGGGGAGATGACACACAGGTATATACTATATAGAGGAAGAGATGACATACAGGTACATACTATATACAGGAGGAGATGACATACAGGTATCTATAATATAACGCTGGGAGCGTCACTCTGTCCGAAGCCTCTATAGACTGCGCAAGCGCAAGCGCCGGCGCAGTCTGGGCCTCATAGAGCGACGCTCCCGGGAGATCGCGGTGTGCGTTCACACTGAACGCACACCGCGATCTCCACCGCAGAAGCAGGGACCACCAGGAGGGTGAGTATCGGCCTATATTCACCTGTCCCCGTTCCATCGCTGAGCGGTGCCATCTTCCCGGTCTTCGGTCTGTGGCCTTCAGTTCAGAGGGCGCGATGACGCGCTTAATGCGTGCCGGCGCCGCCCTCTGACTGAATAGTCACGGCCAGGAGACCGGGAAGATGGCGGCGCTCAGCGATGGAACGCCGGACAGGTGAGTATAGTAAGTGCTGGGGGGGCCTGAGCTGGCGGCGATACCGGCACCTGACCCCCACAGCGCGCCGGTGTCCTCGCCTGCTCAGGCCCCCCAGCACTCGGCGCCGAGCGGGTCAGAGGCAGTATGGGGACGCAGGATGGAGCAGCACATATGGATGGGGACGCAGGATGCAGCCGCACATAAGGATGGGGACGCAGGATGGAGCAGCACATAAGGATGGGGACGCAGGATGGGAGCAGCACATAAGGATGGGGACGCAGGATGGAGCAGCACATAAGGATGGGGACGCAGGATGGAGCAGCACATAAGGATGGGGACGCAGGATGGAGCAGCACATAAGGATGGGGACGCAGGATGCAGCAGCACATAAGGATGGGGACGCAGGATGGAGCAGCACATAAGGATGGGGACGCAGGATGGAGCAGCACATAAGGATGGGGACGCAGGATGGAGCAGCACATAAGGATGGGGATGCAGGATGGAGCAGCACAAAAGGATGGGGACGCAGGATGGAGCAGCACATAAGGATGGGGACGCAGGATGGAGCAGCACATAAGGATGGGGACGCAGGATGGAGCAGCACATAAGGATGGGGACGCAGGATGCAGCAGCACATAAGGATGGGGACGCAGGATGGAGCAGCACATAAGGATGGGGACGCAGGATGGAGCAGCACATAAGGATGAGGACGCAGGATGGAGCAGCACATAACAGGATGGGGACGCAGGATGCAGCATGAACATAAGGATGGGGACGCAGGATGGGAGCAGCACATAAGGATGGGGACGCAGGATGGAGCAGCACATAAGGATGGGGACGCAGGATGGGAGCAGCACATAAGGATGGGGACGCAGGATGGAGCAGCACATAACAGGATGGGGACGCAGGATGGAGCAGCACATAAGGATGGGGACGCAGGATCGGAGCAGCACATAAGGATGGGGACGCAGGATGGAGCAGCACATAAGGATGGGGACGCAGGATGGAGCAGCACATAAGGATGGGGACGCAGGATGGAGCAGCACATAAGGATGGGGACGCAGGATGGAGCAGCACATAAGGATGGGGACGCAGGATGCAGCAGCACATAAGGATGGGGACGCAGGATGGAGCAGCACATAAGGATGGGGACGCAGGATGGAGCAGCACATAAGGATGAGGACGCAGGATGGAGCAGCACATAACAGGATGGGGACGCAGGATGCAGCATGAACATAAGGATGGGGACGCAGGATGGGAGCAGCACATAAGGATGGGGACGCAGGATGGAGCAGCACATAAGGATGGGGACGCAGGATGGGAGCAGCACATAAGGATGGGGACGCAGGATGGAGCAGCACATAACAGGATGGGGACGCAGGATGGAGCAGCACATAAGGATGGGGACGCAGGATCGGAGCAGCACATAAGGATGGGGACGCAGGATGGAGCAGCACATAACAGGATGGGGACGCAGGATGGAGCAGCACATAAGGATGGGGACGCAGGATGGGAGCAGCACATAAGGATGGGGACGCAGGATGGAGCAGCACATAACAGGATGGGGACGCAGGATGGAGCAGCACATAAGGATGGGGACGCAGGATCGGAGCAGCACATAAGGATGGGGACGCAGGATGGAGCAGCACATAACAGGATGGGGACGCAGGATGGAGCAGCACATAAGGATGGGGACGCAGGATGGAGCAGCACATAAGGATGGGGACGCAGGATGGGAGCAGCACATAAGGATGGGGACGCAGGATGGAGCAGCACATAACAGGATGGGGACGCAGGATGGAGCAGCACATAAGGATGGGGACGCAGGATCGGAGCAGCACATAAGGATGGGGACGCAGGATGGAGCAGCACATAACAGGATGGGGACGCAGGATGGAGCAGCACATAAGGATGGGGACGCAGGATGGGAGCAGCACATAAGGATGGGGACGCAGGATGGAGCAGCACATAAGGATGGGGACGCAGGATGGAGCAGCACATAAGGATGGGGACGCAGGATCCAGCATGAACATAAGGATGGGGACGCAGGATGCAGCATGAACATAAGGATGGGGACGCAGGATGCAGCATGAACATAAGGATGGGGACGCAGGATGCAGCAGCACATAAGGATGGGGACGCAGGATGCAGCATGAACATAAGGATGGGGACGCAGGATGGGAGCAGCACATAAGGATGGGGACGCAGGATGCAGCAGCACATAAGGATGGGGACGCAGGATGCAGCATGAACATAAGGATGGGGACGCAGGATGGGAGCAGCACATAAGGATGGGGACGCAGGATGCAGCAGCACATAAGGATGGGGACGCAGGATGCAGCAGCACATAAGGATGGGGACGCAGGATGCAGCATGAACATAATGATGGGGACACAGGATGCAGCAGCACATAAGGATGGGGACGCAGGATGCAGCAGTACATAAGGATGGGGACGCAGGATGGAGCAGCACATAAGAATGGGGACGCAGGATGCAGCAGCACATAAGGATGGGGATGCAGGATGCAGCAGCACATAAGGATGGGGACGCAGGATGCAGCAGCACATAAGGATGGGGACGCAGGATGCAGCAGCACATAAGGATGGGGACGCAGGATGGAGCAGCACATAAGGATGGGGACGCAGGATGGGAGCAGCACATAAGGATGGGGACGCAGGATGCAGCAGCACATAAGGATGGGGACGCAGGATGGAGCAGCACATAAGGATGGGGACGCAGGATGCAGCAGCACATAAGGATGGGGACGCAGGATGGAGCAGCACATAAGGATGGGGACGCAGGATGGAGCAGCACATAAGGATGAGGACGCAGGATGGAGCAGCACATAACAGGATGGGGACGCAGGATGCAGCATGAACATAAGGATGGGGACGCAGGATGGGAGCAGCACATAAGGATGGGGACGCAGGATGGAGCAGCACATAAGGATGGGGACGCAGGATGGGAGCAGCACATAAGGATGGGGACGCAGGATGGAGCAGCACATAACAGGATGGGGACGCAGGATGGAGCAGCACATAAGGATGGGGACGCAGGATCGGAGCAGCACATAAGGATGGGGACGCAGGATGGAGCAGCACATAACAGGATGGGGACGCAGGATGGAGCAGCACATAAGGATGGGGACGCAGGATGGGAGCAGCACATAAGGATGGGGACGCAGGATGGAGCAGCACATAAGGATGGGGACGCAGGATGGAGCAGCACATAAGGATGGGGACGCAGGATCCAGCATGAACATAAGGATGGGGACGCAGGATGCAGCATGAACATAAGGATGGGGACGCAGGATGCAGCATGAACATAAGGATGGGGACGCAGGATGCAGCAGCACATAAGGATGGGGACGCAGGATGCAGCATGAACATAAGGATGGGGACGCAGGATGGGAGCAGCACATAAGGATGGGGACGCAGGATGCAGCAGCACATAAGGATGGGGACGCAGGATGCAGCATGAACATAAGGATGGGGACGCAGGATGGGAGCAGCACATAAGGATGGGGACGCAGGATGCAGCAGCACATAAGGATGGGGACGCAGGATGCAGCAGCACATAAGGATGGGGACGCAGGATGCAGCATGAACATAATGATGGGGACACAGGATGCAGCAGCACATAAGGATGGGGACGCAGGATGCAGCAGTACATAAGGATGGGGACGCAGGATGGAGCAGCACATAAGAATGGGGACGCAGGATGCAGCAGCACATAAGGATGGGGATGCAGGATGCAGCAGCACATAAGGATGGGGACGCAGGATGCAGCAGCACATAAGGATGGGGACGCAGGATGCAGCAGCACATAAGGATGGGGACGCAGGATGGAGCAGCACATAAGGATGGGGACGCAGGATGGGAGCAGCACATAAGGATGGGGACGCAGGATGGAGCAGCACATAAGGATGGGGACGCAGGATGCAGCAGCACATAAGGATGGGGACGCAGGATGCAGCAGCACATAAGGATGGGGACGCAGGATGCAGCAGCACATAAGGATGGGGACGCAGGATGGAGCAGCGCATGACAGGATGGGGACGCATGATGGAGCAGCGCATGACAGGATGGGGACGCAGGATGGAGCAGCGCATGACAGGATGGGGACGCAGGATGGGAGCAGCACATAAGGATGGGGACGCAGGATGGAGCAGCACATAAGGATGGGGACGCAGGATGCAGCAGCACATAAGGATGGGGATGCAGGATGCAGCAGCACATAAGGATGGGGACGCAGGATGCAGCAGCACATAAGGATGGGGACGCAGGATGCAGCAGCACATAAGGATGGGGACGCAGGATGGAGCAGCACATAAGGATGGGGACGCAGGATGGGAGCAGCACATAAGGATGGGGACGCAGGATGGAGCAGCACATAAGGATGGGGACGCAGGATGCAGCAGCACATAAGGATGGGGACGCAGGATGCAGCAGCACATAAGGATGGGGACGCAGGATGCAGCAGCACATAAGGATGGGGACGCAGGATGGAGCAGCGCATGACAGGATGGGGACGCATGATGGAGCAGCGCATGACAGGATGGGGACGCAGGATGGAGCAGCGCATGACAGGATGGGGACGCAGGATGGGAGCAGCGCATCACAGGATGGGAGCAGCGCATCACAGGATGGGGACGCAGGGTGGGAGCAGCGCATGACAGGATGGGGACGCAGGATGGGAGCAGCGCATGACAGGAAAGGGAACGCAGGCTGGAGCAGCACATGACAGGATGGGGACGCAGGATGGAGCAGCGCATGACAGGATGGGGACGCAGGATGGAGCAGCACATGACAGGATGGGGACGCAGGATGGAGCAGCGCATGACAGGATGGGGACGCAGGATGGAGCAGCACATACCATGATGGAGACAATATACCAATATAAATGCTCGCCACCCGGGCGTAGAATGGGTTCAATAGCTAGTATACTATATACAGGGGAGATGACATACAGGTATATACTATATATAGAAGGAGATGACATACAGGTATATACTATATATAGGAGGAGATGACATACAGGTATATACTATATACAGGGGAGATGACACATAGCAGGTATATACTATATACAGGGGAGATGACATACAGGTATATACTATATACAGGAGATGACATACAGGTGTATACTATATATAAGGGAGATGACAAACATGTATATACTCAGGTGAAAATGAGAGGTGTGAGGTGAAAATGAAAAGGTGTGAGTGCAAAATGAGAGGAGTGAGTGAAAATAGTGGAGTGATCGAAAAAAGACAGATGTGAGGTCGAAATGACAAGTGTTAGTGGGGGAATGAGAGGAGTGAGGGAGAAAATGAGAGATGTGAGGGGGAAAATGAAAGATGTGATTGGGAAAATGAGAGGCGTGATGGGAAAATAAGAGAAGTGAGGTGCTATAACTAACCACAGATATTTACTATGCCCAGGCAACGCCGGGCTCTTCAGCTAGTCGAATATATAAAGCTGAATGTGTGTGTTTATGTGTGTATGTCCGGGATTGGCATCTGCACCGTCGCAGCTACAGCCACAACATTTTGCACAGTCACACGTCTGGACCCTGAGAGCATCATAGGCTATGTTGTGAGGCGAAATTTTAACCCCGCGCGTTCCAATTCACCAAACAATTTTGCCCCTATCTACATAATGGGGAAAAAGTTAAAGGAAAAGTGTTGGAGGCAAATTGACAGCTGCCAGATGTGAACAAGGGGGACTTAAAGAGTGAGAGCGATGGCGCCAAAGAGTATATACTGTACAGTTGCTAAGGTGCGGCCCCGACATGGGATACTCACCACACACGGGTATATGAACACACACACAAAATGCGCCACACACTACCATGTGCTTGAACACATATCACCCTCAGCACACATTTCACCACACATACACCAACCTCGCCACATAAAAGTCGAAACACAAAAGTCTCCGCTCAAAACTTGACACGCGCAAAACTCACCACATGCAAAACTAGACTCACTCAAAACTCGCCACACGTGCAAAACTCACCTCGTGGAAAACTCACAACATGCAAAACTTGCACACGCGGAAAAATTGACACATGCACAAAAGTTGCAACACATGCAAAAGTTGCAACACATGCAAAAGTTGCAACACATGCAAAAGTTGCCTCACACAAAACTTGCACATACTCAAAAGGCACCACACATAAAACTCGCCACGCGCAAAACTCGCCATGCGCCAAACTTGCTGCACACAACTTGCTACACTAACCTGTCACATGCAACTCGACACACAAAAAGTTGCTACACGCATGTTGCCACACAAAACTCATCTCACAAAAGTCGCTACATGCATGTCGCCACACACAACTCAACACACACAACTTGACAAACGAAACTCGCACTAAAACACACACAAGTCTGGTATTATCCTTCAAAAATAAAAATCTGATTAATAAGCAGACAAACTACAAGAGCAACAAATGTACCATATAGGAAATACGGCAGCTGTCAGTCACATGACCTGTCTATTATGTGTATGTGTGAGCTAATATATACTGCCAGGGGGAGGGCTTCCTGTTGGCTGGGGATTTATCAGGCTGCCAATTTATCTTACAAATACTGAGGTAAAAATACTGAGCAAATAACGTGTGAACGAGGTCTAATACAGGAGATCACACAGGTATATACTATATACAGGGGAGATGGCACACAGATATATACTATATACAGGAGAGATGACACACAGGTATATACTATATACAGGAGGAGATGACACACAGGTATATACTATATACAGGAGCAGATTACCTACAGGTATATACTATATACAGGAGGAGATGACATACAGGTATATGCTATATATAGAAGATGACATACAGGTATATACTATAAACAGGAGGAGATAATGTTAGGGCTAGCAGGACGCACCAAATAAAAAGACTGATAGTGTACGGTGCGTTCGTAGCCCGGGGTCCACCGTGCAGAGATGGAACCTGCTGCTGAGTAATGACGGACTATATGGCGGTACTCATAAGTATACTCGCGTGGGTTAAACTTCACCCAACGTGAAGGAAGCGATCCTGTTGCGTCACAGGATCGCGGTACCGCACATAGAAGGCGAGCAAGCAGTCAACGAACTTAACCCCAACTGGGATTGAAGTCCGATTAGACCACTTGCTGACACAACACCGCAACAGGGTGTGTTAGGCAACTCTTAAAATTAGAGCACCGAAGTGCGAACTGTGCCGTGCTGGCAGGCACCACTAAGCACCCAGACGTGGGTCAGGAAGCGCACTACTGGCGCGTGGCGCCGCACTGGCGGTCACAGCAATAGACGCTGATACGTGTGTGACACGTTGAGTGATTTGTCGGGCGCTAGATAGCAGCCATACTCCATACGCGAACAGTCATACAATAGGGTAGGGGTATTTAATGAACGACTTGCACTCACAACAAACACACGTATTCAATTGTACACTAGCGCATGGCCGTGCGGTCATGCGCAGTTTATATAATTGCAGGACAGGAAGTGGCCACAGAAACTTTGCCCTTCCAGGGCCTGCCAAGAGGACCAATGGAATGCGCTGCAGAGCCAGAGCACATGACCCTCGATCTCCAATGGGAGATCTTGCTCTGGGCATGCTCAGTGTGCGCAAACAAGGACTTAGTCCCAGTGAAGTCCGCTCGCCGCTGACCAGCACTGACTTTAATGGCAGGAGCTGAAGAAGCAGCAGTAACTCTCTGTACAGAGTGAGAGCGAGCAAGACACTGGGAGCGACGTCCCTGCTGAGCAGACTCCACTGCGGCTGGAGGAGAATGGGAGACCGCAGCGGAGACGGATCGAGATTCCCCCTGTGCAGCAGAGGAAAATCGACTCCTAACATTACCCCCACTCCTTGGGCCCCCCCTCCTTGGGCCTCGCTACGCTCGAAGGCAGCAATGAGCTGTGGGGCCCGAATGTTTTCAGCAGGCTCCCAAGTCCTGTCCTCTGGACCATAACCCTTCCAATCCACCAAATAAAACTTTTTGCCGCGTACCACCTTGCACCCCAAAATAGCGTTCACCTCGTAATCGTCCGTAGACGAACCCAATGTTCCGGCAGATGACTCGGAAAACCGGGACATGTATACGGGTTTCAAGAGGGACGCATGAAAGGTGTCGGTGATACCCAAGCGTGGAGGAAGAGCCAAACGGTAGACCACAGGATTAACCTGTTCGAGAACCTTGAAGGGACCCAAGTAGTGAGGAGCAAACTTAGTGGACTCAACTCGCAGCCTGATGTTACGGGCGGAGAGCCACACCAAGTCGCCAGGGGCAAAAGTCGGAGCGGGGCACCGATGAACATTGGCGGAGGACCTCATTCTCTCCTTGGAGGCCCGAATGGCGTCCTGCGTGCGATCCCAAATGTCCCGTGCCTCCACAGCCCAGTCTGCCACCCTGGGATCAGCGGAAGACACAGGCATGGGCACAGGAACACGCGGATGCTGGCCGTAATTTAAGAGGAATGGAGTCTGACCGGTGGAGTCGGCTACGGCATTGTTAAGTGCAAACTCGGCCCACGGTAGCAAGGATGCCCAGTCATCCTGTCTGGCAGAAACAAAATGTCACAGATATGTGACCAAGGTCTGGTTGGCCCTTTCTACCAACCCATTCGTCTCGGGATGATATGACGAAGAGAGATTTAACTCAATACTGAGTAGACGACATAGCTCCCTCCAGAATTGAGACGCAAACTGGGGACCCCGGTCACTAACAATCTTGTCTGGCATACCGTGTAAGCGAAAGATATGCTTGATAAACAAGACAGCCAACGCCCGTGCAGATGGTAGCCGTGGAAGAGGCACCAAATGCACCATTTTGGAAAAATGATCGGTGATCACCCAGATAATGGTGCAATTACGAGACTTGGGTAAGCCAACCACAAAGTCCATCCTGACCATCTCCCAGGGCCTGTCAGCCACGGGCAGAGGATAAAGCAACCCAGCTGGCCGTTGCCGAGGAGTCTTGTTCCTGGCGCAAGAGACACACGCCCGAACGTACTCCGTGACATCACGAGCCATATGCGGCCACCAGTATGTCCTCGCCAGTAACTCTGATGTCCTTTTAGTACCAAAATGTCCACCCACCCTGGACGAGTGCGCCCAAGAGAGAACCTCCGGTCGCAAACTAGGTGGAACAAAAGTCTTGCCCGGGGGCACAGACTCCAGCGAAACCGGGGCCACGGCTCTCAAACTCTCGGTGGGGACAATAAGCCGAGGCTCCTCCTCCTCCTCCGCAGATGACACAACGGAGCGAGAGAGAGCGTCGGCCCAAATGTTCTTCTCCCCAGAAAGGAAATGGAGGGTGAAATGAAACCGAGAGAAGAACAAGGACCATCTGGCCTGGCGAGAATTCAACCGCTGAGCTGTCTGCAGATACACCAAATTTTTGTGATCTGTGAAGACTTGGAAGGGAAAACGTGCTCCCTCCAAGAGATGTCTCCACTCCGAGAAAGCCAACTTCATGGCTAGCAACTCCCTGTCCCCGATGGAATAATTCCTCTCTGCTGGTGCGAAGGTCTTGGAGAAAAAGAAGCAAGGATGCTTCCGACCTTGAGCATCCTTTTGGAAGAGGACTGCTCCAGCACCAACAGAAGAGGCATCCACCTCCATGATAAATGGCTTATCAACATCGGGGCGATGAAGAATGGGAGCGCTAGCGAAGTGTGACTTTATAGAGATAAAAGCCTTGGAGACCTCCTCAGACCACAATTTGGGATTCGCCCCCTTCTTGGTGAGGGCAACCAAGGGAGCTACCAAAGTTGAGAAATGCGGGATGAACTGGCGATAATAATTGATGAACCCCATAAAGCGCTGCACCGCTTTAAGAGAATGGGGTTCCTGCCAGTCCATCACAGCCTGTAGTTTGGCAGGATCCATAGCCAATCCCTGGGCTGAGATGATGTAGCCTAGGAAAGGTAAGGACTCCTGCTCAAACATACACTTCTCCAACTTGGCATAGAGGGAGTTTGCCCGTAGGAGGTCGAAGACTTTGCAAACATCTCTCCGGTGGGAGTCAATATCTGGAGAGTAGATGAGAATATCATCCAGATAGACTACGACCGAGGTGGAAAGCATATCCCGGAAGATATCGTTCACAAAGTCTTGGAAAACGGCTGGGGCATTACAGAGCCCAAAGGGCATCACCAGATATTCATAGTGCCCATCCCTGGTGTTAAAAGCCGTCTTCCATTCGTCCCCCTCACGGATGCGAATCAGGTTGTAAGCACCCCGCAGATCTAATTTAGTAAATACCCTTGCTCCCCGAAGCCTATCAAACAGTTCAGATATCAAAGGCAAAGGGTATTTATTCTTAACGGTGATGGCGTTAAGACCCCTGTAGTCTATGCATGGACGCAATTCCCCACTCTTCTTCTGCACGAAGAAGAACCCTGCCCCAGCAGGTGACACTGACTTCCTGATGAATCCTCTTGCCAGATTTTCCTGGA
The DNA here is from genome assembly GCF_032444005.1 of Ranitomeya imitator. Classification (NCBI taxonomy): domain Eukaryota; kingdom Metazoa; phylum Chordata; class Amphibia; order Anura; family Dendrobatidae; genus Ranitomeya; species Ranitomeya imitator. Next base: position 767,219,034 of record NC_091283.1, read on the forward strand.
TGTACTGTGACATTGCCTCCGTCTCCGGGAGAGATAGCGGATAGACTCGACCCCGGGGAGGCTCAGCACCAGGCAAGAGGTCAATAGGACAGTCGTAGGGGCGATGGGGCGGAAGGGTCTCCGCCGCCTTTTTGGAGAATACGTCTGCATACGACCAATACTGCTTGGGGAGAGAGGAAAGATCTGCGGGTACCTCAGTTGTAGCTACCTGAACGCACTCCCTCTGACACCTACCCCCACAAGATTCACCCCATCCCAGAATTCTGCCTGAGGACCACTCGATATGAGGAGAGTGGTACCGTAGCCAAGGTATTCCCAACAGGACTTCATCAATTCCCTCTGGAATGACGAGCAGAGAAATAATCTCCTGATGAGATGGCGACATGGACAGAGTAAAAGGGATGGTCTGGTGAGTTATCTGTGAGGGCAGAGTCGACCCATTCACCACTCGTACCGTTACAGGTTGAGCTAGCATAACCAGAGGTATTGCGTGGCGTTGGGCGAAGGCAGAAGACATAAAATTGCCCTCCGCCCCAGAATCCACGCAGAGCTCTACCGAGTGGGAGAATGAGCCTATAGTAATTGTCCCCTTAAAGGACAATTTAGAGGCAAACGTCGCCGTGTCTAGTGTACCTCCACCTACGACCACTAGACGCTGACGTTTCCTCGACCGCTGAGGACATCTGGTGGCTAAATGTCCAGACTGCTGGCAAACATGACAGACCCTGAGTGCACAAGCGGTCCGGGACTTAGGTCCCGCTTGTGACACTTCCCTGGCCTCATGTGACTCATGAACCAGGACCGGAGATTCCAGAGGTTTGGCGAAAGTAGGAGCCAGCCGAAACCTCTGCCTACACTGGGCTCGCTCTAACCTCCACTCGTTAAAACGGAGGTCAATTTGAGTGGAGACTGTTATTAACTCCTCCAGTGTGGCAGGAATCTCCCTAGTGGCCAGAGCGTCCTTTACATGGTCAGCCAAGCCCCTCCAAAATATGGGGATAAGAGCTTTATCCGACCATTCCAGCTCAGATGCTAAAGTGCGGAATTGGACGGCAAAATGACTGACCAAGGACTCACCCTGAGTTAATGCCAGCAGTTGGAGCGCAGTGTCATGGGTGACTTGAGGTCCTAAAAAGACCTGTTTTAAAGTGCTCAAAAACAGAGGAGCACTCTGCACCACATGATCGCCACGCTCCCACAGCGGCGTAGCCCATTCCAACGCCCTGTCCGACAATAGAGACACAATAAATCCCACCTTAGCCCGCTCTGTGGGGAAACGTGCAGCCAGAAGCTCGAGATGAATAGAGCACTGACTCACGAATCCCCTACAAAATTTGCTATTACCAGAAAATTTTTCTGGCAGCGGGAGGCGAGAAAATGTCGGAACAGGGGTGGCAATGGACAAAGTTGCTGCAGCCACGCTGGCAGCCTGTACAGCAACTGCGGTAACATCCACAGCTGAGGTTGCGCTCTCGAGAGCCGCCAACCTACCCTCCAGCTGCTGTATATACCGCAGGGATTGCTGTTTGTCCGTCATCACTAGCCAGACCCTGGCGCTAGTGTAATGTTAGGGCTAGCGGAATGCACCAAATAAAAAGACTGATAGTGTACGGTGCGTTCGTAGCCCGGGGTCCACCGTGCAGAGATGGAACCTGCTGCTGAGTAATGACGGCCTATATGGCGGTACTCATAAGTATACACGCGTGGGTTAAACTTCACCCAACGTGAAGGAAGCGATCCTCTTGCGTCACAGGATCGCGGTACCGCACATAGAAGGCGAGCAAGCAAGCAGTCAGCGAACTTAACCCCAACTGGGATTGAAGTCCGATTAGACCACTTGCTGACACAACACCGCAACAGGGTGTGTTAGGCAACTCTTAAAATTAGAGCACCGAAGTGCGAACTGTGCCGTGCTGGCAGGCACCACTAAGCACCCAGACGTGGGTCAGGAAGCGCACTACTGGCGCGTGGCGCCGCACTGGCGGTCACAGCAATAGACGCTGATACGTGTGTGACACGTTGAGTGATTTGTCGGGCGCTAGATAGCAGCCATACTCCATACGCGAACAGTCATACAATAGGGTAGGGGTATTTAATGAACGACTTGCACTCACAACAAACACATGTATTCAATTGTACACTAGCGCATGGCCGTGCGGTCATGCGCAGTTTATATAATTGCAGGACAGGAAGTGGCCACAGAAACTGTGCCCTTCCAGGGCCTGCCAAGAGGACCAATGGAATGCGCTGCAGAGCCAGAGCACATGACCCTCGATCTCCAACGGGAGATCTTGCTCTGGGCATGCTCAGTGTGCGCAAACAAGGACTTAGTCCCAGGGAAGTCCGCTCGCCGCTGACCAGCACTGACTTTAATGGCAGGAGCTGAAGAAGCAGCAGTAACTCTCTGTACAGAGTGAGAGCGAGCAAGACACTGGGAGTGACGTCCCTGCTGAGCAGACTCCACTGCGGCTGGAGGAGAATGGGAGACCGCAGCGGAGACGGATCGAGATTCCCCCTGTGCAGCAGAGGAAACTCGACTCCTAACAGATGTCACACATACAGTGGGGCAAAAAAGTATTTAGTCAGTCAGCAATAGTGCAAGTTCCACCACTTAAAAAGATGAGAGGCGTCTGTAATTTACATCATAGGTAGACCTCAACTATGGGAGACAAACTGAGAAAAAAAAATCCAGAAAATCACATTGTCTTTTATTTTAACAATTTATTTGCATATTATGGTGGAAAATAAGTATTTGGTCAGAAACAAAATTTCATCTCAATACTTTGTAATATATCCTTTGTTGGCAATGACAGAGGTCAAACGTTTTCTGTAAGTCTTCACAAGGTTGCCACACACTGTTGTTGGTATGTTGGCCCATTCCTCCATGCAGATCTCCTCTAGAGCAGTGATGTTTTTGGCTTTTCTCTTGGCAACACGGACTTTCAACTCCCTCCAAAGGTTTTCTATAGGGTTGAGATCTGGAGACTGGCTAGGCCACTCCAGGACCTTGAAATGCTTCTTACAAAGCCACTCCTTCGTTGCCCTGGCGGTGTGCTTTGGATCATTGTCATGTTGAAAGACCCAGCCACGTTTCATCTTCAATGCCCTTGCTGATGGAAGGAGGTTTGCACTCAAAATCTCACGATACATGGCCCCATTCATTCTTTCATGTACCCGGATCAGTCGTCCTGGCCCCTTTGCAGAGAAACAGCCCCAAAGCATGATGTTTCCACCACCATGCTTTACAGTAGGTATGGTGTTTGATGGATGCAACTCAGTATTCTTTTTCCTCCAAACACGACAAGTTGTGTTTCTACCAAACAGTTCCAGTTTGGTTTCATCAGACCATAGGACATTCTCCCAAAACTCCTCTGGATCATCCAAATGCTCTCTAGCAAACTTCAGACGGGCCCGGACATGTACTGGCTTAAGCAGTGGGACACGTCTGGTACTGCAGGATCTGAGTCCATGGTGGCGTAGTGTGTTACTTATGGTAGGCCTTGTTACATTGGTCCCAGCTCTCTGCAGTTCATTCACTAGGTCCCCCCGCGTGGTTCTGGGATTTTTGCTCACCGTTCTTGTGATCATTCTGACCCCACAGGGTGGGATTTTGCGTGGAGCCCCAGATCGAGGGAGATTATCAGTGGTCTTGTATGTCTTCCATTTTCTAATTATTGCTCCCACTGTTGATTTCTTCACTCCAAGCTGGTTGGCTATTGCAGATTCAGTCTTCCCAGCCTGGTGCAGGGCTACAATTTTGTTTCTGGTGTCCTTTGACAGCTCTTTGGTCTTCACTATAGTGGAGTTTTGAGTCAGACTGTTTGAGGGTGTGCACAGGTGTCTTTTTATACTGATAACAAGTTTAAACAGGTGCCATTACTACAGGTAATGAGTGGAGGAAAGAGGAGACTCTTAAAGAAGAAGTTACAGGTCTGTGAGAGCCAGAAATCTTGATTGTTTGTTTCTGACCAAATACTTATTTTCCACCATAATATGCAAATAAATTGTTAAAAAAACAGACAATGTGATTTTCTGGATTTTTTTTTCTCAGTTTGTCTCCCATAGTTGAGGTCTACCTATGATGTAAATTACAGACACCTCTCATCTTTTTAAGTGGTGGAACTTGCACTATTGCTGACTGACTAAATACTTTTTTGCCCCACTGTATATACTATATACAGGGGAGATGACACACAGGTATATACTATATACAGGAGGAGATGACATACAGGTATATACTATATATAGAAGGAGATGACATACAGGTATATACTATATATAGGAGGATATGACATACAGGTATATACTATATATAGGAGGAGATGTCATACAGGTATATACTATATACAGGGGAGATGACACACAGCAGGTATATACTATATACAGGGGAGATGACATACAGGTATATACTATATACAGGAGATGACATACAGGTGTATACTATATATAAGGGAGATGACAAACATGTATATACTGAGGTGAAAATGAGAGGTGTGAGGTGAAAATGAAAAGGTGTGAGTGCAAAATGAGAGGAGTGAGGGAAAATAGTGGAGTGATCGGAAAATGACAGATGTGAGGTCGAAATGACAAGTGTTAGGGGGGAATGAGAGGAGTGAGGGAGAAAATGAGAGGTGTGAGGGAGAAAATGAGAGGTGTGAGGGAGAAAATGAGAGATGTGAGGGGGAAAATTAAAGATGTGATAGTAAAGCCTAAATAAGAATGCAATTTGCTGAATTTCTGAATCCAATGAGGACTATATTGTAAATCCCATTCATATGCTGCGGAAACACGAAAAATATTCTTGTCATAGATTCCACATAGAAAAGCTGTGGATTGGTGAATTTGATTTCTGATGTGCCAGCCTCATGTTTCTGCTACAGATCCTCTTGTAAATACACATACTGTACACAATTCAGCCTTACACCTCTGCCTTAGATGATCCAATCCCAACTAAATGATAAGAAAATGCCTCTCCCTTCTCTGGTGGATCCCATCCCAGTGCTCGAAAGCTTTACTACTTTTCCATTATAGATCTATATCTGTATCACAATGGTGCATGCAGGATGGATACTTATATCTTTACGAAAAAGAGATTCACATAAATACATTAAACCCTTAAATTCAAAGCACTGAAAAATGAAAGGATCAAGATGTAAAACATAGGGTGTAAATAATTGTACTTTCTCATTATGCTGTTAGAAAGGGATAAGATGCAATGAACAATAAACTACACGCATGGAATTAAACCATTAGCGTCAAAGGGACATTTAATGCTCTGGAACTGAAGGGATTATCTTTTCTGTATTATAGGTTCAGCAGAAATATGAAAAAGATAAAGACAGCAGTGTTGAGGATGCTGAACGCATGTAAAGTAACTTTAGGCTGTAAGAGACGCGGAGAAGAGTTTGTCAAAATTGTACTTGCTATTGTACATAGATTAGTTGCTAGTACGCTCCTGTCGCCAATAGAGTTGAGCGACCTTGACCTTTTTAGAGTCGAGCCGGGTTTCGCGAAACCCGACTATCTCAAAAGTCGGGTCGAGTGAAATCGGCCGATTATGACGTAAAGTCGGGATCGACCGAAACACGAAACCCAATGCAAGTCAATGGGGCAGCATAGTCGGCAGTGAGTGGGGGCCAGGAAAACACCTAGAGTGCCCATTTTAATGTCAAAACCATCCATTCTTCTTAATGAAGCTTGTCAAGCGTAATTTACCTTATAATAATTGGAAGGCATTTGAAATTGGGGGTCATTTGGCTAAAGTTGTGGTGGGTAGGGCTGGTTCAAGTAATTAGTGGGCCCAGGAAATCTGGACCAAGTCACGGCAGTGGAGCAGGGAGAGGTAAGTATTTCAACTTTGCAAGTGCTGTGAACCTGAGCAAGCAGGGGGGGCCCACTCGTTGGCATTGGCACTGGCACAGGGCCCCTCAAAGTACAGCGGTGTGTTTGCACGGTGGGGGCGCCTCCCACCGGCAGCAACACTTTTGCGTACTATGAGAGGCCCTGTGCCAGTGACGTCGCCAACTAGTATTCCTCCCCCCACCTGATGAAGGAACCTGCACTTTCATCTGCACCTTCCTCTTTGTCCCCGTGTAAGGTGGTATGGTATGCGGGAAGAGCAACCTGACTTTCAGCAGGGTCACAATGTTGTTGTGTAGCGTGCATGGGGAATGTTGCATTATGGGTCAATGTACCAGCAGACTCATCTATCACTGGCTGGGCAATGGGCAGGATGAGGAGGAAACACAGATATAGGCCCAAAGAATAAAGTGGGCTAAATGCAGTTCAAAATTGGTAACACAGGAATAACCAGGGGGCATTGCAGTGGAGGACAACTGGAATGAGAGGCTGACACAGAGAGTAGGCCCAAATCAGTAAGTAGTCGAAATGCAGTTCAAAATTGGCAACCGTAGTAAACAGGCGGCACAGCTTTGTTCAGTGGAGGAGAACAGCAAGGAGTGGCAGACACCGATAGTAGGCCCCAACCCAACTAGTAGGCCAAATGCAGTCTAACATTAACAACTACTTAACGAGCGCCTGAAAACGGAATTTCAGGACAGGAAACCAGGAGAACAGCAAGGAGCGGCAGACACTGTTAGTAGGCCCCAAACCAACTAGTACGCCAAATGCAGTTGTTCCATTTAACCACAATTTAACGAGAGCCTGAAGATAGTAGCTCAGGAAAGGCAACCTGGAGAACACCTTGGAGTGGAACACACCATCTCTCTCCACCCCATACCCATTTTGTAGGCCTAATGCTGTGTAGTTTTCTACAACTACTAAACGAGAGTCGGAAGACCGAAGCAATGGCAAGGCAACCTGGGGAACACCTTGGAGTGTAACACACCATCTCTCAACACCCGATACCCATTTTGTAGGCCTAATGCAGTGTAGTTTTCTACAACTACTAAACGAGAGTCGGAAGATCGAAGCAATGGCGAGGAAACCTGGAGAACACCTTGGAGTGTAACACACCATCTCTCTCCACCCCATACCCATTTTGTAGGCCTAATGCTGTGTAGTTTTCTACAACTACTAAACGAGAGTCGGAAGACCGAAGCAATGGCAAGGCAACCTGGGGAACACCTTGGAGTGTAACACACCATCTCTCTCCACCCGATACCCATTTTGTAGGCCTAATGCAGTGTAGTTTTCTACAACTACTAAACGAGAGTCGGAAGACCGAAGCAATGGCAAGGCAACCTGGGGAACACCTTGGAGTGTAACACACCATCTCTCTACACCCCATACCCAATTTGTAGGCCTAATGCAGTGTAGTTTCCAAGAACTACTAAACGAGAGCCGGAAGATCGAAGCTCAGGAAAGGCAACCTGGAGAACACCTTGGAGTGGAACACACCATCTCTCTACACCCCATACCTAATTTGTAGGCCTAATGCAGTGTAGTTTCCAACAACTACTAAACGAGAGCCGGAAGATCGAAGCTCAGGAAAGGCAACCTGGAGAACACCTTGGAGTGGAACACACCATCTCTCTACACCCCATACCCAATTTGTAGGCCTAATGCAGTGTAGTTTCCAACAACTACTAAACGAGAGCCGGAAGATCGAAGCTCAGGAAAGGCAACCTGGAGAACACCTTGGAGTGGAACACACCATCTCTCTACACCCCATACCCAATTTGTAGGCCTAATGCAGCCTACTTTCCGACAACTACTAAACGAGAGTCGGAAGACCGAAGCAATGGCAAGGCAACCTGGGGAACACCTTGGAGTGTAACACACCATCTCTCTCCACCCGATACCCATTTTGTAGGCCTAATGCAGTGTAGTTTTCTACAACTACTAAACGAGAGTCGGAAGACCGAAGCAATGGCAAGGCAACCTGGGGAACACCTTGGAGTGTAACACACCATCTCTCTCCACCCGATACCCATTTTGTAGGCCTAATGCAGTGTAGTTTTCTACAACTACTAAACGAGAGTCGGAAGACCAAAGCAATGGCAAGGCAACCTGGGGAACACCTTGGAGTGTAACACACCATCTCTCTCCACCCGATACCCATTTTGTAGGCCTAATGCAGTGTAGTTTTCTACAACTACTAAACGAGAGTCGGAAGATCGAAGCAATGGCGAGGAAACCTGGAGAACACCTTGGAGTGTAACACACCATCTCTCTCCACCCCATACCCATTTTGTAGGCCTAATGCTGTGTAGTTTTCTACAACTACTAAACGAGAGTCGGAAGACCGAAGCAATGGCAAGGCAACCTGGGGAACGCCTTGGAGTGTAACACACCATCTCTCTCCACCCGATACCCATTTTGTAGGCCTAATGCAGTGTAGTTTTCTACAACTACTAAACGAGAGTCGGAAGACCGAAGCAATGGCAAGGCAACCTGGGGAACACCTTGGAGTATAACACACCATCTCTCTCCACCCGATACCCATTTTGTAGGCCTAATGCAGTGTAGTTTTCTACAACTACTAAACGAGAGTCGGAAGATCGAAGCAATGGCGAGGAAACCTGGAGAACACCTTGGAGTGTAACACACCATCTCTCTCCACCCCATACCCATTTTGTAGGCCTAATGCTGTGTAGTTTTCTACAACTACTAAACGAGAGTCGGAAGACCGAAGCAATGGTAAGGCAACCTGGGGAACCCCTTGGAGTGTAACACACCATCTCTCTCCACCCGATACCCATTTTGTAGGCCTAATGCAGTGTAGTTTTCTACAACTACTAAACGAGAGTCGGAAGACCGAAGCAATGGCAAGGCAACCTGGGGAACACCTTGGAGTGTAACACACCATCTCTCTCCACCCGATACCCATTTTGTAGGCCTAATGCAGTGTAGTTTTCTACAACTACTAAACGAGAGTCGGAAGGACGAAGCAATGGCGAGGAAACCTGGGGAACACCTTGGAGTGTAACACACCATCTCTCTCCACCCGATACCCATTTTGTAGGCCTAATGCAGTGTAGTTTTCTACAACTACTAAACGAGAGTCGGAAGATCGAAGCAATGGCGAGGAAACCTGGGGAACACCTTGGAGTGTAACACACCATCTCTCTCCACCCCATACCCATTTTGTAGGCCTAATGCTGTGTAGTTTTCTACAACTACTAAACGAGAGTCGGAAGACCGAAGCAATGGCAAGGCAACCTGGGGAACACCTTGGAGTGTAACACACCATCTCTCTCCACCCGATACCCATTTTGTAGGCCTAATGCAGTGTAGTTTTCTACAACTACTAAACGAGAGTCGGAAGACCGAAGCAATGGCAAGGCAACCTGGGGAACACCTTGGAGTGTAACACACCATCTCTCTCCACCCGATACCCATTTTGTAGGCCTAATGCAGTGTAGTTTTCTACAACTACTAAACGAGAGTCGGAAGACCGAAGCAATGGCAAGGCAACCTGGGGAACACCTTGGAGTGTAACACACCATCTCTCTCCACCCGATACCCATTTTGTAGGCCTAATGCAGTGTAGTTTTCTACAACTACTAAACGAGAGTCGGAAGATCGAAGCAATGGTGAGGAAACCTGGAGAACACCTTGGAGTGTAACACACCATCTCTCTCCACCCCATACCCATTTTGTAGGCCTAATGCTGTGTAGTTTTGCTACAACTACTAAACGAGAGTCGGAAGACCGAAGCAATGGCAAGGCAACCTGGGGAACACCTTGGAGTGTAACACACCATCTCTCTCCACCCGATACCCATTTTGTAGGCCTAATGCAGTGTAGTTTTCTACAACTACTAAACGAGAGTCGGAAGACCGAAGCAATGGCAAGGCAACCTGGGGAACACCTTGGAGTGTAACACACCATCTCTCTCCACCCGATACCCATTTTGTAGGCCTAATGCAGTGTAGTTTTCTACAACTACTAAACGAGAGTCGGAAGATCGAAGCAATGGCGAGGAAACCTGGAGAACACCTTGGAGTGGAACACACCATCTCTCTCCACCCCATACCCAATTTGTAGGCCTAATGCAGCCTACTTTCCGACAACTACTAAACGAGAGCATGAAGATCGAAGCTCAGGAAAGGCAACCTGGGGAACACCTTGGAGTGTAACACACCCTCTCTCTACATCACGGAAGGGCTGATTCTTAGGAAGGAAGGCTGTTGGAAAGAAGCAGGGCGCGTCCGAGGGTGATTATATTCTTATTAGGTATATACTCACCCTCGGACGCGCCCTGCTTCTTTATTTGTAATGAATGTTTATTTGCAATGTGGTTTTGACTTACTCTATTTTTTTGGTAAATAATGATTTTATTATTTTCATTGTTTTGCATCTTCTTGGCAATAATATAAAGAAGACGCGACAGGACAACACTCGGTGGATGCCATATCTGTGTTTTAAATTGAAAAAAACTTTCAGTTAACTACTTGCAGGAGAAAGTTATTGTAGCTGGTGGCCATTTTTAGTACTGTACCAGATTTTTGTTGTATGTGTTTGTTTTTAATGTTAAAATGTCTGCATTTGATATCTCTCCAGTATTTTCTTTTTTATAAGCAAAATACTTATTTTTATATTTTCTGATGTTGGTTCAAGGGGTACACGGGCAGCAGTAGACAGGTCAGTGGAGGCCTAGTGGAAGGAGGGACCGCAGACAGGCTTCGAAGCCCTAACATAATAAATTGGGCTGGCTGTAGGCAATTTAAAATTGGTTCCAGGGGATCCCGGGCAGCAGTAGACAGGTCAGTGGAGGCCTAGTGGAAGGAGGGACCGCAGACAGGCTTCAAGCCCTAACATAATAAATTGGGCTGGCTGTAGGCAATTTAAAATTGGTTCCAGGGGAACCCGGGCAGCAGTAGACAGGTCAGTGGAGGCCTAGTGGAAGGAGGGACCGCAGACAGGCTTCGAAGCCCTAACATAATAAATTGGGCTGGCTGTAGGCAATTTAAAATTGGTTCCAGGGGAACCCGGGCAGCAGTAGACAGGTCAGTGGAGGCCTAGTGGAAGGAGGGACCGCAGACAGGCTTCGAAGCCCTAACATAATAAATTGGGCTGGCTGTAGGCAATTTAAAATTGGTTCCAGGGGAACCCGGGCAGCAGTAGACAGGTCAGTGGAGGCCTAGTGGAAGGAGGGACCGCAGACAGGCTTCGAAGCCCTAACATAATAAATTGGCCTGGCTGTAGGCAATTTACAATTGGTTCCAGGGGAACACGGGCGGCAGTAGACAGGTCAGTGGAGGCCTAGTGGAAGGAGGGACCGCAGACAGGCTTCGAAGCCCTAACATAATAAATTGGGCTGGCTGTAGGCAATTTAAAATTGGTTCCAGGGGAACCCGGGCAGCAGTAGACAGGTCAGTGGAGGCCTAGTGGAAGGAGGGACCGCAGACAGGCTTCGAAGCCCTAACATAATAAATTGGGCTGGCTGTAGGCAATTTAAAATTGGTTCCAGGGGAACACGGGCAGCAGTGGCCTGGTCAGTGTAGTAGTAGTGGAAAAACGGGCCGCAGACAGGCTTCGAAGGCCTAACATAACAAAAATTGGGATGTAGGCAATTTACAATTGGTTCCAGGGGAACACGGGCAGCAGTAGACAGGTCAGTGGAGGCCTAGTGGAAGGAGGGACCGCAGACAGGCTTCGAAGCCCTAACATAATAAATTGGCCTGGCTGTAGGCAATTTACAATTGGTTCCAGGGGAACACGGGCGGCAGTAGACAGGTCAGTGGAGGCCTAGTGGAAGGAGGGACCGCAGACAGGCTTCGAAGCCCTAACATAATAAATTGGGCTGGCTGTAGGCAATTTAAAATTGGTTCCAGGGGAACCCGGGCAGCAGTAGACAGGTCAGTGGAGGCCTAGTGGAAGGAGGGACCGCAGACAGGCTTCGAAGCCCTAACATAATAAATTGGGCTGGCTGTAGGCAATTTAAAATTGGTTCCAGGGGAACCCGGGCAGCAGTAGATAGGTCAGTGGAGGCCTAGTGGAAGGAGTGACCGCAGACAGGCTTCGAAGGCCTAACATAACAAAAATGTCAATACAATGGTATTGACAGTGCCAGGCATTGAAGGATGTCAGCGCATAGACTAAACATTGGTGGAGCTGTGAGAGAAAATTTTGCAAGTGGTAGAGCACTGTTTGACCTGGGGGGGGGACTGTCTTGTGGCCGGCGGTACAGGCCCAGGGCCCATCATATTACAACGGTGTGTCTGACATTGGGTGCGCACCACCACCGCCAGACACTTTATTGTACTATGAGGGACCTAGTGGCAGTGCCGTCGACCAAAAGCGGGCACACCCACCTCTTCAGACAAACAGTACTCTCACGGGTGCTGGCGCCAAGTGGCGATACCACGGCCCCGTGTGGGGACTTTGGCCATTTAGGGAGGTGTTAACATGTCGGATGCTGGACAATCAGGTGCTGCAAATTACGAGATTGGAAAAGTCGTTCAGAATAGTCCACAGGCAAGACCTTTACATAGGAAACCTAGGTGTCAGCCGGGCAAGGTGGGGCAAAAGATTTCGAAATCCAGTTGTGGTTCATTTTTAATGAAGGTTAGATCATCTACATTTTGGGTAGCCAGACGAGTCCTTTTTTCTGTTAGTATTGAACCTGCAGCACTGAATACTCTTTCTGATAGGACACTAGCTGCCGGGCAAGCAAGCTCCTGCAATGCATATTCTGCCAATTCTGGCCAGGTGTCTAATTTTGATGCCCAGTAATCAAATGGGAATGACGGTTGAGGGAGAACGTCGATAAGGGATGAAAAATAGTTAGTAACCATACTGGACAAATGTTGTCTCCTGTCACTTTGAATTGATGCTGCAGTACCTGTCCTGTCTGCGGTCATAGCAAAATCACTCCACAACCTGGTCAGAAAACCCCTCTGGCCAACGACACTTCTGATTTCTGCCCCTCTAACACCTCTGGTCTGCTGGCCCCTGCAGCTCGTGTTAGAACGATCACGGGCGCTGTGTGCAGGGAATGCCAGAAGCAAACGGTCAACAAGAGTTGATTGTTTGGTTGCTAATATTAGTTCCAAGTTCTCATGTGGCATTATATTTTGCAATTTGCCTTTATAGCGAGGATCAAGGAGGCAGGCCAACCAGTAATCGTCATCGTTCATCATTTTTGTTATGCGTGTGTCCCTTTTGAGGATACGTAAGGCATAATCCGCCATGTGGGCCAAAGTTCCAGTTCTCAAATCTGTGGTTGTGCTTGGTTGAGGGGCAGTTTCAGGCAAATCCACGTCACTTGTGTCCCTCCAAGAACCAGAACCCGGCCTTGCCGCGCCAACAATTTCCACTGGCCCCAGAAAAGCTTCCTCATTAAAAATATAATCATCCTCCTCGTCCTCCTCCTCCTCTTCGCCCGCTACCTCGTCCTGTACACTGCCCTGGCCAGACAATGGCTGACTGTCATCAAGGCTTTCCTCTTCCTCAGCTGCAGACGCCTGATCCTTTATGTGCGTCAAACTTTGCATCAGCAGACGCATTAGGGGGATGCTCATGCTTATTATGGCGTTGTCTGCACTAACCAGCCGTGTGCATTCCTCAAAACACTGAAGGACTTGACACATGTCTTGAATCTTCGACCACTGCACACCTGACAACTCCATGTCTGCCATCCTACTGCCTGCCCGTGTATGTGTATCCTCCCACAAAAACATAACAGCCCGCCTCTGTTCACACAGTCTCTGAAGCATGTGCAGTGTTGAGTTCCACCTTGTTGCAACGTCTATGATTAGGCGATGCTGGGGAAGGTTCAAAGAACGCTGATAGGTCTGCATACGGCTGGAGTGTACGGGCGAACGGCGGATATGTGAGCAAAGTCCACGCACTTTGAGGAGCAGGTCGGATAACCCCGGATAACTTTTCAGGAAGCACTGCACCACCAGGTTTAAGGTGTGAGCCAGGCAAGGAATGTGTTTCAGTTGGGAAATGGAGATGGCAGCCATGAAATTCCTTCCGTTATCACTCACTACCTTGCCTGCCTCAAGATCTACAGTGCTCAGCCACGACTGGGTTTCATTCTGCAAGAACTCGGACAGAACTTCAGCGATGTGTCTGTTGTCGCCCAAACACTTCATAGCCAATACAGCCTGCTGACGTTTGCCAGTAGCTGCCCCATAATGGGAGACCTGGTGTGCAACAGTGGCAGCTGCGGATGGAGTGGTTGTGCGACTGCGGTCTGTGGACGAGGTCTCGCTTCTGCAGGAGGACGAGGAGGAGGAGGAGGGGGTGCGAATGGCTACAGCCAACTGTTTCCTAGACCGTGGGCTAGGCAGAACTGTCCCAAACTTGCTGTCCCCTGTGGACCCTGCATCCACCACATTTACCCAGTGTGCCGTGATGGACACGTAACGTCCCTGGCCATGCCTACTGGTCCATGCATCTGTTGTCAGGTGCACCTTTGTGCTCACAGATTGCCTGAGTGCATGGACGATGCGCTCTTTAACATGCTGGTGGAGGGCTGGGATGGCTTTTCTGGAAAAAAAGTGTCGACTGGGTAGCTCGTAGCGTGGTACAGCGTAGTCCATCAGGGCTTTGAAAGCTTTGCTTTCAACTAACCGGTAGGGCATCATCTCTAACGAGATTAGTCTAGCTATGTGGGCGTTCAAACCCTGTGTACGTGGATGCGAGGCTAAGTACTTCCTTTTTCTAACCATAGTCTCATGTAGGGTGAGCTGGACTGGAGAGCTGGAGATCGTGGAACTAGCGGGGGTGCCGGTGGACATGGCAGACTGAGAGACGGTGGGAGATGGTATTGTTGCCACCGGTGCCCTAGATGCAGTGTTTCCTACTACGAAACTGGTGATTCCCTGACCCTGACTTCTTTGGCCTGGCAAAGAAACCTGCACAGATACTGCAGGTGGTGCAGAAAATGGTGGCCCTACACTGCCGGAAGGGATGTTGCGTTGATGACTAGCTTCATTGGCCGAGGGTGCTACAACCTTAAGGGACGTTTGGTAGTTAGTCCAAGCTTGCAAATGCATGGTGGTTAAATGTCTATGCATGCAACTTGTATTGAGACTTTTCAGATTCTGCCCTCTGCTTAAGGTAGTTGAACATTTTTGACAGATGACTTTGCGCTGATCAATTGGATGTTGTTTAAAAAAATGCCAGACTGCACTCTTTCTAGCATCGGATACCTTTTCAGGCATTGCAGACTGAGCTTTAACCGGATGGCCACGCTGTCCTCCAACAGGTTTTGACTTTGCCACGCGTTTTGGGCAAGATACGGGCCCGGCAGATGGAACCTGTTGTGATGTTGATGCCTGCTGCGGCCCTTCCTCCTCCGCTTCAGAACTGCTGCCGCCTGCACCCTGTTCCCCCAATGGCTGCCAATCGGGGTCAAGAACTGGGTCATCTATTACCTCTTCTTGTAGCTCGTGTGCAACTTTGTCTGTGTCACCTTGTCGGTCGGTGGTATAGCGTTCGTGATGGGGCAACATAGTCTCATCAGGGTCTGATTCTTGATCAGCACCCTGCGAGGGCAATGTTGTGGTCTGAGTCAAAGGACCAGCATAGTAGTCTGGCTGTGGCTGTGCATCAGTGCACTCCATGTCAGATTCAACTTGTAATGGGCATGGACTGTTAACTGCTTCACTTTCTAAGCCAGGGACGGTATGTGTAAAGAGCTCCATGGAGTAACCCGTTGTGTCGCCTGCTGCATTCTTCTCTGTTGTTGTTTTTGCTGAAGAGGACAAGGAAGCGACTTGTCCCTGACTGTGAACATCCACTAACGACGCGCTGCTTTTACTTTTACCAGTTTCACGAGAGGAGGCAAAAGAGCTAGAGGCTGAGTCAGCAAGATAAGCCAAAACTTGCTCTTGCTGCTCCGGCTTTAAAAGCGGTTTTCCTACTCCCAGAAAAGGGAGCGTTCGAGGCCTTGTGTAGCCAGACGACGAACCTGGCTCCACAGCTCCAGACTTAGGTGCAATATTTTTTTTCCCACGACCACCTGATGCTCCACCACTACCACTACCCTCATTACCAGCTGACAATGAACGCCCCCGGCCACGACCTCTTCCACCAGACTTCCTCATTGTTTTAAAAACGTTACCAAACTAACGGTATTTGTTGCAGTCACACAACTTACACGGTGAGCTATAACTTCAGTATGATTTAGCTACCCCTTTACAGGTGGGTGAGACCACAACGAAAATCAGGCACAATGTTACACACTCTGTTGTTGGTGGCAACAAATGAGAGAGATGCCACACACGCAGGACTGTCACTGAAGCGCAAATGTAAATATTAATCTCCCACTGATTTGTGTTTTTTTTTTAAAAAGGAGACTTTAGAAAAAAAAAAAAAAATGATTTTTTAAGGAAGAATTTATAAACCAAATAAAATGAAATGATTTTTTCAGGGAGAATTTAGAAAACAAATAAAACATAAAATAGCCTTTCTAGGGCCTAGTGAGTGAGAGAGGACGCACACAGGAGTCAGGAGTGGCACACAAGCCCAGAGGCCAATATTTATCTCCCACTGATTGATTTAGTGATTTTTTCAGGTAGATTTTGGAACCCAAATCAAGCAAAAAAATTAATAGGCTTTCTATGGCCCACAATTGGAGAGAGAGAGATGGCACACCCAGGAGTCAAGACTGGCACACAAGCAGAAAGGGCAATATTAATCTCCCACTGATTTGATTTTTTTTTTTTTTTTCAGGGAGACTTTAGAAAAAAAAATACAAAAAAATGAATTTTTCAGGAAGAATTTAGAAACAAAATAAAATAAAATGATTGTTTCAGGGAGAATTTAGAAAACAAATTAAAAAAAATAGGCTTTGTAGGGCCCACTGAGTGAGAGAGGACGCACACAGGAGTCAGGAGTGGCACACAAGCCCAGAGGCCAATATTTTTCTCCCACTGATTGATTTAGTGATTTTTTCAGGTAGATTTTGGAACCCAAATCAAGCAAAAAAATTAATAGGCTTTCTATGGCCCACAATTGGAGAGAGAGAGATGGCACACCCAGGAGTCAAGACTGGCACACAAGCAGAAAGGGCAATATTAATCTCCCACTGATTTGTTTTTTTTTGTTTTTTTCAGGGAGACTTTAGAAAAAAAAAATACAAAAAAATGATTTTTTTTCAGGAATAATTTAGAAACCAAATAAAATGAAATGATTTTTTCAGGGAGAATTTAGAAAACAAATAAAAAAAAAATAGGCTTTCTAGGGCCCACTGAGTGAGAGAGGACGCACACAGGAGTCAGGAGTGGCACACAAGCCCAGAGGCCAATATTTATCTCCCACTGATTGATTTAGTGATTTTTTCAGGTAGATTTTGGAACCCAAATCAAGCAAAAAAATTAATAGGCTTTCTATGGCCCACAATTGGAGAGAGAGAGATGGCACACCCAGGAGTCAAGACTGGCACACAAGCAGAAAGGGCAATATTAATCTCCCACTGATTTGATTTTTTTTTTTTTTTTCAGGGAGACTTTAGAAAAAAAAATACAAAAAAATGATTTTTTTCAGGAATAATTTAGAAACCAAATAAAATAAAATGATTTTTTCAGGGAGAATTTAGAAAACAAATAAAACAAAAAATAGGCTTTCTAGGGCCCACTGAGTGAGAGAGGACGCACACAGGAGTCAGGAGTGGCACACAAGCCCAGAGGCCAATATTTATCTCCCACTGATTGATTAAGTGATTTTTTCAGGTAGATTTTGGAACCCAAATCAAGCAAAAAAATTAATAGGCTTTCTATGGCCCACAATTGGAGAGAGAGAGATGGCACTCCCAGGAGTCAAGACTGGCATACAAGCAGAAAGGGCAATATTAATCTCCCACTGATTTGTTTTTGTTTTTTTTTTCAGGGAGACTTTAGAAAACAAAATACAAAAAAAAATGATTTTTTTCAGGAATAATTTAGAAACCAAATAAAATAAAATGATTTTTTCAGGGAGAATTTAGAAAACAAATAAAACAAAAAATAGGCTTTCTAGGGCCCACTGAGTGAGAGAGGACGCACACAGGAGTCAGGAGTGGCACACAAGCCCAGAGGCCAATATTTATCTCCCACTGATTGATTTAGTGATTTTTTCAGGTAGATTTTGGAACCCAAATCAAGCAAAAAAATTAATAGGCTTTCTATGGCCCACAATTGGAGAGAGAGAGATGGCACACCCAGGAGTCAAGACTGGCACACAAGCAGAAAGGGCAATATTAATCTCCCACTGATTTGTTTGTTTTTTTTTTTTTTCAGGGAGACTTTAGAAAAAAAAAATACAAAAAAAATGATTTTTTTTCAGGAATAATTTAGAAACCAAATAAAATAAAATGATTTTTTCAGGGAGAATTTAGAAAACAAATAAAACAAAAAATAGGCTTTCTAGGGCCCACTGAGTGAGAGAGGACGCACACAGGAGTCAGGAGTGGCACACAAGCCCAGAGGCCAATATTAATCTCCCACTGATTGATTTATTGATTTTTTCAGGTAGATTTTGGAACCCAAATCAAGCAAAAAAATAAATAGGCTTTCTATGGCCCACTGAGAGATGGCACACACAGGAGTAAGGAGTGGCACACAAGCCCTGAGGCCAATATTTTTCTCCCACTGATTGATGTAGTGATTTTTTCAGGTAGATTTTAGAACCCAAATCAAGCAAAAAAATAAATAGGCTTTCTATGGCCCACTGAGTGAGAGATGACACAGACAGGGATGGCACTCTAGCAGCCAATCTTAATCTCCCACAAAAGAAAAAAAAAAAGGAACTGTCCTTCAATTACTATCTCCCTGCAGTAATCTCAGCCAGGTATGGCAGGCAGCAATAAGGAGTGGACTGATGCACAAATTAAATAAAAAGTGTGGACAAACAAACAAGATAGCTGTGCAGAAAGGAAGGAACAAGAGGATTTGTGCTTTGAAAAAAGCAGTTGGTTTGCACAGCGGCGTACACACAGCAATGCAGCTATCAGGGAGCCTTCTAGGGCAGCCCAATGAGCTACAGCGCTGAGGGAAAAAAAAAAATTTAGCTTCCACTGTCCCTGCACACCGAAGGTGGTGTTGGACAGTGCAAATCGCTACAGCACAAGCGGTTTGGTGGTTAATGGACCCTGCCTAACGCTATCCCTGCTTCTGACGAAGCGGCAGCAACCTCTCCCTAGGCTCAGATCAGCAGCAGTAACATGGCGGTCGGCGGGAACGCCCCTTTATAGCCCCTGTGACGCCGCGGACAGCAAGCCAATCACTGCAATGCCCTTCTCTAAGATGGTGGGGACCAGGACCTATGTCATCACGCTGCCCACACTCTGCGTTTACCTTCATTGGCTGAGAAATGGCGCTTTTCGCGTCATTGAAACGCGACTTTGGCGCGAAAGTCGCGTACCGCATGGCCGACCCCACACAGGGGTCGGATCGGGTTTCATGAAACCCGACTTTGTCAAAAGTCGGCGACTTTTGAAAATGTTCGACCCGTTTCGCTCAACCCTAGTCGCCAATATTTACTCATTCATCCTGGAAAAGATTTTTAAAATACAGTATAATAAATAAGCACACTATAGAATTCTACGAGGAGTGTAATCATATGCACGCCGGACGCATGAGCAAAAGGAAATCCGGTGCAAATGAAGAAAAAAGACAGGAAAGTAAAAACCAAATGTAATTGCTCAATGCATGTGTCCATTCGCTCCATTGCAGTGATGTGACTGCCCTAAATAGTCCACGCCTATCATATGTGACCTGTGGAATAGAGGATCCATCACAAAACATCCCTTTCTCCGCTGTAGTTAAACTCCATGCTTTTATCTCCTCTCTCCTACAGGGGTATTCTTAAGTTTGACTGCTTGAAACTGCACCAATCCTAAAGACACCATGTGAATGGAGCAATTGTCAATCATGTGCACTGCCGCTCCATTTATTCTTACGGGACAGCTGTGCTCGGAAATCTCCGGTAGTCCCTTTAAGAATGAAAGGAGCAGCACTGTGCATGATGGACCACTGATTCATTCACAGAGCCCAAGTTTTTTGAATGGGTGCATCCCCAGCAGTTAAACACCCAGTGATCATGAAGTTATACCTTATCCCATGGATAGGGAATAACTTTCAGACTTGAGAATACTCCGGATTAGATTGTACCAACTATTAAGTAATTATCTATCAACAGAATAGGAAAGGCTTACGATTGGTTGTCCCACTGCTAGAACCTTTACTGATCCTAATAAAAGGGCTCAGAAATGCTTAGGTTGTGCTTGTGTGGCACCAGTCTATATATTGTCTATGGAACTGTGCTACGTAGACTTGGCTATCTTCAGCAGTCACACTTCAGAGCCCTGTTTTCATGATTGGTGTTTGTCTCACCGGTGGGATCCCAAGCCTCCAGCAACTTATCACATACCCTGTTAATATGTGACCAATTGCTAATTTGGGAAATCTTTAGGTTTGCTAGAGGCCCGCAGCCTACCCTTTGGCTCATGGAACCTATCTGATTCCTATGAAAACCACATTCAGGAGAGAATCCAGTATATTTCAGTGGTCCGACTCCTCACCACTAAAGCCTATGGGAGGTGTAAGAGCAGCCATGATGAAGGCTTCCTTAATGGGTTGTCCAATATCTATAATGACCTTTGTAATTATCTATCTTTAAGCGCTAAAGGCTTATATAATTTGCTTTATTATAAAACTCCCTACTATTCTCCCTGATGTGCTTTTTATCTTAACCTTTTGTGATGTTTCTTTTGAAGCGAGTCTCAAAAGGGATGTCAAAGGAGGATGGGCCTGCAAGCCGCTTCTCTGTAGCTGCTATCATCCCCCTGACACAGAATATCATCAGGGGTGGTGGTGCGGTCACTTACCATAACTTCTGTCCCCTCATGATGTCCTGTTTTTCAGGGTTGCTAATGGAGAACCACAGCTTCTGTCCCCATTGCCTGCTGCTTCAGTGGACTCTGCCACAGTCCCTGCTTCTGACACTGCCTCCTCTTTCTCTGAAACAAACCAACAGTGAAAGAAGCAAGGTGAGTGACAGCAGCACCGCTCCACAGCTTTTATAACCACCATCAACAAAATAGTCATTAGGCAGCGGTGGTAGTAGCAGGATGAGTGACCATAGTGCAGCCCCATGGTAATGATCTGGTTTGAGGGCTGTGATAGCAGGTGTGGATCACTGCCAGAGTCACTCACCCTGCTTCTATCACTGCACCTGTTTGATGAAACATTTCAGAAAAAGGGGCAGATGATGTTACCAATGAAGATGAGGGCGACGGAGACAGAAATCACTTCTTCATCACCCTAGATGAAACATGCCCTGTTTCAGAGGAGGTGATAGAAGCTGCAGAAAAGCAGGACCATCCATCCACCTGTTACATCCCATTTGAGACTGCCCTCAAATGAAACATTACAGGAAGTAAAGAAGATAAAGCACCTATAGGAATTAGTAGGATAAGGCGAATGGTAGGGAATTTTATAATTACATTAATTCCAAAACTGGTTAAGAATTACATTAATTAATTAATACACCTTGGAGTAAAAATAAGTTCCACAATTGGATATGTTAAAAAAAATGCTCCTGCACTGAGATAATCTTATCAATGTTCCCCTGCTATGTACTATGTAATAGCTTTGTCTCTCCCTGCACAGCCCCTCCACTTCATGGTCTGGGAAGAAGGAAACAAATATACAGACAGAACAGCACAGGATAGCAAATTATTCTTTCTGTGAGGTAAAACAAGTTTTTTTACAGTCAGGAAAATGTTTTACCTCACAGAAAGCAGCATCCTCGATCATTGAGCACTCATTTGCTTCCTCTCGTGGCCAGGAGATGTGGTATGATCAGACCATGTTTCTGCAAGGTCAGACACAGCTATTACACAGTACATAGCAGGGGCACATTTATAAGAGAATCTCAGCAAAAGAACAGGTTTGTTTTTTTTAACAAATCCAGTTGGGGAACTTTTTTTTATTCTGATATCTTTTGATTTAAAGTTTACTTTGTGAGACAACCAATATATATACTTATAAAAGACATTAGAGGTATTGAACCACCCCTTCAAGACTGAAAAAGAGATTATTTTTGTTTTGCACAAGCCATTGAACATTATATTAATTCCATATAAAATAACATATTATCATGGTTTTGCCAAAGTATATAGTGCAAAAAAATTGTGTGCTAAGTGCTAACATATTATGCAACTCGACTACAAGAAGATATTTTCCCAACAGGAGCTTACAATGTTCTGTAAATATGAGCATAGAACATGTACAGGTACACAAATAATGTATATTTAAGTTAAAATGTGTCTTTTCATCTGGAATAGACTGCTGTAAACTAGAAGTAAAATCTTTTAAAGCTTCCATTTAACTATCTCTGTATGTCAACTTTCCAATATATTTCTTGATCGGTTGCTGTTTGACAGTCAAGACATCAAGGTAAAGTATTAATAGATGTCTTTTCTAAACACACTTATCCAGGCCACTTAGGAATAGTGCTACACAAGCAGATTTCAGGCTGAAGTATATTCATTACATCAAAGATCCACAAATTGAGGTGCTGACAAGATAATGTATTTAAGACTAAAAAAGTATTTTCCAGAAAGCACATGGGAATATGTTTTTATATTTTCATTAAAATAAACATTTTGACTCCAATATAATTTATTACATCTTTTTACCATCAGGCATGTGAAATAAATTGCATATTGAAGGACAAGCAGAAGGTTTAGCATTATATGAATAGCTGCTAGCTCTTAAATTATAAGAGAACATGCAAATAATTCTCATTGAAAAGGAAGGACGCCGCTTCTAAAGGTACCGTCACACTAGACGATATCGCTAGCGATCCGTGACGTTGCAGCGTCCTCGCTAGCGATATCGTCCAGTGTGACAGGCAGCAGCGATCAGGCCCCTGCTGTGCTGTCGCTGGTCGGGGAAGAAAGTCCAGAACTTTATTTGGTCACTGGACTCCCCGCAGACATCGCTGAATCGGCATGTGTGACACCGATTCAGCGATGTCTTCGCTGGTAACCAGGGTAAACATCGGGTAACTAAGCGCAGGGCCGCGCTTAGTAACCCGATGTTTACCCTGGTTACCATCCTAAAAGTAAAAAAACAACACTACATACTTACCTACAGCCGTCTGTCCTCCAGCGCTGTGCTCTGCACTCCTCCTGTACTGGCTGTGAGCGTCGGTCAGCCGGAAAGCAGAGCGGTGACGTCACCGCTCTGCTTTCCGGCCGCTGTGCTCACACAGACAGTACAGGAGGAGAGCAGAGCACAGCGCTGGAGGACAGACGGCCGTAGGTAAGTATGTACTGTTTGGTTTTTTTACTTTTAGGATGGTAACCAGGGTAAACATCGGGTTACTAAGCGCGGCCCTGCGCTTAGTTACCCGATGTTTACCCTGGTTACCGGCATTGTTGGTCGCTGGAGAGCGGTCTGTGTGACAGCTCTCCAGCGACCAAACAGCGACGCTGCAGCGATCCGGATCGTTGTCGGTATCGCTGCAGCGTCGCTAAGTGTGACGGTACCTTAAGGTGCCATCCTCAATAAATACTTTATATAGCTCTTGGAGCTATTTTATAACATAATTCAGGTGCCTCCAAACCAGAGAAGAAGAATGCAGCTAGACATGTAAGGTACAGGGATGAGCAGATGATGCAAATTTGAATTTGCCTGTTCACACATTTTTTTTCATGGAAAATTCAATTCATGGGGAAGTTGTTCTCTCTGAATGTAGTAACCCTCACTATGCTGTGGGGTCTTTCCAGACACCAGAGTATAATAAACATAAGATGTAACAAATAAGGAAATACTTATATTCAACTCACCTTCACCCTCCAAGGCCCTCGAAACATCTTTACATCACCACCTCTGAAATCACCAGGCCTCTTACGCTAATGTTGATGAGATCCAAAATACTGAAACAGTCTGTTAGGTGTCGAGTTCCCGCCTCTGCACAGGGGGGGATCTCAAACCATCTCTGCTGCGGTCTCCCATTCTTCTCCAGCCACAGTGGAGCCTGCTCAGTGGAGACGTCGGTCCCAGCGTTTTGCTCAGTCCCACTCTGTACAAAGAGTTACTGCTGCTTTTCCGGCTTCTGCCATTGAAGTCAGTGCTGGGCAGCAGCGAGCAGACGCTTCTGGGACTAAGTCCTGCTTTTCTCGTTCTGAGGATGCCCTGAGTAAGATCTCTCAGTGGAGATCGAGGGTCACATGGTCAGATACTGCAGCTAAGTCCATTGGTCCTTTCAGGAAGGTCCTTTAAGTGCTAGGACTAAGTCCTGCTTTGCACACACTGAGCATGCCCAGGGCAAGATCTCTCAGTGGAGATTTAGGGTCACATGCTCAGGTATGGCAGTCTCTCATTGGTCCTTCTAGGAAGGTCTTTTACTTGCTGCAGCTATATAAGGCTCGCATGGCCGCACGGCCATGCGCTAGTGTACATTTGTATACGTGTGTTTGTTGTGAGTGCAAGTCGTTCATTAAATACCCCTACCCTATTGTATGACTGTTCGCGTAAGGAGTATGGCTGCTACCTAGCGCCCGACTAACCACTCAACGTGTTACACACGAAACAGCGCCTACTGCTGTGACCGCCAGTACGGTGCCACGTGCCATTAGAGCGCTTCTTTAACCCTAGTCAGGGTGGTTAGTGGCGTCCGCCAGTATGGCACAGCTCGCACTCTCGTGCTATTCAATTATTAGTTTTGTTACGTGCGGTACTGCGGCCCTGTGACTCAACAGGGTTTGCTTCCTTCACACAGGGAGAAGTTAACCCGTGTGTGTATTTACATTGTACCGCCATATAGTCCGTCATTACTTGGCAGCAGGTTCCATCTCTGCACGGTGGACCCCGGGCTGCGAACGCACCTTTCTCTATCTGTCTTATTATTTGGTGCGTTCCGCTAGCCCTAACACAGTCTGTTAATATCTACCATTAATGTACTCCTATGAAGAAAACACTTGTGAAAGCGTAAAAGCCATCCCAACAGTGCCAAGGTGTATCCAATCGAGACGGTCCTAACCTCTCTATTATTAAAACCTCACCATGTGTCCCATGTTCTTATTGAGGTCAATTTTGACACATGGTAAGGCTTTAATACTAGAGGTTAGGACCGTCCCGATTGGGTACACCCAGGCACTGATGGGATGACTTTTATTAGTTTTTCTTCAAAAATATTGTTTACTAAGTCCCCTATGTTATGTCTATGCACTATTGTTTGGTACTTAATTACAGCAGGGTATATGTTCATTTTGTTTCTATCGTAGGTTTTTTTATGTTTAAGGAGAGACTTTTCAGTCACTGGCAAAGGCACCGGGAAACTATCTGTCCGATTAGTCTCCAGGGCGTTCATTTATTTTTCCCAGGAAACATTTTTTCAAATCGACTTTACCTTCCTACGACTTCTAACTTGCTAATCCTGTGAGCTTAAAAGGTTATAATAAGTAAACTTTATAGGCAAGTATTACATCATTCAGACAGTACTTCTCATTTCTTTCTTATGTTCAGTATGTAACTTAGGTATTTGGTATGCACAAGTAGTTTTATGTTTAATTTATTTAACTTTGGGTCTTCAATCATTAGTTCTCTGCTTTTTCTATCTTGTTAGCCTACCTCAGCAGTTCTCCTCTTGCATACAGCACACTAATTATAGCTGCAAATAAAAGAAGTGACATCACAAACGAGCGAGATTGTGCAGCCAGAACTATAGAAGTCATGATTAGGTAGGAGCTCGAAACAGTGCTTTAATAAGGAGAGGTGAAAACAACATTGGAGCTCAATAAAGAGCACGGTATAAAGGACAAGCACGTCATGCCAATAGTCAACATGATGATACAGGGTTTTTTAAGTTTGGTTATTTTAATTTAATGTTATAGATGTGAGGAATAAATACAGTATAATACATGCACGTCACAGCGGAGATCATATGGGAAAATTATTGTGGAATCCAAGTAAATCCTATGATATAAAACTTAAAATCAAGAAAATTTATAACATATGGGGACACTTGTTTGTTCTTCTTACTGAAAAGGAATCTGTCAGCAGGATCCAACCAATCCAATTTATGTGGTCTGAATGATAATGTTATCCCCATTTTACTTTTACAATCTGGTGATTTGAGTGAGAAATCGTTGTTTTAATTCCTATGCAAATGAAGCTTAAGTGCTCTGGGAGTGTCAAAGCACTTATAAAACCTTTGCCTCCACGGTTCTATTCTCCACAGAACCCTACATTTCTGTGCTTAACAGCTCACAGGGGTCATGCTGGTGAGCTGTCCATCATACAGAGGAAGGTAGGGCTGGGCGGGGAATAGAGCTGGGGAGACAGAGGGTTGGAAAGTGCTTTGACACTC
Organism: Ranitomeya imitator; assembly: GCF_032444005.1. Lineage (NCBI taxonomy): Eukaryota > Metazoa > Chordata > Amphibia > Anura > Dendrobatidae > Ranitomeya > Ranitomeya imitator. The sequence continues at coordinate 767,245,257 of NC_091283.1, forward strand.
CCAGCCTTATTGTATATTAATTAAAACCAGTGTTTTCTTTCATTCAGATGTGGATTGCATTATCTTTCATAGAGCAACATGACCATATGAGAAGTTGTGGGGATTAAATCATGCTGACAAATTCCCTTTAAATAAATGTTTTTGTCTATGCAAATTGCCTCTTCTGAGAAAAAGAGGACTTAACTCTATAGAGCCACCTGTTGGAAGTAGCGATCCTACAAGTCACAATCAACTCTTTAACGAGTCGTGCAATATGACTTAGGATAAAAGCCAAATTAGTATCTCAATTTGCAGACAATGTTTTTGTCTAGTGTTTTTGTCTAGTGTTTCACAATAATTATGCTCTTAGTGTGAAAAACAAGATAATCAACAAAAAATGCAAGAAGTGATCAAAATGTCATATCTATCACTAAAATGATTTCAATGAAAATGTTTCAATTGCAAAAAAAAAGCTCTCGCATAGCTTTATCAACAAATAAATGATATCATTATGCGTCTTGGAAAAATGGAACACAATAAAAAATATTTTATTTTTATTTTGTTTACAAATTTCAGATTTTTTTTTTTACTGCTAAAATAATAAAACCATAATCGTACTGAAGAGCAGAATCATATTGCCAGGTCATTTTTACCACACAATGTATGCTGTAAAAGAAGTTCCCAAAAAACAATGTCATAATTGCGTTTGTTTTGGCTTTTTTTTTCTTCTTCACAATTTCACTACACTTATAAATTTTTCCAGGACACCATGTGGACAAAAAAAGGTATGATTCTAAAGTACAATTCATCCTGCAAAAAAGGATCTAGTTTATTATTTTTATATTTTGATAATTCAGACTTTTCTGAACTTGGCAATACCACATAAGTGTATTTTTTTATATCTTTTTTTTTATGGGGAAAAGGGTGATGATTCAAACTTTATTTTTTTAATATATTTTTTAAAATTATTATTTTTTATATACTTTTCACCTGTTAGTCCCCTTTGGGGACTTAAAGCTGCGATCATCTGATCGCTTGTAGAGTATACAACTGTGCCACAGCATCTCTGAATATACCGGGGGAATAAGTATTTGATCCCTTGCTTATTTTGTAAGTTTGACAAAGACATGAACAGTCTATAATTTTAAGGGTAGGTTAATTTTAACATTGAGAGATGGAATATCAAAAATAAAATCCAGAAAATCACATTGCATGGACTATATAAATTTATTTGCATTTTGCAGTGAGAAATAAGTATTTGATCCTCTACCAACCGTTAAGAGTTCTGGCTCCTACAGACCAGTTATAGATGCTCCTAATCAAATCGTTACCTGCATTAAAGACAGCTGTCTTACATAGTTACCTTTATAAAAGACTCCAGTCCACAGACTCAATCAGTCAGACTCTAACCTCTACAACACGGGCAAAACCAAAGAGCTTTATAAGGATGTCGGGGACCTGCACAAAGAAGGAATGGGCTACAAAACCATAAGTAATATGCTGGGTGAGAAGGAAACATCTGTTGGTGCAATAGTAAGAAAATGGAAGAAACACAAAATGACTGTCAATCAACATCAATCTGGGGCACCATGCAAAATCTCACCTTGTGGGGTATCCTTGATCATGAGGAAGGTGAGAGATCAGCCTTAAACTACACGGGGGAACTTGTTAATGATCTCAAGCTGGGTCCACAGTCACCACGAAAACAATTGGTAATGCATTACGCTGTAAAGGATTAAAATCCTGCAGTGCCCGCAAGGTCTTCCTACTCAAGAAGGCACGTGTGCAGGCCGTCTGAAGTTTGCCAATGGATGATTCTGTGAGTGATTGGGAGAAGGTGATGTGGTCAGATGAGACAAAAATTGTCTTTGGTATTAACTCAACTCACCGAGTTTGGAAGAAGAGAAATGCTGCCTATGATGCAAAGAGCACCATCCCCACTGTCAAGCATGGAGGTGGAAACATTATGTTAAGGAGGTGTGTCTCTGCTAAGGGCAAAGGAATCATTCACTGCATTAATAGGAGAATGGATGGAGCCGTGTACCATAAAATCCTGAGTGACAACTTCCTTCCCTCTGCCAGGACATTAAAAATGGGTCATGGCTGGGTCTTTCAGCAAGACAATGACACAAAACATACAGCCAAGGCAACAAAGGAGAGGCTCAAAAAGAAGCACATTAAGGTCATGGAGGGGCCTAGCCAGTCTCCAGACCTTAATCCCATAGAAAACTTATGGAGGGAGTTGAAGCTCCGAGTTGCTAAAACGACAGCCTCAATCTTAATGATTTAGAGATGATCTGCAAAGAGAAGTGGACTGAAATTCCTCCTGACATGGGCGCAAACCTCATCATCAACTGCAAAAACCGTCTGACTGCTGTGCTTGCCAAGGGTTTTGCCAACAAGTATTAATTCTTGTTTGCCAGAGGTATCAAATACTTATTTCTCACTGCAAAATGCAAATAAATTTATATAATTCATACAATGTGATTTTCTCAGTTTTGTTTTTGATATTCTATCTCTCAATGTTAAAATTAACCTACCCTTAAAGTTATAGACTGTTTATGTCTTTGTCAGTGGACAAACTTAAAAAAATCAGCAAGGAGTCAAATACTTATTTCGCCCACTATAGCAAGAATGACGGTGTCCTTTGAAGCCCGGTCACAGGCAGAGTTTCACTTGAGCTCCATAATGACAAGCAAGGGGGACTTCAGCAGATCCCCATCTGTCATAGCAACACATCTACAATCACATCATGGGCAAGCTGATGGGGCATGGAATAAGGTGCCTTCATGCCGCCGCATGTTAAATGCCTCTGTCAGAACTTAACAGCAGCATATAACAGGCTCATAATTGCAGCCTCCACTCTACCCACTCTACCCACGATTGTCAGAGGCAGGTCCGGGCTGTAACACACAGCCATGATCTGCCAGGCTTGCTCCATACACCCACTTCCGACTTGCACCGTACATGTATGTGGGATGTTGTGAAGGGGTTAATAATCTCTTTATCCTGATGATGCAGATCCTGTTAAAATTGATAAGTACCCAAATGACCCACTGTTGGACTGACCCTTCTGCCATTTGCCAGATGGCCTGTCCGGAACTAAATATGGCAGTATAGCAGTTTTGTGCACATTTATTTGACTGATATACTTAGACTCTGATTGGGTATATCCATGGGCAAGTATTTTTTTTTATTCATATACATGATATTTGTCATTAAATCGCTTATCATTAATAGTCCTGTTACAAATATGTATACATTATTTATTCTGGTATATAATATTTATGCCATTTTGTATTTTATAAACATAAGGATGAATGACCTCGGGGAGATCAAAACATCCAACACCACGGAGACACCATCACGTGTTTCTCAACGATGTGATCCAGAACACTGCTCCCATCCCTTATGGGAAATATGCAAATGCATGTAGAAAAGCCGCGGAGACACCATCACGTGTTTCTCAACGCAAGCAATAAATAGCCAGGTCTTTCACCGGGAAGGAACAACCACGGGAAGGGCAGCATCCAAAAAGGAAAACCACCTCTGCCAAAACATGGTATCCATCCACAGACAGCTGTTTCAGGGTATTTGCCCCTCATCAGTGTGGAGTAAGAAACTGGCTATTAGGAGCAGTGCCTAGTAAAAGGACTATAAACATAAGGATGAATGACCTCGGGGAGATCAAACATCCAACACAACAGAGACACCATCATGTGTTTCTCAACGCTGTGATCCAGAACACTGCTCCCATCCCTTATGGGAAATATGCAAATGCATGTAGAAAAGCCGCGGAGACACCATCACGTGTTTCTCAACGCAAGCAATAAATAGCCAGGTCTTTCACCGGGAAGGAACAACCACGGGAAGGGCAGCATCCAAAAAGGAAAACCACCTCTGCCAAAACATGGTATCCATCCACAGACAGCTGTTTCAGGGTATTTGCCCCTCATCAGTGTGGAGTAGGAAACTGGCTATTAGGAGCAGTGCCTAGTAAAAGGACTATAAACATAAGGATGAATGACCTCGGGGAGATCAAACATCCAACACCACGGAGACACCATCACGTGTTTCTCAACTCTGTGATCCAGAACACTGCTCCCATCCCTTATGGGAAATATGCAAATGCATGTAGAAAAGCCGCGGAGACACCATCACGTGTTTCTCAACGCAAGCAATAAATAGCCAGGTCTTTCACCGGGAAGGAACAACCACGGTAAGGGCAGCATCCAAAAAGGAAAACCACCTCTGCCAAAACATGGTATCCATCCACAGACAGCTGTTTCAGGGTATTTGCCCCTCATCAGTGTGGAGTAGGAAACTGGCTATTAGGAGCAGTGCCTAGTAAAAGGACTATAAACATAAGGATGAATGACCTCGGGGAGATCAAAACATCCAACACCACGGAGACACCATCACGTGTTTCTCAACGCAGTGATCCAGAACACTGCTCCCATCCCTTATGGGAAATATGCAAATGCATGTAGAAAAGCCGTGGAGACACCATCACGTGTTTCTCAACGCAAGCAATAAATAGCCAGGTCTTTCACCGGGAAGGAACAACCACGGGAAGGGCAGCATCCAAAAAGTGTTTCTTACAATGTTCTGCTGGAATTTTAGACCATTCTTCTTTGGCAGACTGCTCCAGGTCCCTGATATTTGAAGGGTACCTTCTCCAAACTGCTATTTTTAGATCTCTCCGCAGGTGTTCTGTGGGATTCAGGTATGGACTCATTGCTGGCCACCATAGAAATCTCCAGTGCTTTCTCTCAAACCATTTTCTAGTGCTTTTTGAAGTGTGTTTTGGGCCATTGTCCTGGTGGAAGACCCAGCTTTCTCACACTGGTCCCTACATTATGCTGCAAAATTTGTTGGTAGTCTTCAGACTTCATAATGCCATGCACACGGTCAAGCAGTCCAGTGCCAGAGGCAGAAAAAGCAACCCCAAAACATCAGGGAACCTCCACCATGTTTGACTGTAGGGACTGTGTTCTTTTCTTTGAATGCCTCTTTTTTTCTCCTGTAAATTCTATGTTGGTGCCTTTGCCCAAAAAGCTCTACTTTTGTCTCATCTGACCAGAGAACATTCTTCCAAAACATTTTAGGCTTTTTTTTAGGCAAACTCCAGCCTGGCTTTTTTGTGTCTCGGGTAAGAAGTGGGGTCTTCCTGGGTCTCCTACCATACAGTCCCTTTTTGTTCAGACGCCGACGGATAGTACGAGTTGACACTTTTGTACCCTCGGACTGCAGTGCAGCTTGAACTTGTTTGGATCTTAGTCGAGGTTCTTTATCCAACATCCACACAATTTTGCGTTGAAATCTCTTGTCAATTTTTCTTTTCCGTCTACATCTAGGGAGGTTAGCCACAGTGCCATGGGCTTTAAACTTCTTGATGACACTGCACACGGTAGACACAGGAACATTCAGGTCTTTAGAGATGGACTTGTAGCCTTGAGATTGCTCATGCTTCCTCACAATTTGGTTTCTCAAGTCCTCAGACAGTTCTTTGGTCTTCTTTCTTTTCTCCATGCTCAATGTGGTACACACAAGGACACAGGACAGAGGTTGAGTCAACTGTAATCCATGTCAACTTGCTGCAAGTGTGATTTAGTTATTGCCAACACCTGTTAGGTGCCACAGGTAAGTTACAGGTGCTGTTAATTACACAAATTAGAGAAGCATCACATGATCTTTTGAACAGTGCCAATACTTTTGTCCACCCCCTTTTTTATGTTTGGTGTGGAATTATATCCAATTTGGCTTTAGGACAATTCTTTTTGTGTTTTTTCATTTAAGACATATTAAAAGAAGATAATAATAACAAAGAATTTGTGTTTGCAATCATTTTCACAAAGAAACTGAGTATTATCTGACAGAATTGCAGGGGTGTCAATACTTTTGGCCACAACAGTATATATATTGGTTGAATTACATGTTCAGAAAAGTTTAACTTTGGAAAGACCTGCATAACAGAGCCAAATAGTAAATACCGTAATTGCTGTACTGATGTGACATTGCAACTATTAGGCAATATTCCCACGTTTTTTACTGCTTTTTTGTGCAGAAAATTTGCTTTGTCTTAACTGTCCAAATAAAGCTGATGTGTTTCCATGCAAACTCCCCTGCCCACTGTACATTTATAGACATTGCTGAACTGTGTTTTTGCCACATTTTCTCTCTACAGGCTTCTATTGACACCCTGACGAAGCTGTATGCGAAACGTGCATCGTGGTACTGGCCAGTGAAGACCATTAATTGGTGCACTTATGATGGCACATGTTGGTGGGTATTGGTACAATTACACTAATGCACATTATTTGGAGCTTTGGTTTTGAGGGCTTTTTTAGGATTCAGTTTCATATTTATCAGTGGGGCAGAAAAAGCTCTCTGTTTCTGTCACAACATCATTAGACCCTACAGTGCCAGGACTACACACTTGGGGCTATGGGTGAAGTTTTAAAAAAATGAAAGTATATTACTAAGTAAAAATTATTATACATTTTCAAAACATTCAATTTTTTGTCATTGGGTATCTTCATTAGCTGGGGTGTACATGGAAAATTTGACCACGAAAACTATAATGAGACCAAAGTTCATAAATATTACTGCTACCTAGCTGTGCAATAAATCAATAAAAGTGATTGGTTACAAGAAGTCCAGCAGCATCAGATTTTGGTGACATACTAATCGAGGTAGCAGTACCCTTGGGGATTGCAATAGAACCCCATTCACTTGTATTGCACTGAGAAGTAACAGCAACACCTGGAGAACTTTGGTTGCGCACCAGAGATCACACCAGGGATAGAGTTTAGCTCCAGCCTTCAAGGGACTCTTTCAGCTGAGTCAATCATTTAAATACGCCTTCTTACCTACTTGTTTTCCCTCAATCTCCTGTATTTGGGTTGAACAGTCCTTCTGTGCTGACAAAGTCCCTTTAATCTATCAAGCAGACCAGAAGCAAAGCATGACCGCCGAGACCCGAGCCAACCACCGGAAGCTCCCATGCAATGACTGACGCAACAACCATCAACTTGAAACTCTGTAATTTTATTTTCTTTTAACATCAGTAAACAAAACTTAATTTTCTTTTTTGGCAGGAGCCGGTCACAGCATGAAACATACGGCCCAAGGGGCCTATTAACTTGCCATGAAGCACTTTGCCCCCAGGCAAGATTGCTTTTGAAAGGATTATTGGCACCATCAAACCGCTGTATCTTTTAACTTATGCAAACAAACGAAGACCTATTTGAACCTGCTCCGGCTCTCAGATGACGAGAGAGACTGGAAGCCAGGTTGCTGCAGCTTTATAAGGAGGGGGAGGGTCCCATGCTGGGAAGAGGGAGCACACCAGACACACATGTCACTGCAATGAGTTAACCCCAGCATGACCAGGACAGGCCCGGCGGTCAGGGGTGCATTGGCAAATATAGCCGAAGTGCCCCACAAAGGAGCCAATCTCATTTTGGAGGATTCAAAACAACCATGCATATCATTAAAGAATGATGATGCAGCTTTCTCTCCGTGTTGGATTTGCTGTCAGATGTCCCCACATATTATTGCTTATTTAGTAAAATCCGCAGTTTATTATGAGGGAGCCCTGTTGCAAAAGCGTATTGGCCAAAGTTGGAATTTCTCTTTAAAAAAAGATGGCCTTAGTGTCTATGTGACTAGAGCACAAAAGTCACAAATTCTAAATGTACTATTATGTACAATAAATCACAAGAAAAAGATATTTACAACTTGCCGTGGTAGAGTTGTGTAGAATACTTATGCAGCAAGGTGCTGTACATTGGGACCAATTTAATATCTTTACCTACAGGGGTTTCAGGCTATGACTGAAGTGCTCCCGAGTGGCCTACAAACTGCTGCTTCCTGTCTACACCGCCTGCAGCAATAACTATCCACTCCAGCTATGACACTAATATCTGTATTATCGCTGGAACTGAACCCTATTTAATGCAGCCAAATTCACTTTTTAGAAATTAACTGACTATGATGTAATTGATGCTGGTTAAAAGTATTATTTAGTGTAAAATTCTGTTCTTCTGTAATTGAATATTCACATATAATCCTTAAATGTCGAATCTAGGCTGACTGCTTCGTGTTTGATATGAAAATACAATGAAATCTTGATAAAAGTATTATTTCATCTTCAAATGACTTTTAATTTAATGACTAATTAGCTCCTGAAACATTTTACAAAATTTACATTTCTTTTTTTTGTTTGTGTTGTCCTAGTTATGTCATATGGCATAATTGTATTTCTCTGCCCTTGGACTTGACACAATATTCCTCATAGGATATACTTGTATTCTGTACAAAGGGGACACTGGAGCAATGTCATAGCTGACGGCCTAGTTTTAATGCGGCAGTCAAGTTTATGACGACTTTTATGTGCCCACTGTGATACAGTACTTGGCAGTCAGCCGGAACTTCTGCCATATTCTAGAATATGGTGGACAGGACATAGGTGGATACATATGTCAAAAGCAAGAAACTTGACATAACTTCTCTATCACTAGATTCTTTAGCAAATCCTTCACTGGAGTGCCAGCATCTCAGTATTTCTAGATCAGTAATAATGAGCCATGGGAATCATTAATACAGTCTCTTTCATGTAGTCTAGTAGTAGAAAATTGAAACCCTTGCTATTTTCTATTTAAGGTGATGAAAGGGGGTCTTGCCTGCAGGGACCCTGTGCAGCTGCCTAGGGTGCACACATGATATGACCGCCCTACAGGAATCACATTTTACCAAATTTATAAATGTGCTGCAGTTTTGACCCAAACAAAATACATAACAAAAATGCTGGTTGATTTTTTTTTTCTGCTGCTTTATATCTGCATTATTCATGTAGGTATCCACTTCAAAATATGCAATAACAATCTGCTTTTATTGTTGCATAAATGCTCATTTTTTAATGTTTATTCCTTTTTACTTGATGTGTGTTTACTAGAAGCAATGTTTTTAATGTGTTTTTTTTTTAATGCACAAAAGCTTTGATTTTGTGCATAAAAATTTGATTGCATTTTTGCATGTGTTTTTTTTAGTTTCCCCATAGTAACCTATAGATCTATAAAGGACTCACCAAAAAGAATATTCAAATAAAAAATAAATAAATGCCAAAAATCCATATACATAAAGTATAAATTTTATTAATTACAATAAATTATATACACAATAATTAGAAGGAAAAAAGTAAATTAAAAACACCCAAAAAAAACAGAGTAAAAAAAGCAAAAAGTATTGTGGACATGGGTGTATCGCATCATGACTAAAAACAAATAATAAATTAATATCAAACACAATAACTTAATCGTAGAAGAAGTCACAAATTAAGTGTAGTCAGACACAGTGTCGGACTGGTTTGCCAAGGGCCCACCAATAACCAACTCCAGGGCCCCACTTTTTAGCTACATGCAAATATAACATTATCCTCAATCACAAAAATATGTAACATTGAACTGGGTAGATTAAATGAATGAGATGCTGCCTAATTAGTGATTCAAGTATATTGTGCCAAGTACTGTTCATATAAGAGGGTGGTGGCCCATTCTTGCACAGGGGCCCACCAGAGGATTTTACAGGCCTCCTGTGGCCCAGTCCAAGCCTGGAAAGGTATGATTGCGCAAATAAATAGCATAACCATTATATAAAGGACACAATTCATACATTGATTAATCAAAGGGACTTGGAGCAAAATAGGATAATAAATAATTATTGTTATTGTTCACTGTTCTACATATTTTCAAAATTTGCCAGGTTCAGTTATGAAATGAGCCATTTTTTATGATTTTGACCTACTTAATTCAAATCTGACAATGAAAATGTTTAATTGTCTCTTCTTTCTATGATATCAAAGAGTTTTCCTTTTACTGCTACATGTAATTAATGCATAAAAGTTTAATTTCTTTGAAACATTATTATTATTTCATTATAAAGATCCAGACTATTTTGCTATTCTGATATTTATTTAGAGGAAGCTGAAACTGAATCTGAGGTCCAATAAAGACGCCTTCATTTTTCTTTGCATCACTCAGCCTTGGAGAATTATCAATGAGATACTTGAATGCTGTTACATTTGGATCCATTCCATTTACAAAGTTCTTCATTAGGCCCAACTTTATATGCGATGGCGGTAACAAAATCTTATGTGGGTCAACAAGTGCTGGATGCAGAACATTTTTACATCCTGGCTGAAGTGAATGTCAGAGAGGCTAGTCTCTTCTGTTGTAGTGATATTCTCTTGCATGACTATCCCACTCACACAGAAAGCAGCAGTACTGTGTGTATCCACCCTGGAGATCAAGTAAGACGGCCACCACCTTTAAGTCACCACAGAGGGGCTACAAACATTGGTCATAGTTCAGGAACCTCAATAGCTGCTTTATGTTGTCATAGGTTTCTTTCATGTGGACTGCATAACCAACTGGAATGTAAGGTAGCACATTGCCATTATGAAGCAATACGGCTTTTTGGGTTATTTTGGATGAATCGATGTAAAGCTTCCATTCCTCTGGATTACAACTTATCTTCCGAGCTTCCATTAAACTGCTGATCTTGTTGCATGCCACAAGATTACCCTCCATAAAAGAAGTATTGGACAAGATCTTTATCACGGTTGTGTAGCAAAGAAATCCGAACATTGCCCGCTAGGAGATTCCACTGCTATATCCTGGAACCTAAGAGCTCAGCTTTAGGGCTTGTTTTCACTGTGAGAAACACGTCCGTATCTCGCATGTGAAAACCAAGCTCTGGCGCCGGCATTTGGGAGCGGAGCGTGCGGCTCCATGTGTTGCTATGCAGCCGCACTCTCCGTTCTGGAGTGCCGGCGCCACAGCTTGGTTTTCACAAGCGAGATACGGACATGTTTCTCGCAAGTGGAAACAAGCCCTTAGGGTACCGTCACACTATATGATTTACCTACGATCACGACCAGCGATATGACCTGGCCGTGATCGTAGGTAAATCGTAGTGTGGTCGCTGGGGAGCTGTCACACAGACAGCTCTCCAGCGACCAACGATGCCGAGGTCCCTGGGTAACCAGGGTAAACATCGGGTAACTAAGCGCAGGACCGCGCTTAGTTACCCGATGTTTACCCTGGTTACAAGCGTTAAACTAAAAAAGACCAAACAGCTCATACTTACATTCTGGTGTCCGTCAGGTCCCTTGCCGTCTGCTTCCCGCACTCAGTGACTGCCGGCCGTAAAGTGAAAATGAAAGCACAGCCGCTGTGCTCTGCTTTGCTGCTGAAGCGGAGAAAAGTATTCTCATTGTTAATGCAAGAACGAGGCATATCTGAAAAAAAACAAATAGAAGCTTGTCAATATGCTAAGTAACTAAGCTAAGAAATCCTAAAACTGTATACCTTACACAGAGAGCATTTAAAAAAAGTAGGTGAAGCAACTGTAATTGGGATTACATCATCAGAGCTGAGTTGGTGTTTTTTGATTGGTCATCCTAAGATGATAAAATACTGAAGGCTCATTCACTGTGAATCCATTCCAGCTGCTGGAGACAGACAGATTAAAAAACAGATAACAGTGGCTGTCCCATAGTAGGTTGCTCCCAGCTGCTACTCCTTTTCCAAGTGGGCCATCCCTGCCCTGCACAGACATGTGGCAAATCAAATAAGGTGTACACTGCGCAACGCCATCAGTAACAAGGTCCCCATAACCACTGACAGGTGGACCAGTAAGCAAGGGCAGGGACGTTACATCTCCTAACTGCTCACTGGGTAAATGTAGTGGTGGCTGAGCCAGAGGCAGAAGGGATTGTAGCACATGCTATACCACCAAGGAGGGTTGCTGGACATTCCTCTGTCCAGGTTGCCTCTTCCTCCTACTCTGCTCCCTCCATCACCTCCTCATCCAGTCACAGTGAGACCTGCAAATGAAATAATTATACAAAGGGTGCACTACTCTAAATATTTTCTATATTCTCTAAAGCTATTCAGTGGGGTGCAATACCTAGCCTGTAGAAAATAGAACCATGAACGAAGAGAGAAAAGACTAGACTAATATGGTATGCACATCCACATGATAAAATTAAAGAAACCTTTATTACACCTTGAACACAATAATTTTAAAAACATTTAAAATGCAACACACAACCCAATAACCATCACCCCCACAACAGTAATGGACTAAACGGACCTATAAATAGAGCCCATACATGCAACTAACCCACAAATATGATGAGTCATGCCCATAACATATATAAAGTGCACTATAGCGATCATAAATGTTCCATCTCAATCATGGAATATTAATAGAGCTGAATGATATATGGAAAACAAGAAACATACATACATATGTGTGTCCCTACACAAAACCAGACCTGAGTTGACCCATGAGATATACTCATATTGCTACAAAGAAAGAGGATACATATTCCCCAAGACCGAACTAATTAGGCAGAATTAAAAAATAAACCCAAAGAGTCTCCTAATCTAATATAGCCCCAAATGAGAAGGGGGGAGAAACATTATAAGTATGTAGCCTAGTATCTAAAACAGGGTCCTGCAAGGAAAGGGCACTATAAGATCTAAAATAGCTATAAGGTCACAAGTACAATCACCACATAGTCACCATATCACCAGCTCTGCACGAGCAAAAAAGAAGCGGTCATAAGTGGAAGCGCATGGATAAAATGTCCTGATAGAAAAGAAGGGGGGTGAGGCGACAGCCCTACGTGTATCGCTGCTAAAGGAGCATCTTCGTCAGGAGAAGTAAGTCCAAGGAGAAATAAACTGGTTTTATATAGACACATTGGACACATACTGGTGTGTGGACATAATGCGAATTGGTGGATGCAAGGCCTGGCCACCTGGAACTGATGAGCATGCAAAGGCACAGTCTTTGGGACTGGATGTAAACACTGTTGCCATGGCAACCATCGCACAGGCGTTGCCGCTTGACACGCCATGCACCGCTAATGCGCAGCGTCACCGTGAAAACAGCAAAACAAAGCAAAAGCGCCCGTTCTGGTACCAGCTGTCAGCAGATCCAAAGTGCAGGATCTGCCAGCGTCTTCTGAATTGCACATGTGCAGCCAGGATCTTCAACAAAAGAGGGGAGAGAGGAAGGGAGGAACCAGTGATGATCCCAGTATAGCATACCCATGTCTCTCAAAGATAAATGGCAGATTAGAAAAACATGTACAGATGAACGTCACAGTGAGACCTGCAACACCAGCTTCAGCTGAGACGGGATAAATAGCAGCAGTTTTTTCTAAAACTGATCTGTTTGAGGGAAAAATCCCACACCACGCAGGACCTATGGATGGGGATCAAAGAGAAGACAGATGAGTGGTTGGTGACGCTGAACCTCAAGCCCGGCCTGGTGGTGGGCGATAAAGGGTTAAGTTTCATAGCAGCACTGGGCCTAGCTGGTTTGATGCACATCCCTTGCCTAGCACATGTGCTGAATTTGGGTGACTTCAACATCCCCAATGACACTTCCCTCTCAGCTGCCACTAAACTTCTATCTCTCACTTCCTCCTTTGGCCTCGCTCAATGGTCTTCTGCAGCCACTCACAAAGATGGCCACACATTGGAACTCATCTTCACCTGCCTCTGCTTCCTTTGTAGCCTCTCTAACTCATCCCTTCCTCTTTTTGACCACAACCTACTCACATTTTCTTCCCTCTCCACTCGCCCCATATCACTTCACCCCATGCCTCAAAACTACTGGAACAACACATCCATCTTGAACTGTCCTCCCACCTCTCTTCCTGCTCACTCTTCGACCGCTTTCAATCTGGCTTCCGGACGCATCACTCCACTGAAACTGCCCTAACTAAAGTCACCAATGACCTATCAACTGCCAAAGGCAAGTGACACTATTCTGTCCTCCTCCTCCTAGACCTATCTTCTGCCTTTAACACAGTGGACCATTCCCTACTATTACAGACCCTCTCATCTCTTGGCATCACTGACTCGGCCCTATCTTGGATTTTGTCATACCGAACAGACCGGTTATGAGAAGAAAAAAAGGCGCACTCTCACTTAAATCAATAAAACAATAATGAAACCATAGATAACATATTAGGGTGCAGGGCCGGACTGGCATTTGCTAGCGCATTCAACTATACCGGCGTCCATGATGCCGGTACAGTTGAATGCAATGATGGAGGAGAGAGCGTCTGCTGTCGCTCCCTCTCCCATCATTCCCCGCTCTGCCTATGACACTGCGAGTGCGCGATGATGTCATATCATCGCGCACCTGCTGTGTGTCGGCGGGCAGACTGCAGCTGCTGAGACCGGAGCCGGGAGCAGCGCGGGGCACGAGGAGAAGTGAGGAGAATTATATATTTAAAAAAAAAGAATGAGTGATAACTGTATGTGGGGCTATTGGGGGGGCTGTATTACATTCTATGGGGGCTGTGCTGTATTGCATTCTATGGGGGGATTTATTACATTCTATGGGGGCAGGCTGCATTATATTCTATGGGCGCTGGCTGCATTATATTCTATGGGGGCTGAGCTGCATTATATTCTATGGGGGCTGTGCTGCATTACATTCTAAGGGGGTTGTGCTGCATTGCATTCTATGGGGGCTGTGCTGCATTACATTATATGGGGGCTGTGCTGCCTTACATTCTATGGGGGCTGTGCTGCATTACATTCTATGGGGGCTGGCTGCATTACATTCTATTGGGGCTGTGCTGCATTACATTCTATGGGGGCTGTGCTGCATTACATTCTATGGGGGCTGTGCTGCATTACATTCTATGGGGGCTGTTCTGCATTACATTCTATGGGGGCTGTTCTGCATTACATTCTATGGGGGCTGTTCTGCATTACATTCTATGGGGGCTGTCCTGCATTTCATTTTATGGGGGCTGGCTGCATTACATTCTATGGGAGCTGTGCTGCATTACATTCTATGGGGGATGTGCTGCATTACATTCTATGTGGGTTGGCTGCACTACATTCTATGTGGGCTGGCTGCATTACATTCTATTGGGGCTGTGCTACATTACATTCTATGGGGGCTGTTCTGCATTACATTCTATGTGGGCTGGCTGCATTACATTCTATGGGGGCTGGCTGCATTACATTCTATGGCGGCTGGCTGCATTACATTCTAAGGGGGCTGGCTGTGTTACATTCTATGGGGGCTGCCTGCATTACATTCTATGGGGGGCTGGCTGCATTACATTCTATGGGGGCTGGCTGCATTACATTCTATGGGGGCTGGCTGCATTACATTCTATGGGGGCTGGATGCATTAAATTCTATGAGGGCTGGATGCATTAAATTCTATGGGGGCTGGCTGCATTACATTCTATGGGGGCTGGCTGCATTACATTCTATGGGGCTGGCTGCATTACATTCTATGGGGGCTGGCTGCATTAGATTCTATGGGGGCTGGCTGCACTACATTCTATGGAGGCTGGATGCACTACATTCTATGGGGGCTGTGCTGCGTTACATTCTATGGGCGCTGTGCTGCGTTACATTCTATGGGCGCTGTGCTGCGTTATATTCTATGGGGCTGTGCTGCATTACATTCTATGGGGCTTGTGCTGCATTACATTCTATGGGGGTTGTGCTGCATTACATTCTATGGGGGCTGTGCTGCGTTACATTCTATGGGGGCTGTGCTGCGTTACATTCTATGGGGGCTGTGCTGCGTTATATTCTGTGGGGGCTGGCTGCATTACATTCTAAGGGGGCTGGCTGCATTACATTCTATGGGGGCTGGCTGCGTTACATTCTATGGGTGGCTGGCTGCATTACATTCTATGGGTGGCTGGCTGCATTACATTCTATGGGTGGCTGGCTGCATTACATTCTATGGGTGGCTGGCTGCATTACATTCTATGGGGGGCTGGCCGCATTACATTCTATGGGGGCTGGCTGCATTACATTCTATGGGGACTGACTGCGTTACATTCTATGGATGCTGTGCTGCGTTATATTCTATGGGGCTGTGCTGCATTACATTCTATGGGGCTTGTGCTGCATTACATTCTATGGGGGTTGTGCTGCATTACATTCTATGGGGGCTGTGCTGCGTTACATTCTATGGGGGCTGTGCTGCGTTACATTCTATGGGGGCTGTGCTGCGTTATATTCTGTGGGGGCTGGCTGCATTACATTCTATGGGGGCTGGCTGCGTTACATTCTATGGGTGGCTGGCTGCATTACATTCTATGGGTGGCTGGCTGCATTACATTCTATGGGGGCTGGCTGCATTACATTCTATGGGTGGCTGGCTGCATTACATTCTATGGGGGGCTGGCCGCATTACATTCTATGGGGGCTGGCTGCATTACATTCTATGGGGACTGACTGCATTACATTCTATGGGGGCTGGCTGCATTACATTCTATGGGGCTGGCTGCATTACATTCTATAGGGGAGGGTTTTATTACATTCTATGGGGGCTGTATTACATTCTATGAGGGCTATATGACATTCTCTGGGGCTACATTATATTCTATGGGGGCTGTATTATTATGTTCTATGGGGAGGTGGGCTGTATTACATTCTATGGGGGGCTGTATTACATTCTATGGGGTGCTGTTTTATATTCTTTGGAGGGGCTACATTATATTCTATGGGGGACAGCATTATGTTCTATGAGGGGGCTATCATATATTATATATGAAGGGGCTGCATTATACTATATGAGGGGGCTGCATTATATTTTCTGGGGGTTACATTATACTAAGGGGGCTACAATATATTCTGTGGGGTGGCTGCATTATACTCTGGGGTGCCATCATTATACTATATGTGGGCTGCATTATACTGTATCGAGGACTATGGGGAATACATTACACTATGAAGAACTATGGGGTGCATTATACTATGAGAAGTGAATTGTACTACATGGATGACAATGGCGGGGAATTATACTGTTTGGAGCACTATGAGGAATGTTTTATACTATTTGGAGGACTGAGGAGTGTATCATACCATATGGAGGACTGTGGCAGTACATTATACTATATGAAGGACTGAAGAGTGTATTATACTATATGGAGGAATTGCAGTGTATTTTAATATATGGAAGACTATGAGGAATGTATTATACTATATGGAGGACTATGGGGAGTGTATTATACTATATGGAGGACTGAGGAGTGTATTATACTATGTGGAGGACTGAGTAGTGTATTATACTATATTGAGGACTGAGGTGCGCATTATAATATATGGAGGACTACGGGGTGTATTATACTAAACAAGCAAAATGCTGCCTATTCATCGAGTGATTGGATTGTTTATTTGCGAACAGAAATCCTTGTTCTCAGCAGCACATCGCCGGTGTAAACTGTAGTTGTGCTGCTGATAACATGATACTGTATGAGCACAGATTGATCTAATTGTGATTGTTCTGTTCCCGTCTTTCTTTCTCAGTTGGTGTAAAGAGGTCGGGAAACAAGAAAACTTCAGTATTGTCATCACACTCGTTTAGTGGCCTGAGATCAGTGCATGTAAATACAGCAGAAGCACCCGACGCCTGGGAATAGTGCTAACTCTACTGCTTTTCCCAGCCACCAGAGCATTTAATTCTGGTATGTGTAATGATTTTTAGGGTTGATGTCAGCTGCGTAATGTCAGCTGCTATCAATCCCTGGTGTATTGTAAGTAATGGAGAGGAGTCTATCAGACACCCCCACTACTAGCCCAGACCTGGCGAGACCCAGGGACTCTGAAGAGCGGTGAGGTGACGGTAGTAACAATACCGCTCTTCACAGTCGCCGAGCTCAAACGTTTGTGCTCATCACATCTCATTAAAGGTATCAACCACTGAGGACTCTCAATTCTAAATATTTTTCTATCTACTGGCTAACATGGTACCGAGAGATATATCTTTCCTGTGCTCATCACAGAAGCCAGATTCACGTGCTACTGTCAATGTATTCCAGCTGACATGCTGAGCAGTCTCATTACTGATGTCACTGCTCAGCACTGCATCTGGATGTAGCAAAGTTTGGGACTGTTGTGGAATGTGGGATGGATTTAAGGAGGACCCCTTTGGATTATTTTATTTTTTAAAAGGTGATAAATGGGTAAAAGAGGGTCAGGGAATGTTTTGTACAATTGAAGGACTTTTCTCTGTATGTGTGTTTATTACTTTTGACTACGGTGTTAGTAATGGGTGTGTATGATAGATGCTTCTCCATTACTAACCCCTGGGCTTGATGTCAGCAAATCCCCTTGGCTTGATGTCAGCAGGCATTACGCAGCTAACATCAACCTTAATGCCATTACCTTGCTTGCCAATGCACCAAGGCAAGTGGGAAGAGCCAAGACTAAGCATCAGAATTGTTGCATCTAATATATGCGCCTTTTCTGGGGTGGCTGAGAGCTGGTGTTATTAATCTGGGAGTGGGGCAAGATCCATGGCTTCTTTCCAGCCTATTAATATCAGCCAGCAGCTGTCTGCATATCCTATGCTGGCTATTAAACATAGGGGGGGCACCACCTCATTTTTTCCAGGATGCCTACTTTTTAATAACCAGTAAAGGCTATGCAGACAGCTGTGAGTCACTTGTGGGGGTTGCTGCTGTTTTGGTACCTCAGGGGCTCTGCAAATGAGACATGGTGTCTGCAATTTATTCCAGCTAAATTTACATTCCAAACACCAAATGTCACGACATCCCTTCCGAACCCTGCCAGGTGTTCAAGCAGAACTTTTTGACTACATGTGGGGTATTTCCACTCTCAGAAGGACATCGGTAGCAAGCTATGCGGTCCACTTCATGTGTTACTTCTTGAAAAAGTGAAAAATTTGGCACTAAAGCAACACTTTCATGAAACAATAATTGAATTTTTTTTCAATATGATGACCTAGTATTTACAAATTTTGTATAGTACCTGTGGGTTCACAATGCTCACTATAACCACGGGTAAAATCCTTGAGAGTTGTAGCTTCCAAAATGGGATGAGTTGTGGGGTATTTTATTGCGGTTTGAGAACCTTAAGGGTCCTGCAAATTTGACGTGGCATTCATAGAATATTTCAGCCATATTTGTGTTTCATAATTCATCTGGTGCTCCTTCCAGCTGGTGCTCTTTCCCTTTCCAAGCCCTGACGTTTGTTCAAACCCCACATGTGGGGTATCAACACACTCAGAATTAACTGGTTAACAAATTGTGGGTTTCATTTTCTCATGCTATGCCTTGCAAAAGTGAAAAATTTGGTGCTAAAGTAACATTTTAGAAGGAAAAGAACATTTTTTCTTTTTTTCATCTCAAATTGCATTATTTACTGTGTAGCACCTGAAGGGCTAACAAATTTCCTCACAGCAGTTTTGAAGTATCTGAATGTGCGTTTTTTTAAAATGGTATTACTTTTGAGGTGTAACCAATATATAGGCCCCTTGAAGTTAATTTAAATAGGTCCCTAAAGAAATAGGTTTTTATAAATTTCTTGGGAAAAAATAAAAAAAATTGCTGCTAAACTTTTAACCTTCTAATATCCTAACAAAATAAAAAGATGTTTGATACAAATGTAAAGTAGACATGTGGGAAATGTTATTTTTTAATAATTTTTGTGCCTTATGACAAACTGGTTTAGGGATCTAAAAATTGACAATTGCGAATTATTCAACATTTTCCTAAAAATGCAGATATTTTCACTTATAAGTGCGAAACATATCAACCTAAATTTAGCACTAACATAAAGTACAATGTGTCACAAATAAAATCTCAGAATCACTAGGATATGTTGAAGAGCTCCAGAGTTATTACCACATTGATTGTCCCTGGTTAGAATTGCAAAATTTGGCTGTCCCTAAAGGGGTTAAACAAGTCAGGCATTGCAGTGGTCTTTCTGAAGTGAATGGTCTTGAGGAAAAATATTTAGAATTGAGAGTCCTCAGTTACATATTTTTCTATCTACTGGCTAACACTGTACCAAGATATATTTCTTTCCTGTATCAATATGGTCTTGAGGAACACATGCTCTTCTGTCAGGTTAGAGCTGACCATACCATTAAATTTGGAGGAGCAGCATGCACAGTCAAATCCAAATAACAGAATGTATGACATTTTGTGACAGTGAACTGAATCATAAGATGACAAATATAATACGGAACTTAAAATTGAATGGATAAATTATTAATTGTTGGACATTTTCTTTTAATAAAACTTTACTGTCAGCCATAACGACACATTCATAGCTCATAGTCTATAAGGCTTTAAGCTAACGTCAGCTAGAAAAACAGGCCGATTTTCAGGACAGTTCATCCACTGACAACAAGCAGAGCATTTCAACCCCTCCACCCGCTACGACAACCTTCCAGCTGCTTGTGGCTTTGTTGTGCTCTCTTAATGACATCTCTGAGGACTCGATTGTGCGAGCGATCCTCATATTCTCCTGCAGCTGCTAACCCACACAATAAATAAATAAAAATATTGTTCTGAATCTTTCTTCCTGTGCCTATAGATAAACCGTATCCATAAGCTGCCTGTGTGTGCCTGACTTCTTACGTAGCACAGTTAAGCATGCAGTAGAACTTTGGATACTTCCCCAGAGCTAAAGTCTATTTATACAGCTACATGAAAACCTCTTTACAAAGCAGTATCTGCCCTCATAGATTAACGGGCCACTTTAAATTTAAGTGAATTTTAAATGTCACCGTACAAAATTCCGAAACATTTCCGATGTATTAACTTGCGGATTCACAAATTCATCCTCATTAAATGGCAAAATTTAAATTAGTGCATAATTTAGGGGTTGTTTTAATGGTTGTTCCCATATGCCTCTGGGAATCACGTGCTTATTTACTTCAATTAGAAAAAGGAAAAAAATAATCCACATTTCATGATATTTTCCTACTAAAGTAAACTGCTTTTTTTTAATTATTATTATTTTCACCAAAGACATTGCAAGGTAATTATTTGTGCACAAAATAAACCCAGAATTGGGGAAAGATAATTATTTATACAGCTATATTTAGTCGCTCTTAGCATTTGTGATGCTGATGTGTAACACGGGTTAAGGCAGGCACCTTGCATTATTACAGGGACTTACCAATTAATGTTGTAAAGCAGATGACGCTGAGGCTCAAATCCTGTTAAGAACTTCATATCTGTCAATCATTAACCCCTCTGTGACCTTAGACGTACTATCCCGTCGAGGTGCCCTGGGCTTATCTGACCCTGGACGGGATAGTACGTCATAGCCGATCGGCCGCGCTCACGGGGGGAGCGCGGCCGATCGCGGCCGGGTGTCAGCTGCTTATCGCAGCTGACATCCGGCACTATGTGCCAGGAGCGGTCACGGACCGCCCCCGGCACATTAACCCCTGGCACACCGCGATCAAAGATGATCGCGATGTGCCGGCGGTGCAGGGAAGCACCGCGCAGGGAGGGGGCTCCCTGCGGGCTTCCCTGAGCCCCCCGCAGCAACGCGATGTGATCGCGTTGCTGCGAGGGTCTCCTCACCTCCCTCCCTGCTCGAGCCCCGGATCCAAGATGGCCGCGGATCCAGGTCCTGCAGGGAGGGAGGTGGCTTCACAGAGCCTGCTTAGAGCAGGCACTGTGAAGTCTGCAGCGCTGCATGTCAGATCAGTGATCTGACAGAGTGCTGTGCAAACTGTCAGATCACTGATCTGTGATGTCCCCCCCTGGGACAAAGTAAAAAAGTAAAAAAAAATTTTTCCAAATATGTAAAAAAAAATAAAAAAAAATATTCCAAAATAATGAAAAAAAAAAAAAATATTATTCCCATAAATACATTTCTTCATCTAAATAAAAAAAAAAAAACAATAAAAGTACACATATTTAGTATCGCCGCGTCCGTAACGACCCGACCTATAAAACTGTCCCACTAGTTAACCCCTTCAGTAAACACCGTAAGAAAAAAAAAAAAAAACGAGGCAAAAAACAACGCTTTATTATCATACCGCCGAACAAAAAGTGGAATAACACGCGATCAAAAGGACAGATATAAATAACCATGGTACCGCTGAAAGCGTCATATTGTCCCGCAAAAAAAGAGCCGCCATACAGCATCATCAGCAAAAAAATAAAAAAGTTATAGTCCTGAGAATAAAGCGATGCAAAAATAATTATTTTTTCTGTAAAATAGTTTTTATCATATAAAAGCACCAAACCATAAAAAAATGATATAAATGAGGTATCGCTGTAATCGTACTGACCCGAAGAATAAAACTGATTTATCAATTTTACCAAACGCGGAACGGTATAAACGCCTCCCCCAATAGAAATTCATGAATAGCTGGCTTTTGGTCATTCTTCCTCACAAAAATCGGAATAAAAAGCGATAAAAAAATGTCACGTGCCCAAAAATGTTTTCAATAAAAACGTCAACTCGTCCCGCAAAAAACAAGACCTCACATGACTCTGTGGACCAAAATATGGAAAAATTATAGCTCTCAAAATGTGGTATTGCAAAAAATATTTTTTGCAATAAAAAGGGTCTTTCAGTGTGTGACGGCTGCCAATCATAAAAATCCGCTAACAAACTCGCTATAAAAGTAAATCAAACCCCCCTTCATCACCCCCTTAGTTAGGGAAAAATAAAAAAAAATGTATTTATTTCCATTTTCCCATTAGGGCTAGGGTTAGGGCTAGGGTTAGGGCTAGGGCTAGGGTTAGGGCTAGGGTTAGGGCTAGGGTTAGGGCTAGGGCTAGGGTTAGGGCTAGGGTTAGGGCTAGGGCTAGGGTTAGGGTTAGGGCTAGGGTTAGGGCTAGGGTTAGGGCTAGGGTTAGGGTTAGGGCTAGGGTTAGGGCTAGGGTTAGGGTTAGGGCTAGGGTTAGGGCTAGGGTTAGGGCTAGGGTTAGGGTTAGGGCTAGGGTTAGGGCTAGGGTTAGGGCTAGGGTTGGGGCTACAGTTAGGGTTGGGGCTAAAGTTAGGGTTAGGGTTTAGATTACATTTACAGTTGGGAATAGGGTTGGGATTAGGGTTAGGGGTGTGTCAGGGTTAGAGGTGTGGTTAGGGTTACCGTTGGAATTAGGGTTAGGGGTGTGTTTAGATTAGGGTTTCAGTTATAATTGGGGGGTTTCCACTGTTTCGGCACATCAGGGGCTCTCCAAACACGACATGGCGTCCGATCTCAATTCCAGCCAATTCTGCGTTGAAAAAGTAAAACAGTGCTCCTTCCCTTCCGAGCTCTCCTGTGTGCCCAAACAGGGGTTTACCCCAACATATGGGGTATCAGCGTACTCAGGACAAATTGGACAACAACTTTTGTGGACCAATTTCTCCTGTTACCCTTGGGAAAATACAAAACTGGGGGCTAAAAAATAATTTTTGTGGGAAAACAAAAAGATTTTTTATTTTCACGGCTCTGCGTTATAAACTGTAGTGAAACACTTGGGGGTTCAAAGTTCTCACAACACATCTAGATAAGTTCATTGAGGGGTCTAGTTTCCAATATGGGGTCACTTGTGGGGGGTTTCTACTGTTTAGGTACATTAGGGGCTCTGCAAACGCAATGTGACGCCTGCAGACCAATCCATCTAAGTCTGCATTCCAAATGATGCTCCTTCCCTTCCGAGCCCTCCCATGCGCCCAAACGGTGGTTCCCCCCCACATATCGGGTATCAGCGTACTCAGAACAAATTGGACAACAACATTTAGGGTCCAATTTCTCCTGCTAACCTTGGAAAAATACAAAACTGGGGGCTAAAATATAATTTTTGTGGAAAAAAAAATATTTATTTGCATGGCTCTGCGTTATAAACTGTAGTGAAATACTTGGGGTTCAAAGCTCTCACAACACATCAAGATGAGTTCCTTAGGGGGTCTACTTTCCAAAATGGTGTCACTTGTGGGGGGTTTCTACTGTTTAGGTACATTAGGGGCTCTGCAAACGCAATGTGACGCCTGCAGACCATTCCATCTAAGTCTGCATTCCAAATGGCGCTCCTTCCCTTCCGAACCCTCCCATGCGCCCAAACGGTGGTTCCCCCCCACATATGGGGTATCAGCGTACTCAGGACAAATTGGACAACAACTTTTGGGGTCCAATTTCTCCTGTTACCCTAGGGAAAATACAAAACTGGGGGCTAAAAAATAATTTTTGTGGGAAAAAAATTTTGTTTTATTTTTATGGCTCTGCATTATAAACTTCTGTGAAGCCCTTGGTGGGTCAAAGTGCTCACCACACATCCAGATAAGTTCCTTAGGGGGTCTACTTTCCAAAATGGTGTCACTTGTGGGGGGTTTCAATGTTTAGGCACATCAGTGGCTCTCCAAACGCAACATGGCGTCCCATCTCAATTCCTGTCAATTTTGCATTGAAAAGTCAAACGGCGCTCCTTCCCTTCCGAGCTCTCCCATGCGCCCAAACAGTGGTTTACTGCCACATATGGGGTATCAGCGTACTCGGGACAAATTGGACAACAACTTTTGAGGTCCAATTTCTTCTCTTACCCTTGGAAAAATAAAAAATTGGGGGCAAAAATATAATTTTTGTGAAAAAATATGATTTTTTATTTTTACGGTTCTGCATTATAAACTTCTGTGAAGCACTTGGTGGGTCAAAGTGCTCACCACACCTCTAGATAAGTTCCTTAGGGGGTCTACTTTCCAAAATCGTGTCACTTGTGGGGGGTTTCTACTGTTTAGGTACATTAGGGGCTCTGCAAACGCAGTGTGACGCCTGCAGACCATTCCATCTAAGTCTGCATTCCAAATGGCGCTCCTTCCCTTCCGAACCCTCCCATGCGCCCAAACGGTGGTTCCCCCCCACATATGGGGTATCAGCGTACTCAGGACAAATTGGACAACAACTTTTGGGGTCCAATTTCTCCTGTTACCCTAGGGAAAATACAAAACTGGGGGCTAAAAAATAATTTTTGTGGGAAAAAAATTTTGTTTTATTTTTATGGCTCTGCATTATAAACTTCTGTGAAGCCCTTGGTGGGTCAAAGTGCTCACCACACATCCAGATAAGTTCCTTAGGGGGTCTACTTTCCAAAATGGTGTCACTTGTGGGGGGTTTCAATGTTTAGGCACATCAGTGGCTCTCCAAACGCAACATGGCGTCCCATCTCAATTCCTGTCAATTTTGCATTGAAAAGTCAAACGGCGCTCCTTCCCTTCCGAGCTCTCCCATGCGCCCAAACAGTGGTTTACTGCCACATATGGGGTATCAGCGTACTCAGGACAAATTGGACAACAACTTTTGAGGTCCAATTTCTTCTCTTACCCTTGGAAAAATAAAAAATTGGGGGCAAAAATATAATTTTTGTGAAAAAATATGATTTTTTATTTTTACGGTTCTGCATTATAAACTTCTGTGAAGCATTTGGTGGGTCAAAGTGCTCACCACACATCCAGATAAGTTCCTTAGGGGGTCTACTTTCCAAAATGGTGTCACTTGTGGGGGGTTTCAATGTTTAGGCACATCAGTGGCTCTCCAAACGCAACATGGCGTCCCATCTCAATTCCTGTCAATTTTGCATTGAAAAGTCAAATAGCGCTCCTTCCCTTCCGAGCTCTCCCATGCGCCCAAACAGTGGTTTACTGCCACATATGGGGTATCAGCGTACTCAGGACAAATTGGACAACAACTTTTTGGGTCCAATTTCTCCTGTTACCCTTGGTAAAATAAAACAAATTGGAGCTGAAGTAAATTTTTTGTGTAAAAAAGTTAAATGTTCATTTTTATTTAAACATTCCAAAAATTCCTATTAAACACCTGAAGGGTTAATAAACTTCTTGAATGTGGTTTTGAGCACCTTGAGGGGTGCAGTTTTTAGAATGGTGTCACACTTGGGCATTTTCTATCATATAGACCCCTCAAAATGACTTCAAATGAGACGTGGTCCCTAAAAAAAAATGGTGTTGTAAAAATGAGAAATTGCTGGTCAACTTTTAACCCTTATAACTCCCTAACAAAAAAAAAAATTGGTTCCAAAATTATGCTGATGTAAAGGAGACATGTGGGAAATGTTACTTATTAAGTGTTTTGTGTGACATATCTCTGTGATTTAATTGCATAAAAATTCAAAGTTTGAAAATTGCGAAATTTTCAAAACTTTCGCCAAATTTCCGTTTTTTTCACAAATAAACGCAGGTACTATCAAAGAAATTTTACCACTATCATGAAGTACAATATGTCACGAGAAAACAATGTCAGAATCACCAGGATCCGTTGAAGCGTTTCGGAGTTATAACCTCATAAAGGGACAGTGGTCAGAATTGTAAAAATTGGCCTGGTCATTAACGTGCAAACCACCCTTGGGGGTAAAGGGGTTAAGTGAACATCAGGGCTTTATGCGTCTTCTGGCTTCCAGCAGTTTTCAAAAACTCCATTGGATTCTCAAACTATTTTGAAGAATTAAACTATTCATAAGCCTTGAATATGATTGACAGACTATTGTTCATCTGCCAGAGTAATTTAAAGAAAGTATCTTTTCACGCTGCTATACTTCAGATTTACATGCAGCACTCGTGGTTCTCTACGGGATCAAATGAATTTCACTTGTCAATTTGGGTTTTTGTATCCACGGTAATGTAGATTGACCATATTAAATTTAGAGCAGTATTCTAATAAAAGTATTATTTGTATCATAACTTTAAAATATTAACAAATGCATGCACTAAAGACTATGGGAATGATTAATCATTGGCGGGTGGAGGGTGGGGGTTAACGCTCTTTTCATTTTTTTAACTTGTTAAATTCGCTGACTTTTTTTCTTTGCACCAAAATTCATCAAAATGGTGCACATGCTTGGTTTATGCATTTTGCAGACAATCAAATACGGTCTCTTTTAGATCTTTAACCATTTTGTGGCCTTTTAGGGCAAAAAGTCATGTTTTGCAAAATGTCACAACAAAAATGATAAAACATTGGTGCAAAATACATAAAATCAATACAGGGAGAGATGGAAATACATCGGCAACAAATTTTGTGACTTTTGAAAAAAGTTGCAAATGATGAATGAGGCTAAGACATTTGAAAACCATAAATCACACAACAATTGGACTTAAAAGAAAGGCAAAGGAAAGATGAATTTGGTGCAAACAAAAAAACACGTACAAATGCAATAATGAGTCAGGCCCTAAATGCAAGTACTATTTAAAGAGGACCTTTCACCAGTTTTAACATGTTAAACTGGACATCATGGAATAGTGGCTGCAGAGATGAACCAAAGGTAATTTTTATTTCCTAATTTCGCATCTGCATTGTAAATATACTAGCTTCTAAAGTTTAGATTCTATCTTTTAACCCCTTAATCCCATATGACGTACTATCCCGTCAAGGTGACCTGGGACTTAATTCCCAGTGATGGGATAGTACGTCATATGCGATGGTCCGCAAGCTGAAAAAATGCACATTGATATAACTCGCATAGGACGCCAGTCACACAGATAAGAGTGATGCACAGTGTTTGGTATGCAGCCTATTAATGACGCCCCTGAAAAACCTGGTATCATTTACTCTGCTGCTGTGGAGCATAGCAGCAGATTCTGAGCTGAGTTGTATCCTTTCTGTCAGTCCCTTGTTTGTCTTTTCAACTGTGTTATATTACCTGCAGTTGCAAAGCCAGCATCCTTGCCGGCCAGTACACTAGCCATGGTTAGCAGAGGTGACAGCCAGGCACTAAGCACATGATGGTGGTGGGGGACGGACCCATTTAGAGCACTAGGGGGAGCTATGGGACAGACACAGGCTGGTGTCAGGAGGTATCCTATTCCCCGCTCCCTACTAAGACCTTCATCTCCCTTTATCATCTCATTGTACCTATATGTTGTGCCATCTACCAGACGTGTCCATGTGAAGGTATGACACATGGCTGATAGACAGGCAGGTGTATCTGAGAAATAGCAAGCGTTAAAGAAACAGACTGACAATGTTACACAGGCACCTTCCATCAGGTGGAGGTGCTTTAAATAATAAGTGTCGCCCAGCTGTTGGCTGGGGACACTTTAGGATGGCCAATGCTGGCCCTTTAAGAGGGTAGTACCTCACGTGATTCATAAGCACAGTGCCCAGGGATCTGTGACCAGTGGGCAGACTCCGGACAGGACAAAAATGGCAGGAGGCAGAGGAGGGAGTGTGGGGTGGCGGTGAATGACTCAGCGTCTCTGCCGGCAGAGGAAGGCAGAGTGCAGAGATGGTGGTGTTACAGTACCCACTTTAACTCCTCTTCTTTTGGCCTGCAAGAAATAACTCCAGGAGGAGAGAGGCATAGGTATTCTCTCTCGGCTCCCATGACCTTTCTTCAGGACCAAGTCCTCTCCAATCCATAAGAAAAAAGTTTTTTGATCTTACTCTCTTGGTGGCCAAGATGTTCTCATCCTCTAAAACGTCCTCAGAGCCTACTGGAGTAGGAGTGGAACCTGGATCTTTGAAGAGGAAACTAAGGACAACAAGCTTGAGGAGAGACACGTGAAAAGAGTTGGGGATCCGTGAAGCGGCTGAAAGTTTGAGTTTGTAAGCTATAGGATTAATTTGTTTTACAGCCTTGAATGGACTGATGAAGCGAGGATTCAGTTTATAGGAGGGTACCTACATCACATAGCAGATGCTGGGGCTCGTGTGCATGCATCACATAGGAGACATTGGGGCTGGTGTACACACGTCCCACAGGAGCAGGACAGGAGCACAGAATGTGGTAGCTTCAAGAACAAACAATGCCCTGACGCTGGAACTAGCCAGCGCCATGACATAATTCAACGTTGCGTGCACTGCAGAATTCAGTAGTGAATGCTGAGTGTGCGTGCCTACATGTTAGAGAAAAATTAAAGGGTTGGCGGACCAAACACTACAGCCCATTGCGAAACTATCTGAGAGCTAGAGCAAATGACTCCACAGGCAAGCCTGCATTAAAGACATGAGATTACTCCAGCACTGCCCCTGGCAAACTATTTCCAGCACTGCTGCAGATGATTGACAATTCTATCCCTTGTGTATACTATCGCCTGCAGTGCCACTGGGAAGAACTGGCCAGGATTCATTTAGGTAAGGGCATTAGGCTAGGGTCACATTGCGTTAGTGCAATCCGTTTAGCGCTAGCAGATTGCGCTAACGCAATGTTTTTACCGGGGCTTGTTCCGGGGTCGCGGTAACGTCCCCGCTCTCGCAGATCCCCGATCTGCGAGAGCGGGGAACGGACCACGGGCGCGCCTCGGACGCTGCAAGCAGCGTCCGCGGCACGCCACAAAACACCGGCGCGTCGCTAGCGCGTGCCGGACATGGCACGTGCTAGTGCTGCGCGTTCCCATTGCCGTGAATGGGCACGCTAACGGACGCGTTGCACGGCGTTAATTTTACCGTGCAACGCTGTCCGTTAGCGCGTTCCCATTAACGCAATGGGAACCTAGCCTTACAGAGAATAATATACCTGGCAGCAATTGTGCAACCAAGCTGTGATTCAGGCGGCTCGTGCTTTGGGCAGCATAACTTGCCTGACAACTTTCTTTTAAGAATAGAGACGTCAGCAATATTAGAAAAGAAACTAAATAGTATATCAAGTAAATAGAAAAAGGTGTATATATCCATGTAAAATGATGTATAAAAATAAAATCTTTCAAGAATTCAAAATATTTATATTATGAAAAAACACCAATTACAACTAAATAAAAGCAAAACCTATGCATATGTTCCTATGGAGACCAAGTATTGGAGATGTTTATATGACAAGAGACTGCTGGTTACTGATATATCAACAATGTAAAGTAATGCTAAATAGAGATCTTGTAGTCAAAATGTAGCTATTTTTATTTCAAACGTGTATAATTATTACTCATTTTCCAATACAGAATTTAAAACCTTGCATTTGAACAGATGCCGAGCCACACTGTCCATGGAACTAACTAACATGTAAAGGAAGCTAAAAAGCATATCTACAAGAATAGTAATAGATAAAAAAAATTTGACATACACCGCTTCACACCTAATTTCTTTTCAGCTGAAAAACTGAACGTTTGGAAATCCAGCACAAGTATTTGAAATGTCTAGAGATATTTTTTTTACTCTATCACTAACAGAAAAGTAGTAGCAGCTTAGAACAGAAAGGAAGAAACCATTGGAATTTCAGACTATTTTAAACGTCTCTAGGGCAACCCATTGTTGATCCAATCATTAAAGATGAACGGATTGATGCACGGAGGACCCAGTTGAGTTCGAAACAATTTTCCTGAAATTGACGATTTCATGCAAGTTTACCCAGTGTAAAATTCGATTTGCAGAGAAAAAAAAACAGTAAAACACAGTTTGTGCGACAGTCGTTTTCACTGAGTTAGTCTCTCCCTCCTATAGAGTGTAAGCTCTTATGGTCAGTGGGGTCCTCTCTCTCCTGTAGAGTGTAAGCTCTTATGGTCAGTGGGGTCCTCTCTCTCCTGTAGAGTGTAAACTCTTATGGTCAGTGGGGTCCTCTCTCTCCTGTAGAGTGTAAACTCTTATGGTCAGTGGGGTCCTCTCTCTCCTGTAGAGTGTAAGCTCTTATGGTCAGTGGGGTCCTCTCCCTCCTATAGAGTGTAAGCTCTTATGGTCAGTGGGGTCCTCTCTCTCCTGTAGAGTGTAAGCTCTTATGGTCAGTGGGGTCCTCTCTCTCCTGTAGAGTGTAAGCTCTTATGGTCAGTGGGGTCCTCTCTCTCCTGTAGAGTGTAAGATCTTATGGTCAGTTGGGTCCTCTCTCTCCTGTAGAGTGTAAGCTCTTATGGTCAGTGGGGTCCTCTCTCTCCTGTAGAGTGTAAGCTCTTATGGTCAGTGGTGTCCTCTCTCTCCTGTAGAGTGTAAGCTCTTATGGTCAGTGGGGTCCTCTCTCTCCTGTAGAGTGTAAGCTCTTATGGTCAGTGGGGTCCTCTCTCTCTCCTGTAGAGTGTAAGCTCTTATAGTCAGTGGGGTCCTCTCTCTCCTGTAGAGTGTAAGCTCTTACGGTCAGTGGGGTCCTCTCTCTCCTGTAGAGTGTAAGCTCTTACGGTCAGTGGGGTTCTCTCTCTCCTGTAAAGAGTAAGCTCTTATGGTCAGTTGGACTCTCGCTCTACTGTAAAGTGTAAGCTCTTATGGTCAGTGGGTTCTCTCTTTCCTGTACAGTGTAAACTCTTATGCTAAATGGGGTCCTCCCTCTACTGTAAAGTGTAAGCTCTTATGGTCAGTGGGGTCCTCGCTCTGCTGTAGAGTGTAAGCTCTTATGGTCAGTGGGGTCCTCTCTCTCCTGTAGAGTGTAAGCTCTTATGGTCAGTGGGGTCCTCTCTCTCTCCTGTAGAGTGTAAGCTCTTATGGTCAGTAGGGTCCTCTCTCTCCTGTAGAGTGTAAGCTCTTATGGTCAGTGGGGTTCTCTCTCTCCTGTAGAGTGTAAGCTCTTACGGTCAGTGGGGTCCTCTCTCTCCTGTAGAGTGTAAGCTCTTATGGTCAGTTGGGTTCTCACTCTCCTGTACAGTGTAAGCTCCTATGGTCAGTGCGTTCTCTCTCTCCTGTACAGTGTAAGCTCTTATGCTAAGTGGGGTCCTCTCTCTACTGTAAAGTGTAAGCTCTTATGGTTAGTGGGGCTTCCTATTTCAGCTGCTGTTTGGCATTGAGAATTACAGCAGTTACTGTTTCTGGAATGCAGACGCATGTTTCAACACAAAATGGACGATTGCACCTCCGGCATGCTCCCTTATCCTACCTGCTATTTAATCCTTTTAAGGCCACATTCACACATTCAGGTCAGTATTTTACTTCAGTATTTGTAAGTCATTTTTAAGTGGGTGATAAATACAGAAGTGGTGACGTGTTTCTATAAGGCTATGTTCACACATAGCGTCCTGTCCCTGCGGGTTCTCCTGCAGCGGATTTGATAAATCTGCAGGGCAAACCCACTGCGGTTATCCCTGCAGATTTATCACGGTTTGTCCTGCGGGTTCCGCTGCAGGATTTTACACCTACTATTGATGCTGCATATGCAGCAATATGCAGCATCAATAGTAATGTTAAAAATAATAAAATCATGATATACTCACCCTCTGACGTCCCGATCTCCTCGGCGCTGCAGGTGGCGGTCCGGTTCCAAAGATGCTGTGCGAGAAGGACCTTCGTGACGTCACGGTCATGTGACCGCTAGGGTTGAGCGAAATGGGTCGAACATTTTCAAAAGTCGCCGACTTTTGGCGAAGTCGAGTTTCATGAAACCCGATCCGACCCCTGTGCGTGGTCGGCCATGCGGTACGCGACTTTCGCGCCAAAGTCGCGTTTCAATGGCGTGAAAAGCGCCATTTCTCAGCCAATGAAGGTAAACGCAGAGTGTGGGCAGCGTGATGACATAGGTCCTGGTCCCCACCATCTTAGAGAAGGGCATTGCAGTGATTGGCTTGCTGTCTGCGGCGTCACAGGGGCTATAAAGGGGAGTTCCCGCCGACCGCCATGTTACTGCTGCTGATCTGAGCTTAGGGAGAGGTTGCTGCCGCTTCGTCAGAAGCAGGGATAGCGTTAGGCAGGGTCCATTAACCACAAAACCGCTTGTGCTGTAGCGATTTCCACTGCCCAACACCACCTTCGGTGTGCAGGGACAGTGGAAGCTCCTTTTTTTTTTTTTTTCCCTCAGCGCTGTAGCTCATTGGGCTGCCCTAGAAGGCTCCCTGATAGCTGCATTGCTGTGTGTACGCCGCTGTGCAAACCAACTGCTTTTTTCAAAGCACAAATCCTCTTGTTCCTTCCTTTCTGCACAGCTATCTTGTTTGTTTGTCCACACTTTTTATTTAATTTGTGCATCAGTCCACTCCTTATTGCTGCCTGCCATACCTGGCTGAGATTACTGCAGGGAGATAGTAATTGAAGGACAGTTCCTTTTTTTTTTTTTTTGGTGGGAGATTAAGATTGACATTTCTGCTAGAGTGCCATCTCTGTCTGTGTCATCTCTCACTCAGTGGGCCATAGAAAGCCTATTTATTTTTTTGCTTGATTTGGGTTCCAAAATCTACCAGAAAAAATCACAACATCAATCAGTGGGAGAAAAATATTGGCCTCAGGGCTTGTGTGCCACTCCTTACTCCTGTGTGTGCCATCTCTCACTCAGTGGGCCATAGAAAGCCTATTAATTTTTTTGCTTGATTTGGGTTCTAAATTCTACCTGAAAAAATCAATAAATCAATCAGTGGGAGATTAGTATTGGCCTTTGGGCTTGTGTGCCAGTCCTAAGCGTGCCATCTCTCTCTCTCAGATAGTGGGCCATAGAAAGCCTATTTATTATTATTTTTTTTATTGGGTTTATAAATTTTCCCTGGAAAAAAAAAAAAGTGGGAGATTAATATTGGCCTCTGGGCTTGTGTGCCAGTCCTGAGCGTGCCATCTCTCTCACAAATAGTGGGCCATAGAAAGCCTATTTATTTTTTGGGTTGATTTGGGTTCCTAATTCTACCTGAAAAAATCAATCAATCAATCAGTGGGAGAAAAATATTGGCCTCAGGGCTTGTGTGCCACTCCTTACTCCTGTGTGTGCCATCTCTCACTCAGTGGGCCATAGAAAGCCTATTAATTTTTTTGCTTGATTTGGGTTCTAAATTCTACCTGAAAAAATCATTAAATCAATCAGTGGGAGATTAATATTGGGCTTTGGGCTTGTGTGCCAGTCCTAAGCGTGCCATCTCTCTCTCTCTCAGATAGTGGGCCATAGAAAGCCTATTTATTATTATTTTTTTTATTGGGTTTATAAATTTTCCCTGGAAAAAAAAAATGGGAGATTAATATTGGCCTCTGGGGTTGTGTGCCACTCCTGACTCCTGTGTGCGTCATCTGTCACTCAGTGGGCCCTAGAAAGCCTATTTTTTGTTTTATTTGTTTTCTAAATTCTCCCTGAAACAATCATTTTATTTTCTTTGGTTTCTAAATTATTCCTGAAAAAAAATCATTTTTTTTGTATTTTTTTTTCTCTCAAGTCTCCCTGAAAAAAAAAAAAAAAAAAAAATCTGTGGGAGATTCATATTGCCCCTTCTGCTTGTGTGCCAGTCTTGACTCCTGGGTGTGCCATCTCTCTCTCTCTCCCCAATTGTGGGCCATAGAAAGCCTATTATTTTTTTGCTTGATTTGGGTTCCAAAATCTACCTGAAAAAAATCACTAAATCAATCAGTGGGAGATTAATATTGGCCTCTGGGCTTGTGTGCCACTCCTGACTCCTGTGTGCGTCATCTGTCACTCAGTGGGCCCTAGAAAGCCTATTTTTTGTTTTATTTGTTTTCTAAATTCTCCCTGAAACAATCATTTTATTTTCTTTGGTTTCTAAATTATTCCTGAAAAAAATCATTTTTTTGGTATTTTTTTTTCTCTCAAGTCTCCCTGAAAAAAAAAAAAAAAAAAAAAATCTGTGGGAGATTCATATTGCCCCTTCTGCTTGTGTGCCAGTCTTGACTCCTGGGTGTGCCATCTCTCTCTCTTTCCCCAATTGTGGGCCATAGAAAGCCTAATAATTTTTTTGCTTGATTTGTGTTCCAAAATCTACCGAAAAAAATCACTAAATCAATCAGTGGGAGATTAATATTGGCCTCTGGGCTTGTGTGCCACTCCTGACTCCTGTGTGCGTCATCTGTCACTCAGTGGGCCCTAGAAAGCCTATTTTTTTTTATTTGTTTTCTAAATTCTCCCTGAAACAATCATTTTATTTTCTTTGGTTTCTAAATTATTCCTGAAAAAAATCATTTTTTTTGTATTTTTTTTTCTCTCAAGTCTCCCTGAAAAAAAAAAAAAAATCTGTGGGAGATTCATATTGCCCCTTCTGCTTGTGTGCCAGTCTTGACTCCTGGGTGTGCCATCTCTCTCTCTCTCCCCAATTGTGGGCCATAGAAAGCCTATTAATTTTTTTGCTTGATTTGCGTTCCAAAATCTACCTGAAAAAAATCACTAAATCAATCAGTGGGAGATTAATATTGGCCTCTGGGCTTGTGTGCCACTCCTGACTCCTGTGTGCATCATCTGTCACTCAGTAGGCCCTAGAAAGCCTATTTTTTGTTTTATTTGTTTTCTAAATTCTCCCTGAAACAATCATTTTATTTTCTTTGGTTTCTAAATTATTCCTGAAAAAAATCATTTTTTTTGTATTTTTTTTTCTCTCAAGTCTCCCTGAAAAAAAAAAAAAAAAAAATCTGTGGGAGATTCATGTTGCCCCTTCTGCTTGTGTGCCAGTCTTGACTCCTGGGTGTGCCATCTCTCTCTCTCTCCCCAATTGTGGGCCATAGAAAGCCTATTAATTTTTTTGCTTGATTTGGGTTCCAAAATCTACCTGAAAAAAATCACTAAATCAATCAGTGGGAGATTAATATTGGCCTCTGGGCTTGTGTGCCACTCCTGACTCCTGTGTGCGTCATCTGTCACTCAGTGGGCCCTAGAAAGCCTATTTTTTGTTTTATTTGTTTTCTAAATTCTCCCTGAAACAATCATTTTATTTTCTTTGGTTTCTAAATTATTCCTGAAAAAAATCATTTTTTTTGTATTTTTTTTTCTCTCAAGTCTCCCTGAAAAAAAAAAAAAAAAAAAATCTGTGGGAGATTCATATTGCCCCTTCTGCTTGTGTGCCAGTCTTGACTCCTGGGTGTGCCATCTCTCTCTCTCTCCCCAATTGTGGGCCATAGAAAGCCTATTAATTTTTTTGCTTGATTTGGGTTCCAAAATCTACCAAAAAAAATAACTAAATCAATCGGTGGGAGATTAATATTGGCCTCTGGGCTTGTGTGCCACTCCTGACTCCTGTGTGCGTCCTCTCTCACTCAGTGGGCCCTACAAAGCCTTTTTTTTTTTTTTCCTAAATTCTCCCTGAAACAATCATTTCATTTTATTTGTTTTATAAATTCTTCTGTAAAAAATAAATTTTTTTTAATTTTTTTTTTTCTGAAGTCTCCCTTTTAAAAAAAACAAAAACAAATCAGTGGGAGATAAATATTTACATTTGCGCTTCAGTGACAGTCCTGCATGTGTGCCATCTCATTTGTTGCCAACAACAACAGAGTGTGTAACATTGTGGCTGATTTTCGTTGTGGTCTCACCCACCTGTAAAGGGGTAGCTAAATCATACTGAAGTTATAGCTCACCGTGTAAGTTGTGTGACAGCAACAAATACCGTTCGTTTGTTAACATTTTAAAACAATGAGGAAGTCTGGTGGAAGAGGTCGTGGCCGGGGGCGTTCATTGTCAGCAGGTAATGAGGGTAGTGGTAGTGGTGGAGCATCAGCTGGTCGTGGGAAAAAAAATATTGCACGTCGTCTGGCTACACAAGGCCTCGAACGCTCCCTTTTCTGGGAGTAGGAAAACCGCTTTTAAAGCCGGAGCAGCAAGAGCAAGTTTTGGCTTATCTTGCTGACTCAGCCTCTAGCTCTTTTGCCTCCTCTCGTGAAACTGGTAAATGTCAAAGCAGCGCGTCGTTAGTGGATGTTCACGGTCAGGGACAAGTCGCTTCCTTGTCCTCTTCAGCAAAAACAACAACAGAGAAGAATGCAGCAGGCGACACAACGGGTTACTCCATGGAGCTCTTTACACATACCGTCCCTGGCTTAGAAAGTGAAGCAGTTAACAGTCCATGCCCATTACAAGTTGAATCTGACATGGAGTGCACTGATGCACAGCCACAGCCAGACTACTATCCTGGTCCTTTGACTCAGACCACAACATTGCCATCGCAGGGTGCTGATCAAGAATCAGACCCTGATGAGACTATGTTGCCCCATCACGAACGCTATACCACCGACCGCCACGGTGACACAGACGAAGTTGCACACGAGCTACAAGAAGAGGTAATAGATGACCCAGTTCTTGACCCCGATTGGCAGCCATTGGGGGAACAGGGTGCAGGCGGCAGCAGTTCTGAAGCGGAGGAGGAGGGGCCGCAGCAGGCATCAACATCGCAACAGGTTCCATCTGCCGGGCCCGTATCTTGCCCAAAACGCGTGGCAAAGCTAAAACCTGTTGGAGGACAGCGTGGCCATCCGGTTAAAGCTCAGTCTGCAATGCCTGAAAAGGTATCCGATGCTAGAAAGAGTGCAGTCTGGCATTTTTTTAAACAACATCCAATTGATCAGCGCAAAGTCATCTGTCAAAAATGTTCAACTACCTTAAGCAGAGGACAGAATCTGAAAAGTCTCAATACAAGTTGCATGCATAGACATTTAACCACCATGCATTTGCAAGCCTGGACTAACTACCAAACGTCCCTTAAGGTTGTAGCACCCTCGGCCAATGAAGCTAGTCAGCAACGCAACATCCCTTCCGGCAGTGTAGGGCCACCATTTTCCGCACCACCTGCAGTATCTGTGCAGGTTTCTTTGCCAGGCCAAAGCCGTCAGGGTCAGGGAATCACCAGTTTCGTAGTAGGAAACACTGCATCTAGGGCACCGGTGGCAACAATACCATCTCCCACCGTCTCTCAGTCTGCCATGTCCACCGGCACCCCCGCTAGTTCCACGATCTCCAGCTCTCCAGTCCAGCTCACCCTACATGAGACTATGGTTAGAAAAAGGAAGTACTTAGCCTCGCATCCGCGTACACAGGGTTTGAACGCACACATAGCTAGACTAATCTCGTTAGAGATGATGCCCTACCGGTTAGTTGAAAGCGAAGCTTTCAAAGCCCTGATGGACTACGCTGTACCACGCTACGAGCTACCCAGTCGACACTTTTTTTCCAGAAAAGCCATCCCAGCCCTCCACCAGCATGTTAAAGAGCACATCGTCCATGCACTCAGGCAATCTGTGAGCACAAAGGTGCACCTGACAACAGATGCATGGACCAGTAGGCATGGCCAGGGACGTTACGTGTCCATCACGGCACACTGGGTAAATGTGGTGGATGCAGGGTCCACAGGGGACAGCAAGTTTGGGACAGTTCTGCCTAGCCCACGGTCTAGGAAACAATTGGCTGTAGCCGTTCGCACCCCCTCCTCCTCCTCTTCGTCCTCCTGCAGAAGCGAGAGCTCGTCCACAGACCGCAGTCGCACAACCACTCCATCCGCAGCTGCCACTGTTGCACACCAGGTCTCCCATTATGGGGCAGCTACTGGCAAATGTCAGCAGGCTGTATTGGCTATGAAGTGTTTGGGCGACAACAGACACACCGCGGAAGTTCTGTCCGAGTTCTTGCAGAAAGAAACGCAGTCGTGGCTGGGCACTGTAGATCTTGAGGCAGGCAAGGTAGTGAGTGATAACGGAAGGAATTTCATGGCTGCCATCTCCCTTTCCCAACTGAAACACATTCCTTGCCTGGCTCACACCTTAAACCTGGTGGTGCAGTGCTTCCTGAAAAGTTATCCGGGGTTATCCGACCTGCTCCTCAAAGTGCGTGGACTTTGCTCACATATCCGCCGTTCGCCCGTACACTCCAGCCGTATGCAGACCTATCAGCGTTCTTTGAACCTTCCCCAGCATCGCCTAATCATAGACGTTGCAACAAGGTGGAACTCAACACTGCACATGCTTCAGAGACTGTGTGAACAGAGGCGGGCTGTTATGTTTTTGTGGGAGGATACACATACACGGGCAGGCAGTAGGATGGCAGACATGGAGTTGTCAGGTGTGCAGTGGTCGAAGATTCAAGACATGTGTCAAGTCCTTCAGTGTTTTGAGGAATGCACACGGCTGGTTAGTGCAGACAATGCCATAATAAGCATGAGCATCCCCCTAATGCGTCTGCTGATGCAAAGTTTGACGCACATAAAGGATCAGGCGTCTGCAGCTGAGGAAGAGGAAAGCCTTGATGACAGTCAGCCATTGTCTGGCCAGGGCAGTGTACAGGACGAGGTAGCGGGCGAAGAGGAGGACGAGGAGGATGATGGGGATGATTATATTTTTAATGAGGAAGCTTTTCCGGGGCCACTGGAAATTGGTGGCGCGGCAAGGCCGGGTTCTGGTTTTTTGAGGGACACAAGTGACGTGGATTTGCCTGAAACTGCCCCTCAACCAAGCACAACCGCAGATTTGAGAACTGGAACTTTGGCCCACATGGCGGATTATGCCTTACGTATCCTCAAAAGGGACACACGCATAACTAAAATGATGAATGATGACGATTACTGGTTGGCCTGCCTCCTTGATCCTCGCTATAAAGGCAAATTGCAAAATATAATGCCACATGAGAACTTGGAACTAATATTAGCAACCAAACAATCAACTCTTGTTGACCGTTTGCTTCTGGCATTCCCTGCAAACAGCGCCCGTGATCGTTCTCACACGAGCTGCAGGGGCCAGCAGACCAGAGGAGTTAGAGGGGCAGAAATCAGAAGTGGCGTTGGCCAGAGGGGTTTTCTGACCAGGTTGTGGAGTGATTTTGCTATGACCGCAGACAGGACAGGTACTGCAGCATCAATTCAAAGTGACAGGAGACAACATTTGTCCAGTATGGTTACAAACTATTTTTCATCCCTTATCGATGTTCTCCCTCAACCGTCATTCCCATTTGATTACTGGGCATCAAAATTAGACACCTGGCCAGAATTGGCAGAATATGCATTGCAGGAGCTTGCTTGCCCGGCAGCTAGTGTCCTATCAGAAAGAGTATTCAGTGCTGCAGGTTCAATACTAACAGAAAAAAGGACTCGTCTGGCTACCCAAAATGTAGATGATCTAACCTTCATTAAAATGAACCACAACTGGATTTCGAAATCTTTTGCCCCACCTTGCCCGGCTGACACCTAGCTTTCCTATGAAAAGGTCTTGCCTGTGGACTATTCTGAATGCCTTTTCCAATCTCGTAATTTTCAGCACCTGATTGTCCAGCATACGACATGTTTACACCTCACTAAATGGCCAAACTCCCCACACGGGGCCGTGGTATCGACACTTGGCGACAGCACCCGTGAGAGTGCAGTTTGTCTGAAGAGGTGGGTGAGCCCGCTTTTGGTCGACGGCACTGCCACTGGGTCCCTCCTAGTACAATAAAGTGTCTCTGGCGGTGGTGGTGCGCACCCAACGTCAGACACACCGTTGTAATATGAGGGGCCCTGGGCCTGTACCGCCGGCCACAAGACAGTTTCCCCCCACCCCAGCTCAAACAGTGCTCTACCACTTGCAAAATTATCTCACAGCTCCACCAATGTTTAGTCTATGCGCTGACATCCTTCAATGCCTGCCACTGACAATACCATTGTATTGACATTTTTGTTATGTTAGGCCTTCGATGCCTGTCTGTGGTCACTCCTTCCACTAGGCCTCCACTGACCACACCACTGCTGCCTGTGTACCCCTGGAACCAATTTAAAATTGCCTACAGCCATGTGTTATTATTTTAGGCCTTCGATGCCTGTCTGCGGTCACTCCTTCCACTAGGCCTCCACTGACCACTGCTGCCCGTGTACCCCTGTAACCAATTTAAAATTGCCTACAGCCATGTGTTATTATTTTAGGCCTTCGATGCCTGTCTGCGGTGACTCCTTCCACTAGGCCTCCACTGACCACACCACTGCTGCCCGTGTACCCCTGGAACCAATTTAAAATTGCCTACAGCCATGTGTTATTATTTTAGGCCTTCGATGCCTGTCTGCGGTCACTCCTTCCACTAGGCCTCCACTGACCACACCACTGCTGCCCGTGTACCCCTGGAACCAATTTAAAATTGCCTACAGCCAGCCCAATTTTTTTATTTTAGGCCTTCGATGCCTGTCTGCGGTCCATTCTTTCAACTACTACTACACTGACCAGGGCACTGCTGCCCGTGTACCCCTGGAACCAACATCAGAAAATATAAAAATAAGTATTTTGCTTACAAAAAAGAAAATACTGGAGAGATATCAAATGCAGATATTTTAACATTAAAAACAAACACACAACTAAAATCTGGTACAGTACTAAAAATGGCCACCAGCTACAATTACTTTCTCCTGCAAGTAGTTAACTGAAAGGTTTTTTCAATTGAAAACACACATATGGCATCCACCGAGTGTTGTCCTGTCGCGTCTTCTTTATATTATTGCCGAGAAGATGCAAAACAATGAAAATAATAAAATCATTAATTACCAAAATAATAGAGAAAGTCAACACCACATTGCAAATAAACATTCATTCCAAATAAAGAAGCAGGGCGCGTCCGAGGGTGAGTATATACCTAATAAGAATATAATCACCCTCGGACGCGCAATGCTTATTTCCAACAGCCTTCCTTCCTAAGAATCAGCCCTTCCGTGGTGTAGAGAGACGTTGTGTTACACTCCAAGGTGTTCCCCAGGTTGCCTTTCCTGAGCTTCGATCTTCCGGCTCTCGTTTAGTAGTTGTTGGAAACTACGCTGCATTAGGCCTTCAAATTGGGTATGGGGTGTAGAGAGATGGTGTGTTCCACTCCAAGGTGTTCCCCAGGTTGCCTTTCCTGAGCTTCGATCTTCCGGCTCTCGTTTAGTAGTTGTTGGAAACTACGCTGCATTAGGCCTTCAAATTGGGTATGGGGTGTAGAGAGATGGTGTGTTCCACTCCAAGGTGTTCCCCAGGTTGCCTTTCCTGAGCTTCGATCTTCCGGCTCTCGTTTAGCAGTTGTTGGAAACTACGCTGCATTAGGCCTTCAAATTGGGTATGGGGTGTAGAGAGATGGTGTGTTCCACTCCAAGGTGTTCCCCAGGTTGCCTTTCCTGAGCTTCGATCTTCCGGCTCTCGTTTAGTAGTTCTTGGAAACTACACTGCATTAGGCCTTCAAATTGGGTATGGGGTGTGTTATGGCTGGCAATCAGGCAACACAGCGTGCAGTAATCAGCGCACATACAGAGATCTGGCAAAAACCCAAAACAATAGGACGAGCTCTGAGACGTGGAATCTCTGTAGACTGCAGTACCTGAACTGTCCTCACACAACTGGAAGCAGCAGTGGATTGCGCCTATCACTACCTATGCAACTCGGCACTGCCTGAGGAGCTGACTAGCCTGAAGATAGAAATACAAGCCTGACTTACCTCAGAGAAATACCCCAAAGGAATAGGCAGCCCCCACATATAATGACTGTTAGCAAGATGAAAAGACAAACGTAGGAATAAAATAGATTCAGCAAAGTGAGGCCCGATATTCTAGACAGAGCGAGGATAGCAAAGAGAACTATGCAGTCTACAAAAAACCCTAAAACGAAAACCACGCAAAGGGGCAAAAAAGACCCACCGTGCCGAACTAACAGCACGGCGGTGCACCCCTTTGCTTCTCAGAGCTTCCAGCAAAAGATAATAACAAGCTGGACAGAAAAAACAGAAAACAAACTAGAAGCACTTATCTAGCAGAGCAGCAGGCCCAAGGAAAGATGCAGTAGCTCAGATCCAACACTGGAACATTGACAAGGAGCAAGGAAGACAGACTCAGGTGGAGCTAAATAGCAAGGCAGCCAACGAGCTCACTAAAACACCTGAGGGAGGACGCCCAGAGACTGCAATACCACTTGTGACCACAGAATTCACAACAGTACCCCCCCCTTGAGGAGGGGTCACCGAACCCTCACCAGAACCCCCAGGCCGACCAGGATGAGCCACATGAAAGGCACGAACAAGATCTGGGGCATGGACATCAGAGGCAAAAACCCAGGAATTATCTTCCTGAGCATAACCCTTCCATTTGACCAGATACTGGAGTTTCCGTCTAGAGACACGAGAATCCAAAATCTTCTCCACAATATACTCCAATTCCCCCTCCACCAAAACAGGGGCAGGAGGCTCCACAGATGGAACCATAGGTGCCACGTATCTCCTCAACAACGACCTATGGAATACATTATGTATGGAAAAGGAGTCTGGGAGGGTCAGACGAAAAGACACCGGATTGAGAATCTCAGAAATCCTATACGGACCAATAAAACGAGGTTTAAATTTAGGAGAGGAAACCTTCATAGGTATATGAAGAGAAGATAACCAAACCAGATCCCCAACACGAAGTCGGGGTCCCACACGGCGTCTGCGATTAGCGAAAAGCTGAGCCTTCTCCTGGGACAAGGTCAAATTGTCCACTACCTGAGTCCAGATCTGCTGCAACCTGTCCACCACATAATCCACACCAGGACAGTCCGAAGACTCAACCTGTCCTGAAGAGAAACGAGGATGGAACCCAGAATTGCAGAAAAATGGAGAGACCAAGGTAGCCGAGCTGGCCCG
The DNA here is from genome assembly GCF_032444005.1 of Ranitomeya imitator. Classification (NCBI taxonomy): domain Eukaryota; kingdom Metazoa; phylum Chordata; class Amphibia; order Anura; family Dendrobatidae; genus Ranitomeya; species Ranitomeya imitator. The sequence continues at coordinate 767,288,188 of NC_091283.1, forward strand.
ATTATTAAGGGCGAACTCAGCCAACGGCAAAAATGACACCCAATCATCCTGGTCAGCGGAAACAAAACATCTCAGATATGTTTCCAAGGTCTGATTGGTTCGTTCGGTCTGGCCATTAGTCTGAGGATGGAAGGCCGAGGAAAAAGATAGGTCAATGCCCATCCTACCACAAAAGGCTCGCCAGAACCTTGAGACAAACTGGGAACCTCTGTCAGAAACAATATTCTCAGGAATGCCATGTAAACGAACCACATGCTGGAAGAACAAAGGCACCAAATCAGAGGAGGAAGGCAATTTAACCAAGGGCACCAGATGGACCATTTTAGAAAAGCGATCACAGACCACCCAAATGACAGACATCTTTTGAGAAACGGGAAGGTCAGAAATGAAATCCATCGAAATATGTGTCCAAGGCCTCTTCGGGACCGGCAAGGGCAAAAGCAACCCACTGGCACGTGAACAGCAGGGCTTAGCCCTAGCACAAATTCCACAGGACTGCACAAAAGCACGCACATCCCGCGACAGAGACGGCCACCAAAAGGATCTAGCAACCAACTCCCTGGTACCAAAGATTCCTGGATGACCGGCCAGCACCGAACAATGAAGTTCAGAGATAACTTTACTAGTCCACCTATCAGGGACGAACAGTTTCTCGGCCGGACAACGATCAGGTTTATTAGCCTGAAATTTCTGCAACACTCTCCGCAAATCAGGGGAGATGGCAGACACAATGACTCCTTCCTTGAGGATACTCGCCGGCTCAGATAACCCCGGAGAGTCGGGCACAAAACTCCTAGACAGAGCATCCGCCTTCACATTTTTAGAGCCCGGAAGGTATGAAATCACAAAATCAAAACGAGCAAAAAATAACGACCAACGGGCCTGTCTAGGATTCAAGCGCTTGGCAGACTCAAGATAAGTAAGGTTCTTATGATCAGTCAAAACCACCACGCGATGCTTAGCACCCTCAAGCCAATGACGCCACTCCTCGAATGCCCACTTCATGGCCAGCAACTCTCGGTTGCCCACATCATAATTACGCTCAGCAGCAGAAAATTTCCTGGAAAAGAAAGCACATGGTTTGAACACTGAGCAACCAGAACCTCTCTGTGACAAAACCGCCCCTGCACCAATCTCAGAAGCATCAACCTCGACCTGGAACGGAAGAGAAACATCAGGTTGACACAACACAGGGGCACAGCAAAAACGACGCTTCAACTCCTGAAAAGCTTCCACGGCAGCAGAAGACCAATTAACCAAATCAGCACCCTTCTTGGTCAAATCGGTCAATGGTCTGGCAATGCTAGAAAAATTACAGATGAAGCGACGATAAAAATTAGCAAAGCCCAGGAATTTCTGCAAACTTTTTAGAGATGTCGGCTGAGTCCAATCCTGGATGGCCTGAACCTTAACCGGATCCATCTCGATAGTAGAAGGGGAAAAGATGAACCCCAAAAATGAAACTTTCTGCACACCGAAGAGACACTTTGATCCCTTCACAAACAAGGAATTAGCACGCAGTACCTGGAAAACCATTCTGACTTGCTTTACATGAGACTCCCAATCATCTGAGAAGATCAAAATGTCATCCAAGTAAACAATCAAGAATTTATCCAGATACTCACGAAAAATGTCATGCATAAAAGACTGAAAAACAGATGGAGCATTGGCAAGTCCGAACGGCATCACCAGATACTCAAAATGACCCTCGGGCGTATTAAATGCCGTTTTCCATTCATCTCCCTGCCTGATTCTCACCAGATTATACGCACCACGAAGATCAATCTTAGTAAACCAACTAGCCCCCTTAATCCGAGCAAACAAGTCAGAAATCAATGGCAAGGGATACTGAAACTTAACAGTGATCTTATTAAGAAGGCGGTAATCAATACACGGTCTTAGCGAACCATCCTTCTTGGCTACAAAAAAGAACCCTGCTCCCAATGGTGACGACGATGGGCGAATATGTCCCTTCTCCAGGGACTCCTTCACATAACTGCGCATAGCGGTGTGTTCAGGTACGGACAAATTAAATAAACGACCCTTAGGGAATTTACTACCAGGAATCAAATCGATAGCACAATCACAATTCCTATGCGGAGGAAGGGCATCAGACTTGGACTCTTCAAATACATCCTGAAAGTCCGACAAGAACTCTGGGATGTCAGAAGGAATGGATGACGAAATAGACAAAAATGGAACATCACCATGTACTCCCTGACAACCCCAGCTGGTTACCGACATAGAGTTCCAATCCAATACTGGATTATGGGTTTGTAGCCATGGCAACCCCAACACGACCACATCATGCAAATTATGCAGTACCAAAAAGCGAATAACTTCCTGATGTGCAGGAGCCATGCACATGGTCAGCTGGGCCCAGTACTGAGGCTTATTCTTGGCCAGAGGTGTAGCATCAATTCCTCTCAACGGAATAGGACACCGCAAAGGCTCCAAGAAAAATCCACAACGTTTAGCATAATCCAAATCCATCAGATTCAGGGCAGCGCCTGAATCCACAAACGCCATGACAGAATATGATGACAAAGAGCACATTAAGGTAATGGACAAAAGGAATTTGGACTGTACAGTACCAATAACGGCAGAGCTATCGAACCGTCTAGTGCGTTTAGGACAATTAGAAATAGCATGAGTAGAATCACCACAATAGAAACACAGTCTGTTCAGACGTCTGTGTTCGTGCCGTTCTACTTTAGTCATAGTCCTGTTGCACTGCATAGGCTCAGGCTTACTCTCAGACAATACCGCCAGATGGTGCACAGATTTACGCTCGCGCAAGCGACGACCGATCTGAATGGCCAAGGACATAGACTCATTCAAACCAGCAGGCATAGGAAATCCCACCATTACATCCTTAAGAGCTTCAGAGAGACCCTTTCTGAACAAAGCCGCTAGTGCAGATTCATTCCACAGAGTGAGTACTGACCATTTTCTAAATTTCTGACAATATAGTTCTACATCATCCTGACCCTGGCATAAAGCCAGCAGATTTTTCTCAGCTTGATCCACTGAATTAGGCTCATCGTAAAGCAATCCCAGCGCCTGGAAAAATGCATCAATATTACTCAATGCAGAATCTCCTGGTGCAAGAGAAAACGCCCAGTCCTGTGGGTCGCCGCGCAAAAAAGAAATAATAATCAAAACCTGTTGAATAGGATTACCAGAAGAATGAGGTTTCAAGGCCAAAAATAGCTTACAATTATTTCTGAAGCTCAGGAACTTAGTTCTGTCACCAAAAAACAAATCAGGAATCGGAATTCTTGGTTCTAGCATCGATTTCTGATCAATAGTATCTTGAATCTTTTGTACATTTACAACGAGATTATCCATTGAGGAGCACAGAGCCTGAATATCCATGTCCACAGCTGTGTCCTGAAGCACTCTAATGTCTAGGGGAAAAAAAAGACTGAAGACAGAGCTAAGAAAAAAAAATGATGTCAGGATTTCTTTTTTCCCTCTATTGGAAATCATTGAATTGGCTCCTTGTACTGTTATGGCTGGCAATCAGGCAACACAGCGTGCAGTAATCAGCGCACATACAGAGATCTGGCAAAAACCCAAAACAATAGGACGAGCTCTGAGACGTGGAATCTCTGTAGACTGCAGTACCTGAACTGTCCTCACACAACTGGAAGCAGCAGTGGATTGCGCCTATCACTACCTATGCAACTCGGCACTGCCTGAGGAGCTGACTAGCCTGAAGATAGAAATACAAGCCTGACTTACCTCAGAGAAATACCCCAAAGGAATAGGCAGCCCCCACATATAATGACTGTTAGCAAGATGAAAAGACAAACGTAGGAATAAAATAGATTCAGCAAAGTGAGGCCCGATATTCTAGACAGAGCGAGGATAGCAAAGAGAACTATGCAGTCTACAAAAAACCCTAAAACGAAAACCACGCAAAGGGGCAAAAAAGACCCACCGTGCCGAACTAACAGCACGGCGGTGCACCCCTTTGCTTCTCAGAGCTTCCAGCAAAAGATAATAACAAGCTGGACAGAAAAAACAGAAAACAAACTAGAAGCACTTATCTAGCAGAGCAGCAGGCCCAAGGAAAGATGCAGTAGCTCAGATCCAACACTGGAACATTGACAAGGAGCAAGGAAGACAGACTCAGGTGGAGCTAAATAGCAAGGCAGCCAACGAGCTCACTAAAACACCTGAGGGAGGACGCCCAGAGACTGCAATACCACTTGTGACCACAGAATTCACAACAGGGGTGTAGAGAGAGGGTGTGTTACACTCCAAGGTGTTCCCCAGGTTGCCTTTCCTGAGCTTCGATCTTCCGGCTCTCGTTTAGTAGTTCTTGGAAACTACACTGCATTAGGCCTTCAAATTGGGTATGGGGTGTAGAGAGAGGGTGTGTTACACTCCAAGGTGTTCCCCAGGTTGCCTTTCCTGAGCTTCGATATTCCGGCTCTCGTTTAGTAGTTGTTGGAAACTACACTGCATTACGCCTACAAATTTGGTATGGGGGAAACATTGGCGCATCTGCGGTCCCTCCTTCCTCTAGGCCTCCACTGACCTGTCTACTGCTGCCCGTGTTCCCCTGGAACCAATTTTAAATTGCCTACAGGCAGCCCAATTTATTATGTTAGGGCTTCGAAGCCTGTCTGCGGTCCCTCCTTCCACTAGGCCTCCACTGACCTGTCTACTGCTGCCCGTGTACCCCTTGAACCAACATCATAAAATAAAAAAAAAAGTATTTTGCTTATAAAAAAGAAAATACTGGTGAGATATCAAATGCAGACATTTTAACATTAAAAACAAACACACAACTAAAATCTGGTACAGTACTAAAAATGGCCACCAGCTACAATTACTTTCTCCTGCAAGTAGTTAACTGAAAGGTTTTTTCAATTGAAAACACACATATGGCATCCACCGAGTGTTGTCCTGTCGCGTCTTCTTTATATTATTGCCGAGAAGATGCAAAACAATGAAAATAATAAAATCATTAATTACCAAAATAATAGAGAAAGTCAACACCACATTGCAAATAAACATTCATTCCAAATAAAGAAGCAGGGCGCGTCCGAGGGTGAGTATATACCTAATAAGAATATAATCACCCTCGGACGCGCAATGCTTATTTCCAACAGCCTTCCTTCCTAAGAATCAGCCCTTCCGTGGTGTAGAGAGACGTTGTGTTACACTCCAAGGTGTTCCCCAGGTTGCCTTTCCTGAGCTTCGATCTTCCGGCTCTCGTTTAGTAGTTCTTGGAAACTACACTGCATTAGGCCTTCAAATTGGGTATGGGGTGTAGAGAGAGGGTGTGTTCCACTCCAAGGTGTTCCCCAGGTTGCCTTTCCTGAGCTTCGATCTTCCGGCTCTCGTTTAGTAGTTGTTGGAAACTACGCTGCATTAGGCCTTCAAATTGGGTATGGGGTGTAGAGAGAGGGTGTGTTACACTCCAAGGTGTTCCCCAGGTTGCCTTTCCTGAGCTTCGATCTTCCGGCTCTTGTTTAGTAGTTCTTGGAAACTACACTGCATTAGGCCTACAAATTGGGTATGGGGTGGAGAGAGATGGTGTGTTACACTCCAAGGTGTTCCCCAGGTTTCCTTGCCATTGCTTCGGTCTTCCGACTCTCGTTTAGTAGTTGTAGAAAAGTACACTGCATTAGGCCTACAAAATGGGTATGGGGTGGAGAGAGATGGTGTGTTACACTCCAAGGTGTTCCCCAGGTTTCCTTTCCTGAGCTTCTATCTTCAGGCTCTCATTAAATTGTGGTTAAATGGAACAACTGCATTTGGCGTACTAGTTGGTTTGGGGCCTACTATCGGTGTCTGCCACTCCTTGCTGTTCTCCTGGTTTCCTGTCCTGAAATTCCATTTTCAGGCTCTCGTTAAGTAGTTGTTAATGTTAGACTGCATTTGGCCTACTAGTTGGGTTGGGGCCTACTATCGGTGTCTGCCACTCCTTGCTGTTCTCCTCCACTGAACAAAGCTGTGCCGCCTGTTTACTACGGTTGCCAATTTTGAACTGCATTTCGACTACTTACTGATTTGGCCCTACTCTCTGTGTCAGCCTCTCATTCCAGTTGTCCTCCACTGCAATGCCCCCTGGTTATTCCTGTGTTACCAATTTTGAACTGCATTTAGCCCACTTTATTCTTTGGGCCTATATCTGTGTTTCCACTTCATCGTGCCCATTGCCCAGCCAGTGATAGATGAGTCTGCTGGTACATTGACCCATAACGCAACATTCCCTGTGCATGCTACACAACAACATTGTGACCCTGCTGAAAGTCAGGTTGCTCTTCCCGCATACCATACCACCTTACACGGGGACAAAGAGGAAGGTGCAGATGAAAGTGCAGGTTCCTTCATCAGGTGGGGGGAGGAATACTAGTTGGCGACGTCACTGGCACAGGGCCTCTCATAGTACGCAAAAGTGTTGCTGCCGGTGGGAGGCGCCCCCGCCGTGCAAACACACCGCTGTACTTTGAGGGGCCCTGTGCCAGTGCCAATGCCAACAAGTGGGCCCCCCCTGCTTGCTCAGGATCACAGCACTTGCAAAGTTGAAATACTTACCTCTCCCTGCTCCACTGCCGTGACGTGGTCCAGATTTCCTGGGCCCACTAATTACTTAAACCAGCCCTACCCCACACAACTTTAGCCAAATGACCCCCAATTTCAAATGCCTTCCAATTATTATAAGGTAAATTACGCTTGACAAGCTTCATTAAGAAGAATGGATGGTTTTTACATTAAAATGGGCACTCTAGGTGTTTTCCTGGCCCCCACTCACTGCCGACTATGCTGCCCCATTGACTTGCATTGGGTTTCGTGTTTCGGTCGATCCCGACTTTACGTCATAATCGGCCGATTTCACTCGACCCGACTTTTGAGATAGTCGGGTTTCGCGAAACCCGGCTCGACTCTAAAAAGGTCAAGGTCGCTCAACTCTAGTGACCGCGACGTCACCGCAGGTCCTGGTCGCATAGCAAACCTGAGACCGGACGGCCGCGTGCAGCGCTGAGACTTCAGAGGTGAGTATATCATGATTTTTTATTTAAATTTTTTTTTTTACTCAAATATGGTTCCCGGAGCCCGGAGCCTGGAGGAGAGTCTCCTCTCCTCCACCCCGGGTACCACCCGCACATTATCCGCTTACTTCCCGCATGGTGTGCACAGCCCCATGCGGGAAGCAGCGGATCAATGTATTTCTATGGGTGCAGAATCGCTGCAATTCTGCACAGAGAAGTGACATGCTGCGGGTTGTAAACCGCTGCGTTCCTGCGCGGTTTTTCCCGCAGCATATGCACAGCAGTTTGCAGTTTCCATAGGGTTTACATGTTACTGTAAATTTATCACCCCCAGACACAGGGCCACGTGTTTCGGTACCGGGCCTCTCTGGTTCGGATCTGAGGCTGTCACGGTGGCTAGACCCGGTCCGCGACCCTGCTAAGGGGCGTCCAATAAAGGTGGTACAGTTTGTCAGGGGTTCGTGACGCCACCTGTGCTGTTCGGTCAGGGTGACCAACGCTGCTGTGGGGTCCGCTGGGGTGATGGAATGGCAGCTGGATGGTATACCTTCCCACAGGTGAAGTATGTCCCCAGGGCTTCCAAGTCGTATAGGTGGTGATGGTGTGAGGTGCAGGCAATAACGAGGACACAAGGTTGCAGTCTCTTTACCTCTTTATTGAAGACTTCATGCTCAATCCAGAGCATGTTTAAAAGGGCTATCAGAGACCGGCTGGTCTGATGGGCACTTCCAGAGTTTCCCTCGCAGATGGAAATCGTTGCCCACCACTAGCGCCTGTGTGTTGTAGCCCTACCCTACTGAGCATTCGGTATAGTCCTCACAACTGCTGTTCTCGTTCGTTCGTTCTCTACAGCTCTCTCTCTCTTTAGTTCCAGATGTTACTAGTTTCTCATCCCCCAGGTATATTTTGGCTAGGACGCACCCGTATGACGGGAAGGCTTGGAGGTCTTCCAGGACCCTAGAGATGCCCCTCTCCCAATGTTGCCCCCTATGTCTTCTTTAAGGTTGACAGCCAACCTATAATTAACTGTCCTGCGGAGTTTGAAGTAAGGCCTGAAGTCAGTTACTCCCGCGGTGTTCTGGCCACCGGCTACACGCCTCAGTAGGATGTTGCCTCGGTCTCACGGCATGACTCCTACTGGTACTCCTTTTTTCTTGATCTCATTTACACTGTTCCACAATATCCTTCCTTTCTTATCTCTTTCTTAGGATACCGCCGCAAGGTAGTGCAGGCACGGTTCTGTAACGTTCTGCTCTGTTCGCTAGGCACCTGCCAGGTTCCCACGCCTGACAGGTACCCCCCTGTGCCTTCTCCCTGCAACACCCCCTGCCAAGGGATGTTGCCTGAATCCAACCCAGTCAGCTTCTGACTAACTTCCTCCCCAGCCCCTAGTTTTACCAGTGTGAGGAGTAGCCCAATAAATAAAGCCTTTTTCTCCCCCTAGTGGCCGGAGTGTGAAGTGTAATGTGTTCTGGTGATACCTGGTCAGGAGAATTCCTTCAGTGCCATCAGACGTACCATCACTCCCCTTAGTGGCAGATTGTCATACTGCAACGACCAGATCTCTGGGGCGCTGCATAAACGCTATGGAAACTGCTGCGGACCCGCAGCTGCAAAATCGCTGCGGTTCCACGGTAAAAACCGCAATGTGTGAACATAGCCTTATACTTTTCCTTTGATTGTTCCACTCCTGGTTTGGCAAATACTGAAGTAAAATACTGACCAAGTACTGAACGTGGCTTTAAATAAATTTACAAATAAAGAAGATTGATTTTAACTGTTGGTGAGTGCCACTGGCTTTTCTTTTTCTTACATGCACTACAGTTTAGATTACAGGCAAACTATATACCGAGGCACTTCTCTTGATCTTTTATCCCATTTTATTTCAGGTATTTGATTTATATGCAGTAAAATGATTTCTGCGGTCTGGGTGAAATACATTACATCGACATTGTTGGTTCATCCAACCGACAGAGCTGTCAGAGAGTGGCCTGTTCATGTAAAAACTGCAGCGACTCAGGCTTGACAGATACTGATCTGTGGTTTACCTCTGCCGAACATTTTCAATAGATTTTGTCAAAGGGTTGAGATACATTAATTATTTAACAGAACATATGTCAAAGGATACAATTTGCAAATCTCGCAGCATGGTATGCATATAAACAGTTGATAAAAAGTTATTTGCTGGAAATGTGTCCTTAGCAATATCTGCAAGCAACTAAAGATTAAATTTCACATTAGAATGCAACGATTCAAGCAGAGTAATAATGGAATCACATAGTAAGAGACATGGACACCAAATCACCTTCCTAAAACAACTGTGACAAAATAATTTCATAAGCTGTAATAAATAAATACACAATTCATTATGTTGAAAAATATTTATAAAGTACAAGCAGAGCGTACTGATTTGTAGGAATGTAAAAAAATAGGTGTTTGGACATCCAACTATACCTTACATGCGCCCTATCTGGGCTTATGCAAAAATGGGTTTTACTAGTTACTGGAAGGCTTTCTTAGCGTTTATGGGAATATTAAGAGAGCACGGCTTAAATGGGTCCTGTCATGTCAAAATTACACTATTACCTGCAGATATTGGATTAATCTGCAGGTTAATAGTGTTCTAAACCAGCATGGTGCCGGCACTTAGACCCCCACTGTGAACTTTATTCTCTCTGGCAGCATTTGGGCTTCAACCACACGGGTGGCACCGGTTCAGACACCATTCTGTGTAAAGAGAGTGGCAGTTGTGCCTGCGCCCCCAGTACTAATTGACAGCCGGATGTAACCCTGAGTAAGCCGTCAGTGCAGAAGATGCGGTTACAACCGTCTCTCTCTACACACATACCGCTTACTCAACTTGCACTGCCCCATGACAAACCAAAACACTGCCAGGAAGAACAAAATTTATTTCCTCCTGGCAGCAGGGGTCTAAATGCTGGTGCCAGGCTGGTTCGCAATGCTGGTATTCTTCAAATTAACCGTATATCTGAAGGTCTACAGCATTTTCTTCACGGGACAGGTTCCCTTTAAAATATCCTAGACTAGTCGTTATAGTTGAAAAGGTAAAGCATTTTCTCTAGCATTGATAAATAAAGCTTCACATTTATTCCAAACTTGTTAAAATGAGGACATGTTGGCACACCAAAAGATCCTGGGGCATGCTTGACCGACGAGTTTCGACTTAGAAAGTCTTAGTCATTAGTCTTAGTCTTTTTCCTTTTCTGCTTCAAGAAATGTCCAGGGGCAGAGCTGCGCTAAGTGTGGATTTCCTCCCCAATCCAGTGCCAGACACACGGTGAGCTGACTATTTTCCCCTCTCTACACATAGTGTAATGACCAGGCCAAACGTTTCCTGCTATCCACCCCCACACGGTGTCCGCAGCCGAAGGAATTATGACACACACCGATCTTGGGGATAACAGTTGCTTTTACTTCAGCAGGAACGGGAATTATAACTTGGAACAAATAAGGAACAGTCTCTCATGGGTAGTCCACGGCAATTACAGTTCACACTTAGATGCTGAGATGCGATTGAGGTCTGGAGCTTTAAGAGCACTGGACAGTGTCTTTTGGTAGTTTACAGAAGGAGGTAGACATAGCAATTACAGGCTACAGACCTGTACTTGGGGTTAACTCCACAGTGTGTCATGGCACGTGCACAACTACTTATAGGTGAATGTAAAAAACTGAGGGGATTCCAGTCAGAAAGACTTTAGAATGATGTCTGTACAGGTTAGAGAGGTTACCCAGGCTCTTAGGCCTGCAGGAGATCTTGTAGTGAAAACAGCCTCCACGTGTGTTCTGGTCTCCCCGAGGGCATCCCTCAGATTAAAGAACATTCTAGACTTACCTGGAAAACAGCTCCTCCTATTGACCATGTGACTAGGAGCTGGCCAATAGGACACCGAATTCACATCTCAGATCCTTACAAAACAATAATTATGAGTCATTGTACACTTTCACATAGATGATGGCAATGCACAGCAAATGAGAAATGATTTGCATCTAAAATGGAGGTGACTAGAAAAGGAGAATTACAGCTCACAAATGCAGGGGATAATGTAGAGGGGCAGTTAGAGAGTGAGCTGTAGTGTACAGAAGCTACTCAGAATCCATGATTACTTAAAGGCAAGGACACACTCACAACTGGGTCACTACAATAGTACTTATAGTTCACCCATGCAAGTCAAATACATAACTTTAATTAGTAAACTCTGTGCCATTTCTTTACCCTTATCTGTTTAGCTAACAAAAAATATGTTACATATAATGTAAGTATGATGTAAAAAATATATACAGTGGGGCAAAAAAGTATTTAGTCAGTCAGCAACAGTGCAAGTTCCACCACTTAAAAAGATGAGAGGCGTCTGTAATTTACATCATAGGTAGACCTCAACTATGGGAGACAAACTGAGAAAAAAAAAACAGAAAATCACATTGTCTGTTTTTTTTATCATTTTATTTGCATATTATGGTGGAAAATAAGTATTTGGTCAGAAACAAACAATCAAGATTTCTGGCTCTCACAGACCTGTAACTTCTTCTTTAAGACAAAAATAGGGAAAAAGGAAAAAATGGGAAGAAAATAAGTCAGCTCACCAATCCCTCAACAGTGCAATGATGTCCATGCACGGAGCCGCCTTGGTCAAGGGCGTAGTCCAGAGCCAGCAATGAAAAAGAAAAAATAATCTCCAGCATGGATCTTCTAAAAAGTCAATTTATTGAAAACACTTTAAAATGCAAACATTTGCAAAAAAGAGATGGGGGTCCCAGGTGGTCAACGCCGACGCGTTTCGACCATCAGGTCTTAGTCATGCCATGGGGCCATGTATCGTGAGATTTTGAGTGCAAACCTCCTTCCATCAGCAAGGGCATTGAAAATGAAACGTGGCTGGGTCTTTCAACATGACAATGATCCAAAGCACACCGCCAGGGCAACGAAGGAGTGGCTTCGTAAGAAGCATTTCAAAGTCCTGGAGTGGCCTAGCCAGTCTCCAGATCTCAACCCTATAGAAAACCTTTGGAGGGAGTTGAAAGTCCGTGTTGCCAAGCGAAAAGCCAAAAACATCACTGCTCTAGAGGAGATCTGCATGGAGGAATGGGCCAACATACCAACAACAGTGTGTGGCAACCTTGTGAAGACTTACAGAAAACGTTTGACCTCTGTCATTGCCAACAAAGGATATATTACAAAGTATTGAGATGAAATTTTGTTTCTGACCAAATACTTATTTTCCACCATAATATGCAAATAAAATGTTAAAAAAAACAGACAATGTGATTTTCTGGATTTTTTTTCTCAGTTTGTCTCCCATAGTTGAGGTCTACCTATGATGTAAATTACAGACGCCTCTCATCTTTTTAAGTGGTGGAACTTGCACTATTGCTGACTGACTAAATACTTTTTTGCCCCACTGTATATATTGTATACACTGCTCAAAAAAGGGAACACTTAAACAACAGAATATAACTACAAATAAATCAAACTTCTAAAAAATCAAACTGTCCACTTAGGAAGCAACACTGATTGACAATCAGTTTCACATGCTGTTGTGCAAATGGACAAATTATCAAGACACATTCAATAAAGGAGTGGTTCTGCAGGTGGGGACCACAGACCACATCTCAGTACCAGTGCTTTCTGGCTGATGTTTTGGTCACTTGAATGTTGGCTGTGCTTTCACACGTGTGGTAGCATAAGATGGACTCTACAACCCACACAAGTGGCTCAGGTAGTGCAGCTCATCCAGGATGGCACATCAATGCAAGCTGTGGCAAGAAGGTTTGCTGTGTCTGTCAGCGTAGTGTCCAGAGGCGCTACCAAGAGACAGGCCAGTACACCAGGAGACGTTGAGGGGGCCGTAGGAGGGCAACAACCCAGCAGCAGGACCGCTTCCTCAGCATTTGTGCAAGGAGGAACAGGAGGAGCACTGCCAGTGCCCTGCAAAATGACCAGCAGGCCACAAATGTGCATCTGTCTGCACAAGCGGTTAGAAACCGACTCCATGAGGATGGTCTGAATGCCCAACATCCACAGATAGGGGTTGTTCCCACAGCCCAACACAGTGCAGGACACTTGGCCTTTGCCACAGAACACCAGGATTGGCAAATTCGCCACTGGCATCCTGTGCTCTTCACAGATGAAAGCAGGTTCACACTGACCACATGTGACAGACGTGAAAGAGTCTGGAGATGCCATGGAGAGTGATATGCTGCCTGCAACATCCTTCAGCATGACCGGTTTGGCAGTGGGTCAGTAATGCTGTGGGGTGACATTTTTTTGGAGGCCTGCACAGCCCTCCATGTGCTTGCCAGTGGTAGTATGACTGCCATTAGGTACTGAGATGAGATCCTCAGACCCCTTCTGAGACCATATGCTGGTGCGGTTGGCTCTGGGTTCCTCCTAATGTAGGACAATGCCTGATCTCATGTGGCTAGAGTATGTCAGCAGTTCCTGCAAGATGAAGGCATTGAAGCTATGGACTGGCTCACCCGTTCCCCAGACCTGAGTCTGATTGAACACATCTGGGATATCATGTCTCACACAATCCACCATCACGTTGCACCACAGACTGTCCAGGAGTTGGCGGATGCTTTAGTCCAGGTCTGGGAGGAGATCCCTCAGGAGACCATCATTGGGAGCATGCCCAGGCATTGCCTGGAGGTCATACAGGCATGTGGAGGCCACACACACACTACTCAGCATCACTTCCTTGCTTTGAGGCATTTCCACTGAAGTTGGATAAGCCTGTAATTTGATTTTCCACTTTGATTTTTGAGTATCGTTCCAAATCCAGGCTTCCATTGGTTAATAAATTTGATTTCCATTTATGATTGTGTGATTTTGTTGTCAGCACATTCAACTTTGTACAAAACAAAGTATTCAATGAGAATATTTAATTCATTCAGATCCAGGATGTGTTATTTGAGTATATATATATACAGTTAGGGCCAGAAATATTTGGACAGTGACACAAGTTTTGTTATTTTAGCTGTTTACAAAAACATGTTCAGAAATACAATTATATATATAATATGGACTGAAAGTGCACACTCCCAGCTGCAATATGATAGTTTCCACATCCAAATCGGAGAAAGGGTTTAGGAATCATAGCTCTGTAATGCATAGCGTCCTCTTTTTCAAGGGACCAAAAGTAATTGGACAATGGACTCTAAGGGCTGCAATTAACTCTGAAGGCGTCTCCCTCGTTAACCTGTAATCAATGAAGTAGTTAAAAGGTCAGGGGTGGATTCCAGGTTTGTGGTTTTGCATTTGGAAGCTGTTGCTGTGAGCAGACAACATGCGGTCAAAGGAACTCTCAATTGAGGTGAAGCAGAACATCCTGAGGCTGAAAAAGAAGAAAAAATCGATCAGAGAGATAGCAGACATGCTTGGAGTAGCAAAATCAACAGTTGGGTACATTCTGAAAAAAAAGGAATTGACTGGTGAGCTTGGGAACTCAAAAAGGCCTGGGCGTCCACGGATGACAACAGTGGTGGATGATCGCCGCATACTTAATTTGGTGAAGAAGAACCCGTTCACAACATCAACTGAAGTCCAGAACACTCTCAGTGAAGTAGGTGTATCTGTCTCTAAGTCAACAGTAAAGAGAAGACTCCATGACAGTAAATACAAAGGGTTCACATCTAGATGCAAACCATTCATCAATACCAAAAATAGACAGGCCAGAGTTAAATTTGCAGAAAAACACCTCAAGAAGCCAGCTCAGTTCTGGAAAAGTATTCTATGGACAGATGAGACAAAGATCAACCTGTACCAGAATGATGGGAAGAAAAAAGTTTGGAGAAGAAAGGGAACGGCACATGATCCAAGGCACACCACATCCTCTGTAAAACATGGTGGAGGCAACGTGATGGCATGGGCATGCATGGCTTTCAATGGCACTGGGTCACTTGTGTTTATTGATGACATAAGAGCAGACAAGAGTAGCCGGATGAATTCTGAAGTGTACCGGGATATACTTTCAGCCCAGATTCAGCCAAATGCTGCAAAGTTGATTGGACGGCGCTTCATAGTACAGATGGACAATGACCCCAAGCATACAGCCAAAGCTACCCAGGAGCTCATGAGTGCCAAAAAGTGGCACATTCTGCAATGGCCAAGTCAATCTCCAGATCTAAACCCAATTGAGCATGCATTTCACTTGCTCAAATCCAGACTTAAGACGGAAAGACCCACAAACAAGCAAGACCTGAAGGCTGCGGCTGTAAAGGCCTGGCAAAGCATTAAGGAGGAAACCCAGCGTTTGGTGATGTCCATGGGTTCCAGACAGGGCCGGCGTCAGCACCCGGCACAGCGGGCAAATGCCGGGGCCCTGGGGAGAGAGGGGGGCCCACTTAGCTGTCATAGATACAGCTGGGAGAGCAGAGCAGGAGATGACATGCTCTCCCCCCCCACAAAATCACTGCTGGCTGCGTTCTCTTAACCCCTATGTGCCAGCTCTGACACAAGCATCTTCTCACTCAGTGAGTGCAGCCAGGCAGGCACACATAGGGGTTAACAGAAGGCAGCCAGTGTGACATTGTGGGCGGAGAGAGCACGTTCTCTGCTCTCCCCCCTGGCTGGCTGCAGACAGTGCTGAAGTTTATCAGGCAGATTCCGGAGCTCCGTCCTACCAGTGCCTGAGTGCAAAGGTATCTTGCAGTTGTGGCTCAGTCTGCTGCTGTCTGTCTCCGCTGCCTAAAAATGTGGGTGACGTCTGGAGGAGCAGCTGGTGGGGTGCAGCCTGTAGCCGCCCAGCTCACCCAGAATACATGCATGCTGCACCAAACCTGCACCAGTGGGGTAGGAAGAAGCTTAACCCCTTCCCATCTGTATGAAGGTTATTGCTGAACCTTAAAGATAACAATCCGACCCGCATTAATGGGGTTAACCAGATGCCAGGAGGGAGGGAAGCTGCTGCCATGGATAAATCTGAGCTGTGGGCTGTATGTTGGGGCCCCGTGGCCCCAGGCTGGTGACTGGAGGGACTCTGCCCAGTGCTGGCATGTGGGTGATTTCTGCTCCGGAGTCTCAGCTTCTCTCCTCCAGGTCACACTGTGCAGTCACAGCAACATTGGTTGTCTCTGTCCAGGTCCCAGCAGCTGCCACCGCTCCCACCACGGACATGGCATCACTTAACCCTTCCCCTGCAGCCACCGGCAACAAATCCACATTATTCCTTGATTAAATCAGGTTCCAACCCAATAGAGGAGCATACATTTCCTGCTGCCATTAGGGTCCGGGAGGGGGTGACATTGGCTGCCCTGCTACTCTGTAGTGGGGGGTGACAAGTGTAACATGGGGTAACGATGACGGAGAAATGCACAGGATAATAGTGAGCGCGACAGAGGGCAGTGTATGGTATGGAGCAGTCAGGGGGTGGGCTGCAGGATCCCCCCATACTGTACATGACTGCTCGGGACAGGGAGGCGTTTAATGAGCTTCTAATGACAGGGCACTAATTGGGTCATTAGGGTTTGTGGAAAGGATTCAGCATCAGGTCCCTCATTAATGCCCGAGCCGCCTGTTACTTTGTAGCACAGATCTGTTGGGGCCGCAAAACCAAACAACGTTGTTTATGTAGAAAAGTCTTTGTTTCATAGAAAAACTCAAAACAGAAAAGCACCTCTCCTGTATATATACACTGCACAGCACCTTTCCTCCTGTATATATACACTGCACAGCACCTTTCCTCCTGTATATATACACTGCAGAATCTACAATAGCTGTCACTCATGTAAGAAGTGAAATCTGGCATTGTACTATACATTTCTCTGCCGTATCTGTGCATCATAAATCAGGGTATGTGTTAAAGGGGGGGCCCACTGAGACTCTTTCGCCCGGGGCCCTCGAAAACCTGGAGCCGGCCCTGGTTCCAGACTTAAGGCAGTAATTGCCTCCAAAGGATTTGCAACAAAATATTGAAAATAAAAATATTTTTTTGGGGTTATGTTTATTTGTCCAATTACTTTTGACCTCCTAAAATGTGGAGTGTTTGTAAAGAAATGTGTACAATTCCTACATTTTCTATCAGATATTTTTGTTCAACCCTTCAAATTAAACGTTACAATCTGCACTTGAATTCTGTTGTAGAGGTTTCATTTCAAATCCAATGTGGTGGCATGCAGAGCCCAACTCGCGAAAATTGTGTCACTGTCCAAATATTTCTGGCCCTAACTGTATATACCTTGAGAAAGGTCCACATCCTGGACTGAAACGTCGCACATGGGCCAATAAACAACATTTATATTTTCTATTGGAGTGCTGCCTTCATTTTTCTGGATAATAGCATGAGGTTTGGTATATACCTGGAAGGATTTTTTGTTTGTTTGATTTTGTTTTCTTTTGGTGCTGATATATATATCTCCCTTCCCATACTATGCCAGTGACTGTCACAAAATATATATATATATATATATATATATACACACACACACAGTACAGACCAAAAGTTTGGACACACCTTCTCATTTAAAGTTTTTTAAAGTTTTTTCTGTATTTTCATGACTATGAAAATTGTACATTCACACTGAAGGCATCAAAACTATGAATTAACACATGATGGAATTTAATACCTAACAAATAAGTGTGAAACAACTGAAAATATGTCAGTTATGATATGTCAATATGATAATATTGTATTCTAGGTTCTTCAAAGTAGCCACCTTTTGCTTTGATGACTGTTTTGCACACTCTTGGTATTCTCTTGATAAGCTTCAAGAGGTAATCACCGGGATTGGTCTTCCAACAATCTTGAAGGAGTTCCCAGAGATGTTTAGCACTTGTTGGCCCTTTTGCCTTCACTCTCCGGTCCAGCTCTCCCCAAACCATCTCGAATGGGTTCAGGTCTGGTGACTGGAGGCCAGGTCATCTGGCGTTGCACCCCATCACTCTCCCTCTTGGTCAAATAGCCCTTACACAGCCTGGAGGTATGTTTGGGGTCATTGTCCTGTTGAAAAATAAATGATGGTCCAACTAGACGCAAACACGATGGAATAGCATGCCACTGCAAGATGCTGTGGTAGCCATGCTAGTTCAGTATGCCTTCAATTTTGAATCATTCCCCAACAGTGTCAACAGCAAATCACCCCCACACCATCACACCTCCTCCTCAATGCTTCACGGTGGGAACCAGGCATGTAGAGTTCATCCGTTCACCTTTTGTACGTCGCACAAAGACACGGTGATTGGAACCAAAGATCTCAAATTTGAGCTCATCAGACCAAAGCACAGATTTCCACTGGTCTAATGTCCATTCCTTGTGTTCTTTAGCCCAAAACAAGTCTCTTCTGCTTGTTGCCTGTCCTTAGCTGTGGTTTCCTAGCAGCTATTTTACCATGAAGGCCTGCTGCACAAAGTCTCCTCTTAACAGTTGTTGTAGAGATGAGTTTGCTGCTAGAACTCTGTGTAGCATTGACCTGGTCTCTAATCTGAGCTGCTGTTAACCAGCAATTTCTGAGGCTGGTGACTCAGATAAACTTATCCTCAGAAGCAGAGGTGACTCTTGGTCTTCCTTTCCTGGGGCGCTCCTCATGTGAGCCAGCTTCTTTGTAGCGCTTGATGGTTTTTGCCACTGCACTTGTGGACACTTTCAAAGTTTTCCCAATTTTTCGGACTGACTGACCATCATTTCTTAAAGTAATGATGGCCACTCGTTTTTCTTTACTTAGCTGCTTTTTTCTAGCCATAATACAAATTCTAACAGTCTATTCAGTAGGACTATCAGCTGTGTATCCACCAGACTTCTGCACAACACAACTGATGGTCCCAACCCCATTTATAAGGCAAGAAATCTCACCTATTAAACCTGACAGGGGAAACCTGTGAAGTGAAAACCATACCTCTTGAAGCTCATCAAGAGAATGCCAAGAGTGTGCAAAGCAGTCTTCAAAGCAAAAGGTGGCAACTTTGAAGAACCTAGAATATAAGACATATTTTCAGTTGTTTCACACTTTTTCATTAAGTATATAATTCCACATGTGTTAATTCATAGTTTTGATGCCTTCAGTGTGAATTTACAATTTTCATAGTTATGAAAATACGGAAAAATCTTTAAATGAGAAGGTGTGTCCAAACTTTTGGTCTGTACTATAATATATATATATATATATAAACATATATATATATAGAGAGAGAGAGAGAGAGAGAGAGAAAAGCCAACCAGCACTCCCAATGTGAACGCATGCAAGCTGCAAGCTGTATCATATACAGTCATGGACAAAAATTTTGAGAATGAGACAAATATTAATTTTTCCAAAGTCTACTGCTTCATTTTTTCTAATGGCAATTTGCATATACTCCTGAATGTCAGAGTGATCAGCTTAACAGCAATTACTGTACTTGCAAAGTCAATATTTGCCCAGAAAATGAACTTTAACCCCCAAAACACATTTCAACATCATTGCAGTCCTGCCTTAAAAGGAGCAGCTAACATCGTTTTAGTGATTGATCCATTAACACAGGTGTGGGTGTTGATGAGGACAGGGCTGGCGATCAATCAGTCATGATTAAGTAAGAATGACATCACTGGACACTTTAAAAGGAGGCTGGTGCTTGGTATCATTGTTTCTCTTCAGTTAACCATGGTTATCTCTAAAGAAACACGTGCAGCCATCATTGCACTGCACAAAAATGGCCTAACAGGGAAGAGTATCGCAGCTACAAAGATTGCACCTCAGTCAACAATCTATCGCATCATAAAGAACTTCAAGAAGAGAGCTTCCATTGTTGTCAAAAAGGCTCCAGGGCGCCCAAGAAAGACCAGCAAGCGCCAGGACCGTATCTTAAAACTGTTTCAGCTGCGGGATCGGACTACCAGCAGTGCCGAGCTTGCTCAGGAATGGCAGCAGGCTGGTGTGAGTGCTTCTGCACGCACTGTGAGGTGGAGACTCTTTGAGCAAGGCCTGGTTTCAAGGAGGGCAGCAAAGAAGCCACTTCTCTCCAGAAAAAAATCAGGGACCGACTGATATTCTGCAAAAGGTACAGGGAGTGGACTGCTGAGGACTGGGGCAAAGTCATTTTCTCTGATGAATCCCCTTTTCGATTGTTTGGGACATCTGGAAAACAGCTTATTCGGAGAAGAAGAGGTGAGCGATACCACCAGTCTTGTCTCATGCCACCTGTAAAGCATCCTGAAACCATTCATGTGTGGGGTTGCTTCTCAGCCAAGGGAATCGGCTCACTCACAGTCTTGCATAAAAACACAGCCATGAATAAAGAATGGTACCAGAATGTCCTCCAAGAGCAACTTCTCCCAACCGTCCAAGAGCAGTTTAGCGCCCAACAATGCCTTTTCCAGCATGATGGAGAACCTTGCCATAAAGCAAAGGTGATAACTAAATGGCTCATGGAACAAAACATAGAGATTTTGGGTCCATGGCCTGGAAACTCCCCAGATCTTAATCCCATTGAGAACTTGTGGTCAATCATCAAGAGACGGGTGGACAAACAAAAACCAACAAATTCTGGCAAAATACAAGCATTTCTTAGCGCATAAATTGGCCAATTCATGTGTGCCCATCAACCACGGCAAGGTGATCAACCCACCTTGCCGTGGTTGATGGTCACACATGAATTGGCCAATTTATGCGCTAAGAATCTTCATTTTATCTATAACTGTAAGTTTTATGAAAAACATTTTTTTGAAAAAAAATTTATGAAAAAATATTTTTGAGAAGTATGATTCATATCGAACATTTGTCTGTGTTTTCACATGGCCTAGATTCATGTACATGTGCTGCTGTGTTCTTTTAAACCTCTCTCTCTCTCTCTCTCTCTCTATATATATATATATATATAAAAAACAGGAAAAAGAAGGCAGCACTCCCAAAGTTTTCAAGTGAAAAAAGATGAAGATTTAATCGACCCACTGTGGGTCGATTAAATCTTCATCTTTTTTCACTTGAAAACTTTGGGAGTGCTGCCTTCTTTTTCCTGTTTAGTATTCAATTTGGATGAATGTTTGGACCATTCTATCCAGGGGGCTAGGCACCCGCACCTGGTGAGCATTGTGCTGTTCCATTTTTTCTATTTATATATATATATATATATATATATATATATGACCCCAACGTATCATTGCCTTTGCTCCTGTTTTGTTTCCACCCAATGCATCACTCTATTTGCACCTTCTTAAAGTCTTTTTAAGTCGGAAAAGCAGTTAAAGATAAAAGAAACGACAATTTTTTACATTAGCAAAATGGATGCATCGCATGCGCCATTTTGATGAATTTGGCACAAAATATGGCAACCAATACTACAAGAAAATAGGAAAGTGACTTAAAAAACAACCCTCAAATGATTTATCAGGGCCATGGTATATACTGTTATTTATAATATGCCATATTAAATAAAAAGATTTAAATTGGAAAAGTCAAACTGGATGCATTTGGTACAATCATAGTTTTAAAGCATAGACTGAATTTACATTTTTAGTTAAACTTTTACATGTCTGATTTTGGCCCAAATTCTTCCAGATTTATGACATCTACATGATTTGCACAGTAATTTTTTAGAGCAGAAAGGTAATTTTTCTTGTACACAACTGGCTGTCACATTATGATCTATAACCTAGCTTTCCTTTTTGGCTCTTTGTAATACAAATTCTGTCCCAACTTGGGAAGCATCAATGTTCAGCAGAAACACAAAGTTGAAATCCCACTAGGACAATATGAGTAGTTATGTCAACATCTGCCCCAGTCTCAACTATACCCAGATGCCAGGCAGCCAACTGATCTTCATGATGGCAACCATCCAGTTCAACCCTTTCTGGTTTCTTTCCTGATCACAGATGGTGTGCACTCGGTTGGTCACTGCGTTCATTGTCTTGCTCTGCAGATGCTCCTTTTAAAGTTTAAAACTGTGCAGAACTCCCTGATGGTTAAGGAAATATTTTCATTGAAATTCCCTATAGTTTTACCCTGAATTAGATCTGGTAGAAACTTTTGTAAGCTGCCGTTGTTACGATGTATTGCATAGAAACGATCGCTTTCAGATGCTTATATGTTTTTTGGAAAAAACAAGCCAATCAGATGACTGGAACTGTCAAGCCAGAGCTTGGGGTGTTGACGCTGTGCAGCAATAAGCAGTATGCACAGTAGCTATGTTCAGCAAGCTGTGGAATTAGAAAAACAATGTGTATGGAGCAGCATGCAGCTGTACTTATCAAGCTGCAGCAATCAAGAAGCTAGAATTATAAGACAATTATGTAGCCGCACTCAGTCAGCTGTAATCATTAAACGGCTGAGGTTATACCGCAGTCTATGAAAGACCGAGACAATGTAGCAGTGATCAGGCTGTTCTAGGAGCGGAAAACCTATTGAAAACAGAAGTAGGCTACCTGGGGTTTACAGTCCTCCAGCTGTTGTTGAACTATACATCCCAGCATGTCTGCGAGTAAGCAGAGATGCACAGAATTGCTAATTTTACTCTAGGAAATAGTAGGGCAGGCAGTCATTGTTTTGTATTCAGTAATATGACATAAGTCCAAATAGTATATTTGGGATTTAATTGAAACAAATATATGTATGTATGTATTTAGGTCCACCTTTTGTGACGATCACAGCCTCAATTCTCTGAGGTATGGATTCATACAAGGCGTGAATTGTTTCCAAAGGAATTTTAGCCCATTCTGCAGTTAAAACACCCTCCAGTTCTTTGAGCGACGATGGCGGCGGAAATCGACGTCTAACTTGAATCTCTAAAGTCGAACATAGAATGTTCCTCGTGCCATGCTTTAACGATTCTAACTTATTGAATTGGTGTATTATCATCCTGAAAGATGGCGATCCACTCCGGGAACAGTGCTTGAACCATTGGATGCACTTGGTCACCCAAAATGCCTAAATAATATCGGCTGTTAATTCTTCCATGAAGGGATATCATTGGCCTGGCGGATCTCCACGAAATAGCACCCCGGATCATCACAGAACCTCCACCATTTTTTATGGTTGGGAGAAGGCAGTCTGAATGGAATGCTTCTTTCGGTTGTCTCCAAACGTACACTCGGCTGGAGGTAGGAAATAGGGTAAACGATGTTTCGTCTGAGAATATCACATGTTTCCACTGCTCGAGGGACCAATTCCGGAGGTTTCTACACCACTCTAAATGCTTGGAAACATTTGTCATTGAGAGCAGCAGTTTTCTAATTGCAGCTCTTCCGTGGAATCCAAATTTGTGCAGCTCCCGACAAACAGTTTTCATGGAAACTGGGTTCTGTAGGAGTTCATTGAGCTCAGCAATGACTTTCGGTGCCGTGGTCTTGCGATCCTCTCTCACAATTTGCATTAGAGTCCGATGGTCTCTCTCAGTCGACTTCGACTTTCGGCCGGACCTGTGCTTTGCTGCGGACATTCTTCCTTCTCTTTCAAACGCAGTCATTACTTTGGAGACAGTACCTCTTGACACGCCAATAGTGTTGAGCGATACCTTCCGATATCGGAAAGTATCGGTATCGGATTGGATCGGCCGATATTCAAAAAATATCGGATATCGCCGATACCGATACCCGATACCAATGCAAGTCAATGGGACGAAAATATCGGAATTAAAATAAACCCTTTCTTTCCTTGTAGGTGCATTCTTCATGAAGGAAAACAACTAAGAATAATGTAGGATGTATTGGGGGAGGTGGCGGAGACATTAAAGGCATAGAGGTTTAGCCCAATCAAATAGAATAGCAGGAATTTTATTTTTTTTAAGACGTTCGGAGTTACAAAGATATTGACTATGTTAAGATTTTTTTTATTTTGTCAGATATTGATGTTTCACTACTTCCACACCCTTCACCTTTTTTTTACTTCTCCCACACTTTCTTCTTCATCATCATCAGCATCTTTGACATCAACTTCTTCTTCACCTTATTCATCTTCTTCTTCATCTTCTACCTACTATTTTTTTTTGTTACATTCTTCATATATTTTTTATTCAACTATTATTCTTCTTCATATTCTACTTCTTCATCATATTCTTATTTGTGACAGGCATGCCTGTAGTTGTTATCTATAAAAGTTTGAAGATTACACCTTCCATTCTGCCTGTCACAAAAGAGTTACATTTGTCCGCGTTCTGTTTGGCCTGCAGCATCAGGCTTTATCCAGGGGCACCACGAGGAGGAACGGACTCACCCCCATACACTGCTTAGTCTTCTTCTGCTTATAATTTAGATAATATCTTTTTCTCTGATAATTAGTATTATGCTTAATGTTCTTCTGCTCTTTGTTCTGCAGCCTCTTGTTCTTCTGATTCTCGGTCTTCCATGTTGTCGTCTCCAGGGTCGTCGTCTCCGGGGTCATCGTCGTCGTCATCATCGGGGTGGTCTTCAGGGTCATCGTCTCCAGGGTCGTCGTCATCTCAGTGGTTGTCATCTCTGGTGTCGTCGTCATCTTAGGGGTGGTCTTCCGGGTCGTCATCTTTAGGGTCTTGAACTTGGAAATGTAGCAGAAGGTACAAGAAGGCTGAGAAAATGCCGAGAACCAGCTGATGGAACTGGAACTCGGATGGCTACCCGAAGGTCCAAGAGCCAATGGAACTACCGAGGACCAGCTGACGTTACTGGAACCCGGTTACTAAGCAGGAGGTACCCGTGCCAGAAAGCACTACCAAAGACCACCTGACGTTGGTGGAACTCGGATACCCAGAACGAGGCACCTAAGCCAAAGGCTCTGCCCGGAACCAGCTGACAGTACTGGAACCAGGATGGGGAGCAGAAGGTACAAGAGCAAAAGACACTGCCGAGAACCAGTTGATGGTACTGGAAACCAGATGGGTAGCCGAAGGTCCAAGAGCCAATGGAACTGACGAGGACCAGCTGACGATACTGGAACCCGGTTACTAAGCAGGAGGTACCCGTGCCTGAAAGCACTACCAAGGACCACCTGACGTTGGTGGAACTTGGATACCCAGAAGGAGGCACCTAAGCCAAAGGCTCTACCCGGAACCAGCTGACGGTACTGGAACCAGGATGGGGACCTATTCAAGATTGTCTTCCTAGAGCCCCAACTAGTGGTGTTGGAGCAAAGGATCAGCAGGGGGAGCAGAGTGTAGGCCGAAGCCTGCACTGGAGGCAGCTTTGTGTCTGCGTGGCGTTTGCAGAACACGTTGCCGGCTACACAGCAGGGGAACAGCTGGCGTTGCTGAACCCCACTGACACATTGGCGGGTGTTTTTCTCTGTGCAGCCAGCACTTCTGGGCACCAACTGGTGGTGTTAGAGCCCAGGGTCAGCAGGAGGAGCAGAGGAGCAGAGTGTAGGCTGAAGCCTGCACTGGCGGCAGCTTTGTGTCTGTGTGGCGTTTGCAGGACACGTTGCCGGCTACACAGCAGGGGAACAGCTGGCGTTGCTGAACCCCACTGACACATTGGTGGGTGTTTTTCTCTGTGCAGCCAGCACTTCCGGGCACCAACTGGTGGTGTTAGAGCCCAGGGTCTGCAGGAGGAGCACAGTGTAGGCCGAAGCCTGCACTGGAGGCAGTTTTAGGTCTGTTGTGTCTGCGTGGCATTTGCAGGACACGATGCCGGCTACACAGCAGGGGAACAGCTGGCATTGCTGAACCCCACTGACACATTGGCTGGTGTTTTTCTCTGTGCAGCTAGCACTTCGAGGCACCAACTGGCGGTGTTAGAGCCCAGGGTCAGCAGGAGGAGCAGAGGAGCAGAGTGTAGGCCGAAGCCTGCACTGCAGGCAGTTTTAGGTCTGTTGTGTCTGTGTGGCATTTGCAGGACACGATGCCGGCTACACAGCAGGGGAACAGCTGGCGTTGCTGAACCCCACTGACACATTGGCGGGTGTTTTTCTCTGTGCAGCCAGCACTTCCGGGCACCAACTGGCGGTGTTAGAGCCCAGGGTCTGCAGGAGGAGCACAGTGTAGGCCGAAGCCTAATTGAACCAATTTTAAAGGGAACCTTTAAACCCCCCTCAGGTGTTACAAACTAGAAGAGCCACCT
The DNA here is from genome assembly GCF_032444005.1 of Ranitomeya imitator. Taxonomy (NCBI): domain Eukaryota; kingdom Metazoa; phylum Chordata; class Amphibia; order Anura; family Dendrobatidae; genus Ranitomeya; species Ranitomeya imitator. The sequence goes on from NC_091283.1 coordinate 767,314,148, forward strand.
TGTGCAGCAGTAATGCTGCACTTGTCAAAGGTTGCTCTTTTAATTTTGTTCCTTGCACACGCTGAATGAAACACGTATAAAATTTAGCCCCTTATACAGTCAAACTGTCTTGGAGGCGGGAGTTTCCTTCTTAATGAGACGCAGCACAGCTGTCAAAAATACCACCTTGGTGCTGGGCGCGGCCTCCTGAGCGTCACTTTTTGCTGTACAGGAGTCTGCGCTGTTGTGTTATCCCTTGGCCATGCGCTGCCCGTCTTCTGACATCATTTGATGTCGGCCGGTGCGGTTCGCGATGCCCATGAATCCCAGCCCCGCAGTGTCTTTTCATTTATTCACACTGCGGGGCTGGGATTCATGGCCTTGCGCAGTAAATATGTTCGCCTCTCACTCATGTCCTTACACCTGCTTCAGACTGTGCGGCGTCAGCTGATCCCTTATTGCATGCCACAGCCATGAAGCCGCACAGTCTGAAGAAGGCGGAAGGAGATGAGTGACAGTCGAAGTTATGCACTGCTCATGCCCATCAATCACACCCTCGCAGTCCAAATAAATAAGACACCGAGGGGCGTAGAGGCGCAGCCAGCCAACCAATGATGTCAGAAGACGGGCAGCGCTACCAAGGGGGTTGCTGCGTGTCATTACAAAGGAAAGTCACACCTCAGGGATAGTTTAATGGTCTCAAGGGACACATTTTATACGTGTTGAGTTCGACGTGTGCAAGGAGAATAACTTAATGAGCCAACTTGTACAAATGCAGCATTACTGCTGTACAAGGTGGCTGTCATACATACAAACACCTGGGGGGGACAGGTTCTTTTTAATTTCAGTTGTTGTGTCTTCGTGGCGTTTGCAGGACACGAAGCCGGCTACACAGCAGGGGAACAGCTGGCGTTGCTGAACCTCACTGACACATTGGCTGGTGTTTTTCCCTGTGCAGGTAGCACTTCCGGGCACCAACTGGTGGTGTTAGAGCCCAGGGTCAGCAGGAGGAGCAGAGTGTAGGCTGAAGCCTGCACTGGCGGCAGCTTTGTGTCTGCGTGGCGTTTGCAGGACACGTTGCCGGCTATACAGCAAGGGAACAGCTGACGTTGCTGAACCCCACTGACACATTGGTGGGTGTTTTTCTCTGTGCAGCCAGCACTTCCAGGCACCAACTGGCGGTGTTAGAGCCCAGGGTCAGCAGGAGGAGCAGAGTGTAGGCCGAAGCCTGCATTGGAGGCAGTTTTAGGTCTGTTGTGTCTGCGTGGCGTTTGCAGGACACGATGCCGGCTACACAGCAGGGGAACAGCTGGCATTGCTGAACCCCACTGACACATTGGCTGGTGTTTTTCTCTGTGCAGCTAGCACTTCCAGGCACCAACTGGCGGTGTTAGAGCTGTTATGACCTGGTGGTAAGGACAATACTGGACCTGGTGGTTAAGAGCACACGGAGTGACCTGATAGTTACTAATAATATAGGACGAGCTCTGAGACGTGGGAACTCTGCTGACCGCAATCTTTAATCCTATCACACACACTAGAAATAGCCGTGGATTGCTCTAACGCTCCCTATGCAACTCGACACAGCCTAAGAAACTAGCTAGCCCTAGAGATAGAAAAATAAAGCCTACCTTGCCTCAGAGAAATTCCCCAAAGGAAAAGGCAGCCACCCACATATAATGACTGTGAGTAAAGATGAAAATTACAAACACAGAGATGAAATAGATTTAGCAAAGTGAGGCCCGACTTACTAAACAGACAGAGGATAGGAAAGGTAACTTTGCGGTCAGCACAAAAAAACTACAAAAAGACCACACAGAGTCACCTGTGGAAGGAAACTCCGAAGCCGCAGCTCCACTCACAACCACCAGAGGAAGCCCATGGACAGAACCAGCCAAAGTACCATTCATGACCACAGGAGGGAACTTGACAACAGAATTCACAACATAGAGCCCAGGGTCAGCAGGAGGAGCAGAGGAGCAGAGTGTAGGCCGAAGCCTGCACTGGAGGCAGTTTTAGGTCTGTTGTGTCTGCTGTTGTGAATTCTGTTGTCAAACTCCCTCCTGTGGTCATGAATGGTACTTCGGCGAGTTCTGTCTATGGGCTCCCTCAGGTGGCTATGAGTGAAGCTGCTGCTTCTGAGGTTCCTTACACAGGTGACGTGGTTTATCCTTTGGTTGGCTTCTCTATTTAACTCCACTCAGATCGTTACTCTATGCCAGCTGTCAATGTTTTAGCATTGGTTCAGTTCGCTCCTGGATCTGCCTGGTGACCTGTCTTCTCCTGCAGAAGCTAAGTTCCTTATTGTTATTTTTGCGCATTGTTTCTTTGTCCAGCTGGTTATCCTGATTTTGTCTTGCTAGCTGGAAGCTCTGGGCTGCAGAGTGGCACCCTGCACCGTGAGTCGGTGCGGAGGACCCTTTTGCACACTCTGCGTGGTCTTTTGTAGGTTTTTTTTTCCTGACCGCAAAGATTCCTTTCCTATCCTCTGTCTATTTAGTAAGTCTGGCCTCCCTTTGCTGAAACCTATTTCATTTCTGCGTTTGTGACTTTCATCTTTACTCACAGTCATTATATGTGGGGGGCTGCCTAATCCTTTGGGGAATTTCTCTGAGGCAAGGTAGGCTTTATTTTCTATCTCTAGGGCTAGCTAGCTCTGAGGCTGTGACGAGGCGCCTAGGGAGCGTCAGGAGCGCTCCACGGCTATTTTTAGTGTGTGCGATAGGATTAGGGCTTGCAGTCAGCAGAGCTCCCACATCCCAGAGCTCGTCCTGTATGAGTTTAACTATCAGGTCGGGTGCTCCTAACCACCAGGTCATAACAGTACAGCTGGCCAAAAGTATTAATGCATCTCAATAGAGGGATAAGAGGACTTCTGAGACCATTTTTTTTTCTTTGCACTGTGTTTTGTCTTTCTTTTCCCCTAGACCTTTGGGTGGTTCAGGACACAGGTGTAGAGATGGACATTCAGGGTCTATCCTCTTGTGTGGATCATCTCACTGCAAGGGTACAAAACATTCAAGATTTTGTGGTTCAGAATCCTATGTTAGAGCCTAGAATTCCTATTCCTGATTTATTTTCTGGGGATAGATCTAGATTCTTGAATTTCAAAAATAATTGTAAACTGTTTCTAGCTTTGAAACCCCGCTCCTCTGGTGACCCCGTTCAACAAGTAAAAATCATAATTTCTTTGTTGCGTGGTGACCCTCAAGACTAGGCATTTTCCCTTGCGCCAGGAGATCCTGCATTGCGAGATGTAGATGCGTTTTTTCTGGTGCTTGGATTGCTTTATGATGAACCAAATTCAGTGGATCAGGCAGAGAAAATCTTGCTGGCTTTGTGTCAGGGTCAGGATGAAGCGGAGGTGTACTGTCAGAAGTTTAGAAAGTGGTCTGTGCTTACTCAGTGGAATGAATGTGCCCTGGTGGCAATTTTCAGAAAGGGTCTTTCTGAAGCCCTTAAGGATGTCATGGTGGGATTTCCCACACCTGCTGGTCTGAATGAGTCTATGTCCTTGGCCATTCAGATCGATCGGCGCATGCGTGAGCGCAAAGCTGTGCACCATCTGGCGGTATTCTCTGAGCATAGGCCTGAGCCTATGCAATGTGATAGGACTTTGACTAGAGCTGAACGGCAAGAACACAGACGTCGGAATGGGCTGTGTTTTTACTGTGGTGAATCCACTCATGCTATCTCCGATTGTCCTAAGCACACTAAGCGGTTCGCTAGGTCTGCCACCATTGGTACGGTACAGTCTAAATTTCTTTTGTCCGTTACTCTGATTTGCTCTCTGTCATCCTATTCTGTAATGGCATTTGTGGATTCAGGCACTGCCCTGAATTTGATGGACTTGGAGTTTGCCAGGCGCTGTGGTTTTTTCTTGGAGCCCTTGCAGTATCCTATTCCATTGAGAGGAATTGATGCTACGCCTTTGGCCAAGAATAAGCCTCAGTACTGGACTCAATTGACCATGTGCATGGCTCCTGCACATCAGGAGGATATTCGCTTTTTGGTGTTGCATAATCTGCATGATGTGGTCATTTTGGGGTTGCCATGGCTACAGGTCCATAATCCAGTGTTGGATTGGAAATCTATGTCTGTGTCCAGCTGGGGTTGTCAGGGCGTACATGGTGATGTTCCATTGCTGTCAATTTCGCCTTCCACTCCTTCTGAAGTCCCTGAGTTTTTATCAGATTACCGGGATGTATTTGAAGAGCCCAAATCTGGTGCCCTACCTCCTCATAGGGATTGCGACTGTGCTATTAATTTGATTCCGGGTAGTAAGTTTCCTAAGGGCCGTCTGTTTAATTTATCTGTGCCAGAGCACGCCGCTATGCGGAGTTATATAAAGGAATCCTTGGAGAAGGGTCATATTCGTCCGTCGTCGTCGCCATTGGGAGCAGGGTTCTTTTTTGTGGCCAAGAAGGATGGTTCTTTGAGACCTTGTATTGATTACCGCCTTCTTAATAAGATCACAGTCAAATTTCAGTATCCTTTGCCGCTGCTGTCTGATTTATTTGCTGGGATTAAGGGGGCTAGTTGGTTCACCAAGATAGATCTTCGAGGGGCGTATAATCTTGTGCGAATTAAACAGGGTGATGAATGGAAAACAGCATTTAATATGCCCGAGGGCCATTTTGAGTACCTGGTTATGCCATTCGGGCTTTCTAATGCTCCATCTGTGTTTCAGTCCTTTATGCATGACATCTTCCGAGAGTACCTGGATAAATTTATGATTGAATATTTGGATGACATTTTGGTCTTTTCGGATGATTGGGAGTCTCACGTGAAGCAGGTCAGAATGGTGTTCCAGGTCCTTCGTGCGAATTCCTTGTTTGTGAAGGGGTCAAAGTGTCTCTTTGGAGTTCAGAAGGTTTCATTTTTGGGTTTCATTTTTTCCCCTTCTACTATCGAGATGGACCCTGTTAAAGTTCAGGCCATTTACGATTGGACTCAGCCGACATCTGTGAAGAGCTTGCAGAAGTTCCTGGGCTTTGCTAATTTTTATCGTTGCTTCATCGCTAACTTTTCCAGTAGTGCTAAACCATTGACTGATTTGACCAAGAAAGGTGCTGATGTGGTCAATTGGTCCTCTGCGTCTGTAGAGGCTTTTCCGGAGTTGAAGCGTCGTTTTGCTTCTGCCCCTGTGTTGTGCCAGCCAGATGTTTTGCTCCCTTTTCAGGTGGAGGTTATTTTTAGTGTGTGCGATAGGATTAGGGCTTGCGGTCAGCAGAGCTCCCACATCCCAGAGCTCGTCCTGTATGAGTTTAACTATCAGGTCGGGTGCTCCTAACCACCAGGTCATAACAGTCTGCGTGGCATTCGCAGGACACGATGTCGGCTACACAGCAGGGGAACAGCTGGCGTTGCAGAACCCCATTGACACATTGGCTGGTGTTTTTCTCTGTGCAGCTAGCACTTCCGGGCACCAACTGGCGGTTTTAGAGCTCAGGGTCTGGAGGAGGAGCAGAGTGTTGGCCGAAGCCTACTTTGAGCAAGTTGAAAGGGAACCTTTAACCCCCCCAGGCGTTTGTTGCTGAAAGAACCAAATTGTGCATCACAAATGCTGCAAAAGGAAAAGGTGGCTCTTTTAATTATGCTCCTTGCAAACGCGGAACTAAACACTTATAAAATGTGTCCCCTGATACCGTGAAATCGGCCCGGAGGTGGGACTTTCCTTCATGGTGGGGTGCAGCACCGACATTATTCCTACCCCCCTTGGCGGCGTACGCCGCATCCTCAGCGTTGTTGGAATCTGTCACCGAGCCGGCGCTGTTATGCTCAACCTCGGGCATGCGCAGTTAATGCTGCCTATCTTCTGACATCACTTGGTGTCAGGCGGGCTGTGCCTGTGCGGTCGAGCTGCCCGTGATCCCACCTCGCCGTGTCGTCTAATGTAATCCCACTGCGGGCCTGGGATCCATGCGCATGCGCAGTGCATATCCACGCCTCACACTCCCCTCCTTCCGGCTTTTTCAGACTCTGCGGCGTCACGGCCGTGGCATGCTATTAGGGATCAGCTGACGCCGCACATTCTGAAGAAGCCAGAAGGAGGGGAGTGTGAGGCGAGGATATGCACTGTGCATGCCCATGGATCCCAGGCCCGCAGTGGGACTACATTAGACAACACAGCGAGGTGGGATCACGGGCAGCGCGACCGCACAGGCCCAGTCCACCTGACACCAAATGATGTCACAAGACAGGCAGCGCAAACAGCGCATGGCCAAGGTTGAACATAACAGCGCCGGCTCGGTGACAGATTCCAACAATGCTGAGGAAGCGGCGCACGCCGCCAAGGGGGTAGGAATAACGTTTGTGCTGCGCCTTACCACGAAGGAAAGTCCCACCTCCGGGACGGTTTTACGGTATCAGTGGACACATTTTATAAGTGTTAAATTCTGCGTGTGCAAGGAGCTAAACTAAAAGAGCTACCTTTTCCTTGTGTAGCCTTACTGCTGCACAAGGTGGCTCTTTCAGTAACAAACGCCTGGGGGGGACAGGTTCCCTTAAATTTCAGTTGTTGTGTCAGCGTGGTGGTCGCTGGACACACTGCCGGCTACACAGCTGGGGATCAGCTGACGTTACTGAAACCCAATAACACTGGGTCGTATGTTTTGACTATGCAGATGGCACTTCTGAGCCTCAACTGGCGGTGTTGGAGCCCAGTAATTATAGTTCAGGTGGTAGAAAGATGATCACAACAGGAGACCTGGATACTGTAGACACCCAATTATTTAATCAGGAAGAGGAGTGGCAAATTCCCGCGAGATCCAAGCCTGGTTCATTTTCAGAAAAGTAAGCCGGTCAACGTTATCGGAGGATAGTCACATGCAACGGTCTGTTAGTACAGGGCAAGCCAGTACCTCCAATGCATACTGGCTTAGCTCTGGCCATGTATCCAGCTTAGAGACCCAAAACTTGAAAGAGGAAGAGCCGTCTGAGAGTACAGTAAGAGGGCAAGACATGTAGTCTGTCACCATCTGACAGAACCGTTGCCTCCTGCTGACTGGAGCCACCGGTGATGGTGTAGACATTTGGGGCGGGGACACAAAACTGTGCCACAGTTGGGCCATACTGGTCTTGCCTTGGGCAGAGGCACTGCTTTTGCTCCCTCTTTCTGCAGAGCTTCCTCCACTGCCTCGACGCACTGAGCTGCTTTGTAAAGCACTAGCAGCACTGCTCTCAGTTGGACTGGAGAAGATGATTGAATTCACCAGTGTGTCTCGGTACTCCCGCATTTTACGCTCCTGGGTCAACGGTGTGATGAGGTTTTGTACGTTGTCCCAGTAGCAAGGATCGAGGAGGGTGTACACCCAATAATCAGCCATGTTGAGAATGTGGGCGATGCGGCGGTCGTTTCTCAGGCACTGCAGCATGTAATCAACCATGTGCTGCAGACTGCCAACTGGCCAAGAAACGCTGTCCCCTGCTTTAGGCGTGATCTCTGCCCGCTCTTCATCACCCCACCCTCGCTGTACACACTGACTACTGGACAATTGTGTAACTCCCTCCTCTGGACGGATGTCTTCCTCCTCCATTGACTCCTCCTCATCCTCCTCACAAACTGTCCCCTGCCTACGCCTTTGTGAGGAACCTCGCTGACTGACCAGAAGCTGATGGAAATGGTGACTCCTCATCCTCCACCTCTTCCACAACATCATCCCTTAGCGCTTGCAGTGTTTGTTGAAGCAGGCAGATAAGGGGGACAGTCATGCTGACTAGTGCATCATCTGCACTCGCCATCCGCGTGGAATAATCGAAGGGACGCAAAACCTGGCAGACGTCCTTCATAGTGGCCCACTCTGTGGTTGTGAAGTCTGAACGGCGCGGAGTGCGACTTCTTTGCGCCTGATGCAGCTGGTACTCCATTACTGCTTGCTGCTGCTCACACAACCGCTCCAACATATGTATCGTGGAATTCCACCTGGTAGGTAGGTCACATATGATGCGATGTTCCCGGAAGGCGGAATCGGCACTGTAGAGCTGCAATGCGCGATCTTGCCATGCTGGAACGTAGCAAGTGAGAACACTATAGGTGAACCTTTTGCAGCAGTGCATCAAGATCCGGATAGTCCCTCAGAAAACTCTGCACAACCAAATTGAGCACATGTGCCAGACATGGGATGTGAGTGAGGTTGCCAAGGGCCAAAGCTGCCACCAGATTTCGGCCATTGTCACACACTACCATGCCTGGCTGGAGATTCACTGGCACAAACCACACATCACTCTCCTGCTTGATGGCATTCCAGAGCTCCTGCGCTGTGTGGCTTCGATTCCCCAAAGAAATTAATTTCAAGATGGCCTGTTGATGTTTTGCCACGGCGGTGCTCATGTCGGTCGTATCAGGTAAACGTTCACGGGTCCATGTGGAGGTGGACTGTGACGGCTCCTGCAGCGATGATTCTGAGGAACTTGTGTATGAGGAGGAGTCAATGCATACAGACTGGATTCCTGCAATCCTTGGAGTGGGCAGGACACATCCTGCGCCACTCGCACGATCTGCACCCGGCCCAACAACATTAACCCAATGGGCAGTGAGGGAAAGGTATCGCCCCTGTCCATGTTGACTGGTCCACGCATCGGTGGTAAGGTGGACCTTGCTACTGACGGCGTTCAGTAGCGCGTGTTTTATGTGTCCCTCCACATGCTTGTGCAGGGCAGGGACGGCTTGCCTGCTGAAATAAAAGTGGCTGGGCACATTGTACTGTGGTACTGCCAATGCCATCAAGTCACGGAAGCTGTCAGTCTCCACCAGCCTGAATGAGAGCATTTCCAGGGACAACAGTTTGGCAATGCCTGCATTCAGAGCCTGTGCTCGGGGATGGTTTGCTGAGAATGGCCGCCTTTTCTCTGTTGCCTGTACTACCGACGGCTGTAGACTGGGCTGGGAGTGTGAGGATGACTGGGAACATCGTGCTGTGGGTGGAATTACAGTGGGTCTCTGGACAACAGTGCCAGAGGTTCTTCCATGGCGATCCTGGGAGGAAGCCGAACCAGCTGTGTGTGAGCTGGAGGAAGAGGCAACACGAGCTGAAGAGGTGGTAGCTGCCGCTGTTGGTTGGCCTAGGTCTTCAGTGTGTTTTTGTAACTCCACCGCGTGCCTGGTCCGCACATGTTTCCACATATTTGTGGTATTGAGGTTGCTGACACTTTTCCCTCTTTTGACTTTCTGATTACACAGCTTGCATTTGACAAAGCAAATGTCATCTGCAACTGGGTCAAAAAAGGACCAGGCACTGCAAGTCTTGGGAGCGCCTTTTTGGCTTTTGGAAGAGACATGCTCCTAACGGGTGCCGAAGTGGAGGCTACAGGCTCCGCAGTCTTCCCCCTCCCTCTCCCTTTTTGGCCCGTTCGGGGAATCTCTTCCTCAGAGCTGCTTCCACCACCTTCCTGTACCTCATGCCACGATGGGTCAAGGACCTCATCATCTACACTACCCTCTGCCACCAACTGCTCCTACTGGGTAGTCTCGGCAGCACAGTACGCACCAGAAAGTGGCACCTGAGTCTCATCATTAGATGCGTACTGCGGTGTGGTGACCGGAGGCACTGGCCCACCCGCCTCTTCAGAGTCAGAGAGACAAAGCTGTTGGGCATCACTGCACATTGCCTCTTCTTCCATTTCTCCAGTGCTGCTTGGCTGGCCCCCTGTTTCCAAGCCAAGAGATTCAGAGAACAGAAGTAGAGACGGCTCCTGTCCTGGGCTCTCTGACTGCCTGGGCAATTTGGCAGGTGGTGAAGAGACAGATGAGTGCTCTCCAGTGCTCTGTGCCTGAGAGGATGTGGCACTAATTGAAGTCGATGCGTCAGCTGCCATCCATCCGACAACGTCTTCAATTTGATCTTCACGCAGCAGCGGTGTACGGCGCTCTCCTACAAAGCTGTGCATGAAGGACTGTTCCATGCTGAAACTGGGTGATGATGAGTCACCGGTGCCCGCAGCAGGCATAGAATCACAACGTCCTCTCCCTGCTCCGCGCACAAGTCCACGTTCCTTACTCCCTGCCCTTTTCATCTTGGTTGACTGATAAAGATAAGCAGAAAAGTACTAAGGGCTTAGTGTGCTTATTCCTGAACAGCTCCTAACAGGTATAAGAAACACTAATTTTCTAAAGTGTGGACTAGACTTTAATATGAACTAATGTGGCCTACACAACTGTAAAGTGGTGTGTTTGGTGAACTTCATTATTTTTTTTGGGGGCGGCAGATCTGACTACAGAGCGAGTTGCACTCACACGGAGACCGTGCAGACAGCCGTAAATGGCGCTGCAAGGCCCAAAAAACCTCCTCTATGTTATCTTATGTAGTGTTTTTCCACAATTTAGCTGGATACGAGTGGAAAGCCACTAATAGGAAATATTTGAAAAAATGTGCAGCAGGCTGCACTATTAGCAAAAAAGGACAATGTATTTTACGGTATGAGGCAGTGACGCACCCCGAGCTGAATACAACCGGCTGTGGCTGCACACAGACTACAGGGCGAGCTGCACTCACACGGAGACCGTGCAGACAGCCATAAACGGCACTGCAAGGCCCCAAAAACCTCCTCTATGTTATCCTATGTAGTGCTTTTCCACAATTTAGCTGGATACGGGTGGAAAGCCACTAATATGAAATTTTTGAAAAAATGTGCAGCAGGCTGCACTATGAGCAAAAAAGGACAATGTATTTTACGGTATGAGTCAGTAACGCACCCTGAGCTGAATACAACCGGCTGTGGCTGCACACAGACTATAGGGCGAGCTGCACTCACACGGAGACCGTGCAGACAGCCATAAACGGTGCTGCAAGGCCCAAAAAACCTCCTCTATGTTATCCTATGTAGTGTTTTTCCACTATTTAGCTGGATACGGGTGGAAAGCCACTAATAGGAAATATGTGAAAAAAATGTGCAGCAGGCTGCACTATTAGCAAAAAATCAAGCTGTGGACATATACACACACACATACAGTACAGACCAAAAGTTTGGACACACCTTCTCATTTAAAGATTTTTCTGTATTTTCTTGGCTATGAAAATTGTAAATTCACACTGAAGGCATCAAAACTATGAATTAACTCATGTGGAATTATATAGTTAAAAAAAGTGTGACACAACTGAAAATATGTCTTATATTCTAGGTTCTTCAAAGTAGCCACCTTTTGCTTTGCACACTCTTGGCATTCTCTTGATGAGGTTCAAGAGGTAGTCATCGGAGATGGTCTTCCAACAATCTTGAAGGCGTTCCCAGAGATGCTTAGCACTTGTTGACCCTTTTGCCTTCCCTTTGCAGTCCAACTCACCCCAAACCATCTCGATTGGGTTCAGGTCTGGTGACTGTGGAGGCCAGGTCACCTCGCATAGCACCCCATCACTCTCCTTCTTGGTCAAATAGCCCTTACACAGTCTAGAGGTATGTTTGGGGTCATTGTCCTGTTAAAAAATAAATGATGGTCCAACTAAACGCAAACCGGATGGAATAGCATGCCACTGCATGATGCTCTGGTAGCCATGCTGGTTAAATATGCCTTTAATTGTGAATAAATCCCCAGCAGTGTCACCATCAAAGCACCCCCACACCATCACACCTCCTCCATGCTTCACGGTGGGAACCAGGCATGTAGAATCCATCCGTTCACCTTTTCTGCGTTGCACAAAAACACGGTGGTTGGAACCAAAAATCTCAAATTTGAGCTCATCAGACTAAAGCACATATTTCTACTGGTCTAATGTCCATTCCTTGTGTTCTTTAGCCCAAACAAGTCTCTTCTGCTTGTTGCCTGTAATTAGCAGTGGTTTCCTAGCAGCTATTTTACCATGAAGGCATGCTGCACAAAGTCTCCTTTCAACAGTTGTTGTAGAGATGTGTCTGCTGCTAGAACTCTGTGTGGCATTGACCTGGTCTCTAATCTGAGCTGCTGTTAACCTGCGATTTTTGAGGCTGGTGACTCGGATAAACTTATCCTCAGAAGCAGAGGTGACTCTTGGTCTTCCTTTCCTGGGGCGGTCTTCATGTGAGCCAGTTTCTTTGTAGCGCTTGATGGTTTTTGCAACTGCACTTGTGGACACTTTCAAAGTTTTCCCAATTTTTCAGACTGACTAACCTTCATTTCTTAAAGTAATGACGGCCACTCATTTTTCTTTACTTAGCTGCTTTTTTCTTGCCATAATACAAATTATAACAGTCTATTCAGTAGGACTATCAGCTGTGCCTCCTCCAGACTTCTGCACAACACAACTGATGGTCCCAACCCCATTTATAAGACAAGAAATCTCACTTATTAAACCTGACAGGGCATACCTGTGAAGTGAAAACCATTTCCGGTGACTACCACTTGAAGCTCATCAAGAGAATGCCAAGAGTGTGCAAGGCAGTCATCAAGGCAAAAGGTGGCTACTTTGAAGAACCTAGAATATAAGACATATTTTCAGTTGTTTCACACTTTTTTGTTAAGTATATAATTCCACATGTGTTAATTCATAGTTTTGATGCCTTCAGTGTGAATGTATAATCTTCATAGTCATGAAAATACAGAAAAATCTTTAAATGAAAAGGTGTGTCCAAACTTTTGCATTGTACTGTACCTAATTTAGATACTAGAGATAATCCAGGGATCCCCCGTGTTAATTAGATATACCTATGTAGGAGAGACATGGAGATAATAATACATGCATTATAATACATGTACATGCAGAAAATTGAGATGCACATACCAAAAGGCTGGCTTGTATACGGTCAGTGAACACTGGCTCTAGATCTGTGGAATATTTTAAGAATGGTTACATTATGCATGGGATAATATACAGGAGGCCAGGTGGAAAAGTGAAGATGTATAAAACTTACCAATATGAGGAAGGGGAGATCCAAGAAACTTATTAATTACTTTAATACTGGTGATTCTGTGGAAGAGATGCAGAATGCTAGTGTGACACCCAAGAGACCGGGGTACCCAGCACCGGACCAATGGGGTCTGTCTCTTGAGGGGGGTGTCACGGGTGGCTTGACCCGGTGCTGTGGCCTCAGGCAATGCACAGTGTAAAGGGTATCGTGAGGGAACAGGCACTTACTTGATCAGCAGCAGGTTCTCCCAGCGGTGATGATCCCAATCCTGGATAGATGGCTATTGTCCAAATGAAAGACTGAGGCACTGAAACGTTTAACCAGTTTACTTTAACAAAAAAGGATTTACAACCAGTCCTGTCACCGGAGTCTGTATGGGAACTCTGAGTTACTTTGACCCTGCCGGGGTCTTCGCCTCTTATTGTACGCAATATCTGTGTGGCCCTGCTGCTGTATGTGAACTGGCTGCCGGCCCAATCTGTCCCCTCCGGGTCCTGGTTCGACGGGCAACCCGAGTCCTTTTATCGGCTTACCCCCTCCAGGAGTACCGCTGAACTCTGTGTCTGTTGCTGCGTCCGACCCTAGTGAAGCTGATATCACCTCACGTTTTTCCGGTTGCTGTATTATATGTAATGAATACAGCCACGGATCCGGTATCCGTCTTTGCGCCTGTTCTGGGTAGTGATTAATGCTACCCGGTTCTCACAATGTCCTTTTTCTCTATCCCTCTTCTCCTCAGGCCGGTGATTTAGGCCTGTTAACAGTCACAGGGCTGTTAGAGATTCAACTGTATGACCTCTCACTTTCAGCTCCTTAGCCCAACTGCCAGTTCTTCTCTCAGACCAGAATGGATCAAGGGGAGTCTCTGGAGCTCCCCCTTCTGGCCGGAGGTGGTAGTGCAGTCTTGCTATTTTAGTATTTGCATTTACTGTCAGTAACTATTTTTGTGGCAAATACCCCTAGGGGTGCCACACTAGCAACAAATATGCATAGTTATGACGTATCAGAATGAAGATGGATCTCCCCCTCCTTTCTATCACTGAGGCCATAAGAATACTAGTCCATATAACCCATTTGCAGCATCCGGATTGTGGAACCCACACATCACTTCCTAGCATGGTGGAACGCATGATGTCACTTCCGGTTCACAACTTCCAGTTGTGCGTCTCCTCACTACCAACACACCGCTCACTACATTAGTTCCCTGTTAGGAACCAATACTGCGGACACGACCAGCGGTGGATACCGCGTCTCGCTCACTCCAGACACCGCCATATTGGTAAGTTTTATAGATCTTCATGTTTCCACCCGGCCTCCTGCATATTATCCCACACATAATGTAACCATTAGAGTTGAGCGACCTTGACTTATTTAGAGTCGAGCCGGGTTTCGCGAAACCCGACTATCTCAAAAGTCGGGTCAAGTGAAATCGGCCGATTATGACGTAAAGTCGGGATCGACCGAAACACGAAACCCAATGCAAGTCAATGGGGCAGCATAGTCGGCAGTGAGTGGGGGCCAGGAAAACACCTAGAGTGCCCATTTTAATGTCAAAACCATCCATTCTTCTTAATGAAGCTTGTCAAGCATAATTTACCTTATAATAATTGGAAGGCATTTGAAATTGGGGGTCATTTGGCTAAAGTTGTGGTGGGTAGGGCTGGTTCAAGTAATTAGTTGGCCCAGGAAATCTGGACCACGTCACGGCAGTGGAGCAGGGAGAGGTAAGTATTTCAACTTTGCAAGTGCTGTGAACCTGAGCAAGCAGGGGGGGCCCACTCGTTGGCATTGGCACTGGCACAGGGCCCCTCAAAGTACAGCGGTGTGTTTGCACGGCGGGGGCGCCTCCCACCGGCAGCAACACTTTTGCGTACCATGAGAGGCCCTGTGCCAGTGACGTTGCCAACTAGTATTCCTCCCCCCACCTGATGAAGGAACCTGCACTTTCATCTGCACCTTCCTGTTTGTCCCCGTGTAAGGTGGTATGGTATGCGGGAAGGGGGACCTGACTTTCAGCAGGGTCACAATCTTGCAGTGTAGCGTGCACGGGAAATGTTGCGTTATGGGTCAATGTACCAGCAGACTCATCTATCACTGGCTGGGCAATGGGCAGGATGAGGAGGAAACACAGATATAGGCCCAAAGAATAAAGTGGGCTAAATGCAGTTCAAAATTGGTAACACAGGACTAATCAGGGGGCATTGCAGTGGAGGACAACTGGAATGAGAGGCTGACACAGAGAGTAGGCCCAAATCAGTAAGTAGTCGAAATGCAGTTCAAAATTGGCAACAGTAGTAAACAGGCGGCACAGCTTTGTTCAGTGGAGGAGAACAGCAAGGAGTGGCAGACACCGATAGTAGGCCCCAACCCAACTAGTAGGCCAAATGCAGTCTAACATTAACAACTACTTAACGAGCGCCTGAAAACGGAATTTCAGGACAGGAAACCAGGAGAACAGCAAGGAGCGGCAGACACCGATAGTAGGCCCCAAACCAACTAGTACGCCAAATGCAGTTGTTCCGTTTAACCACAATTTAATGAGAGCCTGAAGATAGAAGTTCAGGAAAGGCAACCTGGAGAACACCTTGGAGTGGAACACACCATCTCTCTACACCCCATACCCAATTTGTAGGTCTAATGCAGCGTAGTTTCCAACAACTACTAAACGAGAGCATGATGATCGAAGCATTGGCGAGGAAACCTGGGGAACACCTTGGAGTGGAACACACCATCTCTCTACACCCCATACCCAATTTGTAGGCCTAATGCAGCGTAGTTTCCAACAACTACTAAACGAGAGCATGATGATCGAAGCATTGGCGAGGAAACCTGGGGAACACCTTGGAGTGGAACACACCATCTCTCTACAGTGGAACACACCATCTCTCTACACCCCATACCCAATTTGTAGGCCTAATGCAGCGTAGTTTCCAACAACTACTAAACGAGAGCCGGAAGATCGAAGCTCAGGAAAGGCAACCTGGAGAACACCTTGGAGTGGAACACACCATCTCTCTACACCCCATACCCAATTTGTAGGCCTAATGCAGCGTAGTTTCCAACAACTACTAAACGAGAGCCGGAAGATCGAAGCAATGGAGAGGAAACCTGGGGAACACCTTGGAGTGTAACACACCATCTCTCTACACCCCATACCCAATTTGTAGGCCTAATGCAGCGTAGTTTCCAACAACTACTAAACGAGAGCCGGAAGATCGAAGCAATGGAGAGGAAACCTGGGGAACACCTTGGAGTGTAACACACCATCTCTCTACACCCCATACCCAATTTGTAGGCCTAATGCAGCGTAGTTTCCAACAACTACTAAACGAGAGCATGAAGATCGAAGCAATGGAGAGGAAACCTGGGGAACACCTTGGAGTGGAACACACCATCTCTCTACACCCCATACCCAATTTGTAGGCCTAATGCAGCGTAGTTTCCAACAACTACTAAACGAGAGCCGGAAGATCGAAGCAATGGAGAGGAAACCTGGGGAACACCTTGGAGTGTAACACACCATCTCTCTACACCCCATACCCAATTTGTAGGCCTAATGCAGCGTAGTTTCCAACAACTACTAAACGAGAGCATGAAGATCGAAGCAATGGAGAGGAAACCTGGGGAACACCTTGGAGTGGAACACACCATCTCTCTACACCCCATACCCAATTTGTAGGCCTAATGCAGCGTAGTTTCCAACCACTACTAAACGAGAGCATGATGATCGAAGCATTGGCGAGGAAACCTGGGGAACACCTTGGAGTGGAACACACCATCTCTCTACACCCCATACCCAATTTGTAGGCCTAATGCAGCGTAGTTTCCAACAACTACTAAACGAGAGCCGGAAGATCGAAGCTCAGGAAAGGCAACCTGGGGAACACCTTGGAGTGGAACACACCATCTCTCTACACCCCATACCCAATTTGTAGGCCTAATGCAGCGTAGTTTCCAACAACTACTAAACGAGAGCCGGAAGATCGAAGCAATGGAGAGGAAACCTGGGGAACACCTTGGAGTGTAACACACCATCTCTCTACACCCCATACCCAATTTGTAGGCCTAATGCAGCGTAGTTTCCAACAACTACTAAACGAGAGCCGGAAGATCGGAGCAATGGAGAGGAAACCTGGGGAACACCTTGGAGTGTAACACACCATCTCTCTACACCCCATACCCAATTTGTAGGCCTAATGCAGCGTAGTTTCCAACAACTACTAAACGAGAGCCGGAAGATCGAAGCAATGGAGAGGAAACCTGGGGAACACCTTGGAGTGTAACACACCATCTCTCTACACCCCATACCCAATTTGTAGGCCCAATGCAGCGTAATTTCCAACAACTACTAAACGAGAGCCGGAAGATCGAAGCAATGGAGAGGAAACCTGGGGAACACCTTGGAGTGTAACACACCATCTCTCTACACCCCATACCCAATTTGTAGGCCTAATGCAGCGTAGTTTCCAACAACTACTAAACGAGAGCATGAAGATCGAAGCAATGGAGAGGAAACCTGGGGAACACCTTGGAGTGGAACACACCATCTCTCTACACCCCATACCCAATTTGTAGGCCTAATGCAGCGTAGTTTCCAACAACTACTAAACGAGAGCATGATGATCGAAGCATTGGCGAGGAAACCTGGGGAACACCTTGGAGTGGAACACACCATCTCTCTACAGTGGAACACACCATCTCTCTACACCCCATACCCAATTTGTAGGCCTAATGCAGCGTAGTTTCCAACAACTACTAAACGAGAGCCGGAAGATCGAAGCTCAGGAAAGGCAACCTGGGGAACACCTTGGAGTGGAACACACCATCTCTCTACACCCCATACCCAATTTGTAGGCCCAATGCAGCGTAGTTTCCAACAACTACTAAACGAGAGCCGGAAGATCGAAGCTCAGGAAAGGCAACCTGGGGAATACCTTGGAGTGTAACAAACCCTCTCTCTACACCACGGAAGGGCTGATTCTTAGGAAGGAAGGCTGTCGGAAAGAAGCAGGGCGCGTCAGAGGGTGATTATATTCTTATTAGGTATATACTCACCCTCGGACGCGCCCTGCTTCTTTATTTGTAATGAATGTTTATTTGCAATGTGGTTTTGACTTACTCTATTTTTTTGGTAAATAATGATTTTATTATTTTCATTGTTTTGCATCTTCTTGGCAATAATATAAAGAAGACGCGACAGGACAACACTCGGTGGATGCCATATCTGTGTTTAAAATTGAAAAAACCTTAACTACTTGCAGGAGAAAGTTATTGTACCTGGTGGCCATTTTTAGTACTGTACCAGATTTTTGTTGTATGTGTTTGTTTTTAATGTTAAAATGTCTGCATTTGATATCTCTCCAGTATTTTCTTTTTTATAAGCAAAATACTTATTTTTATATTTTCTGATGTTGGTTCCAGGGGTACACGGGCAGCAGTGGTGTGGTCAGTGGAGGCCTAGTGGAAGGAGTGACCGCAGACAGGCATCGAAGGCCTAAAATAATAACACATGGCTGTAGGCAATTTTAAATTGGTTCCAGGGGTACACGGGCAGCAGTGGTGTGGTCAGTGGAGGCCTAGTGGAAGGAGTGACCGCAGACAGGCATCGAAGGCCTAAAATAATAACACATGGCTGTAGGCAATTTTAAATTGGTTCCAGGGGTACACGGGCAGCAGTGGTGTGGTCAGTGGAGGCCTAGTGGAAGGAGTGACCGCAGACAGGCATCGAAGGCCTAAAATAATAACACATGGCTGTAGGCAATTTTAAATTGGTTCCAGGGGTACACGGGCAGCAGTGGTGTGGTCAGTGGAGGCCTAGTGGAAGGAGTGACCGCAGACAGGCATCGAAGGCCTAAAATAATAACACATGGCTGTAGGCAATTTTAAATTGGTTCCAGGGGTACACGGGCAGCAGTGGTGTGGTCAGTGGAGGCCTAGTGGAAGGAGTGACCGCAGACAGGCATCGAAGGCCTAAAATAATAACACATGGCTGTAGGCAATTTTAAATTGGTTCCAGGGGTACACGGGCAGCAGTGGTGTGGTCAGTGGAGGCCTAGTGGAAGGAGTGACCGCAGACAGGCATCGAAGGCCTAAAATAATAACACATGGCTGTAGGCAATTTTAAATTGGTTCCAGGGGTACACGGGCAGCAGTGGTGTGGTCAGTGGAGGCCTAGTGGAAGGAGTGACCGCAGTCAGGCATCGAAGGCCTAAAATAATAACACATGGCTGTAGGCAATTTTAAATTGGTTCCAGGGGTACACGGGCAGCAGTGGTGTGGTCAGTGGAGGCCTAGTGGAAGGAGTGACCGCAGACAGGCATCGAAGGCCTAAAATAATAACACATGGCTGTAGGCAATTTTAAATTGGTTCCAGGGGTACACGGGCAGCAGTGGTGTGGTCAGTGGAGGCCTAGTGGAAGGAGTCACCGCAGACAGGCATCGAAGGCCTAAAATAATAACACATGGCTGTAGGCAATTTTAAATTGGTTCCAGGGGTACACGGGCAGCAGTGGTGTGGTCAGTGGAGGCCTAGTGGAAGGAGTGACCGCAGACAGGCATCGAAGGCCTAAAATAATAACACATGGCTGTAGGCAATTTTAAATTGGTTCCAGGGGTACACGGGCAGCAGTGGTGTGGTCAGTGGAGGCCTAGTGGAAGGAGTGACCGCAGACAGGCATCGAAGGCCTAAAATAATAACACATGGCTGTAGGCAATTTTAAATTGGTTACAGGGGTACACGGGCAGCAGTGGTGTGGTCAGTGGAGGCCTAGTGGAAGGAGTGACCACAGACAGGCATCGAAGGCCTAACATAACAAAAATGTCAATACAATGGTATTGTCAGTGGCAGGCATTGAAGGATGTCAGCGCATAGACTAAACATTGGTGGAGCTGTGAGATAATTTTGCAAGTGGTAGAGCACTGTTTGAGCTGGGGTGGGGGGAAACTGTCTTGTGGCCGGCGGTACAGGCCCAGGGCCCCTCATATTACAACGGTGTGTCTGACGTTGGGTGCGCACTACCACTGCCAGAGACACTTTATTGTACTAGGAGGGACCCAGTGGCAGTGCCGTCGACCAAAAGCGGGCTCACCCACCTCTTCAGACAAACTGCACTCTCACGGGTGCTGTCGCCAAGTGTCGATACCACGGCCCCGTGTGGGGAGTTTGGCCATTTAGTGAGGTGTAAACATGTCGTATGCTGGACAATCAGGTGCAGAAAATTACGAGATTGGAAAAGGCATTCAGAATAGTCCACAGGCAAGACCTTTTCATAGGAAAGCTAGGTGTCAGCCGGGCAAGGTGGGGCAAAAGATTTCGAAATCCAGTTGTGGTTCATTTTAATGAAGGTTAGATCATCTACATTTTGGGTAGCCAGACGAGTCCTTTTTTCTGTTAGTATTGAACCTGCAGCACTGAATACTCTTTCTGATAGGACACTATCTGCCGGGCAAGCAAGCTCCTGCAATGCATATTCTGCCAATTCTGGCCAGGTGTCTAATTTTGATGCCCAGTAATCAAATGGGAATGACGGTTGAGGGAGAACATCGATAAGGGATGAAAAATAGTTTGTAACCATACTGGACAAATGTTGTCTCCTGTCACTTTGAATTGATGCTGCAGTACCTGTCCTGTCTGCGGTCATAGCAAAATCACTCCACAACCTGGTCAGAAAACCCCTCTGGCCAACGCCACTTCTGATTTCTGCCCCTCTAACTCCTCTGGTCTGCTGGCCCCTGCAGCTCGTGTGAGAACGATCACGGGCGCTGTGTGCAGGGAATGCCAGAAGCAAACGGTCAACAAGAGTTGATTGTTTGGTTGCTAATATTAGTTCCAAGTTCTCATGTGGCATTATATTTTGCAATTTTCCTTTATAGCGAGGATCAAGGAGGCAGGCCAACCAGTAATCGTCATCATTCATCATTTTAGTTATGCGTGTGTCCCTTTTGAGGATACGTAAGGCATAATCCGCCATGTGGGCCAAAGTTCCAGTTCTCAAATCTGCGGTTGTGCTTGGTTGAGGGGCAGTTTCAGGCAAATCCACGTCACTTGTGTCCCTCAAAAAACCAGAACCCGGCCTTGCCGCGCCACCAATTTCCAGTGGCCCCGGAAAAGCTTCCTCATTAAAAATATAATCATCCCCATCATCCTCCTCGTCCTCCTCCTCCTCTTCGCCCGCTACCTCGTCCTGTACACTGCCCTGGCCAGACAATGGCTGACTGTCATCAAGGCTTTCCTCTTCCTCAGCTGCAGACGCCTGATCCTTTATGTGCGTCAAACTTTGCATCAGCAGACGCATTAGGGGGATGCTCATGCTTATTATGGCGTTGTCTGCACTAACCAGCCGTGTGCATTCCTCAAAACACTGAAGGACTTGACACATGTCTTGAATCTTTGACCACTGCACACCTGACAACTCCATGTCTGCCATCCTACTGCCTGCCCGTGTATGTGTATCCTCCCACAAAAACATAACAGCCCGCCTCTGTTCACACAGTCTCTGAAGCATGTGCAGTGTTGAGTTCCACCTTGTTGCAACGTCTATGATTAGGCGATGCTGGGGAAGGTTCAAAGAACGCTGATAGGTCTGCATACGGCTGGAGTGTACGGGCGAACGGCGGATATGTGAGCAAAGTCCACGCACTTTGAGGAGCAGGTCGGATAACCCCGGATAACTTTTCAGGAAGCACTGCACCACCAGGTTTAAGGTGTGAGCCAGGCAAGGAATGTGTTTCAGTTGGGAAAGGGAGATGGCAGCCATGAAATTCCTTCCGTTATCACTCACTACCTTGCCTGCCTCAAGATCTACAGTGCCCAGCCACGACTGCATTTCTTTCTGCAAGAACTCGGACAGAACTTCCGCGGTGTGTCTGTTGTCGCCCAAACACTTCATAGCCAATACAGCCTGCTGACGTTTGCCAGTAGCTGCCCCATAATGGGAGACCTGGTGTGCAACAGTGGCAGCTGCGGATGGAGTGGTTGTGCGACTGCGGTCTGTGGACGAGCTCTCGCTTCTGCAGGAGGACGAAGAGGAGGAGGAGGGGGTGCGAACGGCTACAGCCAATTGTTTCCTAGACCGTGGGCTAGGCAGAACTGTCCCAAACTTGCTGTCCCCTGTGGACCCTGCATCCACCACATTTACCCAGTGTGCCGTGATGGACACGTAACGTCCCTGGCCATGCCTACTGGTCCATGCATCTGTTGTCAGGTGCACCTTTGTGCTCACAGATTGCCTGAGTGCATGGACGATGCGCTGGTGGAGGGCTGGGATGGCTTTTCTGGAAAAAAAGTGTCGACTGGGTAGCTCGTAGCGTGGTACAGCGTAGTCCATCAGGGCTTTGAAAGCTTCGCTTTCAACTAACCGGTAGGGCATCATCTCTAACGAGATTAGTCTAGCTATGTGTGCGTTCAAACCCTGTGTACGCGGATGCGAGGCTAAGTACTTTCTTTTTCTAACCATAGTCTCATGTAGGGTGAGCTGGACTGGAGAGCTGGAGATCGTGGAACTAGCGGGGGTGCCGGTGGACATGGCAGACTGAGAGACGGTGGGAGATGGTATTGTTGCCACCGGTGCCCTAGATGCAGTGTTTCCTACTACGAAACTGGTGATTCCCTGACCCTGACTGCTTTGGCCTGGCAAAGAAACCTGCACAGATACTGCAGGTGGTGCGGAAAATGGTGGCCCTACACTGCCGGAAGGGATGTTGCATTGCTGACTAGCTTCATTGGCCGAGGGTGCTACAACCTTAAGGGACGTTTGGTAGTTAGTCCAGGCTTGCAAATGCATGGTGGTTAAATGTCTATGCATGCAACTTGTATTGAGACTTTTCAGATTCTGTCCTCTGCTTAAGGTAGTTGAACATTTTTGACAGATGACTTTGCGCTGATCAATTGGATGTTGTTTAAAAAAATGCCAGACTGCACTCTTTCTAGCATCGGATACCTTTTCAGGCATTGCAGACTGAGCTTTAACCGGATGGCCACGCTGTCCTCCAACAGGTTTTGGCTTTGCCACGCGTTTTGGGCAAGATACGGGCCCGGCAGATGGAACCTGTTGCGATGTTGATGCCTGCTGCGGCCCCGCTTCAGAACTGCTGCCGCCTGCACCCTGTTCCCCCAATGGCTGCCAATCGGGGTCAAGAACTTGGTCATCTATTACCTCTTCTTGTAGCTCGTGTGCAACTTCGTCTGTGTCACTGTGTCGGTCGGTGGTATAGCGTTCGTGATGGGGCAACATAGTCTCATCAGGGTCTGATTCTTGATCAGCACCCTGCGAGGGCAATGTTGTGGTCTGAGTCAAAGGACCAGCATAGTAGTCTGGCTGTGGCTGTGCATCAGTGCACTCCATGTCAGATTCAACTTGTAATGGGCATGGACTGTTAACTGCTTCACTTTCTAAGCCAGGGACGGTATGTGTAAAGAGCTCCATGGAGTAACCCGTTGTGTCGCCTGCTGCATTCTTCTCTGTTGTTGTTTTTGCTGAAGAGGACAAGGAAGCGACTTGTCCCTGACCGTGAACATCCACTAACGACGCGCTGCTTTGACATTTACCAGTTTCACGAGAGGAGGCAAAAGAGCTAGAGGCTGAGTCAGCAAGATAAGCCAAAACTTGCTCTTGCTGCTCCGGCTTTAATAGCGGTTTTCCTACTCCCAGAAAAGGGAGCGTTCGAGGCCTTGTGTAGCCAGACGACGAACCTGGCTCCACAGCTCCAGACTTAGGTGCAATATTTTTTTTCCCACGACAAGCTGATGCTCCACCACTACCACTACCCTCATTACCAGCTGACAATGAACGCCCCCAGCCACGACCTCTTCCACTATACTTCCTCATTGTTTTAAAAATGTAAACAAACTAACGGTATTTGTTGCTGTCACACAAATTACACGGTGAGCTATAACTTCAGTATGATTTAGCTACCCCTTTACAGGTGAGTGAGACCACAACGAAAATCAGGCACAATGTTGCACACTCTGTTGTTGGTGGCAACAAATGAGAGAGATGCCACACACGCAGGACTGTCACTGAAGCACAAATGTAAATATTAATCTCCCACTGATTTGATTTTTTTTTTTTTTTAAGGGAGACTTTAGGAAAAAAAAATAATAGAATAAAATGATTTTTTCAGGAAGAATTTAGAAACCAAATAAAATAAAATGATTTTTTCAGGGAGAATTTAGAAAACAAATAAAACAAAAAAAGGCTTTCTATGGCCCACTGAGTGAGAGATGACGCACACAGGAGTCAGAAGTGGCACACAAGCCCAGAGGCCAATATTTATCTCCCACTGATTGATGTAGTGATTTTTTCAGGTAGATTTTGGAACCCAAATCAAGCTAAAAAAAATAATAGGCTTTCTATGGCCCACAATTGGAGAGAGAGAGAGAGAGATGGCACACCCAGGAGTCAAGACTGGCACACAAGCAGAAAGGGCAATATTAATCTCCCACTGATTTGTTTTTTGTTTTTTGTTTTCAGGGAGACTTTAGGAAAAAAAAAATAGAATAAAATGATTTTTTCAGGAAGAATTTAGAAACCAAATAAAATAAAATGATTTTTTCAGGGAGAATTTAGAAAACAAATAAAACAAAAAAAGGCTTTCTATGGCCCACTGAGTGAGAGATGACGCACACAGGAGTCAGGAGTGGCACACAAGCCCAGAGGCCAATATTTATCTCCCACTTTTTTTTTTTTGTTCCAGGGAAAATTTATAAACCCAATAAAAAAAATAATAAATAGGCTTTCTATGGCCCACTATCTGAGAGACAGAGAGAGATGGCACGCTTAGGACTGGCACACAAGCCCAAAGGCCAATATTAATCTCCCTTTTTTTTTTAAGGGAGAATTTATAAAACCAAAAAAAAATAAATAAATAGGCTTTCTATGGCCCACTATTTGTGAGAGAGATGGCACGCTCAGGACTGGCACACAAGCCCAGAGGCCAATATTAATCTCCCACTTTTTTTTTTTTTTCCAGGGAAAATTTATAAACCCAATAAAAAAAATAAAAAATAAATAGGCTTTCTATGGCCCACTATCTGAGAGAGAGAGATGGCACGCTTAGGACTGGCACACAAGCCCAAAGGCCAATATTAATCTCCCACTGATTGATTTATTGATTTTTTCAGGTAGAATTTAGAACCCAAATAAAGCAAAAAAAAAAAAAAAATGGGCTTTCTATGGCCCACTGAGTGAGTGATGATGCACACAGGAGTCAGGAGTGGCACACAAGCCCTGAGGCCAATATTTTTCTCCCACTGATTGATGTAGTGATTTTTTCAGGTAGATTTTAGAACCAAAATCAAGCAAAAAAATAAATAGGCTTTCTATGGCCCACTGAGTGAGTGATGATGCACACAGGAGTCAAGAGTGGCACACAAGCCCTGAGGCCAATATTTTTCTCCCACTGATTGATGTAGTGATTTTTTCAGGTAGATTTTATAACCCAAATCAAGCAAAAAAATAAATAGGCTTTCTATGGCCCACTGAGTGAGAGATGACACAGACAGGGATGGCACTCTAGCAGAAATGTCAATCTTAATCTCCCACAAAAAAAAAAAAAAAAACAGGGAGTGTCCTTCAATTACTATCTCCCTGCAGTAATCTCAGCCAGGTATGGCAGGCAGCAATAAGGAGTGGACTGATGCAAAAATTAAATAAAAAGTGTGGACAAACAAAAAAGATAGCTGTGCAGAAAGGAAGGAACAAGAGGATTTGTGCTTTGAAAAAAGCAGTTGGTTTGCACAGCGGCGTACACACAGCAATGCAGCTATCAGGGAGCCTTCTAGGGCAGCCCAATGAGCTACAGCGCTGAGGGGGAAAAAAAAAAAAATGTAGCTTCCACTGTCCCTGCACACCGAAGGTGGTGTTGGGCTGTGGAAATCGCTACAGCACAAGCGGTTTTGTGGTTAATGGACCCTGCCTAATGCTATCCCTGCTTCTGACGAAGCGGCAGCAACCTCTCCTTAAGCTCAGATCAGCAGCAGTAACATGGCGGTCGGCGGGAACTCCCCTTTATAGCCCCTGTGACGCCGCAGACAGCAAGCCAATCACTGCAATGCCCTTCTCTAAGATGGTGGGGACCAGGACCTATGTCATCACGCTGCCCACACTCTGCGTTTACCTTCATTGGCTGAGAAATGGCGCTTTTCGCGTCATTGAAACGCGACTTTGGCGCGAAAGTCGCGTACCGCATGGCCGACCCCGCACAGGGGTCGGATCGGGTTTCATGAAACCCGACTTTGCCAAAAGTCGGCGACTTTTGAAAATGAACGACCCGTTTCGCTCAACCCTAGTAACCATTCTTAAAATATTCCACAGATCTACAGCCAGTGTTCACTGACAGTATACAAGCCAGCCTTTTGGTACGTGCACAATCTCAATTTTCTGCACATACATGTATATTATAATGCACTGGGCGTTATCTCCATGTCTCTCCTACACAGGTATATTTATTTAACACCGATGATCCCCGGATTATCTCTAGTATCTAAATTAGATATGTTCATTTCTCACTTTTTACTGACAACCTATTTTATCCCTTTGTATCTTGCATTCTATTATATTGTGCTGAGCTTCTCTGATAAAAGCGCAATGTACATGTTGATTCCCTCTATGATGTATTGCTAGCTTCCGAGCATTGACATAATGTTTTGCTTGACCCAGTCTAAAATTGTGATATTACATTGTATATACTTTGTTTATTCTTTTTATTTTTGTCTTGTATTTCTTTATTAGTACATTGAGTAAGGTCTATATGACCGAAACGTCTGTATTGCATGTACTAAATTAAATATTAAATACTTTTTCACTGCTATCCATTCGGTGTGTGCCACGTTTTCATACAAATAGTTCACGGCTTGGGATCCTACTTAAGCACCACAAAACTTCAGTTGTGCCAACGCTATAGTCTAACTAATATTGGGATTCAGGCAGAAGATGCATTTTGCTAAGCCAAATCATTTGTGATAAAACTGTGTTGCAGTAAAGGCCCCGTCACACATAGCGAGATCGCTAGCGAGATCGCTGCTGAGTCAAAAGTTTTGTGACGCAACAGCGATCTCAGTAGCGATCTCGCTATGTGTGACACGTAGCAGCGATCAGACCCCTGCTGTGAGATCGCTGGTCGTGTCGGAATGGCCTGGGCCATTTTTTGATCGTTGAGGTCCCGCTGACATCGCTGAATCGGCGTGTGTGACGCCGATTCAGCGATGTCTTCGCTGGTAACCAGGGTAAACATCGGGTTACTAAGCGAAGGGAGCTTAGTAACCCGATGTTTACCCTGGTTACCATCGTTAAAGTAAAAAAAACAAACGCTACATACTTACCTACCGCTGTCTGTTCCCGGCGCTGGGCTTCTCTGCTCTGGCTGTGAGCGGCGGGCAGCCGGAAAGCAGAGCGGTGACATCACCGCTCTGCTTTCCGGCCGCTGTGCTCACAGCCAGAGCAGAGAAGCCCAGCGCCGGGGACAGACAGCGGTAGGCAAGTATGTAGCGTTTGTTTTTTTTACTTTAACGATGGTAACCAGGGTAAACATCGGGTTACTAAGCGCGGCCCTGCGCTTAGTAACCCGATGTTTACCCTTGTTACCCGGGGACTTCGGCATCGTTGAAGACAGTTTCAACGATGCCGAAGTCTTTCCCCTGATCGTTGCTCGCTGGAGAGAGCTGTCTGTGTGACAGCTCTCCAGCGACCAAACAGCGACGCTGCAGCGATCCGGATCGTTGTCGGTATCGCTGCAGCATTGCTAAGTGTGACGGTACCTTAAGAAATCAGAAGGCCGCAGACTGGTTCATCTGTGGGTCAATTGATCAGTCAAAAACCTGTGTTACTTTCCTTACATTTTTCTACCAATAGTACTGTTTGAAACTGATGTTGGTGCCATCTGAGTGTAGCTTGGAAAATTTTTTTAAACTGTTGCATGATGTATCAGGGCTACCAGCAAAGAAGACTTACACCACTCCCTTAACCAACAGATTTTCATTGAAACTTTAATGGGAGAACTACAATACCCAAATAGATTAGCAAACTTAGGATTATTTAGTCTAGAAAAAAAGACGACTGAGGGGCGATCTAATAACCATGTATAAGTATATAAGGGGACAATACAAATATCTCGCTGAGGATCTGTTTATACCAAGGAAGGTGACAGGCACAAGGGGGCATTCTTTGCGTCTGGAGGAGAGAAGGTTTTTCCACCAACATAGAAGAGGATTCTTTACTGTTAGGGCAGTGAGAATCTGGAATTGCTTGCCTGAGGAGGTGGTGATGGCGAACTCAGTCGAGGGGTTCAAGAGAGGCCTGGATGTCTTTCTGGAGCAGAACAATATTGTAACATACAATTATTAGGTTCTGTAGAAGGACGTAGATCTGGGGATTTATTATGATGTAATATAGGCTGAACTGGATGGACAAATGTCTTTTTTCGGCCTTACTAACTATGTTACTATTTCAAAGCAAAAGGTATAAGAAAATAACTTTATGTTTAGTCTGTGAATTAAAGTGGTGGTTCGGTCAAAAATCAATAAATCTTCAGGCACTCTGTGTTACTGCAGACTTATAAATCCCTCGGTGTATGCACGGTGTGCGACGGTGATGAACCGGTTTCTGAGTCGGGATCGGAGGCTATGTATGAGTTATACATACTCCTGGCCAGTGGGCACAGCTTTGATTCCATAAACTTGTATGGAGCGAAGCCGTGCCCACTAGCCGGCTTCTGCCAAGGAGTATGTATAACTCATATATACCCTCTGGTCCTGGCTCAGAAATCGGCGAATCCACGCAGCACACAGTGAATTCATAACTTTGCAGTCACACAGAGTGATAACAAACTTATCGATTTGGACTGGACAACCCCTAAATTAATAGAAAGATGCAAGCAGAATTATTGATGTAGAATCAAACTAGTTAATTAGACAAAGCTACACAAAAATAGTACTGACTGTGACATGCACATTTTGTGAGGCAGCCACTGAGCTAACTTTTTTCTTTAACCCCTTAGCGACCGCCGATATGCCTTTTAACGGCGGCCGCTAAGGGTACTTAAACCACAGCGCCGTTAATTAACGGCGCTGTGGAAAAAGTCAATAGCGCCCCCCAGAGGCCGATTTTCTCCGGGGTCTCGGCTGCCGGGGGTAGCCGAGACCCCAGAGAACATGATTCGGGGGTTTTTTAACCCACCCCGCATTTGCGATCGCCGGTAATTAACCGTTTACCGGCGATCGCAAAAAAAAAAAAACGCGATCTCTTTTTAATTTCTCTGTCCTCCGATGTGATCGCACATCGGAGGACAGAGAAAAGGGGTCCCAGGTGGCCCCCCAATACTCACCTAGCTCCCCCGATGCTCCTCGTGTCTCCCGGTGGGCGCCGCCATCTTCAAAATGGCGGGCGCATGCGCAGTGCGCCCGCCGGCCAGCACCGGGAGGATCTTTGGGGTCTCGGCTGCCGGGGGTAGCCAAGACCCCAAAGAGCATGATTGGGGTCGGTTTTACCGACCCCTGTTTTGCGATCGCCGGTAATTAACTGTTTACCGGCGACCGCAAAAAAAAAAAAAAAAAAGTAAAGTGTAATTCTCTGTCCTCTGATGTGATCGCACATCAGAGGACAGAGAAATAGGGGGATTCGGGGACCCTACAATACTCACCTGTGTCCCTGGATCCTCTTGCTGCTCCTCCTGGCCGCCGGCAGAAGAACATAGCGGACGCATGCCCAGTGCGCCCGCCATCTGTCTCCATCTGCCGGCCGGCAGGAGAACAGCAGTTGGGGCTAAAATTAGGGTTAGGGTTAGGGTTAGGGGTAGGGTTAGGGGTAGGGTTAGGGATAGGGGTAGGGTTAGGGGCAGGGTTAGGGGTAGGGGTAGGGTTAGGTTAGGGTTAGGGGTAGGGTTAGGTGTAGGGTTAGGGTTAGGGGTAGGGTTAGGGTTAGGGTTAGGGCTAGGGTTAGGGCTAGGGTTAGGGCTATGGTTGGGGCTAAATTTAGGGTTAGGGTTGGGGCTAAATTTAGGGTTAGGCTTATTTCACACTTACGTCGGTACGGGGCCGTCGCAATGCGTCGGCCCGACATACCGACGCACGTTGTGAAAATTGTGCACAACGTGGGCAGCAGCTGCAGTTTTTCAATGCATCCGCTGCCCAATCTATGTCCTGGGGAGGAGGGGGCAGAGTTACGGCCACGCATGCGCGGTCAGAAATGGCGGATGCGGCGTACAAAAAAACGTTTCATTGAACGTTTTTTTGTGCCGACGGTCCGCCAAAACACAACTGATCCAGTGCACGACGGACGCGACGTGTGGCCATCCATCACGATCCGTCGGCAATACAAGTCTATGGGCAAAAAACGCATCCTGCGGGCACATTTGCAGGATCCGTTTCTTGTCCAAAACGACGGATTGCGACGGAATGCCAAACGACGCAAGTGTGAAAGTAGCCTTAGGGCTAGGGTTAGGGTTGGGGCTAAAGTTAGGGCTAGGGTTGGGGCTAAAGTTAGTGTTAGAGCTGGGATTAGGATTAGGGTTTGGATTAGGGTTGGTATTAGGGTTAGGGTTGGCATTAGGGTTACGCTTGGGATTAGGGTTAGGTTTGGGATTAGGGTTAAGGTTAGGGTTGTGATTAGGGGTGTATTGGGATTAGGGTTAGGTTTGAGGTTAGGGTTGAGATTAGGATTAGGGGTGTGTTGGATTTAGGGTTTTGATTAGGGTTATGGTTAGGGTTGACATTAGGGTTGTTTTGGGGTAAGGGTTGTGATTATGGTTAGGGTTAGTGATTAGGATTATGGATCAGGTTGGGATTAGGGTTAGGGGTGTGTTGGGGTTAGGGTTGGAGCTAGAATTGGGGGGTTTCCACTGTTTAGGTACATCAGGGGGTCTCCAAACACGACAGCCAATTTTGCGCTCAAAAAGTCAAATGGTGCTCCCTCCCTTCTGAGCTCTGCCGTGTGCCCAAACAGTGGGTTACCCCCACATATGGGGCATCAGCGTACTCGGGATAAATTGGACAACAACTTCTGGGGTCCAATTTCTCTTGTTACCCTTGTGAAAATAAAAACTTGGGGGCTACAATATCTTTTTTGTGAAAAAAAAATATATTTTTTATTTTCACGACTCTGCATTCTAAACTTCTGTGAAGCACTTGGGCATTCAAAGTTCTCACCACACATCTAGATAAGTTCCTTGGGTGGTCTAGTTTCCAAAATGGGGTCACTTGTGGGGGGTTACTACAGTTTAGGTACATCAGGGGCTCTGCAATCGCAACATAATGCCCACAGACCATTCTATCAAAGTCTGCATTCCAAAAAGGCGCTCCTTCCCTTCCGAGCTCTGCCGTGCGCCCAAACAGTGGTTTACCCCCACATATGGCACATCAGCGTACTCGCGATAAATTGGACAACAACTATTGCAGTCCGATTTCTCCTGTTACCCTTGTGAAAATAAAAACTTGGGGGCTACAATATCTTTTTTGTGGAAAAAAAAAAAATTTTTTATTTTCACGACTCTGCATTATAAACTTCTGTGAAGCACTTGGGCATTCAAGGTTCTCACCACACATCTAGATAAGTTCCATGGGGGGTCTAATTTCCAAAATGGGGTCACTTGTGGGGGATTTCTACTGTTTAGGCACATCAGGGGCTCTCCAAACGCGACATGGCGTCCGTTCTCAATTCCAGCGAATTCTACATTGAAAAAGTAAAACGGCACTCTTTCTCTTCCAAGCTCTGCGGTGCGCCCAAACAGTGGTTTACCCCCACATATTGGGTATCGATGTACTCAGGAGAAATTGCACAACAACTTTAGTGGTCTAATTTCTCCTGTTACCCTTGTGAAATTAAAAATTTGTGGGCAAAAAGATCATTTTTGTAGAAAAAATGCAATTTTTTTTTTTCACGGCTCTACGTTATAAACTTCTGTGAAGCACATGGGGGTTCAAAGTGCTCGCACACATCTAGATAAGTTCCTTAATGGGTCTAGTTTCCAAAATGGTGTCACTTGTGGGGGGTTTCCACTGTTTAGGCACATCAGGGGCTCTCCAAACGCGACATGGCGTCCGATCTCAATTCCAGCCAATTCTACATTGAAAAAGTAAAACGGCACTCCTTCTCTTCCAAGCTCTGCGGTGCGCCCAAACAGTGGTTTACCCCCACATATTGGGTATCGACGTATTCAGGAGAAATCGCACAACAACTTTTGTGGTCTAATTTCTCCTGTTACCCTTGTGAAAATAAGAATTTGTGGGTGAAAAATCATTTTTGTGTAAACAAAAGCGATTTTTTATTTTCACGGCTCTACGTTATAAACTTCTGTGAAGCACTTGGGGGTTCAAAGTGCTCACCACACATCTAGATAAATTCCTTAAGGGGTCTAGTTTCCAAAATGGTGTCACTTGTGGGGAGTTTCCACTGTTTAGGCACATCAGGGGCTCTCTAAACGTGACATGGCGTCCGATCTCAATTCCAGCCAATTCTGCATTGAAAAAGTCAAACGGCGCTCCTTCACTTCTAAGTTCTGCGGTGCGCCCAAAAAGTGGTTTACCCCCACATATGGGGTATTGGCGTATTCAGGAGAAATTGCATAACAAAATTTATGGTTACATTTCTGTTTTTACACTTGTGAAAATAAAAAAAATGGTTCTGAATTAAGATGTTTGCAAAAAAAAGTTAAATGTTCATTTTTTCCTTCCACATTGTTTCAGTTCCTGTGAAGCACGTAAAGGGTTAATAAACTTCTTGAATGTGGTTTTGAGAACCTTGAGGGGTGTAGTTTTTAGAATGGTGTCACACTTGGGTATTTTCTATCATATAGACCCCTCAAAATAACTTCAAATGTGATGTGGTCCCTAAAAAAAATGGTGTTGTAAAAATGAGAAATTGCTGGTCAACTTTTAACCCTTATAACTCCCTAACAAAAAAAAATTTTGTTTCCAAAATTGTACTGATGTAAAGTAGACATGTGGGAAATGTTATTTATTAACTATTTTTCGTGACATATCTCTCTGATTTAAGGGCATAAAAATACAAAGTTTGAAAATTGCAAAATTTTAAAAATTTTCGCCATATTTCCGTTTTTTTCATAAATAATCGCAAGTAATATTGAAGAAATGTTACCACTAACATGAAGTACAATATGTCACGAAAAAACAATCTCAGAATCGGCGGGATCCGTTGAAGCGTTCCAGAGTTATAACCTCATAAAGTGACAGTGGTCAGAATTGCAAAAATTGGCTCGGTCATTAAGTACCAAATTGGCTCTGTCACTAAGGGGTTAAGCAATATTGGTTTGCTTTTGCGTGAAAAAAAAAAGTTTGATTGGATTGGAGCAGCGCTTCAGCATCCAAGATGCTTTATTTGTTATACATGCAACTTTTCAACCATAATGGTCTACGTTAAGCTTTTCTTTGTTTAGTGCATCTTAATCCTGAGTCTCTGTATCAGGATACTTAAATGCTTCCACCTATATTGAAAACATGTGACTGGAGAGCTTTTTCTTACTATTCAATTCATGTCCCACCTCACTCACAGCTGAACTTTTTCTATAGACTGCTCACTTCAGGCATGCCAACAATGTCAGTCAGCAGTGAGGGAGACAGACAGGCAACGTCAGTGGGTGGAAGGGTACACTGAGCCTACTGGCTGCAAGAAGGGCACACCAAGCAACCTAATTAGCATTTTGTATCAAATTTCATTTTATGCAGAACAGAGGAAACAATTATAAAATAATGCGATTTATTTATTTATTTTAATAGGGCCTGTATCCACTTAGAAATCCAAATGCTTAGTTTATCGAAGGAGTGTGGAACCTTTTTTCTGCCAAGGGCCATTTGAATATTTATACCCTCAGTCTCGTGGCGTACAAAATCATCAAGTTGAAAATGATCCTTCTATATTTGGTCAAACAATTAACTCATGACTGGAACTGCTTCTCTTTGGTGAGACATTAGTTGGTATGGATGATGATGCTACACGTTACCGCTTTTCCAGGTTTGTGTCAGCCTGGACTGCAGTCGACTCTTTGCAAATTGAGATAAATTATGTAAAGAACAGCTCGCAGCAGTAAGTTGTTCAGAACACAGATGTATATTACACTGCAGGTCTCCTGACAGTGGGAAATTCATCATTGCGCACGCCACATTTATAGAACTCAAGCAGTGGGAAGTCTGCAGTATATACATCACATAGGAGGCACCAAGTCTGCTGTATACATTACATAGGATACACACAATCTACAAGATACATGATATATGCACTGAGATTACAATAAACGTTACATTTGTTGTTTTTTGAGGGGTTTGTTTTGTATTTTTGTTCCTTTTACACACATACAGGTCCTTCTCAAAAAATTAGCATATAGTGTTAAATTTCATTATTTACCATAATGTAATGATTACAATTAAACTTTCATATATTATAGATTCATTATCCACCAACTGAAATTTGTCAGGTCTTTTATTGTTTTAATACTGATGATTTTGGCATACAACTCCTGATAACCCAAAAAACCTGTCTCAATAAATTAGCATATCAAGAAAAGGTTCTCTAAACGACCTATTACCATAATCTTCTGAATCAACTAATTAACTCTAAACACATGCAAAAGATACCTGAGGCTTTTATAAACTCCCTGCCTGGTTCATTACTCAAAACCCCCATCATGGGTAAGACTAGCGACCTGACAGATGTCAAGAAGGCCATCATTGACACCCTCAAGCAAGAGGGTAAGACCCAGAAAGAAATTTCTCAACAAATAGGCTGTTCCCAGAGTGCTGTATCAAGGCACCTCAATGGTAAGTCTGTTGGAAGGAAACAATGTGGCAGAAAATGCTGTACAACGAGAAGAGGAGACCGGACCCTGAGGAAGATTGTGGAAAAGGACCAATTCCAGACCTTGGGGAACCTGAGGAAGCAGTGGACTGAGTCTGGTGTGGAAACATCCAGAGCCACCGTGCACAGGCGTGTGCAGGAAATGGGCTACAGGTGCCGCATTCCCCAGGTAAAGCCACTTTTGAACCATAAACAGCGGCAGAGGCGCCTGACCTGGGCTACAGAGAAGCAGCACTGGACTGTTGCTAAGTGGTCCCAAGTACTTTTTTCTGATGAAAGCAAATTTTGCATGTCATTCGGAAATCAAGGTGCCAGAGTCTGGAGGAAGACTGGGGAGAAGGAAATGCCAAAATGCCTGAAGTCCAGTGTCAAGTACCCACAGTCAGTGATGGTGTGGGGTGCCATGTCAGCTGCTGGTGTTGGTCCACTGTGTTTCATCAAGGGCAGGGTCAATGCAGCTAGCTATCAGGAGATTTTGGAGCACTTCATGCTTCCATCGGCTGAAATGCTTTATGGAGATGAAGATTTCATTTTTCAGCACGACCTGGCACCTGCTCACAGTGCCAAAACCACTGGTAAATGGTTTACTGACCATGGTATTACTGTTCTCAATTGGCCTGCCAACTCTCCTGACCTGAACCCCATAGAGAATCTGTGGGATATTGTGAAGAGAAAGTTGAGAGACGCAAGACCCAACACTCTGGATGAGCTTAAGGCCGCTATTGAAGCATCCTGGGCCTCCATAACATCTCAGCAGTGTCACAGGCTGATTGCCTCCATGCCACGCCGCATTGAAGCAGTCATTTCTGCCAAAGGATTCCCGACCAAGTATTGAGTGCATAACTGAACATTATTATTTGTTGGTTTTTTTGTTTGTTATTAAAAAACACTTTTATTTGATTGGATGGGTGAAATATGCTAATTTATTGAGACAGGTTTTTTGGGTTATCAGGAGTTGTATGCCAAAATCATCAGTATTAAAACAATAAAAGACCTGACAAATTTCAGTTGGTGGATAATGAATCTATAATATATGAAAGTTTAATTGTAATCATTACATTATGGTAAATAATGAAATTTAACACTATATGCTAATTTTTTGAGAAGGACCTGTATTTCTCATGTTGTTCATATTTACCGTTTTCTTTCCTGTCTTGCTTTTTTTATAGTGTGTTTGCATGTTGAACTTTATTCTTCATTGTTTTTTGTATACACTATACATTCATTCCATGTCTTTAGATTACTTTTCTCTCATGCCCATACTACTTACCAATTTAAACATGGTGGCTGCAGGAGGGCATATGTAAGCAGGTTGCGGGATGCAGTGACACAAGGGAGACAGAGCAGGGGTTAACAATATAACAATTTAATTAATATAAAGGAGAAAACTCCTCGCAGGGAGAAAAACATTTAAATTTGAAAAAAAAAAAACAGCAAATGTAAGATGACAGCAGTCCAATTATCAAACTTATCGTGGCCTTATGGTCCTCCACCACAGATGATCCCTTGAGGGTTGCAGTACTGGCAATGGCTGGAGTAGTGTCCACAGATGGGGTCCCATAGATGGCGATCCAGCTTCTGGCACAACAGGCGGTCTCCGGTTTTACCCGTTGAGCCCCTAAGTCCATGAGCTTGCGCAGCCAAAGTAATAAGGGGTGCACCAATCCCAGAATCAAACGTGAGCTCAGGCGTGCTGTCCGGCATACAGTACCATGGCCTAATGTCCTGCAACCAGACCACGCTTCTTTGCACGTGCGTGGCCTTAACTGCTTCAATACAGGTACCCAAAACTCTGTTTTCCTCCTTATACATGCCGTCTGACACTCCTATCTACCCTTGCTTTTAAAGGCATCTCAACAGCTCGTGCGCGGATCCTGTGACATCACAGTAAACATTTCTTTAACCCGTGATGCTGCCAGGATAGCCGGAAAATGTATTTAGGCAAAGGACTGTTCAAAATGCATGCACCCAATCAGAGTAGCTTGAATTACTTTCACGTGTTCCAATGGGTATATCTTAACTATGAATTATACAAACATTCCACAACAGACCCCCCTGAGAAAACCCACGCAGGCCAGATCTGTAACCTTGGCCAGATCTGTATCTTGCCACAGTTCTGTCTCTGAGCTCCATGACCAGTTCCCTTGACCTCAGGATTCTCATTGGTCTGACATGCACTGTGAGCCGTGAGGTCTTATATAGACAGGTGTGTGTGGAGTGCTCCTTTCTGTGCTTCTCTCTCTGAGGTCCTTGCTGCCTAAAGCTATGCTTAGTCCTCTGTTCCTCTCACTGTCTGACAGAAATGTTACCCGCATGGCAGGCAGCTTGAGCCGTTCACAGGTGTCGCTCCTCGTGGCGTCTCCGGCTCTAACCTGCTGCTGTGCCTTCAGGTGTGTGATGGGGCCAGGGGACCTGCAATCCCCTGCCCTCCAGATTTAGCTGCTGGTACCATGGTACACTGCAGCCACAGACTCGGGTGTCCAGTTCTAGCGCTGAGCTCTGGGATGAGCATGGTCACAGCTCCTCTTCCCAAGCTTTCCTATACTTCTCTCTTCCTCTCTGACTCAGACTGCAATTCTAGTCTGGGGAAGAGCTCCTCCCTCTTCCAGTCCCCAGCACTGACTGAAACTCCAAACTAACTTCTTCCTCCTGACCAGAAAGAGCACCTACCCTGAAGTCGGGGTCAGAGCTCTCCCTGGTGGCTCGGAGCAGGAACTGTGTTGCATGCTGTGCATACCTGGCCAAGGGATCCCTCCTTGCTTCAGGCCTGATATCGCCCCCTGTGGGGAAGGCAAATGCCATTGTGGCAACCGGACTTCTGGGGTGCCACGTGTGCCTTTCCAAATCAAGTCCTATCAGTTTAATTAAACACAGCTGGACGCCAATGAAGGAGTAGAATCATCTCAAGGAGTATCACAAGGAAATGGACAGCATGTGACTTAAATTTGAGTGCAAAGGGTCTGAATACTTATGACCATGTGATATTTCATTTTTTATTTTTTAATAAATTTGAAATAATTTCTACATTTCTGTTTTTTTCAGACAAGATGGGGGCAGAGTGTACATTAATGAGAAAAAAAAAAGAACTTTGTTTCATTGCAGCCATATGGTAAATTCAAAAAAGAGTTAAAATTTTAAAGAGGTCTGAATACTTTCCGTACCCACTGTACTTAATTTCACACACACACTGATAATGCATTCGTAATAGTTTTTTATTATTTCTGAAGTACAGCTCAAGAGAGATGTAGTAAACATCTAGCAAGGAACAAACTGGTCAAAAAAGAAGCTCTGACAACCTGCTAATACAGCCAGAGGACAATATGTCCATCATTCCTTCTTTATTGCTGCAGTAAAGCAGTTGAGGCCAAGCTTCAAAAAATATTGACACTAAGGCTACGTTCACACTTGCGTCGGTACGGGGCCGTCGCCATGCGTCGGCCCGACGGACAGTGTGTTAAATGTAGCACAACGTGGGCAGCGGATGCAGTTTTACAACGCATCCGCTGCCCATTGCGAGCGGGGAGGAAGGGTCGGAGTTTTGGCCGTGCATGCGCGTTCGAAAATGTCAGTCACGACGCACAAAAAAAGTTACATTGAACGTTTTTTTGTGCATCGTGTCCGCCAAAAACAATGCTAGTCAATGGAGAAAAAACGCATCCTGCGGGCAACTTTGCAGGATGCATTTTTTCTCCAAAGCGACGCATTGCGACGTACGCCTAACAACGCAAGTGTGAAAGTAGCCTAAGAGAAAATTGCACATACAAGGAATCTGGACAGGAATGATGGTAGAAAAATCCCAGGTCTCTGAGGACATCTTTCTAACATTATGGTATATCAACTTGCCTATTACTGATACTGTATATTACAAATAAACAAATTGCACCAGCCTCTGCTGAGATGTTGTGTAGTTTGTCATAAACTGAATACCCACATACTATTTCATGGCAAGAAATGCTTATAATTTAAAGTAGGGGGTAAATTATCAAACACCTACTATGTCTGTTTTTCACAAAAATGAGAAATGTTTTCAAATCGATGCCATAATGATATTTACAGTTAGGCCAGCATCACACTACCGTAGAATATGGGCGAGTGCTATGCGAGAAAACATAGCATAGCACTCGGACCAGTGTTAGGCCAGGGTCACACTTACTGTATGGAAAATCGGTCCGAGTCTCCCTGCTGAGAGTCACACAAGTGTTCTCCGTATGGTCATCCGTGTGTAATGCGTTTGCAATGCGATGATGCGATTTTCTTGCACCTATGTATCCGTATGACATTCGTATGAAACGCATATGGCTTTACATTTCTCAGTGCTTTTCCCCATTGAATTTTATGGCTGAAATGAGGACAATGGTTGCACATTTCTTGAAAGAAAAAACAACAAAAACACAAGGATCCCTAAAATATAACTTTTAATAAATAAAGCTAAAATACTTTGTTCCAAATGTGAAGACCCTCTCACTATCTGTACGGTCAATACCCCCTGATGAACCCCCGGTACTCCCACGGGGGGAAACGGGTTCGGGCATTATTAGGGATGACATCCCGATTGGAGGTCTTCTTATATGGCTGAATGGATGCCCCCAGCGCTTTTGGTGGAACACTGGGAACCAGATGAGTAAAAGCGCCTTATAGATTTTAGTGATTGATTTATTAAAATGGGACGTCGCCACTAAGCGACTGAAAATGACAATTTGCTTAGAGATCTCTGTGGGATATGTTTGTGTGTTACACTTTAGGGTTACCACCCCGTGTGATTTTTCAGATGCTAAACAGTTATTTGACCATCTGGTTATTGTATTTATGTATCCGCAGGGCTGACCTCACTATTATGTGTGTATTATGAGTCAGCTGGAGTGGTCCTCCATAATTGAGCATTTTTGGATAAATGAGACATTAATATTTTTTTGCCCAAAAATTGGTTGGATTTATATGACTACCCCATTTAAGGTCTTAGCCTGGGGCTAAAGAAACTATTTTTAATTTTTTTTTGTTGAGTTTTGTTTTTTTGTGTTTTTTTCTAACTTTTTTTTATTTTTTATATTGCTTTCTTTTTTAGGGTAACTAACCTACTGGGACATGACTTGTTAGGGATCACAGGGAACATGTATTTATGTATCCGCAGGGCTGACCTCACCATTATGTGTATATTATGAGTCAGTTGGAGTGGTCCTCTATTATTGAGCATTTTTGGATAATCGAGATATTAATTTTTCTGCCAAAAAATTGGTTGGATTTATATGACTACCCTATTTAGGGTCTTAGCCTGAGGCTAAAGAAACTATTTTGAGGGGTTTTTTTGCTGAGTTTTAGTTTTTTGAGTTTTTTTCTATTTTTTTTTTTAAAAATGTTGATTTTTTTTTTATATTGCTTTAATTTTTTTGGGTAACTAAGTTATTGGGACACGACTTGTTAGGGATCACAGGGAATATATAGGGCTATCAGGGCCAGTCGTCGTGGAGCGGGGGCACCAACCGCAGAAACTTAGGGTGCCAACCTCCGCAGACAGGTAGCGAACAGCATTAGGGCACCTGACAGGGTCAGATAACCACAGGAATAAATGCGATGTAGACTATTTATATTTGCATTAATCTCTTCAAAATTGGGAAAGAAGTGTTTTAGCTTTATTTATTAAAAATTATATTTTAGGGATCCTTGTGTTTTTGTTTTTTTTCTTGTTCCAGGATTCTGTTTTATACTTGCTTTAATGGTCTGTTGATATTTCTTGAAAGCTAATCTGATGGTCTTGTGGTGCCTGATTATTTTCTCGCACCCATAGACTTGCATTGGCGAGACTCGGGCATGCTGCAATTTCAGTCACATGCTAAATAGGCCCGAGAAAAAAAAAACGGTGATGGGAGCTGCCCCATAGATTAACAGTGGTCCAAGTGATATGCAATTTTTTCTCGCATAGCACTCATCCATATTCTACACTA
The DNA here is from genome assembly GCF_032444005.1 of Ranitomeya imitator. Taxonomy (NCBI): domain Eukaryota; kingdom Metazoa; phylum Chordata; class Amphibia; order Anura; family Dendrobatidae; genus Ranitomeya; species Ranitomeya imitator. The sequence continues at coordinate 767,354,685 of NC_091283.1, forward strand.
GTGTGGCCCAGGCCTTAATCTATGGGGTAGCTCATATCACCGTTTTTTTTTCTCAGGCGTATTCGATGTGTGTGTAAAATCACAACGCAGGCTTATGGGTGGGAGGTTGGAAAAAAAAAAAGAAAACTCGCACAGCACTTGGACCATGCGAGTGCTGTCTGATTTTTATGCACCAATGTCCTTTAAAAAGCTGGGAATTAATGTGCCGCATACAGTAAAATTACACCGTCAGGTTAGAATAGAATCGATAGGATAGATTATAACATAGGCCTATTGGCTCCGTTGTGTCCTGTGTCTCTTCACACAGACAAAGCTCTGCAGAGCCTCTGCTCTGCACTCTCACCTACACCACTGGCCCTGACATACCCATACCCTTTACTGCAGGGCTTTTAGCAAAGAAACCTGTGGCCTTCAGCCACATGGAAACCCGGGCCTGGAATGAAACGGACTGCACGACTAGCATCCTGCAGTCTGTTTCACAACACAATATCCCAAAGCAGGATTCCCCTACATCTGCCTTGGACACTAGCATATCCAAGACTAACGCTTACTTTTATTATTTCTAGTCTGCATTGCAGTCACCGCTACACCCGTGACTGCCATGCACTCCTATGGCCTTCATACGCATCTTGGGGAGAATACACAGTGACCCCCATCTGTGACATCCTAATCAACTCTTTACCTGCATTAAAGACAGCTGCCTTACATAGTCACCTTTATAAAAGACTCCTGTCCACAGACTCAATTAATCAGTCAGACACTGACAGAGCAAAGTACTGCAGCGTGCAGGCGCCGGGAAAGGTCAGAGAGGCCCGGCACCTGTGCACTGCAGTACTTTGCTCTGCCCTCAACAGGGCAGATAAAGTACGCCTGCATCGAAGCCTCGGCAGGCAGACAAGAAGAGGACGTCATCTTATGAAGATAGGAGGCGCCAGACCACGACGCCCATCGGACCGGCCCTGGGTGAGTATAATATAACTTTTTATTTCTCATCTTTGAGATTACATCGGGGACTTATCTACAGCTTTACAGACTGCTGTAGATAAGCCCCTGATGCCCGTGGCCGCAGCTCATATACGATTTTGGGGGTGACAAATTCCCTTTAAGTCTTGTTTGCCAGAGGGATCAAATACTTCTTTCTAACTGCAAAATGCAAATAAATTTATACAATGTGATTTTCTGGATTTTATTTTTGATATTCTATCTCTCAATGTTAAAATTAACCTACCCTTATAGACTGTTCATGTCTTTGTCAGTTGGCAAACCTACAAAATCATAAAGGCATCAAATACTTATTTCCCCACTGTAAAATATTACAAGCACCGATGACTTGTGTTTATTTGTGAAAGAAAATCGGAAATTTGGCGAAAAATGTGAAAATTTTGCAATTTTCAAACTTTCAAATTGTGTGCCCTTAAACCAGAAAATAACATTTCCAACATGTCAAACTTACATCAGCACAATTTTTTAAATATAATTAATTTGCTAGTAAGTTAGAAGGGTTAAAAGCCAACCAGTGATTTCTCATTTTTCCAACAAAATTTACAAAACCATTTTTTTTTTTTTTAGGGACCAAATCATATTTTAACTTACCTTACAAGGTCTGTATGGCAGAAAACACCCAGAAGTGACAGCATTCTGAAAACTCCTCAAAACCATTCTCACGAAGTTTATTAACTCTTCAGGCACTTCAAAGGAATTAATGGAATGCAGAAGGAAAAACATTTTTGCTTTACACCTACCGTATTTTCTGGTGTAGAAGACGACTGGGCGTAGAAGACGACCCCCAACTTTTCCATATAAAATATAGAGTTTGGGATATACCCACCGTATAAGACGGGAGGGTCATCTTATACGCCTAGTCATCTTATATGGCGTGTGCGGTGCGGATGGTTCCCAGGGTCTGGAGGAGAGAAGACTCTCCTTCCGGCCCTGGGATCCATATTCATGTAAAAAAAGAATAAAAATAAAAAATATGGGATATACTTACCCTTCGACGGCCCGCAGCGCTCAGTGGTGCAAGCGGCGGCCTTCGTTCCTAAGGATGCATTGAGCGAAGGACCTTTGATTACGTCGCGGTCACGTGACAGGTGACGTGACCACGATATCATCAAAGGTCCTTCGCTCAATGCATCCTTAGGAATGGAGGCCGCCGCTTGCACCAATGAGAGCCGCGGGCCGTTGGAGGGCAAGTATATCCCATTATTTTTATTCTTTTTTTGTTTACATGAATATGGATCCCAGGGCCTGAAGGAGAGTCTCCTCTCCTCCAGATCCTGGGAACCATACAGGACCACTCCCTGCACACACCGTACCCATCGTATAAGATGACCCCCAACTTTTGAGATGATTTTCAGGGGTTAAAAAGTCATCTTATATGCCGAAAAGTATGGTAATTTTTTTATTTTTACACGGGAAACAGGAGAAAAATGAACCCTAAAAATTGTTGAGAAATTTCTCCTGAGTTTGCTGATACCTCATATGGGGGGGGGGAAACTACTGTTTGGACGCATGGCAGGGCTCAGAAGGAAAAGAGCACATTTTGATTTTATGAACACAAAATTGGCTGGAATCAGTAGTGGATGACATGTCACATTTAGGAGAGCCCTTGATATGCCAAAACAGTATAAACTCCCTACAAGTGAGGCCATTTTGTAAACTATACCCCTCAAATAATGTATCTAGATGTGTGCTTCACAGCAGTTTTAAACGTAGAGCCATGAAAAAAAAAAGTAAAAAAAAAACACACATTTGTCCCACAAAAATGTTCTTTTAGCCCCAAATTTAGAACTTCACACGAGTAATAGGCAAAATTGCACCAATTTGTTACGCAATTTCTCCTAAGTATACCGATACCCTTATATGTGGTCAAAAACTACTTTTGAGGCACAGTGCAAAGCTCAGCAGCGAAGAAGCATCATATTGGAGTTCAGATTTTACAGGAATGGTTTGAGGGTGCCATGTCAGATTGTAAGTGACATAATTTCACAAACTACACCTCTCAATGAATTAATGTCAGGCTGCAATGAGCATGTTGACATTACATATGCCTCACAGAAATTTATACCATTGCGCTGTGAAAAAAATAATAATTAAAATTTGAGGCTAATACAATATTTAAAAAATTTAATGAGGTAAAAATGTAATGAGGGCTAATAATAATTTCTCCTAAATATGCCAATATGTAATCGGGAACTATTTTTGAGGCACAGTGAAAAACTTAAGGGAAAGAGCGCCATAAATTAGTGCAGAATTTACTGTTAAGGTTTGTGGCTGCCATGACCCACAGAGAGAGCCCCTTAGGAGTTAGAACAGCAAAACCACCCACAAACGACCCCATTATACAAACTACACCTCTTAATGAATTCATCTAAGGGTGCAGTGATCAGATTGACATCATGGGCATGTCACAAAATTTTATACCATGAGGCAGTGAAGAAAACAATGACATTTTTATCACAAAACTTTTGTTTCAGATTTTATATTTTCACAAGGGGAAATAAGTAAAAATGGCACCAAAATTTGTCACACAATTTCTGCTGAACGTGAAAATTTCTTATACGTGGCTGTACAGTACTGTTGAGCCACACAGCGACATTCAGGGGAGACAGAGCACTATTTGACTCCTGGAAGGCAGATTTTCCTAGAATATGTAAACCTATAAAGAAACACTAAGTTGTGGAGCAATGACGAATGGCAGCGGGTCTGATTATCATCAAGTTAATTATTGACCAAAAATCCACATCAAAGCGGTAGAGGTATCAAAATGAATCAAGACAATTTTATTGAGGTGACAAATATAAAGAAATGTGATAAATATACATATATATGGACAAAAATTAATGAATGAGAGAAAAACAGCAAAAAAGGCCAGCATACAGAGATGATAAAAAGTAATGCTGGTAAAGAACACAAAAAATCCAAGCAACCCAACTACAACATCGCGCCGGTATATGCTCCATGGTCACTGTAAAAACAACACACAAAGGCAACACTGAGGGGAAAAAACTTGTAAATGTGTAACAAACCCATAAATGCAGCCAATCAGAGTTTGATAACTCCCTAAGGATAAATGCCAAAATATACAGAGAAGACCAGGGGCATAAAATGAGTGCCAATAGCAACCCAGGAACCTAAAGAGTACATATGTAAGCCACTGGTAATGCTGCATAATTACCTTGGGACATGTTGGTAGTGAGATGCCGGCGTGATGTGAGCAGGAGAGGGCCTCGACGCGCGTTTCGCCATCGTGGCTTTGTCAGGAGGCGTGGCTTAACCCTGCTGTTCTGTTGGTCAAAAATGACCGACTTTGAACTTCAATATTCTTTAAAATATTCAAGATGCGGCTCTGAAACCCGTGGCCGACCGACCCATCCTCATTTAAGTCAATCAACCACAAGTTTCAGAACCGCATCTTCAACACCCCAAAAAATACCAAAGTTCAAAATAGGTCTCCCCAGACCGAACAGAACAGCAGGGTTAATAGAGGAAAGAGCTGGGGTATAAATAGGGGCCAGGGGGGGACTCACGGACCAATCGGCGCACATCCCATCATGATGTAATCGTCCGCGGCCGACGAGAGCGGCCATGCGCCATGGGGTATGGGCGGGAGGACACACGTCATCTCGGCTCATCCCCATGGCAACACGGCCAGCTCCAGACACAGCCGGGGACAACACAGCGCATGCATGGGGTGCGCTCAAGCCAGAGTGACCATAGAGGGAGAAGCACAGCCTCTACTGAGGTGAGGCAAGGGACAGCATGCTGAGGAATACAAATAGGGGGATGTTCTAGCGCTGCAAAAAAGGGGTAACAGGATTTAAGAATTGCTCTAAGATGAAAGACTATTAACTATTTAGGGAACCCCTATGTTCGAATTTAAGGAGATAACCCCCAATAGCCTAATGCAGTGAGGATATAATTAAATATATAAGGCCATATTGGCAATCATAATATGCCCGGTATAAGAATATAATACAGTCAGTACAAAGAAGTATAATGAGTATTGCATATACATATAAACAAGGTAAATAATCCAACTCTGATAAAAATGCATGAAATACATAGAGGAAAAAATTCTCCCATAATCTAAGACAACATTACTCTGTCTGGGGCTGTAAGATACAAATATAGTCAGATTATAAAGGCCTCAAAATACAGACCAATAAATTATAAGTATGAAAAACACATACATATATATGCGATAATGATTAAACCAATTCTAATGCAAAAACACAAACATATGTAGTAATATACAAGGAGAAAAAATTCTCCTAATATTTAGAATGACAAAAAAGCGCCAACTCTTTTTTAATGCAGTTCCGTGTGTGGTAAAATAGATAAGGCAGCTTTATTCTTCAGGTCAGTGTGATTACAGTGATACAACATTTTTTTTTAATGCTTTGGCTCTTTTACACAATAAAATCTTTTATATATACCATTTTTATGTGTATTTGTTTTTTTGATTGTGTTTTATTACACTTTTTGTTCGGCGGTATGATAAAAAAAAGCATTTTTCTTAATGTGTTCATTGAAAGGGTTAACTAGTGGGACAGTTTTATAGATTGGGTCGTTTCCAGATGCAGAGATAACAAATGTGTACTTTTTTTATTTTATTTGTTTTGGTACAATATATATGTTTTTTTAATTATTTTGTGTTTTTTTTTTTTTAAATATTTTTACAAATTTATCTTACACTTTTTTTACGCTTTTATTTTGTCCCACTATGAGACTTTGATTTTCCTAGCTCTGATCGCAGTAATAAAGTAAAGCATAGCAGGAGCATTGCTATGCTTTATAACCTGTCAGAGCTACAGGCACAAGGTGTATAAAAAAAAAGTGAGATAAATCCCGCGATCCCAATAAATCACTTGTGAGGCCACATCTAGAATATGGGATCCAGGTTTGGGATCCACTTTTTAAGGCTGCTGTCACACTAGCAGTATTTGGTCAGTATTTTACATCAGTATTTGTAAGCCAAAACCAGGAGTGGAACAATTAGAGGAAAAGTATAATAGAAACACATGCACCACTTCTGCATTTATCACCCACTCCTGGTTTTGGCTTACAAATACTGATGTAAAATACTGACCAAATACTGCTAGTGTGACAGCAGCCTAAAAAAGATATCCAGAAGTTAGAGTCAGTTCAAAGGTGAGCAACTAGATTATTACAAGGGATGGAAGGCCTCTCATATGATGAGAGGTTAGAAAAGTTGGGCTTGTTCAGCTTAGAAAAAAGATGTCTCAGCGAAGATCTAATTTATATGTTTAATTATTTGAGTGGTCAATAATAAAAGGACTGGCACATAACTTATTCCTTCCAAAGACCATACTAAGGACAAGTGGGCACTCATTATGGGAGAGGGGGGGGGGGGAAGATGATTGCGGCAGCTAAATAGGAAAGGGTTCTTTACAGTTAAAGCAGTCAAATTGGGGTATGCCCTACCACAAGAGGCAGTAATGGCAGACACTATGACAGCCTGTAAAAAAGGGCTGGACAATTTCCTCAGTACACATAACATTGCGGGTTATAGATAATTTAGTGACAAAAATGTGTAACTGGTGGAGGAAGGCTGAACTTGATAGACCTAGGCCTTTTTTTCCTATCTTATGAATATGTATGTGTAGATAACAAAGATAGAAATTAATCTACATTGCCCTTAATCTGTAAGAGCTAGTTCAGACGAGCCCATTTTTCTTCCATATGCTACCGTGTGCCAAATGGACCATAAATAGACACAACATGGACCAATGGTGTGGTTCAAATAAATGTTTTTCTATATTTACAATAGTCTGCATGAAAAAACAACTTGCAGCATGCAACATTCTGATCGATTTTTTTTTTTTTTTATAAGACTCATTAGTTAATGGGTGCCTAAAGAAATGGATGTCATTGAAAATAATACAGAAAACTGCATCTGTCCTTGTAAAAAAATGATTTGATGTATAAAATGGATGTAGTCTGCCAATTTGTCATTAATCCATTAATATTGGAAATAAAGAAGCTATCACCCCCCTCCCTCCCACACACACACACTTCACTGTGATATTTCCTTTAAGAGTAATTGTCGTTAATATCAATTACAATGAGAGCTCGTTCACACTACCATGTTTTCGGTCCGAGTGCTGGCTGTGGAAATAAAAATGGGACAGTGCAGATCAGCAATTTTTTTTTAAACCGATCAAATCTGCATATAAAAAAAAAATAGAATTATTCTTACCGTTAATTCGGTTTCTAGGAACCTTCCATGACAGCGGTACTGGAGGATGTCTCCCCGCCCTAATGGGGGACAGGAAACACAAAAGAGGTTAAATACCCTCCCCTTCCTGCCACCTCCAGTGTTTTTTCTGGACACAGTAGCATGTATAATTACCACTCAGGTGCAGGAACTAAACGATAACATCATAAAATAGGGAGGGAAATTAGTGCTGTCGTGGAAGGTTCCTAGAAATCGAATTAATGGTAAGAATAATTCTATTTTCTCCAGTCACCTTCCACGACAGCAGTACTGGAGTAGTACCAACAAATAATTTCTAGGGGGGGACAACAGCCTGCAGAACTGTTCTGCCGAAAGTTAAATCCCGGTTGAAATCAAGCCTGTAATGCCTGGTGAACGTATGAACTGACGACCAGGTGCCAGCTCTGCAAATCTGCTCCGTAGAAGCGTCACCTCTCTCTGCCCATGATGTTGACACCGACCGTGTAGAATGGGCTTTCAGTGATGGAGGAGGTGATAGATTCTGGGATGAATATGCCAGAGATATGGCTTGTTTAATCCAGTTGGCGATTGTATTTTTTGTCGCCTTTCTACCTTTGTTCTTTCCCGAGTGTTGGAAGAAGAGATTTTGATCAATCCTCCAACTCTCTGTTTGTGAAAGATAATATAGGACCACTCTGCGGACATCCAGAGTGTGGAAGGACTATTCCCTCACATTAGAGGGATCTGGGCAGAATGAGGGCAACACTATGTCCTGACCTCTATGAAAGTCTGATGTTACTTTAGGTAAGAAGGTAGGGTCTAGACAGAGGATTACACTATCAGATGTCACCCTCAAGTAAGGTTCTTGTATGGATAGGGCATGTAGTTCACCTATCCGTCTGGCAGAGGTAATAGCCACTAAAAAGACAGTTTTTAGGGTAAGAACCCTTAAAGAAGACTCTGATAAGGGTTCAAATGGATCCGGAGTTAGACCACTAAGGACCAAATTTAGGTCCCAAGGGGGAGTACGGTTGTGAACTCTGGGGTGGATTCTACACGCTGATGCTATGAAGCGTTTGATCCACCGATGTTTGGCTAGTTCCTGGTCAAAATAAGAGCTAAGAGCTGAAATTTGTACCTTTAAGGTATTAGGCCTAAGCCCCAAATCTAGACCCCTCTGCAAGAAGTCTAGAATTTGGGCAATATTTGGATAAAATGGGTCTGGAATATTAGGAAGACACCAAGATGAAAACTTTTTCCAGACTTTGGCATAAATGGCATTGGTTATGGGTTTTCTACTGTTTTGAAATGTGTGAATTACTTCATCTGAGAGACCTCTTGCCTTTAGCATTTCGGCTTCAGAAGCCATGCTAAAAGATTTAACCTGTGGAGGTTTGGATGTACTAATGGCCCTTGATGAAGTAGGTTGTTCTCCTGAGGTAAACATATTGGACCTTCCTGAGCCATGTCTAACAGGGCGCTGTACCAACTTCTCCCCAGCCACATTGGCGCGATTAGGATCGCCGTAACTCGCTCTGATTGGATCTTCTGTAGAGTTTTGATAACTAACAATGGGATCGGAGGAAAGGCATAGACGAGGTTGAACCTCCAGGGGTGAGAGAACGCATCCATGCCCAGTGCTCTGTCTGCCATATTTAGGGAGAAATATGTTTGCAGCTTGGCATTCTGACTGTTGGCAAAAAGGTCCACTTCTGGGATTCCCCATTTGGATATCAGGGAGAGGAAGACTTCCTGATTTAGACACCATTCCCCTGGATGTACATCCCTTCTGCTCAGGAAATCTGCTTGGGTATTGGCCGAGCCTTTCAGGTGGACTGCCGAAATAGAGAGGAAGTGCCTCTCTGCCCCCCAAAAAATGTTTGAAGCCAAGGTTTTTAGTTTCTTGTATTTTGTGCCTCCCTGATGACGAAGGTATGCTACCGTGGTCATGTTGTCGGAATATATCCTGACATGATGCCCCTGAATGAGAAAGGATGCGGCTTTTAACGCCTCTTCCAAAGCCTTCAGTTCTCTGAAGTTCGAAGAGCTTGCTTTGATGTCTGGGGGCCATGTGCCCTGGAAATGAGTTCCTTTGACTATGGCTCCCCATCCCCTTTGACTGGCGTCCGATGTGAGTGTCTTTAGCGGGACCTGGTCCCAACTGACTCCCCATTGGAGGCTTCGGAGACGTAGCCACCATGTCAGGGATGCCCTGACATGATTGGGGAGGCAAATTCTATTGGATAGAGAGCTCTGCTGTGTGTCCCAGGATGATAGAACATGGGTCTGGAGGACTCTCGTGTGGGCTTGAGCCCAGGATACCATTTGGATTCCAGATGTTAGAGATCCCAGAATAGACATGGAATGTAGCAGAGTGGGAGCTTTCAGGGTTCTGAATGTTGTTACCTTCTGTACCAAATCGAGTTGGCGTTCTCTGGGCAGAAAGGATTTTCTCAACTCCGAGTCCAGTAGGACCCCTAGGAACTTTTTCTTCTTGGAAGGAAGTAGGTCCGATTTCTCTAGATTCGGGATCCAACCCAAGGACTTCAGGATTTCTAGAGACTATGTTAAGTCTCCATTGAGGCGGGAGACAGAAGGAGCGACAATGAGTGGATCGTCTAGATAGGGTACTATGCAGATCCCCTGAAGACGTATGAATATTATTGCCTCTGTCATGATCTTTGTGAAGACCCGGGGAGCAGAGGCGATTCCAAAGGGAAGGGAGTTGAACTGATAGTGTACTATCTGCCGATCCTGAGATATTGCAAATCTTAGGTACTTCTGGAATTCTGGATGGATTGGGACGTGATAATAAGCGTCCCTCAGATCCACCATAGCCATCACCCAGTCCTGTCCTATCAGAGGGATCGCTGTTCTGACCGACTCCATCTTGAATCTCCTGTAAGTTATCACTCGATTCAGAGGTTTCAAGTTGATTATTATTCGGTGCTTCCCCGAAGGCTTCTTGATTAGGAATAGGTGAGAATAGTATTCTCTGCCTATTTCTTGCTGAGGTACTTGGGAAATTACTCCTGCCTGGAGTAACTCTCGAAGTCCCGAAAGGAATGCACCCTGAGGGCTGAGACTCTGTAATGAGGTTATCCTTATGTGATCAGGGGGAGAGCTCTCAAACTCTAGTTTTAGTCCATTTCGAATAGTGTCGAGTACCCACTGGTTCGACGAAATGAAACTCCACTGGTTGATGAAGCCCCAGAGTCGTCCCACCAACGCCCTGGGCGTAGTCACTGCTTGTCAGGGGTTTGCTGGGACTGGGAAACCAGGATATTCCTACCCTTTCCCCGTTTAGGATAGCTCCAGCGTCCTGACTTGCTTTTCCCTTTGAACTCTCTTTGGAAGGGTTGTTCCTTTGAGGGGCGAAAAAAGCGTTTTTTCGGATTCCTCTTTTCAGGAAGCAATTTTTTCTTGTCTGTTGCCTTTTCTAGTATATCATCAAGAGCCTGCCCGAATAGATAGCGGCCTTGAAAAGGAATGGCACAGAGCTTTGTCTTGGACGTGATGTCACCGTTCCAGGACTTCAGCCATAGAGCTCTCCTGGCTGAGTTAGAAAGAACTGCCGATTTAGCAGCCACTATAATGGACTCTGCCGAAGCATCGGCGAGGAAGCCCGTAGCTCTCTGGAGAAGAGGGATGGAATCCAAGATTACTTCCCTAGATGTTCCCTGGGTAAGGTGGTCTTCAAGCGTGCGGAGCCAATGGAATAGGGACCTAGCCACACAAGTGGACGCAATATTTGTTCTAAGGAGATTCGTGGAAGTACCCCAAGATCTTCTTAGTAGACTCTCCATTTTGCGGTCCAAGAGGTCTCTGAGTTGGGAAGAATCCTTGAAAGGGAGGGTTGTCTTTTTTGACACTCTAGAGACTTGTACGTCTACCTTAGGGATATCCCACAAAGAGACGTCTCCATGAAGAGGGAAACGATTCTTTAGTTCAGATGGAACAGTAAGTCCCTTCTCAGGAGATTCCCATTCATGAAGAATGAGACTCTGCACATTCTCGTGTATTGGAAACCCCTTCAATTTTTTAGGTTTTAACCCACCAAACATCTCATCCTGCACTGATGGTTTCTTCTCCTCCTCCTCTTCAACGCCCATTGTCCCCCTGACCATACTGATTAACTCGCGTATGTCCTCAGAGGAAAAATAGTATTTTTTATTTTCCTCTTTGGGGGTAGAAGTGGAGCCCTCATTCTCCCATAAATCCTCCGAGTCAGAAGAATGAAGTTCACCAGAGTCTGAGTCAAAAATAACCGTTGCCATCTTCCTTTTTTTAGGAGGAGGTGGCTGAGGTAACAGAGACTGGGAAATGGCCGATACAGAGGACTGAACTTCTTGTTTAATGAGGGTCTTAAAGGGACTCTGTCACCTGAATTTGGAGGGAACAATTTTCAGCCATAGAGGTGGGGGTTTTGGGTGTTTGATTCACCCTTTCCTCACCCGCTGGCTGCATGCTGGCTGCAATATCGGATTGAAGTTCATTCTCTGTCCTCCATAGTACACGCCTGCGCAAGGCAAGATTGCCTTGTGCAGGCATGTACTACGGAGGACAGAGAATGAACTTCAATCCAATATTGCAGCCAGCATGCAGCCAGCGGGTAAGGAAAGGGTGAATCAAACACCCAAAAACCCCTCCTTTATGGCTGAAAATTGTTCCCTCCAAATTCAGGTGACAGAGTCCCTTTAATGCTCTCGAACAAAGATGGCTGTTCAGAGCGTAATACTTCATCAGTGCAGGGCTTGCAAAGCTTCTTCTTGTATGAGGAAGGAAGCTTTGATGCACATACACCACATTTCCGATCTTCCGATTTCTTGGAAGATTTGTCCTTCCTGGGGGCAGAGGCCTTGTCTCCCTAAAAAAGAGAGAGAAGGGGGACTAAGTATGTAGCACCCTAAGGAATACAGGGAAAGAGGGACCTGACCCACTACTCACGGTAGGAGGGAAGATGCAGGGCTCGGCAGATGCAGAGACAGGTCTGTCAACTTCCATGGTTAGTCAGTACTGCAGTCCAGACAGACAGACAGGGGGCCTGGAGGTGATGTAACCAGGGTTAAATACCGAAGTTGCTGCGTCCGATTATGTGCTCCTCCTCCTCTCCCAGTCCCAGGCGTAGGGGAAGAACCGCTATGCCCCACATCATGCTCGTGGTCTGTAAGACGCGCGTGCGCTCCACAGCTGGAATGCACATGTCGTGAAACGGAAGTTCGGGGTACTTCCGGTTTGCGCGTCCACCATTTCTGGCCAGCAGGAGAGGAGGAATCCCGGGGAGCCGCGCGGGGACCCCGGCCGCACAACACCGCTCCGCTTTACTCCAGAAGGAGCGGAGGAGGGGTCCTGAGTCCACACCATGTGAGGAGACGGGAGCAGCGCCGCAAGGAGGAGAATCATACACGACCCAGGCTGCCCGGCTATAGGTAAGGACTGAGTGCTTCGATCGCCGGCCATGGCAGCACTACAGCAGGACCTCTTCATGCCCCATAGGGGACAGGAAAAACACTGGAGGTAGCAGGAAGGGGAGGGTATTTAACCTCTTTTGTGTTTCCTGTCCCCCATTAGGGCGGGCAGACATCCTCCAGTACCGCTATCGTGGAAGGTGACTGGAGAAAAGCAGTATACAGTAATTTCCACCGTAAATCAGATGAGACTCATCCATTTAATTATATGGGTGCGGAAAATTGAGAAAAAAAAGTCCCACTTTTTTGGATGAAACAACCATTTTTTATACATTCATTTGAACCTACCGTAAGAAATGCTACTTTCGGTCTACAGTACCTATCGGTGAGATGGAAACATTACGTTAATATTTTTTTTGCAGCAGTTTTGGGGTAATCTCAGCAAAGTAAAGGTAATTTCACACCAATGTATAAACACATCTGATGAAGTATAAGGTTTTTACGTGGCTTAAAAGCACGGTTAATTGTGCTAATTGCATCTGGCATGATAGCACTTAGCATTGCCATTTAATTTTATTGGGGTGCAAGTAAGCAAAAAAAAATCCCAATTGTCTAATTCAAGTCCAGAATAATATTGTTTGAATTTATGTCTATTATCTTGTTCTGAAGTCAGTCTCTTTGTACACCAGTTGGTCTGTGGGAACTTTTCTGAATATTTTCCCAGCCTCGATGTCATATGAGGACATCCAGCAGAGGGCGCCTCACCGCGACTGAAGGTAACTACAGGTCATTGACCTACTTTCCATTCATTCCCCGGGGTTTTACAGGCACAAGCACAGCTGCATTATAGCAGAGCTCCTGCCTGTAAAATAATTTAACCCCTTCAGATATATTTACATCGTGGGACATATCGACGGAAGGTATGAGATATTGTTGGTTTATTATTTTTACTTTGTTACAGGTCGAGGGTCTTCAGGTGGATTGAGAGTGGAATAAAATATTACAACAACCTGTGTGTTTATTTCATTAAAATACTTTGCAATATTGTGTGTGTGTTTTTAACCATTTCATGCTATTGGATTAATAATGGATAGGTGTCATAATTGACGCCCTCCATTTTTATTCTGGCTTAATGTCACCTTACAATAGCAAGGTGACATTAACCCTTCATTACCCCATATCCCACCGCTACACGGGAATGGGAAGAGAGTGGCCAAGTGCCAGAATAGGCGCATCTTCCAGATGTGCCTTTTCTGGGGTGGCTGGGGGCAGATGTTTTTAGCCAGGGGGGGGCAATAACCATGGACCCTCCCTAGGCTATGAATATCTGCCCTCAGTCACTGGCTTTACTACTCTGGCGGAGAAAATTGCGCGGGAGCCCACACCAATTTTTTCCGCCATTTAACCCTTTAATTTAATAGCTAGACAGCCCAAATTTTGCACATACACACTACTAACATTAGTAGTGTGGAATATGCAAAAAAAAAATGGGGATATGAGATGGTTTACTGTATGTAAACCATGTCTCATATCATGTCGGGTTTGGGAAGGAGATAGCAAAAGCCGGCAATTGAATTACCGGCTTTAAAGCTATCTAGCGCTGTATGAAATATTAATATATATACATATATGTGTCTCAATGACATTATATATATATATATATATATATATATATATATATATATATATATATACCCATTCTATGTGTACACATTTATTCTACCTATTCTAACCTGTCAGTGTGATTTTACTATACACCGCACTGAATTGCCAGCTTTTCTCTCTAACACCGTTGCGTATTTCTCGCAAGTCACACGCATGTTCCGTGCGTAATCCGTATTTTTCTCGCCCCCATAGACTTTCATTGGCGTATTTTTTGTGCAATACGGTAACAAACACAGCATGCTGCGATTTTCTATGGCCGTAGAAAACCGTATAATACGGATCAGTAAAATACGGCTGATAGGAGCAGGGGCATAGAGAAGCATTGTACCATATGCAATCCGTATTTTCAGCACATCTCTTACGTCCGTAAAACACAGTAGTGTGACACCGGCCTTACTCTGTAGACGAAGTTCAGCACATACAAACGCTGGGACAAATCTCAGCTATGCAATATGATGATGGCTATGCAGCCTGTCTAGAATGCTTGTAGCTGCAGACACTAATTCTAGGATCCATTTAATGGAATTCTCTTTTATTATATTTAACTAGAAATCTGCCAGGGTAAAACAGATAAACTCTGTATAAACAACTTACAAGTGCCAAATGGATCTAAAATATCCCTGGAGATGCCAACGGTTCATTTCTATGACACACCCGGCTGCAGCAGCTGTGTTGTGGGAGCCCCTCTGCTAGCAGAAGTCTTCTTACAAGCTATTGATAGCATTGAAAGCTTTTTACTACCAGGAGCCAGCAACTAAGTAATTGCAGCTGCTTTAGTACATAGAAATGACCTTATAAATAGCACTGCATTATTACATCTCCCACATAGATTCTCGCTTATGCGTACTTACATTGGTTTTCACAGAGAATCCCCAGGTCTGAACAAACTTCACATCCAGTTTTTTCACTCTCATAACATTTGTACAGCTCGCTGTTGGAAACGTGTTACCACTTTAATGACAATTTCATCACACGATAGAAATAAGAAGTCTATAATATTCAAATAGTAAATTAAATGTAAGCACCCCGTTTGGAGCCAGTTTTTAGAATATATTGATGGATAGAATAAATAGTTAATCCCTGACATAACAGGAATAAATGGTTTGTGCCGCAGTGTGCGTTTATATATGGGAGATTTCAGGCTGTGCTCTGCTAATGGACTGAATGAACAGGGGGTTATAAAACATCTAGAGGGTAACAGTAGGAAATTTTTAATTACTTGCAGTCTTGTATATTGCACTTAAAATCCTCCCACTGCTATAGCTTGTAAATCCCATATTAATATTTTTGTCCTAACTTTTTTGCTTAATAAAAGGGTATTGTAAAGTCAATAATAAAATAACCTAATATTATCCTGATGCAGTACTGATTCATAATGGTCTCTCCTGGGCCGGTATAACCTGAAGGTGTACTCCACTTCCAATGGTTCAGTTAGATTTCTGGAAGCTGTACTTGTATATTCTGACTCCATAATTAGGCTGCAAGTGTGCGGATCTTAAGACAGCATTTCTATAGACTTCTGTATTGAACAAGTACTCACACCAAGAAACTTCATCAGATAGCTTCAAATCTAAAAAAAAATCAATGTCAGAATTGTTATTCTTTGTTATGTCATCTCAAAAAATGGACCAAAAAGTAATCAAAAAGTCATATCTGTCATGATCCCAATGGCAGGGGATCACAAAAGGACAAGCACAAAAACAAAACAAGCTCTAGGGTGATGGAACCTGAGCTGACCGCGATCCTGAACCTAAACACACAACTAGCAGTAGCCGGGGAACGTGCCTACGATGATTCCTAGACGTCTCGCGCCAGCCGAAGGATTAACTTCCCCTATAAGAAGAAACACAGACCTCACTTGCCTCCAGAGAAACACCCCACAGAAATAGCAGCCCCCCACATGTAATAACGGTGAAATGAGAGGAAAGCACATATGTAGTTATGAAAATAGAATCAGCAAAAATGAGGCCCGCTAACGCTAGATAGCAGAGGATACAAAAGTGAACTGCGCGGTCAGCGAAAAACCCTTCAAAAAACCATCCTGAAATAACTTGAACTCATGTGCCAACTCATGGAACATGAGGAGTAATTTCAGCCCACTAGAGCAACCAGCAGCAAGGAATCACATATCTGCAAGCTGGACTAAGACAAAAAGTAAGCAAAACGTAGAACAGGAAAATCAAAACTTAGCTTGTCCTGAAGATAACAGACGCAGGGAGCAGAGGTAAAAAGACACGCTGATTACATTGATAGCCGGCGAGGAAATGACAAAAAAGCCAGGTTAAATAGGAAACACCCATAACCTGATGGAACAGGTGGAAACCAGAGACCGCAGAGAACACAAGTCACCCAGTACCATCAGTAACCACCAGAGGGAGCCCAAAAACAGAACTCACAACAGTACCCCCCCCTTGAGGAGGGGTCACCGAACCCTCACGAGAACCACCAGGGCGACCAGGATGAGCCCTATGAAAAGCACGGACCAAATCGGCAGCATGAACATCAGAGGCAATCACCCAAGAATTATCCTCCTGACCATAACCCTTCCACTTGACCAAATACTGGAGTTTCCGTCTGGAAACACGAGAATCCAAGATCTTCTCCACAACATACTCCAATTCACCCTCCACCAGCACCGGAGCAGGAGGCTCAAGCGAAGGAACGACAGGTACCTCATACTTCCGCAACAATGACCGATGGAACACATTATGAATAGCAAACGATGCCGGGAGATCCAAACGAAACGACACAGGGTTAAGAATTTCCAAGATCCTATAGGGACCGATGAACCGAGGCTTGAACTTAGGAGAAGAGACCTTCATAGGAACAAAACGAGAAGACAACCAAACCAAGTCCCCAACAAGAAGTCGAGGACCCACGCGGCGACGGCGATTAGCAAACTGCTGAGCCCTCTCCTGGGACAACTTCAAATTGTCCACCACATGACTCCAAATCCGATGCAACCTATCCACCACCATGTCCACTCCAGGACAATCAGAAGGCTCCACCTGACCAGAGGAAAAACGAGGATGAAACCCCGAATTACAAAAGAAAGGAGAAACCAAGGTAGCAGAACTAGCCCGATTATTAAGGGCAAACTCGGCAAGCGGCAAAAAGGAAACCCAGTCATCTTGATCAGCAGAAACAAAACACCTTAAATAAGTTTCTAAAGTCTGATTAGTTCGTTCCGTCTGGCCATTCGTCTGGGGATGGAATGCAGACGAAAAGGACAAATCAATGCCCATCTTAGCACAGAACGTCCGCCAAAATCTAGACACAAACTGGGATCCCCTGTCAGAAATGATGTTCTCCGGAATGCCATGCAAACGGACCACGTTTTGAAAAAACAGAGGGACCAACTCAGAGGAGGAAGGTAACTTAGGCAAGGGTACCAGATGAACCATCTTAGAAAAGCGGTCACACACAACCCATATGACGGACATTTTTTGAGAGACAGGGAGATCCGAAATAAAGTCCATGGAAATGTGCGTCCAAGGCCTCTTCGGGATAGGCAAAGGTAACAACAATCCACTGGCCCGAGAACAGCAAGGCTTAGCCCGAGCGCAAACTCCACAAGACTGCACGAAAGAACGCACATCCCTCGACAAGGAAGGCCACGAAAAAGACCTGGCCACCAAGTCTCTAGTACCAAATATTCCAGGATGACCTGCCAACACAGAAGAATGGACCTCGGAGATGACTCTACTGGTCCAATTATCCGGAACAAACAGTCTTTCCGGCGGACAACGATCAGGTTTATCCACCTGAAACTCCTGCAAAGCACGTCGCAAGTCTGGGGAGACAGCCGACAAAATCACCCCATCCCTAAGGATACCAGTGGGCTCAGAATTTCCAGGGGAGTCAGGCACAAAACTCCTAGAAAGAGCATCCACCTTCACATTCTTTGAACCTGGCAGGTATGAAACCACAAAATTGAAACGGGAGAAAAACAGTGACCAACGAGCCTGTCTAGGATTCAGACGCTTGGCAGGCTCAAGGTACATCAGATTTTTGTGATCAGTCAAGACCACCACACGATGTCTAGCACCCTCAAGCCAATGACGCCACTCCTCAAATGCCCACTTCATGGCCAAAAGCTCCCGATTACCAACATCATAATTCCGTTCAGCGGGCGAAAATTTTCTAGAAAAGAACGCACATGGCTTCATCACTGAGCCATCGGAGCTTCTCTGTGACAAAACCGCCCCCGCTCCGATCTCGGAAGCATCAACCTCAACCTGAAAAGGAAGCGACGTATCTGGCTGACGCAACACAGGAGCAGAAGAAAACCGGCGCTTAAGTTCCTGAAAGGCCTCCACAGCCGCAGGAGACCAATCAGTAACATCAGCACCCTTTTTAGTCAAATCCGTCAAAGGCTTAACAACACTAGAAAAATTAGTTATGAAGCGACGATAAAAATTAGCAAAGCCCAAGAACTTCTGTAGACTCTTAAGAGATGTAGGCTGCGTCCAGTCACAAATAGCCTGAACCTTGACGGGATCCATCTCAATAGTAGAAGGGGAAAAAATATACCCCAAAAAAGAAATCTTCTGGACTCCAAAGAGACATTTAGAACCCTTTACAAACAAAGAATTGGCCCGCAGGACCTGAAACACCTTCCTGACCTGCTGAACATGAGACTCCCAGTCATCAGAAAAAACCAAAACATCATCCAAATACACGATAATAAATTTATCCAGATATTCATGGAAAATATCGTGCATAAAAGACTGGAAGACAGAAGGAGCATTAGAAAGTCCAAAAGGCATCACCAAATACTCGAAATGGCCCTCAGGCGTATTAAATGCGGTTTTCCACTCATCACCCTGCCTTATCCGCACAAGATTATACGCACCCCGAAGATCAATCTTAGTGAACCATTTAGCCCCCTTAATGCGAGCGAACAAATCAGTCAACAATGGCAAAGGATACTGATATTTGACTGTAATCTTATTCAAAAGATGATAATCTATGCAAGGCCTCAAGGAACCATCTTTTTTGGCCACAAAAAAAAAACCTGCTCCCAAAGGGGACGAAGATGGACAGATATGTCCCTTTTCCAAGGACTCCTTAACATAATTCCGCATAGCAGTATGCTCTGGCACTGACAGATTGAACAAACGACCTTTAGGGAATTTACTGCCAGGAATCAAATCTATAGCACAATCGCAATCCCTGTGAGGAGGAAGCGAACTGAGCTTAGGCTCCTCAAAAACCTCCCGATAATCAGACAAAAATACCGGAACCTCAGAAGGAGTAGATGAAGCGATAGAAATCGGAGATGCATCATCATGAACCCCCTGACATCCCCAGCTTAACACAGACATTGTTTTCCAGTCCAGGACTGCGTTATGAGTTTGTAACCATGGCAGACCAAGCACTAAGACATCATGTAAATTATACAGTACCAGGAAGCGAATCACCTCCTGATGAACGGGAGTCATACGCATGGTCACTTGTGTCCAGTACTGAGGTTTATTCATAGCCAAAGGTGTAGAGTCAATTCCTTTCAAAGGAATAGGAACTTCCAGAGGTTCCAGACTAAACCCACAGCGATTGGCAAATGACCAATCCATAAGACTCAGGGCAGCGCCTGAATCCACATAGGCATCGACGGAAATGGATGATAATGAACAAATCAGCGTCACAGACAGAATGAACTTAGACTGTAAAGTACCAATGGCAACAGACTTATCAACCTTTTTTGTGCGTTTAGAGCATGCTGATATAACATGAGCTGAATCACCACAATAAAAACACAATCCATTTTTCCGCCTATAATTTTGCCGTTCACTTCTGGACTGAATTCTATCACATTGCATTATCTCAGGTGCCTGTTCAGAAGACACCGCCAAATGGTGCACAGGTTTGCGCTCCCGTAAACACCGATCAATCTGAATAGCCATAGTCATGGACTCATTCAGACCTGTAGGCGCCGGGAACCCCACCATAACATCTTTAATGGCCTCAGAAAGGCCATCTCTGAATTTTGCAGCCAGAGCGCACTCATTCCACTGAGTAAGCACCGACCATTTCCGAAATTTCTGACAATATATTTCTGCTTCATCTTGCCCCTGAGAGAGAGCCAATAAAGCTTTTTCAGCCTGAATCTCTAGGTTAGGTTCCTCATAGAGCAAACCCAATGCCAGAAAAAACGCATCCACATTGAGCAACGCAGGATCCCCTGGTGCCAATGCAAATGCCCAATTCTGAGGGTCACCCCGCAGGAAAGATATAACAATCTTGACCTGCTGAGCAGGGTCTCCAGAGGAGCGAGATTTCAAGGAAAGAAACAACTTGCAATTGTTCCTAAAATTCAGAAAACTAGATCTATCTCCAGAAAAAAACTCTGGGACAGGAATTCTAGGTTCAGACATAGGCGTATGTACAACAAAATCTTGTATATTTTGAACCTTAGCAGCAAGATTATTCAGGCTGGAAGCCAAACTCTGGACGTCCATGATAAACAGCTGAGGCCAGAGCCATTCAAGGATTAAGAGGAGGAAAGAAGCAGTCAAGCTGCAATTAAGGCTAGGCAGCAAACACTGAGGAGGGAAAAAAAAAACTTCCTCAGACTACTTTTCCTCCTACTTCAGCCAAAACGATGACCAATTTTTTATGGCCGGCTATACTGTCATGATCCCAATGGCAGGGGATCACAAAAGGACAAGCACAAAAACAAAACAAGCTCTAGGGTGATGGAACCTGAGCTGACCGCGATCCTGAACCTAAACACACAACTAGCAGTAGCCGGGGAACGTGCCTACGATGATTCCTAGACGTCTCGCGCCAGCCGAAGGATTAACTTCCCCTATAAGAAGAAACACAGACCTCACTTGCCTCCAGAGAAACACCCCACAGAAATAGCAGCCCCCCACATGTAATAACGGTGAAATGAGAGGAAAGCACATACGTAGTTATGAAAATAGAATCAGCAAAAATGAGGCCCGCTAAAGCTAGATAGCAGAGGATACAAAAGTGAACTGCGCGGTCAGCGAAAAACCCTTCAAAAAACCATCCTGAAATTACTTGAACTCATGTGCCAACTCATGGAACATGAGGAGTAATTTCAGCCCACTAGAGCAACCAGCAGCAAGGAATCACATATCTGCAAGCTGGACTAAGACAAAAAGTAAGCAAAACGTAGAACAGGGAAATCAAAACTTAGCTTGTCCTGAAGATAACAGACGCAGGGAGCAGAGGTAAAAAGACACGCTGATTACATTGATAGCCGGCGAGGAAATGACAAAAAAGCCAGGTTAAATAGGAAACACCCATAACCTGATGGAACAGGTGGAAACCAGAGACCGCAGAGAACACAAGTCACCCAGTACCATCAGTAACCACCAGAGGGAGCCCAAAAACAGAACTCACAACACATATCTACTCTAACATGATGAAAATAAAATTTACAGCTTGTCCCACCAAAAGCAAGTGATAAAAAAAAAAAAAAAATTAAAAAAACTGTAAACATGATATCGCAGAATATCGGCATCACCATGTAAAGGAAGACCCTGACAGAGG
Source organism: Ranitomeya imitator (assembly GCF_032444005.1). NCBI lineage: Eukaryota > Metazoa > Chordata > Amphibia > Anura > Dendrobatidae > Ranitomeya > Ranitomeya imitator. The sequence continues at coordinate 767,376,483 of NC_091283.1, forward strand.
GTTGTTTCGGGATTCCACTGTAAATAAGCGTTCCTGACTGGGTGTGTGAGTTATTACCTCATATACATGCATCTGCAGATTGAACATTTAGGATTTAGGTGGCAGGCCAAGACCTAACAACTTCCAGAGGAATGAGAGAGACATGACTAAAAAAATAAATTTTTCTTTAGTGGATGAACTTGTACAATACGTATACAGCTGGTAGCTGGTATGACACTTTGATACCAGTTCTTCTGCACAACGCAAAGGAATAATCTTGACAGTTGAAAGTGACAGCACATAGCTTATGAAGGACAATAGTACAGGAAGTTTTCCTGGGCACTTACATGGATCAATATGTGTTGCAGTGACTTCCATACACAATCTTACATTCTGTGTATAAGGGATACTCTTCTAGCTGCTATTCCTTATATGAATGTGTCCCAGCCTGGATGGTCCCATATTTGTTCAGTAAGATCTCCAGGTCTGGCAAACACTAAAGCTTACTTTCCTAATTTCCTATCAGTGCCCACTTGCCTGCTGTAGGTAAGAAATTCTGACAATCTTTAGTTAGTTGTCTTCTGGACTTGCTATCTGAATACTCCAGAACGCTGTGTATCTTCCACACACAACCCAGAACTGTGCAGGCCTGCAATAATGAGGATACTTCTCCTTCTGACCTTCCTTGATAATTACCTAGAAACAGGAACTCAGTTCCTAATGCCCACTTAACTCATCCCCAACTGGGCTATGACTAACCGTTATCCCTGTCACAGGAAAGTGCAGCCTACATTAGACAAACACATAAGAACAAAAGGTCAGATTATATATTATATCAGGGGTCTTCAGAGAGGGTATTTAGAGATATTCTCCACCTTTACAATCATATCAACTCACACTGAATGTCTTAAAAGATTGCATAATATATAATGTATCTCATTCCCCATAAAACCTAATTTCATTTTTTCTCAGTCCCCCATGACAGCACCACGGAGAGAGGGGATCTACCCTTCAGGGACAGGAAACCTACAGATAAAAGGGTTGTACCTCTCCCTCGTATCAGTTGGTTTCCTGTCCCTGATGGGGAACCTGCAGTGTGGTGCCTGCATGAAGACTTCATCCAGATAAAGGACCAGGGCCGACCAATCGAGATCTGGCAGTGAGGAGGCTCCTGCCGCAGTTGAGTAGGTGCCTGGGGCCGCCACCACTGGGACTGATGGGTCCTTCAGAGTGAGCGGGGGGGAGCGCAGCTGCCACTCCAGAAAGGGGCTCCTGGGAATTTCCCCGGAATACACGCACAAACAATATAAACAGTGAGTGCACCAAGATGGCCGCTGCTCCGGAAGTAGAGCGGAACTTCCGGGTCCCGGGTGGGTGCATGCGCAGTAACGCTCCCTCAGCCACAGTGAATGCAGGTGGAGGGGGGCGGAACTGGAAGTGGTGCGGCATGGCGGCAGAATTGAAAAGGGGAAAGATGCAGACAGGTTTTGCTGCATGCAGTCCCCATGAATATGGAACGCAGTGACAAGCAGCACCAAGAGCAGCAGCAGCAGTTTAAGCAACAGCAGCGGAAATGCCATCATAAACAATAAAATGGGCCCAAGGAAATAGACTAGAGGAGTAGCTTTTCCAGTAATCGCTCCATGCAGCACAGCCAGTCAGCTACAGTGAACAAGTCTCCATCCACGGATCCCTCGGTTCAGGATCCAGTCCCCCTCCAGAACCGGTATCTGTGTTTTTTCATCTAAATGATGAGTGAACGTCGAGAAAGTTCATCCTTGTAATGGGGTTCCTTCTGTTCCCTTAATAGGGAAAGAAGAGGTCAGGGAAAATGAAAAACCGGTGTTGCCCCACTGATAACAGAGCCCTATCAGAATCATGGGATAAGAAGCTCTGTAAGTCATGCATACAAAAAATAGTATGTGAGGAAACCCCAGATTTTGCTTCTGAACTAAGGTCCGCAATCAGATCCGAAGTTCAGAATGCCTTTTCAACCATCACCCATGGAGGAAAGTCAAAAAAGAAAAAACCTATAGATTCCAAATCTGATCCCTCTACTTCAGGGGAACTGGATTCAGAGACCTCAGACTCCTAGGCTTGATGTAGCGGTGGCCAAATCTTCAAAAAAGTTTGCACTTCCCTTCGAAGAAATAGGTACACTCAAAGATCCCCTGGATAAAAAGCTGATACTCTTCTGAAAGGGGCCTGGGAATCAGCAAGGGGGATATCTTAGGCCGGCTATAGCAGCGACTATAAAATAAATTTTTCCATAGGAAGCCCACAAGAGAACAAAATAGATGGGAGGAAAGATGAAGAAAGGAAAGGGGATTTCTCTTCGGCAACCCCTCCTGAGATAAAAAAAAATCCCCCAAGTGACTGTCTCCCCAGGGTGGGGGGAAGATTAACTTTTTTCCTCCCGGCCTGGGAAACAGTCTCAATCAGTCCTTGGATTCTAGGTCTAATTGGGTGGGGGTTGAAGATAGATTTCTCCTCCCTTCCCGCTCAGAGCTATATCATAACTCCCCTAAGATCCTCAGCAACGGAGCAAAGAGAGTTAAAAAACGAAGTCTTAAATCTAGTAGAGAAAGCAGTCTTACAGCGTGTTCCACCTCACGAAAGGGGGAAGGGGTTTTATTCTCCACTATTCTTAGTATAAAAACCGGACGGTACATATATAAACCTACGAAAATTAAACAACTACCGTATGTCAGAAACCAAAAATTCAAGATGGAATCAATAAGATCCACCATCAAAATACTGTTTCCAGGATGCTTTATGATGGTATTAGATCTCAGATTCAGCTCTGAACTGCATAGTTCAAAGAGACAGAGTAATGAGAACCCTGGAAAACCTTCGTTGGCTCCTAAACTTGAAAAAATCAAGATTGGAACCCAGCAGAGTCCAGGAGTTTCTAGGTCTAACTCTGGACTCACAGAAACAAGAATGCCGCCTCACAGTGCGCAAGACACAAAATAAATTGCATATAGTAACAAAAGCCTTACGAAATCCCTTGATGACACTAAGGAAGGTGATGTCACTACTACACTCTCTGCATGCTTACCAGCGGTGCAGTGGGCACAACTGCACACAAGAGACCTCCAATGGGACATATTGGAGAACCAGCGCAAGGCGAGAGGCCGCTTAGAAAGCCAGATAACTCTAAATTCCTTTTCTACTCATTCCCTTATTTGGTGGACAAATACCCACAATTTATCCAAAGGCATCCACTGGGTGACAAAGATATCCCATATAATTACTACAGATGCAAGCCCCACGGGATGGCAAGCTCACATGAACTACCTAGTTACACAGGGGACATGGGAAAATCAGGAATTAGAAGCCTCTTTGAATCAAAAAGCACTATGGGCTGTGGGTCAGGCTCTCTCGTTTTTTCCTACCCCAACTACGAGGTCATCATGTCCGCATATTCTCGGACAACCAGGTAGCAGTAGCTTATATAAACCATCAGGGGGGTACCAGGTCCCGGACTCTGATGAATGCCTCCTCCAGGATCCTCAAACTAGCAGAGACGAATCTTCTATCCTTCTCGGCACTACATATTCGCAGGGTAGAAAATCAAATTATCTGAGTTGTACCCAACTAAAGCAAGGCAATCGGGTCTTGAATCAATCCATCTTTCAAAAAATAACAAAGATGTGGGGAACTCCGATGATAGATTTGTTTGCCGATTACAAAAATAAAAAAGTGGACTTTTTTGCTCTATCAACCCCAAGGGAAATCCTCAAGTACTAGATGCCTTCATGCTTCTATGGACTCAGAATCTCACATGCGCCTTTCCCCCGATCATCTTTATACCAGCAGTGATACGGAATGTCAGAGAGGACAAGACAAGTATAATACTAATAGCCCCATTCTGGCCCAAGAAAACCTAGTTCTCCCTGGGTACTCCCAGATATCACGGATCTCCTGTCCCAGAGACCAGTCTTACACCCTCAAGCAGCAAACCTTCATTTAACAGCATGGAATTTGAAAGGTCGCTGCTGAGGGAAAGAGGATTCTCAGATGAACTGATCTCTATACTACAAAAAAAGTAGAAAACCAGTTACTAGTACTACTAGAACTTACGGCAAAACCTGGAGGAAGTTCCTATCCACCTCCAAAGTAAAGATCCAAGAGGGAGCCTCAATTACAGAAGTGCTTGAGTTTCTACAAAAAGGTCTAGAAAAGGGCCTAGCAGTAAGCATGCTAAAAGTACAGATAGCGGCTTTAGGTGCACTTTATAATCATGACATTACAGGCTAACCCTTGGGTGGCAAGATTCATCAGGACCGCAACGAGATCCAAACCATTGGTCAGCAGGAAATTGCCATCATGGGATCTAAATCTGGTCCTATCTGCCCTAGCGGGTCCCTCGTTTGAACCAATTAGCACAGCCTCCCTTAAAGTATTATCCTTAAAAAACATGCTACTAATAGCCTTAACATCAGCCCGTAGAGTGAGTGACATTCAGGCCCTATTGGCAGCACCCCCATTCCCGAAGATCCTAGATGACAGGGTTATATTAAAACCTGAGCCAGCATATTTATCTAAGGTGGCATCTCGGTTCCACAGGTCCCAGGAGGTAGACCTTCCTTCCTTTTGCCCAAATCCCAAAAATAGTAAAGAGGAGGAATTTCACACTCTAGATGTTAAAACATGCCTGGTCCAGTACCTAGAATCCAACAAGACCTGTAGGAAGGACGGATCTCTATTTGTCTGCTTTCAGGGACCAAGAAAGGGTCTTAAATCATCCAAAGGTACCCTGGCAAGGTGGATAAAGGAAGCAATAACCCTGGCTTACCCTGGAAACACAATCCCAGATGGTAACATAGTAACATAGTAACATAGTTAGTAAGGCCGAAAAAAGACATTTGTCCATCCAGTTCAGCCTATATTCCATCATAATAAATCCCCAGATTTACGTCCTTCTACAGAACCTAATAATTGTATGATACAATATTGTTCTGCTCCAGGAAGACATCCAGGCCTCTCTTGAACCCCTCGACTGAGTTCGCCATCACCACCTCCTCAGGCAAGCAATTCCAGATTCTCACTGCCCTAACAGTAAAGAATCCTCTTCTATGTTGGTGGAAAAACCTTCTCTCCTCCAGACACAAAGAATGCCCCCTTGTGCCCATCACCTTCCTTGGTATAAACAGATCCTCAGCGAGATATTTGTATTGTCCTCTTATATACTTATACATGGTTATTAGATCGCCCCTCAGTCGTCTTTTTTCTAGACTAAATAATCCTAATTTCGCTAATCTATCTGGGTATTGTAGATCTCCCATCCCCTTTATTAATTTTGTTGCCCTCCTTTGTACTCTCTCTAGTTCCATTATATCCTTCGTGAGCACCGGTGCCCAAAACTGGACACAGTACTCCATGTGCGGTCTAACTAGGGATTTGTACAGAGGCAGTATAATGCTCTCATCATGTGTATCCAGACGTCTTTTAATGCACCCCATGATCCTGTTTGCCTTGGCAGCAGCTGCCTGGCACTGGCTGCTCCAGGTAAGTTTATCATTAACTAGGATCCCCAAGTCCTTCTCCCTGTCAGATTTACCCAGTGGTTTCCCATTCAGTGTGTAATGGTGATATTGATTCCTTCTTCCCATGTGTACAACCTTACATGTATCATTGTTAAACCTCATCTGCCACCTTTCAGCCCAAGTTTCCAACTTATCCAGATCCATCTGTAGCAGAATACTATCTTCTCTTGTATTAACTGCTTTATATAGTTTTTTATCATCTGCAAATATCGATATTTTACGGTGTAAACCTTCTACCAGATCATTAATGAATATGTTGAAGAGAACAGGTCCCAATATTGACCCCGGCGGTACCCCACTGGTCACAGCAACTCAGTTAGAGACTATACCATTTATAACCACCCTCTGCTTTCTATCACTAAGCCAGTTACTAACCCATTTACACACATTTTCCCCCAGACCAAGCATTCTCATTTTGTGTACCAACCTCTTGTGCGGCACGGTATCAAACGCTTTGGAAAAATCGAGATATACCACATCCAATGACTCACCGTGGTCCAGCCTATAGCTTACCTCTTCATAAAAACTGATTAGATTGGTTTGACAGGAGCGATTTCTCATAAACCCATGCTGATATGGAGTTAAACAGTTATTCTCAATGAGATAATCCAGAATAACATCCCTCAAAAACCCTTCAAATATTTTACCAACAATAGAGGTTAGACTTACTGGCCTATAATTTCCAGGTTCACTTTTAGAGCCCTTTTTGAATATTGGCACCACATTTGCTATGCGCCAGTCCTGCGGAACAGACCCCGTCGCTATAGAGTCCCTAAAAATAAGAAATAATGGTTTATCTATTACATTACTTAGTTCTCTTAGTACTCGTGGGTGTATGCCATCCGGACCCGGAGATTTATCTATTTTAATCTTATTTAGCCGGTTTCGCACCTCTTCTTGGGTTAGATTGGTGACCCTTAATATAGGGTTTTCATTGTTTCTTGGGATTTCACCTAGCATTTCATTTTCCACCGTGAATACCGTAGAGAAGAAGGTGTTTAATATGTTAGCTTTTTCCTCGTCATCTACAACCATTCTTTCCTCACTATTTTTTAAGGGGCCTACATTTTCAGTTTTTATTCTTTTACTATTGATATATTTGAAGAACAGTTTGGGATTAGTTTTACTCTCCTTAGCAATGTGCTTCTCTGTTTCCTTTTTGGCAGCTTTAATTAGTTTTTTAGATAAAGTATTTTTCTCCCTATAGTTTTTTAGAGCTTCAATGGTGCCATCCTGCTTTAGTAGTGCAAATGCTTTCTTTTTACTGTTAATTGCCTGTCTTACTTCTTTGTTTAGCCACATTGGTTTTTCCTATTTCTAGTCCTTTTATTCCCACAAGGTATAAACCGCTTACAGTGCCTATTTAGGATGTTCTTAAACATTTTCCATTTATTATCTGTATTCTTATTTCTGAGAAATAAAAGCTCATTCTACAAGGGCCATAGCAACCTCTTGGGCAGAGAAGTCAGAGGTATGCATAGAACAAATCTGCAAGGTGGCCACCTGGTCATCACCTTCAACCTTTTTTAGGCACTACAGATTAGATTTAAACTCTACATCTGATTTGACCTTTGGTAGAAGAGTCCTTCAGGCTGTGGTCCCTCCCTAAGCTTCCATTAGTTACTCACCAATAACGGTGTTTCTCAGAGCCCATGACAGCACCCGCTTATTCCCTCCCATCACGAGTGCGGTGAACACATTTTTATGTACATAGTTTAATGTAGTATAGACATGGTGTTCTTCTTCTGATAAGCAATACTATAATGTATATTGTTGTTGTCACTAACCTGGAGGTCCTCCGATGCTCTGTAAACCAACTGATGCGAGGGAGAGGCACCACCCTTTTATCTGTAGGTTTCCTGTCCTGAAGGGCAGATCCCCTCTCTCCGTGGTGCTGTCATTAGCTCTGAGAAATACCGTTATCGGTGAGTAACTATGACTATCAATGCATTATATGAACTACAGTATATGAATGATACTGGTAAAAAATACACTCCATGCTAAAAATAAGCCCTCGTCAGGCTACATTGGTGAAAAAAAAAGTTCACTACCAAACTAGGTTATGGTGCTGAAAGGGAAGTCCACTACTTGAAATTTCCTTCTTAATAGCCTGGAATATAAAATAAAAAAAAATTGCGTCAGGCTGTCACATGACTCACCACACTTTTATTGTCCGATCAGGAAAAGAGCTATATTGGTACAATGGTGATTAAGTCACCTGACTTTAAATAGAGCTAACATGACCCCAAGTCCTGCATGTTAAAGGTAATCAGGAGCTATATCGGTACCATGGTAATTATGTCACCTGTGATTAGAGGTCACATGACCATAGGTCCTGCTTGTTAAAGGTAAAGAAGAACTGCTGCATATTCAAATATCAAAAGAAAAGGAAAAAAAAACATGAAACAATGAGAGAGGGGAAAAAAGTAAAATATATAATTTAAGCATAATAAAAAAAGGAAGGAAAAGGCAAAACCCATGGAGGGGAGGCAAAAGGGGTGAATAGACCTTTCCACAGAACCGCCCACCAGAAATTCTAGTCAACCCTTCACTCTGCTGTTCTATAGATGACAGTCTAAAAATAAGAAAAGCAAAAATCAATGAAAACATACTGAATAGGAAAAAACATTCAATTTGTGTCTACATATTGCCTGTTTAGTGAAAAGAGGTCTGAAAATTTTAAATCCCACCCCCCTTCTATCCTATAGATGAGGAAGCAATTTAAAGGACAGATTGATATTGTCAGCTATTGGGTTTAGTAAAACATCAATACAAACAACAATAAGTGCCCCTAGGATGGGCAATTTTCCATGTTTAGGATGTGCTTACTGTGGTAACATGTTGAAGGGTGACTCTTTTTCAGTGGTAAGAAATACAAAATTAAGGACAGATATACATGTGCCTCTAATTTTGTAATTCATTTAATATCCTGTCCTTGTGGGCTATTCTATGTGTATGAGACCACTATGGAAATATGGGCATATCTTAGCAAATGCAAGAGTACAATTAGTACGGGTCTTGACGATTTACCAATGCCAAAACATTTCATTGAAAACCGGCACTCGTAATCAGCTTAGATTTATGGTGATAGAGAGTGTGCCGGTCGAGAGGATAGGGGAAGATAGACTAAAATCTTAAAGAAAAAGGAACTTAGTTGCATTTATGAGTTACAGTGTCTCTTTCCAAGAGGTCTTAATTTGGAGTAAAATATCCTAGAATGTTTAAGATAATATTATGTATATTTTGCTGCGTCGTCTAATTCAGTATGTTTTTATTGAGTTTTGTTTTTCCTATTTTTAGACTATCACCTATGGGACATAAGAGTGAAGGTTTGACTAAAATTTCTGGTGAGTGGTTCTGTGGAAAGGTCTATTTTCGCCTTTGTCTCCCCTCTGTGGGGATTGCTTTTTTCTTCCTTTTTTGATTATACTTAAAGGGAACCTGTCACCCCGAAAATCGCGGGTGAGGTAAGCCCACCGGCATCAGGGGCTTATCTACAGCATTCTGTAATGCTGTAGATAAGCCCCCGATGTTACCTGAAAAAGGAGAAAAAGACGTTATATTATACTCACCCAGGGGCGGTCCCGCTGCTGGTCAGGTCGGATGGGCGTCTCTGGTCCGCTGCGGTGCCTCCCATCTTCATTACAAGTCGTCCTCTTCTGATCTTCAGCCACGGCTCCGGCGCAGGCGTACTTTGCTCTGCCCTCTTGAGGGCAGAGGATAGTACTGCAGTGCGCAGGCGCCGGAAAGGTCAGAGGCCCGGTGCCTGTGCACTGCAGTACTTTGTCTGCCCTCAACAGGGCAGAGCAAAGTACGCCTGCGCCGGAGCCGTGGCTGAAGATCAGAAGAGGACGTCTTGTAATGAAGATGGGAGGCGCCGCAGCGGACCGGAGACGCCCATCCGACCGGACCAGCAGCGGGACCGCCCCTGGGTGAGTATAATATAACGTCTTTTTCTCCTCTTTCAGGTAACATCGGGGGCTTATCTACAGCATTACAGAATGCTACAGATAAGCCCCTGATGCCAGTGGGCTTACCTCACCCGCGATTTTCGGGGTGACATGTTCCCTTTAAATCATATATTTTTCCTTTTCTTCCCCTCTCTCATTTCTTTATGTTGTTTTTTCTTTTACTTTTGATATTCTATTATGCAGCAGTTTTTCTTTTCCTTTAACATGCAGGACCTACAGTAATGTAACCTCTATTCACAGTCAGGACCATGGTACCGATATAGCTCTTTTACTAATTGGACAATATAAGTGTGGCCGAGTCATGTGACGCAATTGGATCCAATCTAGGACTGGACAGTATCAGGATGCACAACGTTACCTCAAATCCGGTGACATCTAGATTGGTGGACTTGTCGCCATTACTACAGGGATGCGGATGCAGTAGGTGTTCTGAGATTTTGTATTCATTTTAAGACATTTGAAACATGTGATCTGTATGCTTTTCAATTGCTCTAATATACACCAATGTCTTTCTATTATACTATATGTAATATATCTGCTGTGCAGGGAGTTTTAGATGTTATGTGCTGACTGGTGGGCGGACTTGTTAGGAAGGGGGAGGAGATACTTATTCCTATTGGTGTTTCATTAATTACTAACGCTATTTAATATGGATGTTTGCGCTATGGTGGTATGCTTGACTGGTATTCTCCAAACGTGTCACTGTATTTGGCAGAATAAAAATATTTTTTACTTCACCCAAGGTTGGATGCTGTCCTTCCATTCTACAGAGAAGAGTAATTTGTCACTCCATAGAACACTTTTCCACTGCTCCAGAGTCCAGGGGTGACTTTACACCACTCCATCTGATGCATGGCATAAAAGGAGTTCCAAATAGGGTTACTTTTTTATGGAATTTTGCAATGGGTCATTGTGTAAGACGTTGTGCACTTTGTAGGAGTCTCTGACACACTGGAAGGCCAAACTAAGCCCAACAACGTTCATCTTGGACCTACAAGAAAGAATATTTTTTTTTAGGAAACACATACTTCATCATATAACTTGCATCAGTTCATAAAACTCTCATAACTGCTGCCTTCACATTGGACACAGAAAGAACACCTGCTATTTAATGTATCAAGCATTATGTTTCTGCATTAAACATAAGTATTTCTATTATGCAACACTGGCAAAGAGCAAAATACAGTATATGTAAAGTGTAAAAAATTAAAAGAAATAAGCACTGAAACATGCAAACCTGACAGTATTCTGCCTCCCTCCCGCTGATTGTACAACCTAATGCAAAGAGAAAACCCAGCCAGCCTACTAAAAAACCATTATGAAAACGTGATCCCTTCCCTGTTGAGACAGGCTGGTGTCCTCATCAATCATTTTTCAGGAAGATGCCATTCTGGAGACAGTTGTTAGATGTACTTAACGATTATAATCAATATGACTGTAGTTATGTTTGCATTACAAATTTGTTTTTGTTACAGCTTTTAACACTCCAATTATCATTTGTAGGAAATTACCATTATAGGCTTCATATTGATAGATGGATTTTACATGCAAAATAATAACAATTTCCATACTACTCTACATTCTATATCACAGTAATTTAATTAGTAATTTCATACAGAATTCATTTTAATGTGCAATGAATATCTACATCTTTTACATTTTATGTGTTATATTATTTTTCAGAAATTTGCCTATTCAGAAAATATCTAAGAGGTCATTCTTTTAGCTTTGCAGTGTACCAAGATCATTTCTCCACAGGATGTTGAAAATCTCTTAAAGCCCAGCAGAGCTTTGCCTCAATAAATGTGCCTAGGCATGCCGGAGACAGGAGCAGAAACCTTAGTTTCAATCGGCCGCAGTGACCCATTTCTAGACACGATCTCTCCACTGAAATCTTAGAATCCACAATACAAAAGACAAAATGCCAAAATGTTCTGGGCACAATAAGAAATTGACAACCCCCCAATTGTTATTTGCTGTGCCACATTGCCATACACAATACTCTATTGTAAGCCAAAATGCACCCATTGCTACCACAGAGACACCGTTTACGTGCCCAATACCTTCTTGCCATTCACTTTACTCCCATTGTCAACCACCATTCATTACCAGAATTCACCCATTGTGCCACATTGGCCTCCTCAAGACCCAACTATGTGACAAAATGCTTCCTTGCTTGCCAGAGTACCCCGCTTCACAAGTGCAGTGGCTTCCCCAGGACCCACTTAGCTTCCTCAGGACCCAATTCTGTGCCACAATTCTCCCTTGAATGCCAGAGTACCCCACTTGACAATTACAGTGCTTCCATTTTCATTCACCATGTAATATACCCCCTGCTTTAATAACGACCCTTACTGGGCCCCAGCTTAATGCTCCTACTTTTATCATCAGTGTCTCCATTGCTATAGTCTCAGCTCTGACTTGGAGACTGATTCTCACCGTCACCCACCAAGGTTCCCAAGTATCTCCCATAGTAAACCCTCGTCCCAAATGTGAATGAAGTCCCCGGTGTAGAGAAGAATTACTGCTGCCCTTTCCTCAACATCTGACCCACATTGTGCCGCAGCTTGGCTGCCCAGCATCTTAATCATCACTATTTCAATTTTAAAAGAGATTTTTAGCACAATTTTTTTTCTTTAAAAAAGTGCCCTATTGTCTTAAAAAATATAGTACACCGCTGACAAGGAAAAATGAAATGACATTTTATTCTTGTAGTTGGCTAGAAAATCTCCCTTTTCTGCCTAAAAGTCACTGTATTTTTTAGAAGATAAATAAATGTGAAGTTTCGTGATTAATCTCCGGTGAGACCCTGATTCCTTTGTTGGCTCACTTACTTTCTTGCAGTATTTTTCATAAAATCGCTTTTTATTACCTGCAGCGCCTGAGTCGTCTGAATCATATGCACGTGCAAGTGGAGTTCTTGATATTCATGAACAGCAGCTTCAGATGGACAATTTCCTCTCTATGCACGGCATAATTAGGAAACTGTCAATCAGTGCTGGGATGATGGTAAACAGCCCACCGCTCATGAATAAGGGGTTTCAATATATACCTGGCTGCCACTACAACTATTAAACAGTGATATCATAGTAAGTACTTCAAGAAAAAGTGACCCAGTTATGGTCTTGGTTAGCGATGAGCGAGTATGCTCGTTACTCGAGTTTTTCCAAGCATGCTAGGGTGGTCTCCGAGTATTTCGGCGTGCTTGGAGATTTAATTTATGTTGACACAGCTGCATGATTTGTGGCTGCTAGATAGCCTGAATACATGTGGGAGCTGCCTGTTTGTTAGGGAATCCCCACATGTAATCAGGCTGTCTAGCAGTCACGAATCATGCAGCTGCATTGACATAAACTAAATCTCCGAGCACGCCGAAATACATGCTAGGAGAGAATTGAGTAGCGAGTATACTCGCTCATCACTAGTCTTGGTCATTAATTCAGAGAGGGCAAAATAAGCTAAGTGACATATTCCCATAGGAGATAGCAGCCAAATCAATACTCTGTTGCCCAAAGGCCTATCTGTCAAGACGAATTCTGTTTAAAAAAGGCACATGATAGAGGGAAACCCTGTTAAATATTTGCACAGGGACACAGGCCTTTCAGGTTATGCCTATGAGATTTTTTTAATGTGGGCCTTGAAGCGGATCGGGTTCAAAATCCACATTAAGCAGAATTCTTTGAGTATTTGAAGCAGTTTTTCATGTGGATTTTTTGTAATGGATCTGCTTCAAAAAACCACATTACAAAACTTTGTGTGAACATACCTTCAGGGCACTTACTGTACAGTATATCAGTGATCATTCTCTAATATAAACTTGTACCATAGGGATCGCTCCCTTTACAGACTGAAACATCCCGAAAACAAGACTGAAAAGTTGCTGTCTTATCCAAGCTTGTATGTTACAGGGGTAGATTAAGTTTGCCATAAAAAATGACCCACTTTTGCAGAATTGATTTGATTTTGGAATAAAACATCAAACACAATATTGTGTATGTCTTAGTTACCAGTATTATATATCGGATTCTGGCTATGATAAAAATGGCTTAGGAAGCAGCTGGAAATAATCCTTTTTATCTGGCAGCGTATATTTCAAACGCATTATTCATGGATATTGACAAACAGAGGATTAGACAAGTACACATAAGTTGAACAGTTGTTAATAATTCATGGTTATTGTGTGTCACTGCATGACTTGTCGGGAATTTTTGATAATCCATGTGGAGAATTTTTAGAAATCAGAATTAAAAACAATAAAACACATAAAACTGCATTCATTAAGACTCACATAGAAAAGCAAAAATATTGCAACTATAGTAAAAATGGATCTATTAATTGGATTTTTAATAATAAAGTTCTACAAATTTAGAATTTTTAACTCTTTTTTAAAAGTATTAATCTGTGTGGGTTTGCAAAAAAAACCGTATTTGGTGACATCACTTATGGAAGTTTTTTTCATTTGATTTCTGAAGAAAATGTAAAGCGTACTACAACTTTCAAAAGGAAAATGATTATAGTAAGGATATAGTAAAGATTTTCTAAATCACTTCCTTTGAGTGTTTTTTCATTTGTCCACAGCATGGACTTTAGAAAAATAGATGTTCTATAGTTCTATATTGCAATTCATCCTTATCCCAATATACTGGAATAATACCTGGGGCCACTGCATAGCCATAGAACATTTGACAGTAATATGATCACTATCTCTGTGAGTAGGTTTCAATACTATGTAAGGCACATATTGTTAATTTTTCCTATAAAATTATGTTGGCACAGATAGAACTGCCAGGCTGCCTCTCTCAAATGTTCACATAGTGAGGCAGTACACATAGAATCTTCCTGAAACAGAAAATGGTGTGACAATATTTCAGGAACAAGATAAATAAGAAACTAGAGTTGGGGGTTATATATGTATCTATTAACCCCTTTACCCCCAAGGGTGGTTTGCACGTTAATGACCAGGCCAATTTTTACAATTCTGACCACTGTCCCTTTATGAGGTTATAACTCCGAAACGCTTCAACGGATCCTGGTGATTCTGACATTGTTTTCTCGTGACATATTGTACTTCATGATAGTGGTAAAATTTCTTTGATAGTACCTGCGTTTATTTGTGAAAAAAACGGAAATTTGGCGAAAATTTTGAAAATTTCGCAATTTTCAAACTTTGAATTTTTATGCAATTAAATCACAGAGATATGTCACACAAAATACTTAATAAGTAACATTTCCCACATGTCTCCTTTACATCAGCATAATTTTGGAACCAATTTTTTTTTTTGTTAGGGAGTTATAAGGGTTAAAAGTTGACCAGCAATTTCTCATTTTTACAACACCATTTTTTTTTAGGGACCACGTCTCATTTGAAGTCATTTTGAGGGGTCTATATGATAGAAAATGCCCAAGTGTGACACCATTCTAAAAACTGCACCCCTCAAGGTGCTCAAAACCACATTCAAGAAGTTTATTAACCCTTCAGGTGTTTAATAGGAATTTTTGGAATGTTTAAATAAAAATGAACATTTAACTTTTTTACACAAAAAATTTACTTCAGCTCCAATTTGTTTTATTTTACCAAGGGTAACAGGAGAAATTGGACCCAAAAAGTTGTTGTCCAATTTGTCCTGAGTACGCTGATACCCCATATGTGGCAGTAAACCACTGTTTGGGCGCATGGGAGAGCTCGGAAGGGAAGGAGCGCTATTTCACTTTTCAATGCAAAATTGACAGGAATTGAGATGGGACGCCATGTTGCGTTTGGAGAGCCACTGATGTGCCTAAACATTGAAACCCCCCACAAGTGACACCATTTTGGAAAGTAGACCCCCTAAGGAACTTATCTGGATGTGTGGTGAGCACTTTGACCCACCAAGTGCTTCACAGAAGTTTATAATGCAGAACCGTAAAAATAAAAAATCATATTTTTTCACAAAAATTATATTTTTGCCCCCAATTTTTTATTTTTCCAAGGGTAAGAGAAGAAATTGGACCTCAAAAGTTGTTGTCCAATTTGTCCTGAGTACGCTGATACCCCATATGTGGCAGTAAACCACTGTTTGGGCGCATGGGAGAGCTCGGAAGGGAAGGAGCGCAGTTTGACTTTTCAATGCAAAATTGACAGAAATTGAGATGGGACGCCATGTTGCGTTTGGAGAGCCACTGATGTGCCTAAACATTGAAACCCCCCACAAGTGACACCATTTTGGAAAGTAGACCCCCTAAGGAACTTATCTAGAGGTGTGGTGAGCACTTTGACCCACCAAGTGCTTCACAGAAGTTTATAATGCAGAACCGTAAAAATAAAAAATCATATTTTTTCACAAAAATTATATTTTTGCCCCCAATTTTTTATTTTTCCAAGGGTAAGAGAAGAAATTGGACCTCAAAAGTTGTTGTCCAATTTGTCCCGAGTACGCTGATACCACATATGTGGCAGTAAACCACTGTTTGGGCGCATGGGAGAGCTCGGAAGGGAAGGAGCGCCGTTTGACTTTTCAATGCAAAATTGACAGGAATTGAGATGGGACGCCATGTTGCGTTTGGAGAGCCACTGATGTGCCTAAACATTGAAACCCCCCACAAGTGACACCATTTTGGAAAGTAGACCCCCTAAGGAACTTATCTGGATGTGTGGTGAGCACTTTGACCCACCAAGGGCTTCACAGAAGTTTATAATGCAGAGCCATAAAAATAAAACAAAATTTTTTTCCCACAAAAATTATTTTTTAGCCCCCAGTTTTGTATTTTCCCTAGGGTAACAGGAGAAATTGGACCCCAAAAGTTGTTGTCCAATTTGTCCTGAGTACGCTGATACCCCATATGTGGGGGGGAACCACCGTTTGGGCGCATGGGAGGGTTCGGAAGGGAAGGAGCGCCATTTGGAATGCAGACTTAGATGGAATGGTCTGCAGGCGTCACATTGCGTTTGCAGAGCCCCTAATGTACCTAAACAGTAGAAACCCCCCACAAGTGACACCATTTTGGAAAGTAGACCCCCTAAGGAACTCATCTTGATGTGTTGTGAGAGCTTTGAACCCCCAAGTATTTCACTACAGTTTATAACGCAGAGCCATGCAAATAAAAAATATTTTTTTTTCCACAAAAATTATATTTTAGCCCCCAGTTTTGTATTTTTCCAAGGTTAGCAGGAGAAATTGGACCCTAAATGTTGTTGTCCAATTTGTCCTGAGTACGCTGATACCCGATATGTGGGGGGGAACCACCGTTTGGGCGCATGGGAGGGCTCGGAAGGGAAGGAGCATCATTTGGAATGCAGACTTAGATGGATTGGTCTGCAGGCGTCACATTGCGTTTGCAGAGCCCCTAATGTACCTAAACAGTAGAAACCCCCCACAAGTGACCCCATATTGGAAACTAGACCCCTCAATGAACTTATCTAGATGTGTTGTGAGAACTTTGAACCCCCAAGTGTTTCACTACAGTTTATAACGCAGAGCCGTGAAAATAAAAAATCTTTTTGTTTTCCCACAAAAATTATTTTTTAGCCCCCAGTTTTGTATTTTCCCAAGGGTAACAGGAGAAATTGGTCCACAAAAGTTGTTGTCCAATTTGTCCTGAGTACGCTGATACCCCATATGTTGGGGTAAACCCCTGTTTGGGCACACAGGAGAGCTCGGAAGGGAAGGAGCACTGTTTTACTTTTTCAACGCAGAATTGGCTGGAATTGAGATCGGACGCCATGTCGTGTTTGGAGAGCCCCTGATGTGCCGAAACAGTGGAAACCCCCCAATTATAACTGAAACCCTAATCTAAACACACCCCTAACCCTAATTCCAACGGTAACCCTAACCACATCTCTAACCCTGACACACCCCTAACCCTAATCCCAACCCTATTCCCAACTGTAAATGTAATCTAAACCCTAACCCTAACTTTAGCCCCAACCCTAACTGTAGCCCCAACCCTAACCCTAACCCTAGCCCTAACCCTAGCCCTAACCCTAGCCCTAACCCTAGCCCTAACCCTAACCCTAGCCCTAACCCTAACCCTAACCCTAGCCCTAGCCCTAACCCTAGCCCTAACCCTAACCCTAGCCCTAACCCTAGCCCTAACCCTAGCCCTAGCCCTAACCCTAACCCTAGCCCTAACCCTAGCCCTAACCCTAGCCCTAGCCCTAATCCTAGCCCTAACCCTAGCCCTAACCCTAGCCCTAGCCCTAACCCTAGCCCTAACCCTAGCCCTAATGGGAAAATGGAAATAAATACATTTTTTTTTATTTTTCCCTAACTAAGGGGGTGATGAAGGGGGGTTTGATTTACTTTTATAGCGAGTTTTTTAGCGGATTTTTATGATTGGCATCCGTCACACACTGAAAGACCCTTTTTATTGCAAAAAATATTTTTTGCAATACCACATTTTGAGAGCTATAATTTTTCCATATTTTGGTCCACAGAGTCATGTGAGGTCTTGTTTTTTGCGGGACGAGTTGACGTTTTTATTGAAAACATTTTTGGGCACGTGACTTTTTTTATCGCTTTTTATTCCGATTTTTGTGAGGAAGAATGACCAAAAGCCAGCTATTCATGAATTTCTATTGGGGGAGGCGTTTATACCGTTCCGCGTTTGGTAAAATTGATAAATCAGTTTTATTCTTCGGGTCAGTACGATTACAGCGATACCTCATTTATATCATTTTTTTATGGTTTGGTGCTTTTATACGATAAAAACTATTTTACAGAAAAAATAATTATTTTTGCATCGCTTTATTCTCAGGACTATAACTTTTTTATTTTTTTGCTGATGATGCTGTATGGCGGCTCTTTTTTTGCGGGACAATATGACGCTTTCAGCGGTACCGTGGTTATTTATATCTGTCCTTTTGATCGCGTGTTATTCAACTTTTTGTTCGGCGGTATGATAATAAAGCGTTGTTTTTTGCCTCGTTTTTTTTTTTTTTTTTCTTACGGTGTTTACTGAAGGGGTTAACTAGTGGGACAGTTTTATAGGTCGGGTCGTTACGGACGCGGCGATACTAAATATGTGTACTTTTATTGGGTTTTTTTTTTTATTTAGATGAAGAAATGTATTTATGGGAATAATATTTTTTTTTTTTTTTCATTATTTTGGAATATTTTTTTTTTTTTTTTTACACATTTGGAAAAATTTTTTTTTACTTTGTCCCAGGGGGGGACATCACAGATCAGTGATCTGACAGTTTGCACAGCACTCTGTCAGATCACTGATCTGACATGCAGCGCTGCAGCCTTCACAGTGCCTGCTCTAAGCAGGCTCTGTGAAGCCACCTCCCTCCCTGCAGGACCCGGATCCGCGGCCATCTTGGATCCGGGGCTCGAGCAGGGAGGGAGGTGAGGAGACCCTCGCAGCAACGCGATCACATCGCGTTGCTGCGGGGGGCTCAGGGAAGCCCGCAGGGAGCCCCCTCCCTGCGCGGTGCTTCCCTGCACCGCCGGCACATCGCGATCATCTTTGATCGCGGTGTGCCAGGGGTTAATGTGCCGGGGGCGGTCCGTGACCGCTCCTGGCACATAGTGCCGGATGTCAGCTGCGATAAGCAGCTGACACCCGGCCGCCCTCCCCCCGTGAGCGCGGCCGATCGGCTATGACGTACTATCCCGTCCAGGGTCAGATAAGCCCAGGGCACCTCGACGGGATAGTACGTCTAAGGTCACAGAGGGGTTAATTTATATATTACCCCCTCCTCATGCAAGTTTTAGACCCTGCGCATATAGCTAGTGTTTTGTATGATTGTATGATATTTGTGCCAGAAAAACCTAGGGCACAGTCAGTGGGCCGTATAACACAGCCTACAATCACATCACAATGCTCGGACTGGCTGGTGGCTTTCCTGACCCTAGCGTGATAGTATGCATTTCTGTGCAGCTGACACCCTCAGGTCAGCATAGCCGCCGGCCAGTCCAATCATTGGGATGTGGTCGTTGTCCTTGTTATACAGCCATCTCACTTCACCCTTAGGCCACATTCACACATACAGTATTTTATCATTATTTTACCACAGTATTTGTAAGCCAAAATCAGGAGTGGACCAATCAGAGGAAAAGTATAATAGAAACACATCACCACTTTGGCATTTTTCACCCACACCTGGTTATGGCTTACAAATACTGATGCAAAATACTGACCAAATACTGAACGTGTGAATGTGGCCATAAGCTTACGTGGCGCCCCTGCGGTCCAGCTTCCACAATGGTATTGCCTCCCTAATTGGTGGTGGTATCATGTCTGGAAGTAAATGGAGCTCCCTACACTAAGTAAACCATGCATCCTTACATACGCCCATCCCTGACCAGAAGGGGGAGCACAAGCCCCTAGTTTGTATGGTGAGTGCCTCTTCTGGCTGGGGGGAGGAGTAAGAGCAGTAGTGTGAGGAAGAGAAGAAGGAGCACGTGGAGTTTTCCAGGGTTGGAGCAATGGAAGGCTCACCCTAGGATAAGAGGAGAGCAGGACACCAAAGCCCTGGGCTATCAGGGATTGCAAACCCTGATAGCACAATCTGCAGACTGGGGGCTGCAGATTCTCTGGCCACCCCTGCAGAACTAGAAGCATCACATTATAGAGGGTTTAGAGCTGGGACCGAGAGAACATGTTGCAGAGCTTGCAATGTATGCTGGCTGGAGCTGCTCTAGAATAGACAAGCAGGGAGTACATCAGCTCATAAGCTGTTGAATTTCCAAACCATCGGGCACAGAAAGGAAGGCTTAATCTACCCACTTAGTGGAGTGGACTCCAGCTGCTTTCAGACTAGGCAGACTCTGGACTTGGTGACCAGAACCCCAGGATTCAAATTGCCATCCATTATCAGTAAAGGTAAAGAGTGAATTCCTTTGCTTCCTTGCTTCTTTCTGCTGCACTGCTCACTACAACTCCCATCATTGCCCCAGGGACATGCTCTTGCTGAGGGGAGTGATTCATCTTGCTGCATTATCATCTATCCCCTTGGGACCCCACTTGCAGCACTGGCCATCCCTGGCCAGACACGCCAGCTGGCGTCACGATAAAACCATAAACTATTATCCCCTGTAAATATTCCCCTTTCGCTTGCCCGGTCATGGCCAAGGTGCTGGGCAATCGCCACTGTGACATCTGAGTACCCCCAGGCCACACACCGCGGCACTTCAATATTGGTAAAGTCTTATGCACTTGTCTTTGTCATGCATCAGGCCTATATGCAGCCACATACTTTTCATTTTACTGTATAGGAAAGTACAGCTCAGATAGAAGGAAAAAACGAGATGTGAAAAGAACAAATATTTCATGCATGCAAAATAGAAGTTAAAGGGAACCTGTCATGTTGTACTTGTCGGAAGATCTTTGTACAGTATGGTATAGAGAAGGAGAAACTGAGCAGAATAATACATAGGTTTGTTGAAAAAGTTTTAGTAAGCATTGCATTTTAATTTAATTGAAATTCTCGATGTCCGTATACAGTCCAGTGGGTGGTCCTACTCAGTGATTGACAGTGCAAGCACAGTGATAAAATCACCAGTAGAACCACTCACTAAACTGCAAGGATTTCACGGAAAAAAATGCTAATTATAGAGAATCTTTTTCTATAAAAATATACTGCATTTTTCGGATTATAAGACGCACTTTTTTCACCCAAATTTGGGGGGAAAATGGGGGTGCATCTTATAATTTGGATATACCTTATCAGCATGCCACTGCGGGTGTCAGGTGCTGCTGTTGCGCTGTGTCCAGTGCTGCTTCTGCGCTGTGTCCGGTGGTGCTGTGGGGTGTTCTGCCGACATTTTGTGAAAGGCCAGAGCCCCCACAGTTCCTTGTGCTCCTGTGCCGTGGACTCCGGGAAAATAGCCACTGAGGCGCGGTGCATGCACAGATGGAGATCTCGGTACCAAGATCTCGGGAATTGAGCACTGCCGGACACAGAGCAGCAGCAGCACCGGACACAGCGCAGCATCGGACACAGCGCAGTAGCAGCAGCACTGGACGCAGCGTAGCAGCAGCAACACCGGACACAGCGCAGCATCAGCACCGGACACAGCGCAGCAGCATCTGACATCAAAACACCCCCTCATCCCAGTCTGTGGCCTGTAGCATAACCCCACTCCTGCCTCTTCCAGCAGTGACTCTAGGACCCGCTTTACCGCAGCCACCACCCCGGTAAGCAATAAGACGCATGGATTATAAGGAGCACCACCATTTTATTAAAAAAAAGTTTTTTTCCTATTTTTCTCCTCAAAATTTGAGGTGCGTCTTATAATCCGGAGCGTTTTATAATCTGAAAATTACAGTATATCAATCTGATCAGCACCTACAATTCTGTAACATTCTGCCTGCAGACCTGAAACCAGTTTCACCATTACAAGTTCTCTTTAAAAGAACATTGTGGTTTTATTTATTGTATGATGAAACATAAAATTCATTGAAAACTGTAAGGAATTGATACAGAAAATATATTGGCTTATATAATATTTTATTGTAAAAAAAACTTCTATTTTCTGAAACAGTAATTAGTGTAAAAGCAAGCACACTTTCAGCGGCAATACAATTAGTAGACAGAATACAGAACTTGCAGGGCCAGTCTCTGGCTAGTAGGCTGAGTATGTGGGGAGCTATTAAATCACAAGAATACAGGACTTAATACCAATGAGGTTCCCAGAAACAGACCAGCTTTAATGGTCAGAAATAACTTCCAGTTCATAACATCACAACTGTTGGCACTTCAACTGTGTATTTAAAGATTATTCGCTTGACTTATTTCCAAACAGAACCACATGGTGAATATATATGACACGCTGGCAATAGAACGTTCCTTGGCCTAACTTTCTACATTTTGAGAACTGCTAAAAGTTTCCCGGTGAGAAGTCTCATTTGGTAGCAATCCAGCAAACACCCACTGTATAAGTTTCTTTCTACACCCTGTAATTGTTCTGACTGTTGTCTAAATTATTTTCTTCCGGCTTATGTTTTCTGTGCATGTTTCTAGAAATGTTTGAACAAATTAATTTTGGGACAGATGAAACCGAATGCAAAGGAAAACCGCTCCTCAGAAATTATTAGCTGCGATAAAAATATAACTAGCCAGCCTTCCCACACGGCATGCAATTTCAGAGAGACATAATAAATAACACAGATCTAATATGGAGCTTATTTGCTGCTCTTGAAGATGTACATATCCATTTTCCTCCCTGGACCTAGTTACGATCTTGAAGATGAAAGTTACTTTCCATCACTCCGCTCTACATCCAGAAACACACTGTCTAATAGTAATAAAAGAAGCATAAAAAGCTCATTGTTGGGACTTTGTCACCGTTGTGTATTCATCATGATATGCCTCAAGTTAGCATCTCCGTACAAGTTTCCTTTTAATGTATTATGACTGGACTATCTAGACCAGATTACTAACCCCTTCATGACCTTGGGATTTTCCGTTCTTCCTTGTTTGTTTTTCACTCCCTTCTTTCCCAGAGCCATAACTTTTTTATTTTTCTGTCAATATGTCATAGTAACATAGTAACATAGTTAGTAAGGCCGAAAAAAGACATTTGTCCATCCAGTTCAGCCTATATTCCATCATAATAAATCCCCAGATCTACGTCCTTCTACAGAACCTAATAATTGTATGATACAATATTGTTCTGCTCCAGGAAGACATCCAGGCCTCTCTTGAACCCCTCGACTGAGTTCGCCATCATCACCTCCTCAGGCAAGCAATTCCAGATTCTCACCGCCCTAACAGTAAAGAATCCTCTTCTATGTTGGTGGAAAAACCTTCTATCCTCCAGACGCAAAGAATGCCCCCTTGTGCCCGTCACCTTCCTTGGTATAAACAGATCCTCAGCGAGATATTTGTATTGTCCCCTTATATACTTATACATGGTTATTAGATCGCCCCTCAGTCGTCTTTTTTCTAGACTAAATAATCCTAATTTCGCTAATCTATCTGGGTATTGTAGTTCTCCCATCCCCTTTATTAATTTTGTTGCCCTCCTTTGTACTCTCTCTAGTTCCATTATATCCTTCCTGAGCACCGGTGCCCAAAACTGGACACAGTACTCCATGTGCGGTCTAACTAGGGATTTGTACAGAGGCAGTATAATGCTCTCATTATGTGTATCCAGACCTCGTTTAATGCACCCCATGATCCTGTTTGCCTTGGCAGCTGCTGCCTGGCACTGGCTGCTCCAGGTAAGTTTATCATTAACTAGGATCCCCAAGTCCTTCTCCCTGTCAGATTTAGCCAGTGGTTTCCCGTTCAGTGTGTAATGGTGATATTGATTCCTTCTTCCCATGTGTATAACCTTACATTTATCATTGTTAAACCTCATCTGCCACCTTTCAGCCCAAGTTTCCAACTTATCCAGATCCATCTGTAGCAGAATACTATCTTCTCTTGTATTAACTGCTTTACATAGTTTAGTATCATCTGCAAATATCGATATTTTACTGTGTAAACCTTCTACCAGATCATTAATGAATATGTTGAAGAGAACAGGTCCCAATACTGACCCCTGCGGTACCCCACTGGTCACAGCGACCCAGTTAGAGACTATACCATTTATAACCACCCTCTGCTTTCTATCACTAAGCCAGTTACTAACCCATTTATACACATTTTCCCCCAGACCAAGCATTCTCATTTTGTGTACCAACCTCTTGTGCGGCACGGTATCAAACGTTTTGGAAAAATCGAGATATACCACGTCCAATGACTCACCGTGGTCCAGCCTATAGCTTACCTCTTCATAAAAACTGATTAGATTGGTTTGACAGGAGCGATTTCTCATAAACCCATGCTGATATGGAGTTAAACAGTTATTCTCATTGAGAGAATAAGTCCATGTGAGGATTTATTTTTTTGCGAAACAAGTTGTACTTTTGAATGACATCATTGTTTTTAGCATGTCGTGTACTAGAAAACAGGAAAAAAATTCCAAGTGCAGTGAAATTGCAATAAAAGTGCAATCCCACACTTGTTTCTTGATTGGCTTTTTTGCTAGGTTCACTAAATGCTAAAACTGACCTGCCATTATGATTCTCCAGGTCATTACGAGTTCATAGACACCTAACATGTCTAGGTTATTTTTTATCTAAGTGGTGAAAAAAAACTCCAAACGTTGCTAAAAAACAATTGTGCCATTTTCCGATACCCGTAGCGTCTCCATTTTTCCTGATCTGGGGTCAGCTGAGGGCTTATTTTTTGCATGCCGAGTTGGCGTTTTTAATTATACCATTTTGGTGCAGAAACATTTTTTTGATCGCCCGTTATTGCATTTTAATTCAATGTCATGGCGACCAAAAAAAACGTAATTCTGGCGTTTCTAATTTTTTTCTTTCTACGCCGTAGATCAGGTTAATCCTTTTTTTTATTGATAGATCGGGCGATTCTGAACGCGGCGGTAACAAATATGTGTAGGTTTAATTTTTTTTTATTGATTTATTTTGAATGGGGCGAAAGGGGGGTGATTTAAACTTTTATATTTTTTTACTTTTTTCACATTTTTTTTATTTTTTTTTTTACTTTTGCCATTCTGCAATAGCCTCCATAGGAGGCTAGAAGCTGGCACCACTCGATCGCCTCTGCTACATAGCAGCGATCATCAGATCGCTGCTATGTAGCTGAATTGCAGGTGTGCTATGAGCGCCGACCACAGGGTGGCGCTCACAGCAGGCCGGCATCAGTAACCATGGAGGTCTCAAGGACCTCTATAGTTACTATGCAGAAGCATTGCTGACCCCCGATCATGTGACAGGGGTCAGCGATGGGCTCATTTCCGGCCGGATGGCCGGAAGCGCCGGTTAAATGCCGCTGTCAGCGTTTGATAGCGGCATTTAACTAGTTAATAGCGGTGGGTGAATCGCAATTCCACCCACCGCTATTGCGGCTACATGTCAGCTGATCAAAACAGCTGACATGTCCTGGCTTTGATACGGGCTCACCACCGGAGCCCTGCATCAAAGCGGGGGGTTCTGACCTCAGACAAACTATCCCGTCCGAGGTCAGAAAGAGGCTAAAGAATAAAAAATAAATAAAATATAAACATAACAAATTTATCTAATACCCAACTGTACTATGTTTTTTGTATTTGTTTGTTTTCTTTAAAAATTGTAAATTCATGAAAACAATTTTCAAATATTTAAAATACTACTGTAGATTTATTAATTTGCAACATGTATTTCTACATCATATACGGTAATATCTTGTCCTCTAATTATTTCTATGTCAGAACCATCCAACACTGTAAAAATGTTTACTATGGAAATATATGCCTGGTGGTGTTCTTGTTAGGGCTCGTGCACAAGACCTTAAAAATCGGACGAGTGCTATCTGTCATTTTGACAGATAGCACACTCCCCATGTTATTCAATGAGGCCATGCACATGTTTTGTTTTGTTTTACTGACGCCCCTTTTCTTTTGTTCTTTGCTCCCTTTCTTACCAGAGTTATAACTTTTTTTTTATTTTTCCATCAATATGGCCATGTGAGGACTTATTTTTTGTGGGGCAAGTTGTATAATATACTGGAAAATGGCACAAAAATTCCAAGTTTGGTGAAATTGTAAAAAAAGTGCAATTCACAATAGTTTTTTTAAGTTTTTAATTTACCATGTTCACTAAATGCTAAAACTGACCTGGCAAAATGTAAGTATAGGTTCGTTTTTATTTAAGTGGTGAATACAAATTCAAAATCTGTAAGGGAAAAAAAATTTAATTATGTCGCCATTTTGCATTTTTTTTATCTGGGGCTGGGTGAGGGCTTCTATTTTTTCGCCCAAGTTGAAATTTTTACTAATACCATTTTGGTTAAGATGCAATGTTTTGATCGCCTTTTATTGCATTATATTACAATGTTGCAGCGGTCACAAAAGCGTAGTTCTGGTGTTTCCAAATTTTTTTATTGTTACGCCGTTTACCGATCTGATTAATTTACTTTAAAATTTAATAGATAAGACATATCTGAAAACAGCGATACCAAATATGTGTATTTTTTTAAATTGTTTTATTTTTAATCTGGCAAAAGACGGGTGATTTGAACATTTGTGTTTTTTTTATTTTTTTAAATATTTTTAAAAGTTTTTTTCAACCTTTTACTGGCTTTAATAGTCCCCTTAGGAGACTTAAAGATGCAATGATCCAGTCGCCTGTGCTACACTTAGCAGTGCAAAAATCACGATCTTCTATTAATGCAAAAGTAATGGAAATATGCGGGCTCAGCGTCGGAGCCTGCATCAAAAGCATGGTGGCGATCTTTGATGTACCTATACGACAAAGGTCGTGAAGGGGGCAAGCACCTATTGATTATACAATTGTATCTTAAATATGTTTTGGGAAACAGCTAAAAAGCCAAAACATGTTTCACTGTACAAATATTTCTAGACTTAACTGTATATGAAAAATTTGACATTTCTTCTCAGCCTAAAATCTCCCTCATCAGTTCAAGACAAGACTAAAAAATGTTTGGGGGAATAGCTTATCTTATTCTTGTCACAACCTTATGAAATCAATATGCAATCCATTGAGTTTAATAGACTTGTGTGGTCCAGCATGTTTATTCAGTGGTCAGCATGTTACAGAAATAAGCTCCATAATTCTCATAGGCAATTGTGATCTTCTACTTTCTACCATTCACGTAATATTTGTATTACTTAATAATTCACAGAAATATTGAACACACAAATTATATTTAAAAAATTGCATCTAAAGAAATTGAATGTTCTGGAAATATCTGTTTAATTTACACAAAAATATTTGACTATGAGACTATTAGAATACAATTATTAGACTATTTAGGATAAAAATAATTTTCACAAACCATATTGAATTTTGTATTGTATTTTATTAAAAATCCATATTCATAGAATCATAGAATGTTTGAGTTGGAAGGGACATCAAGGATCATTGTATCCAACCCCCTGCTCAATGCAGGATTCACTAAACCATCTCAGATAGATGTCTGTCCAGCCTCTGTTTTAAGACTTCCATTGAAGGAGAATCCCCAACCTCTCGTGGCAGCCTGTTCCACTCATTGATCACCCTCAATGTCAAAAAGTTTTTTTCTAATATGTAATCTGTATCTTCTCCTTTTCAGTTTCATTCCATTGCTTCTTATGTTTCCATGTGCAAATGAGAATAAAGATGATCTCTCTACACTGTGACATCCCTTCAGATATTTGTAGACCGCTATTAAATTTCCACTTAGCCTTCTATTTTACCAGCTAAACATTCCCAGATCCTTTAACCATTCCTCGTAGGACATACTTTGCAGTCCGCTCACTATCCTGGTAGCCTTCTCTGAACTTTCTCCAGTTTTTAATGTATTTTTTTAAATGTGGTGCCCAGAACTGGACACAATGATCCAGATGTGGCTTGACCAAGGAGGAGGGGGGGAGGGGGGGGTAATGACTTCACGTGATCTAGACTCTATGCTTCTTTTAATACATCCTAGAACTGTGTTTGCCTTTTTTTGCTGCTACTTTAGACTGTTGACTCATGTGCAGTCTGTGATCTATTAGTATGTCCAAGTCTTTTTCACATGTGCTGTTGCTTAGTTCTATTCCTTCCATTCTCTAGATGCAATTTTTGTTTTTCTTGCGCAGATGTAGAATCTTGCATTTCTCCCTGTTAAATACCATTCTATTAGTTGCTGCCAATTATGCAATTTTATCTAGATCCTTCTGAGTCCTTTCTCTGTCTCTAGTGTTAGCTATCTCTCCTAGTTTTGCATCATCTGCAAATTTTATTAGTTTACCTTCAGTTCCCTTATCTAGATCATTTATAAAAATGTTGAACAACAATGTTGACACTATCGTTAAATGAAACATATTACCTACCCTTGCATGAAACCTGTTACTTACATAAAACCTAATTAGCTGTCAATCTAGTAGTAATCTTCAGGTAATATTGCATTTTAATCATATTTAATTGTGTAACTAGAACAGCCGCTACAAGGAGAAAGTGAAGTTATATTCTTCCTGCAGCAGCTCGCTTCCAGTCATCATGTCGGTGCACGGGACATTAACAGTCACCATTCACAACATAGCAAGCACACTGTAATAACTTCCCCTGCACTTAGACTGACAGCCAGCTGTTCAGCAAGTGTGTGTGCAGTATGTGAGCAGAGCAGGATGTTGGACAAGGTGAATGGGAGATGTGATGACAAAGCGTTTATTCTTAATTTTGCCAGATATATTGTTCAGGAGGTCATTGGACATGAGCCACTGTTCTTATGAGCCTGTAAGTTGACTCTTGTTGTATGTTAATCTGTGTAATGCCTGCTGGTTACATATTGTATCAGTTCCCTTTGGTTTACTAGTCTACAAACCTTGGAGGACAAATACGCAGGTTAATTGAACAATAGAACAATGAAGGATTACCATGAGGGATTACCTCCTCCAACTTCCCCCAATTCTGTGAGAGAATTCCCTGATTGAAAGCTGTGAAATATAAAATGGGGATACCTCGATCTCTGGAGAGATTCTACAGGAACAGCTCAAGGAACCATGGCTCCATCTGGTGGAATACATATCTGCTCCACCGCCCATCACTGAATCTATGGAGACATTTGGGGAACCCAGGTTTGGACACTCTGGTCACCTAGCCACATACCTAAGCTTGCCGCTTCCTCCTCTCTAGAGGTGTGAGCCAAAAGCGGTGATCTACTGGTTGTGGTTGTTGGCCTTGGATGCCACAAAGTCACAGAAGTTATAATCCCCAGCAAAAGGGTGAGACTGTCTTTGGCACCATTTTGTGATATTGCTGGGACTGTACTATATGTTGTTGCAGCTGAAGCTGGATGCATGCATTACAGTCATGGTATCCATCTTCTGGAAGATCATGCTGTGACTGCAGGCTATACAAAAGCTGTGGGCCAACCAAAAGGTGGGAGGCAGTGGGTATCGCCTGGTACAGGGGCATTGGAACTACCGGTCATGGGTTGTAATCTTGTTGACTGGGGGCATTGCATTGTGGCCATCTACCTGGAGCTACTGTAAGACCATGGAAATAAGGAATAAAAAAATAGTTGCATCATTAACCTGCCTAGGTGATTATTACATCCTACAACCTCAGATCTTCACAGGAGTGATTATAGTCATTTTCTCTGTGTAATGAGTGGTCACTGTCATAGTCCCCTGCACCCCTCTGATGACTGGAAGCAAGCAGCAAAAGTGAGAATGTAACTTCATTTTCTCTCTGTAACTGGTCTTCCAGTAAACCACTCTAGCATGACTTATATGCTATTTACTTGTAGTTCTAATCTTTATTATAAGTGACAACTTCCCTTCAAAGTACAACCAAGTTAAATACAAGGGAAGATGTAACTTGCTCATTCTCTAATTAAATCCAGGATTATTTAGTTTTTTTTACTATGGGCCTAAGAACTAACAGGCAGGTAGTTGCTGACTACCTGCCTGCTGTGTCCAGCACCAATTTCTGCTGGCACAGAGCTGGCACAGAGCTCTCCTGACAGCAGTTCAGCGGCTTCTGCTGACGTCAAACGAGCAGCGACTTTTCATCCGCTCTGCTCTGTTGAGGGAGGCTGAAAAACTCAGTCTATGAGCTAAACAGGAGGTGAAGGTACAGACACAGTTGAGATGATCTACCCCACTTCAATAACTCCCATTTTAATGAATGAGAGCTACATAAACAGTGTATGTAGCACAAAGAGTTCTGTTATTGTCACAACTCACAAACATTTCTTTAGGGGTAATAGAAAAACATGTAGCTTTGCCACTCTTGGATGTTTCCGTAGCTCCCCCTTCTGTGGTCAGTGCTCAACATCTGGACAGTTATTCCTGATTCAGCCCTGAAAGTAATGAGAATAACCTTTTTATAATAACCCTGCTGTTTATCCTATAATACTAATAATCTGCTTAACATAAGTAATCCTTCTCTTTTGAAATGGGTAATTGATGTATTAATTCATGCAAGATAAGTATTTCTAAAAGAAGCAAAAACTGTTAATATTAGTTATGAAGTTTTATGTTATGCAATAAAGGAAACTTGTCATATAAAACAACACTATTAATCTGCAGATATGGGATTAATCTGCAAATTAAGTGTTCTGACACCGTGCAGCAGCGGCACTGAGAGCACTGCTGCCAGGAGGAAATTAACTTTATTCCTTTAAGTCTTTCCGTCATAAGGGTGTTGCCACACATCACCCAGCCATCAAGTCGCCAATGCATGTGCACTTGGGCATGTCACTGTGGCAACATGGAGATGCTGAGGGATGAAAGAGGCACGTAGCGCCGAGGTGCATGTACACATCGATCTCCACCGGTATAAGCATATTACAATATCTAAATGACCTTAATGAATTGATACCGTTAATATTAAGTATGAAGACCAGGGACAAAGTGCGAAAGTGCAAATAATAAGGTGCAAAAAATGTCTTACTTTTGGTTTAAAATAAAAAAAAAAGTTGAAGCAGCGCTCCATATGGCAGTAATAAGTGCTCTTTATTGGCCCATGTGGCGACGTTTCGGTCCTGGACATAGACCTTTCTCAAGCTTAAGAAATGTCTGGATCCAGGACTAAAACTTCGCCACATGGGCCAATAAAGAGCACCTTACAACTGCCGTATGGAGTGCTGCTTCAACTTTTTTTTTTACTTTATGAGGATTGGTATGTGCCTATGAAGCTTTGCACCCTACTTTTAATGTGCTGTGCTAATTTTTCTTTCTTGATTATTACTTTTGCTTTGATCATACATTATAAATAGAAACTGTAAATACAAAGTTAAATAAGAGCATCAATGAAGAAAAAAACTAATCAAACCAAAATAATACATAATACAAAAATAGATACAATATTCAGATATAAAGATCCAATGGATATGTATTCAATGAGACATGTTGTCCCACAGTGCTTCTGTTATGCACATTATTTTTCCAATACAATTCTATTCAGATGCTTGGAAAATAGATTTCTTGATATATAATCAAGGAAGGGACTGCAGGAGACAAAGTCAGAAAAATCAATAACATAATATATTATCCAAATACCATCAAAGGGTAAGACAGGTCCTGAAGAGCCAGCTCAGTGGGAAGAATAAAATCCGTGCCATCAATACATATGCCCTGCCAGTTATCAGATACCATGCTGGCATAGTGTGCTGGCCAAAAGAAGAGATGGAAGCTGCAGATGTGAAGACTCGAAAGCTCTTCACAATGCATGAAGGTCTGTACCCTAAAGGTACCTTCACACATAACAATTTCGTTAACGATATCGTTGCTTTTTGTGACGTAGCAACGATATCGTTAACGAAATCGTTATGCGTGACAGCGACCAAAAATCAGGCCCCTGCTGGGAGATCGTTGGTCGCTGGGAATGATCAGGACCTTTTTTTTGGTTGCTGATCAACCGCTGTCATCGCTAGATCGGCGTGTGTGACGCCGATCCAGCGATGTGTTCACTGGTAACCAGGATAAACCAGGGTAAATATCGGGTTACTAAGCGGAGGGCCACGCTTAGTAACCCGATATTTACCCTGGTTACCATTGTAAAAGTAAAAAAAAAACAGTACATACTCACATTGCTGTCGCGTCCCCCGGCGTCAGCTTCCCGCACTGACTGTGTCAGCGCCGGCCGGCCGTAAAGCAGAGCACAGCGGTGATGTCACCGCTCTGCTTTACAGCCGGCGCTTACACAGTGCAGGGAAACTGACGCTGGGGGACGTGACAGGAATGTGAGTATATACTGTTTGTTTTTTTTACTTTTACAATGGTAACCAAGGTAAACATTGGGTTACTAAGCGCAGCCCTGCGCTTAGTAACCCGATGCTTACCCTGGTTACCCAGGGACTTCGGCATCGTTGGTCGCTGGAGAGCTGTCTGTGTGACAGCTCTCCAGCGACCACACAACGATTTACAAATGATCACGGCCAGGTTGTATCGCTGGTCGTGATTGTTGGTAAATCGTTTAGTGTAACAGTACCTTTAGTCTAACACACTGAGATGCATACCAACAGAAAGGAGGGTGGGTGAGGCTTGATAAGCAGCCAAGCCACCATCCCAGATGAAACAAGGAGTATTTAGGAATACATCAGAAAAAAGGCACCAAAAGATGAGATGATGAGAGAAAGCCTAAGGCAGCAAATACAACAACAGATCTGGAAGGAAGAACAGGAGCATGAAGCACCATGGCAAGAGAACCGCTGCATGGGATGTACCATTGACAGGTAATGGAGGTGGCTGACATGGAGAAATCTTACCAATGGCAGGAGAAAGCTGGACTCTGCGAGAGCAGAGGCATTAATCATAGTGGCACAAGAGCAAGCACTAAGTACCAGATTCATAGAAGCAGGAATCTACCACACAAGACAAGACCCAAGGTGCGGACTATGCAAAGAAACCTCAGAAACAGTCCAACACATAGTGGCAGAATGCGTAATGCAAGCAGGAACAGCGTATACCGAATGCCACAGCCAAGTAGCGGGAATTGTATACAGGAACATCTGCACAGCATATGGGCCAAGTCCCCCTAAGTCCAGACGGGGGACCCCAGAAAGTGGTGAAGAATCAAAGGGCTAAAATCCTGTGGGACTTCAAGATAGAGATGGATAAGCAGTAGTGATGAGCGAGTATGCTCGTTGCTTGGGTGGTCTCCGAGTATTTGTAGCTGCTCAGAGATTTAGTTTTCATTGCCTCAGCTGCATGATTTACAGCTGATAGACAGCTTGAATACATGTGGGGATTCCCTAGCAACCAGGCAACCCCCACATGTACTCAGGCTGGCTAGCAGCCGTAAATCATGCAGCTGTGTCAACCAAATCTCCGAGCAGTTACAAATACTCGGAGACCTCCCACGCGTGCTTGGGAAAACCCGAGCAATGAGTACACTCGCTCATCACTAATAAGTAGGTGTTGGCTAACCAACCAGACATTGTGATAGTAGATAAGGATCAGAAGACAGCAATGAGATGTGGCAGTGCCAAGTGACAGCAACATCAGAAAGAAGGAATATGAGAAGCTAGAGAAATACCAGGGCCTCAAAGGAGAACTGGAAAAGATGTGGAAGGTGAAGGCAACAGGGATTCCAGTGGTGCAGAAAATTGCTATGCTGGGAACCACTAAGATCCTGCGCAGAACCCTCAAACTCCCTGGCCTCTGGTAGAGGACCTGAGAAAGAGAAAGGACAAAAAAGACCACCCCCATTGGAGGGTGAAAAGGAAGTTTTTTTAAAATAAAAAATATCCAATAAAAATCCCATATTAATAAAAACAATGAAATTCATGGCAGATGTCTATAAAAAGGGCACAAAGCAAAGTGTTTTGGTTAATTCTTCTGGGGCCATTGTGCCATGGCAAACAATCCACTTAGTTTCCCGTTGGGCAAGATTACTCCCCTTATACCGCCATGAACCACATCAATGCTTCGTATCATAAGAGACACTGGGTTACAATCATGATAAATGTTAAAATGACGAGGAATTGTTTTCAACTCCGCATTGTCCTCCCGTCTCAGTTGTGCCAATGTCCCTCATGTGTTAGAGACATAAAAATGACTGGGCTCCATAGCAAAAGTCATATCTGCCCTCCTTCCACTGATCCCAAAAATGAATATTCGAAGGAGTAAGTAGGATCACACCTCTCAACTTTTAAAATCAGGAAGAGGGACTCGTATTGCAGCAGGTACACAGTAATTATGCCAATGATGAAGCCGCTTTGTTTTCTTACCCACTACTATACCCGTTTCATTGTTCTTATAAAGTATGGTGCTTTCAAAAATGCATTCCATACTGCAAGATACCAAAACCAGTAATGTCCCACATCCACAATTTGACACCCCAGTCACTCCTCCATGCACAGTGCCCCCACAAATTATGATGCTGCCACAGTAATCCCAACAGGGTATAAAACTTCCCACAACAGGATTCCCTTAAAATGTCCTCTGCACATTGTGATGGCTATCGCAGTCCCACTATATACAGTATGATGGCCCCATAGCTCCTTTATATACAGTATAGGATGGTAGCCCCACTGCCCCTATAAATAGTACGATGATCACCACAGTTAGTATAATGGCTGACAGATCTTACACACTGTATGATGTCTACCATAGGCTGTATGAGGGCCACCACAGCCCCCAAACAGTATGAGAGCCCACACACACAATATGATAGCCTCTGCAGCCATGTATATGCGGCGCCCCAGTGTCCTGGTCGTCGCAGTGATGTCATTATCCTTTCAGGGGGAGAAGTGATGTCATGTCTGAAGGCAATGAAAGACAACCACATTCAGGTATCACACACATGCAACATGTTCACACTCCAGACCAGAAGGGGGAGCTCTAAGCCTGTTTAGGGTGAACTCCCCTATTTAGCATCCTGATCTGGAGGGAAAAGGGGTTCAGAGTTGAGTTCCTTTTAGGAAGACAGAGGGAGAGGAAGGAGTCCTGGAGCCTCAAGGCTGCAGCTCCTGGAAGAAGACACTAAAGTGAATATATTGCAGAGAGTGTGCAGGAAAGCAGAGCACAGGAGAAGAATATCAGAGGTAGTTCAACCAGGAGCAAGCTGCTTCCCTCTGAGGCGCAGAATCAGGTAGCCAGTGCACCGTGGAAGTAAGTGCTCTAACGCCTTGCTTCAGAGACTGGCAGGGCAGGTGATTCCAAGTTGCCTGTCCGCCCTTGTATACCCAGGAGGCACGGTGACACCGCTCAGAGGCCAGAGCGTGCTAGAGTCCCTAACCAAAGTCTCAAGTCACCAGCCATACGGGTTTGTCCTATCCATACCATCTGGGGGATAGATAGAAAGAGACATTCCATCTCCAATAGTTGTGAGGACCTTACTGAGAAGCTCAGCAGGGAGGTACTACAACACACAGGTGCTAGAGGAAGGCTACTGATTTCCACCTGGACAAGGGGACTCTGGAATTGCCTTCAGACCAACCGGACTCTGCCTGCCCTGTCATCTGGCGCACCGGGCTGAGGAT
Organism: Ranitomeya imitator; assembly: GCF_032444005.1. Lineage (NCBI taxonomy): Eukaryota > Metazoa > Chordata > Amphibia > Anura > Dendrobatidae > Ranitomeya > Ranitomeya imitator. The sequence continues at coordinate 767,411,876 of NC_091283.1, forward strand.
ACTGTCTGAAGCCTTCAGTAAACAAGGTAAAAGACTGCAAACCCGTCTCCTCGTACTTTACTGCACCTTGCCCATATATAAACTCTTTTACTGGACACCCCTGAGGGCTACGGACCGGGTCAGCCACCGTGACCTCCCCCAAACCGAAGGACCCGGTGCCGAGTACCTCATCGCCCTACTCTGGGGGCGATCCATATTCAGTAATAGAACTCTTACAGTCCTCCACTCGCTATGAGGGTCACCAGAGCAGCCAACACATTATTATGACCCCCACACACACACAGTTTGATAGCCCTGCAGGCCTCACACAAACACAGTATGGTGCCCCACAAGAACAGACAATTAAAAATACAAACTACTCACTTTTTACCGTTCCCCTGATATCTGCTCCGGTCAGAGCATAGCACAGATGAAGGCTCCATCCGCACAGCAGGTGCAATACAATGACGTCAACGTGACTGCTGTGATGAACCACTCTCATACGCAGAGGCTGAATCATGCAGAAGGGAGCTAATGGCTTCCTGCTGAACCATTCCATTCAATAGTATCTGCACCTAATGGATGACAGGTAGAGGGAATTGGGGTTGTACCAATTAGCACCAGACCCCCCCATTCCAACTCACTGGCCCCATAGTGACTCCCTAGTCTGCTTTTACAGACAGAACCATCCTGTAACAAAGGGTTTTAGGGGTTGGTACTATTGTGTCAGCTTTAGTGATCCTATGCACCTCCAACTTTAGTTTGCCCCTATACAGTGCCATGCTATGTCCCACACACAAAATTATACTTTAAAAGCCAGGCAACAGACTTCAAATCAAATTCCTATACTTATGTTCTGCTGTGAAAGATTACTTAGTTTGTTCAAATTCTAAGGTAATGTTTTTTTGGAGGAGAACTTCCAGTCATTCTGATATGTGTTTGAAAGTTGAAAATGTTGATGTGATTATTTGTACTTCTCCTGTCATCCAAAGTATGCCATCAGAGATTAGCTAGGGTGTATTCATAGTAGAAAACTGAATAAGAGAAGTTAAACCTTATCCTGAAATACAGTATTTATGTTCCACTCAGGAACAGCTAATTGAGCTGCATACATGAAAATATTCTAATTGGTATAACTGATAGGCATTCCTTATTTTTACTTCCAATCCGTGGATGTTCTTTTCTAAATGTTGCTAAAATAGCCCAAGAAAACAAGTTGTCATATTCTATAATACATTACAGAACACATTTCAGATGAAGGGAACATCTGCACCTCGTACATAACTTGAATGTAAGAAAAAACATTTTGACATTAACTGAGTATTATGGATGAGTTCTCTTGTGTTTTTATAAAGTGCTGAAGAAGAACAGATTCACGCAGAGAAACAGCATGTAAGTACTCTTAACATTAAAATACTGGATTTAAAATAATTGTTAAAAACATATAAATCAAAATATCATGCTTTACAATCAAGTTTAAAGCAAGGATTGAAAAACTCGAGATGTTCTCTTCTATACATGTTTAAGAAGTCCCCAAAGAAACATTGTCAGTGAATGAGAACAAAAGAACTTTGAAATAGAATAATCCCCTTTTCAAAAGATGCTGAATTTTAATGCAGAATGTGATATAAAAAAATTGGTATTTAAAAAAATATATTTAACACAAAAACCTGAATTAAACAATAAGTCATTTTCAGAGGATACATTCCTTTTAAAAAGAGAGGTTTTCTGTATTTTGCTAAAATTTGACCAGGAGTGAGGAATGCTGTAAAATATAGAAATATGCAATACTTATACCACACAGTTGAAATTTCTTAAGAAAAATCCACCACTTTATGGTATTCTCCATTGCCAGCTAGAATTTGGCTAAGCATAGGCCAGTACTTGTCCTCATTGTTTCCACTTTTGTCGAAGGGTCGAATCCAGTTTAACTCCTGATTCTGATTAATTCCTGGGTCTGTTGGTGCTGCACAGTCAGATAGCTATGGGGTTAACTCCAGGTTCCTTTGTTTGCCCTGTCAACTATTTAAAGCCCTGAACTTCTGACTGTCACTGCCAGGTAAAGCTTTCTCTGGCTCTGTCCAATCTGTCCTATCTGGTACTATCCTGTGTTACTACTGCTACTGATTTTGCACCTTTTCTGTCCTCCTGATTCTGCCCCAGCTATTTTGACTTTTCTTGCCTCTGGTTTACTCCTCTGGACAGCATTACTTCTGTCAAAGCAATCCAGTAGATCTGGTTGTGAGACCAGATCCCTGTACAGGGGCTATATGGTGAAGTCCGGGTTTCTTCTGGAATCTGCAAGATGCAGTGGTTAACGCCAAGTCTGTCTGAGAAAGAATTTTTGAGTCTATGGCCTCTAACAGACATAACAGTTTTTAACTGTCTTATTACAATATGCATCCCCTCCACGCCATGATGGATCAAATGCAAGATCTGGCCCAGCTCGTCCAAGATCTTACACAACAATTTCAACATCACAAAACTGTTCAAGTCCAAGCACCTACAGTGCCACCTTTTGACCATTTCAGACCTGCCTGACCAATTTTCAGGTAACCATAAGGCCATGTGCACACGTTCAGTATTTTCCGCGTTTTTTTCACGTTTTTTCGCTATAAAAACGCGAAAAAAGCGAAAAAAACGCTTACATATGCCTCCTATTATTTAAAGTGTATTCCGCATTTCTTGTGCAAATGTTGCTTCTTTTTCCGCGAAAAAATCACATTGCGGAAAAAAAAAGCAACATGTTCATTTAATTTGCGGAATTGCGGGGATTCCGCACACCTAGGAATGCATTGATCTGCTTACTTTCCGCATAGGGCTGTGCACACCATGCAGGAAGTAAGCAGATTATGTGCGGTTGGTACCCAGGGTGGAGGAGAGGAGACTCTCCTCCACGGACTGGGCACCATATAATTGGTAAAAAAAAAAATTAAAATGAAAAATAGTGATATACTCACCCTCTGATGGCCCCGGAGTCCTCCCGCCTCTCATCGGTGCATGCTTTCTCTTCCATTCCTATAGATGCTCTGTGTGAAGGACCTGCGATGACATCGCCGTTGAAAGCAAATTAATTGCCTTCCGCCAGGAGAAAAGTACCGCACTGGGCCACTGACTCAGTGGAATAACCAGGCCTTTTGCCATCAGTTTCGTACTGGACACTGATCAAATCAAGGATATGTAAATGTAGTTTCTCCTGATGCTCTTGACTTCGCCATTTCCTTGGCAATCCATCTTGATAGGCATTGTGTGAATGCAGACAGGAACACACTCTTGACTCTGCACCTCCACCTAAGTCTTCTGCACCTTTTTTGGTTACTGAGAAACCCATGCAGATTGGGATAACTAACTCCCATCGCCTCAAAGGGCCAAGTGATAAAAATTGAATCTTGGTAGTAACCGTGGAGAGTCTGGATGTCAGATGCATGCCTGCCTAAAATATCTGCCACCAGAAACACTCCAGCACCTTGGTGGGTACAAGGATGCCCACTTAGGAGCACAGGTATTTCCTTATGATTCTGCAAAATAATTTTTCCCTGTTTGTTTTTTTTATGTACAAAGATCTGTGTGGCTTAAGGCCTTTATTGGTTGTGATTATGCTGCAAATTTTTTAGATACTAAAGTAGTTAAAGATCTTGGTTTACCCTAGCTAAAATTATGTTTTCCCATGAATGTGACTGCTATTGATGATACCCCTCTCACCCAGGGTGTGGGGTAATATATCACTAAAGAGTTGCCGCTGCATGCTGGTACCCAAAATTTTGAAAATATCTCGGTCTTTGGCATGCCTTGGTTACATAAACATAACCTGGCACCAGGGTGATATAGTACACTGGAGCCATGAGGGTAAGGACATATGTTCCCTGACGAGCAAAAGGGTAACAATGTTTTGAAATTTTTACTTTCAGGCTCCATATCTCACCATCCACAACTACTTTGAACATGAGACCACCATCATTTTATAGACAATCATCTTGGCTATCTCATGCAGAAAATGGATTTGCAATTATTTAGCATTGTCATGTCATTGCATTGTTACTGCTTTGCTCTTGGTGGTGAAAAAATGTTTTCTTCCTGTATACTGCAAAACAATAACAGTGAAGTGACATGACAAGAATCATTATGTAAAGTCATATGTAAAACAGTTGCAAGTCAAATTCATGTATAAAATAGCAGAGATGATTTTCTATAAAATATTGGTAGTCTCACGTTTGAGGCAGTTGTGGATGGTAAGATATGGAGCCTGAAAGTCAAAAGTTCAAAATATTGTTACCCTTTTGCTTGTCAGTGTATGTTTTTATCTGTGAATTTGTCTAAAATGATGCCCAAAGGTTAACTTGATATATTTAGAAATTTTGCTCATGTATTTTCTGTGTCTGAATCTGAAAAATTACCACTACACAGAGATAATGATTGTCCCATTCATCTGGTACAAAGCATCATCTCCCAAAGCATAAAATATATAATCTTTCTGGTCCAGAAAGTTATGCCATGAAAGATTACATAGCAGACAGTCTCTCCAAAAGGGGTTTATCAGACTTTCCATATCACCAGTAGGTGCAGGTTTCTCACTCCTCGCCCTGAGAGTCACCCTCCTCCTCTTCCTGCCCTGACAGCACAGTACACCTCAGGTATCTGAGTCCCATCAGGATCACCTCCACACCTGGGGTTTAACGTCTGGTGACAAGGGTATAAATTCTGCTCGGACCGTACTTCGTCCGGCCCTAGATCTAACTGAAAATAATTTTGTGCATCGGTGCAGATGCTTTCCTCCTCTTCAGTCTGTGAATCATTTGAGTAGACCTCTGATGCCCATGGAATAGGATGTGCAAGCAGCTCTGCAGACCCACCAATCTGTGGTTCCCCACAGTCAGTTAGGCAGTTGGAGAGTTCTGAAGAGGGGGGTAACAAGGGTAATTGGGTTGCCACTTCTGAGGACTGTACTATGTGTGATGTTAAGGTGAAGGAAGAGGAGGAGAGGCCATTTGATGCAGAGTTTGCCATCCATTGGATCATATGCTCTTTCAGGCCCTCATCTGCAAGGCGTACCACTGTGCGGCTACCAAACAAAGGAAGTTGAGTAACCCATCAAGTAACAGAAGTTGGCAAAATGCGCAATTACTCACTGCAGTAAAACAAACCTACCGTATTTTTCGGGCCATAAGATGCACTTTTTTTCCTCCAAATTTGGGAGGAAAGTACAGGTGCGTCTTATTGTCGGAATGTGGCATGTAGGGAGAGGGCAGTGGCGGAGTGGGATCGCACAGGGATTGCACTGGTAGGAGGCAGGAAAATGTCCCTGCTTCAGGATTCCTGTGCTGGGGAAACCATGTGGTCCCGATACTTAAAGTGAAGTGAATATTCATTAGCCACTTCCCCGCCCACCTGTCAGCGCCGAGCAGTGAGCAGGGAGCAGCAAACCAATATTCTTTCACTTAAACAGCGGACACACATGGTTTTCCCAGCGCCGGATTCCTGCAGCAGCTGGGGAAATCTGTGTCCGGTGGAGGAGGGGGCAGGAGCATGGAGGGAGGGATGCCGCATGCCTGACAGTGCTGATGCAATGCTGAATGCTTTGTGAAAGACCTGTGCTGATGTCACGAAGAGAGTGGGCTGGAGCATAACATGACCGCACAAAGCCCTGCCTCTTCGTGATTCACAGGTCCTGCAGACAGCTCACTACAAACAGTGCAGCTTCATCTTACATGATCTGTGGTGAGATCATAAGAGGGAGGGCACTGTGCGGTCATGGCTGGCTGCAGGACCTGCACCTATCACAGCCTGTACAAGAAAGAATTAATTAAAAGGTTAGTGATTACAGCACATAAAAAAGCACTCTGCCACTCCTGTGGTGAACTATAATTCCCAGCATGCCATAGGATCTGCAGGACATGCTGGGAGTTATAGTTCTCCCATAAGATCTTAAAGCAGCACTCCAGTGTTATTGTTCAGTGCTGGAGTGGTGCTTTAAATATAAGTCCTGTGCCCCCATTGTTATACTCACCCTCTAATGTCTCCATATAGTACTTTACAGACACCACACTGGTCTCGCTGCACCATCTTCTACCCATAGCTTCCAACATGATAACATACTATTATATATAATAACACCACATATAATAGTATATTATTTATGTTATTAAATATTTTACCACATTTTTTGCTTCAAATATGTTTTTCCCCATTTTCCACCTCTAAAACCTGGATGCGTCTTATAGTCCGGTGCATCTTATAGTCTGAAAAATACGGTACTTCTCATCTCTCATATCATCCCTGTCTCACAACCCTAAACAGCTATTCAGTCCTTTCAATTCTCCCCTCCATCCCCCAGCTCCCTCTCCCTCTCCACTCATCTCAGCTGAAGACTTTGCCTCATTCTTCAAGCAGAAGATTGAAAACCTAAGGCAAAGCTTTTGCGCAAATGCCTCACTGCCCCTCCTCATAACTACTCAACTCTCCTCTTCCAAAACCTCCACCACCACGAAAGATCCACTTTCCTCTTTACTCTCCAAATCACATCTCACTATCTGTGAACTTGACCTAATCCTGTCCCACCTTATTCCAAAAAGTCTTACCACAGTCTTCATCCCAATCCTAACACACTTCTTCAACCTGTCACTAACAACTGGTGTCTTCATTTCATGCTTCAAACATACCTCGATCGCACCCAACCTCAAAAAGTCTTCCTTTAACACATCCTTTGTGTATAGGTATCACCACATATCACTTCTCCCCTATGCCTCCAAAGAACTGTCCTCCCACCTCTCCTCCTGCTCCCTCTTTGACGGCTTACAATCTGTCTTCCGACAGCACTATTCCACTGAAATTGCCCTGACTAAAGTCAACAATGACCTACTAACCGCCACATTCAAGTGACACTACTTTGTTCTCCTCCTGGAGAATCTGTCCTCTGCATTCGACACAGTGGACCTGTTATGGACTGACCTGGGTTGGAGTAGTGATATTGCAACCACTAGAAGCAGCACCAGCAGGTAGATTCGTCAGAACATAGCCAGAGGTTGGTACACAGAGCAGCAGTCTAGTTGGAAGGATAAGCAGGAATCGTAGTCAGGATATAGCCACAGGTTGGTGCATGGAGCAGCAATATAGTTGGAAGGATAAGCAGGTAATGTAGTCAGGATATAGCCAAAGGTAGGTACATGGAGCAGCAGTAGGATATTGAGGATAAGCAACAGGTAAGAAGAAGCTACACTAAAGGCTGGGAGCTCAATAATCTCGCAATGAAGGAAGTACAGTGCCAGGTTTAAGTATGGTGCTCAATCAGGAGATCACATGGTGAGCCAATCAGGATCTTGTGGTGGAGACATCAGGAACTCAGGTCGGAGACATAAGCAACAACACAGGTACTAGTATCTTATTTAAGAAGAAACTGTCCAGAAAGATGAATAGCTCAGAAGGAAGAGCTGCCGCCTGTTGCACAAGAGTTGCTGGTTTGAATCCTGACAGTACTCCCCGCCTTCATGGTGGCCTGTGGATATCCCAGGAGCAGGCTTTTCTGGATGTCTCTGGTGAAAGGCTCTTGTAAGCCTTGGTGCATCGTCTGGTCCATAACCCCTCCATTGTACCAAATATTGCAATTTTCCTCTACATCTTCTAGAGTGCAGAATTTTATCCACAATGTGCTCTTGTGCTCTTCTTCACCATAGACCTTTCTGGTGGAGAAGGTGACTGAGTTCTTCCTGGAAATGGGTTTTCACTGAATGGTTTGAGCAAGGATACATGGAATACAGAATGTATTTTCAGGATGTTAGGACGTTTTAATCAGAAATCAACTGGGTTAATTTGTGCAGTAATTTGAAAAGGTCCTATGAATTTTTGACCCAATGTACAGTGCCTTGCGAAAGTATTCGGCTCCCTGGAATTTTCAACCTTTTCCCACATATCATGCTTCAAACATAAAGATACCAAATGTAAGTTTTTGGTGAAGAATCAACAACGAGTGGAACACAATTGTGAAGTTGAATGAAATTTATTGGATATTTAAAATTTTTGTGGAAAATCAAACTGAAAAGTGGGGCGTGCAAAATTATTCGGCCCCTTTAACTTAATACTTTGTTGCGCCACCTTTTTCTGCGATTATAGCTGCAAGTCACTTGGGGAATGTTTCTATCATGTACATCGAGAGACTGAAATTCTTGCCCATTCTTCCTTGGCAAACAGCTTGAGCTCAGTGAGGTTTGATGGAGATCGTTTGTGAACAGCAATTTTCAGCTCTTTCCACAGATTCTGGATTGAATTGAGGTCTGGACTTTTACTTGGTCATTCTAACACCTGGATACGTTTATTTGTGAACCATTCCATTGTAGAATTTGCTTTATGTTTGGGATCATTGTCTTGTTGGAAGACAAATCTCCTTCCCAGTCTCAGGTCTTTTGCAGACTCCAACAGGTTTTCTTCAAGAATGGTCCTATATTTGGCTCCATCCATCTTCCAATCAATTTTAACCATCTTCCCTGTTCCTGCTGAAGAAAAGCAGGTCCAAATCATGATGCTGCCACCGCTATGTTTGACAGTGGGATGGTGTGTTCAGTGTGATGAACTGTGTTGCTTTTACGACAAACATATCGTTTGGCATTGTTGCCAAAAAGTTCGATCTTGGTTTCATCTGACCAGAGCACCTTCTTCCACATGTTTGGTGTGTCTCCCAGGTGGCTTGTTGCAAACTTTAAATGACACTTTTTATGGATATCTTTGAGAAATGGCTTTCTTCTTTCCATAAAGGCCAGATTTGTGCAGTGTATGACTGATTGATGTCCTATGGACAGACTGTCCCACCTCAGCTGTAGATCTCTGTAGTTCATCCAGAGTGATCATGGGCCTCTTGGCTGCATCTCTGATCAGTTTTCTCCTTGTTTGAGATGAAAGTTTAGAAGGACGGCCGGGTCTTGGTTGATTTGCAGTGGTATGATACTCCTTCCATTTCAATATGATCGCTTGCACAGCGCTCCTTGGGATGTTTAAAGTTTTGGAAATCATTTTGTATCCAAATCCAGCTTTAAACTTCTCCACAACAGTATCACGGACCTGCCTGTTGTGTTCCTTGGTCTTCATGATGCTCTCTGTGCTTCAAACAGAACCCTGAGACTATCACAGAGCAGGTGCATTTATACGGAGACTTTACACACAGGTGGATTATATTTATCATCATTAGGCATTTAGGACAACATTGGATCATTCAGAGATCCACAATGAACTTCTGGAGTGAGTTTGCTGCACTGAAAGTAAAGGGGCAGAATGATATTGCAAGCCCCACTTTTCAGTTTTTGATTTTCCACAAAAATTTTAAATAACCAATAAATTTCGTTCAACTTCACAATTGTGTTCCACTTGTTGTTGATTCTTCACCAAAAGTTTACATTTGGTATCTTTATGTTTGAAGCATGATATGTGGGAAAAGGTTGAAAAGTTCCAGGGAGCCGAATATTTTCGCAAGGCACTGTAGAAGATGGTACTTTCGTTTTCATATTTTTTGTAGAAAGCTAAACCTTGTCACCAACCAGAAGGGTAGGAGAGGCTTTGCGATGTTTATCCACTGTTTCTTTGTAATCTTCTTGGGCCTTTTGTAACATCTCAATTAGTTCTTCTTGAACTTTCACCAACTTTGTAATTCTGTCAGTAACAGCAAGAACCAATGCATTCAATGGAAGATTAGGAATAAATACTGGATGCAAGCCATAGTTAGCAAACAAATGGGCTTTGGGATGTAGAACTGTGCTTGGAGTTATTATAAGCAAATTCTGCTGTTGGTAAATAGTCCACCCAGTCATCCTGTAGGTAAGAAATAAAACAGCGAAGGTATTGTTCAAGAGTTGGTTAGTTCTTTCAGTCTGGCCATTGGATTGTGGGTAGAAGGCAGTAGACAAATTGACAGTATCTCCTAAAGCTGTACAGAAGCTTTTCCAAAACTTTGATGTAAACTGAACACCTCTATCTGAAATTACATTGCCAGGAATTCCATGCAGCCTAAATATCTCTTTGACCACTAATTCTGCGGTTTGTTCAGTGGTAGGAATCCCTTTAGTTGGAATAAAATGGGCCATCTTTGCGAGCCGATCCACCACAACAAGGATGACAATCATTTCTTTAAAGGGAGGTAGGTCCACGATAAAATCCATTGAGATTGATCACCAAGACCTTGATGGAACTGGAAGAGGTTGAAGGAGTCCTAGAGGTAAGGATTGTGGCTTCTTGTTCCGTGAACATGTTAAACAGAAGGAAATATATTTTTTCACATCCTTCCTACAATTAGGCCACCAAAAAGAATGAAGTAGTAGTGCTTGCATTTTCATGACTCCAGGTTGTCCTACAAGTTTAGAATCATGGACAACTTTGAAGACTTCAAGTCGAGCAGATTCAGGGATGTAAATTTGATGGTTCTGCATCCAAAATCCCTCCTTAGAAGAAAGATCAACATCTTTGTAAGGATGGATAAGAAAAAAGTCAGTTTGGTATCCATCTTTAATCTTAACAAATTAAAAAATTAAACCTGGAGAACAATAAGGCCCAAAGTGTTTGTCTTGCAGACAACCTCTTAGCAGTAGAGATGAATTCTAAATTTTTGTGGTCAGTAAGGACAGTCACTGGATGATTGACCGCTTCAAAAATACATCTCCATTTGGAGAAGGCAACTTTACTACCTAAAAGTTCCTTATTTCAAATGTCATAATAATATTCTGCAGATGATATGGTATGAGAAAGGAATGACCATGGATGAAGGTGCATCTTGTCCCCAACTCGCTGTGATGAAACGGCTCCCACCACAGAGTCTGAGGCATATACTTCGACAACAAATGGCAGTTCAGGCTTTGGATGGACAAGTAATGGTGCGGAAGTAAAGAGTCTTTAATTTATCAAAAGCCTCAGAGGACAAGGAAAACACATTGATTTTCTTTGTGAGTGAAGTAATTGTTAAAATAATTTTTGAAAAGTTTTTAATGAATCTTATGTAGAAATTTGCAAATCCTATAAAGTGCTGGACGTCTTTTAGATTTATTGGGGTAGGCCGGTGAACTACTGCTCTGATTTAACTGGGATTCATGCTTAGACCGTCTGGGGAGATAATGTAACAAACCAGAAAAACAGAGATCCCTAAAAAATAACTTTTAATAGTATGATTAAAAAAGACTATATTTATCCACAATACTAAAAAACAGTATTAAATGTACCTAGTAGACCCTAGATCGAACTACAATGAGTCCTGCCTGGCAGTGGAGGTTGGCACCCTACTTTTCTGCGGTTGGCGCCCCCACTCCTCGACGGCTCGCCCTTACAAGCCCTATAAGGACCTATAATAAAAGAAAGGCTAAATAAGCCCGACTTATAATACCTAAAATGGTCACCTGCCTGACAGTGGAGGTAGACACCCTAATTTTCTGCGGTAGGCGCCCCCACTCAGCGGCGGCTAGCTCTAGGGTCCCTAATAATCCGTATAATTCAGGATAGACAAAAAGATTTTGTCCCACAACCACCACCGATACCTGTAGAAGAGAAAAAAACAAAACAAAATAGAAAAAGTAACCTAAGCAAAAGAATATAAATAACGAAAAAAATGTACTGACACTGTGCTATACCAGTGTACCATAGAGGGCAAACTAGGATGCTATGATGTAGGAAAAATGTTACCCCCAAGGTAATGTACAATGGAATACCTTAACCCAAATACGGGTATACTGGGTGCAATAATATTTTTGTCCACAAAAAAGAAACCCAGCACTTAAATAAAGTCCACTCTTGTTACACTCTATAATATGCAAATGCTTGATGTAAAATTACAAATAGTGTATGTCCATAAATATGGCACAACAACCATGACAAGGAATGGACAAGAGAGAGGAAAAAACCTCCAGGCAGCCAACAAAAAAAGGACCACAACCACCACTCGGTAATGATATGGTGAGGGCTCCTCAGAGTATATATAATGAGGATTCAAGGACTCAATCGTCCTGCTAGTGCAAATAGACAGTCAGAGTTATTTATCACCAGTGTACTCATCTTATTTGCTGAAGTTTCATGGTGTGGATCCAACTGCTGCCAAAGATACAGAGCGGTTTCATGTAGATGAACATAACCAGCGTCTGTCAATTGGCATTGCTTGGGGACCGTCTGACAGACGCTGGTTATGTGATTGCGCTTCACCTTTTTCCTGCATTACAGATGAGATGGTCTGCATAATTGGATCTGTCTGTTCAAAAATGTCTAAATCGCTTTCAGTTTTGACATTTGTGAAAGCTATGGTGCTTTTATTAGAACAGTTGATGGAAAAATGTCCAGTGCCCCCACAATAGATGCATTCATTTTCTCTATTCCGCCACTCCTTCTCTACTTCAGAAAGGGGTTTACGGATTACATCAATTTTGCATAGGTTCAGGAACACTTTCCATTTCCTGTTGGTGTTTTAAGGCTGATTGCGTTAAGGAGTAGTTAGGGGTGTTTCCAAATTCTTGCAGTCTTTCCTTTCTTCGTTCAGTGAGTCTCTGATCAATTCGGATGCATAGTTGTATAAACTCCTCTAAATTAACATGGGTCTCAAACCTTACAAGTTCATCCTTAATAAACTCTGAGAATCCTAGTTGAAATTGACTCTTCTGGGCAGCTAAATTCCATGTGATGTCTGCCACCCAGCAGTGGAATTTTGAGGTATATTCAGCTACAGAGCACCAACCTTGATGTAGGTTATGCAATTTGGTTTCAGCTGTAACACAACGATTTGAATTATCAAACACTTGATCCATAGCAGTGATGAAGGAAATTAAGTCATTAAGGAGGTCAAAGTTCTTTAACACATAAAGTGACGCCCATGCAAGATTCTGGAAATAGATAGACATGACATTGATTAAGGAATCCACAATAATGATAATGATTCCCACTATATTTTGCGGGCAGTGGCATGCGTGCGTTTGAGTCCAAACCTGAGATGCGCAAATCTAGAAGTTGCCTCTGCAACTCAATAATTTCCTTTCGCTGACCCCACACTTATGCTTGCAACTCAGAAAATTTTTCTTGGTATGTAGCACCAAAATTCTGAAGTTCAGCGACTTGTTGCCTCAGTTCTGCTGCAACAGACTCAATTTTGTGCACTAGATTATTCTGTTATGGACTGACCTGGGTTGGAGTTGTGATAATGCAACCACTGGGGGCAGCATCGACAGGCAGTGTTGTCGGGATATAGCCAAAGGTAGGTACATTGAGCAGCAGTAAAGTTGGGAAGATAAGCAGGTAACGTAGACAGGTTATAGCCAATGGTTGGCACACGGAGCAGCAGTAGGATTTTGAGGATAAGCAGCAGGTGGGAAGAAGCTAGACTAAGAGCTGAAGGTTCAATAATCTCAGAATGAAGGAATGAAGGAAGTGCAGTGCAAGATTTAAGTAGGGTGCTCAATCAGGAGATCACAGGGTGAGACAATCAGGAACTTGGGATGGAGGCATCAGGAACTCAGGTTGGAGACATCAGGGACAACATACTAGTGTCTGATTGAACAAGGAAATGTCCAGCTAGCTGAATAGCTCAGAGGGAAAAGCTGCCGCCTGTTGCACAACAACTGCTAGGTTCGAATTCTGACAGGACCATTCCCTCGTACTACAGACTCTCTCATCTCTTGGTATCACAGACTTGGCCCAATTTTTGATATCCTCATACCTAACAGACCGAACATCCAGTGTCTCCCATTCACCAACCACCTGCTCATCTCGCCTCCTATCTGTCAGTGTACCCCAAAGTTCAGTTCTAGGACCCCTGTTGTTCTCCATCTATACTTTGGGCCTGGTACAGCTCATAGAGTGTCACAACTTTCTGAATCACCTGTTGTCACCGGTCCCAATCAAGGACAGCACGGACCTTCTCCTGATCTATCCGAAAACCAAAAGACAACAACACGTACTGTTATGAAAGGTAATTCAGTACCACAATGGACATAGAGGTCAGCGCACATACAGTGACCTGGCAATAACCCAAAAAACAAGAACGAGCTCTGAGACGTGGGAACTCTGTTGACCGCAATCCCTAATCCTCTCCAACCACACTAAAGGCAGCCGTGGATTGCGCCTAACGCTCCCTATGCAACTCGGCACGGCCTGAGAAACTAGCTAGCCTGAAGATAGAAAATAAGCCTACCTTGCCTCAGAGAAATACCCCAAAGGAAAAGGCAGCCCCCACATATAATGACTGTGAGTTAAGATGAAAAGACAAACGTAGAGATTAAATAGATTTAGCAAAGTGAGGCCCAACTTTCTGAACAGAGCAAGGATAGGAAAGGTAACTTTGTGGTCAACACAAAACCCTACAAAAACCACGCAAAGGGGGCAAAAAGACCCTCCGTACCGAACTAACGGCACGGAGGTACACCCTCTGCGTCCCAGAGCTTCCAGCAAGCAGTAAAAAACAAATTGACAAGCTGGACAGAAAAAAAACAGCAAACAAATAGCAAAGAGGAACTTAGCTATGCAGAGCAGCAGGCCACAGGAACGATCCAGGAGGAAACAGGTCCAATACTAGAACATTGACTGGAGGCCAGGATCAAAGCACTAGGTGGAGTTAAATAGAGCAGCACCTAACGACTTCACCACATCACCTGAGGAAGGAAACTCAGAAGCCGCAGTACCACTTTCCTCCACCAACGGAAGCTCACAGAGAGAACCAGCCGAAGTACCACTTGTGACCACAGGAGGGAGCTCTGCCACAGAATTCACAACAGTACCCCCCCTTGAGGAGGGGTCACCGAACCCTCACCAGAGCTCCCAGGACGACCAGGATGAGCCATATGAAAGGCACGAACAAGATCGGGAGCATGGACATCAGAGGCAAAGACCCAGGAATTATCTTCCTGAGCATAACCCTTCCACTTAACCAGATACTGGAGTTTCCGCCTTGAAACACGAGAATCCAAAATCTTCTCCACAATATACTCCATCTCCCCCTCCACCAAAACCGGGGCAGGAGGATCAACAGATGGAACCATAGGTGCCACGTATCTCCGCAACAATGACCTATGGAATACGTTAAGTATGGAAAAAGAATCTGGAAGGGTCAGATGAAAAGACACAGGATTAAGAACCTCAGAAATCCTATACGGACCAATAAAACGAGGTTTAAACTTAGGAGAGGAAACCTTCATAGGAATATGACGAGAAGATAACCAAACCAAGTCCCCAACCCGAAGTCGGGGACCCACACAGCGTCTGCGATTAGCGAAACGTTGAGCCTTCTCCTGGGACAAAGTCAAATTGTCCACCACATGAGTCCAAATCTGCTGCAACCTGTCCACCACAGTATCCACACCAGGACAGTCCGAAGACTCAACCTGCCCTGAAGAGAAACGAGGATGGAACCCAGAGTTGCAGAAAACCGGTGAAACCAAGGTAGCCGAGCTGGCCCGATTATTAAGGGCGAACTCAGCCAAAGGCAAAAAGGACACCCAGTCATCCTGATCAGCAGAAACAAAGCATCTCAGATATGTTTCCAAGGTCTGATTGGTTCGTTCGGTCTGGCCATTAGTCTGAGGATGGAAAGCCGAGGAAAAAGACAAGTCAATGCCCATCCTACCACAAAAGGCTCGCCAAAACCTCGAAACAAACTGGGAACCTCTGTCAGAAACTATATTCTCTGAAATGCCATGTAAACGAACCACATGCTGGAAAAACAATGGCACCAAATCAGAGGAGGAAGGCAATTTAGACAAGGGTACCAAATGGACCATCTTAGAGAAGCGATCACAGACCACCCAAATGACTGACATCTTTTGAGAGACGGGAAGATCTGAAATAAAATCCATAGAGATATGTGTCCAAGGCCTCTTCGGGACCGGCAAGGGCAAAAGCAACCCACTGGCACGAGAACAGCAGGGCTTAGCCCGAGCACAAATCCCACAGGACTGCACAAAAGTACGCACATCCCGCGACAGAGATGGCTACCAAAAGGATCTAGCCACTAACTCTCTGGTACCAAAGATTCCAGGATGACCAGCCAACACCGAACAATGAACCTCAGAGATAACTTTATTCGTCCACCTATCAAGGACAAACAGTTTCTCCGCTGGGCAACGATCAGGTTTATTAGCCTGAAATTTTTGCAGCACCCGCCGCAAATCAGGGGAGATGGCAGACACAATTACTCCCTCTTTGAGGATACCCGCCGGCTCAGATACACCCGGAGAGTCGGGCACAAAACTCCTAGACAAAGCGTCCGCCTTCACATTTTTAGAGCCAGGAAGGTATGAAATCACAAAGTCAAAACGGGCAAAAAACAACGACCAACGAGCTTGTCTAGGATTCAACCGCTTGGCGGACTCGAGATAAGTCAAGTTCTTATGATCAGTCAAGACCACCACGCAATGCTTAGCTCCTTCAAGCCAATGACGCCACTCCTCGAATGCCCACTTCATGGCCAGCAACTCTCGATTGCCCACATCATAATTTCGCTCAGCAGGCGAAAACTTCCTGGAAAAGAAGGCGCATGGTTTCATCACCGAGCAATCAGAACTTCTCCGCGACAAAACAGCCCCTGCTCCAATCTCAGAAGCATCAACCTCGACCTGGAACGGAAGCGAAACATCTGGTTGACACAACACAGGGGCAGAAGAAAGACGACGCTTCAACTCTTGAAAAGCTTCCACCGCAGCAAAAGACCAATTGACCAAATCAGCACCTTTCTTGGTCAAATCGGTCAATGGTTTAGCAATACTAGAAAAATTGCAGATGAAGCGACGATAAAAATTAGCAAAGCCCAGGAACTTTTGCAGACTTTTCAGAGATGTCGGCTGAGTCCAATTATGGATGGCTTGGACCTTAACAGGGTCCATCTCGATAGTAGAAAGGGAAAAGATGAACCCCAAAAATGAAACCTTCTGAACACCAAAGAGACACTTTGATCCCTTCACAAACAAAGAATTAGCACGCAGGACCTGAAACACCGTTCTGACCTGCTTCACATGAGACTCCCAATCATCCGAGAAGATCAAAATGTCATCTAAGTACACAATCAGGAATTTATCCAGGTACTCTCGGAAGATGTCATGCATAAAGGACTGAAACACTGATGGAGCATTGGCAAGTCCGAATGGCATTACTAGATACTCAAAATGGCCCTCAGGCGTATTAAATGCAGTTTTCCACTCATCGCCTCGCTTAATACGCACAAGATTATATGCACCACGAAGATCTATCTTGGTGAACCAACTAGCCCCCTTAATCCGAGCAAACAAATCAGATAAAAATGGCAAGGGGTACTGAAATTTAACCGTGATCTTATTTAGAAGGCCGTAATCTATACAAGGTCTCAGTGAACCATCCTTCTTGGCTACAAAAAAGAACCCTGCTCCTAATGGCGACGATGACGGGCGAATATGCCCCTTCTCCAAAGACTCCTTCACATAACTCCGCATAGCGGCGTGCTCAGGCACAGATAAATTAAACAGTCGACCTTTTGGGAATTTGCTACCAGGAATCAAATCGATAGCACAATCACAATCCCTATGCGGAGGTAGGGTATCGGACTTGGGCTCATCAAATAAATCCCGGTAATCAGACAAGAACTCAGGAACCTCAGAAGGGGTGGATGACGAAATAGTCAGAAATGGGACATCACCATGTAGCCTCTGACAACCCCAGCTGGACACAGACATGGATTTCCAATCTAATACTGGATTATGGACTTGTAGCCATGGCAACCCCAACACGACCACATCATGCAGATTATGCAACACCAGAAAGCGAATAACCTCTTGATGTGCAGGAGCCATGCACATGGTCAGCTGGGTCCAGTACTGAGGCTTATTCTTGGCCAAAGGCATTGTTAGGACTGGCGGAACGCACCAAGAGAGATGTAATGGATGCGTTCGCAGTCCGGGGTCCACCGTGCAGGTGAAACCTGCTGCTAGGACATGACAGACGATATGGCGGTACTCATAAGTATACACGCGTGGGTTAAACCTCATCCAGCGTGAAGAAAGCGATCCTGTTGCGTCACAGGATCGCGGTACCGCACATAGAGCGCGAGCAAGTGGTCAGCGAACTAGACCCCAACAGGGATAGTAGTCCGATTAGACCCTTGCTGGCACTACACCACAACTGGGTGTGAAAAGTATATACAATAGAGGCACCGAAGTGCAAACTGTGCCGTGCTGGCAGGCACCACTAAGTACCCAGACATGGGTCAGGAAGCGCACACAGGCGCGTGGCGCCGCACTGGCGGTCACAGCAGAGGACGCTGACATGTGTGTGACACGTTGAGTGTTAAGTCGGGCGCTAGATAGCAGCCATACACCATACGCAAACAATCATACAGTAGGGTAGGGGTATTTAAAGGACGACTTGCACTCACAACAAACACACGTATAAAGTTGTACACTAGCGCATGGCCGTGCGGTCATGCGCAGTTTATATAGCTGCAGGACAGGAAGCGGCCACAGAAACTTTGCCCTTCCAAGACCTGCCAAGAGGACCAATAGAATGCGCTGCAGAGTCTGAGCACATGACCCTCGATCTCCAACGGGAGATCTTGCCCTGGGCATGCTCAGTGTGCGCAGACGAGGACTTAGTCCCAGAGAAGTCCACTCGCTGCTGACCAGTATTGGCTTTAAAGGCAGAAGCTGGAGAAGCAGCAGTAACTCTTCTCACAGAGTCAGACTGAGCGAGACGCTGGGATCGACGTCCCTGCTGAGCAGGCTCCACTGCGGCTGGAGGAGAATGGGAGACCGCAGCGGAGACGGATCGAGATTCCCCCTGTGCAGCAGAGGAAACTCGACTCCTAACATTACCCCCCCTCCTAGGGCCCCCCCCTCCTTGGGCCTCGCTACGTTCGAAGGCAGCAATGAGCTGTGGGGCCCGAATGTTTTCAGCAGGCTCCCATGACCTGTTCTCTGGACCATAACCCTTCCAATCCACCAGATAGAACTTTTTGCCGCGTACCACCTTACACCCCAAAATAGCGTTCACCTCGTAATCGTCCGTAGACGAACCCGATGTCCCGGCAGATGACTCGGAAAACCGGGACATGTATACGGGTTTCAAGAGGGACACATGAAAGGTGTCGGTGATACCCAAGCGTGGAGGAAGAGCCAGGCGGTAGACCACAGGATTAACCTGTTCGAGAACCTTGAAGGGACCCAAGTAGCGAGGAGCAAACTTAGTGGACTCAACTCGCAGCCTGATGTTACAAGTCGCCAGGGACAAAAGTCGGAGCAGGGCGCCGATGAACATCGGCGGAGGACCTCATTCTCTCCTTGGAGGCCCGAATGGCATCCTGCGTGCGATCCCAAATGTCCCGTGCCTCCACAGCCCAGTCTGCCACCCTG
The DNA here is from genome assembly GCF_032444005.1 of Ranitomeya imitator. Lineage (NCBI taxonomy): Eukaryota > Metazoa > Chordata > Amphibia > Anura > Dendrobatidae > Ranitomeya > Ranitomeya imitator. The sequence goes on from NC_091283.1 coordinate 767,431,162, forward strand.
GGATCAGCGGAAGACACAGGCATGGGCACTGGAACACGCGGATGCTGGCCGTTATTTAAGTGGAATGGAGTCTGACCGGTGGAGTCGGCTACGGCATTGTTAAGTGCAAACTCTGCCCACGGTAGCAAGGATGCCCAGTCTTCCTGTCTGGCAGAAACAAAATGTCGCAGATATGTGACCAAGGTCTGGTTGGCCCTTTCTACCAACCCATTCGTCTCGGGATGATATGCCGAAGAGAGATTTAACTCAATACTGAGTAAACGACATAGCTCCCTCCAGAATCGAGACGCAAACTGGGGACCCCGGTCACTAACAATTTTGTCTGGCATACCGTGTAAGCGAAAGATATGCTTGATAAACAAGACAGCCAACGCCCGTGCAGATGGTAGCCGTGGAAGAGGCACCAAATGCACCATTTTGGAGAAATGGTCGGTGATCACCCAGATAATGGTGCAATTACGAGACTTGGGTAAGCCCACCACAAAGTCCATCCCGACCATCTCCCAGGGCCTGTCAGCCACGGGCAGAGGGTAAAGCAAACCAGCTGGCCGTTGCCGAGGAGTCTTGTTCCTGGCGCAAGAGACACACGCCCGAACGTACTCCGCGACATCACGAGCCATATGCGGCCACCAGTATGTCCTCGCCAGTAACTCAGATGTCCTTTTAGTACCAAAATGTCCACCCACCCTGGACGAGTGCGCCCAAGAGAGAACCTCCGGCCGCAAACTAGATGGAACAAAAGTCTTGCCCGGGGGCACAGACTCCAGTGAAACCGGGGCCACGGTTCTCAAACTCTCGGTGGGGACAATAAGCCGAGGCTCCTCCTCCTCCTCCGCAGATGACACAACGGAGCGAGAGAGAGCATCGGCCCGAATGTTCTTCTCCCCAGAAAGGAAATGGAGGGTGAAATGAAACCGGGAGAAGAACAAGGACCATCTGGCCTGGCGAGAATTCAACCGCTGAGCTGTCTGCAGATACACCAAATTTTTGTGATCTGTGAAGACTTGGAAGGGAAAACGTGCTCCCTCCAAGAGATGTCTCCACTCCGAGAAAGCCAACTTCATGGCTAGCAACTCCCTGTCCCCGATGGAATAATTCCTCTCTGCTGGTGCGAAGGTCTTGGAGAAAAAGAAGCAAGGATGCTTCCGACCTTGAGCATCCTTTTGGAAGAGGACTGCTCCAGCACCAACAGAAGAGGCATCCACCTCCATGATAAATGGCTTATCAACATCGGGGCGATGAAGTATGGGAGCGCTAGCGAAGTGTGACTTTATAGAGATAAAGGCCTTGGAGACCTCCTCAGACCACAATTTAGGATTTGCCCCCTTCTTGGTGAGGGCAACCAAGGGAGCTACCAAAGTTGAGAAATGCGGGATGAACTGGCGATAATAATTGATGAACCCCATAAAGCGCTGCACCGCTTTAAGAGAATGAGGTTCCTGCCAGTCCATCACAGCCTGTAGTTTGGCAGGATCCATAGCCAATCCCTGGGCTGAGATGATGTAACCTAGGAAAGGTAAGGACTCCTGCTCAAACATGCACTTCTCCAACTTGGCATAGAGGGAGTTTGCCCGTAGGAGGTCGAAGACTTTGCAAACATCTCTCCGGTGGGAGTCAATATCTGGAGAGTAGATGAGAATATCATCCAGATAGACTACGACCGAGGTGGAAAGCATATCCCGGAAGATATCGTTCACAAAGTCTTGGAAAACGGCTGGGGCATTACAGAGCCCAAAGGGCATCACCAGATATTCATAGTGCCCATCCCTGGTGTTAAAAGCCGTCTTCCATTCGTCCCCCTCACGGATGCGAATCAGGTTGTAAGCACCCCGCAGATCTAATTTAGTAAATACCCTTGCTCCCCGAAGCCTATCGAACAGTTCCGATATCAAAGGCAAAGGGTATTTATTCTTAACGGTGATGGCGTTAAGACCCCTGTAGTCTATGCATGGACGCAATTCCCCACTCTTCTTCTGCACGAAGAAGAATCCTGCCCCAGCAGGTGACACTGACTTCCTGATGAACCCTCTTGCCAGATTTTCCTGTATGTACTGTGACATTGCCTCCGTCTCCGGGAGAGATAGCGGATAGACTCGACCCCGGGGAGGCTCAGCACCAGGCAAGAGGTCAATAGGACAGTCATAGGGGCGATGGGGCGGAAGGGTCTCCGCCGCCTTTTTGGAGAATACGTCTGCATATGACCAATACTGCTTGGGGAGAGAGGATAGATCTGCGGATACCTCAGTAGTAGCAACCTGAACGCACTCCCTCTGACACCTACCCCCACAAGATTCACCCCAACCCAGAATTCTGCCTGAGGACCACTCGATATGAGGAGAGTGGTACCGTAGCCAAGGTATTCCCAACAGGATCTCATCAATTCCTTCCGGAATGACGAGCAGAGAAATTATCTCCTGATGAGATGGCGACATGGACAGAGTAAAAGGGATGGTCTGGTGTGTTATCTGTGAGGGCAATGTCGACCCATTCACCACTCGCACCGTTACTGGTTGAGCAAGCATAACCAAGGGTATTGCGTGACGTTGGGCGAAGGCAGAAGACATAAAGTTGCCCTCCGCCCCAGAATCCACGCAGAGCTCTACCGAGTGGGAAAATGAGCCAATAGTAATTGTCCCCTTAAAGGACAACTTAGAGGCAAACGTCGCCGTGTCTAGTGTACCTCCACCAACTACCACTAGACGCTGACGTTTCCTCGACCGCTGAGGACATCTGGTGGCTAGATGTCCTGACTGCTGGCAAACATGACAGACCCTGAGTGCACAAGCGGTCCGGGACTTAGATCCTGCTTGTGACACCTCCCTGGCCTCATGTGACTCAGGAACCAGGACTGGAAATTCAAGAGGTTTGGCAAAAGTAGGAGCCAGCCGAAACCTCTGCCTACACTGGGCTCGCTCTAACCTCCGCTCGTTAAAACGGAGGTCAATTCGAGTGGAGACAGTTATTAACTCCTCCAGTGTGGCAGGAATCTCCCTAGTGGCCAGAGCGTCCTTTACGTGGTCAGCCAAGCCCCTCCAAAATATGGGGATAAGAGCTTTATCCGACCAATCCAGCTCAGATGCTAAGGTGCGGAATTGGACGGCAAAATGACTGACCAAGGACTCACCCTGAGTTAATGCCAGCAATTGGAGCGTAGTATCATGGGTGACTTGAGGTCCTAAAAAGACCTGTTTCAGAGCGCTCAGAAACAGCGGAGCACTCTGCACCACATGATCGCCACACTCCCACAGCGGCGTAGCCCATTCCAACGCCCTGTCCGACAATAGAGACAAAATAAATCCCACCTTAGCCCGCTCTGTGGGAAAACGTGTAGCCAGGAGCTCGAGATGAATAGAGCACTGACTCACAAATCCCCTACAAAACTTGCTATCACCAGAAAATTTTTCTGGCAGCGGGAGGTGAGATAATGTCGGAACAGGGGTGGCAATGGACATAGTAGCTGCAGCCACGCTAGCAGCCTGTAAAGCTACTGCAGTAACATCCACAGCTGAGGTCGCGCTCTCAAGAGCCGCCAACCTACCCTCCAGCTGCTGGATATGCCGCAGAGATTGCTGTATGTCTGTCATCACTAGCCAGACCCTGGCGCTAGTGTAATGTTAGGACTGGCGGAACGCACCAAGAGAGATGTAATGGATGCGTTCGCAGTCCGGGGTCCACCGTGCAGGTGAAACCTGCTGCTAGGACATGACAGACGATATGGCGGTACTCATAAGTATACACGCGTGGGTTAAACCTCATCCAGCGTGAAGAAAGCGATCCTGTTGCGTCACAGGATCGCGGTACCGCACATAGAGCGCGAGCAAGTGGTCAGCGAACTAGACCCCAACAGGGATAGTAGTCCGATTAGACCCTTGCTGGCACTACACCACAACTGGGTGTGAAAAGTATATACAATAGAGGCACCGAAGTGCAAACTGTGCCGTGCTGGCAGGCACCACTAAGTACCCAGACATGGGTCAGGAAGCGCACACAGGCGCGTGGCGCCACACTGGCGGTCACAGCAGAGGACGCTGACACGTGTGTGACACGTTGAGTGTTAAGTCGGGCGCTAGATAGCAGCCATACACCATACGCGAACAATCATACAGTAGGGTAGGGGTATTTAAAGGACGACTTGCACTCACAACAAACACACATATAAAGTTGTACACTAGCGCATGGCCGTGCGGTCATGCGCAGTTTATATAGCTGCAGGACAGGAAGCAGCCACAGAAACTTTGCCCTTCCAAGACCTGCCAAGAGGACCAATAGAATGCGCTGCAGAGTCTGAGCACATGACCCTCGATCTCCAACGGGAGATCTTGCCCTGGGCATGCTCAGTGTGCGCAGACAAGGACTTAGTCCCAGAGAAGTCCACTCGCTGCTGACCAGTATTGGCTTTAAAGGCAGAAGCTGGAGAAGCAGCAGTAACTCTTCTCACAGAGTCAGACTGAGCGAGACGCTGGGATCGACGTCCCTGCTGAGCAGGCTCCACTGCGGCTGGAGGAGAATGGGAGACCGCAGCGGAGACGGATCGAGATTCCCCCTGTGCAGCAGAGGAAACTCGACTCCTAACAGGCATAGCATCAATTCCTCTCAATGGAATAGGACACTGCAAGGGCTCCAAGAAAAACCCACAACGCCTAGCATACTCCAAGTCCATCAAATTCAGAGCAGCGCCTGAGTCCACAAATGCCATGACAGAATACGATGACAAAGAGCAGATCAAGGTAACAGACAGAAGAAATTTTTATTGTACCGTACCAATGGTGGCAGACCTAGCGAACCGCTTAGTGCACTTAGGACAATCAGAGATAGCATGAGTGGAATCACCACAGTAAAAACACAGCCCATTCAGACGTCTGTGTTCTTGCCGTTCAACTCTGGTCAAAGTCCTATCGCATTGCATAGGCTCAGGTTCAAGCTCAGGTAATACCGCCAAATGGTGCACAGATTTACGCTCGCGCAAGCGTCGACTGATCTGAATGGCCAAAGACATAGACTCATTCAGACCAGCAGGCATAGGAAATCCCACCATGACATCCTTAAGGGCTTCAGAGAGACCTTTTCTGAAAATAGCTGCGAGCGCACCTTCATTCCACTGAGTAAGTACGGACCACTTTCTAAATATAGACAACATACCTCTATTTCATCCTGACCCTGACACAGAGCCAGCAAATTCTTCTCTGCCTGATCCACAGAATTAGGCTCATCGTACAGCAATCCGAGCGCCAGGAAAAATGCATCGATATTACTTAATGCAGGATCTCCTGACGCAAGAGAAAATGCCCAGTCCTGAGGGTCGCCACACAAAAAAGAAATAACGATCCTAACTTGTTGAACTGGGTCACCAGAGGAGCGAGGTTTCAAGCCAAATAGTTTACAATTATTTTTGAAACTCAGAAATTTAGTTCTATCTCCAAAAAACAAATCAGGAATAGGAATTCTCGGTTCTAACATAGAATTCTGAACCACAAAGTCTTGAATACTTTGTACTCTTGCCGTGAGCTGATCCACACATGAAGACAGACCTTTAATGTCCATTGCTACACCTGTGTCCTGAACCACCCAAATGTCTAGGGGAAAAAAAAGGCAAAACACAGTGCAAAGAAAAAAAAATGGTCTCAGAACTTCTTTTTTCCCTCTATTGAGAATCATTAGTACTTTAGGCCTCCAGTACTGTTATGAAAGGTAATTCAGTACCACAATGGACATAGAGGTCAGCGCACATACAGTGACCTGGCAATAACCCAAAAAACAAGAACGAGCTCTGAGACGTGGGAACTCTGTTGACCGCAATCCCTAATCCTCTCCAACCACACTAAAGGCAGCCGTGGATTGCGCCTAACGCTCCCTATGCAACTCGGCACGGCCTGAGAAACTAGCTAGTCTGAAGATAGAAAATAAGCCTACTTTGCCTCAGAGAAATACCCCAAAGGAAAAGGCAGCCCCCACATATAATGACTGAGTTAAGATGAAAAGACAAACGTAGAGATTAAATAGATTTAGCAAAGTGAGGCCCAACTTTCTGAACAGAGCGAGGATAGGAAAGGTAACTTTGTGGTCAACACAAAACCCTACAAAAACCACGCAAAGGGGGCAAAAAGACCCTTCGTACCGAACTAACGGCACGGAGGTACACCCTCTGCGTCCCAGAGCTTCCAACAAGCAGTAAAAAACAAATTGACAAGCTGGACAGAAAAAAAACAGCAAACAAATAGCAAAGAGGAACTTAGCTATGCAGAGCAGCAGGCCACAGGAACGATCCAGGAGGAAACAGGTCCAATACTAGAACATTGACTGGAGGCCAGGATCAAAGCACTAGGTGGAGTTAAATAGAGCAGCACCTAACGTCTTCACCACCCCATACCTGAGGAAGGAAACTCAGAAGCCACAGTACCACTTTCCTCCACCAACGGAAGCTCACAGAGAGAACCAGCCGAAGTACCACTTGTGACCACAGGAGGGAGCTCTGCCACAGAATTCACAACAACGTACCCCAAAAACTGCACCTCCTGGATGGCGAAAACACATTTCTCTAGTTTGGCATATAGTTTGTTATCCCTTAATACAGGGGTCCCCAACCTGTAGCTCGGGAGCCACATATGGCTCGTGGGCCCATGATGTGTGGCCTGCCAGCTTGGTGCATTAGCACCAAGTGTAAATAACTATTAAGAGCAGATCTCTAAATGGTGACTTTTATGTGTAGCCCTGTACAGAAGAGCAGATCTGAATGGGATGAAATCCGAAATCCTGGAGCTTGGCATACTGCCTTGGTTTGATTTCACTGGAAAAGCTTTGGTTGTCATTATACCGGTAATGGGGGCTCTGGGTGTCACTACTGTGACTGTGTCGCTGGTTGTGGCTCACGACCCTCTCTAAGAGTTGAATGTGGTTCACGACCCTCTTTCATAGTTGGATGGAACTCTCAAGGTCTGAAAGGTTGAGGACCTCTGCCTTAATATATGCATCACCTGTTTAACATGCCCCTGATGTGTCTCAAAATTAGGTGAGTAAACTAAAATATCGTCCAGACTGACCACAAACCTGCCCACCAAATGATGGAAAATATTATTAATGAAATGTTGGAATACAGCAGCTGCATTGGTCAGACCAAAAGGTATGCCCAGACTCTAAAAATGATCTTCAGGGGTATTAAACTCCATTTTCCATTCATTCCCTTGTCTGATTCTAACCAGATTATAGGCCCCCCTTAAATCCAACTTGTAGAACACCTTAGCTCCCATAATTTGGCTGAACAGATCCAGAATCAGAGTAAGAGAATATGGATCTCAGATTGTAATCTGATTTAATTCCCAGAAATCTAAACAGAGACGTACACCACCATCTTTTTTCTTCACAAAGAAGAGCCCTGCCGCCACAGGCGAAGATGAGGGTCGGATATTTCCCTTTTCCAGACTTTCCACAATAAAATCCTTAAACAGTTCTTATGGCAGTAATCCCCCCACTCAATTATCTCCCTGGCTTGCCAATCCACCAACGGATTATGTTTCACCAACCAGGGAAGACCCAATACAATTGGGGTGGGAAGACCGTCCAGGACATAGCAAGGAATTATCTCACAATGAATTCACCCCACCCTCAGTCTTACATTATGTACAATCTGAGTCAGAGTTTTCTGTGCAAGTGGTGCTGAGTCTATGGCAAAGATGGGAATGGGTTAAAATAAGTACAGCAAACCAGCCTATGAGTTCTAGGAAACTCAGCATCAGTTATGCTGACTCCAGCTCCACTGTCAACAAATACAGAAATCTTTTTGCTTTCTAGCACCACCTCTGCTGTCAAGACAAACTGAGAATTGCAGGTGGATTATAAATGCACCCCTGCTTATTCAACTCCAGACTACCGAGGGTTAAACGAGTCTCCTTTTGCTTAGGCATCAAAGGACAGGCCCCAATAAAATTTCCCATTTTCCTCAAGAAAAACACACTCCCTTCTTTTTTGCAAATCTTCGAGGACATGTGCGATGCAGAGGCACCCCATAACTGCATGGGTTCCTCCACCTTCCCCAGAACTGGTTCACCACTAGCCTGCTCCCCTGGCAAATGGGCAGTACCTTGAAAAAGAGGATCCAGAGAAGGTGGTCTTACCCACCAATCCCAAAGTCATCTATCAACGTGAATAGCCAATGACATAGCAGCTTCCAAGGACTCGGGTCTCATACACTGCCAAAGCATCCTTCAACCTTTCAGTAAGTCCCTGAAGAAATTGGCTTCTGAGAGCTAGGTCATTCCAGGATTGAGGATCTCCTTGCAGCAGACCGATCACAATACCAACTCATTGCTCCTCATTTCTGGAGGAGTGAGAATGAAGTTTAAAATACAGTTTGCAAGCTTCCTTGAAAACAAAAACCTTGTCTCTACCTCCAGAAATCATGTCCAGGAGGGCAACTTTGGGTTTCAGCTGGACTGGCCCACCTGCAGAGACCCCAACATTATCGACCTGCAGCCGCTGTTGCTCCTGCAGAATCTCATGGTGGAGGTCAGTTACCTCCATAGACAGACAGAACAGCTGCTCTGCCAGCCCTGCAACTGAATCCATAACCAAGGGAGAAAAGGAAAAAAAAAACATGCCCGAGGAAAAAAAAACACACAAATAAAAAACCCAAATATGCACAGCTGGTGATAATATCACGCACAGTGTAGGAAAGACTAAGTGCAACACGAAGAGATAAGGGGAAGGAAGCCCTGACACTAGGGAAAAGGGGAATGGAGACCCCTAGGCAGATCTACTAACACCCTACCTGCCCTATTGTCATTAAATTGGTTCCTCACCAATCACCGAGCAGGAAATTGGGATTATTTAGTCTAGAAAAAAGACGACTGAGGGGTGATCTAATAACCATGTATAAGTATATAAGGGGACAATACAAATATCTCGCTGAGAATCTGTTTATACCAAGGAAGGTGACAGGCACAAGGGGGCATTCTTTGCGTCTGCAGGAGAGAAGGTTTTTCCACCAACATAGAAGAGGATTCTTTACTGTTAGGGCAGTGAGAATCTGGAATTGCTTGCCTGAGGAGGTGGTGATGGCGAACTCAGTCGAGGGGTTCAAGAGAGGCCTGGATGTCTTCCTGGAGCAGAACAATATTGTATCATACAATTATTAGGTTCTGTAGAAGGACGTAGATCTGGGGATTTATTATGATGGAATATAGGCTGAACTGGATGGACAAATGTCTTTTTTCGGCCTTACTAACTATGTTACTATGTTACTATGAAATCTAAGTCCTGTATCTCCCAAGAACTAAGCCTTGGATGGGGGAAGGATGAGCACTGGTCAGTGCCCACTGAAAAAAAGGGGAAGTAACTTCACTTTAGCAGACTCAGAGAGGAAACACCAGAAGTCCTCCAACAGCACCAGAGAGGAAGTCAGCTGACGGCTAAGGCCAGGGTCACACTTGCGAGTGCAATGCGAGAAACTCGGACGAGTCTTTCGCATTAATACCGGGTACCGCCGCCGGCACTCGGGAGTGGAACATTCAGCTGCATAGAAATACATGCAGCAGCACACTCCATTTCCGAGTGCCTGCGGCAGTGCCAAATATTGATGCTCGAGACTCATGTGAGTTTCTCGCATTGCACGTGCAAGTGTGACCCCGGCCTAAAGCTCCAAGTCTTCACAAGGGAGAAATGTCAATATCACCGGTGCTAATGTCAATGAAAGCTCAACTGAACAAACAATGTCTTGTCCTATCCAAAGAACATTGACAATATCTGTTACTGGATGGGCTGCTCCACTCCTTTTCTTTGGCAGCCACACAGCGGTATGCCTTGCAAATGAGGACCAGAAAGAGCATGTGCTACAGTGGATGGCAAGTGCTGCATTAAGTGGCCTCTCCTCCTCTTCATCCACCTTAACATCACACACAGTACAATCCTCAATGGTGCCACCACAATCACCCTTGTTTCCCCTGCATCACAAATTTCCAAACGCCGAAGTGACTATTCCATGGGCATCAGAAGTCTGCTCCAAAGAGTCACAGAATCCAAAGGAGAAAATCATCTGCACCAATGCCCCAAATTTGTTCATGTTGGTTCAGGGGCTAGATGAAGTAGGGTCCGAGCAGAATCCAGACCCTCATGACTAGACGTTAACATCATGAGTGGAGGTGGTCCTGATGAGACTCAGATGCCAGAGGCGCACACGGACTGTACTGTGGTATCAGGCCAGAAAGAGAAGGAGGGTGACTCTCAGGGTGTGAGGTGTGAGAACAGAGAGAGTGACGATGAGGTTGTAGATCCCACTTGTTGTGAACCTAATGGTACACAGCTGAGTAGCTCAGTAGAGGAGTTGGAGGAGGAGGAAGATGAGGAGGTTACATTGCGATTTCCCACAGAGACACGATGCAACCACGACAAGCAATGCATCCTCAGCCCCAACTCTAGCTGTGACCAGCCTTGGCCACAAGTGTGCAGTTCTCAAGGACGGCAAGGATTACCTAGCCTGGGCCTTTCTTGAGACCGCAAAGGATGACCCAACTCATCTTCCAAATTTGTAAAAAAAAAAAAAACTAATTGGAGGCAAAAATTGCAATCATTTGTCAACTACACGCATGAATCGGCACATGCGTGATCAACATGTGTGGGAATCTCTGCACTAAAATGTGGACTAGCGGTCCTCACCAATCACTGGCCATCCCATCAACCACATCTGCTGCTTCTTCTTCCTCCGTCACCGTGTCAAGTCTTCTCACACAGGTCTCTGGCCGCAGAAACTTCACTTGCTTACCTTCTACAGTTGGAATGAGTGAGAGCCTGTCAACTGTTATGGAAGTGCACTTGACCTGACCTAGCACAACACACTTTTTCAACCCACCATAACATCTCTGTCGGCACCTCACTCACAGTCCACCAGTTTGTTCTGTTCTCTGTACTCCACCCTCTGTCAACACAGCAGCCAGCCCTCGATCCCGCAGTTGTGGTCACATAAAAGAATGTTTGCTCCCACACATGCCAAAGCTAAGAGCTTGAACTCCACCACATCCAATCTGTTGACAACGGAAATGCTGCCTTTCTGCCTGGTGGATGCAGACGTTACAGAAAGTTGATGCCCATTGTGGTCCCCCAGTACCAGTTACCATTACCTTTCTAAGAAATCTGTGCCCATGCTACACCAGCATGTCGTCAACATCACCTGGACAAGCAATCGTGATCATAAAAGTGGTCATAAACTTGTAAATAACTCATGAAAGAATAATATACATATATATTCTTTCACTTTCTGGATACATTTCCACAGATGATAACAATATACTTCATTGACTATTCAATGGATTCATTGAGAAGTAAGTTTATCTATTTAAACAGGGGGTGTGTCGCTGTAAACTTTATCCACTTATTTTGTCTGAAACGCATAGGAAACTACGTCATGCTTGGATTTATTGTGTGTGCGCCAATTTTTATAAAATGGAATAAAAGTTTTTGAAATATTTTAACCCCTTCACGACTAGAGGTATTTTTTTGCGCTTTCGTTTTTTGCTCCCCTTCTTACCAGAGCCATAACTTTTTTATTTTTCTCTCAATATGACCATGTGAGGTCTTGTTTTTTGTGGGACAAGTTGTACTTTTGAATGACACCATTGATTTTAACATATCATGTACTGGAAAGCTGAACACAATTTCCAAGTGTGGTGAAATTGCAAAAACTGCAAAGTGCAATTCCACAGTTGTTTTTTTTTACCATGTTCGCTAAATGCTAAAACTGACCTGCCAATATGTTTCTTCAGGCCATTACAAGTTCATAGACACCAAACATGTATAGCTTCTTTTTTATTTAAGTGGTGAAACAAAATCCAAAGTTTGGTAAAAAAAAAACGCCATTTTCCGAGACCTGTAGAATCTCCATTTTTTTGTGATCTGGGACTGGGTGTAGGCTTATTTTTTTCAAGCCAAGCTGATGTTTTTATGTATACCATTTGGTGTAGATACAATCTTCTGATCACCCATTACTGCATTTGATTGCAATGTAGCTGCAACCAAAAAAACGTAATTCTGACGTTTTGAATTTTTTTCTCATTTCTCATTCTTTTTTTATATTGATAGATAGGGTGATTCTAAATGCGGTGATATCAAATGTGTGTGTATTTTTTATCGTTTTATTTTTAATGGGGCCAATGGGGAGTGATTTGAATTTTTATATATTTTTTATTTTTTCAATATTTTTAAAAACATTTTTTCCTTACTTTTTGCATAATTCAATAGTCTCCATGGGAGACTAGAAGCGGCAGCTGTCTGATTGCCTCTGCTACACACAGGCGATGATCAGATCACCTGTGTGTAGCAGAAATGCTCACTTGCTATGTGGTCGGCACTCATAGCAATCTGGCTATGACAACCATAGAGGTCTGCTGGAGACCTCTGGTTGTCATGCTGATGCATCGATGACCCGCAATCATGTGGCGAGGTCACAAATGGGAGGGATTAGTGACGCTCTTCTGTTAAGAAAGAGTTAAATGCGGCTGTCAGAAATTGACCATGACATTTAACTAGTTAACAGCCGCTGGTGGATCACGATTTCAACCCACAGCTGTAGCGGGCATGTGTCAGCTTTATATATCAGCTGACATGTGACCGGAAAGGTGCAGTCTCCCCAGGGGGAGTCCGACATTGGCGTACTATTACGCCCGAAGTCGGAAAGGGGTTAATCAAGAATCAGCTAGAAAATGTTCTGCAGTCTTTGGCCACAAAGGGCAGGAGTGGCATTTAGATGCTAAAAATCATTGAAAGCCTCAACCAAGGTGAGCTGGTCTACACCTGTTTGTGTTTGGCCAACTTTCATTCACTACCAGCAGATGCCATCTTCCTGCCTATTTTCTGGCTTCTACACAGTTCTGCTTCTGCTCTTTGCCAGGGCTTTGATTGCTGGTACTACCCAGCCGCACATCTCCTTGCCTGCTCTGCCCTTCATTTCTACCATGCAGCTTTTGCCACTGCACATCCACGCGAGCCACACATCTCCAGGCTGCCCACTATGTATTATAGCTATAATATACTGTACTTTTCTATAATATACTGGGAAGTTTATTCTCTTGAGGGTCGCAAATATGAAACAGCTCCAAAAATAGGGCTGATTTTTTTTTGCATGGCTTGTTTACAATCCAGTCCTAAAAGAGTCTCCAAGTGCTATAATCATCTCTTCCAGGCAATTAGAGAATTTGTAGTATAGCAATAAAGCGAGTTTAATTGAAAAATTAAGAAAAGCTGGTAAATTTTTCCTTTTAAAACGACCTGTTCATTTCTACCTGCGCCTTGTTTTCAAGTAATACACTGTAGCCTGAGCAAATGCAGCTGTGCTTTTAAGATAAAATACACATAAAGATTCTTCCCATAAACTTTTCTCAAAATTACTTGGGGGATAGGATAAGCTGAAAAACCTCCGTGGATGGAAGGGTAATGTCAGCAGACTGGTCTATCTCCAAATCACCTGACCACAACTCAAAGTGTTTCTCCGACAATAGAATAAAATAAAGAAAATGTTAACATACAATTGCTTCTCTATATAACTATATAATATATGAGTTTCACTTTTTGTATTGAAAAACTGAAATAAATTAACTTTTTGATGATATTCTAATTTTGTAAGAAGCCACTGATTAATATATATATATATATATAATATATAGATTAATTCCTATATATGTTCAATAATTAAATCATATTTGTGTTGTAAAGGTAAATAATCATTATAGTACATTAAACGTGTGCTGTCTTGTTACATTGACAGAAACCCGTTCTTCTGGGACCAAGAAAAGGCATAGTTAAGGTGCATACAATTTAGTACAAAAAATTATAATGTGAATATGTACCATGGTAAGGTGCAAAGAATTTATTTAAAAGTAAAAAAAATTCAGGTGTGAATGTCCACCAAGTGAGTATATTTGTTCTGTCCTCACTAGCTGAGGCAGGCTCATACGTACCTATACAGTCAGCTAAACCGCTATACCGGGGTCCAATAAGGAGACTGTGGTTGAGTCTGTGCTTTATTAAACGTAGTGGTATATTGATGCGGTGAAACTGTGAACAATAATATACATAGAATCAGTGCATGGTATAGAACAGATACATACTACACGTGATATACATTATGCATAACATTTAGAAGCTAATAACTGAACTAGGAGTACAACTGGCTTAGCTAGGCTAATATAGAGCAGGGATTATCTAGAGAAGGCATAAAGACATACCGGCAATGCAATCGCAAGGAGGATGAAGTGAAGCGTCTTTCCTTGAAGGTAAACTGAAGAAAGTGAAAGGAAAAATGGAGGGAAATGGAGGCTGAGCTACCATAATGCATTGCAAAAGAGGAGGAGAATCATACATGGATAATACAAAACAGAAAATTGAACTGTGAACATGACTCTGACCGCTAGAGGGAGCCAAAACACCACAGATGAATAAAGGCATGAATATATCAATACTGTATACTGAGGAAACTGCAATTATGCAAGCAAATAATCGGGGGTAGCAAATTGGATGGCGGAGACAGAACACTCCCCGTCTGGCATCAACGGATGTCACTACTCCTTTCTTCCGAAGGCAACAATAGGACCAGTTCAGATACCGGTCTGGAAAATGTCTTGGGTTCATTCCCTTTGGTCATCCTTAGCTCAACTTTGCGGACGTTGCCGTCCTTGCTCGGGAATGTTGCGGTAACTAGGCCAAGTGGCCACTGGTTCCGATGAATTTGACAATCTTTCACAAGAACAAGGTCACCTATGTTCAGATTAGGTTTAGTAGTTGGCCAATTTGTACGTGGCTGCAGGGTAGACAAATATTGTTTGCGCCACCTGTCCCAGAAAGTATTTGCAAGACTTTGTACCTGTCTCCATTGGCGCTTGTAGAGGTCCTTAGCGTCGAATCCTCCTGGAGGGGCACTGGACAGTCCTGTTTTCTGGGTAAGTAAAGTAGCTGGAGTCAATAACAAGCGTTCCTCAGGGTCGTTAGGAACTGGAACCAGGGGTCTTGCATTGATTATAGCTGCAGCTTCAGCCATGAAGGTCATTAGGCTTTCGTGGGTAAGCCTCACTGCTCCTTTACATTTTTCCATGTCACGAGTTCTGGTGGTCCTGAATGAGCGAGCTATATGAGTCAGGCAGGTAATGGCTCGAGTAAGTGACTTCCAACTTGAGAATCTGTCGAACCTGCAAGATCCGAGCTGGATAACAGAGGTCATTGTATGTAGTGTAGACACCTGAGGGCGGATTTCAGCATCTGAGTCCTCTCCTACTAGTTCGAAGGTGTCTGGAAAACATTCCTCAATGTACAATAGTTTTGGTCCAGAGAGCCACGTTGTGCTTCCTAGTCGACTTGCGTCAACTGCTCTAGTTGTGTGATCTGATCTGTGGGTATGTAATGCCACTGCTTTGGATGAACTGATCTCCTGATTCGTAGCACTCTGTTATTGACATAAACGTAGAATCGCCTGGTTTCGTTGTGGATATATCCCAGGACTACTTTGCTGTCTGAGTAGAACTTGGCCTGTGTCAGGTCGATATCCATTTCGGATGCAATGAACTCTGCTAACTCAACGGCTAAGACTGCGGCACAAAGCTCTAACCTGGGTATAGTGTGCTCTGGTTGTGGTGCGAGTTTAGCCTTTCCCATGATGAAACCAATGTGGCACTGACATTTAGAGTCTACAGTTCTGAGGTAGGCAACAGCGGCAATTGTTTTGACAGAAGCATCTGCAAATACGTACAGTCTTTGGCTTTGTATTTCAGTAGATGGCACAGGGGTGTATGGTCTCGGCACATGCAGGTTGGAGAGTGCCGCTAACGAGTTCTTCCACTCTTCCCACTGGATCCTCTTATCAGGTGGCAGAAGTGCATCCCAGTCAGATGTTTCCCTAGTTAAGTCTCTTAGTAGGGCCTTGCCTTGTATAGTAACAGGAGCTGCGAAACCCAAGGGATCGTACAGACTGTTGATGGTAGACAGGACGCCTCTACGTGTGAAAGGCCTTTCTTCCTGGCTGACCTGAAAGGTGAAAGTGTCTGATTGTAGATTCCAGAGAAGCCCGAGGCTGCGTTGCATTGGTGCGGGGTCTGACCCCAGGTCCAGGTCTCTGAGACCATTACATAGGTCCTGAGAAGGGAATGCTTCCATGAGTTCTTGGCTGTTTGAGGCTATTTTATGAAGCCTAAGGTTCGAGCAGGCAAGCATGTCCTGGGCTCTCCTGAGAAGACTGATGGCAGTATCATTTGAAGGCATGGCTTTTAGACAGTCGTCGACATAAAAGTCCTTTTCTATGAATTGTCTGACATCTGCTCCGTATTCTGCTTCTCCTTCCTGAGCCAACCTTTTGAGTCCGTAAATGGCGACTGCAGGTGAAGGACTGTTGCCAAAGATGTGCACTCTCATGCGATACTCTGTGACTTCTTTAGTAGGATCATTGTCTCTGTACCAGAAGAATCTTAGGAAGTTCCTGTCTCTCTCTCTCACAAGGAAACAATGGAACATTTGCTGGATGTCAGCGATGAAGGCAATGGAATCCTTACGGAAGCGCATAAGTACACCCAGTAGTTTGTTATTGAGGTCTGGTCCTGTCAGTAGAACGTCATTCAGGGAGACATCATTAAATTTAGCACTGGAATCAAACACGACTCTGATCTGGCCTGGTTTTTTAGGGTGGTAAACTCCGAACATGGGTAGGAACCAGCATTCTTCAGAGTCTTTGAGAGTGGGAGCTAGTTCTGCGTGACGGTTTTCAAAAATCTTTGACATGAAGGAGAAAAAGTGATCTTTCATCTCTGGTTTCTTTTGCAGATTATGAATGAGAGAGGAGAAACGTTGTAATGCCTGATTTCTGTTGTTCGGTAGACGTGGTCTGTGGGTTTTGAAGGGAAGAGGTGCGACCCAGCTGTTGGTCTCATCTTTAACGAGTCCCTTGTCCATTACCTCTAAGAACAACTTGTCCTCTACCGACATTGCCACTTGGTTGTCCTGCTTAGTTCTCTGGAAGACTGTGCACCCCAACTGCTCCTCATAGCTTCCCGACACTATATTGCTGTCGTGAGTAAAGTCTATTAGATGGTTGGGCAGTTGGATGCTGTGTGGCAGTTCCCTGACATGGAACTCATTGTTACAAGGTTGAAACAGAGATGGACGTCCTTTCTCCAATGTATTTGTCAGCATGCTTGTCACAGAAGATGGGGCGTGCATGCGTCCCAAGCATACGTTGCCAATTATGACCCATCCTAGGTCTAGCCTTTGGGCATAGGGAGCATTGTGGAGTCCATTGATATGACGTCTCACTTTATGAACCTGCAGGATATCTCTCCCCAACAGCAGAATTATCTGGGCCTGATGGTCGAGTTCTGGTATAAGGTGTGCTATTCGTTTTAAGTGAGCGTGATGGATTGCTACATCTGGTGTAGGGGTTTCAGATCTGTTGTCTGGGATCTGGTTACATTCGATGATCGTAGGTAGTGGTAGGCAGAATTGTCCGTCTAAAGACTCGATCTGGTAGTCAGTAGCTTTCCTGCCTGCTGTTGTCACAGTACCTGCACGTGTCTTTAAGGAGTAGGGAGTGCTTGGCCCTTTGATGTTGAATAGGTCAAAGAACGTTGATCTAGCCAAGGATCGATTACTTTGATCATCCAAGATAGCATACAGTCTTACAGCTTGGTCTCTATGGCCCTTCGGGTATACTCTGACGAGGCATATTTTTGAACAGGACCTACTGTCTATTGTCCCTTTGCAGACTTCTGTACACTGTGAAGTGATCTCTGACGTAGCTGTATCAGTGTTCCTTTCCTCCCCGCCATGCTCACTGTCAGCTGGCGTGTTTTGTGTACTCCATGGAGCTGGGCCAGGGTGTAGAGCGGTGTTATGGTCTGTGGTGCCACATTCTGTGCATTTTACACTGACCTTGCAATCCTTGGCGAGATGAGTTGTGGACGAGCAGCACTTGTAGCAGATACCGTTTTCTTTCAGGAAGCTTCTGCGATCTGGCATAGATTTTCCTCTGAAGGCTCTGCATTTCAGGAGAGGATGAGGCTTCTGATGAAGTGGGCACTGCTTGTCAGGGTCCTGCACCTTTGTCTCTGATTGGGAGCAGCCAGCAGACCTGTAATTAGAACCTGGAGAAGAAACATAAGTCTTGTGTACTTCCACAGATGTTCTGCGTGGATTTGCAGGTGGTGATGGTGTGGGATATGGTATTGCAAAGTCAAAGCTGGGATCATTTCTAATTCTCGCTTGTTGGTGTATGAAGGCTACAAAAACGGAGAAGGGAGGGAATGGAACGCTGTGTTTGTATTTGTACGTGGAACCATGTGTGAGCCACCTCTCCTGTAGATTGTAGGGCAACTTCTGGACTATAGGGTTAACACCTCTGGCTGTGTCGAGGAATGCAAGTCCCTGTAGGTCGTCCTCGTATTTGGCAACTTGGACTTCCTTTAGCAGGTCGCTTAGCTCTCTAAGTTTCTGGAGACCTTTGTTAGATATTTTAGGAAAGTCATCGATTCTTTTGAACAAGGCTTTCTATTACTTCTGCTGAGCCGTAACACTCATCCAGCCTTTTCCAGATCTCTTTGAGGCCAGTCTCAGGGCGGTTTATATTAATGTCTCTGATCCTTACTGCGTGTTTGACTGACTCTTCTCCCAGGTATTTGACTAACAGGTCTATCTCTTCCCTGTGTTGTAGCCCCAAGTCTCTAATGACATTTTGGAAGGAAGCTTTCCAAGCTCTGTAACCTTCAGCTCGGTCAGTGAATTTCATGAGTCCCTTGGCAACCAGTTCACGTCGTGTGAAGAACTTGGCAAATTCTGTCGTGAACCGGTTGTCAGCAGAGTATA
Source organism: Ranitomeya imitator (assembly GCF_032444005.1). NCBI lineage: Eukaryota > Metazoa > Chordata > Amphibia > Anura > Dendrobatidae > Ranitomeya > Ranitomeya imitator. Next base: position 767,449,978 of record NC_091283.1, read on the forward strand.
CTGGTGATGGGTCGCCCTGATAGTGATGTGAGGTGCGTTCGTACCTGTTAGTGTCCTCAGGGTGGCGCCAGCCGGTGTCGTATTGCTTCGGCCTGATGTACGGTGTGTCAGCAGGGTGATCCACGTTGGTTACCTGGTGAGGGGTAAGGTAGTCATTAGCAGAGTGGTTTTGCCTCACATTTTCGAGTTTTTTTCTGTCCTGAGCCTTGTGACGACTCTCGCTCACTTCGCTGGAGGTGTCGTATTCTGGTTTTGGTACAGGGTTATAGTTTGGATCAGGAAGTTCATTAACATACTGAGATGTGCGTTGTGGTGAGTCTTGCAGTGGAAACTCCAGACTTGACGTACTGCTTTGGCTATGCAGCTTGGGATTTTGCGCGGCTTCTAGCGATTCTGCTTCGGCGAGGGCTGCGGCAGCTTCCCTTTTTGCTGCTAGGCTTTCTAAGGCGGCATCCACGCGCGCCTTCTCTAATTTAAGTTGCATCTCTTGGTCAGCAAAGCTCGCTCGCATTTTGGCGGCTTCAGCATTTGCGCGGGCAATGGCGACCGCGCTGCTGATAGATGTTGTCTTTGAGGAGACGGAAGTAACAAATCTTGTCCTATGTGATTTGTGAGACATGGTGTCTTGGGAAAGTGCTTGGCTGTGCAGAGATTGCTGTAGATGTATTTAGACTCTGAGTAGCCGGTGACTTGAATCCCACTAGTTGGATGGCTGCCGTTTCACTGTTCTGTCCTCACTAGCTGAGGCAGGCTCATACGTAGCTATACAGTCAGCTAAACCGCTATACCGGGGTCCAATAAGGAGACTGTGGTTGAGTCTGTGCTTTATTAAACGTAGTGGTATATTGATGCGGTGAAACTGTGAACAATAATATACATAGAATCAGTGCATGGTATAGAACAGATACATACTACACATGATATACATTATGCATAACATTTAGAAGCTAATAACTGAACTAGGAGTACAACTGGCTAAGCTAGGCTAATATAGAGCAGGGATTATCTAGAGAAGGCATAAAGACATACCGGCAATGCAATCGCAAGGAGGATGAAGTGAAGCGTCTTTCCTTGAAGGCAAACTGAAGAAAGTGAAAGGAAAAATGGAGGGAAATGGAGGCTGAGCTACCATAATGCATTGCAAAAGAGGAGGAGAATCATACATGGATAATACAAAACAGAAAATTGAACTGTGAACATGACTCTGACCGCTAGAGGGAGCCAAAACACCACAGATGAATAAAGGCATGACTATATCAATACTGTATACTGAGGAAACTAACATAGTAACATAGTTAGTAAGGCCGAAAAAAGACATTTGTCCATCCAGTTCAGCCTATATTCCATCATAATAAATACCCAGATCTACGTCCTTCTACAGAACCTAATAATTGTATGATACAATATTGTTCTGCTCCAGGAAGACATCCAGGCCTCTCTTGAACCCCTCGACTGAGTTCGCCATCACCACCTCCTCAGGCAAGCAATTCCAGATTCTCACTGCCCTAACAGTAAAGAATCCTCTTCTATGTTGGTGGAAAAACCTTCTCTCCTCCAGACGCAAAGAATGCCCCTTTGTGCCCGTCACCTTCCTTGGTATAAACAGATCCTCAGCGAGATATTTGTATTGTCCCCTTATATACTTATACATGGTTATTAGATCGCCCCTCAGTCGTCTTTTTTCTAGACTAAATAATCCTAATTTCGCTAATCTATCTGGGTATTGTAGTTCTCCCATCCCCTTTATTAATTTTGTTGCCCTCCTTTGTACTCTCTCTAGTTCCATTATATCCTTCCTGAGCACCGGTGCCCAAAACTGGACACAGTACTCCATGTGCGGTCTAACTAGGGATTTGTACAGAGGCAGTATAATGCTCTCATCATGTGTATCCAGACCTCTTTTAATGCACCCCATGATCCTGTTTGCCTTGGCAGCTGCTGCCTGGCACTGGCTGCTCCAGGTAAGTTTATCATTAACTAGGATCCCCAAGTCCTTCTCCCTGTCAGATTTACCCAGTGGTTTCCCGTTCAGCGTGTAATGGTGATATTGATTCCCTCTTCCCATGTGTATAACCTTACATTTATCATTGTTAAACCTCATCTGCCACCTTTCAGCCCAAGTTTCCAACTTATCCAGATCCATCTGTAGCAGAATACTATCTTCTCTTGTATTAACTGCTTTACATAGTTTTGTATCATCTGCAAATATCGATATTTTACTGTGTAAACCTTCTACCAGATCATTAATGAATATGTTGAAGAGAACAGGTCCCAATACTGACCCCTGCGGTACCCCACTGGTCACAGCGACCCAGTTAGAGACTATACCATTTATAACCACCCTCTGCTTTCTATCACTAAGCCAGTTACTAACCCATTTACACACATTTTCCCCCAGACCAAGCATTCTCATTTTGTGTACCAACCTCTTGTGCGGCACGGTATCAAACGCTTTGGAAAAATCGAGATATACCACGTCCAATGACTCACCGTGGTCCAGCCTATAGCTTACCTCTTCATAAAAACTGATTAGATTGGTTTGACAGGAGCGATTTCTCATAAACCCATGCTGATATGGAGTTAAACAGTTATTCTCATTGAGATAATCCAGAATAACATCCCTCAGAAACCCTTCAAATATTTTACCAACAATAGAGGTTAGACTTACTGGCCTATAATTTCCAGGTTCACTTTTAGAGCCCTTTTTGAATATTGGCACCACATTTGCTATGCGCCAGTCCTGCGGAACAGACCCTGTCGCTATAGAGTCACTAAAAATAAGAAATAATGGTTTATCTATTACATTACTTAGTTCTCTTAGTACTCGTGGGTGTATGCCATCCGGACCCGGAGATTTATCTATTTTAATCTTATTTAGCCGGTTTCGCACCTCTTCTTGGGTTAGATTGGTGACCCTTAATATAGGGTTTTCATTGATTCTTGGGATTTCACCTAGCATTTCATTTTCCACCGTGAATACCGTGGAGAAGAAGGTGTTTAATATGTTAGCTTTTTCCTCGTCATCTACAACCATTCTTTCCTCACTATTTTTTAAGGGGCCTACATTTTCAGTTTTTATTCTTTTACTATTGATATAGTTGAAGAACAGTTTGGGATTAGTTTTACTCTCCTTAGCAATGTGCTTCTCTGTTTCCTTTTTGGCAGCTTTAATTAGTTTTTTAGATAAAGTATTTTTCTCCCTATAGTTTTTTAGAGCTTCAATGGTGCCATCCTGCTTTAGTAGTGCAAATGCTTTCTTTTTACTGTTAATTGCCTGTCTTACTTCTTTGTTTAGCCACATTGGGTTTTTCCTATTTCTAGTCCTTTTATTCCCACAAGGTATAAACCGCTTACACTGCCTATTTAGGATGTTCTTAAACATTTCCCATTTATTATCTGTATTCTCATTTCTGAGGATATTGTCCCAGTCTACCAGATTAAGGGCATCTCTAAGCTGTTCAAACTTTGCCTTCCTAAAGTTCAATGTTTTTGTGACTCCCTGACAAGTCCCCCTAGTGAAAGACAGGTGAAACTGCACAATATTGTGGTCGCTATTTCCTAAATGCCCAACCACCTGCAGATTTGTTATTCTGTCAGGTCTATTAGATAGTATTAGGTCTAAAAGTGCTGCTCCTCTGGTTGGATTCTGCACCAATTGTGAAAGATGATTTTTCTTGGTTATTAGCAGAAACCTGTTGCCTTTATGCGTTTCACAGGTTTCTGTTTCCCAGTTAATATCCGGGTAGTTAAAGTCCCCCATAACCAGGACCTCATTATGGGTTGCAGCTTCATCTATCTGCTTTAGAAGTAGACTTTCCATGGTTTCTGTTATATTTGGGGGTTTGTAACAGACCCCAATGAGAATTTTGTTACCATTTTTCCTTCCATGAATTTCAACCCATATGGACTCGACATCCTCATTCCCTTCGCTAATATCCTCCCTTAAAGTGGACTTTAGACAAGACTTTACATAGAGACAAACCCCTCCTCCTCTCCGATTTTTACGATCCTTTCTAAACAGACTGTAACCCTGTAAGTTAACTGCCCAGTCATAGCTTTCATCTAACCATGTCTCGGTTATTCCCACTATGGTAAAGTTACCTGTAGATATTTCTGCTTCTAGTTCTTCCATCTTGTTTGTCAGGCTTCTGGCGTTTGCGAGCATGCAGTTTAGAGGATTTTGTTTTGTTCCAATCTCCTCACTGTGGATTGTTTTAGAAATGTTCTTACCTCCCTTCTGAGTATGTTTTCCTGAGTCGTCTTTGTTCGAGTCTAATGTTTTTCTTCCCGTCCCCTCTTCTTCTAGTTTAACGCCCTCCTGATGAGTGTAGCGAGTCTTCTGGCGAATGTGTGTTTCCCAGGTTTGTTGAGGTGTAGTCCGTCTCTGGCGAGGAGTCCATCATACCAATAATTCACACCGTGGTCCACGAATCCAAATCCTTGTTGTCTGCACCATCGTCTTAGCCAGTTGTTTGCATCAAGGATCCTGTTCCATCTCCTGGTGCCATGCCCGTCTACTGGAAGGATAGAAGAAAAAACTACCTGTGCATCCAGTTCCTTTACTTTCTTCCCCAACTCTTCAAAGTCCTTGCAGATTGTCGGTAGGTCCTTCCTTGCCGTGTCATTGGTGCCAACATGTATCAGAAGAAATGGGTGGACGTCCTTGGAGCTGAAGAGCTTTGGTATCCTATCGGTCACATCCTTGATCATCGCACCTGGAAGGCAGCATACTTCTCTTGCAGTTATGTCCGGTCTGCAGATGGCTGCTTCTGTGCCTCTCAGTAGTGAGTCTCCCACCACCACCACTCTTCGTTGCTTCTTGGCTGTACTTTTTGCTGTCACTTGTTGCTGTGTGCCCTTTTCTTTTTTGCTTGCTGGTATTGCTTCATTCTTAGGTGTGCCATCTTCATCCTCTACAAAGATTTGATATCGGTTCTTCAGTTGTGTGGTTGGTGATTTCTCCATGGTCTTCTTGCTTCTTTTGGTCACATGCTTCCACTCATCTGCTTTTGGAGGTTCTCTGACACTTTTTTCACCTTCTGTGACCAGTAGAGATGCTTCTGTTCTGTCTAGAAAGTCTTCATTCTCTTTGATGAGTTTCAAAGTTGCTATTCTTTCTTCCAGACCCCGCACCTTTTCTTCTAAAAGGGCCACTAGACTACACTTCTGACAGGTGAAATTGGATTCTTCTTCTGGTCGATCTGTGAACATGTAGCACATGCTGCAGCTCACCATGTAGGTTGTCACATCTGCCATGTTGCTCCTAGATCCTGCTGACTTGCTGTGTGTTTTCCTTCTTGTGTAATCTACTCAGCCAAGCTCTCTTGCAATAATGTCCTACAGGCAAAAATTCGCGCGCCGTAAGGCGCGCGGTTTGGTGATGCTTTCGAAGCAGCTGGTCCCGGCTGTACCCAACGATCTTCTAGCTTAGGGAGACTTCGCTTCTCCCAGAAGGCACCTGGAATATGCAAATTAGCCTCCTGAAGCTTGAATCCCTGGTTTGGTGATGCTTTCGAAGCAGCTGGTCCCGGCTGTACCCAACGATCTTCTAGCTTAGGGAGACTTCGCTTCTCCCAGAAGGCACCTGGAATATGCAAATTAGCCTCCTGAAGCTTGAATCCCTGGTTTGGTGATGCTTTCGAAGCAGCTGGTCCCGGCTGTACCCAACGATCTTCTAGCTTAGGGAGACTTCGCTTCTCCCAGAAGGCACCTGGAATATGCAAATTAGCCTCCTGAAGCTTGAATCCCTGGTTTGGTGATGCTTTCGAAGCAGCTGGTCCCGGCTGTACCCAACGTTACAGCCGGGCTGTACCCAACGAAACTGCAATTATGCAAGCAAATAATCGGGGGTAGCAAATTGGATGGCGGAGACAGAACAATATTTGAACAACCAAATTTAAATGGACATAAAATACCCCCAGTATATAGATGAATATTTACTGTTATAACAGATATGTGCGGCTAAAAGCAAGAATAATGAGCATTAACATAAAAAGATAAAATAGTCATAACAATTGAAAAGCTATTAAGTCTCCCATAAATACTGATTGTCAAATACAAAGTTCTAGTGTAAACATGTGCCCTATTGGAGGTGTATATAATTTACTAACACATATTCAGAGACCATTCTACTATGAACCTTCTAGGCCAGGCTTCTGTCAGTGACGGCAGACATTTTAATATACTCTAATGATTAACTGTCGTTTTAAAACAAGTGCTATTTATTAATTCAAAGTATTTACGAATTTATTTATAATTACATTTTTTTTATTTATATAATATTCTTTTATCACTGGAAAACCTCTTTACAACCATTTCTTAAAGGGGACACTGCAGAAAAAAAAAACACTTATGATTTAAACAACCCCAGTGATTGCATAAATATCAGAAGAACAGTGCAATACAGAGATATAACAGAAGGCGGTACAGAATTGGCGTATTGGGGAATGCATGTGTTTACTTTTCAGGAGAGCTGACATGTTATCACTGATGCAAAGTACGGAATGCTACAAGAGCCCCACACATAATTAATGTATAAGTTTAGCTTACTAATGTGGAAAATACAATATGTATCTGAATGTGTCTAGAAGATCGTGTCCTAAAGCTCAGTAATGAACGCGTTATTACTCAGCTTACATTATAAAAAGAGCATCCAGGTTTCGGTAATGGAGCGACTGCTCCTGAATTCTATATAAATTATGTAGGAGATGTAATTAGAAGAGATTTTTCTACATTTGCAGATAAAATGTTAAAATAAGTTCAATAAAATAATACAGTGAAGCAGAGCTTGTGCAGATCCCTAATGAATCTTCGACTCAAAAACTAAAACTTTTAGATGCCAGTCATTGAAGTCAAATGCATAGATCAGTGATTGGATTGTCATCTTCCCGATATCTCCCTTCAGCTCTCTTGACAGACAGCTGAATATTCTCGCATTTTTATGACATCATGACGCAGATGAATAATGTCAGACAGCTGTAATTTAAAATGTTATATTATAGATGCGCATAAATCCAATCCTTCACGTGGTGCACATTAGGTCTGCAAACCTGGCACTCTCTGTATGGTACCTTAATTCTAATGGTGTCCCCTTGTGTGATAGAAGGGGTGTTTTATTAATACTTCTAATTTAGATTGTATTAAACCCAATGTACACTTAAGAGCTTAACCTCTTTACCCCCAAGGGTGGTTTGCACGTTAATGACCGGGCCAATTTTTACAATTCTGACCACTGTCCATTTATGAGGTTATAACTCAGGAACGCTTCAACGGATCCTGATGATTCTGACACTGTTTTCTCATGACATATTGTACTTCATGGTAGTGGTAAAATTTATTTCATATTACCTGCGCTTATTTGTGAAAAAAAGATAAATTTGGCAAAAATTTAGAAAATTTCGCAATTTCCAACTTTGAATTTTTATGCCTTTAAATCACAGGGATATGTCACACAAAATACTTAATAAGTAACATTTCCCACATGTCTACTTTACATCAGCACAATTGTGAAACCCCCATTTTATTTTTGTTAGGGAGTTATAAGGGTTATAGGTTGACCAGCAATTTCTCATTTTTACAACACCATTTTTTTTTAGGGACCACATCACTTTGAGGGGTCTATATGATAGAAAATACCCAAGTGTGACACCATTCTAAAAACTGCACACGTTAAGGTGCTCAAAACCACATTCAAGAAGTTTATTAACCCTTCAGGTGTTTCACAGGAATTTTTGGAATGTTTAAAAAAAAAGAACATTTAACTTTTTTTCACAAAAAATTTACTTCTGATCAAATTTGTTTTATTTTCCCAAGGGTAACAGGAGAAATAGTACCCTAAAAGTTGTTGTCCCATTTGTCCTGAGAACACTGATACCTGATATTTGTGGATAAACCACCGTTTGGGCGCATGACCGAGCTCGGAAGGGAAGGAGCGCCATTTGACTTTTCAATGCAAAATTGACTGGAATTGAGATAGGACGCCCTGATATGCCTAAACATTGAAACCCCCCATAAGTGAGACCATTTTGGAAAGAAGACCCACTAAGGAACTTATCTAGATGTGTTGTGAGAACTTTGAACCTCCAAGTGATGTAACTAAATGGTAGAAACCCCTCACAAGTGACCCCATATTGGAAACTAGACCCCCCCAAAGGAACTTTTCTAGATGTGTTATGAGAACTTTGAACCCCCAAGTGTTTCACTATAGTTTATGACACAGAGCCGTGAAATTAAAAAATCTTTTTTTCCACAATTATTTTTTAGCCCCTGGTTTTGTATTTCCCCAAGGGTAACAGGAGAACAGGAGTCCTGAGTGCCCTGATACCCCATATGTTTGGGTAAACCACTGTTTGGGCACACGGGAGAGCTCGGAAGGGAAGGAGCACTGTTTTACTTTTTCAACGCAGAATTGGCTGGAATTGAGATTGGATGCCATGTCGCATTTGGAGAGCCCCTGATGTACCTAAACAGTGGATACCCCCCAATTCTAACTGAATCCCTAACCCAAACACACCCCTAACCCTAATCCCAACCATAACCCTAACCACACCTCTAACCCTAATCCCAACCGTAAATGTAATCCAAACCCTAACTTTAGCCCCAATCCTAACCCTAACTTTAACCCCAACCCTAATTTTAGCCCCAACCCTTACCCTAACTTTAGCCCTGTTAGGAGTCGAGTTCCCACCGCTGCACAGGGGGAATCTCGAGCTATGTCTGCTGCGGTCTCCGATTCTGCTTCAGCTGCAGTGGAGCCTGCTCAGCGGAGACGTCGGTCCCAGTGTCTCACTCAGCCTAATACTGTGCAAAGGGTTACTGCTGCCTTTCCAGGTTTTGCTTTTGTAGCCAGCACTGGTAAGCAGCGATTAGGCTTTTCTGGTACTAAGTCCTGCTTTGCACACACTGAGCATGCCCATGGGAGGACCTCTCATTGGAGGCCTGGGGTCACACACTCAGGCCCTGTAACAGCTCCTATTGGACCACTTGGAAGGTCCTTGTGTGCTACAGCAATAAAAGGTTTGCATGGCCACACAGCCATGCGCTAGTATCAAACCAAAGTCTATGAGCTCAGTGCCAGTGTAGTCATGTCTGTATGTGGTTAGGGTTTGGCTGAAATAAGCCCCTAGAATATCGGCACCTCCGGTGAGGAGTTTGCATGTGTGTATTCAGGGCCTTGGCTGAAATAAGCCGCTAGAATTCCTGCACCTCTGGTGAGGAGTTGTTTTCCTGTTTCTCTGACTGCATGACCACAGTTTTGCTATGTTTGGTAGCTGTGTACCTCTATGAGGTTAACAGGGCACAGCATCTTGTTTCTAGCAAATCTGTGGAGTTAACAGAGTTCGCTTATACCGCCATATAGCACCACCATTTGCCAGCAGCAGGTTCCTATCCTGCACGGTGGACCCCGGGTTGCGAATGCACCTATTAATACATATAAATATACTCGGTGAGTTACGCCAACCCTAAGAAGTCCCAACCTTAACTTTAGCCCCAACCCTAACCCTAACTTTGGCCCCAACCCTAACCCTTACTTTAGCCCCAACCCAAACCCTAATTTTAGCCCCAGCCCCAACCCAACCGCAACCCTAACCGCAACCCTAACTTTAGCCCCAACCCTAACCCTAACCCTAACCCTAATGGGAAAATGGAAATAAATACATTTTTTTTAAATTTTATTATTCTTCCCTAACTAAGGGGGTGATGAAGGGGGGTTTGATTTACTTTTATAGCAGGTTTTTTAAGCAGATTTTTATGATTGGCAGCCGTCACACACTAAAAGATGCTTTTTATTGCAAAAAATAGTTTTTGCGTCTTTACATTTTGAGAACTATAATTTTTTCATATTTTAGTCCACAGAGTTATGTGTGGTCTTGTTTTTTGAGGTACGAGTTGATGTTTTTATTGGTACAATTTTCGGGCACGTGACATTTTTTGATCGCTTTTTATTCCAATTTTTGTGAGGTAGAATGAACAAAAAACAGCTATTCATGAATTTCTTTTGGGGGGCGCTTATACCATTCCACGTTTGGTAAAATTAATAAAGCAGTTTTATTCTTCGGGTCAGAATGATTACAGAGATACCTCATTTATATCATTTTTTATGTTTCGGCGCTTTTTTACGATAAAAACTATTTTATAAAAATAATTATTTTTGCATCACTTTATTCTGAGGACTATAACTTTTTTATTTTTTCGTTGATGATGCTGTATGGCGGCTCATTTTTTGGGGACAAGATGACATTTTCATCGGTACCATGGTTATTTATATCCGTCTTTTTGATCGCGTGTTGTTCCACTTTTTGTTTGGCGGTATGATAATAAAGCTTGGTTTTTTGTCTCGCTTTTTTTTACGGTGTTCAGTGGAGGGGTTATCTAGAGGGACAGTTTTATAGGTCGAGTCGTTATGAGTGCAGCGATACTAAATATGTGTATTTTTATTGTTTTTTTTATTTAGATAAAGAAATATATTTATTGCAACAATATATTTTCTTTCTTTATTTAGGATTTTTTTTTTTACACATGTAAATATTATCTTTTTTACTTTTTTACATTGCCCAGGGGGGGGGGACATCACAGTAAAGTGACAGATCGCTGATCTGACACTTTGCAATGCACTGTGTCAGATCAGCGATCACACAGGCACTGCAGGGAGGTTTCCCGGCGCCTGGAGCAGGTGCTTGCAAGCCACCTTCCTGCAGGACCCGGAAGGCCCCCCGGGGCCATTTTGGATCCAGGCCTGCAGGGAGGAGGAAGTAGGAGACCCTCGGAGCAATGCGATCACATCGCGTTTCTCCGAGGGTCTCAGGGAAGCACGCAGAGAGCCCCCTCCCTGTGTGATACTTCCCTATGCTGCCGGAACGCTGCGATCATCTTTGATGGCAGTGTGCCAGGGGTTAATGTGCCAGGAGTGGTCCGTGACCGCTCCTGTCACATAGTGCCGGATGTCAGCTGCGTGAGCACGGCTGATCGCGTTAGATGTACTATCCCGTCGGTGGTCATACGGGCCCATATTACCTCGACGGGATTGTATGTCTAATGTCAGAAAGGGGTTAATATATTGCTGTGCAGCCTCTGTATGCTGCTTTACAGGGTCCGTCATATAAACAGAGATATTCTCTCCTAGAAGCAATGATTACAGATGAGTGGATCAATCCACGCAAGATCGAGTTTGAGTTGAATTTCCTAAAATTTGCAATTTCATACAAATTGAAAAATTTTGAGATTCCATTTGTGATTTGTTAAAAAAAGCTTTGCCCACCACCATTTCTCACACTGCTGATGCATCAGAGTCCATAAAGCCCTGCAGCTATAACATTGAACATATTATTTAACCTTGTGTGGTGGTGGTTAGAACCTGGGCCATTACAGATCAGCATTTTCCAGTGGAGCACACTTTGTAGGTCAGAGTTGTTTTCTATCGCCAGAGTGACTTTTTAGGTCTTTCTCTCCTGTAGCGTGTAAGCTCTTATGGTCAGCAGAGTCCTCTCTCTTTCCTGTAGAGTGCAAGCTCTTATGGTCAGCTGGGTCCTCTATCTCTCTCTAGTAGAGTGTAAGCTCTTATGGTCAGCTGGGTCCTCTCTCTCTCTTGTTTTTGTAGAGTGTAAGCTCTTATGGACATCAGAGTTTTTTCTCCTATAGTATGCAGGGTCCGCAGTGCATAAGCTCTTATGGTCAGATAAGTCCTGTCTATCTCTCTTCTGCAGAGTATAAGCTCTTAAGGTACCGTCACACTAGACGATATCGCTAGCGATCCGTGACGTTGCAGCGTCCTCGCTAGCGATATCGTCCAGTGTGACAGGCAGCAGCGATCAGACCCCTGCTGTGCTGTCGCTGGTCGGGGAAGAAAGTCCAGAACTTTGTTTCGTCGCTGGACTCCCCGTAGACATCGCTGAATCGGCGTGTGTGACACCGATTCAGCGATGTCTTCGCTGGTAACCAGGGTAAACATCGGGTTACTAAGCGCAGGACCGCGCTTAGTAACCCGATGTTTACCCTGGTTACCATCGTTAAAGTAAAAAAAGCACGTCACCGCTCTGCTTTCCGGCTGCCCGGCGCTCACAGCCAGACCAGAGAAGCAGAGCGCCGAGGACAGACAGCGGTAGGTAAGTATGTAGTGTTTGTTTTTTTTACTTTTCGGATGGTAAACCAGGGTAAACATCGGGTCACTAAGCGCGGCCCTGATGTTTACCCTGGTTACCGGGGACCTCGGGATCGTTGGTCGCTGGAGAGCTGTCTGTGTGACAGCTCTCCAGCGACCAAACAGTGACGCTGCAGCGATCCGGATCGTTGTCGGTATCGCTGCAGCGTCACTTAGTGTGACGGTACCTTTATGGTCATCAGGATTCACCCTTTCTTCTCCTCCATGTGAATATAACAAGCAATTGCAAGATTTGCAGTATTGAAACTTGCACAAATTTATTTGCTACAAACTACATTTTTGGGGAAAATGCAGAGAAGTTGGACGAAATTGAATTTCAAAAGATCAATTCAACTTTAGCAATTACTCTATGCCACAGCGAAGAAATCATATTGCTCATTTTTTTGTCACATCAATTTGGAATTATAGCATCTTACATGGTCACACAGTGTCCTGATTTGAGTTAAAATGGAAGATCACAGAGTTACACTAGAGATTAAGTTGGAGATCATCAACAAATTACTTACAAATTAGAATATAACTTTTACTTCTTTAAACCTCCTGATAGTTAAATAAGAATTTATAGATCCTTCAAAAATGTCATTTTATTGTACATTTAAGACTTCACTAATTGTACATGTGTTGGAGCACAATTCAGGTGACTTATTTGCATCTTAAGGGTTCATTAAGACTCAAAGAATAGTTTGTACAAGTGTACCTAAGGACTCTCATTTCCCATTAATCTTGTAGTCCGAACAGTTTGGCGATCACTGGATGAAAGACACTCTTAGAGCACTAAGCAAAAAGGAACATGACTTAAGGAGGGGTGGACCCATAACTCCTGCAGCGTTCTATGTATAGATATTTTGAATTTAGGCAAGAGTGATTCTGCTTTAAGAGAAAAGATCTCAGTATGTCTGTGCGTCATGTCTTATTGTGAGGACATTGGGGCTTATAAAGAGGATGTAACTTCCTGTTTTCTTTCTTTCTCCCTCTGTCTCTCACCAGAAAAACTGGAAGAAACATTACTTGCCCTCCTTACCTGTTATACCTGTTTATTTAACCTTTACTTTTATAGTGATGAATGCCTTATTGTATTTTTTTTAATTAGCCATTGTATATCTTGTACCATGTCCAACTCTATTACGACAATAAAGAGTTAACGTTAGCCTTAACCTTCTAAGCCCAAGTGAAGGGCAATCCTTCAGCCATGGTTCCCTGGAGGTTTCCTCCACATAGGGTTTTTTTCCTTTCCTGAGCATTGTAGGATGACTCTTTGTGAGTCAGAGGTTTGCCAAGTTTATTCCCCATCTTAGGGTGCATGTCAATGGTCCGGATTGTTGGCGATTTGGATGGAGTGGAAAACCCGCTCCTTCCAAAGCGTCGCCCCCTTCTGTACGCGTGGTGATTCCGGATGTGTTCATTGCACACATCCGGAATCACTGCACCCTATACATAGGGCCCTGTTATTTACCTCGTCGTCGCAAGCTAAACAGACATGCTGCTTTCTAAAAAGACACGCCGCATGTCCATAAATGCCGGGCCAATCCCCTCCACTATGCTGTAATATCTGGACGCTGCGGGTTGAACGCTGCGTTTGTGCGCAGTGTTCAATTCGCAGCTAATTCAGATGTAATCCGGCCCGTGGTCACATGCCCTTAATGTTTTTGCAGTAGCATCTACTTTACAAGCTCACAAAATTGAAATTTTAAATTATGAAAAAAAAATGGCTAAAATTGTCATATGTGGTGTGACAGTGTCAATGGCACGGTATATGAGGGGGCGTATAATGGCGATAGTGATGTGAAATCAGAATATTTTCCCCCAGCACACAGCGTGTTAAATTAAATTAAAGTTTTAGACTGGTTTTAGGTGGACATATATAGAGTGGGTGGGAAGGTGTCCACCACATCTCCACCTACAGAGCCGACACGGTCATGTGCTGACAGGACCTCTGTGATGTCAGTCATGTGATCAGTCACATGGTCTGGGTTGTAAAAAGCTGGACTTGGGAGACAGTCTTTGTTGTGTCTTGGGAGAGGAGAAACTCCAAAGTGGCTCCAGGAGGAGCTGAGGACTTTGTGTGTTACCTGCGGGTGAATCCTGCAGGAAAAGGATTCTTTTGGACTTTATCTTTGTCTTGTTTTGCTGGGCAGCATGAAGTGGTGGCATCAATCAGGGGCGGGCATGATGATGTAGCACAGGATTGAGAATAATAGGGTCATTGGTGCCCTGAAAGTTTACTGGCTATCCTTGAATGGCCACCAATGCGTGCCGCCCCTTTATGGCTGTCTGTCCTGGTGCTGTATGTCAGGCAGCTAGGAATATCACAGTACTTATGAATTCCAATTTACCAGCTCATCTCCTGACTCCTTCTGTGATTGTTTTAATCATGTAATTTAAATAATGGTGTGGTCATTTTGACCAAAATAATGTGTTTTGTGCATTTATTCCAATGTCTAGGTTTACTGTAGTTATGGTTGTTTAAGGTGGAGTGGGGTTCCATCCTATAAACTAAAGTCATGACAAAATCAGTAAACAAGTTCCTGATTGGCGGTCATTTAGTGTCGCCAGTCGGTTTGTGTAAACAAACCTTAAACTCTTAGAGATGTACATAACTCTTGTCTTAACGAACTTTCAACTTTGGTTTAAGGTTAAAACAGTGAAACTTCCTCCTACCCGTAAAAGCGTGTAAATAGCAAGGACAAATAGGCTAGTTGTTATAGAGAAGAAATTCGAGACATAAACCAAAAATGGGAAAGAGGGGATAAGAAATCTTTATTTATCCTAAAGCACGGACCAAACCATTAGACAAAAGCCCCAATTTTGCATGCCAGTCTTAATGATAGAAGTGCTGGAGTAAGCGGCGCCAAATTAATTAAAAGGACTCCTAATGGATTTGGCACATCTTTCAACTGTCTTGCACTGCAGCAAGAAATGTACACTGGGCAAGGACCAACAATGTTGAACTCTGTAGTCCTATAGCATGAAACCATGAAATATATGAATAATGAATTGAATTACTGCTCTAGAAAATAGCAAAAATTGAGAATACTATTAGCCAATTCATGCATACGCAGCAGCCACGATAGGTTCCCAGCAATGAAAATCCTAATCCTAATGTGAATCCTCTCCTAGTCTAGTGTAAATTATAATGAATTTTTCGGGTGCACTTGGTCTCTCCCAATTCTGCCTGAGCTCTGCTCCTTTCTTAAGTGAACAAGAAGTCAGCAGAACCCATAAGGTATTTAAAGATAATAGTTGCAGAACCCAAACCCAAAAACACAAGAGAAATGAAAGCCATTGCCCATGAGCAATGGGATAAAATCCATTTAGAACGCTACCAGAAGTTGGTGTCTGGCTATGCATAACATTATAGCAGGTCAAAGTTCATAACTTCCAAATGTGCTCTTCTAGGTGATGAAGGCATGTCATGAAGGAGTTGAATAATGCTGAGACTGCAATAGTCATTAAAAGTGGCATTTTTTGTTGAATTGGGAAAAACAAATTGTTGCATTATTTTTATTTTTTAGCTATTTAGATTATTTAACCCTATAATGACCAAGGGAATTAAACAACCTTTATGAGCACTCAATTTTTTCATTTTTACTTCTCTTTTAAGACCCATAATTTTTTTATTTTTTGTTCACCCATTTGGCTGCTTTATGTGTGACAAATTGTACTATATCTTTAGTCCAGTTTTGGGGTACATATAAATTATTGTGTAACTGAAAAAAAATGTAATACAAAGATAGAAAAAGCAATGTATTGATTAGATTTTTTTCTGTTTGTATTTTATATGTTCATGTTTCACACAAAATAACCCTAATGAATAAATTCTTCAGGTTACTATAGTTATATGAATATTCAATATATGTAGGGTTTTTTAAGGGGTGGCCCAATACCTATGTTGCTCTTTACAAATATCTATCTTTAAGGTTATGTGCACACGTCAGGATTTCTTGCAGAAATTTCTTGATAAAAAGCAGACATTTCTGCCAGAAATCCGCATGCGTTTTTTGCTTGTTTTTTTTGCGTGTTTTTCCCAATGCATTAAATAGCAGAAAAACACGAAAATCCGCAAAATTAATGAACATGCTGCTTTTTTTTACTGCGATGTGTTTTTTTCACGGAAAAAAACGCATTATGTGAACAAAAATTGCGGAATGCATTCTAAATGATAGGATGCATAATGTATTCATTTTTAATGCGTTTTTATTGCGTATTTATTGCGGAAAAATGCAAAAAACGCGAAAATTCCTGAACGTGTGCACATACCCTAATACCTAACCACTTTTAGAATTTGCTTTATTTTAATATACCTCACTCTTCGCACTATACAGCTAATCTCTATATCTGCTTTTTTACTTTACTTTCTGAGATGTCATCAGGAGGATAGCTCTGCATTCACTTCTCCCTTTTCCCACCCCACCCAGAGCAGGACATCACCAGGGGGTGGCACTGCATTACTTATCACTGCTCCTTTTATCATCACCCTCTGATTATTTCCAGAATAGGGCTGACAGAATTCTGTGGGAGAGGCGACTGCAGCACCAGCAAACTTCTTCTGTCACTGCTGGCTGCAGCTTTTGTCTCTGAAACAAGACATCAGCAGGGGGTAGCACTGTGTTACTTATCACTGCTTTTTTCAGCGCCACCCTCTGATTATATCCAGAATAATAGAGTTGCTGTGGGAGAGGTGACTGAAGCGCCAGCAAACTTCTTCTGTTAGTGCCAGCCCACAGCTTGTTTCTCTGAAACAAGACATCAGCAAGGGGCAGTGATACAAGCAAAATGAATGACAACAGCACCACTTCTTGATTACAATTATGTTTCAGTGCAAAACTAGAAGTGGCGCTGCTGTCGCTCACCCTGCTTCTTTTCTTGTCCCCTGATGTCATCATCTTTAAGTGAATGAGGCAGCGAAGACAGAAGCAGCGTGGACTGCAGATGCAGAGTGGTGTGAGAGAAGCTGCGGACACATCTACATCGCCATTAATACAGGACATCATCAGGAGACAAAAGCTGTTGTAAATGACTGCAGGGCAGCCCTTCGTGTTGCTTCATTTCCAGGCAGAAAAGGAAGCCATGGGAGTGATGACAGCAGTCCCAGCAGCCTGATGAGGAACCGTTTGAGTATTCACAGTGCATGCTGGGAGACTCAAATAAATTACCATCGTAAGTAAGAAATAATAATGCCGACAGAAGGTTAGAGTAGAGAGGGAAGTGTAGGGAATTTGAATTGAATTACATTAGAAAAGTGGTTACATTATTACATTAAAGGGATAGACATATTTAGATATACACAAATTTACTTAGTTTCAGACAACCCCTTTAAGGATGTGAAGAGGATCATTTGTACTAGTTGTTACTCATATGTCATAGTATGGCCTCCCTCTTACCAAACTCTCCCCGCTCCAATCTGTCCTGAATGCTGCAGCCAGGATCATATTCCTCACCAACCGTTACACTGATGCCTCTACCTTGTGCCAGTCATTACACTGGCTACCCATCCACTCCAGAATCCAGTACAAAACTACTACCCTCATCCACAAAGCACTCCATGGCTCAGCACCACCCTACATATCCTCTCTGGTCTCAGTCTACCACCCTACCCGTGCCCTCCGCTCCGCTAATGACCTCAGGTTAGCATCCTCAATAATCAGAACCTCCCACACCCGTCTCCAAGACTTTACACGTGCTGCACTGATTCTTTGGAATGCACTACCTAGGTTAATACGATTAATTCCCAATCCCCACAGTTTTAAGCGTGCCCTAAAAACTCATGTGTTCAGATTGGCCTACCGCCTCAACGCATTAAGCTAACTATCCCTGTGTGGCCCATTAAAAAAAAAAAAACATAATTGGGTTCCTCGCATCATGTTCTCATTCACTTTTTGCAGTTAATAGCCCTCTGTGTCTATACTGCTACATACTTAGGCAGTTAACTCGTTCATCCAGCTTTACATGAACACCTGAGCCTTACACTATGGCCGGTCCGAATAACTAAAGCAATTGTTACCATCCACCTCTCGTGTCTCGCCTTTTCCTCATAGTTTGTAAGCTTGTGAGCAGGGCCCTCATTCCTCTTGGTATCTGTTTTGAACTGTGATTTCTGCTATGCTGTAATGTCTATTGTCTGTACAAGTCCCCTCTATAATTTGTAAAGCGCTATATAAATAAAATTATTAGTATTATTATTATGGGGGGTGTATTATATAAAAGAACGTGACATAAGAGAAAAATATTTTGCAAGACAAGCACAGTGCACCATTTTGTATTCCCCTTTTTGGAACCTCACTGATTTCCCTTAGCAAAAATATACAGGTATTTTAGAAGTTTGTAAAAGTTATAATATTTTTATGCTTCACCTAAAAGTGCCATAGTGCAGCACTCAGCTTACAAAATTACATTTCAGTCCTTCAGACACACCCAGAAAGTCCACATAAAGTTTTCATAGAGCATCCTCGAAGCCATTAGCCAACCTATGGCAGTAATTTTTAATTTACCCCATCCTCTACAAATTGACATCCTTGATGCTGAAAGCTACAGAAATAAAAAGCTCAAGCAATGTAATATTCTTAAGTACAGATTTTCAGTTCTGTGTCATCAGTGACTGATCTCATGTTCTCTTAAAATATAAAGGTACTTAATGAGCCGCTCACACAGACTCCATATATTAGGAAAGATTTATAGTTATTATGGACCTGGTACTATTCTGAGGAAACCATTACCACTGCTCTTCTCTGACCTTGGTATTATTTATCATCATTGGTAACCACAATTCATCAGTTTTATTGCGGAGGGGCTTTTCATTTTAAATGTCCTGTGTTAATTCCGCATCCTTCTATTCGCAAAATAATTCATAACGTACATGGTCGAAAAGTGGCTACAATGATGTGGTAACTGCCTCTGTTCCCTTCCTTTCCTATATCTTTATTTTAAATTCTAATACCTCAGCGACATTTCTGAAAAGATAATAAAGGGGGGCTTCGAAAGTTTCACATTTTTCTGTTTTGTTCTGTATGATTTTATTAATGAAATATACAAAAATAAAATCTATAGCCTGTTTGCTGCTGAAAAAGGAGATTGGATTTTTAATGGGGTATTTGTAAATTACTTTCACAGTTTACAAACTAGCTCTGCCTAAATATTTCTCATTAAATCTTCTGATTGATTTTGTTTTTTGTTGTTAACCTGCAATCCAACAATCAGTACAAAGATTGAAGTCATGTTTATAATTTTTTTCCTCCGCAATTAACTGTAAATAACTAGGAAACTTTTTGATTGATTTGTTTCTACATCCGTCTGGACAAATAAAAAAAAATTAATGAACAAACACATGTTAAAATTTAAAACTATTTCCATATAATAAACTCTGCTGCATATAGTTTACTGCTACATTTAATAGGGAATGGTAATGATCTGTGGTTTATTGTGAGTGGGGGTGCTGATAGTATTGCCATTGGAAAGGAATATACAATGTGTTGTTCTCATTCAATTTATTTGTCAACTGTCACAAATGGAGATGAGTGAATCAATTTGATGCAAATCGAATTCTTGTCGACTTTTTGGGATTAATTGAAGCCAGCGGATACGAGCCCTTTCCTATTTGTTTTGAGCGCATCTTCAAAAATGGCTGCTGAAGATTGCTTTTAAAGGAACGTTTCATTAGGTTTTTCATATAACAACTAAAACTATCATGTTATTCAGAGTCTGTGCTGCATTCCATAAATGCTTATATGACCCCCTGACTCCCCTGTATAACCCCCCCAAAATGTTAAGTTCTCCCGCTCTGTATGGAAATCGAGACGGTCCAGACATTCTCCATCCCTCAGCCTGGCTGCTACTTGCCTTCTTCCTTCTTTAATTGACGCGGTCGACGCCTTGCATCATACACATTGCTGAGTGAAATCTTGTGCCTGTGCACAGAAATGGCAGCTCACGCCAGCACACTATGCTTTCCCTACTAGTGCCCTACTATGCTTTTGACTGAGTATAGTCTGCAGGCACATACCACGATTTCTGTGCGCAGGTATAAGATTTCATCCTGAAATGTGGATGATGTTAGGCGTCATCCACGTCAGTTAAAGAAGGAGGATGGCAAACAGAAGCCGGGGGAGGGAAGGAGAGGCCCAAAACCACACCCGTCAGACCGGACCCACCTGATTTCCGCTTCTGGCTGCACAGCCGGAAATGCTCGCATCGCCGACCCCGTCACATGATTGGAGGTCAACGATGCATCGGCATAGTAACCAGATGTCTCCTTGAGACCTCTATGGTTACTGATGCTGGCTTGCTGTGAGCACCACCCTGTGGTCGGCGCTCATAGCAAGCCTGCAATTCAGCTACATAGGAGCGATCTGATGATCGCTGCTATGTAGCAGAGCTGATCAGGTTATGCCAGCTTCTAGCCTCCCATGGAGGCTATTGAAGCATGGCAAAAGTAAAAAAAATGATTAAAAAAATATGAAATAAATAAAAAAAATATAAAACTTTAAATCACCCCCCTTTCGCCCCATTCAAAATAATATAATAAAAAAAAATCAAACATACACTTATTTGGTATCGCCACGTTCGGAATAGCCCGATCTATCAAAAAAAAAAAAGAAGTATACAGACGTGTGAAATCAGGATCATGACATCATTATGTTTTGTTATGTACTGTGCTTTCATTTAAGTAAACATTGTTTCTTCATACCTGAAGTTGTGCGGTGTTATCTAGTTCTGCATATCGACATCTTGTTCACATGTTCAGCTGCCACAGACCCTGCTGGCTGCCCTTCCCTAGTCTGGGCAGGTCCAGGTTACTCTGTGGTCCAGTGGGTCCACATTGCGTTCCTTTTTGGAATGCTTGCCCACGCCGTCCTGGTCAGGCGACGTGGAGGCATCGGATTGGCCGCGTCTGCGGTCGTAGCCGTAACATCAAGCTTTCTATTTCAATGTATAATCCAGGTTGATGTGTCCCTCAAATATTTTCAATAGTTGAGACAATTAATGTAAATCCAATCTTAGACATTCCAGCTAACAAAATTATACATTTGCTTGGAATTTTCAGTTACATTGGCATCTAGCCAGGGTCGGAGTGGGGTGTCTGCGGCCCACAGGTGGAATTAACCCTAGGGGCTTACCCTATACCTATAAACAAATATCTGTTAGCCATTATTCCTGTTATAGTGGAGCGTCGACTGTAAAACACAGGCGCCTTCTACACATCTACTCTGCGCACACCATAACGGAAATGTATAATTATGGTAGTTTATATTAAATATGTTCTTTGGTGAAAACAAGTTATCACCGATTCACAGGTCAAGTAGGCAATAACTTATTGATCGGATAGGTGGAATCCAACGATTGGAAACCCCACCGATTGGAAGAATGGGGAACTTTTATACCTGACAGCACACTTGTATCCCCATTTTAAAATGCAGTAGCAGATAGGATATCTGACCTCAGCTCCATTCATCTTCATTGAGGCTTCCATAAAAAGCCATGTACAGCGTGTTCAGTCACTGAGGGAATGAATGGATCAGCAGTTGAGTCGCACATGCCGCTCAATACTAATGGGGATAAAAGTTTCACATTCTGCAGTCGTCCCCCACCAATCAATAGATTATCACTTATCCCATGGCCTCGTTCAGCATTTTACATCACTTATTTGTAAGTCAAAATCAGGAGTGGAACAATCAGAGGAAAAGTATAATAGAGACACGTTACCACTTATGTATTTTCCACCCACTTATCGTTGTGGCATGCAAATAATGATGTAAAATACTGTGAACATGACCTTACATTAGATGATTACTTGTTTTCACCAGAGAACCTCTGGAAGTGCATATTTGCTACTGTATAATAGACACAGGACAAGGAGGGCTTAAACGTTCAAGTATTTAATCTCTATTGGAAATAATGAATCTTCCCATCATTGATATCAAAGAGAGCAAGTAACCTCCATACACAACACAATCCCCTATAACAAGACCAATAATACCACACACAAGAGAGAAATACCGCTACAACATGACGAGACCACATGTCACCACCACATAGTGACCGAATAATACCACATTCAAAGGAAAGTTACACCATGACCAGACCTCATATTACCACTACATAGTGGCAGAATAATGCCACATACAAGGGACAAATACCACCACACTATATCCAGACCACATATTACCACCACATAATGACTGAATACCACATACAAGGAAAAGATACTGCCACACCATGATCAGATTGCATATTACCACCACATAGTGACAGAATAATGCAACATACAAGGGAAAGATACTGCCACCCCATGACCAGATTACATGTTACTTACCACCACATAGTGACCAAATAATATTGTATGGGAGCCACTTAGCACAATATCGCACAACCCTTAGTCATAGAGATAATTCACCTTAAACTGTGACTATATTTAAAACCAGTAAAAAACAATCACATGTGAAGAACCACATAAAGTGAATAATTAATTTAGGAAACAGCATTACTATAGACATGATGGTATCTTCAACATACATATACAATGTATTGTTTCTATAATTTAAACCATAAGATTGTTTAGTATTTAGCAGCAAAATCCAATACATTTCTAACATTAAAATTTTGCACCAATCTCCTCCCCTTTCCGGGCAAGTAACTGTTTCCCACCCATAACATACAAAACTACTGATACTTTTATTATGTTGCCCCTGAATGTGTACTATTGTCATGTATGTTATTTCCTATTTGCTCAGACATTTTTTAAACTTCCTAATAGTGCAACCTACATATAATAAATTACATTCTGAACATTTAATGCAGTATACAATATGTTCTGTATTACAATTCATGATGTTATTAATAATTCGCTATTTTTTTGGGAGGAATTTCTATAGCTTTTTTCTTTAGTGTGTATTGACAAATGCTGCATTTATTTTTTCCCCACTTATAGAAACCTTTTTTATCATAGCCATGTTCTTCTGTTACTACTGTGATCTTTGTATAAAACAGGAAATAATGGTTTGCTGGTGAAAAACCTCATTTAGCCACAATTCTATATCCCTGTTCAAGTATGTTTTAAAAGCTTCTTCCTGATTTAAAATGAGCAGATATTTCTTTTCTATAATGGATTTAATTTGATTAAACTTTTGAGATCAAATATGATAGCTAGGCAAACATGAAAAGGCAAAACTTTTATACATTTACATTCTAAAAGAAAGAGATAAAAGACCTCATTTGAAGATGGTATCAAAGTCAAACTCTTTGTACAAGGTTAGCAATTATCAGCATGAAATGTCTTTATCATCCAAGCTTTGCTTGCAAAGCATGTGCAGCATCACATATTTGTGGATTGTGGACTCATCAAATGTCGACCCCCTGAATAAATTGATACTCTATCTTCTAGATTACATGGTAACTGCAATATGGTCCTACCTACATACAAAGAAATGAAAGGAGAGTGATCCTAGGTGCTGTTGTCCCACCAGTGTAGAGGGATAGGTGATTACAGAAAACTCACCTGAAGCAGTTATCCAAGTTACTACTTTATTTTGAGGGAAATGGATTAAAATCCCCAAGGCTGCAGCTACTGCAACGGATTCCTGAGAATGTTGACAGGGAAAAATATATCGAGCAGAAAAAGCCAAATGTGTGGAGACAGGAGCACTGTCAAGAATGGGAAAATCCAGAGATAAATGTGTGACGCCCAAGAGACCGGGGTACCCAGCACCGGACCAATGGGGTCTGTCTGTTGAGGGGGGTGTCACGGGTGGCTTGACCCGGTGCTGTGGCCTCAGGCAATGCACAGTGTAAAGGGTATCGTGAGGGAACAGGCACTTACTTGATCAGCAGCAGGTTCTCCCAGCGGTGATGATCCCAATCCTGGATAGATGGCTATTGTCCAAATGAAAGACTGAGGCACTGAAACGTTTAACCAGTTTACTTTAACAAAAAAGGATTTACAACCAGTCCTGTCACCGGAGTCTGTATGGGAACTCTGAGTTACTTTGACCCTGCCGGGGTCTTCGCCTCTTATTGTACGCAATATCTGTGTGGCCCTGCTGCTGTATGTGAACTGGCTGCCGGCCCAATCTGTCCCCTCCGGGTCCTGGTTCGACGGGCAACCCGAGTCCTTTTATCGGCTTACCCCCTCCAGGAGTACCGCTGAACTCTGTGTCTGTTGCTGCGTCCGACCCTAGTGAAGCTGATATCACCTCACGTTTTTCCGGTTGCTGTATTATATGTAATGAATACAGCCACGGATCCGGTATCCGTCTTTGCGCCTGTTCTGGGTAGTGATTAATGCTACCCGGTTCTCACAATGTCCTTTTTCTCTATCCCTCTTCTCCTCAGGCCGGTGATTTAGGCCTGGTAACAGTCACAGGGCTGTTAGAGATTCAACTGTATGACCTCTCACTTTCAGCTCCTTAGCCCAACTGCCAGTTCTTCTCTCAGACCAGAATGGATCAAGGGGAGTCTCTGGAGCTCCCCCTTCTGGCCGGAGGTGGTAGTGCAGTCTTGCTATTTTAGTATTTGCATTTACTGTCAGTAACTGTTTTTGTGGCAAATACCCCTAGGGGTGCCACATTCCCCCTTAGTTAAGAACAGTACTCCGGGACTGTGGGACAATAACATTTTGAAATAACAATTAATATGTACAGAGTCTTAAAAATGAAAAGTTACAAAAACCACTCGAGGAAACAAAAATATAGTTCTGTACAAAGTCACTTCAAATAGCGTCCATTAATACAGTTCTATCCTTGAAGGTACTAGGAAAGGCACTGTACTTAGTGTCCAGGAATTTAGTTCCATTTTTCCAACGGAGTTATCAATATAAAGTCTAAAGAAAGTTCAAAAAGAGCGAGGAGCAAAGTTCAAAAAGCAGTCTTTCCGGAGCTTTGATTTAGTGCCTCCGGGCTGATAAAAAGTTCAAGAATATGCAAGAAGTTCATACAGACAAGTCTCTGTAGGCACTGGGCTTAAACGTTGCAGACTGATAACAATGACTATACTACATTTTCTGTTTAACTATATATGGCATAACATATATACAATTCACATTATGAGCTTTATAGTTGGTAATCTGCATACCTGGCCGGTAATTGACCCTGGGTACTACGCTGTGATCTACGTAATAGCGGTGTCTCTTCATGTGGTGTACTACTGTCTACTGCGGATGTAGTATCTGCCCGCTCTGCTAAAGATAATTCCACGACTATGGAGTTGGCAAGTCCACCGTGAATGGGATTACTCTGACCAGGAATCTGTTCTTCCTGGCCTGGAACCTCCTGTAGTACGGGGTCAGCCTCTTCCTGTCTTGGGACTTCTGGTATTGGGTTCGGTGTTGGGTAAAAGGCCACCATGGGAACCACTACTGCACCATGGTATGTTAGTAGGGTTTTGGGAAAGTCTCCTATACAGGTGTGATACACTTCCTCTTCTTTTTCCTTTACTGGTTGAACCTGTATGGGTTGAATAACTTCTGGTTCTGGCTGGACAACGTCTGGCTCTTTCAATGCTTCCGGACATAATTTAAGATTGTCTCTTGACACTAGTACAGATGTTAAGCCTCCGTTTTTGCTAATGAGACACATTTTAGGATTATCCACTCTTGTTGGTAAAACTGTGTAGGGTACGGCTTCCCACTGATTGTCCAGTTTATTGGTTCGACGATTTCTCTTGAGCACTTGGTCACCTGGTCTTAATGGGGTCGCTAGAGCATTCTGGTTGAAAGTTCGCTCTTGTCTTTCTCTAGTTTGCTGAAGGCTTCTTTCCACACTCTCTTGCACTTGGCGATACTGCTTTTGCCGTATGATATCCCAATTGGAGTCTTGGACTTCTGCGTCTGGTTTCAGAATTCCCATTTCTAGATCGATTGGTAATTGGCCGGGTCTTGCACGCATAAGGTAAGCTGGGGTGCAATTGGTGGAACTCACCGGGACATGATTATACAGATCCACCAAGTCAGGCAATTTCTCTGGCCATTGATTCCTTTCTGCCTCAGGTAAAGTCTTTAGTAGTTCTATTACAATATGGTTCATCTTCTCGCATAAGCCGTTTGTTTGTGGATGATAGGCCGTCGTCCGGATCTTTTTGCAACCATACATATTACAGAATTCTCTGAAGATCTCTGATTCAAAGGCTGTACCTTGGTCGGTGAGAACCTGTTCCGGATATCCATGGGGTCTACAAAAGTACGTTTGGAACGCTTTGGCTGCTGTTTTTGCTGTCAGATCTTTTACGGGTACTACTACCAAGAAGCGTGAATAATGGTCCACGATGGTCAAGGCATAGACATAGCCAGACCGGCTTGGTGTCAACTTCACGTGGTCCATGGCTACAAGTTCAAGTGGTTGTTTGGTGATTATGGGCTGCAGTGGTGCTCTTTGGTTCTTTTGATCGTTTCTTCTGAGGTTGCACGGGCCACAATTTCTGCACCACTGTTCGATTGATTTTCTCATCCCGACCCAATAAAATCTTTCCCTTAGAAGTACTTCTAACTTTTTCCAACCGAAGTGACCAGCACCATTATGGTAAGCTTCGAGGACCATCTTGACATCTTGTTTAGGCACGATAATCTGCCAAACCAATTCATGTGTTTTCGGATTGGTGTACCTTCTACAGAGCTTCCCTTGATACAGGAACATTTTGCCTCTCTCTTTCCAGAGTTGATGCGTCTCTTCTGGGGCATCCTCATCGGGATATGCACTTTGCTCAGTTAACAGTTCCTTCACCAACTTCACAGCCGGATTGCTGTCTTGGGTGTCAGCCCATCTATGGTGTGCTAACGGATTTAAATTCACCTCTTGTTGTTTCTGATAGGTACTTGACTGATGATGTTTTGCCTTGGGATGATGGAAGGCTGGTAGTTCAATTTCTTCAAGCTCCCCCATTTCTTCTTCTACATCTCTCAAGTGTGGCATCCGGGATAGGGCATCGGCATTTCCATTCTTGCGACCTGCTCGATACTTGAACTTGAAGTTGTAATTAGATAACCGGGCTATCCATCGCTGTTCTAACGCACCTAATTTGGCTGTGTCCAGGTGGGTCAACGGATTGTTGTCAGTATAGACAATAAATTCTGCAGCGGCCAGATAGTGTTTGAAACGTTCAGTCACAGCCCAAACTACTGCCAGTAGTTCCAATTTGAAGGAGCTGTAATTTTCTGAATTTCTTTCAGTAGGCCGGAGCTTTCTACTTGCAAAGGCGATGACTTTCTCCCGACCTTCTTGCTTTTGTGACAGCACCGCTCCTAGTCCCACATTACTGGCATCGGTGTAGAGGATGAAAGGTTGATGGTAATCTGGGTATGCCAGAACCTCTTCTCCGGTTAGTGCCTTCTTTAGTTGCTCAAAGGAGTCTTCCCTTTCGTCGTTCCACTGAAAAGGAGGGTTTCGGTTTGAAGGTTTCTTCGTCTGCCCTACCAAGGTGTCTTGCAAGGGTGCTGCCAACTTGGTAAATCCTTTTATAAATCTGCGATAGTAACCCACCAATCCCAGGAATTGTCTCACTTCTTTTGCGCTGGTAGGTCTTGGCCAATCCCTTATTGCGCTTATTTTCTCGGGATCTGGTGCTACTCCCTCCGAACTCACGATGTGTCCCAGGTACTGTACCTTTGGCTTGAGAAGGTGACATTTGGATGGCTTGACTTTCATGCCATACCTCGATAAGGCTTCGAACACTTCTGCCAGGTCTATTAAGTGTTGTTCGTAAGTCTTTGAGTAGACGATCACATCATCTAGGTACAGGAGGACGGTCTCGAAGTTCTTGTGTCCGAGGCAGCATTCCATCAGCCGCTGGAAGGTACCGGATGCATTGCAGAGTCCGAACGGCATGCGATTAAATTCACATAGACCCATTGGTGTGGTGAATGCCGTCTTTTCCTTATCTCGCTCAGCCACAGGGACTTGCCAATACCCGCTTGTTAAGTCTAAGGTGGAAAAATAATTAGCAGATTTCAAAGCAGTTAAGGACTCTTCTATCCTAGGCAAGGGGTAGGCGTCTTTATGGGTGATGTTATTAATCTTCCGGTAGTCTACGCACATTCTCATGGTTCCGTCCTTTTTTTTGACAATCACTAGAGGGGCCGCCCAGGGGCTACAGCTGTCTCTTATTACCCCGGCCTGTTTCATCTCCCTCAGCATATCTTTTGCACATTGATAGTGAGCGGGCGGTATGGGTCTATATCTTTCTTTTATTGGGGGATGGTCACTGGTGGGGATTGTGTGTTCTACCCCTTCTATCCGTCCGAAGTCCAATGGGTGTTTACTGAAGACTTGTTCATATTCCGTCACTAGCCTATACACCCCTTGTTTTTGATGGGTAGGTGTTGAATTTATGCCCACGTGTAGCTGTTGGCACCAATCCTCCATTTCTCCATCTGAGCCATTGCCTTCCACCTGACAGGTTGGTTCTAAGGGCTCAATGGTTGTGATGGCATTGTTGTCAACAGTATATAGCTTTGCCATTGTAGCATACCTTGGCAAAGTGACCTCTTCCTCTCCACAGTTCAAAAGTCGTACCGGCACTCGTCCCCGGTGTACCTCGACTATCCCTCGTGCTGTGAGTATAGTGGGCCTGCTGTCGGTGTACACTGGTTCTATTAAGGCTTGATAATCTCGTCCCTTAGTACCAATGGCTGCTCTACACCATACCAGCATTTCTGTTTTTGGTGGGATTACAATAGATGTACCTCACACTGCCGATTTCTCCACCTGCAACTTCTACCTGTTGCCTTAACATCAATACTTTTATTTCCCTCCGGAGAACTCTCTGCTGGCAGGATTGGGCAGTTTCAGCAATTTGCTGTAAGACAGAAATGACTTCGGAAAAGCAGTTCTCTAACACATTCATTCCTATCAATACAGTTGGTTCACAGTTCCGCCGGTCAACATCAACAACAATTATACCCTGTTTCTTCAATTCTACTTTACCAATCTTTATGGTCATCTCCCTGAATCCTAGTTTCGGTACCAACTTACTATTACTGGCCCATATATCTAGTTCAACATCAGAGGGCCCTTTATCAATATCTGCATCAGCCCAGTACCTCTTATAAAGGATATACGGTATAGATGAAATCTGGGAACCTGTGTCCAGCAAAGCGTTGAGGGGCATTCCGTCCAGCACGATAGGGATAATGGGTCGTCCTCCGATGTACCTGTCGTGCCAGGGTGTTGGGCCTTGAAAGTTCATTCCTGCGAAGCGGCCCGCATTCCCAGGGGATTCCCGTTTAAATCACAATCTCGTGCAAAGTGGCCTGGCTGCTGGCAACGGCGGCAAATGGGCTGTCCATCCGGTTGGTAGCGGTCGCGGGGTCGTCCTCTCCATGTCGGGTATCTCCGGGGTCTCATCCATGGAACACCTTCTCTACGGTTTGACAACTCCATCTTGGGTCCTCTCATCTCCTGCATGGTTTTAGCCATTGAAGCAACAACATCAGTTAAAGAGTCAAGCTTTTGTTGAAGAGCCTCATTAGTACTGGGCCCCAGGGGCTTAGCAATGGCCCCGGACATAGCTGATGTCACTGGTACTGTGCCTCTGCCAGCTGGAGACGTATAACGCTCTCCTTTAATTGGGCAAATGTCAATTCAGGGTTCTTAAAAACAAGCATGCTCACATGCCCCCGGTGAGAAGGGGTGTAGAGTCCCTCAATAAATTGATCTCTTAGCAGTTTATCCGCTCCGGTGTTAAAAATGGGTTCAGCCAGTGTAAGTGATTTAAGGGCTTCCTGCAGGTTTAAGGCAAAGTCTCTCACGCCCTCATTAACTTTTTGTTTGCAATTAAAGAATCGTACTTTAGCTTTGCTGCTGGCAGTGGTTTCAAATGTAGCTTTTAATCCAGCAAATATGCGTTCAACAGTGCCTTTTAGATCAGCTGCCCATGCTGTGACTTCTCGCTTAGCATGGCCACTTAACTGCATCATCAGGAGACTAACACGCTGAACTTCACCCACGGGGAACATGTCAAAATGGGCCAGCATCTTTTCTCTGAAATCGTCAAGGGTATTAGGCTCACCTTCATACATTGGAAGCCATGGGCCACCCGGGGTATATGGCATCAGCACCGGCATGATGGGCGCCACTCCTTGCACCGCTGCGCTACCGGACTCTCTATCGACACTCTGTCTTTCAGCTGCATTAGCGTCGCCGGGTGCTGCGGCGTCTCCGTGCTGCGACATACTGTGCCCCCTTAGTTAATCCGGACCCTTCCGGTCCTCCGCTTCCGTCGGGATAGTGTAGATTCGTTCCGCTGTGCAGCAGGATCGATTTTCCCCTTGCTCTGATGTCAGAGCGCTCAGCTTGGTGCCGCCCACAATGACACGCCCCCTGCTGCTCCCACCCACCGCGCTCTGTAATGGCGGATTCTGAAGTTTTTCAGTTAGACTGGGGCTCAGGTGATGGCGTAGCTCAATTAACAGTCTCGTGCCTAACGGTTATGAAGTGATTACCTCAGGGGATGGCGGCCATCTTTACTCCATTATAACCAATGGGGAAAAGTCACTTTCAATAGTTTTCAATGGAGAATGGATTTTTCTTTAATAAAGTCAATTTTCAAGATTTTTCATCCAAGTTTTCACAGTTTTGGGCTCCAATCACGGCACACAATACCCGGTATACGGGCTGGCTAGATCCTGTTCGTGACGCCAATTGTGACGCCCAAGAGACCGGGGTACCCAGCACCGGACCAATGGGGTCTGTCTGTTGAGGGGGGTGTCACGGGTGGCTTGACCCGGTGCTGTGGCCTCAGGCAATGCACAGTGTAAAGGGTATCGTGAGGGAACAGGCACTTACTTGATCAGCAGCAGGTTCTCCCAGCGGTGATGATCCCAATCCTGGATAGATGGCTATTGTCCAAATGAAAGACTGAGGCACTGAAACGTTTAACCAGTTTACTTTAACAAAAAAGGATTTACAACCAGTCCTGTCACCGGAGTCTGTATGGGAACTCTGAGTTACTTTGACCCTGCCGGGGTCTTCGCCTCTTATTGTACGCAATATCTGTGTGGCCCTGCTGCTGTATGTGAACTGGCTGCCGGCCCAATCTGTCCCCTCCGGGTCCTGGTTCGACGGGCAACCCGAGTCCTTTTATCGGCTTACCCCCTCCAGGAGTACCGCTGAACTCTGTGTCTGTTGCTGCGTCCGACCCTAGTGAAGCTGATATCACCTCACGTTTTTCCGGTTGCTGTATTATATGTAATGAATACAGCCACGGATCCGGTATCCGTCTTTGCGCCTGTTCTGGGTAGTGATTAATGCTACCCGGTTCTCACAATGTCCTTTTTCTCTATCCCTCTTCTCCTCAGGCCGGTGATTTAGGCCTGGTAACAGTCACAGGGCTGTTAGAGATTCAACTGTATGACCTCTCACTTTCAGCTCCTTAGCCCAACTGCCAGTTCTTCTCTCAGACCAGAATGGATCAAGGGGAGTCTCTGGAGCTCCCCCTTCTGGCCGGAGGTGGTAGTGCAGTCTTGCTATTTTAGTATTTGCATTTACTGTCA
Source organism: Ranitomeya imitator (assembly GCF_032444005.1). NCBI lineage: Eukaryota > Metazoa > Chordata > Amphibia > Anura > Dendrobatidae > Ranitomeya > Ranitomeya imitator. The sequence goes on from NC_091283.1 coordinate 767,481,603, forward strand.
GTAACTATTTTTGTGGCAAATACCCCTAGGGGTGCCACATTTGTAACAGTCTTTTAATCAAGCAACACGTTTTAGGGTCAATAGGAATCCTTCATCAGGCTATAACATACAAAATGACTACCCTGACCTTTCATAGAGGTCAGTCCATGTTGAAGTAAAGGTACCATCACACATAACGATTTTGTCAACGATATTGTTGCAACGTCACGCTTTTTGTGACGTAGCAACAATCCCGCTAACGATATCTTTATGTGTGACAGCGACCAACGATCAGGCGCAATATGATTGGAAAGCCATGTAAGGAATTTGTATCCGTTGGTACTGGAATTAAATACCCTATTTCTCAGCATCTCAGTTGCAACAGTAATCACGTCATCTATTTACTTCAGTGTAGTTGCAAACTTCAGAATAAAGGCAGAACAATCCAGGCAGCACATAATAGGATGAATAACCATTGCTATAATATTTGGAATGGAATAAAAAATCATAGCCTTTCCTGACTCTTTTTGATTGAACATCAGAAAAACCCCACATATTATCAATTAATTTTAATCAAGCAAATTCTAGAGAATGTTCCTAATAGATATTAAAAACATATTAATAGAGAATCCTACTGGATCTTCAAATTAGCCACATTAACCCCCGAAGGCTTAAATGAGTGTATTGCAAATACTACATAATTCTTCAACATTCCATTCCCTGGTATTCATGAGCCCCATTCACCATCCTGGTATACATGGCCCCCATCCACCATACTGGTATACATGGCTCCCCATCCTGGTATACATGACACCCATCATGCTGCACACATAAAAAAAGAAATAAACAATTCTGCTTACCTCCCCTCTGCTCCCTCGCAGCGCCATCCTGTTCTGATGCTGGCAGCTATCTGCAGTGTGTAAGCAGTGCATGATGCTGCTGCCATGGGCCCTCATAAACTGAAGTCAGCTGCCAGAATACTTCCTGTGCTCCAAGCCTGGGATTATGGGTGTGGAGAGCAGTGAATAATCATTTTCTTTAATAGCGGACACAGTGTTAGCCACAGTCGCCGGGCGATCATGTGTGCCCTCTACTAAAGAGAATGAGTATTCACTGCTCTCCCCTCCCTTGGGTGTGGGGAGCAGTGAATATTCATTTATTAATTCTCTTTCATAGCAGGCAGGAGCCAGCTGCTGTGGCTAACACTGTGCAAAAAAATTAATACTCACTGCTCCACACACCTATAGTCCCTTTCATCTCCCAGCAATGGCTTCAGTGCATAGAGGTGGGAGGGTCTATGGGCATGGGGAGCAGAGCATATTCATTTTATTACACAGTGTTAGCCGCAGCCTCCTGCTCCTGCCTACTGTGACACACTCCTCCTCTGCTGCCGCTCCTCTCCCATCCACAACCACAAGGGATATATATATATATATGGTACATCTGGACACACCCTCCGCTTTCCTCCAAACTTTTGGAGGAAAAAAGTGCATGTTATAGTCCAAAAAATACGAGATTATTATTTTCATTGATTAATTATATTATTTTAATATTTGATACACCAATCGTGTTACTTCAACATAAACTGACCTCTATAGTAGTCATTTTGTATGTTATATGCCTGATGAAAGAGTCCCTGAAAAGCGCTGAATGAATAAAATGACTGTTACATTTGCTGGATGTTCCGTCATTGGCAGTGCTCCTCTCACCATGCTTTGGGCTTTTTCTCCTTGCTACCTACATTAAAGGACTCCATGTACACAAGATTTTGTATGGTAATGAGGAAACATATACACTAGATCATTCCATGACCACTTAAAGACTTTGGGCTTGATTCATAAAGACTGGTGTAATAGATACGACGAGTCTTAATGGATGGGCATGCAGTAGTACTGTAAAATGTGCTTTATTCATTGCATGCACATTGCCAGAAATGTTACTGTAGTCAAGAATTGGAGTAAAATTTCTAGCACAAGTTGTGCCACACATTTTGATGATCTTTTCAGGTGGGCTTCACGCCTTGTTCTGCCCAAGCTTTGGTGCCTTTGGCAGGAGTGGCAGAAATTGGTATGAAAACACCAGAAGTTGCAAACTTTTTCCTCAACTTCTTGTTTTGCAAAAAAATTGTTACCTTTAAATGTGTTTTATGCAAGTAACACCTTCATAAATTGGGGCCTATATCTGATACCTTAATGAGCAGGTCAAATATCATGACTTTACTTTATAAATAGCTTCACCACAAATTTACATCTTCAAGAATCATTAAATACTCCAAATAATTGGTTTAGTTAAGAACGGATCCAAAGTGTTGCTTCAAGTAAGAATAGCAGCTAAAAAGATGTATGTTAATGTGGACGTAATGAAGAAATATCTACATGTGGGGAACAGATAGCACAATTGGAGCATTATGTAATTCCTAACCAGCCAAAAGTTACTAATGTGGCCTTCAGAATGTGGATAGGACAACCCAGACACCGTACCGAAGATTAGATTCCCACTGGGCCAATATTGTAAATGGTTTTAAGGAGCATGGTTTATCCCAGCATTGCCCGTTTGGTCACGTTAAGAATGCTAATCTGAATCACGCCAATAAAATCAACTTCACTTGATTCCAACCCCTATGTAAACCCTGAAGAAAAAATAATTATCACCCTTAAACCATATAAAAATACTGAGATTTTTATTTAATTTAATTATTATTTTGTTTACATCCACACAATATTTTTGTCCTGCTGCTACAGTGCAGTGTAACGCAACCTCCACTAAAGGGAGCTTGAGAGAGAAGTGGGACTGCATACACAGAGAAGTCCACAGAGCAGCCGCACAGGCGCCACCAAGTGGTCAAACAAGCCAAGTCAGAAACCGTTCAGATGCAAAGTACAAAAAGGAGTAAGAAGTACATGTGGTCAGGAGCAAGCCAGAGGGTTCAGCAACGGTCGAAAGTGGATAAGGCAAAGACAGAAAGCAGAAACAAGTCCGAATACAGGCTGAGTCAGAAACCAGATAATATAACCGAGAAACAGAGAAATGCTGGGAAAACGGCAGAAAGAGGATGACAACCGACACGGGGCAAGTCAGGGATCACAGCAGGACAAATCAAGGGTTACCAGAGTCAGGTTCACACGCCAAAAGGCAGAACTATAACTGACACTGCCAGCAAGATTTATGGGAGCTAAATAGCAAACCTGAACCCAGAATGAGGCAGAGCAAAGTTAACCCTTGACATGATCTGGAATAAACCCTGGAACGGATCATGACAATTTTATCTCTGCACAGTAACTCTACAGGGCCGCAAATTCCCTTTCTTATGTGTTTGAATACCCCTCTGATTGTTATTTTAATACATATTTGTATTAATATCCCAGTTTCTTAACTTCATACATAACAATATGTTTTATACTAAGTAAATGGAATATAGATGGTCTTGCGTTCAATTAATATATTCTTAAAAGTTCTTCTTAATTTTCCTTGATTTTAATCTATGTATTGTTTATTATTGTTTTTTTTCATGTAAATGATTTAGTATTTATACAATTTTAGTTCCCATTGTTTTGTCCTTTTCACTCATTTTTTTGTTTAAAATGTACATACCTAGGCAAAATACACCATTCTTTCCTATTACTGTATTTAACACACCAGTGATGAGCGAGCATGCTTGCCTGACCTCCCTGACCCAATTACTAGGGGACCGCAGCAGCACACCACTATTGAACCCAGAGCAGTGTCAAAAGGTTGTTGGTTAGATAGCGGATAATGCTTCCAGTCATTTTGCCACCACCACCATCACCCTGCCTTCCACACAGTCAAGTCTCAGTAACCGTGAGTCTGGGCAGCATATTCCTCACCCTGATCCTCCTTCCTCGCACCATGCCAAGTGCCCTGATCCCACACTTGGACACTCCAAGGAGCTGGTCACTTTTCCATTTCCATAGATTTTGGCCTCTCGCCCGGTCCAATTGAAACGGAGTAAGAAGTGATCGCATGTAGCGATGCTCAAATATTTGAGCAGCCATGGTCACACTAAGGCGACGGTGGGAAAAGTATCACAAGAGTTGGACGATGATGAGACACAATTGCCAGAAAGTCAGTAGAAGGACCAAGGTGCGGAAGTGGAAGACGAGGTGGTGGATGATATAGCAACTGACCCAACCTGGCAGGAGGACATGCAGCATGAGGACAGCAGCACACAGGGGGAAGGAGGCATAGCAGCCCAACAGGCAGGAAGGAGCAGTGTGGTGGTCACAAACAGAAGGCGGGCAACCGCCCCCTGTAACACCAACACAACGGAAGTTGCCAGTGGAACTATTAAGTCTTCTTGAGTCTGGTTGTTTTTTAAAGACTCTGTCAATAACCCCAAAAAGGCTATTTGCACCACTTACCAGAACAACATCAACAGGGTTAGCAAAACTTCCAGCCTGACCACCACCAGCATGATCAGGTATATGGCAGCAAAGCATCCGACTTTGTGGGCTGAACCCCATAGTCCATGAACAGTGTCTGCGGGTGACACCCCTGCTTCTTCTGCTGTTGTGCATGCAAGCAAACTCCTGTCCATGGTGCATGCAAAGATGCCTCCTGCCCTGCACCTGTCATTGCACACACTCAACTAGCACCATTAGCAAGCATGTCCACATCCTTGTCCCAGTGCAGCGTTCAGTTGTCCATACCCCAGTCCTTGGAATGCAAGCACAAATATTCAGCCAGCGCCCCACGGGTCACACTACTAAATTCCCACATTTCATGATGCCTTTTAGGCTCATGGAGATGGAATCTTTCTGCAACCTGATGGTGTCGGCCGTCCCAAGATACTCGGTCCCCAACCGCCACTAGTTCTTCCGGTGTGCAGTCCCTGCATAGCACAAGCACGTGTCCCACAACATTAGCCATGCCCTCAACAATGCAGTTACTGGGAAAGTCTACCTAACCATGGACAAATGTTTGTGGGCAGGGACGGTATATCTTGCTGACGGCACACTGGGTTAACATAGTGGAAGCCGGGACCCAGTCGGACCTCGTGATGGAACAAGTCCTCCCGATGCAGAGGATTGTGGGCCCTAGGTCAATCTGGGTTGCCCCCACAGTCTACAGCTCCTGCATCTATTCCTCCTCTTCAGCCTCCATCTCTAAAATTACCATATCAATTACAAGCTGGAAGCACTGCAGCACTGCCTCAGCCAAGCGGCAACAAGCTGTGCTGAAGCTAATGCTGAAGCTAATATGCTTAGGTGACAAACTGCACAATGCTAAAGAAAAAGGCCATCACGCCGAAACGCACGTCTGGGTGGATGCACCCTGCGGGTTTGGTTAATAGCCTGCACAGGTAACTATGTAATGTAATATTGTGACTTTAGTATATACATAAAAGTCTATAAATTAATGTTTGCTTTATAAACTATTCAGGCCTATTTGGGATAGTATAATATGCATTTGAGTCTTAAATTGTAGCAATTCATTGAATGTGAACCTCATTCAATGTTTCACATTTTTAACCCACTTGTGTGTACCCCTGTGTTTCCTACATGTGCAACTTGACTTTGATCCTTTTGCCAAATACCTTGGAATATTTAATAAAATATTTAGCATTTTCTATTTATTTGTTTTTTTCTATGGTTTATTCAATGCTGAAGAGTTGTGGACAGCTCTGAAAGAGCAGGCAGATCTGTGGCTGACACCATTGAACCTACAGTCAGGCATGGTCATATGTGGCAATGGCCGGAACCTGGTCGTGGCTCTGAGGTGAGGTGAGCTCACACACGTACCATGCCTGACCCATGTGCTTAACCTCTTGGTTCAGCGGTTTCTCAAAACCTACTCGGAGCTGCCGGATCTGCTTACCAAAGTATGCCGCCTATGTGCCCATTTTAGAAAGTCAGCTACAGCTTCCACAGCCCTTGCCATGCAGTGTTTGCAGCTTACGGCTCACCCACTGGTGTGCGATGTCCCCACACATTAGAACTCTACACTGCAGATGTTGGGAAGGATCTGTGAGCAGAAGAGGGCAGTTGTTGACTACCAGCATCAACAAGGTGGTCGGTATTCAGTTCAGACTCCACACATTAGACCACAGAAGTGGACATGGATGTCAGACATATGTGTTACGGATATGCAACACAGGACTAAGGTAGAAGGGGGAAAACTGACCCTGCACTATGACTAGGCTGAAACCCTACGATGGAGTGGGCGACCCATTCCTTGCGAATAGACCCACCCACGATCCTAGGTTAATCTCAAGCGAAGACCTATAGATATGGGGAAGGGGTTCCCTAAAAGAAATAAGGACTGGGTACAAAAACGGGTCACTTCCTAGTAGAAAACACAGTGAAGGCTGCAGAAACCAATAGAAGACAGAAACTAAGGCTAGCAGAACCAGTACCAGTACTGCACAAATAACACACACAGAACACAAAGCAAAGCACCAAGCTAGAGCTCCAGCAGATTAACATTGTTGTCCAGCAAGAACTGGGAGGCAGGTGCTGGTTAATAAAGAGTGAAACAAACACCTGACCCAAGACAAAACCAGCACCAGAGGAAAAAGACCAGCAGCCAGAACTCCACAAGAAAAGGGCGGATAGTAACAAACTAAACAGATTCTAACAATATGTACCATCCTCCAAAACTTTGAGGACTCCACCAAGATGGTGAGCACCGCTCACCATAATTAGCGTCATCATCCCGTTTCTCTGTGTTCTGAAATGCTCTCTGCTCACAATCAAAGCGAATGCAGGCAGAGCACGATGAGATGGAGCAAGGAACCATACAGTGTGATGACACACAGCCCAGCCTCATCTCATCCCAACATGGATTGGGTGATAATGAGGAAGAGGAGGAGGAGGAAAAACAAGAGCTAGTTTCATGCACTATAGACGATACTACCTGCACAACCGTCATACCATCTATTCAGCATGGATGGCCTGATGACAGGGAGGAGAAGGAGAGCATGGTCAGTCGTCCTCTTGGTGAGGACATGTAAGTCCTGCCTGTTAGCACTCTGGTACACATGGCTGAGTTTATGTTACGCTGCCTTTCCCGTGACCCTCACGTTCTCAAAATTTTGGGTGAAAGTCGTTACTGGTTGGTGACACTTCTAGACTCACGTTACAAGGAGAACTTTCTATCTCTTATTCCCAAGGTAGACAGGTCTACTAAAATGGGGCTCTACCAGAAGGCCCTTGTGGCAGAATTATTTAAAAAAAATTCCCGTGAAAACGCTGGCTGCAGAGGTCACAGTTCATTGGACAACCAAGGAGTACAGGTGAGAGAGACACAACTCCAATCCAGCAGAGACAGGGGAACACTGGTAAAGTTCTGGGAGAGTTTTCTCAGACCCTCCGATCGCACAGGTGCTGAGGCACGGGGTACTCTTACAAGAAGTGCAAAGTTTGGGAAGATGCTGAGGGAGTACCTTGCTGACCTTACCAATGTCATCTGTGATTCATCTGTGCCTTACAATTATTGAGTATCCAAGGTGGACACGTGGCATGAACTGGATCTTACGCCTTGGAGGTCCTGGCCTGCCCTGCCACTAGCGTTTTGTCAGAGCGGGTTTTTAGTGCTGCTGGTAGAATTATAGCTGATAAATGCATCCGCCTGTCAACTGAAAATGCTGACAGGCTGACTCTTAGGCCGGGGTCACACATAGCGAGATACGGCCGAGTCTCGCAGGTGAAAACCCTCCTCTGGCGCCGGCACTTGGGAGCGGAGCGTGCAGCTCCATGTGTTGCTGTGCGGCTGCATGCTCCGCTCCAGAGTGCCGGCGCCAGAAGAGGGTTTTCATCTGCGAGACTGTATCTCGCGTATGTGTGATCCCGGCCTTATAAAAACAATCAAGGGCTGAATTGAGCCAGGGTTCTCAAGACCACCGAATGATAGCAGCGTAACATAAACTCAAATCCAGTGTCTTTTTTGGAATGTCTATTCCCATGCACCTCTGCAAACCCACACATGGATATACGCTTCCTGATTTTAGCTATTTGCTGTTGTCCTCCTCCTTCTCCTCATCCACATCCTCCACCACCGTACCACCAGGGTGACCGTGGTCCATGATGCAACACCCACATAATTTTTTTAAAGGGTGTTTATGATGCCCGTTAAAAAAAATTTGTCATACAGTATGTTCATGTATACCACCCACAGGTAAATGTTTGTCAGCCCATACATTTAGTGCATGAGCATTACTAGTATAGAAGACACGCTCCTTTCTAATGGGAGCATTAGGAGTCCCTCCTCCACATCTCTTCCAAGGGGCATTGGAGTGCCTCCTTATTTTTGGCAGCCCTTGCATTCACTGTATAGGCAAACACTATGGGAGACCCACTTCCTAATAATGGGAACATTTTTTTTATGACGCCCTCCTCTACATCTCTTCCAAGGGGCAATGGAGTAGGTCCAAATTTTGCCAGAAGCGCATGTTGAATGCCGCTATCAGAGTTTGACAGCGGCAATTAATGGGTTAATAACAGCGGGTGGATCGCAATTCCACCTGTTCTGGGCATATGTCAGCTGTTCAAAACAGCTAACATGTGCCGGAAAAAAAGTGGGCTCACCGCCGGAACCCACATCAAAGGGAGAGAGTCCTACTTCGGCGCAAATTTACAGAAAGGGTTTAAATGATAAAAAAAAAATCTAAACTTTGTTAAAAAAAAATTGTGTCATTTTCTGAGACTTATTGCGTCTCCATTTTTTGTGATCTGGGGGTGGGTGAGGGCTTATTTCCTGCGTGCCGAGCTGACTTTTTTAATTACACTGTTTTCGTGTGGATACAATCGCTCATCATTATTGAATTTTAATGCAATGTTGCGACGTTTACTGATCGGATTTATTCTTTATATATCTTGATAGATCAGGTGATTCTGAATGCGGCAGTACCAAATATGTTGTTTTTTTTGTTTGCTTTTTTATTTGTTTTATTTTGAATGGCGCGAATGAGGGGTGATTTGAACTTTTAAATACAGTATTTATCTAAATTTATATATATATTTATATTTTTCAAAAACTTTTTTTTACTATTAATCCAATCGCCTCTGCTACACACAGGTGATGATCAGATCGCCTGTCTGTAGCAGAAATGCTCACTTGCTATGAGTGCTAGCCACTGGGTGGCGCTCATAGCAATCCGGCAATAACAACCAGTCATTGCTGCAGACCCCGGTTGTCATGCCAACCCATCGGTGGCCCGCAGTGATGTGACACGGGTTAACAGCCGTGGTTGGATCACCATTCCACCTGCGGTTGTTAGGGACATGTGCTAAGAAAGATGTGGACTCAACGCAGGAGCCCATATCAAAGGGAGAGGCATGCATGCCTTGAAGGGGTTAGGCCGATGTCACACTAGCGAGTTTTAGGGACGTATGAGAGGTGCAGAAAATACGGTACAATGATTCTCTATGGCCCAGCTCCTATCTGCCGTATTTTACTGATCCGTATTATACGGTCTTCTACGGCCGTAGAAAATCGCAGCATGCTGCGTTTGTCACCGTAATGCACAAAAAAAATCGCCAATGAAAGTCTATGGGGGCGAGGAAATTACGGATTACACACGGACCAGCAGTGTGACTTGCGAGAAATACGCAGTGGTGTTCTATAGATTCAATTCAGTGCGGTGTACAGTAAAATCACACTGACAGGTTAGAATAGAATAGCTAAGATAAATGTCTACACATAGTATAGGGGTATATATATATATATATATATATGTCAGTGAGACACATATGTATATATATTAATATTTCATACAGCGCTAGATAGGAAGAAAGCCGATAATTCAATTGCCGGCTTTTCCTATCTCCTTCACAAACCCGACATGATATGAGATATGGTTTACATACAATAAACCATCTCATATCCCTTTTTTTTTGCATATTCCACACTACTAATGTTAGTAGTGTGTATCTGCAAAATTTGGGCACTCTAGCTATTAAATTAAAGGGTTAAATCGCGGAAAAAATTGGCGTGGGCTGCCGCGCAATTTTCTTCGCCAGAGTGGTGAAGCCAATGGCTGAGGGCAGATATTAATAGCCTGGAAAGGGTCCATGGTTATTGCCCCCTCCCTGGCTAAAAACATCTGCCCCCAGCCACCCCAGAAAAGGCACATCTGGAAGATGCGCCTATTCTGGCACTTGGCCACTCTCTTCCAATTCCCGTGTAGCGGTGGGATATGGGGTAATGAAGGGTTAATGTCACCTTGCTATTGTAAGGTGACAGTAAGCCAGATTAATAATGGAGAGGCGTCAATTATGACACCTATCCATTATTAATCCAATAGTATGAAATGGTTAAAAAAACACACATTATTACAAAGTATTTTAATGAAATAAATACACAAGTTGTTGTGATATTTTATTATACTGGTAATCCACCTGAAGACCCTTGTCACCTGAAACAAATGTAAACAAAACAAACAACCATATTCCATACCTTCCGACGATCAGTCTCGTCCCACGCTGTAAATCCATCTGAAAGGGTTAACTAATTTTACAAGCAGAAGCCTGCTAATGCTGCCCCTACCTGTAAAAACCCAGCGAATGAATGGAATGTAGGGGAATGACCTGTAGTTGCCTCGAGTTGCAGTGATGTGCCCTCTGCTGGATGTCCTCGTATGAACTCGAGCCTGGGAACTTTTCAGAATATTTTAATGGCACCAAAATGTATCTTACAATTTCTGCTAAATCTAGAAATACCCCATGTGTGACTGTACAGTACTGCTTAGCCATACAGAGAGACTTGGGAGGGGCGGAGTACTATTTGCCTCCTTTCCTAGAATAGTTTGCGGACTCCATATACAGAGCCCCTATGTGCTAGAAAAGCAGAATCCCCCATCAAGTGACCCCATTTTGAAATGATTCCCCTTTGGGATTTTATCTACATGTGTAGTGACAATTTTGACTCTATGGGTGTTTTCCAGAAACAGGCAGCAGTGGATGTTGCTGAGTGAAAATTACAAACTGCCATTGTATTGACCAGTACATTATGTCCAACTCATGCTTCTGGAAACATGCACCTGTAAATTAGGTGGGCTCTCAACACTACGGAAATGTCATACATGTGGGTGCTAAATATGGTTTAGGCACTCTGGGGCTCAGAAGGGAGGTGGTGCATTTTGATTTGGAAGTGGAGAATTTACCGAATTTCTTTCGGGGGGCGAAGAGCCATTTCGCTTTTACAGAGCCTTTGTGCTACCAGTAACGTGGAAGCCCCCTATATTTCCCTTAACAGATGACGGACCTGACTGAGGGCTTGCTTTTTTCTGAATTGAGTTGAAGCTTTTATTGGGAACATTTTACACAATATTTATGATCACATTTATCTGTTGTTCTACACTAAGCACTTACATCGGGTTTCCATCTTAGGGTATGTGCACACGTTGCGGATTTGCCTGCTGATCCGCAGTCGATTTGACGCTGCGTATTAGCAGCAGTTTTCCATCTGGTTTACAGTACCATGTAAACCTATGGAAAACAAAATCCGCAGTGCACATGCTGCGGAAAATACCGTGCGGAAACGCTGCGTTGTATTTTCTGCAGCATGTCAATTCTTTATGTGGATTCCGCAACGTTTTACACCTGTTCCTTTATAGGAATCCGCAGGTGGTAACACGCAGGTGAAATCCGCGCAAAAAAACCTGGAAATCCATGGTAAATCAGGGTATGTGAACTTTTGATCAGGGCATTTGGATGTTTTGGGTTGTCATTACGATTTAACCCCTTCATGACCCAGCCTATTTTGACCTTAAAGACCTTGCCGTTTTTTGCAATTCTGACCAGTGTCCCTTTATGAGGTAATAACTCAGGAACGCTTCGAAGGATCCTAGCGGTTCTGAGATTGTTTTTTCGTGACATATTGGGCTTCATGGTAGTGGTAAATTTAGGTCAATAAATTCTGTGTTTATTTGTGATAAAAACGGAAATTTGGCGAAAATTTTGAAAATTTCGCAATTTTCACATTTTGAATTTTTATTCTGTTAAACCAGAGAGTTATGTGACACAAAATAGTTAATAAATAACATTTCCCACACGTCTACTTTACATCAGCACAATTTTGGAAACAAAATTTTTTTTTGCTAGGAAGTTATAAGGGTTAAAATTTGACCAGCGATTTCTCATTTTTACAACGAAATTTACAAAACCATTTTTTTTAGGGACCACCTCACATTTGAAGTCAGTTTGAGGGGTCTATATGGCTGAAAATACCCAAAAGTGACACCATTCTAAAAACTGCACCCCTCAAGGTGCACAAAACCACATTCAAGAAGTTTATTAACCCTTCAGGTGCTTCACAGCAGCAGAAGCAACATGGAAGGAAAAAATGAACATTTAACTTTTTAGTCACAAAAATGATTTTTCAGCAACAATTTTTTTATTTTCCCAATGGTAAAAGGAGAAACTGAACCACGAAAGTTGTTGTCCAATTTGTCCTGAGTACGCTGATAACTCATATGTGGGGGTAAACCACTGATTGGGCGCACGGCAGGGCTTGGAAGGGAAGGAGCGCCATTTGACTTTTTGAATGAAAAATTGGCTGCACTCTTTAGCGGACACCATGTCACGTTTGGAGAGCCCCCGTGTGCCTAAAAATTGGAGCTCCCCCACAAGTGACCCCATTTTGGAAACTAGACGCCCCAAGGAACTTATCTACATGCATAGTGAGCCCTTTAAACCCCCAAGTGCTTCACAAATTGATCCGTAAAAATGAAGAAGTACTTTTTTTTCACAAAAAAATTCTTTTAGCCTCAATTTTTTCATTTTCACATGGACAACAGGATAAAATGGATCCTAAAATTTGTTGGGCAATTTCTCCTGAGTACATTGATACCTCACATGTGGAGGTAAACCACTGTTTGGGCACATGGTAAGGCTCGGAAGGGAAGGAGCGCCATTTGACTTTTTGAATGAAAAATTATCTCCATCGTTAGCTGACACCATGTCGCATTTGGAGAGACCCTGTGTGCCTAAACATTGGAGCTCCCCCACAAGTGACCCCATTTTGGAAACTGGACCCCCCAAGGAACTTATCTAGATGCCTAGTGAGCACTTTAAACCCTCAGGTGCTTCACAAATTGATCCGTAAAAATGAAAAAGTACTTTTTTTTCACAAAAAATTTATTTTCGCCTCAATTTTTTCATTTTCACATGGGCAATAGGATAAAATGGATCCTAAAATTTGTTGAGCAATTTCTCCCAAGTACGCCGATACCTCATATGTGGGGGTAAACCACTGTTTGGGCACACGGCAGGGCTCGGAAGGGAAGGCGCGCCTTTTGACTTTTTGAATGGAAAATTAGCTCCAATTGTTAGCGGACACCATGTCGCGTTTGGAGAGCCCCTGTGTGCCTATGCATTTGAGCCATTTTGGAAACTAGACCCCCAAAGGAACTTATCTAGATGCATACTGAGCACTTTAAACCCCCAGGTGCTTCACAGAAGTTTATAATGCAGAGCCATGAAAATAAAAAATAATTTTTCTTTTCTCAAAAATGATTTTTTAGCCTGGAATTTCCTATTTTGCCAATGGTAATAGGAGAAATTGGACCACAAATGTTGTTGTCCAGTTTGTCCTGAGTACGCAGATACCCCATATGTGGGGGTAAACTACTGTTTGGGCGCACGGCAGGGCTCAGAAGGGAAGGCACGCCATTTGGCTTTTTAAATGGAAAATTAGCTCCAATCATTAGCGGACACCATGTCGCGTTTGGAGAGCCCCTGTGTGCCTAAACATTGGAGATCCCCCACAAATGACCCCATTTTGGAAACTAGACCCCCAAAGGAACTAATCTAGATGTGTGGTGAGCACTTTGAACCCTCAAGTGCTTCACAGAAGTTTATAACGCAGAGCCATGAAAATTAAAAAAAAAAATTCTTTTCTCAAAAATTATTTTTTAGCCCGCTATTTTTATTTTCCCAAGGGTAACAGGAGAAATTTGACCCCAAAAGTTGTTGTCCAGTTTCTCCTGAGTACGCTGATACCCCATATGTGGGGGTAAACTACTGTTTAGGCACATGCTGGGGCTCGGAAGTGAAGTAGTGACGTTTTGAAATGCAGACTTTGATGGAATGCTCTGCGGGTGTCACGTTGCGTTTGCAGAGCCCCTGATGTGGCTAAACAGTAGAAACCCCCCACAAGTGACCCCATTTTGGAAACTAGACCCCGAAAGGAACTTATCTAGATGTGAGGTGAGCACTTTGAACCCCCAAGTGCTTCACAGAAGTTCATAACACAGAGCAGTGAAAATAATAAATACGTTTTCTTTCCTCAAAAATAATTATTTAGCCCAGAATTTTTTATTTTCCCAAGGGTTACAGGAGAAATTGGACCACAAAAGTTGTTGTACAGTTTGTCCTGAGTACGCTGATACCCCATGTGTGGGGGTAAACCACTGTTTGGGCACACGTCGGGGCTCAGAAGGGAAGTAGTGACTTTTGAAATGCAGACTTTGATGGAATGGTCTGCGGACGTCACGTTGCGTTTGCAGAGCCCCTGGTGTGCCTAAACAGTAGAAACCCCCCACAAGTGACCCCATTTTAGAAACTAGACCCCGCAAGGAACTTATCTAGATATGTGGTGAGCACTTTGAACTCCCAAGTGTTTCACCGACGTTTACAACGCAGAGCCGTGAAAATAAAAAATAATTTTTCTTTCCTCAAAAATGATGTTTTAGCAAGCATTTTTTTATTTTCACAAGGGTAACAAGAGAAATTGGACCCCAGTAATTGTTGCGCAGTTTGTCCTGAGTATGCTGGTACCCCATATGTGGGGGTAAACCACTGTTTGGGCGCACGTCGGGGCTCGGAAGTGAGGGAGCACCATTTGACTTTATGAATACAAGATTGGCTGGAATCAATGGTGGCGCCATGTTGCGTTTGGAGACCCCTGATGTGCCTAAACAGTGGAAACCCCTCAATTCTACCTCCAACACTAACCCCAACACACCCCTAACCCTAATCCCAACTGTAGCCATAACCCTAATCACACCCCTAACCACAACCCTAATTCCAACCCTAACCCTAAGGCTATGTGCCCACGTTGCGGATTCGTGTGAGATTTTTCAGCATCATTTTTGAAAAATCCGCGGGTAAAGGGCACTGCGTTTTACCTGCGGATTTACCGTGGATTTCCAGTGTTTTTTGTGCGGATTTCACCTGTGGATTCCTATTGAGGAACAGGTGTAAAACGCTGCGGAATCCGCACAAAGAATTGACATGCTGCGGAAAATACAACGCAGCATTTCCGCGTGGTATTTTCTGCACCATGGGCACAGCGGATTTGGTTTTCCATATGTTTACATGGAACTGCAAACCTGATGGAACACTGCTGCGAATCCGCAGCGGCCAATCCGCTGCAGATCCGCAGCAAAATCCGCACCGTGTGCACATAGCCTAATTCTAAAGGTATGTGCACACGCTGCGGAAAACGCTGCAGATCCGCAGCAGTTTCCCATGAGTTTACAGTTCAATGTAAACCTATGGGAAACAAAAATCGCTGTGCACATGCTGCGGAAAAACTGCACGGAAATGCAGCGGTTTACATTCCACAGCATGTCACTTCAATCTGCGGATTCCGCAGCGGTGTTACAACTGCTCCAATAGAAAATCGCAGTTGTAAAACCGCAGTGAAATGCGCAGAAAAACCGCGGTAAATCCGCGATAAATCCACAGCGGTTTAGCACTGCGGATTTATCAAATCCGCAGCGGAAAAATCCGCAGAGGAACAGAATACGTGTGCACATACCGAAACCCTAACCCTAACCCTACCCCTACCCCTAACCCTACCCCTAACCCTACCCCTATCCCTACCCCTACCCCTAGCCCTAACCCTAACCCTAACCCTAACCCTACCCCTAACCCTACCCCTTACCCTAACCCTATTCTAACCTTAGTGTAAAAAAAAAAAAAAAATTCTTTATTTTTTTATTGTCCCTACCTATGGGGGTGACAAAGGGGGGGAGGTCATTTACTATTTTTTTTTATTTTGATCACTGAGATAGGTTATATCTCAGTGATCAAAACTCACTTTGGAACGAATCTGCCGGTCGGCAGATTCGGCGGGCGCACTGCACATGCGCCCGCCATTTTGGAAGATGGCGGCGCCCAGGAAAGAAGACGGACGGATCCCGGGAGGTAAGTATAAGGGGGGGGGAGATCAGGGCACGGGGGGCATCGGAGCACGGGGGGGTGGATCGGAGCATGGGGGGGTGGATCGGAGCACGGGGGGGGATCGGAGCACGGGGGGGGGATCGCTGTGCGGGGGAGTGATCGGAGTGCGGGGGGGTTTGATTGGAGCACGGGGGGTGTGATTGGAGCCCGGGGGGAGCGGACAGGAGGACGGGGGAGCAGAGCACAGGACGGAGGGGAGCGGACCACAGATCGGGGGGCTGGGGGGGCGATCGGTGGGGTGGGGTGGGGGCACATAAGTGTTTCCAGCCATGGCCGATGATATTGCCATCGGCCATGGCTGGATTGTAATATTTCACCAGTTTTTTAGGTAAAATATTACAAATCGCTCTGATTGGCAGTTTCACTTTCAACAGCCAATCAGAGCGATCGTAGCCACGGGGGGGTGAAGCCACCCCCCCTGGGCTAAACTACCACTCCCCCTGTCCCTGCAGATCGGGTGAAATGGGAGTTAACCCTTTCACCCGGCCTGCAGGGACGCGATCTTTCTGTGACACAGCATATGCGTCACAGGTCGGATTGGCACCGACTTTCATGACGCATACGCTGTGTCACAGGTCGGGAAGGGGTTAAAAGGAGAAAACAGTAGTTTGACAATAAATGGCCTCACCCAACCACTAACCATGAGTTGAGAAAAAGTTTTGGTGTTATTATTCATATTCTCTGAACAAAGGTCAAGAAAACAAAAATTCTGCCATGGTATGTAAAATTTTGAGCGCAACTGTATATGCAGCTCCCCAGAGTCATGGTCGTTGCAGTAATGTCATTATTCCAACAGGGGGAGTGATGCTACGTCTGAAGGCAATAAAGGAGATCACCTTGCCAGGTATCACAAACCACACAACACACTTCACACTCCAGGCCGCCAGGGGGAGCCATGCTTCTATCTATTAGGGCACTCCTCACAATTAGGTAAAACTGGTAGTCTGGATAGGAAGTCAGAGAGAAGCTGGCTGGAGTGAGAGGGAGCCAGATGCAGACTGAGGTCTGTGGAGAATGAGGGCTCACGGAGCTGCGCCTGCCCCACGTGCGACAGCATCCTAAGAAAGAACACGAAGGGAATTGCGTTGCTGAGAGTGAGAAATGAAGTCATAGCACAAGGAGAGCAATCCAGAGGGAGTTCTGCCCTGCAATAGGCTGCCTCCCTCTGAGGCGCAGAAGCCGGTAGCCACAACACCGAGGGAGTAAGGATCTCTATGCTTTACTTCAGAGACTGGCAGGACAGTTAATTCCATGTTGGCTGCCCCACCTTATACCGGGAGGCACGGTGGCAACTTGTGGGGGCTGGGGCATCGTAGGGTCCCTGTAAAAAGCCTCAAGCCATCAGTCTTACGGGTTTGTCCTATCCTATCCATCAGGGGGACAGAGAGAAAGAGACATTACATCTATGAAAGTTGTGAGGACCTCACCGAGAAGCTCAGCAGGGAGGAACTACAACACTCAGGTGCTAGAGGAAGGCTACTGATTTCCACCTGGATAAGGGGACTCTGGATTTGCCTTCGGACCGGCCAGACTCTGCCTGCCCTGTGGTCTGGTGCTCTGGACTGTGGACACTGAAGCCTTCAGTAAAGGTAAAGAGACTGCAATCTGTGTCCTCGTGCTTTACTGCGCCTCACACCATCCAACATCTACACTCTGGGAAGCCCTGGGGACATACTTCACCTGTGGGAAGGTATACAATCTAGCTGCAATAACATCACCCCAGCGGACCCCTAAGCAGCATCGGTCACCCTGTCCGAATACCACAGGTGGCATCACAAACACTATCCCTTTAAAGACCTTTCCCCCCATTTATTAACGGATGTTCCCTAGGGCCACGGACCGGGTCAGCCACCGTGACATTCCCGCTGAGAACCGAAGGACCCGGTAACGAGTACCCCACTGCCCTACTGGGGGCGCTCCATATATGCAAAAGTTGAGCCTCATTGCCAACTGGGTGTATCAGCAATCATCATATTGGAAAGAATCATGCCTTAGAACAAATAGCAATGTCACCCAAAAAAAATCAATTCAGCCTCTGCATTGTTAGTATACATTCCCTTTTGACACCTGATAGCCTGCACCCCTGTATCTAGAGGGATGCAATTATACAGCCAATTAAAATTCCTGCTGCTATGATAACTCCTTAATATCCCTGAGAAATGTCACCATTTCGTGCAAATGGGACAAAACATTGCAAACCAGTGGATGAAAAATCCAATCAAGATAGCAAGAGAAGGGTTTTGTAACCTAGCTCATGCCTGCCACACTGAAAGGTCCAGGAGTGCAGGTAGTTGATTTAAGCAGCTTTGGAATAAAATACCAGTAAGGAAACTCTACAATAAGCTTCTCTCTAGTCTACAAAATTCCTTGTAAATATACCTTTCCTACCCCTTTTGTCAGCAGCTATCATAACATTTTTATGTCTCAGTGGCATCTGATTTCAACAATGTATTCATACATCTCTCTGTAAACTGGCATAGTGCTTCCTTTTTATACTATTCACTTGACATAATCACAATGCTTATTATACTAAAGGAGTTGTCGATTACTGGACAACCCACACTGAAACGATTCAGGACCCCAAATGCAATAAATACAAATGAAACTCACTTCCTGCAGTGTCACCATTCCAACGATGTTGGCGTTGCTGTTCTCGGTGGGTGATAGGAAATTGTTGTGTAACATGCTCACTACAGCCAATGAGCAGTCTTCACTATTTCATCAGAGCCTAATCTAACTTCACCATCCAGGAGCAACGGCGCTGACATCGCACTACCTCCGATGTGAGTATTCATTGTTTTGATTTTAACTGGGGAGCTGAATTGAATAAGCTTGGGTTGTCCAATAGTGTGCAACCCCCTTTAAAGTGATTCAGTGATCAGAATCTTGCTGACCAAACCACAGCTGGTGATTAAGTGTCTCAGCGAGCCCATTGACTGACAGGTCTCTACCTATGTGCACATGGGGGGAGAGACCTGTCAGTGAAATGGAACTGGGGTGGGGATAAGCTGTGAAAGGACTTCATCGGATATATCAACCAAGACATTGAGACCTAGATTCATCAAATCTTGATAAGGGGGCAAGTTGGAGTCAGACCCGCCCCTTCAAGACCTCAACAACAATCTTATTCCAGTCATTAATTGTAGTAAGACTTCAAAAGAAAGGTACATCAAATCCAGTCATGAATTTGACGTTTCACTCCTCTCCCCCACCCACTTCTCGCCCAAGCTTTGCTCATTTTGGTGCAGTTGGGTGAAACTGGCATGAAAAAGCCAAAAGCCACAAAATGTGTGCAGCATTTCAGATTGAGACATACTGGCCATAATATCGCAGTGTTTGATTAATACTGCCCTTGGTTCTGAAGACAGATTCCGTTTAATAACCAAATTGGTTAAGGTTTCAATGCTCTATTTTCTCATTTGCTGAAGTTTGCTACAGCCTCAGCATAAATTTGGGTATTTATAGCTTTCAAAACTTGTTTGGGTAATAAAGCAAGAGTAGGACCGTCCAACAAAGTGGTTTAACCAAGGAACCTGTACATGTGTACAATAACTTACATCTTACATAATAAGTCAGTCTTCTACTGAAAGATTTATTACACTAAAACCTAGCTGTCTAATGTGCAATTGTTACTCATCTACCAGAGAAATAGTATTTCTGGTCTATCCATATATAATATATGCAGATGTCTGTAGCAAATGGCTTTGTAGAGATCAACTTTCTATTCATCAAAGAGAAATCTATCGGTCATACAAAAATTTGATTCCATAAATAATAATAGTAAAGTCTTCTGATAGCTCTATGGCATTCAGGTATTAACAAAAGTGCCATAGAACATGCAATGACTATCCCCAAGTGTGTTATCTACGCAGGTTTCACTCCAGTTTCCTGCAGGAGACCTGCTTGTCCCAAATATCTTATTTGTTGCCTTCTAATTCCCCACCTAATTCTTTGCTTTGTGTGTTATACAAAAAAGAGTTTTTGTGCATTTACATCATTAAGTGTCATAATTTACCTTTTTTTCCCGAGCTTAGTGTTGTGGATTTATCTTCATGTGCTGCACATTTTTCCAAGCACCATATTGTGGATGAGATTTTCTGACTGCCTTCTCAAGCATCTTCTAATGAAACCAACATCTTAAAACAGGCTTCTACAGGTAGACTGTGGAATAAAAACTTTGGCCCGATCCATCAAGACAGACAATTTTCACACCAGTCTTTAATAGGGGGCAGGTTGGAGTCAGATGCCCCTCTTAATAGCCTCTCATTGACTCAGAAGCATGTGTAAAGTGGCATGTGCCCACATGCGCCACTCATCATGAATTTGACAAGCAATTCTTCCTACCCCCTGTCCTGCCACAATTCATTTCAATTTGCGTGAGAAAGCCATGAGTCGCTAAATTTTAAAGCCAACATTTTGTGACTTTTCAAAGCTTTTCATTCCAAAATTTTGTAGTAAAAGCTTTCATGAATCGGGCCAATAATATGTTGAAAGGGAACCTGTCACCCCGAAAATCCGGGGTGAGGTAAGCCCACCAGCATCAGGGGCTTATCTGCAGCATTCTGTAATGCTGTAGATAAGCCCCCGATGTAACCTGAAAAGGGAGAAAAAGACGTTAGATTATACTCACCCAGGGGCGGTCCCACTGCTGGTCAGGTCGGATGGGCGTCTCCGGTCCGCTGCGGCGCCTCCCATCTTCTTTCCATGACGTCCTCTTCTGATCTTCAGCTACGGCTCCGGCGCAGGCGTACTTTGCTCTGCCCTGTTGAGGGCAGAGGATAGTACTGCAGTGCGCAGGCACCGGGCCTCTGACCTTTCCGGCGCCTGCGCACTGCAGTACTATCCTCTGCCCTCAAGAGGGCAGAGCAAAGTACGCCTGCGCCGGAGCCGTGGCTGAAGATCAGAAGAGGACGTCATGGAAAGAAGATAGGAGGCGCCGCACCGGACCGGAGATGCCCATCCGACCTGACCAGCAGCGGGACCGCCCCTGGGTGAGTATAATATAACGTCTTTTTCTCCCTTTTCAGGTTACATCGGGGGCTTATCTACAGCATTACAGAATGCTGCAGATAAGCCCCTGATGCTGGTGGGCTTACCTCACCCCGGATTTTCGGGGTGACAGGTTCCCTTGAAACACTGCAGTAAGTAAACAGTAACACGCAAACAGTAAGAAAACATAGAGTACTTAGTAAACATTTCAAAAAAGTGTAAAAGCCATCCCACCGCAACAACATGTACCCAATCAGGATGGCCCCTTAGTCTAGTAACTCACTTCGGTATGTAACAAAAAAGCAATAAAACAGACAGGGGTGAAGCAGGACATAAACCTGACTGTATTTAAAATCTTCCTGTGGAAAGCAAAGTATATAATGTTGCACAACCTAGTGTAAGAGGGGGCACAACCTTGAATGTACAAAACAGGGGTGCTGGCCTGTGTTTTGGGTTTTATTCTATTTAATAGTCTAAGAGATCTCTGGTAATAACCCTTTAAAAAGTCTCTACACTTTCTAATATTTCATATTTAGCAGGCAATTAAAGTACCTGCTGATCGGTGGGGTTCTAGGTCCTGAGATTCCTTAGATCAGGCAATAGAACCCAAGAAGTGCACAGCTCCTGTGTTAATGTCTCAGGACCGAGACCTTGCTGATCTGTAGATATTTCAGGTGCCTGCTAAATATGAAAAATAAGAAAGTATAGTTATTCTTTAATTCCTCTACATGGATGTGGACTTCACTGCTTAGGTAGGAGCCACTTACCTTCTGCCATGAATATTAGTGCAGTAAAGAGTGGCAAAAAAATACAGAGCAGGAACAGAGTAAGGCAAGTTAAGGAGAACCTCTCACCAATTTGAGCTTGTTAAACTGGCCACACCATGGAATAGCGCATGCAGTTCAGAATGACATTTGTTTTTATTTTTACTTTCTCAACTTCATTGTGCAGATATTAGATTTTAAAGTATAGGTTATAATTTATGATAAATTCAAGGAGGTGTTACCAGAGATTTTTCTCTGAAGGCGGGTACTTCTTCCCCTGCATGATACTGACCAATCATAAACATGAGATGTTATGTAGATGAGAGAAGAAATTGGCCCCAGAATGTAAGAAAAACCTCCTGTGAGACAACCTTGATCTCTGCAGCTACTGTGTAGCATAGAGCAGAGCTGGGTATGATTAGGTCTTCAAGTGTAGCTGCGCTTTCATTTTTTTATACTGTAAATCAATAGAACATGTGAAATTAAGAACATTTTTAATATATATTATCAGAGAAATCCATTTTTTTCTTCTCCTGGACTGATCTTTTGCTCTTAATATTCACAATTCACTGGTTAAATCTGTTACTAATGAATACAGACTTTAAACATGAAGTTCTATGGAAAGTGGAGGAGGAGAGAAGAGATAAAGGCATGTTGCTTCAAATTTTCCTGAAATTTCACTTACACTTCCAGTTTTCATCCTTACAGTCAGTGTGGGGGGACAGGTATTACAGCAGAGCTAAGTGTGATTACACCATTAGCATTCATCTCCCTGTAGTCAGTGTGGGGGGAGCTGGATTCAGGTGTACTGACAGGAAAGCTGCAGCTGCTAAGATTCCTGCAGAACTGGGACGACTTCTCAGTTGGCTACAGGCTCTACGCTAGGGACGGGCTGCATCTCAATGGGGAAGGTGCAGCTGTGCTGGGGGAGAAAATGGCTAGAAGGTTATTATTATTATTATTATTTATTGTTATAGCGCCATTTATTCCATGGCGCTTTACATGTGAGGAGGGGTATACATAATAAAAACAAGTACAATAATCTTAAACAATACAAGTCATAACTGGTACAGGAGGAATGAGGACCCTGCCCGCGAAGGCTCACAATCTACAAGGGATGGGTGAGAATACAGTAGGTGAGGGTAGAGCTGGTCCTGCAGCAGTTTGGTCGATCGGTGGTTACTGCAGGTTGTAGGCTTGTCTGAAGAGGTGGGTCTTCAGGTTCTTTTTGAAGGTTTCGATGGTAGGCGAGAGTCTGATGTGTTGTGGTAGAGGGTTCCAGAGTAGGGGTGATACGTGAGAGAAATCTTGTATACGATTGTGAGAAGAGGAGATAAGAGGGGAGTAGAGAAGGAGATCTTGTGAGGATCGGAGGTTGCGGGTAGGTAAGTACCGGGAGACGAGGTCACAGATGTATGGAGGACACAGGTTGTGGATGGCTTTGTACGTCATGGTAAGGGTTTTGTAGTGGAGTCTCTGGGCAATGGGGAGCCAGTGAAGGGATTGACAGAGGGGAGAGGCCAGGGAATAGCGGGGGGACAGGTGGATTAGTCGGGCAGCAGAGTTTAGAATAGATTGGAGGGGTGCGAGAGTGTTAGAGGGGAGGCCACAGAGCAGGAGGTTGCAGTAGTCAAGGCGAGAGATGATGAGGGCATGGACTAGGGTTTTTGCAGATTCATGGTTTAGGAATGAACGGATTCGTGAAATATTTTTGAGTTGAAAGCGGCAGGAAGTGGAAAGGGCTTGGATATGTGGTTTGAAGGAGAGATCAGCGTCAAGGATTACCCCGAGGCAGCGAGCTTGTGGGACTGGGGAGAGTGCTCAGCCATTTACTGTAATGGATAGGTTCGTTGGGGGGGTCGCGTGAGATGGAGGAAAGATGATGAATTCTGTTTTGTCCATGTTAAGTTTTAGAAATCTAGTGGAGAAGAAGGATGAAATAGCAGACAGACATTGAGGGATTCTGGTTAGAAGGGAGGTGATATCTGGTCCAGAGATGTAGATCTGTGTGTCGTCAGCGTAGAGGTGATACTGAAAGCCATGAGATTCTATGAGCTGTCCCAGGCCAAAGGTGTAAATGGAGAAGAGCAAGGGCCCAAGAACTGAACCTTGTGGGACTCCGACAGATAAGGGGCGAGGTGAGGAGGTGGTGTGTGAGTGGGAGACGCTGAATGTCCTGTCTGTTAGGTATGATGAGATCCAGGATAGGGCCAAGTCTGCGATGCCAAGGGATGAGAGGGTTTGTAATAATAGGGAATGGTCCACTGTGTCAAAGGCAGCCGACAGGTCGAGGAGGATAGAGTAGTGTCGCTTGCTGTTGGCGGTTAAGAGGTCATTGGTGACTTTAGTTAGGGCAGTTTCGGTGGAATGGTGTGACCGGAAGCCAGATTGTAGGCGGTCAAAGAGGGAGCAAGAAGAGAGATGGGAGGACAGTTCAAGGTAAATGTGTTGTTCCAGTAGTTTGGAGGCATAGGGGAGAAGTGATATAGGGCGATAGCTAGATACAGAGGATGGGTCAAGAGAGGGCTTTTTGAGGATAGGTGTGATGGAGGCATGTTTAAAGCTTGAGGGGAAAACACCAGTTGTTAGTGATAGGTTGAAGAGATGGGTTAGGGTTGGGATGAAGACTGTGGTGAGGTTTGGGATGAGGTGGGATGGGAGTGGGTCAAGTGCACAGGTGGTGAGATGCGATCTTGAGAGTAGAGTGGAGAGTCGATCTTCTGTAATGGTGGAGAAGTTGGTTTTGGAGGTGGAGGGCTGGGAAATCGGGAGGAAGGGCTCTGGGGGTTGTTGACCAAAACTGTCTCTAATGCTATCTAATGCTATCTAAGGTTGGAGGAGTGTTTAAACTAGGGAATGGGGGGAGGGTATTCATTTTATAGGAGGGGAAGATGGAGATGCAGGTAGAGACCTGGGCACAAATAAGGAATTTGGGGGTGGTGGTGGCATGGGGGGTGGGGTTAGAACAATTAATAATTTAAGAAAGAATAGAGGTACAGAGATATACATAAAGTGTATGTATACAGTACTAATGCCAAAAGCCTCGCCAACAAAATGGATGAATTAGAATTAATGTTGTTGGAGCATAATTATGGCATGGTGGGGATATCTGAAACATGGCTGGATGAGAGCCATGACTGGGCTGTTAACTTGCAGGGCTATAGTCTGTTCAGAAATGACCGTACAGATAAGCGAGGGGGTGGGGTGTGTCTATATGTAAAATCATCCATAAAACCCATCCTGCGTGATAATATAGGTGATTATAATGAAAATGTAGAGTCCCTGTGAGTGGAGATAAGGGGAGGGGGAAAAATAATAAATTACTGATAGGGGTTAGTTATAAGTCTCCAAAAATAATGGAAGCAACGGAAAATATCCTCTTAAAGCAAATAGATGAAGCTGCGACTCAAGGAGAAGTCATTATTATGGGGGACTTCAACTACCCAGAAATAGATTGGGGAACAGAAACCTGCAGTTCCAGCAAAGGTAATCGGTTTTTGACAACTATGAGAGACAATTACCTTTCACAACTGGTTCAGGACCCAACAAGAAGGGGGGCACTGCTCGACCTAATATTAACCAACATGCCAGACCGCATATCAAATATAAGGGTTGGGGGTCACTTGGGGAATAGTGATCAGAAAATAATAAGTTTTCATGTATCCTTTAATAAGATGTGTAGTAGAGTGTTGTGAATTATGTGGTCAAGCTCCCTCCTGTGGTCATGAGTGGTACTTCGGCTGGTTCTGTCTATGAGCTTCCTCTGGTGGATGTGAGTGGGGCTGCGGCTTCTGAGTTTCCTTCCTCAGGTGACGAGGTTAAGTCGTTAGGTGCTGCTCTATTTAACTCCACCTAGTTCTTTGTTCCTGGCCTCCAGTCAATGTTCCAGTATTGGTCTTGCTCTCTCCTGGATCGTTCTTGTGGCCTGTCTGCCCTGCATAAGCTAAGTTTTGCTTGTGTTACTTTTGTTTGCTATTTTTTCTGTCCAGCTTGCTATATTGGTTTTTCTTGCTTGCTGGAAGCTCTGAGACGCAGAGGGAGCACCTCCGTACCGTTAGTCGGTGCGGAGGGTCTTTTTGCCCCCTCTGCGTGGTTGTTTGTAGGTTTTTGTGCTGACCGCAAAGCTATCTTTCCTATCCTCGGTCTATTCAGTAAGTCGGGCCTCACTTTGCTAAAATCTATTTCATCTCTGTGTTTGTATTTTCATCTTAACTCACAGTCATTATATGTGGGGGGCTGCCTTTTCCTTTGGGGAATTTCTCTGAGGCAAGGTAGGCTTATTTTTCTATCTTCAGGGCTAGCTAGTTTCTCAGGCTGTGCCAAGTTGCATAGGGAGCGTTAGGCGCAATCCACGGCTACCTCTAGTGTGGTATGATAGGATTAGGGATTGCGGTCAGCAGAGTTCCCACGTCTCAGAGCTCGTCCTATGTTAGTAACTATCAGGTCACTTTGTGTGCTCTTAACCACTAGGTCCATTGTGGTTCTGAATCACCTGTTCATAACAGTACTGGAGGCCCAAAGTACTAATGCTTCTCAATAGAGGGAAAAGAGAAGTTCTGAGACCATTTTTTTTTCTCTGTACTGTGTTTTGTCTTTCTTTTCCCCTAGACATTTGGGTGGTTCAGGACACAGGTGTAGTGATGGACATTAAAGATCTGTCTTCTTGTGTGGATCATCTCACTGCAAGAGTACAAAATATTCAAGACTTTGTGGTTCAGAATTCTATGTTAGAGCCAAAAATTCCTATTTCTGATTTGTTTTCTGGAGATAGAGCTAAGTTTCTGAGTTTTAAGAATAATTGTAAACTGTTTCTGGCTTTGAAACCCCGCTCCTCTGGTGACCCAGTTCAACAAGTTAAGATCATTATTTCTTTATTACGTGGCGACGCTCAAGACTGGGTATTTTCCCTTGCGCCAGGAGATCCTGCATTATGTAATATTGATGCGTTTTTTCTGGCGCTCGGATTGCTGTATGATGAACCTAATTCAGTGGATCAGGCAGAGAAAAATTTGCTGGCTCTGTCTCAGGGTCAGGATGAGGTAGAGATATATTGTCAGAAGTTTAGGAAGTGGTCTGTGCTCAATCAATGGAATGAATGTGCGCTGGCAGCAATTTTCAGAAAAGGTCTCTCCCTTAAGGATGTCATGGTGTGATATCCTATGCCTGCTGGTCTGAATGAGTCTATGTCTTTGGCCATTCAGATCGGTCGACGCTTGCGTGAGCGTAAAACTGTGCACCATTTGGCGGTATTATCTGAGCATGGACCTGAGCCTATGCAGTGCGATAGGACTTTGACCAGAGCTGAACGGCAAGAACACAGATGTCAGAATGGGCTGTGTTTTTACTGTGGTGATTCCACTCATGCTATCTCCGATTGTCCTAAGCGCACTAAGCGGTTCGCTAGGTCTGCCACCATTGGTACGGTACAGTCGAAATTTCTTTTGTCCGTTACTTTGATCTGCTCTTTGTCATCCTATTCTGTCATGGCATTTGTGGATTCAGGCGCTGCCCTGAATTTGATGGACTTGGAGTATGCTAGGCGCTGTGGGTTTTTCTTGGAGCCCTTGCAGTATCCTATTCCATTGAGAGGAATTGATGCTACGCCTTTGGCCAAGAATAAGCCTCAGTACTGGACCCAGCTGACCATGTGCATGGCTCCTGCGCATCAGGAGGATATTCGCTTTTTGGTGTTGCATAATCTGCATGATGTGGTCGTGTTGGGGTTGCCATGGCTACAAGTCCATAACCCAGTATTGGATTGGAAATCAATGTCTGTGTCCAGCTGGGGTTGTCAGGGGGTACATGGTGATGTTCCTTTTCTGTCTATTTCATCATCCACCCCTTCTGAGGTCCCAGAGTTCTTGTCGGATTACCGGGATGTATTTGATGAGCCCAAGTCCAGTGCCGTACCTTCGCATAGGGATTGTGATTGTGCTATCGATTTGATTCCTGGTGGTAAGTTTCCTAAAGGTCGACTGTTTAATTTGTCTGTGCCTGAGCACGCCGCTATGCGGAGTTACGTAAAGGAATCCTTGGAGAAGGGTCATATTCGCCCGTCGTCGTCGCCATTGGGAGCAGGGTTCTTTTTTGTGGGCAAGAAGGATGGTTCGCTGAGACCTTGTATTGATTACCGCCTTCTAAATAAAATCACGGTCAAATTTCAGTACCTCTTGCCGCTGCTGTCTGATTTGTTTGCTCGGATTAAGGGGGCTAGTTGGTTCACCAAGATAGATCTTCGTGGTGCGTATAATCTTGTGCGTATTAAACAGGGCGATGAATGGAAAACAGCATTTAATACGCCCGAAGGCCATTTTGAGTACCTGGTTATGCCATTCGGGCTTTCTAATGCTCCATCAGAGTTTCAGTCCTTTCTGCATGACATCTTCCGAGAGTACCTGGATAAATTCCTGATTGTATACTTGGATGATATTTTGGTCTTCTCGGATGATTGGGAGTCTCACGTGAAGCAGGTCAGAATGGTGTTCCAGGTTCTGCGTGCTAATTCTTTGTTTGTGAAGGGGTCAAAGTGTCTCTTTGGTGTTCAGAAGGTTTCATTTTTGGGGTTCATTTTTTCCCCTTCTACTATCGAGATGGACCCTGTTAAAGTTCATGCCATTTATGATTGGACTCAGCCGACATCTCTGAAGAGTCTGCAAAAGTTCCTGGGCTTTGCTAATTTTTATCGTCGCTTCATCAATAATTTTTGTAGTATTGCTAAACCGTTGACTGAGTTAACCAAGAAGGGTGCTGATGTGGTCAATTGGTCTTCTGCTGCTGTGGAAGCTTTTCAAGAGTTGAAGCGTTGTTTTTCTTCTGCCCCTGTGTTGTGCCAACCAGATGTTTCGCTCCTGTTCCAGGTCGAGGTTGATGCTTCTGAGATTGGAGCAGGGGCTGTTTTGTCGCAAAGAAGTTCTGATGGCTCGGTGATGAAACCATGCGCCTTCTTTTCCAGGAAGTATACGCCTGCTGAGCGTAATTATGATGTTGGCAATCGAGAGTTGCTGGCCATGAAGTGGGCATTCGAGGAGTGGCGTCATTCGCTTGAAGGAGCTAAGCATCGCGTGGTGGTCTTGACTGATCACAAGAACTTGACTTATCTCGAGTCTGCCAAACGGTTGAATCCTAGACAGGCTCGTTGGTTGCTGTTTTTCTCCCGTTTTGACTTTGTGGTTTCGTACCTTCCGGGCTCTAAAAATGTGAAGGCGGATGCCCTGTCTAGGAGTTTTGTGCCCGACTCTCCGGGTTTGTCTGAGCCGGCGGGTATTCTCAAAGAGGGGGTAATTTTGTCTGCCATCTCCCCTGATTTGCGGCGGGTGCTGCAAAAATTTCAGGCTAATAGACCTGACCATTGCCCAGCGGAGAAACTGTTTGTCCCTGATAAATGGACGAGTAGAGTTATCTCTGAGGTTCATTGTTCGGTGTTGGCTGGTCATCCTGGAATCTTTGGTACCAGAGATTTGGTGGCTAGATCCTTTTGGTGGCCGTCTCTGTCGTGGGATGTGCGTTCGTTTGTGCAGTCCTGTGGGATTTGTGCTCAGGCTAAGCCCTGCTGTTCTCGTGCCAGTGGGTTGCTTTTGCCCTTGCCAGTCCCGAAGAGGCCCTGGACACATATCTCTATGGATTTTATTTCGGATCTCCCCGTCTCTCAAAAAATGTCGGTCATTTGGGTTGTTTGTGATCGCTTCTCTAAGATGGTCCATTTGGTACCCTTGTCTAAATTGCCTTCCTCCTCTGATTTGGTGCCATTGTTCTTCCAGCATGTGGTTCGTTTACATGGCATTCCGGAGAACATCGTTTCTGACAGAGGTTCCCAGTTTGTTTCGAGGTTTTGGCGAGCCTTTTGTGCTAGGAAGGGCATTGATTTGTCTTTTTCCTCGGCTTTCCATCCTCAGACAAATGGCCAGACTGAACGAACCAATCAGACCTTGGAAACATATCTGAGATGTTTTGTTTCTGCCGATCAGGATGATTGGGTGTCCTTTTTGCCTTTGGCTGAGTTCGCCCTTAATAATCGGGCCAACTCGGCTACTTTGGTTTCACCGTTTTTCTGCAATTCTGGTTTCCATCCTCGTTTCTCTTCAGGGCAGGTTGAGTCTTCTGACTGTCCTGGTGTGGATACTGTGGTGGATAGGTTGCAGCAGATTTGGACTCATGTGGTGGACAATTTGACATTGTCTCAGGAGAAGGCTCAACGTTTCGCTAACCGCAGGCGCTGTGTGGGTCCCCGACTTCGTGTTGGTGATTTGGTTTGGTTGTCATCTCGTTATGTTCCTATGAAAGTTTCCTCTCCTAAGTTTAAGCCTCGTTTCATTGGTCCGTATAGGATTTCTGAGGTTCTTAATCCTGCGTCTTTTCGTTTGACCCTTCCAGCTTCTTTTTCCATCCATAACGTATTTCATAGGTCATTGTTGCGGAGATACGTGGCACCTGTGGTTCCATCCGTTGATCCTCCTGCCCCGGTTTTGGTTGAGGGGGAGTTGGAGTATATAGTGGAGAAGATTTTGGATTCTCGTATTTCGAGACGGAAACTCCAGTACCTGGTTAAGTGGAAGGGTTATGGTCAGGAAGATAATTCCTGGGTCTTTGCCTCTGATGTTCATGCTGCCGATCTGGTTTGTGCCTTTCATTTGGCTCATCCTGGTCGGCCTGGGGGCTCTGGTGAGGGTTTGGTGACCCCTCCTCAAGGGGGGGTACTGTTGTGAATTCTGTGGTCAAGCTCCCTCCTGTGGTCATGAGTGGTACTTCGGCTGGTTCTGTCTATGAGCTTCCTCTGGTGGATGTGAGTGGGGCTGCGGCTTCTGAGTTTCCTTCCTCAGGTGACGAGGTTAAGTCGTTAGGTGCTGCTCTATTTAACTCCACCTAGTTCTTTGTTCCTGGCCTCCAGTCAATGTTCCAGTATTGGTCTTGCTCTCTCCTGGATCGTTCTTGTGGCCTGTCTGCCCTGCATAAGCTAAGTTTTGCTTGTGTTACTTTTGTTTGCTATATTTTCTGTCCAGCTTGCTATATTGGTTTTTCTTGCTTGCTGGAAGCTCTGAGACGCAGAGGGAGCACCTCCGTACCGTTAGTCGGTGCGGAGGGTCTTTTTGCCCCCTCTGCGTGGTTGTTTGTAGGTTTTTGTGCTGACCGCAAAGATATCTTTCCTATCCTCGGTCTATTCAGTAAGTCGGGCCTCACTTTGCTAAAATCTATTTCATCTCTGTGTTTGTATTTTCATCTTAACTCACAGTCATTATATGTGGGGGGCTGTCTTTTCCTTTGGGGAATTTCTCTGAGGCAAGGTAGGCTTATTTTTCTATCTTCAGGGCTAGCTAGTTTCTCAGGCTGTGCCGAGTTGCATAGGGAGCGTTAGGCGCAATCCACGGCTACCTCTAGTGTGGTATGATAGGATTAGGGATTGCGGTCAGCAGAGTTCCCACGTCTCAGAGCTCGTCCTATGTTAGTAACTATCAGGTCACTTTGTGTGCTCTTAACCACTAGGTCCATTGTGGTTCTGAATCACCTGTTCATAACAGTAGAGGGGTTACAAGGACACTAAACTTCAGGAGGGCAAATTTCCAACAGATGAGAGATGATCTTGGTGCAATTTACTGGGATGATATCCTGAGACATAGAAATACACAAAGAAAATGGGAGACGTTTATTAGCATCATGGATAGGACCTGTGCACAGTATATACCGTATGGGAATAAACATACAGTACTAAAAATAGGAGGAAACCAATATGGCTAAATAGAGCTGTAAGGGGCGCAATAAGGGACAAAAAAAGCATTTAGAGAATTAAAGGAAGTAGGTAGTGAGGAGGCATTAAATAAATACAAAAAATTTAATAAATTCTGTAAAAAGCAAATCAAGGCAGCAAAGATTGAGACAGAAAGACTCATTGCCAGAGAGAGTAAAAATAATCCCAAAATATTATTTAACTACGAAAATAGTAAGAAACTAAAAAATGATAGTGTTGGCCCTCTTAAAAATAGTCTGGGTGAAATGGTGGATGACGATGAGGAAAAAGCCAATATGCTAAATGACTTTTTTTCATCAGTATTTACACAAGAAAATTCTATGGCAGACAATATGATCAGTGATAACAAAAATTCCCCATTAAATGTCACCTGCTTAACCCACCAGGAAGTACGGCGGCGGCTAAAAATCACTAAAATTGACAAATCTCCGGGCCCGGATGGAATACACCCCCGAGTACTGCAGGAATTAAGTACAGTCATTGATAGACCATTATTTTTAATCTTTAAAGACTCCATAATAACAGTGTCTGTAGCACAGGACTGGCGTATAGCAAATGTGGTGCCAATATTCAAAAAGGGGACAAAAGCTGAACTCGGAAATTATAGGCCAGTAAGCTTAACCTCTACTGTGGGTAAAATCCTGGAGGGCATTCTAAGAGATGCTATACTGGAGTATCTGAAGAGGAATAACCTCATGACCCAGTATCAGCACGGGTTTACTAGGGACTGTTCCTGTCAGACAAATCTGATCAATTTCTATGAAGAGGTAAGTTTTGGACTGGACCAAAGGAATGCAGTGGATGTAGTGTATATGGACTTTTCAAAAGCTTTTTATACGGTGCCACACAAATGGTTGATACATAAAATGAGAATAATGGGGATAGGGAAAAATATGTGTAAGTGGGTTAAGAGCTGGCTCAGGGATAGGAAACCAAGGGTGGTTATTAATGGAGCACACTCGGACTGTGTTGCGGTTAGCAGTGGGGTACCACAGGGGTCAGTATTGGGCCCTCTTCTTTTTATCATATTTATTAATGACCTTGTAGGGGGCATACAGAGCAGAATTTCAATATTTGCAGATGACACTAAACTCTGCAGGGTAATTAATCTTTAATCTAATAATCTTTATTTTTTTATATAGCGCTAACATATTCCGCAGCGCTTTACAGTTTGCACACATTATCATCGCTGTCCCCGACGGGCTCACAATCTAAATTCCCTATCCCCTTTGAGATGTGGGAGGAAACCGGAGTACCCAGAGGAAACCCACGCAAACACGGAGAGAACATACACAATTCTTTGCTGCCCAGTAATACAGAGGAGGACAATTTTATATTACAGGATGATTTATGTAAACTAGAAGCTTGGGCTGACAAATGGCAAATGAGCTTTAATAGGGATAAATGTAAGGTTGTGCACTTGGATAGAAGTAATAAGATGTATAATTATGTGCTTAATTCTAAAACTGTGGGCAAAACCGTCAATGAAAGACCTGGGTGTATGGGTGGATACAGCGTCGGACTGGAGCACCTTGGGCCCACCAGAGAAAATCATTCTTGGGGCCCACTATGTAGCTACATAGAAATAGATACAAGACCACCAATTGTGCGGTAAAAAGCGCTAATATCAGGGTATAATATAAGGTAGTTCACGTATTAATAATGTAGCAAGGGTTGGGGTAGCCCCCACACATAATATAATGTAGCCCCCTCATAAAATATAATGCAGTCCCCTCTCATAGAATATAATGCAGCACCCCACAAAATATAATGCAACCCTCTCAGGTATGACGCAGTCCCCACCATAGAATATAATGTAGCACCTCATAGGGTATAATGCAGCCCCCCCATATAGTATAATGCCACCCACCACAGAATATAATGTAGTCCCCTGAGAGAATGCAGTTCCACCACAGAATATAATGCAGCCCCCCATAGAGTATACTGTAGCCCCTTCATATAGTATGATGTAGCCCCCATAATATTATGTAGTCCCCTGAGAGAATAATGCAGCCCCACCACAGAATATAATGCAGCCCCCCATAGAGTATACTGTAACCCCTCATATAGTATGATGTAGCCCCCCATAATATAATGTAGTACCTTGAGTATAATGCAGTCCCCCCACAGAATATAATGTAGCCCCCCAGGGCTGTATTTAGAGTTTCTGCTGCCCTAGGCACTTTTAGCGCTGCCTCACCTTTTGGTGAGTATGACACTATCGGCAGTGACTTTGGCAAGAATCGCTGATGTGAAAGTCGCCTTTTGCAGCAGATCGGGCAGTTTTTCTGCATCTGCCGCGTAACGGATCACTTATGGCAACACTGTGTTCGGCCTCATTCATTCCCTATGGGATTTGCGGCACTTGCCGTGATCTGGCAAATGTGGTACCATACCTCTCAACTTTTGAAGAAGGGAAGGAGGTATTAAGTTTGCGGCGCGCGTAGTGCAAATTTTAGGCAACGCCTCTGACCAGACCCATTTCACAACTAGTCACACCCATATCAACATCCCAACCGCAGCCATTTAGCACTGCTGATCACACTGTTTTATATACAATAATTATAAGCAAACAAAAATATGGCCACACATGATGCTCAATACTGTATAACGGCCACCACACATGATGCTCCATACTGTATAATGGCCACACATGATGCTGCATACTGTATAATGGCCACACACAGTTCTTCATACTGTATAATGACCACACATGATGCTCCATAGTGTATAATGGCCACACATGATGCTCCATAGTGTATAATGGCCACACATTGCTCCATACTGTATAATGGCCCCACATGATGCTCCATACTGTATAATGGCCCCACATGATGCTCCATACTGTATAATGGCCACACATGATGCTCAATACTGTATAATGGCCACACAGTGCTCCATACTGTATAATGGCCAGACAGTGCTCCATACTGTATAATGACCACCCACACATAGTGCTCCATAGTGTATAACGGCCACACAGTTCTCCATACTGTATAATGATCCCACATAATGCTCAATACTGTATAATGACCACAAATGATGCTACATACTGTATAACGGCCACACATGATGCTCCATACTGTATAATGTCCATTGGCCACACATGATGCTCCATACTGTATAACGGCCACACATGATGCTCAATACTGTATAATAACCCCCCTCCTGTATGCATGGCTCATCTCCCTCCTATCCCATACACATAGCTCATATTACCCCCTCCTGTATGCATGACTCATATCTCCCCATGTATGCATGGCTCATATTCCCCCCCCCCTATGCATGGCTCATATCCCCCCCTGTATGAATGGCTTATATTCCGCTCCTGTATGCATGGCTTATATTCCCCCCTGTATGCAAGGCTCATATTCCGCCCCTGTATGCATGGCTCATAGTCTGCCCCTGTATGCATGGCTTATATTCCCCCCTGTATGCATGGCTCATAGTCCGCCCCTGCATGCATGGCTCATATTCCCCCCGGTATGCATGGCTTATATTCCCCCCGGTATGCATGGCTTATATTCCCCCCTGTATGCATGGCTCATATTCCCCCCTGTATGCATGGCTTACATTCCGCCCTGTATGCATGGCTTATATTCCCCCCTGTATGGCTTATATTCCCCCCTGTATGCATGGCTTATATTCCCCCCTGTATGCATGGGTGTTATTCCATCAGAGACTGTGGACACAGACGGACACTTCCAGTTTGGAATGCCTAGCCACTGCAGGCACCAGACATTATACTGACCTACAATCTCTCTGCCTGTTGGCACTTCTCTCCACAAAGACTCCCCTGATGATTCTCCATGACCGGAGTTGAAACGCGTAGGGAGGAAGAATTTATATTTCAAGAGGATTTGGGACTTTGCCTCCATACACATTGGGTGGATTGGTCCCTCTGAGTTAGGTCCACTTGGGGCCTGTCCTTGTTAGGACAGGAGTTACATAGGGGCTACAGGGTAGATATATTATTTTAGCCCTGCCTCTTTTCATCTACGTGGATCTCTATTGTATCATACGGAATTACACAGTGTCCGGCAGCTTGGGTGAGATCAAACCATTTTTTATATAGAGCACTGGTTCACCTGAGCACTTTTTATGTATATGTTTCTCGTTTGTGTCCTATTGGGTGTGCGTTTTTTAGTATTTATTATTAAAAGTTATGTTTTATTAGTGGATATCCTCCACAGCTGATCTTGTCTTGAGCCAGAGGGTTGATGTATGGTGTGATTTCTACACACCTTTGCTTCTCATGGCTTATATTCCCCCCGGTATGCATGGCTTATATTCCCCCCTGTATGCATGGCTCATATTCCCCCCTGTATGCATGGCTTACATTCCGCCCTGTATGCATGGCTTATATTCCCCCCTGTATGGCTTATATTCCCCCCTGTATGCATGGCTTATATTCCCCCCTGTATGCATGGCTTATATTCCCCCCTGCATGGCTTATATTCCCCCCTGTATGCAGGCTTATCTCTCCGCACCCGCACCCGCACCCGATCCTGCTCCTGCTCCTGCTCGGCGCGCTGGCTTATGTCCTCCTTCATCCCCCCGTCCCCCCGTCCCTCATACTCACCTGTCCCACTGCACGGCCGTGCCGACATCCCTCGCGCTCTGTCCCGACTTCAGGCGGCGGCGGCGCCGGCGCAGCACCTTCTTCCTGCTTGAGCGGTAATGTGACACCTTTCATTAAGATCATGAATATGCGCATATTCATGATCTTAATGAGCAGTGTCATGTGACAGCTCGTTCAGGACGAGCTGCAGTGCAGACGCCGAGACTATCGCTGGAGCAGGGTGAGTATTCAAGGTGGGCGGTGGGGGGGAGGGGGCCCTGGAGCGGGGGGAGGCCCTGCCAGCAGGTGTCAGTGCCAGGGCCCACCGGAGGATCCTCCGGTTCCCCGGTGGGCCAGTCCGAGCCTGGGTGGATGACAAACTCACATTTAGTGGCCTGTGTCAGGCAGCTGCTACAAAGGCAAATAAAATAATAGGATGCATTAAAAGAGGCATAGATGCTCATGAGGAGAACATAATTTTACCTCTATACAAGTCACTAGTTTGACCACACTTAAAATACTGTGTACAGTTCTGGTCTCTGGTATATAAGAAAGACATAGCTGAACTAGAGCGGGTGCAGAGAAGAGCGACCAAGGTTATTAGAGGACTGGGGAGTCTGCAATACCAAGATAGATTATTACACTTGGGGCTATTTAGTTTGGAAAATCGAAGGATAAGGGGTGATCTTATGTTATTGTATAAATATATGAGGGGACAGTACAAAGACCTTTCTGATGATCTTTTTAATCATAGACCTGAGACAGGGACAAGGGAGCATCCTCTATGTCAGGAGGAAAGAAGGTTTAAGCATAATAGCAGATTCTTTACTGTAAGAGCAGTGAGACTATGGAACTCTCTGCCGTACGATGTTGTAATGAGTAGTGTTGAGCGATACCGTCCGATACTTGAAAGTATCGGTATCAGATAGTATCGGCCGATACCCGAAAAGTATCGGATATCGCCGATACCGATATCCGATACCAATACAAGTCAATGGGACACCAAGTATCGGAAGGTATTCTGATGGTTCCCAGGGTCTGAAGTCGAGGAAACTCTCCTTCAGGCCTTGGGATCCATATTAATGTGTAAAATAAAGAATTAAAATAAAAAATATTGATATATTCACCTCTCCGGCGGCCCCTGGACATCACCGCGGGTAACCGGCAGGCTTCTTTGTTTAAAATGAGCGCGTTTAGGACCTGAGGAATGACGTCACGGCTTCTGATTGGTCGCGTGCCGCCCATGTGACCGCGACGCGACCAATCAGAAGCCGCGACGTCATTCCTCAGGTCCTAAATTCCTAGAATGAGGAGTTTAGTGCCTGAGTGTTATGCTGTCAGAGACGATAGCGAGAGTGGACCCTCTGGACCGTGGTAAGGTACTACCTCCGGGCGAGCAGACCAGGTGTTAACCAACCCCTATACAGGGACTGGCTGGGGCAGGCCCGAAGAAGACCCAACCACAGTAGCAGATACCAGAAGGGACGGCTCAGGAGAAATACAAGAGAGGAAAACAAAAAACGGAACACAGGAGCGGAACACACGGAGGCAGGGAAGATGGCGCACAATGGAAGACACGGAGACTGGAAGACGAGCTGTACTGAGGAGAAGCAGAAGACGGAGGCGAAACTGAAAAGAAAAAGAGAGAGATGACGGGATAAGTAAAGGCAAAATAGCGAGAGGCAAGCGAGAGATACCGGGCTAGCACAAGCACAAGACGAGAAAGGGCCAGAGGCAAAAGCAAAAAGCAAATGACACTCAGGCACCTCCTAGCAGGGGAGGTGGCCTGAAATACTGAAGGTCTTACCGGGATTGGTTGGAACTACCGGATCCCAGCTGCCGAGGCAGGAGAAGCTAGACTGGAGCGCAGGCGCCCATCGTAGAACCCTGCGCGCCGGCGCAGATGCCGAACCTCCCCAGCAGGATGTGGAGGAGGAGCCTGCAGAAGGCGAGCGCGCCGCCCCCCGGAAGCAAGACAGCGGGGACGAACAGCGGCGGAAGGAGTCGGCGCCGCTGGAGAAGCAGGAGAGACGACACGCCGGGACCCGAAAGAGGAGCGGCCGAAGCAAGCAGGGACGACGCGCCGGCGACCAGAAGCGGAGCGACGAGGGTAAGTAGCAGCCATAACAGTACCCCCCTCCTTAAAATCCCCTCTCCCAAAACTAGATAGAAATTTGTTTAGAAGACGAGGTGCATTAATATTCTCCAGCGGCTCCCAAGATCTCTCCTCAGGACCGAAACCCTTCCAATCCACCAAGAAAAAAAATTTCCCTCGAACCCTCTTCATAGCCAAAATATCCCTAACCTCAAAAACGTTATCAGCACGAACAGGCTGAGGAGAGGTACAGGGAGATGGATGGAAGCGGTTAAAAATAACAGGTTTGAGCAAAGACACATGAAAGGTATTGGGAATACGGAGCGAGGCGGGCAACTTCAGCTTGTAGGCGACATCGTTGACTCGACTCAGAATCTCAAAAGGACCGATGTAGCGAGGACCAAGTTTACAAGAAGGAATCTTAAGTCTAATGTAACGTGAGGAAAGCCAGACCTTGTCACCGGGTAAAAACGGAGAAGAATCTAAACGTCTCTTGTCAGCATGTCTTTTCATCCTAAGAGATGCCTTACTAAGTGCTTCTTTAACCTCTCCCCATATAGAAGAAAAGTCCAAAACTACAGAATTAGCTGCTGGTACTCCAGACGTTGAGGAGACTGGGAGAGGCATATTCGGATGTTGACCAAACACGATGAAGAAAGGAGACTTTGCAGAGGATTCATGGGAG
This sequence comes from Ranitomeya imitator, assembly GCF_032444005.1. Lineage (NCBI taxonomy): Eukaryota > Metazoa > Chordata > Amphibia > Anura > Dendrobatidae > Ranitomeya > Ranitomeya imitator. The sequence continues at coordinate 767,520,560 of NC_091283.1, forward strand.
TGATTATTATACGCAAACTCAGCCCAGGGCAGAAGACTGACCCAATCATCTTGGTGGACATTAGAAAAGTGACATAGGTAGGCAGCCACAATTTGATTCATTCGTTCTGCTTGCCCATTAGTTTGAGGATGGTAGGCCGAAGAAAAATCTAGAGTCACCTTCAAAAGCTTGCATAACGCCCTCCAAAAATGAGATGTAAATTGTACTCCTCTGTCGGACACGATGTTTAGAGGAAAGCCGTGAAGTTTGAAGATTTTCGAAATAAAGATCTTCGCCAACTCTGGAGCCGAAGGTAGACCGGGCAGAGGAACAAAATGAGCCATCTTGGAAAACCGATCCACCACCGTAAGGATAACTGTACAACCTGAGGAATTCGGTAAATCGGTGATGAAGCCCATGGCTATATGCTGCCACGGACTAGAAGGGACGGGAAGAGGAAGCAAGACAGTGGGGACGAACAGCGGCGGAAGGAGTCGGCGCCGCTGGAGAAGCAGGAGAGACGACACGCCGGGACCCAAAAGAGGAGCGGCCGAAGCAAGCAGGGACGACGCGCCGGCGACCAGAAGCGGAGCGACGAGGGTAAGTAGCAGCCGTAACACTGAGAATGATGTCGCGGCTTCTGATTGGTCGCGTCGCGGTCACATGGGCGGCACGCGACCAATCAGAAGCTGCGACGTCATTCCTCAGGTCCTAAACGCATTCATTCTAGGAATTTAGGACCTGAGGAATGACGTCGCGGCTTCTGATTGGTCGCGTCGCGGTCACATGGGCGGCACGCGACCAATCAGAAGCCGCGACGTCATTCCTCAGGTCCTAAACGCGCTCATTTTAAACAAAGAAGCCTGCCGGTTACCCGCGGTGATGTCCAGGGGCCGCCGGAGAGGTGAATATATCAATATTTTTTATTTTAATTCTTTATTTTACACCTCACTATGGATCCGATACCGATACCCGATACCACAAAAGTATCGGATCTCAGTATCGGAATTCCGATACCGCAAGTATCGGCCGATACCCGATATTTGCGGTATTGGAATGCTCAACACTAGTAATGAGTGATTCATTACTTAAATTTAAGAGGGCACTGGATGCCTTTCTTGAAAAGTATAATGTTGCAGGGTATATATACTAGATTCCTTGGTTGGGGCGTTGATACAGGTAACTAGTCTGATTGCCATATGTGGAGTCGGGAAGGAATTTTTTCCCCCAGTGTGGAGCTTACTCTTTGCCGCATGGGATTTTTTTGCCTTCCTCTGGAACAACATGTTAGGGCATGTTAGGTTAGGCTATGGGTTGAACTAGATGGACTTAAAGTCTTCCTTCAACCTTAATAACTATGTTACTATGTTACTATGTAAGATGTTTGCAATCACATGGAGTCACATTTAGTTCTGCTGTATGTGTGGGAAAGTGGAGTTACTCCACACTTGCTGTACTGAGATGAAAGCTGAAGGTGTAATCACACTCAGCTCCGCTGTACTGCCCTCACCTCACACTGTCATAGTTGGAGATCTGGAAGTGATTATAGTCACAATCAGCTCTGCTATACTCTACCCAGAGTATTACAAAGTGCTGTCTGTCATTACATGTCTTACAGGAGAAGGCATGTTCTTCTGACCTTTTAGGGACATGGTTTTTTCTCTGCATCACACCTCTTGCTTATGATTTGTCAAAGTCATAAAGGGGAAAAGGTACACACACCCAGGAAAAATTATCTGGCAATGTCCCCTTGGATTTATTATAAATTATAACCTAAACTTTACAAGCTGATATCTACACAAAGGAGGGGAGAAGTAAAAAACGGTGCTTTACTCAGCTCTGCACTATTTTACGATGTAGACATAACATGCTCCAACTTATGAAAGATCTTCTTTAATTACACGTCTATGGACAGGTTTAGCAATCTATCCCTACTGCAAAGGTGTCAGGTCCTGTTGCTGTTTGTCTTCTGTGGATGTCCTAATGGATTTCTACATATTGTGTTCAGTGCAGTCAGTAAAATTGGCTAATAATGTAGCTGGATCTTTTGCCCAGCTAGGCAAAATAATTACTCTTAACTACCGCTTGAAAAAACGGAAGCAACAACCTCCAATGGTGCTACACAATGGTGTCCAGAGTAGTTGTCCTCTTTCTGAAACAGTAGGACAGGTAACCTTCATCCCGCACCATCTGTAATCTGATCAAAAGTAATTCTGGAAGACAACTCATTATATGAATGTAAGGTCTACATAGCAAGGACATTTATAATTTATATGCAAATTAATGATTCATTGCACTATGCTTTCGAGTGAATACCAGTTAAAAGTTCAGAATGTAACCTTTCCAATATTGGAAGGACTAAAATCCAATAAAAGCAGAAGTATTAGTGATATGAGACAACTGCTAACCTCATTAGAGAAGATGAAGTGTCAAAAACACATAAGCATTCAACTAAGCTATTGTGTGCAATTACAGTACATTTTTCTTTTTAATGTTTGTATATAAGCATGACCAGGGGACAGAAGCAAAAACTAATATGAAGATCACTGTTGTACGAAACCACCCAGAATGATGTCAGTTGACGATGCTGAGGGAGGATTATGTTAAGTACTGTATAAGCATGAATAAAAAAAAATAGATCCCTATATAAATATTCTGCCTGTGTTAATAAAGCATTAAGCTTATAATTCAATTTTAAATCATAAAAGTCTATAAAATTGCACACTTCATATGGCAAGGCATTAAAGAATAAAAAATAAATGAGCCAGGTCAGTACACATTACTTTAAGAGCTCGAAAGAACATATAAAGAGATGATTGCACCACACAGATACTGACAAATGGCAAGAAGATGTAAAAGTACAGACCACTGAGAGCACTATAATCTTCTACAGCGTACACTTTACCCCTACATCTAAGGACGATCTTTGCACTTGTGTCTAGAGCGACTGCTAACTTTTTAGAATGCTATATTTAATGTCCCCTCAAAAAAATGTTTTATAATGCAAATCAGGTTTTGTTGTTGGAATCTAAGTTTTCAAGCAATGTTACAAATCTACACTGCAATGAGGAGTCCAGATAAACTCTAATGAAGTCGGCTCAAGAAGTCCCAATTGCTGTTATTCTAAAAATACTGTAATGTTTTGGCACCTTTGATTGTTTTCTATTAAAAGAAGCCAATAAATAAATGGATATGTACCAGTTGTGTTTCATTAGAATATTTTCGTAGCATGCCCAAATAACTTTAACAAAGATCACCATGTAAGTAATCATTTCATAAAAGAAATAGGGAAGAAACACAGAATATGGCATGAAAAGGGATAAGGCAGCCCTCTCTAACGCTTGGGTGCACAACTTTTAGCAAAAATGACTGCCTTCAAATGCTTAAGACCCCACGCTTTCTCAGGAAGCCAATCCTTGTGGTGATAGATTCTTGGGCCCTCAATCCTGTATGATGCTCTTTTTATTAGCCAATTTACCTGGTTGACTCTGCACATGGTATTTTATTGCACAGTGTTACTGCTGACCTCTTTTATATTCTTTTGATACGGCATTATTTATGCATTATCTGTATTAGTGCATTAAATCTTTTTTTCTTTATGGAATACTATTTGATATCTCTTTAGGATATGTGTCAAATCATACCTATTTACATACCGTATCTATCACATTTACATGGCTCTGTTGGTTATCATGCTGGTCATATTAGTTGCATCCTAGTGCCAGCTTTTGTCCTAGGAAACAGGTCTTGATGTGATGAGCGTATGATTAAATGTTTTTTGTCTTTGTCTTCTTTAGGTTTTTCTGTTTGTTACATAGTAAAATGTTTCTATTGTTTGAATTTAGGAAATGTAACCGATCTTTTGTGCGTGTCTACCCTTTTTTTATTGCAAACGTTTTACAAGTTCTTTGGTTAGCACTCCATAAACATACAGGTGTTGCTCCCTACATTGTTACTTTTTGGTCATCTAAAAACATGACATTGATGAACATTTCCAAAAAAATCTCTGGTTTCTTTTGTCCATAAATCATTGTTAGGGCTGGCGGAACGCACCAAATAAATATAAAGATATCAATGGGGTGCGTTCGCAGACCGGGGTCCACCATGTAGAGATGGAACCTGCTGCTAAGTAATGCTGGAACAAGATGGTGGAAGAACGCTGAACACACACAGGTTAAACGTCACCCGGTATGAATAGAAGCGAACTCCACAGAGTCGCAATAGAAATGCTGTGACCTGTTAGCAGTCACAGGGTGCAGCAGGTGGACGCTAGTGGGATCCCTATAATTCACCCCCACTATACTGATGCTTGGACCTGCTCTGACCCTTGGCGGCCTTTGAGCCCGCACATGACGGTGCCCTGAGCAGATGCTGAGTCCAAGTGGGAATTCCCACCCTATGCTGACATAAGTGTGAACGCAGCTGTGATGCCACTATTAGGCGCTGACTTGTTTGCTCCACTCACCCTAATACCCAAGCAACAACCAGAGGGAAGGAGGATCATTTAGGACCATTCACCAGAGTCAATCTCAACAGCATACACATTCATTGTCAGGTCTATACTAGCTCGGCCATGCAAACCTTTTATAGTCGCAGCCTTCTGGGACCTTCCTGGTGGTCCAATCAGAGCCGCTACAGGACCTGAGCATGTGACCTCCGACCTCCAATGAGAGGTCATCTCACGGCATGCTCAATAGACAAAAAACATGACTTAGTCCCTGGAGCTTCTGCTCACCACTGATCAATGCTGGTTACAAAGGCTGAACCTGGGATGGTAGCTGTAACTAGATGCACAGTATCAGCTGGAGCCAGACGCTGGGACCGACATCTCTGCTGAGCAGACTCCACAGCGACTGGGTGAGAATGGGAGACCGCACAGGACATGGTTCAAAATTCCCCCTGTGCAGCAGCGGGAACTCCACACCTAACAAATCTTTTTCCCAAAAGAATTGCATTTTGTAACTGTTTGCAAAGCTCAGTCTGACTTTTTATGCCATTCTTTAAGCAAGGTTACCATTTATAAGCTAATTAAAATAATGTGAGCAACAACAAGCTTGATGCAGGTGAGACTAATTTCTAATTATTCACAGTCTGATTTTTCCCTTTTTTAAAACTGTCTAAAGGGTGATGGCATTGTTCAATTATATTTGTAATTTCGCTTTTTCGTGCCTTGTGCTTTTCTCTATCGCAAATATATATTTCCAAAGAGTCTCATTTTATTTAATTAGATACTTTATATGGTGCACCTAATACTTAGGGATGCCAATAATGTTTTCCGGCTAGATTGGGTTGGGTTTGTTCAGACAAAAATTGTAGCAGTTTGCACATGGGGCCTGGTGCATAAGGGATGTAAAGCCCACCTATGAAGAAACTTGTATTATACATTGCATATGGTAGGGGGAGGACCTGATACAGATTTTCTATTGAGGTTCAACCTCTGCTTTAAGCTAGAGTGGTCCTCAGGGGAGGAACATCCTGTAATTAATAGGTTAACTGTATGTCCACTTGGATATGTAATCTCTATGCCCGTTTTAAAATTGTGAAAGCACCACCACTAATGAGACTTTCCTGTCCCTAGTATTATTCTTACCAGCCTCTGTCTTCAGCTGTTCCTGGCGTTACTCCATCTACTCCATTCCTGATCCGCCATCTTGTGACCGCAACTTCTGACTGACTGTAAGTCAGAAGTAATGGTCACAAACTCTCATTGTAAGTTTATGAGAGACTTGTTCTGGCCTCGTCCTTGAATAGTGATTTCCAGTTCACCCAGAAGGACACACTGGCGTAATTCCTCAGGTCACAAACAGCAGAAGACAATGAGTCCAAGTGAAAAATTTGTCATTTTAACCTCACTGAATCTCAAATCCGGAGTATAAAGAATATTTCGCCCTGGGGTTCTCTGGAGACAGATATTGTTTATTTGGGTCTGAGATTTTCTAGAAACCATAGCTCCTTGATTCCCAGCAATTTGGATTCTCTTATTGCTTCCATTTCTAAAGAGCTTAGTATTATCGTGGTGGGGAAGGTGCCTTATTGTAAAATCAATAATTCTTCCCAAGATCCTCTATATCTTCAGGCCCCTTCCTTTACTTGTTTCTACTTCCTATTTGACCAGTTTGCAGGCACACCTCAATCTGTTTGTTTGAAACAACAAGAGAGCTCGTATAGCCTCTAGTCAACTGTATAAACATAAATTGCATGGGCGGTATGGGTCTACCTCATGTTTCGGCCTATTATTTCTCTAATTTAATTAAACAGAGTCTATATTGGTGGTCTGCAGATCATACACCTTCATGGGTGGAATTTGAATTATATTTTAATAGAAATTCTCCACCTTGTAATATTATTATCAATTTATTCACCTCTAAGTCTTTGCTTCGGTCTGATCATCCGATATTTGTAGCTGTTCTTGTGGCATGGCAGAAATTTCTCAATATTAAAAGTGGTTTCACTAGGATGGAACTTATGCTGAGACTTCCCCTCTCTTTTTTGGCTACTGTTTTCTTGTTTGATCTGCATTCAAGTTGGGCTGACTGGGGAAACTCTAAACTACATGACATCTTTGATGGTAACAAGTTTGTTTCATTTACCCACCTTAAAGATAGGTTTGGTGTTCCCTCATTGGCTTTTATGCAGTTTACTATTTTAAAGGATTTTTTGAGGCCACTGGTGACTGGTCGCCCTCCTTTATCGGAGCCAGCGATTAATATTTTATGCAACTCCAGTCATAGCATATTTTGGTCTACTCAATATATCTACCAGTGGTTTAATAACAATTTCAAAATGATAAAATCCCCATACATGAGCAAATGGAAATCTACTTTGAATCTTTCTGTAGCTCTAGATGATTGGGAACTGGCCATGTCCTTGACTTGCCCTGCCACCATGTCCATGGCTCTTCATGAGTCTTATTTTAAGCTTATCTCTAGGTGGTATTATTCACCATCTCGCTTAGCATTTATTAATCCTTCCAATTCCCCTCTCTGCTGGAGGGATTGTGGACATTATGGTAGCCTTTCCAATTTGTTTTGGTTTTGTCCATGTATTAGACCTTTTTGGGATGAAATCTCTTCTCTTATTTCTATTATATTAAAACATTCGGATTTTTCTCTGTCTCCTCAGTTGGCCCTGCTTTCGTTGAATGCAGATCAATTGACTCCACCTTTTAGGAAACTTGTTATACATCTGCTTTTAGTTTCTAAGAATGCTATTGCTTTTTTTGGAAATCTTCTAAAATACCCTGTTCACAAGAAATTATTGACAAACTGGCTTTGCATAAATCCTATGAACAAAAATTGGCGTTACTGAATGTCTGCTTTCCTTTCGTATTGAAAAAATGGTCTCGCTGGCTGGAAATATTGCCATAAGAATTGACTGTATTTATTGTTTTGTTATTTCATTTTATTCTATTTTTACTTTTATGCTTCATGAATGTTTCATGCCATTGCATTTATGTTAACCTTGCTCTCTCTATGTTTTGTTTTGGTTGAAAATGTTAATAAAATTGTTTGGAAAAACAAACTGCAGAAGACCAACCAGATTGGAGACAAGAACAGATGAAGACAGCAGCTCATTAGTTTAAAGGGAACCTGTCACCTGAATTTGGCGGGACTGGTTTTGGGTCATATGGGCGGAGTTTTTGGGTGTTTGATTCACCCTTGCCTTTCCCGCTGGCTGCATGCTGGCTGCAATATTGGATTGAAGTTCATTTTCTGTCCTACATAGTACACACCTGCACAAGGCAAGATTGCTTTGCGCAGGCGTGTACTATGGAGGACAGAGAATGAACTTCAATCCAATATTGCAGCCAGCATGCAGCCAGCGGGTAAGGAAAGGGTGAATCAAACACCCAAAAACTCCGCCCATATGACCCAAAACCAGTCCCGCCAAATTCAGGTGACAGAGTCCCTTTAATACTAGGGGCAGAAAATTTACATTAGTGATACCACTCCAGTCGTAAAATAAACTAAAAAACGCCAGAGTGGGGCTTTAACAGTACCTGAACATAGAGAGGAAACTGCTCTATTCCGCTATGATCTTCAGAGGAATTGCTGGGTTTATCTGGAATTTGTGACAGTCATCTTTCATGATCTTTAAGACTTGTGAACCTGGTCACGCTGTACTACTAGACCTAGCTGAGCCATACTAACTCTCTCTTGAAGAAAAATCCAATTGACTCAGTATGTGACCACAATGGAGTGGGTCCACAGAGGTTTATTTTTACTGGGATCAAAGGATTCAGTATATCATAGATTATATTGAAGCTTTGAGCTAGATTTAATCTGTCACAGCACTATACATTTCTGCCTTTTTATGAACCGCAGCTCGGATATTTATTTGCCTTTCCTTTATATTTTTTCATATATAGGGAAATATACACAACAATAACAATTCTGAAACTCAGGAATGGTAAAATGTAAATCTACATCACAACTACAATATATTTCATACTATTATTATTTTCATTCTTTGCATATTTTCCCTCATAAATTACACTACAGCAGAGATGAATGTCAATATCAGAGCCAGAGCTGTTGCTAAAGTCTCCTTCACTTGAGGCTAGGACTGGGGAATGTTGCCGAAAAATAAAATCTCAATTTTTTTTTTAAATGGAAGATGATTTTTTATTTTAATCTCTATCTTCTTTTCGTTTAGCAAAACTTCAGCCCTGATTCAACATTTGTCACGGGTTTTTAAGTCACTTTCCTTTATTGTCTTGTGATATTTGTTGCAGTTTTTGGTGCCAAATTCACCAGAATGACACATGCAATTAATTCATTTGACCCAAAGTAAAAAAAAAAAAAAATAATGATGTTTTCTTCTGTCTTAAACTGCTTTTGTGACTTTTTGTGCTAATAGTTGAAAAAAATGCACCAAAATACTGGCATAATTGAAAAAAGCAAAGGAGGAGAGAGGAAATGGAATGGTGTTGTGCCAAATTTTGCAACTTTTGAAAAAGTCACAATTGATGAATCAAGCAATCAAACAAGCAAGCACATATAAAATAGACTTCAAAAAAGGTGCAAATAGAATAGCTGCAAACAAAAAAGGCACAAGACACACAAAACTAGACAAAAACTGTCCACATAAGATAAATTTTAAAATTAAAAAAACATCATAATCTACCACTTTGGTGCTCTCCATGATTGTGGAGCATACTGAAACAGACTAAGTGACCTTTTTAAACGCTAAAGGTACCTTCACACTCAGCGACGCTGCAGCGATACCGACAACGATGTCGATCGCTGCAGCGTCGCTGTTTGGTCGCTGGAGAGCTGTCACACAGACAGCTCTCCAGCGACCAACGATCCCGAGGTCCCCGGGTAACCAGGTTACACATCGGGTTACTAAGCGCATGGCCGCGCTTAGTAACCCGATGTTTACCCTGGTTGCCAGCGTAAAAGTAAAAAAAACAAACACTACATACTTACCTTCCGCTGTCTGTCCCCGGCACTGTGCTTCTCTGCACTCCTCCTGTACTGGCTGTGAGCGTCGGTCAGCCGGAAAGCAGAGCGGTGACGTCACCACTCTGCTTTCCGGCCGCTGTGCTCACAGTCAGTACAGGAGGAGTGCAGAGAAGCTGAGCGCCGGGGACAGACAGCGGTAGGTAAGTATGTAGTGTTTGTTTTTTTTACTTTTACACTGGTAACCAGGGTAAACATCGGGTTACTAAGCACGGCCCTGCACTTAGTAACCCAATGTTTACCCTGGTTACCAGTGAAGACATCGCTGGATCGGTGTCACACACGCCGATCCAGCGATGTCTGCAGGGAGTCCAGCGACGAAATAAAGTTCTGGACTTTCCTCAGTGACCAACGATCTCCCAGCAGGGGCCTGATCGTTGGTCGCTGTCACACAGAACGATTTCCTTAACGATATCGTTGCTACGTCACAAAAAGCAACTATATCGTTAACGATATCGTTATGTGTGAAGGTACCTTTAGGATGACTTTGCACTTGTTTTTGTTAATTATTCTAATTTGTTGAGATAATGCCTGTGGGTTTACATTGGCTGTAAGTAAGGATGAGCGAATATACTCGTTACTCGAGATTTCTCGAGCACGCTCGGAGGTCCTCCGAGTATTTTTTTAGTGCTCGGAGATTTAGTTTTTCTTGCCGCAGCTGAATGATTTACATCTGTTAGCCAGCATAAGTACATGTGGGTGTTGCCTGGTTGCTAGGGAATCCCTACATGTACTTATGCTGGCTAACAGATGTAAATCATTCAGCTGCGGCAAGAAAAACTAAATCTCTGAGCACTAAAAAATACTCAGAGGACCCCCGAGCATGCTCGAGAAATCTCGAGTAACGAGAATATTCGCTCATCACTAGTTGTAAGCCATAATCATCAACATTAACAGAAATAAACACTTGAAATAGATCACTCTTTGTGTAATGACTCTATATGATATGAGTTTCACTTTTTGTATTGAAGAACTGAAATAAATTAACTTTTTGATGAAATTCTAATTTAGTGAGAAGCACTTGTAATATGAAGTGCAACAAGCCTGTGTATATTTAGTATCATAATGTAATGACAGGTACATATATAACACCTTAGGCACAGCAGAGTGGCTTCTATGGGACACCATTAGCTTAGTGACTAACCCGGGATACAACTGACAAGAACTAGTTTAGAGGAAACAGAAAATATGTATATAAGCAGCCATTCATTCCATTCCAATCATGCACACTGCTAACTGCACATCCACTGACGTATATCTGAACATTTTAACTGGAAGTAAAAAGTATGCGATCTTTGAAATATCTTTCATATTATGGAGTATATCTATGTGGAACAATCTACTTGAAGAAATGGCTCCCAGTAATATTATGCTTTCTCTGTATAACAGGGTAATTTTTTGTTTCAGACAATCAAACAATGCAAAAGAGATTTCTGATAGCTCATTTCATAAGGAAGATTTCCATTGCAATAATGCTGACTTGACAAGCGTTTTTTTCAGTCTACATAAAGGGATAAAGTTCTGGCATTAAAATATGTATAGAAAATAATAATTTGGTATATTAAAATACTCCTCTTTATTGTCTAGTACAGGTTTGGGCAATTAATTTTCCCAAAGGGCCACATAAGAGACCATAACTATTGTGAAGGGCTGAAGTAACATTTTGAACTTAATTTTGATAATTCTTAATTATTATTATTATTGTACATTTTTATCACTTAATATTGAGCAGAATTACATCTGTTAACTAGCTGCTACTGCTAATATCTATTCTTACCTGTAGCCGCTAATCAAAATCATATAATTAACAGCTTTTTATAAAGCTTATAAAATACAGTAAATCATACTGCTCCTGTTATTTAGTCTTAAAGGGAGTCTATCACCCCCAAAACTGAAAATTAAGTAGTTAGACGTTCATAAAGGAGACTTAGCCCATATACAGTATAAGTCATATTGGTATTGTAAATTTTAGTAAACATGTATTATAGAAAAACAGTTTATTATATTTATAAATAAAGGGGGCTCTTGTGCAACTTTCCACCCCTCAATTACAACACTCAGCCCCTCTCCCCATGGTGATTGGCAGTGCTCGTTTTGCTGCACTGTCTGAACTTACTCCCTAGACCTGAACGTATTGACACTAGAGCGGGCGAGTGCCTGCATATACAGTGTTGGTGTGTGCAGGGGCTGAGATTTCATCCCTCCTCTGTGTATAGCAGCCGTTCGCTGCACACAGGGTAACACAGCAGCGTGCGGCCACTATACACAAAAAGTGAGATGACAGTATGCCTACATCAATATTATGCATGTTCTCATCTCCCACTCCTGTCAGCATTGGCCTCTGCTGCCAATGTCCATGAGGGGAGACATGGAATATTGCAACTGAGGGGGCAAAAAGTTGCTTGGAGTCCTTGACAACACCAGGGGCACACCAAAACCCCCTCATGAACTTTTTTGCTATAAATAGGTTTTTCTATCATAGACATTTACTAAAATCTACCCTACATGTATGATTTTTTAAAGGGTGTAAGTCTCCTATATAAGGGTCTAAATAGTTCAATTTCAGTTCTGTGGTTGACAGACTCCCATAAATACATGTTTAGAAATGAGCAGCAAATTCTTTACCTTAACCTTAGAGAAAGAATCAGCTCTGATCCCCTGCTGTAATGTTTGTATGCTCTTTTGCTTCCTCCCCTCCCCAGGAGATGTGGTATGATCAGACCATTGTTCCTGTACGGTCAGACACGGCCATTACATACTACACAGCAGGGGCACATTTATAAGATTATCTCAGCACATTGGATGTGGATACCATTGAAATTAAGATGCCAAGGGCAGTGGGGGTGGCAGTGTGGTGCAGTATGTCACTGTTCTTAGCCTTTTGGCTGTCTCAGGCTACTTTCACACTAGCGTTAACTGCAATCCGTCACAATGCGTCGTTTTGCAGAAAAAACGCATCCTGCAAAAGTGCTTGCAGGATGCGTTTTTTCCCGATAGACTTGTATTGACGACGCATTGCGACGGATTGCCACACGTCGCATCCGTCGTGCGACGGATGCGTTGTGCTTTGGCGGACCGTCGGGAGCAAAAAATGCTACATGTAACGTTTTTTGCTCCTGACGGACCGCTTTTTCTGACCGTGCATGCGCGGCCGGAACTCCGCCCCCACCTCCCCGCACCTCACAATGGGGCAGCGGATGCGCCGGAGAAATGCATCCGCTGCCTCCGTTGTGCAGTGCATTAAACGCTAGCGTCGGAATCTATGCCCAACGCATTGCGACGGTGAGATTCCGTCGCTAGTGTGAAAGTAGCCTTAGTTCACATGCTGGACAGAAACAGCCAAAGAACTGGATTTGGTTTGCAGCATGCCCAGGTCAAGTCTTGTAGCAGAATCATTGTATTAGCTGGCACCTGTTCACACTAGTTGGCATGTGCTGGTCAGTTTTTTTGTTTGTATTCTAGTAGCATGTCTAAATAACTATTTTAACTGTATGTTCAGACAAAAAAAAAATGTTTCTATGGCTATCCCAAATTGTTTTATCTTTATTATTTTTATTTTTATTATCTTTATTATTTTAATTTTATTTAATTGAGAGCACATTTGGATTTTTACTTATTAAAATATATAGCAAATATCATCAACTTTGTAAGCCTTTTAAGGAAGAAGTGTGTATGTCTAGCAGAATGTAAAAAAAATGTGTGCACATGAGTTTGGGGAATGAGCCCTTTTGCTGACGGAGGGCTTTTCTTTTTTTTTACATTTCACTGTATTAATTATTAATTTTGTGGGATCACATTCCGAGTTCACTGCTGCCGCAGTGGGACTCCCACAGACTCCTAAAAAGAGGGCTCTACAGAATGAAGCCACTGACATGAATCCAAGATTTACCTCCTTTGATGTTGGACATGATGACCGTTGAGGTCCCTTCCAACTCTATTATTCTATGATTCTATGATTCTATGTGGCTGGAGAAGAATGGTAAATACAGAGCCCGCCGGCACACAGGCAGTCCCATAGACATTGCATGGAGCAGGGGGGAGCATGCATTGGCATAACTCCATTCTAAAGAGGCATTTCAGAGCCCTGTTCTTGGGATCAGTAGAGGTCCCACTGGTCAAACGCTTAGCAATCAGTAAGTTGTCACCAAAGTGTAGTTAGGTTATAACTTGCCAATATGATAATAACCCATAGTGGTCTATTTTCTGTGTATGCTTCCTCTTTGGACCGGGAGGGCATGTGGTGTCACCAAATACAGTATGTTAAGGATTGGGCTTTTGTCACTTACAATTAGCCCATTAAATTACATAGAACAGATGGGAAGGGGTTAAAAAAGCGCTGGTTTTATAAGTGTTGAAAAAGGGTCAGAGCAAAGTTTAAATTAATATGGTAATATAATTCTTACAAACCATGTAATAGCAGAGAAAATGAAAGCTTTTATTATTTATACTATTTCAATATGGCACCCATTGTGTTCACATTTGTCAGAATGGCCGCAGAGTAAAAGTGAACTTCTTGTCTTTCAATTCATATAATAGTAGAATTTGAGTTCTTATTAATATTGCTACGAATACATTTTTTTTAATACATCGGCGATTAGTCCAGCACTTCCATCACTGGCTGCCTAAAACTTCACAATCATGTAAAACGGTGCGAGATACCTAAGTGATAAACTAAAATTAACGTTGATATTATTTTTTGTTTTTTATACTAGGAGTAGACTGTGAGATGCAAAATTAATAATTCAGATTGGTTGGGGTATGACACCTCTTATCCTTCCCTCCTCTCTCCCTTCACCTCCGCCAATCAATGACTTTTAGATTCGGCAGCACATGAATCTACCTGTAAATATTATTGGTGTCAGCACAGCACAGCTCTCTCATACCGTGTAACGGTCAATGGTGAGACCCATAGGCAGCTCATCTCCTATTTAAGCATATAGTGATTACCGTGTCTTTATTATTTTTTTAGTTTCTCATAGACTCTCAAATGGTAGACTGGTAAATGCTCAAACAAACTTTATTACGTCACTTGAAGACTAATCCACCAAACATAGATATAATTCCCCAGAGTCTGTAACACAGCAACAGGTATAAATCCGGGGCGTCATCCAGTAATCTGATGTTAAAAATAAAATACAAAACTGGTCCTTAGAATAGTGCTTCAAATCCAGCAGGCTGAGCAAGAAACCAATAATATGTGACAAATGATCCCTAGTCTCTAGTAGTCCAAGTAGTGGCACAAGGATCTGGCTGCAGCAACAGGTCCTAGCCATTCCAAGACTCAACACCAACAGCAACCCCCCAAACGTATGTTTTTCCCTTTCAACCTGACTCTTGGGATCAGACCCTTGGTTGAGCAAAGGTCTTCACACCACCCCATTACACATCTGGTACATTTGATTCAAAGAGTGGAAGAACATCACTGAAGTTCTGACTCCATACAGTTTTCAAAGTTGTGTTTCAGGGAGGCCCCCTGTAGAGAGGAACAAAGACACACATTTGTCTTTAGGAATAGGGAATGCTAATGGAGGCCTAATTACATTATGGGCCATGATCTTTGTAGGCATGAGCTACAGAAATAGTTAGAAAGTCCTAAATTGGAGTGGGTAGGTGCCAAGCTACCATTCTGCCCTGCCTAGGTTACTTACATACAGGACTAGAGCAACAAACTGACTCTCTGTTACAGGTAAAGAAAAGTCAAGTTACATGTCTGCAAAAGACAATCTTATATAAGACAGCTTTTCTCATTTGCTTTAGTCAAATGCACAGACCAAGGGAATATTTAAGAAAATAAAATGACCTCAAGAATTCTCCTAGGATTGGGGAAGAAGAATATAGTTATAGTCAGTGGCACACAAAATCTTTGGGACATGGCCAAATTAAATAACTGATCTTTTCTCTGTATTTCACATTGGTATGTCTGATCTCAGATAAAAGCAAACAGAAGCTACTTCCAAATGTTAGAAAATGTTAAAGATAAAAAAAAATTAGAAAACTCAGGATATATTTCCAAAAAAGGCACACAAATGAAATATAGTGAGTCAGCCTCTTATAGCTAAAACAAAATGAATGTCTGAAGTAACCCACAATAAGTATGCTGTAATTAGAGCAGGAAATGGGTAGAATGTTATACAGCTGACATAACAAACCTAGTTCTGAGGTTAAAAGAAAAGAACCTAGGACATTATATAAGGCCTTTGTATTCCGTTGGTCCAAGAATTTATTCTGTTGGTAGTTAATTTTCTGCATGACATACAGTATTGTGCCAAAGATTTAGGCAGGTGTAAATTAAAGTCTGTCTGGTATTACATGAAGAGATTAAAAGATTTGCACAAATTACATCCACACAAGATCTGGGGTTTATTCACCAAGATGTTTGGAACAACTTCCCTGCTAAATTCAATAACAAAAACTGTGTGCTAGTGCACCTATCAGAATCAATGTGGTTTTGAAGGCAAAGAGTGATCACTTGGGATGAGCAAAAGTGCTTGATGATACTCAGTTATCACTCGAGTATCACGGTGCTCAGATGTGCTCATTACTCGGCATGCAATGGGTGGTGCTCAATGTAAAACTCAAATCTCTGCCCCGCATCTTTGGGACATGTTACACAGCCAACAAGCATGTGCGAATTGCCTGTGAGTCACTGTAATGATGCAGCCATCTTGGCTGTGGCATTACTGTGAATGGCTGGTGGACTGACCTCATCAGGGATCATAAAAGAACAGGCGTGCCTGGCTCGGCACACTGACCTGTCCCACCTTTCAGGGAGGCATGGTACACCACTTCTGAAGCCAAAGCAGTGTAATCATGTGATCGGTTGGATAGCAGATAGTACTTCCAGCAGGCTGGATGGCACCACCCAGTCTTCCACATGGTCCAGCCACACCAGTCTAAAGTCTGGATCACTTAATCCTTACCATGATGTTCCTTCCTCCCACCATGTTGAGTCTCAGAAGACTAGTGATTCCGCACTAGGACACGCTGATGAGCTCTTTACAAAATAATTTCTTGATTTAGGCCTCTCAACCTGCATGCTCCAAGAGAGACAGAAGGACATGCTATTTAGTGATGCACAAAACTTAGAGCAGCCATGGTCACAAGAACATGATGGCGGGGAATGACAAATTTGGGATAAGGAGGAAGATGATAATGATACACAGTAGCTGCTAAGTCTTGTTACTAAGTCTCGAAGTCAGGAGGACCAGGGTGCACTAGTGGAAGACGAGGTGGTGGATAACAAAGTCACCGACCCAACTTGGGAAGCTAGCATGCAGAGCAAGGCCAGTAGCACAAAAATTGTTTTGTTGGAAGGTAAACCTTCGGCCAAGTCTGAGGTCCAGAGCACTCTGGAAAAGGTTTACATCCAGGATATCTCTGTACTTGGCCGCATTCATGTTTCCTTCAATGACAAGAAGTCATCCTGTCCCTGCAGCTGAAAAACACCCCCTGTTGTGAATTCTGTGGCTGAGTTCACTTCTGTGGTCACAAGTGGTATTGCAGTCTCTGGGCTTCCTCCCTCAGGTGTTTTGGTGAGCTCGTTGGCTGCCTTGCTATTTAGCTCCACCTGAGTCTGTCTTCCTTGCTCCTTGTCAATGTTCCAGTGTTGGATCTGAGCTTCTGCATCTTTCCTTGGGCCTGCTGCTCTGCTAGATAAGTGCTTCTAGTTTGTTTTCTGTTTTTTCTGTCCAGCTTGCTATTAACTTTTGCTGGAAGCTCTGAGAAGCAAAGGGGTGCACCGCCGTGCTGTTAGTTCGGCACGGTGGGTCTTTTTGCCCCTTTGCGTGGTTTTCGTTTTAGGGTTTTTTGTAGACTGCATAGTTCTCTTTGCTATCCTCGCTCTGTCTAGAATATCGGGCCTCACTTTGCTGAATCTATTTCATTCCTACGTTTGTCTTTTCATCTTGCTAACAGTCATTATATGTGGGGGGCTGCCTATTCCTTTGGGGTATTTCTCTGAGGTAAGTCAGGCTTGTATTTCTATCTTCAGGCTAGTCAGCTCCTCAGGCAGTGTCGAGTTGCATAGGTAGTGATAGGCGCAATCCACTGCTGCTTATAGTTGTGTGAGGATAGATCAGGTACTGCAGTCTACAGAGATTCCACGTCTCAGGGCTCGTCCTATTGTTTTTGGTTATTGCCAGATCTCTGTATGTGCGCTGATTACTGCACGCTGTGTTGCCTGATTGCCAGCCATAACAGTACAAGGAGCCACACCAATGATTCCCAATAGAGGGAAAAAAGAAATCCTGACATCATTTTTTTTTTCTTAGCTCTGTCTTCAGTCTTTTTTTTCCCCTAGACATTAGAGTGCTTCAGGACACAGCTGTGGACATGGATATTCAGGCTCTGTGCTCCTCAATGGATAATCTCGTTGTAAATGTACAAAAGATTCAAGATACTATTGATCAGAAATCGATGCTAGAACCAAGAATTCCGATTCCTGATTTGTTTTTTGGTGACAGAACTAAGTTCCTGAGCTTCAGAAATAATTGTAAGCTATTTTTGGCCTTGAAACCTCATTCTTCTGGTAATCCTATTCAACAGGTTTTGATTATTATTTCTTTTTTGCGCGGCGACCCACAGGACTGGGCGTTTTCTCTTGCACCAGGAGATTCTGCATTGAGTAATGTTGATGCATTTTTCCAGGCGCTGGGATTGCTTTACGATGAGCCTAATTCAGTGGATCAGGCTGAGAAAAATCTGCTGGCTTTATGCCACGGTCAGGATGATGTAGAAGTATATTGTCAGAAATTTAGGAAGTGGTCAGTACTCACTCTGTGGAATGAATCTGCACTAGCGGCTTTGTTCAGAAAGGGTCTCTCTGAAGCTCTTAAGGATGTAATGGTGGGATTTCCTATGCCTGCTGGTTTGAATGAGTCTATGTCCTTGGCCATTCAGATCGGTCGTCGCTTGCGCGAGCGTAAATCTGTGCACCATCTGGCGGTATTGTCTGAGAGTAAACCTGAGCCTATGCAGTGCGACAGGACTATGACTAAAGTAGAACGGCAAGAACACAGACGTCTGAACAGACTGTGTTTCTATTGTGGTGATTCTACTCATGCTATTTCTAATTGTCCTAAACGCACTAGGCGGTTCGATAGCTCTGCCGTTATTGGTACTGTACAGTCCAAATTCCTTTTGTCCATTACCTTAATGTGCTCTTTGTCATCGTATTCTGTCATGGCGTTTGTGGATTCAGGCGCTGCCCTGAATCTGATGGATTTGGATTATGCTAAACGTTGTGGATTTTTCTTGGAGCCTTTGCGGTGTCCTATTCCGTTGAGAGGAATTGATGCTACACCTTTGGCCAAGAATAAGCCTCAGTACTGGGCCCAGCTGACCATGTGCATGGCTCCTGCACATCAGGAAGTTATTCGCTTTCTGGTACTGCATAATTTGCATGATGTGGTCGTGTTGGGGTTGCCATGGCTACAAACCCATAATCCAGTATTGGATTGGAACTCTATGTCGGTTTCCAGCTGGGGTTGTCAGGGAGTACATGGTGATGTTCCATTTTTGTCTATTTCGTCATCCATTCCTTCTGACATCCCAGAGTTCTTGTCGGACTTTCAGGATGTATTTGAGGAGTCCAAGTCTGATGCCCTACCTCCGCATAGGAATTGTGATTGTGCTATCGATTTGGTTCCTGGTAGTAAATTTCCTAAGGGTCGTTTATTTAATTTGTCCGTACCTGAACACACCGCTATGCGCAGTTATGTGAAGGAGTCCCTGGAGAAGGGACATATTCGCCCATCGTCGTCACCATTGGGAGCAGGGTTCTTTTTTGTAGCCAAGAAGGATGGTTCGCTAAGACCGTGTATTGATTACCGCCTTCTTAATAAGATCACTGTTAAGTTTCAGTATCCCTTGCCATTGATTTCTGACTTGTTTGCTCGGATTAAG
This sequence comes from Ranitomeya imitator, assembly GCF_032444005.1. Taxonomy (NCBI): domain Eukaryota; kingdom Metazoa; phylum Chordata; class Amphibia; order Anura; family Dendrobatidae; genus Ranitomeya; species Ranitomeya imitator. The sequence continues at coordinate 767,539,906 of NC_091283.1, forward strand.
GGGGCTAGTTGGTTTACTAAGATTGATCTTCGTGGTGCGTATAATCTGGTGAGAATCAGGCAGGGAGATGAATGGAAAACGGCATTTAATACGCCCGAGGGTCATTTTGAGTATCTGGTGATGCCGTTCGGACTTGCCAATGCTCCATCTGTTTTTCAGTCTTTTATGCATGACATTTTCCGTGAGTATCTGGATAAATTCTTGATTGTTTACTTGGATGACATTTTGATCTTCTCAGATGATTGGGAGTCTCATGTGAAGCAAGTCAGAATGGTTTTCCAGGTACTGCGTGCTAATTCCTTGTTCGTGAAGGGATCAAAGTGTCTCTTCGGTGTGCAGAAAGTTTCATTTTTGGGGTTCATCTTTTCCCCTTCAACTATCGAGATGGATCCGGTTAAGGTTCAGGCCATCCAGGATTGGACTCAGCCGACATCTCTAAAAAGTCTGCAGAAATTCCTGGGCTTTGCTAATTTTTATCGTCGCTTCATCTGTAATTTTTCTAGCATTGCCAGACCATTGACCGATTTGACCAAGAAGGGTGCTGATTTGGTTAATTGGTCTTCTGCTGCCGTGGAAGCTTTTCAGGAGTTGAAGCGTCGTTTTTGCTGTGCCCCTGTGTTGTGTCAACCTGATGTTTCTCTTCCGTTCCAGGTCGAGGTTGATGCTTCTGAGATTGGTGCAGGGGCGGTTTTGTCACAGAGAGGTTCTGGTTGCTCAGTGTTCAAACCATGTGCTTTCTTTTCCAGGAAATTTTCTGCTGCTGAGCGTAATTATGATGTGGGCAACCGAGAGTTGCTGGCCATGAAGTGGGCATTCGAGGAGTGGCGTCATTGGCTTGAGGGTGCTAAGCATCGCGTGGTGGTTTTGACTGATCATAAGAACCTTACTTATCTTGAGTCTGCCAAGCGCTTGAATCCTAGACAGGCCCGTTGGTCGTTATTTTTTGCTCGTTTTGATTTTGTGATTTCATACCTTCCGGGCTCTAAAAATGTGAAGGCGGATGCTCTGTCTAGGAGTTTTGTGCCCGACTCTCCGGGGTTATCTGAGCCGGCGAGTATCCTCAAGGAAGGAGTCATTGTGTCTGCCATCTCCCCTGATTTGCGGAGAGTGTTGCAGAAATTTCAGGCTAATAAACCTGATCGTTGTCCGGCCGAGAAACTGTTCGTCCCTGATAGGTGGACTAGTAAAGTTATCTCTGAACTTCATTGTTCGGTGCTGGCCGGTCATCCAGGAATCTTTGGTACCAGGGAGTTGGTTGCTAGATCCTTCTGGTGGCCATCTCTGTCACGGGATGTGCGTGCTTTTGTGCAGTCCTGTGGAATTTGTGCTAGGGCTAAGCCCTGCTGTTCACGTGCCAGTGGGTTGCTTTTGCCCTTGCCGGTCCCGAAGAGGCCTTGGACACATATTTCGATGGATTTCATTTCTGACCTTCCCGTTTCTCAAAAAAAGTCGGTCATTTGGGTGGTCTGTGATCGCTTTTCTAAAATGGTCCATCTGGTGCCCTTGGTTAAATTGCCTTCCTCCTCTGATTTGGTGCCTTTGTTCTTCCAGCATGTGGTTCGTTTACATGGCATTCCTGAGAATATTGTTTCTGACAGAGGTTCCCAGTTTGTCTCGAGGTTCTGGCGAGCCTTTTGTGGTAGGATGGGCATTGACCTATCTTTCTCCTCGGCCTTCCATCCTCAGACTAATGGCCAGACCGAACGAACCAATCAGACCTTGGAAACATATCTGAGATGTTTTGTTTCCGCTGACCAGGATGATTGGGTGTCATTTTTGCCGTTGGCTGAGTTCGCCCATAATAATCGGGCCAGCTCGGCTACCTTGGTCTCTCCATTTTTCTGCAATTCTGGGTTCCATCCTCGTTTCTCTTCAGGACAGGTTGAGTCTTCGGACTGTCCTGGTGTGGATTCTGTGGTGGACAGGTTGCAGCAGATCTGGACTCAGGTAGTGGACAATTTGACCTTGTCCCAGGAGAAGGCTCAGCTTTTCGCTAATCGCAGACGCCGTGTGGGACCCCGACTTCGTGTTGGGGATCTGGTTTGGTTATCTTCTCGTCATATTCCTATGAAGGTTTCCTCTCCTAAATTTAAACCTCGTTTTATTGGTCCGTATAGGATTTCTGAGATTCTCAATCCGGTGTCTTTTCGTCTGATCCTCCCAGACTCCTTTTCCATACATAATGTATTCCATAGGTCGTTGTTGAGGAGATACGTGGCACCTATGGTTCCATCTGTGGAGCCTCCTGCCCCTGTTTTGGTGGAGGGGGAATTGGAGTATATTGTGGAGAAGATTTTGGATTCTCGTGTCTCTAGACGGAAACTCCAGTATCTGGTCAAATGGAAGGGTTATGCTCAGGAAGATAATTCCTGGGTTTTGCCTCTGATGTCCATGCCCCAGATCTTGTTCGTGCCTTTCATGTGGCTCATCCTGGTCGGCCTGGGGGTTCTGGTGAGGGTTCGGTGACCCCTCCTCAAGGGGGGGGTACTGTTGTGAATTCTGTGGCTGAGTTCACTTCTGTGGTCACAAGTGGTATTGCAGTCTCTGGGCTTCCTCCCTCCGGTGTTTTGGTGAGCTCGTTGGCTGCCTTGCTATTTAGCTCCACCTGAGTCTGTCTTCCTTGCTCCTTGTCAATGTTCCAGTGTTGGATCTGAGCTTCTGCATCTTTCCTTGGGCCTGCTGCTCTGCTAGATAAGTGCTTCTAGTTTGTTTTCTGTTTTTTCTGTCCAGCTTGCTATTAACTTTTGCTGGAAGCTCTGAGAAGCAAAGGGGTGCACCGCCGTGCTGTTAGTTCGGCACGGTGGGTCTTTTTGCCCCTTTGCGTGGTTTTCGTTTTAGGGTTTTTTGTAGACTGCATAGTTCTCTTTGCTATCCTCGCTCTGTCTAGAATATCGGGCCTCACTTTGCTGAATCTATTTCATTCCTACGTTTGTCTTTTCATCTTGCTAACAGTCATTATATGTGGGGGGCTGCCTATTCCTTTGGGGTATTTCTCTGAGGTAAGTCAGGCTTGTATTTCTATCTTCAGGCTAGTCAGCTCCTCAGGCAGTGTCGAGTTGCATAGGTAGTGATAGGCGCAATCCACTGCTGCTTATAGTTGTGTGAGGATAGATCAGGTACTGCAGTCTACAGAGATTCCACATCTCAGGGCTCGTCCTATTGTTTTTGGTTATTGCCAGATCTCTGTATGTGCGCTGATTACTGCACGCTGTGTTGCCTGATTGCCAGCCATAACAACCCCCATAGCATGATGCTGCCACCACCATATTTCCCTGTTGGGATTGTATTGGGCAGGTGATGAGCAGTGCCTGGTTTTCTCCACTCATACTCCATAGAATTATCACCGAAAAGGTCTATCTTCATCTCATCAGACCAGAGAATCTTAATTCTCATAGTCTGGGAGTCCTTCATGTGTTTTTTAGCAAACTCTATGCTGGATTTCATATGTCTTGCACTGAGGAGAGGCTTTCGTCAGGCCACTCTGCCGTAAAGGCCTGACAGGTGGAGGGCTGAAGTGATAGTTGACTTATATATTTTACTCTGATGTTTAATACCTTACAGACTGGTAAAGAGGAGAAAAAAGAGCAATGAAGTTTGCTATCCCATGAATTTGCGAGTGCCTACTGACCACGTCAACAACTGCTTCTTCTGTATAGTAGACCCATCCAAACGTCGAACTGGTAAGCGTGCACGTCCTATCACCTATCCAGACATTCCTTCCTCAATTGTGCCAGTTTCACACTGCTGCGGGCTGCCCGTACCCATTTTTCCAGAAGGAAGTCAGCCATCTTCAGAATGTAGACATTCAGAGTGAGGAAGACAATGCTGATCCAGAATACAGTTTTGAAAAAGGAAGCACGCCTTACTACCCTAACCAGAAAGACCTTAATGATCTCATCAGAGACCTGAGTTTCGCCAAGTCAAATGCTGAGCTTCTCACGTCCAGGCTCAAAGAGTGGAACTTGTTAGATGAAAGTATCAAAGTAGCTGATCAGAAAGAGTCATCAAACTTTTGCCAGCAAGATGTCAGCAAGATGGACTATGCTTCTGCAACAATGTGGCTGGTCTATTTGAAGCTATAGGAATCTATAACAATCTGTAATAGATAGTTCAGTGTGCACAGGTTGCCACTGTCATCGGCAGCACAAATCTTTTTAACACAGAACGATGTGCTGCCAAGAACCATGATCTTTTGTGCTGCACAAAAAATAACATTACCCACTGAATGACTGGCAGCCTATTTACACACAAAGATTATTGCCTATAGAATTCTTAAGAACATTCATTCATTCATGATAATCTTTCAATGTAAATGCATTGTAAGTCTCATTGTTCCAACTACTATAGATGGATTTCAGATAAGTGACAGCAGACTGTAGGATGGAAAAGGTGTCTTAAAAGTTGAGACGAAGGCATTTTGGTCTAGTAAGAAACATTAAGCTCTTCATGCTTGTTTCTACCGTTAATGAAAATAAAACACTTTCTCCTTACTGTTTAAGTGACATATAGCACATTGTTAAACTAGAAAAAAGAGACAACTCCTCTTCAAAGAAAAGCCACAGACAGCCAAATATATATTTTTACAGACCCTTTTTTAAAGCGACCTGTCAGTAGGATTTTGCACAGTAACCTACAGACACTGTCAAGTTGGCACTGTTAGACTGATTGCGCTACAGCATAATCGCATGTTCAGTGTCATAGTAATAACTGTACTTGATGTTATTGAGCAAGTACAACAAAAATTGATTTCAAAATGTCACCCACCGCACCTAGGCAGTAGCATTTATCGGTGTGTATAGAGATCCAGTAGCTGCTAATGTGCAGGCCACAGCAGCACCTTCTTGCTGGAAAAGAAAAAACATTTCCTCCACCAAAATAGCGCTGCCCGCACCTACACAGTAGCAGCTCTCGGAGATTTCGGAGCCTCCATGAGTATTGATATGGTATGTGTACAGCGGCTGTAATGGTAAGATAACACCACTAACAATTGGGATATGACCTGTGACTTTAAAAGTGAAGCAATAAATGTAAGAAACAGTGTGAAATAGAAAAAATATCACAGGGTGCTTAACCCTGCTGTTCTGTTGGTCAAAAATGACCGACTTTGAACTTCAATATTCTTTAAAATATTCAAGATGCGGCTCTGAAACCCGTGGCCGACCGACCCATCCTCATTTAAGTCAATCAACCACAAGTTTCAGAACCGCATCTTGAACACCCCAAAAAATACCAAAGTTCAAAATAGGTCTCCCCAGACCGAACAGAACAGCAGGGTTAAGAAAGACAGTTACTCTTGTTAAAAATGTATTTAAATAGTAGGCACACATAAGAAAATGTGGTTAAAACACTAATTTGCATTGGAAAAACAAGTTATATCAGTAATTAGAATTCAGCACAGCAATCTTCCATAACGGGTTTGTGCAAATATAATTAAGTACAGATGTCAAAAAACATTTAATGGAACATTAAATTATTCTTACCTGAGATAAATATAACTTCGGAGGAATAGTCATAAATTAAAGTAACATACACCAATCATTGTATAAACATGATCTGGACTGATTATTACCACTAAGAACAACAAGCACTTATTTGGAAATTTAAAGAGGTAGACTACCCGTTTTTTTAAATAAATGGCTAATAGGGAGGGTGACCAGCATAACTTCCAAATGACTTACTATGTCGCAAAATAGGTGTTGCCTTTAACAGACAATCCCTTTGAATTAAAGGGACACTGTCACCTGAATTTGGAGGGAACAATCTTCAGCCATGGAGGCGGGGTTTTGGGGTTTTTGATTCACCCTTTCCTTACCCGCTGGCTGCATGCTGGCTGCAATATTGGATTGAAGTTAATTCTCTGTCCTCCATAGTACACGCCTGCGCAGGGCAAGATTGACTTATGCAGCCATGTACTACGGAGGACAGAGAATGAACTTCAATCCAATATTGCAGCCAGCATGCAGCCAGCGGGTAAGGAAAGGGTGAATCAAAAACCCCAAAACCCCGCCTCCATGACTGAAGATTGTTCCCTCCAAATTCAGGTGACAGTGTCCCTTTAAATTTGCTCTCACATGGCATTCTGTGTCCCCATTGGGGCATACATCTGAAATCCCCCGTAAAACGGTGCCCAGATGCATGCGCCGACTGGGCCAATAGACTGTTATGGTGATGGCAGAGTGAACGTGTGCTCTGCTGTGCACTTTTTCGAGAGTGTACGCCTACAGGAGGCAGACACTCAGACATAGTAGACTGCATGGTTTTGGTCAGTTCTGGATTGCGTCCACTGTATTGGGGTTTGATTTCTCTTCTACCAACTACATATCCAAAAACCCCACATTACTGAGTGCATCAAGCACTGCCTGGACCTTTTCCAGATTACTTCCCCAATCCGGACAGAAAATTATGATATCGTCCATGTATATCGCAGGGTAATTCTTGTGGGGTGTAAGGATCCTGTCCATGGCCCTCTAGGAGGTGGCAGGAGCTCCCTGCATTCCAAAAGGCATCTGGACATAAACAAACATGAAGTTTCAACAGGATCCCTGTCTTGCCATGCCTTGGTGGGTAACGGCACAAGAAGATATCAGAAGTGAGAAGTGGGCGCGGTTAACTGGCAGATGTGACAGTACTTGCAATACCTTAAGATTTCCAGGTGACATCCGAGCTATTAGAACCTGTGCCTGGCCCGTTCTTGAGTTTTGTCCATCCTCAAATGGCCACCCAACACTTGTAAATGGACCATGTCCAACACCCTCCATCTGTATGGTCCTGGTACCAACAATTGTCCCACTATCTTCTCCCTCATGTTAGTAACCCGGTACAATAAGTCCCCACCCAACATGAAATAGGGTAACCTGGTGTCAGGCCCCGACTCCTGCACTATGCCATTTAAAATGGTTACCTTATTGAACGCTTTTTTATAGAGATAGGTCCCTCTGTTGGGTGAACCCAACATTTTCTCTCATAACCCCTAACTACTGCTTCCTCATCTTCCTCCATCATGCAGATGAGAAATCCATCAGACTCAGGGGTTTGTGAGACTTTATTAGAGCCAACCCATTTCTTACCTGAGCAATCGAGGTCTTCTCCCCTGGAAAATGCTGACCTCATGGGATTCAGTACCTCAGACTGTCCTGTCTCAATGTCCACTTTGGCTATTCGATAGACTTTAGCATCCCAATGAATGCAGCAGACACCCACCTTCTTCCCAGGGATCAAATAGAGAGGGAGTGTGGCCCTCACGAGGGTCACCAAACTCCTCCTGCCTAGTAGTCCAGTCATTTGCAGACCATTCACTTTTACTGGGCAAGCTTGAGGCCCTTGCCGGGTGGACAGTCATCAATGGAGTCCATTTATGCGTAGAATGAACACCTGCATCTCATGCTGCAGTCTAATGGGACAATGGGCAGCTATGTGACTTGGGCCGTGACATTTCCAGCAAATTACATTCCCCGATGAGACCCTCAGCATGATCTTTGTCACCCCCTTAGACATTAAATGCCCCACTACTTTTTTAACCTCCACCCCCCCAGTATGGAGTGGGTCAGCTCCCCAAGGAGCCGGCGACCCCTTGATCCCTTTTGACCAGTATGACCAAGTCATCGATGTTCTGGGGATTTCCCTGGGCAACCCGAGTCTGCATCTGCTCGGAAGGGAATGCACAAACCAGTCCATTACAACTCGCTCCACATTGTGAGCTAGGGTAGATAACTCCAGCTGCAGCCACTTTTGGACTAGGTGCAGCAAATCAAAGATTTGGGAGCGAGGGGGTTTGTCATGGTGATATGCAGTTTGTCATGGTGATATGCCCAGCAGTGGACCCGTTGTGCCCTGATAGATATTGTCACCCCCCAAGTGCACCAAAATATCCATTTTCAATTTTGTAAATTCTGTGTAAGGCTAAATCATAGTAGGTCTTTTGTGGCTCCCCCATTAAGTATGGTGTCAGGACCACTGCCCACTGCTCTGGCAGGAGTTTCTTCCAGCGACGCTTTCAGAAACAGCTAAACAGGCCTCTATATTGTCTCCCGGGATCATTTTCTGCATCACTCTACTCACCACGTTCTGGATAGAAAAATCATCAACTGACCTTGGAATTGGAGTGGCCGCGGTGCCATGAACCATATCTATAAGTAAATCAATGTGCTGCTGTTGTTGTTGCTGTTGCTAGTGCTGCTTACTTGTCTCCTGTTATGCCAGCTGTTGCTGCTGAAGTTGATGCTGGTGCTGCTGTGCTTGCACAAGGAGTATAATCAGGAATTTATAGTTAATACCCACAAACAAAAAATAAGACCACGGGGGTCAAGCTCATGGATGGACGTGCGCCCACTCCGACATGCAAAGTCTTCATCTGGGGGCAGCACATAAATAGAGAGGAGAGTATAAAAAGGGAACGCCAACCAATAGAATCATGACACAGACTCGACTGGAAGCTTGCGTCACTATGGTAACCGGAGTGTCAGACAGCATCAGCATCATGTGAAGATTGACATCAGAATCACATGAGGTATCACGTGATTCAATGTCAGTCAGCACATGAAGATGCTGAAGGCCGGTAGGGAATGCAGTGACCATGGTGCGCATGCATGCAGGTCCTCAAAGTCATATCAAGTCATCCTCATATCGCATATCACCATTATGTATATGACCAACCATAGCAAACCAAATACAAAAATAGCACTATGCTAAGTACATAATCAATGTGGAAGGTTGGCTTACTTAGCTGCTACCCGAGTTAGACAGAGGAACACTTTAGGTTAAAATCTCTGAGTGGTTTATTACTTCATAAACCATAAAGCCCAAAATAGTTACAAAAACAGCCTTTCTGGCACAAATGAAAATTAAAAGTTCATACAAAGTCCTTCCCAGTATGGCTCTAGCCTTCGGGAACAAACAACTTGGCAACTCTCACTGGAGCTGGAGGCTTTCTTCCTTCAAAACAGCACAGACCAAAAAAGAACACTGGCTGGATATTTATCTCCCGCCAACCACACCCTTGAGGGGGAGATATGGTGAGTAGGCATCCCGCCATCTCTTTCCTACTCACCAAAATACAAACCCTGGAAATGACAGATTTACTCTCAGTACATATCATGCTCAGGGCCGCCATCAGGGCATTACAGCCATCACTACAGTATGGGGCCCGATGAGCTGAAGCAAAAAGGGGGGCCCGCACACGCTGGCAGCCCGGTCTGGGCGGGCCCCCCTCTCTTTGCTAAAGCTCATCGGGCCCCTGGGATATTTTGTTTAAAGCTGCCGCAGACCAGATACATAACAACACTGTGGTGATTTAAAGTTACACCTACAGTGTTGTTAATGTATCCGGCAGAGAGAAATGGGCACTATACCTTTAATTTGCGGGCCCTGGTGCATCATGGTCCCGACGTCACGTTACACACTGAGCACTTCCTCATTCTGGAGGAGTGTGGCGTGTGTTGTCGTCGGGCGGGCTGAGGCAGAGAGCAGGAGAAGTGAGGAGACTGCAGCCAGTGAGAAGAGGCTTCGGGTGGCTGCATCTGCTGGCGGTAATTCAGGTCTCTCCTCCTCCCCCCTGTCTGGCAGTTGTGCAGCTCTGTGCTCTTAGTCACGGAGAACTGTCACTCCAGTCCTGTTGGACACAGTGGGGGCAGAAAGCTGGACACAGTGGGGGCAGAATGCTGGACACAGTGGGGGCAGAAAGCTGGACACAGTGGGGGCAGAAAGCTGGACACAGGGGGGCAGAAAGCTGGACACAGGGGGGCAGAAAGCTGGACGCAGTGGGGGCAGAAAGCTGGACACAGTGGGGGCAGAAAGCTGGACACAGTGGGGGCAGAAAGCTGGACACAGGGGGGCAGAAAGCTGGACACAGGGGGGCAGAAAGCTGGACACAGTGGGGCAGAAAGCTGGACACAGTGGGGGCAGAAAGCTGGACACAGTGGGGGCAGAAAGCTGGACACAGTGGGGGCAGAAAGCTGGACACAGTGGGGGCAGAAAGCTGGACACAGTGGGGGCAGAAAGCTGGACACAGGGAGGGCAGTAAAGCTGGACACAGTGGGGGCAGAAAGCTGGACACAGTGGGGGCAGAATGTTGGACACAGTGGGGGCAGAATGTTGGACACAGTGGGGGCAGAATGTTGGACACAGTGGGGGCAGAAAGCTGGACACAGTGGGGGCAGAAAGCTGGACACAGTGGGGGCAGAAAGCTGGACACAGGGAGGGCAGAATGCTGGACACAGTGGGGGCAGAAAGCTGGACACAGTGGGGGCAGAATGTTGGACACTGGGGGCAGAAAGCTGGACACAGGGAGGGCAGTAAAGCTGGACACAGCGGGGGCAGAATGTTGGACACAGTGGGGGCAGAATGCTGGACACAGTGGGGGCAGAAAGCTGGACACAGTGGGGGCAGAAAGCTGGACACAGTGGGGGCAGAAAGCTGGACACAGTGGGGGCAGAAAGCTGGACACAGTGGGGGCAGAAAGCTGGACACAGTGGGGCAGAAAGCTGGACACAGTGGGGCAGAAAGCTGGACACAGTGGGGGCAGAAAGCTGGACACAGTGGGGGCAGAAAGCTGGATACAGGGGGGCAGAAAGCTGGACACAGGGGGGCAGAAAGCTGGACGCAGTGGGGGCAGAAAGCTGGACACAGTGGGGGCAGAAAGCTGGACACAGTGGGGGCAGAAAGCTGGACACAGGGGGGCAGAAAGCTGGACACAGGGGGGCAGAAAGCTGGACACAGTGGGGCAGAAAGCTGGACACAGTGGGGGCAGAAAGCTGGACACAGTGGGGGCAGAAAGCTGGACACAGTGGGGGCAGAAAGCTGGACACAGTGGGGGCAGAAAGCTGGACACAGTGGGGGCAGAAAGCTGGACACAGTGGGGGCAGAATGTTGGACACAGTGGGGGCAGAAAGCTGGACACAGGGAGGGCAGTAAAGCTGGACACAGTGGGGGCAGAAAGCTGGACACAGTGGGGGCAGAATGTTGGACACAGTGGGGGCAGAATGTTGGACACAGTGGGGGCAGAATGTTGGACACAGTGGGGGCAGAAAGCTGGACACAGTGGGGGCAGAAAGCTGGACACAGTGGGGGCAGAAAGCTGGACACAGGGAGGGCAGAATGCTGGACACAGTGGGGGCAGAAAGCTGGACACAGTGGGGGCAGAATGTTGGACACTGGGGGCAGAAAGCTGGACACAGGGAGGGCAGTAAAGCTGGACACAGTGGGGGCAGAATGTTGGACACAGTGGGGGCAGAATGCTGGACACAGTGGGGGCAGAAAGCTGGACACAGTGGGGGCAGAAAGCTGGACACAGTGGGGGCAGAAAGCTGGACACAGTGGGGGCAGAAAGCTGGACACAGTGGGGGCAGAAAGCTGGACACAGTGGGGGCAGAAAGCTGGACACAGTGGGGCAGAAAGCTGGACACAGTGGGGCAGAAAGCTGGACACAGTGGGGGCAGAAAGCTGGACACAGTGGGGGCAGAAAGCTGGACACAGGGGGGCAGAAAGCTGGACACAGGGGGGCAGAAAGCTGGACGCAGTGGGGGCAGAAAGCTGGACACAGTGGGGGCAGAAAGCTGGACACAGTGGGGGCAGAAAGCTGGACACAGGGGGGCAGAAAGCTGGACACAGGGGGGCAGAAAGCTGGACACAGTGGGGCAGAAAGCTGGACACAGTGGGGGCAGAAAGCTGGACACAGTGGGGGCAGAAAGCTGGACACAGTGGGGGCAGAAAGCTGGACACAGGGAGGGCAGTAAAGCTGGACACAGTGGGGGCAGAAAGCTGGACACAGTGGGGGCAGAATGTTGGACACAGTGGGGGCAGAATGTTGGACACAGTGGGGGCAGAATGTTGGACACAGTGGGGGCAGAAAGCTGGACACAGTGGGGGCAGAAAGCTGGACACAGTGGGGGCAGAAAGCTGGACACAGTGGGGGCAGAAAGCTGGACACAGTGGGGGCAGAAAGCTGGACACAGTGGGGGCAGAAAGCTGGACACAGTGGGGGCAGAATGCTGGACACAGTGGGGGCAGAATGCTGGACACAGTGGGGGCAGAATGCTGGACACAGTGGGGGCAGACTGTTGGACACAGTGGGGGCAGAATGCTGGACACAGTGGGGGCAGAATGCTGGACACAGTGGGGCAGAATGCTGGACAGAGTGGGGGCAGAATGCTGGACACAGGGGCAGACTGTGAGACCCGGGGGCAGAATGCTGGACATGGGGGCATGGTTGGAGACATAGGGGGCAGAATGGAGACATGGGGCATGATTGGAGACAAGTGGCAGGATTTCAGACATGGGGGCATGGTTGGAGACATAGGGGGCAGAATGGAGACATGGGGCATGATTGGAGACATTGGGGGCAGAATTGGAGACAGATCGTGCAGGATCATGGGGCAGGATGGATACGATGGAGACAGATGGGGCAGGATGGAGAGATCACATGGGGCGATCATATGGGGCAGGATGGGGAGATCATATGGGACAGAATGGATACTCATGAGGGCAGGATGGGAGAACATATGGCTGACGCCAGGAATGAGACACACGGTGGCCAGGATGTGGAATATTATTACCATAGGGGCTAATTTAGGGATATTATTACTGCAGTGATGTATTTATTTTATTTTTTAAAGACACGGTTTTAAATGGGGGGGTGGTCCTGTTACTGTGTAGAGTGACACTATGTCGCCTCTTTTTCTTCATGTGGTGTAATGTAGAAGTTGGGAAAAATTAAGTAATGTATTCTACAAGCAGAGCTCGAGATAACTGTGTTATTTCCTGCAGAGACGAGTCCTGGCTGGATGAAGTGATGGCGGTCTGGGCTGGATGAAAGATGAAGGACTTCACCTAGAGACGTCACTGGTGAGTCAATGTGTTACCTATACACTGACACTATACACTGTATACAGAGCTCCTGTGTATAATTTACTAGTGATCACTGTATTATCTGTACACAGACACTGCATACTAAGTACAGATTTCCTGTGTATAATGGCACTTATGGTGATAGTATGGTGCTTTTTTTTAATTACTGATCAGAATTGTAGTATTCAGTCACTATGTGGTGGTAATATGTGGTCTGGACATGGTGTTGCGGTATTTGTTCCTTGTATGTGATATTATTCGATCACTGTGGTGGTAATATGCGGTCTGTACATGGTGTTGTGGTATTTGTTCTTTGTATGTGATATTATTCGATCACTGTGGTGGTAATATGTCATCTGGTCATGGTGTAGCGGTATTTGTTCCTTGTATGTGATATTATTGGTCATTTTAAAAATTGAAAAATAAATAAAAATATACCTAAATTGTATTGCATATTTTAACAAATATTTAATAGGTTACAGCAGAGTAGGGCCCGGCCAAAAGTGTCTACCGTGTTATGGTGGCGGCTTAAAAAATCTTTTGGCCAAAACAAAAGCTATATGTGTTATCTGGTGATGGGAACTGTCAATGTGTGATAGGTGAGAAGTGGAGTTTTTCCAAGAGAGAGCGGTGGGACTGTGGACAGTTCGAGGGGTGGAGCATAGAGGCGGGGCTGGGGTGGAGCCTGGGCGGAGTCTCAAGGGGGCCCCGAAAATTTTGCCAGTATGGGGCCCCGAAATTTCTAGTGGCAGCCCTGATCATGCTGGAGGGGAACTTATGAGTTTCACATCACGTAGAATAACAACCTTTGCGACACATATCTCCCCTCACATACGGTGCTAGTGACTCTGTCACACCAATTAGCATCATCAGTGTAAGGCTGCCGTCACACTAGCAGTATTTGGTCAGTATTTTACATCAGTATTTGTAAGCCAAAACCAGGAGTGGGTGATAAATGCAGAAGTGGTGCATATGTTTCTATTATACTTTTTCTCTAATTGATCCACTCCTGGTTTTGGCTTACAAATACTGAGGTAAAATACTGACCAAATACTGCTAGTGTGACGGCAGCCTTACACATGATCTTAAGCGGTAGATATAAATTATAACCATAATAGCAGTCTACAATAAGGTTTAATAGAAATATCGGGACAACCAAGCAAAAAATAAGCTAAGGTATGTGCATCTATTACCTATTATGTAAACGTGGCAAAAAAACACATAATACTTAAGTCAAATGCTGTTCCTGAATAGAAATGCTATATATGTACAGTGGGGCAAAAAAGTATTTAGTCAGTCAGCAATAGTGCAAGTTCCACCACTTAAAAAGATGAGAGGCGTCTGTAATTTACATCATAGGTAGACCTCAACTATGGGAGACAAACTGAGAAAAAAAATCCAGAAAATCACATTGTCTGTTTTTTTTAACATTTTATTTGCATATTATGGTGGAAAATAAGTATTTGGTCAGAAACAAAATTTCATCTCAATACTTTGTAATATATCCTTTGTTGGCAATGACAGAGGTCAAACGTTTTCTGTAAGTCTTCACAAGGTTGCCACACACTGTTGTTGGTATGTTGGCCCATTCCTCCATGCAGATCTCCTCTAGAGCAGTGATGTTTTTTGGCTTTTCGCTTGGCAACACGGACTTTCAACTCCCTCCAAAGGTTTTCTATAGGGTTGAGATCTGGAGACTGGCTAGGCCACTCCAGGACCTTGAAATGCTTCTTACGAAGCCACTCCTTCGTTGCCCTGGCGGTGTGCTTGGATCATTGTCATGTTGAAAGACCCAGCCACGTTTCATCTTCAATGCCCTTGCTGATGGAAGGAGGTTTGCATTCAAAATCTCACGATACATGGCCCCATTCATTCTTTCATGTACCCGGATCAGTCGTCCTGGCCCCTTTGCAGAGAAACAGCCCCAAAGCATGATGTTTCCACCACCATGCTTTACAGTAGGTATGGTGTTTGATGGATGCAACTCAGTATTCTTTTTCCTCCAAACACGACAAGTTGTGTTTCTACCAAACAGTTCCAGTTTGGTTTCATCAGACCATAGGACATTCTCCCAAAACTCCTCTGGATCATCCAAATGCTCTCTAGCAAACTTCAGACGGGCCCGGACATGTACTGGCTTAAGCAGTGGGACACGTCTGGCACTTCAGGATCTAAGTCCATGGTGGCGTAGTGTGTTACTTATGGTAGGCCTTGTTACATTGGTCCCAGCTCTCTGCAGTTCATTCACTAGGTCCCCCCGCGTGGTTCTGGGATTTTTGCTCACCGTTCTTGTGATCATTCTGACCCCACGGGGTGGGATTTTGCGTGGAGCCCCAGATCGAGGGAGATTATCAGTGGTCTTGTATGTCTTCCATTTTCTAATTATTGCTCCCACTGTTGATTTCTTCACTCCAAGCTGGTTGGCTATTGCAGATTCAGTCTTCCCAGCCTGGTGCAGGGCTACAATTTTGTTTCTGGTGTCCTTTGACAGCTCTTTTGTCTTCACCATAGTGAAGTTTGGAGTCAGACTGTTTGAGGGTGTGCACAGGTGTCTTTTTATACTGATAACAAGTTTAAACAGGTGCCATTACTACAGGTAATGAGTGGAGGAAAGAGGAGACTCTTAAAGAAGAAGTTACAGGTCTGTGAGAGCCAGAAATCTTGATTGTTTGTTTAGACCAAATACTTATTTTCCACCATAATATGCAAATAAAATGTTAAAAATCCAGACAATGTGATTTTCTGGATTTTTTTTTCTCAGTTTGTCTCCCATAGTTGAGGTCTACCTATGATGTAAATTACAGATGCCTCTCATCTTTTTAACCCCTTTACCCCCAAGGGTGGTTTGCACGTCAATGACCAGGCCAATTTTTACAATTCTGACCACTGTCCCTTTATGAGGTTATAACTCCGAAACGCTTCTACGGATCCTGGTGATTCTGACATTGTTTTCTCGTGACATATTGTACTTCATGATAGTGGTAAAATTTCTTTGATAGTACCTGCGTTTATTTGTGAAAAAAACGGAAATTTGGCGAAAATTTTGAAAATTTCGCAATTTTCAAACTTTGAATTTTTATGCAATTAAATCACAGAGATATGTCACACAAAATACTTAATAAGTAACATTTCCCACATGTCTCCTTTACATCAGCATAATTTTGGAACCAATTTTTTTTTTTGTTAGGGAGTTATAAGGGTTAAAAGTTGACCAGCAATTTCTCATTTTTACAACACCATTTTTTTTTAGGGACCACGTCTCATTTGAAGTCATTTTGAGGGGTCTATATGATAGAAAATGCCCAAGTGTGACACCATTCTAAAAACTGCACCCCTCAAGGTGCTCAAAACCACATTCAAGAAGTTTATTAACCCTTCAGGTGTTTAATAGGAATTTTTGGAATGTTTAAATAAAAATGAACATTTAACTTTTTTACACAAAAAATTTACTTCAGCTCCAATTTGTTTTATTTTACCAAGGGTAACAGGAGAAAATGGACCCCAAAAGTTGTTGTCCAATTTGTCCTGAGTACGCTGATACCCCATATGTGGCAGTAAACCACTGTTTGGGCGCATGGGAGAGCTCGGAAGGGAAGGATCGCCGTTTGACTTTTCAATGCAAAATTGACAGGAATTGAGATGGGACGCCATGTTGCGTTTGGAGAGCCCCTGATCTGCCTAAACATTGAAACCCCCCACAAGTGACACCATTTTGGAAAGTAGACCCCCTAAGGAACTTATCTGGATGTGTGGTGAGCACTTTGACCCACCAAGTGCTTCACAGAAGTTTATAATGCAGAACCGTAAAAATAAAAAATCATATTTTTTCACAAAAATTATATTTTTGCCCCCAATTTTTTATTTTTCCAAGGGTAAGAGAAGAAATTGGACCTCAAAAGTTGTTGTCCAATTTGTCCTGAGTACGCTGATACCCCATATGTGGCAGTAAACCACTGTTTGGGCGCATGGGAGAGCTCGGAAGGGAAGGAGCGCCGTTTGACTTTTCAATGCAAAATTGACAGAAATTGAGATGGGACGCCATGTTGCGTTTGGAGAGCCACTGATGTGCCTAAACATTGAAACCCCCCACAAGTGACACCATTTTGGAAAGTAGACCCCCTAAGGAACTTATCTAGAGGTGTGGTGAGCACTTTGACCCACCAAGTGCTTCACAGAAGTTTATAATGCAGAACCGTAAAAATAAAAAATCATATTTTTTCACAAAAATTATATTTTTGCCCCCAATTTTTTATTTTTCCAAGGGTAAGAGAAGAAATTGGACCTCAAAAGTTGTTGTCCAATTTGTCCTGAGTACGCTGATACCCCATATGTGGGGGGGAACCACCGTTTGGGGTGAGCACTTTGACCCACCAAGGGCTTCACAGAAGTTTATAATGCAGAGCCATAAAAATAAAACAAAATTTTTTTCCCACAAAAATTATTTTTTAGCCCCCAGTTTTGTATTTTCCCTAGGGTAACAGGAGAAATTGGACCCCAAAAGTTGTTGTCCAATTTGTCCTGAGTACGCTGATACCCCATATGTGGGGGGGAACCACCGTTTGGGCGCATGGGAGGGCTCGGAAGGGAAGGAGCGCCATTTGGAATGCAGACTTAGATGGAATGGTCTGCAGGCGTCACATTGCGTTTGCAGAGCCCCTAATGTACCTAAACAGTAGAAACCCCCCACAAGTGACACAATTTTGGAAAGTAGACCCCCTAAGGAACTCATCTTGATGTGTTGTGAGAGCTTTGAACCCCCAAGTATTTCACTACAGTTTATAACGCAGAGCCGTGCAAATAAAAAATATTTTTTTTCCACAAAAATTATATTTTAGCCCCCAGTTTTGTATTTTTCCAAGGTTAGCAGGAGAAATTGGACCCTAAATGTTGTTGTCCAATTTGTCCTGAGTACGCTGATACCCGATATGTGGGGGGGGAACCACCGTTTGGGCGCATGGGAGGGCTCGGAAGGGAAGGAGCATCATTTGGAATGCAGACTTAGATGGATTGGTCTGCAGGCGTCACATTGCGTTTGCAGAGCCCCAAATGTACCTAAACAGTAGAAACCCCCACAAGTGACCCCATATTGGAAACTAGACCCCTCAATGAACTTATTTAGATGTGTTGTGAGAACTTTGAACCCCCAAGTGTTTCACTACAGTTTATAACGCAGAGCCGTGAAAATAAAAAATCTTTTTGTTTTCCCACAAAAATTATTTTTTAGCCCCCAGTTTTGTATTTTCCCAAGGGTAACAGGAGAAATTGGTCCACAAAAGTTGTTGTCCAATTTGTCCTGAGTACGCTGATACCCCATATGTGAGGGTAAACCCCTGTTTGGGCACACAGGAGAGCTCGGAAGGGAAGGAGCACTGTTTTACTTTTTCAACGCAGAATTGGCTGGAATTGAGATCGGACGCCATGTCGTGTTTGGAGAGCCCCTGATGTGCCGAAACAGTGGAAACCCCCCAATTATAACTGAAACCCTAATCTAAACACACCCCTAACCCTAATTCCAACGGTAACCCTAACCACACCTCTAACCCTGACACACCCCTAACCCTAATCCCAACCCTATTCCCAACTGTAAATGTAATCTAAACCCTAACCCTAACTTTAGCCCCAACCCTAACTGTAGCCCCAACCCTAACCCTAGCCCTAACCCTAGCCCTAACCCTAGCCCTAGCCCTAGCCCTAACCCTAACCCTAGCCCTAACCCTAACCCTAACCCTAACCCTAGCCCTAACCCTAGCCCTAACCCTAGCCCTAACCCTAGCCCTAACCCTAACCCTAGCCCTAACCCTAGCCCTAGCCCTAACCCTAGCCCTAACCCTAGCCCTAGCCCTAACCCTAGCCCTAATGGGAAAATGGAAATAAATACATTTTTTTTATTTTTCCCTAACTAAGGGGGTGATGAAGGGGGGTTTGATTTACTTTTATAGCGAGTTTTTTAGCGGATTTTTATGATTGGCAGCCGTCACACACTGAAAGACCCTTTTTATTGCAAAAAATATTTTTTGCAATACCACATTTTGAGAGCTATAATTTTTCCATATTTTGGTCCACAAAGTCATGTGAGGTCTTGTTTTTTGCGGGACGAGTTGACATTTTTATTGAAAACATTTTCGGGCACGTGACATTTTTTGATCGCTTTTTATTCCGATTTTTGTGAGGAAGAATGACCAAAAACCAGCTATTCATGAATTTCTATTGTGGGAGGCGTTTATACCGTTCCGCGTTTGGTAAAATTGATAAATCAGTTTTATTCTTCAGGTCAGTACGATTACAGCGACACCTCATTTATATCATTTTTTTATGGTTTGGCGCTTTTATACGATAAAAACTATTTTACAGAAAAAATAATTATTTTTGCATCGCTTTATTCTCAGGACTATAACTTTTTTATTTTTTTGCTGATGATGCTGTATGGCGGCTCGTTTTTTGCGGGACAATACGACGCTTTCAGTGGTACCATGGTTATTTATATCTGTCCTTTTGATCGCGTGTTATTCCACTTTTTGTTCGGCGGTATGATAATAAAGCGTTGTTTTTTGCCTCGTTTTTTTTTTTTTTTTTCTTACGGTGTTTACTGAAGGGGTTAACTAGTGGGACAGTTTTATAGGTCGGGTCGTTACGGACGCGGCGATACTAAATATGTGTACTTTTATTGGGTTTTTTTTTTTATTTAGATGAAGAAATGTATTTATGGGAATAATATTTTTTTTTTTTTTCATTATTTTGGAATATTTTTTTTTATTTTTTTTACACATTTGGAATTTTTTTTTTTTACTTTTTTACTTTGTCCCAGGGGGGGACATCACAAATCAGTGATCTGACAGTTTGCATAGCACTCTGTCACATCACTGATCTGACATGCAGCGCTGCAGCCTTCACAGTGCCTGCTCTGAGCAGGCTCTGTGAAGCCACCTCCCTCCCTGCAGGACCCGGATCCGCGGCCATCTTGGATCCGGGGCTGGAGGGAGCAGGGAGGGAGGTGAGACCCTCGCAGCAACGCGATCACATCGCGTTGCTCCGGGGGTCTCAGGGAAGCCCGCAGGGAGCCCCCTCCCTGCGCGGTGCTTCCCTGCACCGCCGGCACATCGCGATCATCTTTGATCGCGGTGTGCCAGGGGTTAATGTGCCGGGGGCGGTCCGTGACCGCTCCTGGCACATAGTGCCGGATGTCAGCTGCGATAAGCAGCTGACACCCGGCCGCGATCGGCCGCGCTCCCCCCGTGAGCGCGGCCGATCGGCTATGACGTACTATCCCGTCCAGGGTCAGATAAGCCCAGGGCACCTCGACGGGATAGTACGTCTAAGGTCACAGAGGGGTTAAGTGGTGGAACTTGCACTATTGCTGACTGACTAAATACTTTTTTGCCCCACTGTAACTGCACCAATTAATCTTGCATATTTACAGATGGTGTATGAATGTGTATAGATACTAACATGTAAAATATCACACATGAAAAAAAATGTTATAATAGAATGCTTCTTTGAATAAATCTTTTTGTAAACATTCTTGGGTGTCAAATATATAAGACCAGCACATCAATAGCACATATCGTAGCTATAAAAATATTAATAACCATTGTTAATATATAGTATAGTGAGTTATCAATATCACTCTCAGTTGCCAGCAAAGTATCAATAACCATATTAGTATTAATTATAATGAATACTCAATGGTAAATATAATTATGGCCATAGGCGTGTGATAGAGATGAAACCACATACATTGTAAAAGCCAATGTCTGCACATTGCCGGTTATATCAAACACCGCAAATATACAAAAATAAATAGGAGTATAAAGGCCAATCGAAGTAATATACATGTATATATTTTTTTACTTTATTTTAAAAGAATTTTTAAAAAGGACAAAAGCCTGACAAGTATGGAGATTTCTTTCAATGTCAAAAATGTGTCACATCTCATTTGATGAATACCCGCATTCCCCCAATTACTTACAAAAAATATATCATTTTTCATTTCACATTAAAAAAAATTCTAGGGAGTTAATTTGCTGAAACCAGAAGTCTATTTTAATAGAGGATTTGCTTCCAAAGCCTGACAAGGGAGGGTTATTAGATGTCATTATATTCACACAGCAATTGACCAAAACTAATATCATCATCGTACAGTCACACTCATAGCAGGGCTGCTATGATACAATATATGGTATGATCCATATTTTTTGGATTCTGAACATTCTGTAAAGTGGCTGAATGGAAACTATTCAAAGTTTCCCCATTATACAGTAGCTGTAGGTCAGACCTAGCAGCAAGTTTAACTATGACTTATTGAACATAATATATCAGGCAGTAATTAAGGTTAAGACGGATTTCGGTATAGACAGGCTACGTACGAGGTAGCATACTAATGTCTCATTACAATCCAATTTGCATGTTGTTATCACTGGACTCCGTTACTCTACTGTTAAACCTGGAAAGTCGACTTAACGCAGTGTGAAGAGAAGACAAATATATGAAAAGTACCTAATAGATTAGTAAAACTTAAAACTTGGTAGATAATATAGTTAAACAACAAGACCAGTTTAATGCAAGGGGCAGAATTACCATATGTGCAGCTACCCGGAGGGCCAATGGAAATGGAGTCCACTACTCTTAAATAAAAACCAATGCTCCCTACCATTAGATCACATATGAAGGACTAAGTTTAATGTGCTTAAAAACCTTAGATAACAGATGACCAATTGCTTGATTGACCAACAACCATATATCTTGACTTCCCTATGCACAAGAAAGCTGGGGTCACTGGAACGTTCATGTGATCTCTATGGGAAGAGTGGAGTAAGCTGCTGTCAGATGTGTCCATCATAGAGTCCACACAGTGACATTATGATGGACATTGGACCATTCACTTCGCCTGTAAACTTAGCACTTTGATATGGGATTTGGTGATATTATAAGTTCAACTGGATCTTCAAATTTTTACACTTTATATATTTATTGCCTATCTTCTCTATAGGGCTTTTAAAAGTGTATCTACTTTGGCTCTGATAATATTATTTATTTTAGGTACAAGTATGATATGCTGCCTATTGTACACTGTGAAGGGTGATCTTGTTATTGTACCAAATCAGATCTCATACTTTGCACTGACAAGGTGCAACACCCCAAAACATTGCCTTCAAGTTGAGATTCTGGTTTGTATTTATCCTTCGTTATGTGGCAAGGATTGTTAAAGGGTTGATATTGACTTTTAGGATTGCTAATTCCAATAGATGGCACTAGAGTTCAAGGTCTCTTTCTCACTCAAGTAACAATTTGCATATTTAATCTCCCAGAGGAGCATTGCATGGCTTTAAGTCTCCTTACAATGGAACGCCAGGCAAGGCACTCTCCACAAAGAGAAACAATAGCACTTACAAGTGCTTCTCACAAAATTAGGATATCATCAAAAAGTTAATTTATTTCAGTTCTTCAATACAAAAAGTGAAACTTATATATTATATAGAGTCATTACATACAGAGTGATCTATTTCAAGTGTTTATTTCTGTTAATGTTGATGATTATGGCTTACAGCCAATGAAAACCCAAAAGTCATTATCTCAGTAAATTAGAATACTTTATGACACCAGCTTGAAAAATCATTTTAAAATCTGAAATATTGGTTTACTGAAATGTATGTTCAGTAATTGCACTCAATACTTGGTCGGCGCTCCTTTTGCATCAATTACTGCATCAATGTGGCATGGCATGGAGGCAGGGCTGCCACTAGCAAATTCAGGGCCCCATAATGGCAAAATTTTCGGGGCACCATTGAGCCTCTGCCCTGGCTCCACCCTAGCCCCGCCTCCACCCCTCAAACTGTCCACAGTCCCACCGCTCTCTCTTGGAGAAACTCCACTTCTCACCAATCACACATTAACAGTTCCCATCACCAGATCACAAACATAGCCTGCAGCTTTTGTTTTGGCCAAAAGATTTTTTAATCTGCAACCACGACAAGGTGGACTCTTTTGGCTGGGGCCTACTCTACTCTAACCATTTAAACTTTTTTTTAAAAATATCCAATACAATTTAGGCATATTTTTATTTATTTTTCAATTTTTTAAATGACCAATAATATCACATACAAGGGACAAATACCACCGGACCATGACCACACCACATATTACCACCACATAGTGACCTATAATACCACATTCAAGGAAAAAATACAGCCACACCATGGCCGGATGACATATTACCACCACATAGTGACCAAATACTACAATACTGATCATTAATAAAAAAACAATGCTAATATCACCATAAGTGCCATTATACACAGGAGATCTGTACTTAGACAGTATGAGAAAAGAGTAAAAAAGTGGAGCGCACTCACCGGAGTAGAAGTGTCATACTTTTATTCGGACATACAATATTGCGGCAGGGAGGGATGTGGAAACAAACGGATGACGGCCATTTCGTGCACACAGCACTTCAACGGGTCTTGACATATTGTATGTCCAAATAAAAGTATGACACTTCTACTCCGGTGAGTGCGCTCCACGTTTTTACTCTTTTCTCATACTGTTGTGGATCTCTTGTTTGGATGCAGCACCCAGGATATACATGGGGAAAAATTATTACGGCTAACACAGCAAAGAAGGGTTAGAGGTATCAGGGTCTAAAAGATTACAGCAGTGCGGAGGTGTTTTGTTTCAGATCTGTACTTAGTATGCCGTGTCTGTGTACAGGTAATACAGGGATCACTGGTGACACTATACACAAGAGCTCTGTATACAGTTTCAGTGTACAGGTAATACAGTGATTACCAGTGACATTGTACACACAAGCACTGTATATATACACAGGTTATACAGTGATCAATGACATACACAGGAGCTCTGTATACATTGTCAGTTTACAGGTAATACAGTGATCATTGGTGACATTATACACAGGAGCTCTGTATATAGTGTCAGTGTACAGGTAATACAGTGATCACTAGTGACATTGTACACAGGACCTCTATATAAAGTATACATTGCATAGTGTCAGTGTACAGGTAACACACTGACTCACCAGTGACGTCTCTAGGTGAAGTCCTTCATCTTTGCTTTCAATCCTTATCCAGCACAGACCGCCATCCCTCCCTCCAGCCATGTCTTGTCTCTGCAGGATATAACAGATATCTAGAGCACTGCTTGCAGAGCACATTACTTAACTTTTTACCAACTTCTACACTACACCAGATGAAGAAAAAAAAGACAGTATAGTGTCCCTCTGCACAGTAACAGGACCCCCCCCATTTAAAACAATATCCTCAAAAATTGCAGTAATAATATCCCTTTATTAGACCCTATGGCAATAATATCCCCCATACTGGCCCCAATGTGTCTCATTCTTGGCTCCAGCCATATGTTCTCATATCCTGCCCTCATGAGTATTCATTCTGCCCTCATGTTATGTCCCATCCTGCCCCATCTGTCTCATGATCCTGCCCCATCTGTCTCATAATCCTGCCCCATCTGACTCGTGATCCAGCCACATCTGCCCCATGATCCTGCCCCATCTGTCTTCATCGTATCCATCCTGCCCCATGATCCTGCACCATGTGTCTCCATCCTGCCCCATGATCCTGCACATCTCTCTCCATTCTGCCTCATGATCCTGCCCCATCTGTCTCCATCCTGCCCCATGATCCTGCACCATCTGTCTCTATCCTGTTCCATGTTCCTGCCCCATCAGTCTCCATCCTGTCCCATGTTTCCATCCTGCCCCATAATCCTACACCATTTCTCTCCATCCTTCCCCATGTCTCCATCCTGCACCGTGTCTCCATCCTGCACTTGTCTCTACCCTGCACTATGATCTTGCCCCATCTGTCTCCATCCTGCACTATCTGTCTCCATCCTGCCCCATTTGTCGCCATCCTGCACCATGTTTCCATCCAGCACCATGTTTTTCCATCCTGTCCCATGATCCTGCGCCATCTGTTTCCATCCTTCCCCATCTGTCTCCATCCTGCCCTATGTTCCTGCCCCATCTGTCTCCATCATGTCCCATTTGTCTCCATCCTGCCCCATGTGTCTCCATCCTGCCCCGTGATCCTGCACCATCTGTCTCCATTCTCCCGATCTGTCTCCATCCTGCCCCATGGTCCTGCCCATCTGTCTCCATCCTTCCCCATCTGTCACCATCCTGCACCATGTCTCCATCCTGCACCATGTGTTTCTATCTTGCCCCATGATCCTGCACCATCTGTCTCCATTCTCCCCATCTGTCTCCATCCTGCCCATGCTCTTGCCCCATCTGTCACCATCCTGTTCCATCTGTCTCCATCCTGCCCCATGATACTGCCCATCTGTCTCAATCCTGCCCCATCTGTCTCCATCCTTCCCCATCTGTCACCATCCTGCACCATGTCTCCATCCTGCACCGTGTGTTTCTATATTGCCCCATGCTCCTGCCACATCTGTCTCTATCCTGCCCCATATTCCTGCCCCATCTGTCTCCATCCTGCTCCATGTCTCCATCCTGCTCCATGTCCTGCCCCATCTGTCACCATCCTGCCCCTTGTTCCTGCCCCATCTGTCTCCATCCTGCCCCATGTTCCTGCCCACCTGTCTCCATCTTGCCCCATGTCTCCATCCTGCACCATGTGTTTCCATCCTGAACCATGTGTTTCCATTCTGCCCCATGTGTTTCCATTCTGCCCCATGTGTTTCCATCTTGCCCCATGTCTCCATCCTGACCCATGTCTCCATCCTGACCCTTGTCTCCATGCTGCACCATGAATGATCCTGCACATGTGTCTACATCCTGCCCCATGTCACATGGTGCAGGATCATGGGGCAGGATGGAGACAGATGGGGCAGAACGGAGACTCATGGTCCCTGTGTCTCCGTCCTGCCATCGAAACACATTGTAGCTTGCTGCTTTCAATAAAAATATAAAAAAATCTGTCACAGACGCAGGTTCAGTTACTGCACCAGCAGAATCCTGCTGCTGGGGCCCGGTGAGCAGAAGAGATGGGACCTGCCGCGGGACCCCTCTGCTCATTGGGCTCCATACGCCAGTTAGGGCAGAAATGCCCTGATGGCAGCCCTACATGGAGGCGATCAGCCTGTGGCACTGCTGAGGTGTTATGGAAGCCGAGATTACTTTGATAGCACCCTTCAGCTCATCTGCATTGTTGGGTCTGGTGTTTCTCATCTTCCTCTTGACAATACCACATATATTCTCTATGGAGTTGAGGTCAGGCGAGTTTGCTGGCCAATCAAGCACAATGATACTGTTCTTTTTAAACCAGATATTGGTACTTTTGGCAGTGTGGACAGGTGCCAAGTCCAGCTGGAGAATGACATTTCCATCTCCAAAAAGTTTGTTGGCAGAGGGAAGCATGAAGTGCTCTAAAATTTCCTTGTAGAAGGCTGCGCTGATATTGGTCTTCATAAAACACAGTGGACCTACACTAGCAGATGACATGGCTCCCCAAACCATCTCTGATTGTGGAAACTTCACACTAGACCTCAAGCAGCTTGGTTTGTGGACTCTCCACTCTTCCTCAAGACTCTGGGACCTTGACTTCCAAATGAAATACATAATTTACTTTCATCTGAAACAGACTAAGAGACCTTTTTAAACGCCTTTGCAGGTGTTTTTTTGTTACTTATTCTAATTTGCTGAAATAATATCTTTTGGGTTTTCATTAGCTGTAAGCCATCATCATCAACATTAACAGAAATAAACACTTACAATAGATCACTCTGTTTGTAATGACTCTATATAATATATGAATTTCACTTTTTGTATTGAAGAACAGAAATAAATTTACTTTTTGATGATATTCTAATTTTGTGAGAAGCACTTTGATATCCCAATCAGAATCCTCTCATAAAGACTAATTAGATCTCATACTTTGCACAGAGGCGGGGCAACACCCAAAACACAGTGTCTACAAAATGAGATTATGGTTTGGCCTTTATCCTAAGTCTTATGCCAAGGCTCATTAAAGGGTTAATTTTGATTTTTAGGATTGCTACTTATAATAGATGGCACTAGCGTTCCAGTCTTCTTCCGCTCTAAAGAGGCAATTTGCATACTGTATCATAGGCAGAGACAATGGGGCTCTTGTTTTGTTGTATAACGATTTTTGTATACATTTAATCCCCTACCAACATTGGACGTACTTCTGGCTTTGCCAGAAAAAGAAGTCTGTGTCATTCAGACATCATCTGCAGCTAACTTTATTCATGGAGCAGAGCTATTAACCTGTTATCTGTTACATGCCTCTGTCTATCTGCAACAGCGTGTCCCAGGGACACGCTGTACTAACTGCCCATCAGCCCCCAACGTGATACATTCACGGGATACAGATGGATTGCCATGCAGAAGACCCCTGTGCATGGTAAAATATGAAGAAGATCTTGAGAAAAACAATATCCAATTTTAAGAAGTCCTTGCAGTTATTGATGCAAACACAATGTTATATTTCACTATTATGGCAAATAAATTTTTATTAATTACTAAAGCCGATAGGGCGACTGCTTTTATTTTAACGTCAGTCAATCAAGAAGCAGCTGACCGCACCACCAAGACGCTGAACTCATGAACCCACAGGCTGTCAGCATGAGTTGGCCACTAGATCTCGGGTGCTGGACCGAGAAAACATCACAATGCAGCTACGAGTAAGGAAGGAGACGGCAGCACTCACCAATCTTCAGTGCAGGTAAAACTTTATTGCAGCAAAATCTTCACGGCTCGGGGGAGCATATACAGCAGAGTGTACAGGTCAAACGACGGCCGTTTCGCGCTGCTCAAGCGCTTCAACAGGTTTGTTTTATTTTAACTCCTTCTGTGTTGACCACTATAATTTGTAGGTCTCTGAGTACCGTGATATCACAACCCTCTCACTCGTTAGTCAGACATTTCTCACCACAGTTTTCTATTGTGGTTTAGCATTGTCAGTAGTATGCTCACAAGACATCACTGTCCAACCACACTGAACTTCAAAGCATTGGCTGCATTGTAGACAGTGACATACCATCATGGGGGCATTACTATTGATGACACTGTACAGGGAGGGCATGCAAAGCTGGTGTCACCACAAAACAACAATAGAGATGTTCTTGACATGTAGATGCCAGGAGACCTTGCTTGTAGGCATCATTGCACACAAAAGAAATAGAAGAGGCATAACGTTTTTCAGTATTACGGTATATTTTCCTGGTCTTTTTTTGCACCTATGTGAGAGATCTCTGCTAAGGGGAAAGACCTGATGTCAGAGTGAAATTAAATATCGCAATGAGAAGTAATCACAGTTGAGGCTAAATTCACACAAGAGACTAAAAAGTCACTTTCCTTTTCATCCAGAAAAAGTGGAAGCATTTTCTTCCATATTGTCATTCTTTATGGCATCCATTTTAATACATCAACAGTTATTAAAATTTACTAGATCAAATACAATTTCCTATGTTAAAGATTTGCAATGTGTCCAATAAAATCTGATTCTATATGGTTGTTTGTTTTTTTTTTTGCACTCATAGGACAGGTGCAGACAGGCGTAGGTAGATTCTCTCATCAGAGAAAATTTTGGCCGATTTTGCAAATAACACTGATCAAACTCCAATAAAAGTTTGATAACAATGTAATCATAGTGTGATCCGGTTCGCTCAGACAGGAAAAGATGGAGAAAAAACAATTCTCCATTCTGCAAGGTGGTGGAATTCAGATTTCCCTCAAATATCATCTGAGTGCAGACAGATATTTTCCATGCACTCATTGACTTGCATGGCTGAGTGAAAGCCGAATGTCAGATCAAACTCGGGCATGCAGCGATTACTTTCCTAAGATGGACTCTGTCCAAGGGAAAAATAAGTCATGTGCTCGGTCCCATAGACTAACATTGGTCAGAGTCCGATCTGATGTTTTATCAGATCGCACTTGGACCGATGCAGTCGATTTCATCTGCCCATAGACTTGAATACACGAGTCTCATCTGAAATAAGGAAGAAACAAGTGCATGCTGCAATTTTATTTTCCAATTCTTGGGTCAGAGAGTAAATTTTATTAATGGACAGCACTCAGACTCAAAACAGGGTCGTGTGAACTTAGCCTAAGGAATGGATAGCTGATGGAAAAGTCCAAAGTCAGGGTGAAACATCTAGACAGCAAGGTCCTTGGTATAATGGCAAAGCAATTAGCTGGATGAAGAATAGAGCTTTTACTATAGAAATGCTGCTGGTTTCCATTAAAAGTAAACTAAGTTGAGGTCGTCTTTACAGACAGATGAATGATACATAATCCACGCGTTTCTCTAACCCTTTAAGATTGGAGAGATACTGCTGGAGCAATCAATTTCTGTATCTCATGCTCTTTAGTGTTATTGGATCGCACTCTGCACAGGCCACCTGGAGGCTTTGATTTGTATTATCACAGCCATTGTAACCACAGCTCCGTCTGGCATTTCCTTCATATTATTTGGAGCTTAAAAAAAAAGTATGGTAGTGCTCAAGGGGTTGAATTTTTTTTTTTCAAGTGGCTAAGTGGCTCGTCTTCTAACTGTATAATTGTTTAAGAAAAATATCTGAATAGTATAGAAAATGTTCAGGGCTTGAAAAGATCACCGAATCATTGGAAAGAATTTGCAGAGTTACATCCGTTTAGAGGATTTGATGAGATTTTATGCTTGCAATGTGGTTCCTATGTGCTGAGCGCTTTAAAGCTCGCAGTGTCCAATTAAGTGTAATTGTTTGCACATTGATAATACAAAACAATTACATTGCACTTAATTAACGACGTGATAACCGAAGCGTCTCATTTGTCGCCACTTTGTTACAATAATGAATTGCACCTGGTTAGTGACATTAACTCTCTTGGGTGTGAAACTGTTATAAAGTCAGCTGTCAGCAGTTCAGCCCTTCTTGTGCATAGCTATGGCTCCATAATAGTCCTCCATACAATTCTGAAGGGAGATCTTGACAACCAGATGCATTTGACTCTTATGCCCCAGTAAGCAGGAACTTGCTACTGTCCCTCATACGCTAAAGGGTTTCCCAACATGGCAAGTTATCAAATATTCACAAGATTAGTAATATCGTGATGATTGCTGATCGTCCAACGTCTGGGATCCCCACCATTGTCAGGAAGAGGACTTTGAACTCCCCCATTAGAATTAAACGATGGGCAAGTATTTTGCACCCCAATAAATTCATTGTCTATAAGACTGTCAGAGATAGCCAAGTGTGTACTCAGCTATCCTCAGCAGTACCAATAAATGGGGCAGTGGTCCAACTCTGAATTTGTAGGAGTCCTTGATGATTGACTTCCATTGATTTCTGAGTTGTGAATAATAATTTAATGGGACTGTACATATTTAGAAAATAATAGCTGCTTTGTTTAAAGAGAACCACATAGATCGGGGAGCATGCACCAGGCATTGGCTGTATAATCTCTGACATACCTAGCTGAATTCATACAGCCACTGTCTGATACATGCTGTGTGGCCTTTAAAAAAATAGTGCCATGTATATTCACAAGTTGTAGATGGTATTACCCTTTACTCACATTGAGTTCAATGGAGTTGAACTTCAACATTAAACACAACTAGAGATAATTAATTTGATGCACATTGCCCCAGTGGGCCTCCAGTCTCGTTCTACATGATAGCTGCTCTTTGACACTGGCATCCTCGGCTTATCATTCTGAGCGCCGCCTAGTGCCTACTATACCCGGTGACATCATGACATCTTGATGTAATGTACAGTTGCTTCTCACAAAATTAGAATATCATAAAAAAGTTGATTTATTTCATTTCTTCAATACAAAAAGTGAAACTCGTATATTATATGGAGTCATTACAAAAAGAGTGATCTATTTCAAGTATTTACTTCTGTTAATGTTGATGATTATGGCTTACAGCCAATGAAAACCCAAAAGTCATTATCTCAGTAAATTAGAATACTTTATAACAGCAGCTTGAAAAATGATTTTAAAATCCGAAATGTTGGCCTACTGAAATGTAAGTTCAGTAAATGCACTCAATACTTGGTCAGGGCTCCTTTTGCATCAATTACTGCATCAATGTGGCGTGGCATGGAGACGATCAGCCTGTGGCACTGCTGAGGTGTTATGGAGGTTCAGGTTGCTTTGATAGCAGCCTTCAGCTCGTCTGCATTGTTGGGTCTGGTGTCTCTCATCTTCCTCTTGACAATACCCCATGGATTTTCTATGGGGTTAAAGTCAAGAGAGTTTGCTGGCCGATCAAGCACAATGATACTGTTCTTTTTAAAACCAGGTATTGGTTCTTTTGGCAGTGTGGACAGATGCCAAGTCCTGCTGGAGAATGACATTTCCATCTCCAAAAAGTTTGTTGGCAGAGGGAAGCATGAATTGCTCTAAAAATTTCCTTGTAGATGGCTGTGTTGATATTGGTCTTCATAAAACACAGTGGACCTACACTAGGAGATGACATGGCTCCACAAACCATCACTGATTGTGGAAACTTCACACTTGACCTCAAACAGCTTGGATTGTGGCCTCTCCACTCTTCCTCCCAACTCTGGGACCTTGATTTCCAAATGAAATGCAAATTTACTTTCATCTGAAAACAACACCTTGCACCACTGAGCAACAGTTCAGTTCTTTTTCTGCTTGGCCCAGATAAGAGGCTTCTGGCGTTGTCAATTGGTCATGAGTGGCTTGACGCAAATAATGCGACACTTGTAGCCCATGTCCTAGATACATCTGTGTGTGGTGGCTCTTGAAGCAATGATTCCAGCAGCAGTCCACTGCTTGTGATTCACCCCAAAATTTTTGAATGGCCTCTTCTTAACAATCCTTTAAAGGCTGCGGTTATCCCAGTTGCTTGTGCACCTTTGTCTACCACACTTTTTCCTTCCTCTCAACTTTTCATTAATATGCTTGGATACAGCACTCCGTGACGAGCCAGCTTATTTACAATGACCTTTTGTGGCTTACCCTCCTTGAGGAGTGTGTCAATGACTACCTTCTGGACATCTGTCAAGTCAGCAGTCTCCCCCATGATTGTGGATCCTACTGAAACAGACTAAGGGATCTTTTTAAATGCTTAGGAAGCCTTTGTAGGTGTTTTTGTTATAATAATAATAATCTTTATTTTTATATAGCTCTAACATATTCCGCAGCGCTTCACAGTTTTGCACACTTTATCACCCCTGTCCACGATGGGGCTAGAAAATCTAAATTCCCTATCAGTATGTCTTTGGAGTGTGGGAGGAAACTGGAGCACCCGGAGGAAGCCCACCAAACACAGGAAGAACATACAAAGTCCTTGCAGATGTTGTCCAAGGTGGGATTAGAACTCAGGACCCCAACGATGCAAGGCTACAGTGCTATCCACTGAGCCACATTATTCTAATTTACAGAGATAATGACTTTTGGATTTTCATTGGCTGTAAGCCATAATCATCAACATTAACAGAAATAAACACTTGAAATAGATCACTCTTTTTTGTCATGACTCTCTATATATAATATATATATTATACAGTATATAATATATAAGTTTCACTTTTTATATTGAAGAACTGAAATAAATTAACTTTTTCATGATATTCTAATTCTGTGATAAGCACCTGTATATCATAACATTGCATAAAATCAAGTGGCTTGGCCTCACATGACATATGACATCATGGGGCCTAGTGAGCCCATGATGCTGGCCGATGGATGCCAGGTGCTGAAGCGAAGCCTGACTGCTATTTAGGACTGGATGCTGGACTGGGCAGCATGAATTGAATTGTATATCCTTAGACAACCCATGGAAGGTGTGGTGTTTTTTGAAGAATAAAAAAAATTGTTTTTTAACAATGTATTTTAGGTGAAATGAAAGATTTTAATTTTTGCCATGAATGGGTCATTATTAAGTTAGTCTACAATGCAAAATAATTTAGGATTTTTTCTAATCATCATTAAAGTACCACTCCAATGCTTTTTTTATTGCAGCGTTGGAGTAGTGCTACTAATCTAAGTTCCCAGTCAATAGTCTTATACTTACCAGCTACCATCTTCAGCTGTTTCCAGCGCCGCTCCGGTCAGTCTCCAGAAGTTTGTCACCTACCCGACTGATCCAGAGGATGCTGGATGAAACAGAAGTCACAACACAATGTCAACCTATGAGAGTGATAAAGGACGAGTTTCCCTCCAAAAAATGCTAAATTATAGTTATTAAAGGGGGGAACTCTCCCTGCATCTCTATTGAGGTTCGATATAAACTATTAACATCAAACTATTAATAATTATTATCCACTTAATAATGCCTCAACGTTATATTTTCCTTATATTACATATTTATTGAGACAAAGCAGTGTATTAATGAAGGATATTAATTACACACACAAGTCTACAGTCAATTACATGCATATATATTTATACCCAAGCTGGTGACTATAAATATATATCTATATATACATATATTGATACTACAACTCTAATACAGTAATATCACAACAATATCACACATTTAAAACTCACAATTAACTGCCCGAATTACCCAAATCACAAATGCCATATTAGCCCTCCCGCCTATGGCTCACTATCCCTAAGGAGCTAGGGTGGTTAAAGGGAATCTGTATAAACTAAGGCCACCGGCATCAGGGGCTTATCTACAGCATTCTGTAATGCTGTAGATAAGCCCCGATGTATCCTGAAAGATAAGAAAAACAGGTTATAGTATACTCACCCAGGGGCGGTCCAGTCCGATGGGCTTCACGGTCCGGGTCCAGTGCCTCCCATCTTCAAACAATGTCATCATCTATTCTTCCTGCTGTGGCTTCTGCACAGGCATACTTTGTCTGCTCTATTGAGGGCAGAGCAAAGTACTGCAGTGCGCAGGCGCCGGGAAAGGTCAGAGAGGGCTGGCGCATGCGTACTACAGTACTTTGCTCTGCCCTCAACAGTGCAGACAAAATACGCCTGCGCCGGAGCCGCGGCAGGAAGAAAAGAAGAGGACGACATCATGTGAAGATGGGAGGCACTGGACCTTATCTTTCAGGATACATCAGGGGCTTATCTACAACATTACAGAATGCTGTAGATAAGCCCCTGATGCCGGTGGCCTTAGTTTATAGGCCAATTTTGGGGTGACAAATTCCCTTTAATGCTGGAGTACAGGGCCTAGTAAGAAAAGGGGTAACAGAGTATACTCAGCCATGTAATCGTCATGTTGTCCCAGAAGAAAGAGAGAGAGACAGAAGCACACCTCCTGTATATTTACGTCCAGCTAAAAGAGGTGTGTCCAGCCCCAGGTGTGGGCGGATGAGGTCACCAGTGTATTGTCCACTAGCTGAGGTACATCCCCTCAATATTAAACCTGTTCTACTATCACATGTCTGGACCTTTCTTTGTCTTAAGGGAATGAAGATAGCAAGCTGGAGGAGGGGGTTTCTGCTCCATGTGGAATACATGTTAGGGAATTTGTATATAGATGTGTATATACTGTATATATATATCTTGCCCTTGCAAGATGGTGTCACGGAACCGGAGCGGCGTAGGGAAGAGTTGAAGACAGGGTCTGGTAAGTATAAGACTAGGCTCAGGGAACTTAAATTAGTAGCACCACTTCAGTGCTGAAATGAAAAAAAAAACACTGCATCAAAAGCTAATGTCTTGTACTATGCAAAGCATGCAGCTATTAATAAACCTATTAATTTCCCTCTTTATAAAGCAAAGGTGCCTTAGCAAAAGCATGTAGCACTACAGAATTTATCCTGCGATTCACCAACAGTTGTCATGTGATTAAAGAGTTGGAAGAAAGAATCTTGCCTTGCGCAGGCGTGTACTATGGAGGACAGAGAATGAACTTAAATCCAATATTGCAGCCAGCGGGTAAGGAAAGGGTGAATCAAACACCAGAAAACCCCGCCCCTATAGCTGAAGATTGTTCCCTCCAAATTCAGGTGACAGAGTCCCTTTAAGCTCCATTTACACTGGCCGACAGTACCTCAGATTCTAAGGTTAACTACCCATCATTATAGATAATTGAACAATGTGAATGGGCTCAAGTAACTAACCAATGTGTCCAAACCAAACAAGCTCTTTTATTGTGCATGAAATCATTTAGGTGAGCATAAAATTCAAGTTTTGAAAATTGTGCAATGGAAATAAAGAGATTGTTCAACAATTTAACCAACAAACTCAAGCTCTAAACAGGGATGATCATGTTCCAAGTCATTAGATCAGTAGCTGTTGGAGCTTCGGAATGAATACAAATTTGTTATTAACAAAAACAAAATTGCTGCACTAATTTGATTAAACTTTCTTTACACAATATCAATGAAAATGTTTGTACTGTACAATACTTTATGAATTAATGTATTGGAATTTGAAAATGCAAAACTAAACAGATTGACACACAATGGACAAATGACATAATACAGCTTAGTAACATGATAATGGTAAATTCCTACAAGATATCAAAAGATGTGCAATACGTCAAAAGTTATTAGCAGCAAACTAAATAATACATGTAATATTCTCAGCCCCATAATAATAATAATAATAATTTTTATTTATATAGCGCCAACATATTCCGCAGCGCTTTACAAATTATAGACGGGAATTGTACAGACAATAGACATTACAGCATAACAGAAATACAGTTCAAAACAGATACCAGGAGGAATGAGGGCCCTGCTCGCAAGCTTACAGACTATGAGGAAAAGGGGAGTCCAACCTCCACTATCCAGGTGCGGCTCAGATGGATATGAGGCTAGTTTTTCCATCCTACAGTTCTTTGTCTTATCCTAACTTTTATATCCCCTTCATAACCCACTGATGTTTATGGGTAGAATATTACCAGATAGGAATTTTTACCTTTTATCTAGCATTAGTTTGGCCCTTCACAAAGGCAAAGGTGAAACCAAGAGTACACAGGTCTGCAAAAAAAAATTTTTCAAGAGCTGTTTTGGTTATTCCATGTAATCTTCATGTTTTTAGGTGCGCTGAATCCGAAAATGACCTCCGTTTTGTCATAGGACATCACGTTTTCTGACAATTTAAGTAACTATGGGAATGGAGGAAATGCACTTTCAAACTCACCAGTCAACCTAAAGCTTGAAATGCTTTCAGCATTCGTCCGACGATTTTTTTGTAGTCAGGGTCTTGTATATCTTCAATGCATTGATGTGAATTAATTAATAGTAATTTTGACTTTCAAAACCCTAAGATAAAAAAATACCAAAAATTGAGAAAAATATACTAAATTTGAAGAGAATTTCGCATTTTGTGGCAAATCCTGACTTCCAGGATTTTTTTCAATATTTTGTTCGTTTTCAGCACACCAAAATACATGGAAATTAGATGAAAATAATCAAACAGCTTTTTAGTCGCAGACCTGTGGTATTAAAGCAGTACAATCAAGCCGAACCATTGAATTAACCTTTTACAATACTGCTAGAAATGAGTGCATATATTTTGGAGCATTATTTTATGCACAGTTTCACATTAGACCTCATCATTTCCCGATAAACCTTCCCTTTTCACTGAGGCCACAACACTTTATCAGAAGTCATAAAAATGTCTAAAACACATAATAAATATGATGCAAGTCATAAAGGGCAGGGTTTTTTGCTCAAATTATAGCAGAATTCTGTCAAATTTAGATTGATAAATATTCTCATTTTTTGTATGCACCTATTAAGCTATGTTTACATCATGATTTATGGACTATATTTAATGTATACATCAGTCATAATGTAAAACAGCTTAGCTCTGCCGTGCTCTGCTGTTTATATACCCAAACACATGTGCCCGGCGCTTGGACACTGCTTTTTCCAGCTTAAAGGGATTATACAAGACTATTTAATTGTTTTTACTACAGGCCTAAGAACTAATAGGTAGGTAGTTGCTAACTAGCTGCCTATTATGCCCGGTGCCGATATCTGCCAGCACAGAGCGGTTGTAGACTGCTAGTGCTGGTGATTAAGAGGCTTCAGCTGACATCATCAGGTCAACCGAGCAATAGCGTCACTGACTCTCTGTTGCATAACTACGGGAAGGCAGCTGTCAATCAGCATGACATAGGCAGTTCAGTCACGACAGAAGCGCCTGGAAGAAGAGCTGTTCTGTTGACATGGAGCAGCTAAATCGCCAGTAGAAGCAATCAATGAACACTCTGAATCAGTGCTGAGTAGAACAGGCAGGTAGTTGCTTCTGTCAGCATCTACCTGCTTGTTAATTTTTAGGTCCATAGTTAAAAGTAATATATATATATATATATATATATATATATATAATATATAAAGCTGAATGTGTGTGTGTATGTGTGTGTGTGTGTGTGTGTATGTATGTCCGGGATTGGCATCTGCACCGTCGCAGTTACAGCCACAAAATTTTGCACAGTCACACGTCTGGACCCCGAGAGCGTCATAGGCTATGTTGTGAGGCGAAATTTTAACCCCGC
The DNA here is from genome assembly GCF_032444005.1 of Ranitomeya imitator. Lineage (NCBI taxonomy): Eukaryota > Metazoa > Chordata > Amphibia > Anura > Dendrobatidae > Ranitomeya > Ranitomeya imitator. Next base: position 767,577,138 of record NC_091283.1, read on the forward strand.
GCGTTCCAATTCACCAAACAATTTTGCCCCTATCTACATAATGGGGAAAAAAGTGAAAAGAAAAGTGTTGGAGGCGTCGCAGCTACAGCCACAAAATTTTGCACAGTCACACGTCTGGACCCCGAGAGCGTCATAGGCTATGTTGTGAGGTGAAATTTTAACCCCGCGCTTTCCAATTCACCAAACAATTTTGCCCCTATCTACATAATGGGAAAAAATGAAAGGAAAAGTGTAGGAGGCAAATTGACAGCTGCCAGATGTGAACAAGGGGGACTTAAAGAATGAGAGCGATGGCGCCAAAGAGTATATACCGTACAGTTGCTAAGGTGGGGCCCCGACATGAGATACTCACCACACACGGGGATATGAACACACACACAAAATGCGCCACACACTACCACGTGCTTGAACACATATTACCCTCAGCACACATTTCACCACAAATACACCAACCTCGCCACATAAAAGTCAAAACACAAAAGTCGCCACTCAAAACTCGCCACGCACAGAACTCGCCACATGCAAAAACTAGGCTCTTGCAAAACTCGCCACAAGTGCAAAACTCACCTCATGGAAAACTCGCCACACGCAAAACTTGCACACGCGGAAAAATTGCCACATGCACAAAAGTTGCAACACATGCAAAAGTTGCCTCACACAAAACTTGCACATACTCAAAAGGCACCACACATAAAACTCGCCACGCGCAAAACTCGCCATGCGCAAAACTTGCTGCACACAACTTGCTACACTAACCTGTCACATGCAACTCGACACACAAAAAGTTGCTACACGCATGTTGCCACACAAAACTCATCTCACAAAAGTCGCTACATGCATGTCGCCACACGCAACTCAACACACACAACTTGACAAACGAAACTCGCCCTAAAACACACACAAGTCTGGTATTATCCTTCAAAAAAAAAAATCTGATTAATAAGCAGACAAACTACAACAAATGTACCATATAGGAAATACGGCAGCTGTCAGTCACATGACCTGTCTATTATTTGTATGTGTGAGCTAATATATACTGCCAGGGGGAGGGCTTCCTGTTGGCTGGGGATTTATCAGGCTGCCAATTTAGCTTACAAATACTGAGGTAAAAATACTGAGCAAATAACGTGTGAACGAGGTCTAATACAGGAGGAGATGACACACAGGTATATACTATATACAGTGGAGATGACACACAGATATATACTATATACAGGAGAGATGACACACAGGTATATACTATATAGAGGAGGAGATGGCATACAGGTACATATATATACAGGAGGAGATGACATACAGGTATATACTATATACAGGAGGAGATGACACACAGGTATATACTATATACAGGAGCAGATGACCTACAGGTATATACTATATACAGGAGGAGATGACATACAGGTATATGCTATATATAGAAGATGACATGCAGGTATATACTATATACAGGAGGAGATGACACACAGATATATACTATATACAGGGGAGATGACACACAGATATATACTATATACAGGAGAGATGACACACAGGTATATACTATATAGAGGAGGAGATGACATACAGGTACATATATATACAGGAGGAGATGACATACAGGTATATACTATATATAGGAGGAGATGACACACAGGTATATACTATATACAGGAGCAGATGACCTACAGGTATATACTATATACAGGAGGAGATGACATACAGGTATATGCTATATATAGAAGATGACATGCAGGTATATACTATATACAGGAGGAGATGACATACAGGTATATACTATATATATAGAAGGAGATGACATTCAGGTATATACTATATATAGGGGAGATGACACACAGCAGGTATATACTATATACAGGGGAGATGACATACAGGCATATACTATATACAGGAGATGACATACAGATGGATACTATATATAAGGGAGATGACAAACATGTATATACTGAGGTGATGAGGTGAAAATGAGAGGTGTGAGGTGAAAATGAAAAGGTATGAGTGCAAAATGAGAGGAGTGAGGAAAAATAGTGGAGTGATCAGAAAATGACAGATGTGAGGTTGAAATGACAAGTGTTAGGGGGGAATGAGAGGAGTGAGGGAGAAAATGAGGTGTGAGGGAGAAAATGAGAGATGTGAGGGGGAAAATGAAAGATGTGATTGGGAAAATGAGAGGCGTGATGGGAAAATAAGAGAAGTGAGGTGCTATAACTAACCACAGATATTTACGATACCCAGGCAACGCCGGGCTCTTCAGCTAGTATATATATACAGTGGGGCAAAAAAGTATTTAGTCAGTCAGCAATAGTGCAAGTTACACCATTTAAAAAGATGAGAGGTGTCTGTAATTTACATCATAGGTAGACCTCAACTATGGGAGACAAACTGAGAAAAAAATCCAGAAAATCACATTGTCTGTTTTTTTAACATTTTTTTTGCATATTATGGTGGAAAATAAGTATTTGGTCAGAAACAAACAATCAAGATTTCTGGCTCTCACAGACCTGTAACTTCTTCTTTAAGAGTCTCCTCTTTCCTCCACTCATTACCTGTAGTAATGGCACCTGTTTAAACTTGTTATCAGTATAAAAAGACACCTGTGCACACCCTCAAACAGTCTGACTCCAAACTCAACTATGGTGAAGACCAAAGAGCTGTCAAAGGACACCAGAAACAAAATTGTAGCCCTGCACCAGGCTGGGAAGACTGAATCTGCAATAGCCAACCAGCTTGGAGTGAAGAAATCAACAGTGGGAGCAATAATTAGAAAATGGAAGACATACAAGACCACTGATAATCTCCCTCGATCTGGGGCTCCACGCTAAATCCCACCCCGTGGGGTCAGAATGATCACAAGAACGGTGAGCAAAAATCCCAGAACCACGCGATGGGACCTAGTGAATGAACTGCAGAGAGCTGGGACCAATGTAACAAGGCCTACCATAAGTAACACACTACGCCACCATGGACTCAGATCCTGCAGTGCCAGACGTGTCCCACTGCTTAAGCCAGTACATGTCCGGGCCCGTCTGAAGTTTGCTAGAGAGCATTTGGATGATCCAGAGGAGTTTTGGGAGAATGTCCTATGGTCTGATGAAACCAAACTGGAACTGTTTGGTAGAAACACAACTTGTCGTGTTTGGAGGAAAAAGAATACTGAGTTGCATCCATCAAACACCATACCTACTGTAAAGCATGGTGGTGGAAACATCATGCTTTGGGGCTGTTTCTCTGCAAAGGGGCCAGGACGACTGATCCGGGTACATGAAAGAATGAATGGGGCCATGTATTGTGAGATTTTGAGTGCAAACCTCCTTCCATCAGCAAGGGCATTGAAGATGAAACGTGGCAGGGTCTTTCAACATGACAATGATCCAAAGCACACCGCCAGGGCATCGAAGGAGTGGCTTCGTAAGAAGCATTTCAAGGTCCTGGAGTGGCCTAGCCAGTCTCCAGATCTCAACCCTATAGAAAACCTTTGGAGGGAGTTGAAAGTCCGTGTTGCCAAGCGAAAAGCCAAAACATCACTGCTCTAGAGGAGATCTGCATGGAGGAATGGGCCAACATAACAACAACAGTGTGTGGCAACCTTGTGAAGACTTACAGAAAACGTTTGACCTCTGTCATTGCCAACAAAGGATATATTACAAAGTATTGAGATGAAATTTTGTTTCTGACCAAATACTTATTTTCCACCATATTATGCAAATAAATTGTTAAAAAAACAGACAATGTGATTTTCTGGATTTTTTTTTCTCAGTTTGTCTCCCATAGTTGAGGTCTACCTATGATGTAAATTACAGACGCCTCTCATTTTTTTAAGTGGTGGAACTTGCACTATTGCTGACTGACTAAATACTTTTTTGCCCCACTGTATATATAAATATATATATATATATATATACACACAGTATATACAGTGGGTACGGAAAGTATTCAGACCCATCTTTGCTTCACTGTAGCCATTTGGTAAATTCAAAAAAGTTCATTTTTTTCTCATTAATGTACACTCCACACCCCATCTTAACTGGAAAAAAAACAGAATATTAGAAATTTTTGAAAATTTATTAAGAAAAACTGAAATATCACATGGTCATAAGTATTCAGACCCTTTGCTCAGTATTGAGTAGAATCACCCTTTTGAGCTAGTACAGCCATGAGCCTTCTTGGGAATGAATGATGCAACATGTTTTTCACACAGGGATTTGGAGATCCTATGCCATTCCTCCGTGCAGATCCTCTCCAGTTCCATCAGGTTGGATGGTGAACGTTGGTGGACAGCCATTTTCAGGTCTCTCCAGAGATGCTCAATTGGGTTTAGGTCAGTGCTCTGGCTGGGCCAATCAAGAATGGTCACAGATTTGTTGTGAAGCCACTCCATTGCTATTTTAGTTGTGTGTTTAGGGTGATTGTTTTGTTGGAAGGTGAACCTTCGGCCAAGTCTGAGGTCCAGAGCACTCTGGAAGAGGTTTTCACCCAGGATATCTCTGTACTTGGCCGCATTCATGTTTCCTTCAATATCAACCAGTCATCCTGTCCCTGCAGCTGAAACACCCCCCATAGCATGATGCTGTCACCACCATGTTTCACTGTTGGGATTGTATTGGGCAGGTGATGAGCAGTGCCTGGTTTTCTCAATACATACTGCTTAGAATTATCACCAAAAGGTCTATCTTCTTCTCATCAGACCAGAGAATCTTATTTTTCATAGTCTGGGAGTCCTTCATGTGTTTTTTAGCAAACTCTATGCGGGCTTTCATATCTCTTACACTGAGGAGAGACTTCGGTCGAGCCACTCTGCCACAAAGGCAGAACTTGTGGAACTTTTTCCCATCTCCCTACTGCATCTCTACAGCTCAGCCACAGTGATCTTGGGGTTCTTCTTTACCTCTCTCACCAAGTCTCTTCTCCCACGATTACTCAGTTTGGTTGGACAGCCAGGTCTAGGAAGACTTCTGGTGGTCCCAAACTTCTTCCATTAAAGGATTATGGAGGCCACTGTGATCTTAGGAACCTTGAGTACTGCCGAAATTCTGTTGTAACCTTAGCCAGATATGTGCCTTGCCACAATTCTGTCTATGAGCTCCTTGGCCAGTTCCTTTGACCTCATGATTTTCATTTGATATGACATGCACTGTGAGCTATGAGGTCTTATATAGACAGGTGTGTGCCTTACCAAATTAAGTCCTATCAGTTTAATTAAACACAGCTGGACTCCAATGAAGGAGTAGATCCATCTCAAGTAGGATCACAAAGAAATGGACAGCATATGACTTAAATATGAGTGTCTGAGCACAGGGTCTGAATACTTATGACCATGTGATATTTCAGTTTTTCTTTTTTAATAAATTTGCAAACATTACTATATTTCTGTTTTTTTTCTGTCAATATGTAGTGCAGAGTGTACATTAATGAGAAAAAAATGAACTTTTTTGAATTTACCAAATGGCTGCAATGAAACAAAGAGTGAAAAATGTAACGGGAACCTGTCAGCAGATGTTGCCACTATAAGAGTCGGCCACCGCCTTTCAGGGCTTATCTACAGCATTCTATAATGCTGTAGATAAGCCCCCGGTCCGACCTGCAAGTGAAGAAAAATAGGTTATATTATACTCACCCGGAGGGCGGTCCAGTCTAGGGTGTCGCAGGTCCAGGTCCAGCACCTCCCATCTTCTTGCGACGATGCCCTCCTGCTTCTTCCTAGCTCCCCAGCATCACGCTTCTGTGCAGGCATACTTACTGCAAACTACTGCAGTGCACAGGTGCCGGGAAAGGTCAGAGAGGCCCAACGCCTGTGCACTGAAGTACGCCTGCGCAGGAGTGCCAACACTGGGGAGCGATGAAGAAGCAGGAGGGTGGCATCGCAGGAAGATGGGAGGTGCTTGACCCAGACCTGCAACACCCAACGGACGGGACCGCACAGGACCCCCCCAGGTGAGTATAATAAAACTTATTTTTCTTATCTTCCAGGTCCGACCAGGGCTTATCTATAGCATTATAGAATGCTGTAGATAAGCCCTGACAGGTTCCCTTTAAAGGGATCTGAATACTTTCCTTACCCACTATATATATATATATATATTTATATACAGTATATACTGTATATATATATTGTACTGGTGGCGTAATCGATGGGAGGTATGTGTCACAGAGGTGGCTGCTCTCTGTGATGTAACCTAGAGTATTTTCTTTAGTGCACCCAAGCTTTAAGATGTTGTTTGGTGTACCCAGGTCTATATTGTGGGTAGCTATGAGAGATGGGTGTTTCTGGCTACCCACATACATCACCCAAGCTTTAAGATGTTGTTTGGTGTACCCAGGGGGTATATGTTGTGGGTAGCTATGAGAGATGGGTGTTTCTGGCTACCCACATACATCACCCAAGCTTTAAGATGTTGTTTGGTGTACCCAGGTCTATGTTGTGGGTAGCTATGAGAGATGGGTGTTTCTGGCTACCCACATAAATCACCTCTGGGTGTGGTTATAGCCTATATAATGGAGGCTGTTGTTTGGCACATGGTCTCTGTGTTGGGAGGGAGAATGCCTCCTGGGTGTGTGGCTCCAGACCGAGCCTGAGTGCTGGACATTACCCCAGCCTGTGCACTCACAGGCCTGGCACAGCAGAGCCCTGCTATGGACAGTTATGCTTTGTTTTTTTGCTTAATGTAAAGGCTGTTTACCGTTTGTTTGTGCTTCTGGGTTTATGAAGCAATATACCCACATGAACTTTTAAAGGAACGTGCCTCCTCTTTTCCTCCTGTCGCACCCGAGTGAGTACAACCCCTACTATATATAAATATATATTACTGGAAAACCTCCTCACCTGTGAATTCCAGAAATGGGAATAACTTTTTTTTTAAATACAACAGCAAAAATGAGCATATACATGATGGTTGGGTAATAATAAGGCACGTAATAGCTCCATCACAACAAAGATGAAGGGTTGGCTTATACTGCATGATCATGGCCATTAAACAACCACTAATCACCTACCTGTAAGCCAATTTGTGGTCATGTAACAGCTTGTTAGGTACACCGACTGTTCTTCCATGCGCACAGAACAATCTGTAGCAAAAATCAATAATGATTACTACAATGTGCTGCCAAGAACAAAGAGTTTTAAATTTACGTAAAATATCAACACAAATGATCAATGAGTTTTACTCATTTGTCGGGTGATTAGACAGGCTAATAATTAGGAAGCAAGGCAATATGAATGCTCATTTCCTATTCTTTATAGTTCAACATGTGATAGTAGAGGGGTCAGGTAGCAACTGTGCTTCCTTTATGTTTATAAAAGTCCATAACATTTGTAAAACAGTGGCAGATCCTTTATCACCCCTCTTGCAAACCATATCAATACTTTAATAATTATGATACAAACCGAGGTTTGTATTAAGAGAAATGTGATGCTCAGGTTTTTAGTAGTGATGAGCGAATATACTCGTTACTCGAGATTTCCCGAGCACGTTTTGGTGTCCTCCGAGTATTTTTAGTGCTCGGAGATTTAGTTTTCTTCGCCGCAGCTGAATGATTTACATCTGTTAGCCAGCATAAGTACATGTGGGGGTTGCCTGGTTGCTAGGGAATCCCCACATGTTCTTATACTGGCTAACAGATGTAAATCATTCAGCTGCAGCGAAGAAAACTAAATCTCCGAGTACTAAAAAATACTGGGAGGACACCCGAGCGTGCTCGGGAAATCTCGAGTAATGAGTATATTCCCTCATCACTAGTTTTTAGTTTTACTAGACAATAATTGGAAGTTCTGCACATAACAGTAAGCTTGGTAATCATTGCATGCAACCAACAAAGTAACCCAATAAAATACTATAGTAACTGGAAAGCAAATGAAGATTGAGTTTAGGCTCCATCCTTAATCCTTGTTTCACAGACACTCTGTGCATTCCTTCTTGTACTCCTTGATGAAATTCTAGCATAAAGAGTACCGTAAGGCAATTTAAACAAACCCACTTCACACTTCAGTGGTGGCTCCAGCTCTTTGAACATATTCATTACACTTGTTTCCTTTTGAATTAATGAAAACGCTTCCATGACCCTGAGCAACAACTAGAAAATAGGATCAACGTTGCAAGGACAGAGCAGGTTTTACTCAAGCGAAAATTTTAAAACCAAGTCCTGTTGTAACATTAAATGTGAAAAATGTTCTGCACATAAACACATAACATCTACACATTTAACTCCTATAATGTGTTTTCTTTTATAGCTATGAATGAGATATTTCTCTCATTCATTTCATGACCTCCTTTTGGTCTTTGTAAGAAGGTTTATTATTTGGACACAATTTGGCCTCACATAATCTTTGTAAATTCCTAGACCTCAATGAATGTGAAATTTATTCTAGGAGCACAGGTGTGTTTGAGCCTCTCTTTTATATCTACACCATATCATTACGACCCTGGACTCGGGGTATAAGATGGTCAGAATATATAACAGGTAAATATAGGCCAGCAATGGTAACTGTAAATTAACTACACTCTAAGTTATTAAAATATAAAGGGGTTGTAAATACAAGCTCCTATTGACAGGATAATGTTTTTATGTGTATCATTTGGTGTCCTACCATTTAGGCCTCACCAATCAGGAAAATGGAGAACTATTATCCCTGTTAGCTTAGCGCTCCATATACTCTATGGTGCTGCTGAGCACTTCAATCAGCTTTTTCCGACAGCCTCATTGAGATCAAATGAAGAGTCAGGTGTCTGTGCCATTTTGTAACAAAAGTTCCCCATCTGGGGAAAAAAAGTCACCAATCTGCTGATCGGTGTGGTTACCAGCAGGGGAAACCCACTGACCCAGAAGGTACCTTATGGATAGGCTTCTACCTGCTAGTAATTGTAACAATTGGCACATTGGAGAATTTTTATCCCATATGTGGAACTTTTGTTTTTTGTTTTTCAGTATTTTGGAGTTTTCAGTGTTTGAGGATAATTTGGAGAGTTTCAACTCCAAAACAAAATCAGTATGAACACACACAAACTTAACCTGAGTTTTTGCTGCACAAATTCTCCAAATCATCTTCATAATCTCAAATCTCTAAGTTTTGAGGATTTTTAAGTTTTAACATAGCCATGAAGCACATTATGGATTACATGTGAGCAAGATCAGAACCACCATTAGCACCTGAATGCAGCACCAGGACCATCGTCAGTAAATCAATGCAGCACCAGAACCACTGTCCCTGTCCATAACATCCTTCACACGTTGCCCCTCTCCATAATATCTCCCCTACCCTGATCCTCTCCATAATATCCATCCCACACAGTCCATCTCCATAATAGCTCCCCCACACACTGCCCCTTTCCATAGTATCTACCCCACACATTGCCTCTCTCCATAATGTTCCCTCACACTGCCCCTCTACATAATGTTCCCTCCAGACTGCACCTTTCCTCAATATTTCCCCCACACTGCGTCTCTGCATAAAGTCCTCCCTTCACCGTACACTATACTATGCCCCCTTTCACAATCCCTTCAATTGCCCCATAATGTCTCAAATTGCCCCATAATGTCCCCTATTGTCCTACAATGTCCCCATAATGTACCTCATTGCTCAATTATGTCCCTCAGTGCCCCATAACGATCCCCATAGTATTATGTATTTCTCCATAATGTCCCCTGGAAAATAACACCAGACACAAATGATACACATTTCATCTTCGGCTCCTCGTGGAGCGATAACCGGAGCCCGCCACGTCCTTTGCCATCCCTTCAGCCAGGCACCAGCAGCCATGTGATGACATCAGCAACAACCTGACCTCATCATCATGTCACTGCACACCAGGGCGGGGGCTGACGTGCGCTAGGCTACTCCTGTATTGGCACCACACTGTTCAAATGTATTTGCGTTCGAAACTATTGTTCATCAGAAGTAGCTATTAATCTATAAAGATCTATAAAAAATGCATTTCCTAAAGGATAATACTAATCTGACAAAATAGTAGAATGTCACTAGATCAATGTATCTGAACCTGAATTCTCTGCAAACACAGAGGCTCCTTCAAAAAGCAGCATTATTATGGATAACCAGCTACTCAAAGTTGCAAAATGGTAATTAAATTTAGATGGAAACTGTAATGACAAAATGACATAATGTTTAAATCAAGTTTTCATGTTAAACATATTTCTTCAAAAAAGTTCATTTTCAATATTGGAATTTAAGAAAAATAAACCCTAGAGCTATGCAACTCTAGTCAATAATATTTAGATTAGTCTGATATTTCTTTTTCTGTAGACGTCATTTCACAGTCGTCATCCCATTATTATCACATTATCACAGACACGATTACAAGGAAAGTTACATTAGAGAAAGTTACACAGAGAACAAGAGGTGAAACTCTTAAGCCGAGTTCGCATCTCAACTTCAGGAAAATGGCCGCGGCGATCTCCATCTGCGCACGAGCGGCATCCTGCGGCCATTTTCCTGAAGTCCCGGGCAGCAGAGGACTCCATATGCGCACGCGCGGCCTCAGGAAGATGGCCGCCCCCACAGATCACCAGGGAAATAGCGGCGATCGCGCGTTTTTTCTTCTCCTGCCCAGTGGATTCAGAAGATGGGCATGCGCAAACCACTACGCCACCAACGGAAATATATGCAAGATCTGGGGGAAGATACAGCGATGTCGCCACGCCCATCTGACCTGACCAGCCTGATTGACAGGCGAAAACATCGACTTTGGTAAGTTATTTCGGCAGCTTAGGGGTGGAATCAGGGTACACAAAATACACTATAGTAACGCACAGCTCAGGCCCTATTTAACAGTATTTTTATCTCGTACTGAAAAACCGGGGTGACAGGTTCCCTTTAAAGGGCCACTGTCAGCCCCTCCAGCCGTTATAAACTAAAAGAGCCACCTTGTGCAGCAGTAATGCTGCATTCTAACAAGGTGGCTCTTTTAGTTTTTGGTTCATGTATTCTGAAAATAAAGCGTTTTGAAACTTATCCAAAATACCTGTCTTTGTCCATGGAGGCAGGTCCTCACTCCCCAGCTTGAACCGCTACTCTGCCGTCATTCAAATCTTCAGGGGCTTTCGGCGCTGCCCCTCCGCGCTGTTTTTGCTTCAAAACCGGCGCCTGCGCTGTCTACTACTGTGTTGTGCAGGCGCAGTAAGCTCTGGCCGTCTGACGTCCCAGCCTGGCTTGCAGACTGCGCCTGTGCGGGCATTGCAGCCACCCACCTTGGGAATCCCTGCCCCGCACTGTGTTATGCATTATGCACAGTGCGGGGCTGGGAATCCTGGGCATGCGCACTGCGTGTGTCAGCCTGTCACCCAGGTCCCCCGCCTTACAGCGTCTGATTATTCAGCTGATCGTGCAGGAATTTGGCAAGGTTGTTTTTCTCCCAGCGATTGCTAGGAGGAGGAGGCACGATCAGCTGAATAGACAGACGCTGTAAGGCGGGGGACCTGGGTGACAGGCTGACACACGCAGTACGCATGCTCAGGAATCCTAGCCCCGCACTGTGCATAATGCATAACACAGTGCGGGGCAGGGATTCCCAAGGTGGGTGGCCGCAATGCCCGCACAGGCGCAGTCTGCAAGCCTGGCTGGGACGTCAGACAGCCAGAGCTTACTGCGCCTGCACAACACAGTAGTAGACAGCGCAGGCGCCGGTTTTGAAGCGAAAACAGCACGGAGGGGGCGGAGCCGAAAGCCCCTGAAGATTTGAGTGACGGCAGAGTAGCGGTTCAAGCTGGGGAATGAGGACCCGCCTCCATGGACAAAGACAGGTATTTTGGATAAGTTTCAAAACGCTTTATTTTCGGAATACATGAACCAAAAACTAAAAGAGCCACCTTGTTAGAATGCAGCATTACTGCTGCACAAGGTGTCTCTTTTAGTTTATAACGGCTGGAGGGGTGTGACAGTGACCCTTTAACAGGAAGGGGCTTAGGATGGAGGGACATCATTACGGCAGAGGGTCCAGGATTGGTGACATTATTACTGGAAGGTGCTAGGATGGGGGCATTACACCAGGATGGGGGTCATTATTACTGGAAGGGGCTCTGGATATGGGCCATTATACAAGGAAGGGGCCCAGAATGGGGGACATTATACCTGGAAGGGACACAGGATGGGGGAAATTATTACTGGAAGGGGCCAGGATGGGGACATTATAAAAGGAATAAAGTAAGGTTGGGGTACATTATAGCAGGTAAAGGCCAAGAATGGGGAATATTCTTACTGAAAGAGTTACAGGATGTTGGGCATTATTACTGCAAGGGGCCCAGGATGTTGGACATTATTACTAGAAGGGCCCAGTATGGAAGATGTTATGGCAGGAAGGGGTTCAAAACGGGGAACATTCTTACTGGAAGGGGGCAAGGATGTTGGACATTATTACCAGAAGGGACCCATGATGGATCTATCATATTCCACAGTGATTTACATACATTATCATTGTTATCCCCATCTAAATTCCTTATTAGTATATTTTTTAACTGTTGGGAGATCTTGGAGGAAACCCACACAAACACAGGGAAAGCATACAAACTTCTTGCAGATGTCCTTGCTGGGATTTGATCCAAGGATCCCAGCTCTACAAAACAACAGTTCTAACAACCAAGCCACCATGCTGCGGGTGACATTATTAGTGACATTAGTACAGGATGAGGGCATCAGTACATTATAGGGGGGAAAGATGTCTTTACAGGATTTAGAATGCTACAATGGCCCATACTTCTGACCAACATAAGGGTGGGGGCCCAGGTCAAAATTTTTCCCCCGAGCCCATCAGACTCTAGTTACACCACTGATCAGCAGAACAGCTAACAGTACAGAAATACATCACCAGAACCACCAGCAAAACAGAAATGCATCATCGGAATGGCCATCAGTTCATAAATACATTACCTGAACCACCATCAGCACAGAAATACAGCATTATAACAACCTTCACAATTGGAAAACAACACCATAACCATCATCAGTACATGAATACATAATCAGAAGTACCATCAGTACATTAATACAGCACCAAGCTTAACCCCTTAACGACTGCCGATACGCATTTTAACTGCGGTAGTTAAGGATACTTACACCATAGCACCGTTATTTAACGGCACTGTGGAAAAAGTGTATAGCGCCCCTGCCGAAACCATAGAGAACATGATTTGGGTTGGTTTTTACCGACCCCGGGGTTGCGATCGCCAGTATTAACCGTTCACTGGCGACTGCAAAAAAAAGTCTGCTGTGCCATTTAATTTCTCTGTTCTCCGATGTGATCGCACATCAGAGGACAGGGAAATAGGGTCCCCAATCACCCTCCAATATTTACCAGTGTCTCCCGGTGCTCCTTGGCCCTCCTGCTTCCCCCAATGAGCGCCGCCATCTTTTTCCGGGATGAAAATGGCGGACACATGCGCAGTGCGTCCACCGAGATCTGCTGGCCGGCTCCCAGCAACAATAGGAAGATTTGATAGACCCTATCACAGTGATCAAAATAGTAAAACATGCAAATAAACCTCTCCTTTATCACCCCCTTAGGTAGGAAAAAATAATAAAATAAAGAAAATGTATTTATTTCCACTTTCCAATTAGGGTTAGAGTTGGGCTAATGTGAGTTGGGCTAAAGTTAGGGTTAGGGATGGAGCTAAAGTTAGGTTAGGGCTGGGGCTAAAGCTAGGGTTGGGGTTGGGGCTAAAGTTAGGGTTAGGGTTGGGGCTAAAGTTAGGGTTAGAGTTGGGGTTAAAGTTAGGGATAGAGTTGGGATTAGGGTTTGGATTAGGCTACTTTCACACTAGCGTCGGTATGGGGCTGTTGCCATGCGTCGGCCCGACGTACCGACGCAAACTGCAAAAATAATGAACAACGGGGGCAGCGGATGCAGTTTTACAACGCATCCTCTGCCCCATTGTAATGTCCGGGGAGGAGGGGGCGGAGTTCCAGCCGCGCATGCGCGGTCGGAAATGGCGGACTCGACGCACAAAAAAGCGTTAAATGTAACTTTTTTTGTGCCGACGGTGCGCCAAAACACGACGCATTCGTCGCACGATGGATGCGATGTGTGGCCATATGTCACAATGCATCGCTAATGCAAGTCTATGGAGAAAAAACGCATCCTGCAAGCATATTTGCTGGATGTGTTTTTTTTCCAAAAGACGCATTGCGACGTACAGCAAACAACACTAGTGTGAAGTAGCCTTAGGGTTGGGATTAAGGTTAGGTTTGGGATTAGGGTTAGGTTTGGATTAGAGCTAGGGTTCAGATTAGGGTTAGGGTTGGGATTAGAGTTAGGTTTGGGATTAGGGATAGGTTTGGGATTAAGGTTAGGTTTGGGATTAGGGTTATAGTTAGGATTGGGATTAGGGTTAGGGGTGTGTTGGGGTTAGGGTTGTGATTAGGATTATGTATAGGGTTGAGATTAGGGTTAGGGGTGTTTTGGGTTAGAATTGGGGGGTTTCCACTGTTTATGCATATCAAGGGGTCTCCAAACGCGACATGGTGCCACCATCGATTCCAGCCAATTTTGCGTTCAAAAAGTCAAATGGTGCTCCTTCCCTTCTGAGCTCTGCCATGCGCCCAAACAGTAGTTTACCCCCACATATGGGGTATCAGGGAACTCAAGACAAATTGGAGAACAACTCTTGGGGTCCAGTTTCTCCTGTTACCCTTGGAAAAAAATGAGGGCTAAAAAATCATTTTTGTGGGGAAAAAATGATCTTTTATTTTCACGGCTCTGCATTATAAACTTCTGTGAAGCACTTGGGCATTCAAAGTGCTCACCATACATCTAGATAAGCTCCTTGGGGGGATCTAGTTTCCAAAATGGGGTCACTTGTGGGGGTTTCTACTGTTTAGGTACATCAAAGGCTCTGCAAATGCAACATGATGCCCGCAGACCATTCCATCAATGTCTGCATTTCAAAACATCACTACTTCCCGTCCGAGCTCCGACATGCGCCCAAACAGTAGTTTTCTCCCACATATAGGGTATCAGCGTACTCAGGACAAATTGAACAACAACGTATGGGTCCAATTTCTCCTGTTACCCTTGTGAAAGTAAAAATATTGGGGTGAAAAAAATAATTTTTGTGGAAAAAAAATGATTTTTTTATTTTCACGGCTCTGCATTATAAACTTCTGTGAAGCACTTGGGAGTTCATAGTGCTCACCATACATCTAGATAAGCTTGTTTGGGGGTCTAGTTTCCAAAACGGGGTCACTTGTGGGGGGTTTCCACTGTTTAGGTACATCAGGGGCTCTGCAAATGCAACATGACGCCCGCAGACCATTCCATCAGTCTGCATTATAAAACATCACTACTTCCCTTCCGAGCCCCAATATGTGCCCAAACAGTGGTCCCCCACATATGGGGTACCATCGTACTCAGGACAAACTGGACAACAACTTTTGGGGTCCAATTTTTCCTGATACCCTTGTGAAAATAAAAATTGTTGGCTAAAAAATCATTTTTGAGGAAAATAAAAAGATTTTTTATTTTCACAGCTCTGCGTTATAAACTTCTGTGAAGCACTTGGGGGTTCAAAGTGCTCACAACACATCTAGATAGGTTCCTTAAGAGGTCTAGTTTCCAAAATGGTGTCACTTGTGGAGGGTTTCCACTGTTTAGGCATATCAGGGACTCTCAAAACGCGACATGGCGTCCGATCTCAATTCCAGCCAATTCTGCATTGAAAAGCCAAACGGCGTTCCTTCCCTTCTGAGCTCTGTCGTGTGCCCAAACAGAGGTTTACCCCCACATGTGGGGTATCGGCGTACTCAGGACAAATTACACAACAAATTTGTAATGAATATGGATGCGACTCCACTTCCATAGGGGTGGAGCACATATTCATTACTTTAAGGAGCGGTACCATGTGACCGCTGAACACAGGAACAAGCTGCCTGCACCAGAGACCATTCCATTGGAGAAGCAGGGACCACATCAGGAGGGGGTGAGTATGAAGGGGGGGTGAGCCATGCGATATTCACCTGTCCCTGTTCCACCGCCGGGTTCCACCTTCCACGTCCTCTGGCTGTAACTTTCAGGTCAGAGGGCGCGATAACGTGGATAGTGCACGCCCTCTGCCTGAACAGTCACTGCAGAGACCCGGAAGACACAGCGACGAACGGCCGTGGAATGGGGACAGGTGTATCGCAAGTGCCGGGGGCCTGAACGACGAGAGGTGACTATGTCTTTTTTATTTTTTTTTAATTGCAGCAGCAGCAGCATATGAGGCATAATATGCTATGGAGCATCTTATGAGGACGTCAACCTTTGTGCAGCATTATATGGGGCATAATATGCTATGGAGCATCTTTATGGGGCCATCATTAACCTTTTATGCAGCATTATATGGGGCATATTTTAATATGCAGCATCTTATGGGGCCCATCATGAACTTTATGGAGCATTATATGGGGCGTATTTTGTTTGGAGCATTTTATGGGGCCCATCATAAACTGTATGGAGCATTATATGGGGCTCCTGATTCAATATGGATATTCAGAAACACTTAACCTACTGATGTCTCAATCAATTTTACTTTTATTGGTATCTATTTTTATTTTTGAAATTTACCAGTAGCTGCTGCATTTCCCACCCTAGGCTTATACTCGAGTCAATAGGTTTTCCCAGTTTTTTGTGGCAAAATTATGAGTCTCAGCTTACACTCGGGTTGGCTTATACTTGAGTATATACGGTATGTTATTTTTAATTTACATTGGGGACTATATTATCTACAAAAGGTTGTTCTAGTAGTAGATAAGTCCTTTAATAAAGGCTGAAGGATGATCTCTGCCCTGTAATCTTGAATATAAAATTGAATAAAAAAATATGCAATCTGAAAATTAAACAGGTTAGAAAAGAGTGTGCCTCACTTGCTCATACGTATATTATTTTTTAAGAATTGCAAAAAATAAATATGTGACACACATATTTTAAAAGGAATCTGTCTAAGGCTGGGTTCACATTAGCGTTTCTGTGCACAGCGTATGATCCGCATAGATCTGCATGCATCATTCGTACATATCTTTAACATGGTGTACGCAGGGACATGCATTTTCATGCGTTCGCATACGGATGCGTACGTATGCATTGTTTTGCGGTGTTCAGCGAATGCAACATGTTGCATTTTTTGGAGCCGTTAAATATTGCACAATCATGCGCATGCGGATGAGTGCATTAAAAACGCATTACTGTCTATGGGAACGCATTGGTACACAAGGACATTCGTACACATGCGCTCAATACGCATGCGTACTTTAGACTGAGCATGTCCAGGAAATGATGTCATCAACTCCACCATGCGCATAAAAAATGCAAACACATACCAAAATGCATTTAAGCGCATGCACACGCAGCAGGGTTTTTTGCGTCATGCGTAAGATTATGCGGAGGCGTAGCATGCGTTTTGACATGCATTTCCGCATGCAGATGATACACTTCACACAGAAACGCTAATGTGATCCTAGCCTAAGACGTCTACCATATCTTCCGACCATAAGACACACTTTTTTCATCCAAATTTGGGAGGAAAGTGTGGGTGCGTCTTATAGTCAGAATGTAGCATGTGGGGAGGGGGCAGCAACCAGTGGGAATACACTGTGATCCCACTTGCAGGAGGCAGAAAAATGTCCCTGCTGCCCAGAATTAGCACTGGGGAAACCATGTAATCCCGATGATTAAAGTGCAGTGAATATTCATTAGCCGCTTCCCCGCCCACCTGTCAGCGCTGAGCAGGGAGAAGCAAATGAATAGTCCTTCACTGAAACACACATGGTTTCCCCAGAGCTGGATTCCTGCAGCGGCTGGAGAGATCTGTGTCCGGTGGAGAAGGCAGCAGCAGGGGCCAGAGGGGACAAGATCGCTGCATACCTGCTGGGCTGTGCTGGGTGCTGAGGCATAAGGACCTGTGTGATGTCAGGAAGTGGGCGGGCTGGAGCATCACATGGCAGCACAGAGCCCTCCCTCTTCTGATGTCATCACAATCACAGCAAGTCATAAAAAGTTGAAAAAAATACTTTGCGAACCGATGTTTTATTACTGAGAAATCCACGTCTTTTGCAATATGTAAATGAGCTTTAAAGATCTATGGGTTGGATATGGATTTGCATGAGAATTTGCCTTCAGTGCTTATTGTAAATGAAAGGTGGTGTTACCAGTGTGAGACATATAAATCAGGCGATCAGACAGTCAGTTAATACATGTCTAACATTGGTAACGCCACCTTTCAGTTAAAATAAGCTCTGGAGGCAGAGTCTCAAGGAAATCTATGTCCGGCCCATAGATTTTAATTGTTCATTTAAATATTAATAAAAATGTGGATTTGTTGGGAATAAGATATCAGAATGCAGATACAACGTATCATTTTATTGAACTTTCTCTGACCTGCATTCCCATTATGGGGAACCTGTCACCAGGTTTGGCCGATACGAGTTACGGCCACCGCCTTTCAGGGCTGATATACAGCATTCTATAATGCTGTATATAAGCCCCCAATCCAACCTGCAAGAGAAGAAAAATAACTTTTATTATACTCACCTGGGGGACGGTCCGGTCCGAGGGGTGTTGCTGGTCTTGGTCCGGAGCCTCCCAACTTCTTCGGAGTACTTATCTGCCCTATTGAGGGCAGAGCAAAGTACTGCAGTGCACAGGCTCCGGGAAAGGTCAGAGAGGAACAGCGCCTGCACACTGCAGGACTTTGCTCTGTTCTCATCAGGACAGATAAGTATGCCTCCACAGGAGCACGATTCTGGGGAACCTGTGTGGATGATGCAGGTGTGACGCCCAGGAGACCGGGATACCCAGCACCGGACCAATGGAGTCTGTCTCTTGAGGGGGATGTCACGGGTGGCTTGACCCGGTGCTGTGGCCTCAGGCAATGCACAGTGTAAGGGGTATCATGAGGGGACAGGCACTTACTTGATCAGCAGCAGGTTCTCCCTGCGGTGACGATCCTGATCCTCGATAGATGGCTATTGTCCAAATGAAAGACTGAGGCACTGAAACGTTTAACCAGTTTACTTTAACATAAAAGGATTTACAACCAGTCCTGTCACCGGAGTCTGTATGGGAACTCTGAGTTACTTTGACCCTGCCGGGGTCTTCGCCTCTTATTGTGCGCAATTTCTGTGTGGCCCTGCTGCTGTATGTGAACTGGCTGCCGGCCCAATCTGTCCCCTCCGGGTCCTGGTTCGACTGGCAACCCGAGTCCTTTTATCGGTTTACCCCCTCTGGGAGTACCGCTGAACTCTGTGTCTGTTGCTGCATCCGACCCTAGTGAAGCTGATATCACCTCACGTTTTTCCGGTTGCTGTATTATATATAATGAATACAGCCACGGATCCGGTATCCGTCTTTGCGCCTGTTCTGGGTAGTGATTAATGCTACCCGGTTCTCACAATGTCCTTTTTCTCTATCCCTCTTCTCCTCAGGCCGGTGATTTAGGCCTGGAAACCGTCATAGGGCTGTTAGAGATTCAACTGTATGACCTCTCACTATCAGCTCCTTGGCCCAACTGCCATTTCTTCTCTCAGACCAGAATGGACCAAGGGGAGTCTCTGGAGCTCCCCCTTCTGGCCGGAGGTGGTAGTGCAGTCTTGCTATTTTAGTATTTGTACTTACTGTCAGTAACTATTTTTGTGGCAAATACCCCTAGGGGTGCCACATTCCCCCTTAGTTAAGAACAGTACTCCGGGACTGTGGGACAATAACATTTTGAAATAACAATTAATATGTACAGAGTCTTAAAAATGAAAAGTTACAAAAACCACTCAAGGAAACAAAAATAGAGTTCTGTAAAAAGTCACTTCAAATAGCGTCCATTAATACAGTTCTATCCTTGAAGGTATTAGGAACGGCACTGTACTTAGTGTCCAGGAATTTAGTTCCATTTTTCCAACGGAGTTATCAATATAAAGTCTAAAGAAAGTTCAAAAAGAGCAAAAAGCAAAGTTCAAAAAGCAGTCTTTCCGGAGCTTTGATTTAGTGCCTCCGGGCTGATAAAAAGTTCAAGAATATGCAATAAGTTCATACAGACAAGTCTCTGTAGGCACTGGGCTTAAACGTTGCAGACTGATAGCAATGACTATACTACATTTTCTGTTTAACTATATACGGCATAACATATATACAATTCACATTATGAGCTTTATAGTTGGTAATCTGCATACCTGGCCGGTAATTGACCCTGGGTACTACGCTGTGATCTACGTAATAGCGGTGTCTCTTCATGTGGTGTACTACTGTCTACTGCGGATGTAGTATCTGCCCGCTCTGCTAAAGATAATTCCACGACTATGGAGTTGGCAAGTCCACCGTGAATGGGATTACTCTGACCAGGAATCTGTTCTTCCTGGCCTGGAACCTCCTGTAGTACGGGGTCAGCCTCTTCCTGTCTTGGGACTTCTGGTATTGGGTTCGGTGTTGGGTAAAAGGCCACCATGGGAACCACTACTGCACCATGGTATGTTAGTAGGGTTTTGGGAAAGTCTCCTATACAGGTGTGATACACTTCCTCTTCTTTTTCCTTTACTGGTTGAACCTGTATGGGTTGAATAACTTCTGGTTCTGGCTGGACAACGTCTGGCTCTTTCAATGCTTCCGGACATAATTTAAGATTGTCTCTTGACACTAGTACAGATGTTAAGCCTCCGTTTTTGCTAATGAGACACATTTTAGGATTATCCACTCTTGTTGGTAAAACTGTGTAGGGTACGGCTTCCCACTGATTGTCCAGTTTATTGGTTCGACGATTTCTCTTGAGCACTTGGTCACCCGGTCTTAATGGGGTCGCTAGAGCATTCTGGTTGAAAGTTCGCTCTTGTCTTTCTCTAGTTTGCTGAAGGCTTCTTTCCACACTCTCTTGCACTTGGCGATACTGCTTTTGCCGTATGATATCCCAATTGGAGTCTTGAACTTCTGCGTCTGGTTTCAGAATTCCCATTTCTAGATCGATTGGTAATTGGCCGGGTCTTGCACGCATAAGGTAAGCTGGGGTGCAGTTGGTGGAGCTCACCGGGACATGATTATACAGATCCACCAAGTCAGGCAATTTCTCTGGCCATTGATTCCTTTCTGTCTCAGGTAAAGTCTTTAGTAGGTCTATTACAATATGGTTCATCTTCTCGCATAAGCCGTTTGTTTGTGGATGATAGGCCGTCGTCCGGATCTTTTTGCAACCATACATATTACAGAATTCTCTGAAGATCTCTGATTCAAAGGCTGTACCTTGGTCGGTGAGAACCTGTTCCGGATATCCATGGGGTCTACAAAAGTACGTTTGGAACGCTTTGGCTGCTGTTTTTGCTGTCAGATCTTTTACGGGTACTACTACCAAGAAACGTGAATAATGGTCCACGATGGTCAAGGCATAGACATAGCCGGACCGGCTTGGTGTCAACTTCACGTGGTCCATGGCTACAAGTTCAAGTGGTTGTTTGGTGATTATGGGCTGCAGTGGTGCTCTTTGGTTCTTTTGATCGTTTCTTCTGAGGTTACACGGGCCACAATTTCTGCACCACTGTTCGATTGATTTTCTCATCCCGACCCAATAAAATCTTTCTCTTAGAAGTACTTCTAACTTTTTCCAACCGAAGTGACCAGCACCATTATGGTAAGCTTCGAGGACCATCTTCACATCTTGTTTAGGCACAATAATCTGCCAAACCAATTCATGTGTTTTCGGATTGGTGTATCTTCTACAGAGCTTCCCTTGATACAGGAACATTTTGCCTCTCTCTTTCCAGAGTTGATGCGTCTCTTCTGGGGCATCCTCATAGGGATATGCACTTTGCTCAGTCAACAGTTCCTTCACCAACTTCACAGCCGGATTGCTGTCTTGGGTGTCAGCCCATCTATGGTGTGCTAACGGATTAAAATTCACCTCTTGTTGTTTCTGATAGGTACTTGACTGATGATGTTTTGCCTTGGGACGATGGAAGGCTGGTAGTTCAATTTCTTCAAGCTCCCCCGTTTCCTCTTCTACATCTCTCAAGTGTGGCATCCGGGATAGGGCATCGGCATTTCCATTCTTGCGACCTGCTCGATACTTGATTATGAAGTTGTAATTAGATAACCGGGCTATCCATCGCTGTTCTAACGCACCTAATTTGGCTGTGTCCAGGTGGGTCAACGGATTGTTGTCAGTATAGACAATAAATTCTGCAGCGGCCAGATAGTGTTTGAAACGCTCCGTCACAGCCCAAACTACTGCCAGTAGTTCCAATTTGAAGGAGCTGTAATTTTCTGAATTTCTTTCAGTAGGCCGGAGCTTTCTACTTGCAAAGGCGATGACTTTCTCCCGACCTTCTTGCTTTTGTGACAGCACCGCTCCTAGTCCCACATTACTGGCATCGGTGTAGAGGATGAAAGGTTTATGGTAATCTGGGTATGCCAGAACCTCTTCTCCGGTTAGTGCCTTCTTTAGTTGTTCAAAGGAGTCTTCCCTTTCGTCGTTCCACTGAAAAGGAGGGTTTCGGTTTGAAGGTTTCTTCGTCTGCCCTACCAAGGTGTCTTGCAAGGGTGCTGCCAACTTGGTAAATCCTTTTATAAATCTGCGATAGTAACCCACCAATCCCAGGAATTGTCTCACTTCTTTTGCGCTGGTAGGTCTTGGCCAATCCCTTATGGCGCTTATTTTCTCGGGATCTGGTGCTACTCCCTCCGAACTCACGATGTGTCCCAGGTACTGTACCTTTGGCTTGAGAAGGTGACATTTGGATGGCTTGACTTTCATGCCATACCTGGATAAGGCTTCGAACACTTCTGCCAGGTCTATTAAGTGTTGTTCGTAAGTCTTTGAGTAGACGATCACATCATCTAGGTACAGGAGGACGGTCTCGAAGTTCTTGTGTCCGAGGCAGCATTCCATCAGCCGCTGGAAGGTACCGGATGCGTTGCAGAGTCCGAAAGGCATGCGATTAAATTCACATAGACCCATTGGTGTGGTGAATGCCGTCTTTTCCTTATCTCTCTCAGCCACAGGGACTTGCCAATACCCGCTTGTTAAGTCTAAGGTGGAAAAATAATTAGCAGATTTCAAAGCAGTTAAGGACTCTTCTATCCTAGGCAAGGGGTAGGCGTCTTTATGGGTGATGTTATTAATCTTCCGGTAGTCTACGCACATTCTCATGGTTCCGTCCTTTTTTTTGACAATCACTAGAGGGGCCGCCCAGGGGCTACAGCTGTCTCTTATTACCCCGGCCTGTTTCATTTCCCTCAGCATATCTTTTGCACATTGATAGTGAGCGGGCGGTATGGGTCTATATCTTTCTTTTATTGGGGGATGGTCACCTGTGGGGATTGTGTGTTCTACCCCTTCTATCCGTCCGAAGTCCAATGGGTGTTTACTGAAGACTTGTTCATATTCCGTCACTAGCCTATACACCCCTTGTTTTTGATGGGTAGGTGTTGAATTTATGCCCACGTGTAGCTGTTGGCACCAATCCTCCATTTCTCCATCTGAGCCATTGCCTTCCACCTGACAGGTTGGTTCTAAGGGCTCAATGGTTGTGATGGCATTGTTGTCAACAGTATATAGCTTTGCCATTGTAGCATACCTTGGCAAAGTGACCTCTTCCTCTCCACAGTTCAAAAGTCGTACCGGCACTCGTCCCCGGTGTACCTCGACTATCCCTCGTGCTGTGAGTATAGTGGGCCTGCTGTCGGTGTACACTGGTTCTATTAAGGCTTGATAATCTCGTCCCTTAGTACCAATGGCTGCTCTACACCATACCAGCATTTCTGTTTTTGGTGGGATTACAATAGACGTTGGATCACTTACCCTCACACTGCCGATTTCTCCACCTGCAACTTCTACCTGTTGCCTTAACATCAATACTTTTATTTCCCTCCGGAGAACTCTCTGCTGGCAGGATTGGGCAGTTTCAGCAATTTGCTGTAAGACAGAAATGACTTCGGAAAAGCAGTTCTCTAACACATTCATTCCTATCAATACAGTTGGTTCACAGTTCCGCCGGTCAACATCAACAACAATTATACCCTGTTTCTTCAGTTCTACTTTACCAATCTTTATGGTCATCTCCCTGAATCCTAGTTTCGGTACCAACTTACCATTACTGGCCCATATATCTAGTTCAACATCAGAGGGCCCTTTATCAATATCTGCATCAGCCCAGTACCTCTTATAAAGGATATACGGTATAGATGAAATCTGGGAACCTGTGTCCAGCAAAGCGTTGAGGGGAATTCCGTCCAGCACGATAGGGATAATGGGTCGTCCTCCGATGTACCTGTCGTGCCAGGGTGTTGGGCCTTGAAAGTTCATTCCTGTGAAGCGGCCCGCATTCCCAGGGGATTCCCGTTTAAATCACAATCTCGTGCAAAGTGGCCTGGCTGCTGGCAACGGCGGCAAATGGGCTGTCCATCCGGTTGGTAGCGGTCGCGGGGTCGTCCTCTCCATGTCGGGTATCTCCGGGGTCTCATCCATGGGACATCCTCTCTACAGTTTGCCAACTCCATCTTGTGTCCTCTCATCTCCTGCATGGTTTTAGCCATTGAAGCAACAACATCAGCTAAAGAGTCAAGCTTTTGTTGAAGAGCCTCATTAGTACTGGGCCCCAGGGGCTTAGCAATGGCCCCAGACATAGCTGATGTCACTGGCACTCCCTGTTGTTGAGGTGCCTCTGCCATGGGTTGCGCAGGATCCTGATCCCGAGGTGCCTCTGCCAGCTGGAGACGTATAGCGCTCTCCTTTAATTGGGCAAATGTCAATTCAGGGTTCTTAAAAACAAGCATGCTCACATGCCCCCGGTGAGAAGGGGTGTAGAGTCCCTCAATAAATTGATCTCTTAGCAGTTTATCCGCTCCGGTGTTAAAAATGGGTTCAGCCAGTGTAAGTGATTTAAGGGCTTCCTGCAGGTTTAAGGCAAAGTCTCTCACGCCCTCATTAGCTTTTTGTTTGCAACTAAAGAATCGTATTTTAGCTTTGCTGCTGGCCGTGGTTTCAAATGTAGCTTTTAATCCAGCAAATATGCGTTCAACAGTGCCTTTTAGATCAGCTGCCCATGCTGTGACTTCTCGCTTAGCATGGCCACTTAACTGCATCATCAGGAGACTAACACGCTGAACTTCACCCACAGGGAACATGTCAAAATGGGCCAGCATCTTTTCTCTGAAATCGTCAAGGGTATTAGGCTCACCTTCATACATTGGAAGCCATGGGCCACCCGGGGTATATGGCATCAGCACCGGCATGATGGGCGCCACTCCTTGCACCGCTGCGCTGCCGGACTCTCTATTGACACTCTGTCTTTCAGCTGCATTAGCGTTGCCGAGTGCTGCGGCGTCTCCGTGCTGCGACATACTGTGCCCCCTTAGTTAATCCGGACCCTTCCGGTCCTCCGCTTCCGTCGGGATAGTGTAGATTCGTTCCGCTGTGCAGCAGGATCGATTTTCCCCTTGCTCTGATGTCAGAGCGCTCAGCTTGGTGCCGCCCACAATGACACGCCCCCTGCTGCTCCCACCCACCGCGCTCTGTAATGGCGGATTCTGAAGTTTTTCAGTTAGACTGGGGCTCAGGTGATGGCGTAGCTCAATTAACAGTCTCGTGCCTAACGGTTATGAAGTGATTACCTCAGGGGATGGCGGCCATCTTTACTCCATTATAACCAATGGGGAAAAGTCACTTTCAATAGTTTTCAATGGGGAATGGATTTTTCTTTAATAAAGTCAATTTTCAAGATTTTTCATCCCAGTTTTCACAGTTTTGGGCTCCAATCACGGCACACAATACCCGGTATACGGGCTGGCTAGATCCTGTTCGTGACGCCAATTGTGACGCCCAGGAGACCGGGATACCCAGCACCGGACCAATGGAGTCTGTCTCTTGAGGGGGATGTCACGGGTGGCTTGACCCGGTGCTGTGGCCTCAGGCAATGCACAGTGTAAGGGGTATCATGAGGGGACAGGCACTTACTTGATCAGCAGCAGGTTCTCCCAGCGGTGACGATCCTGATCCTGGATAGATGGCTATTGTCCAAATGAAAGACTGAGGCACTGAAACGTTTAACCAGTTTACTTTAACATAAAAGGATTTACAACCAGTCCTGTCACCGGAGTCTGTATGGGAACTCTGAGTTACTTTGACCCTGCCGGGGTCTTCGCCTCTTATTGTGCGCAATTTCTGTGTGGCCCTGCTGCTGTATGTGAACTGGCTGCCGGCCCAATCTGTCCCCTCCGGGTCCTGGTTCGACTGGCAACCCGAGTCCTTTTATCGGTTTACCCCCTCTGGGAGTACCGCTGAACTCTGTGTCTGTTGCTGCATCCGACCCTAGTGAAGCTGATATCACCTCACGTTTTTCCGGTTGCTGTATTATATATAATGAATACAGCCACGGATCCGGTATCCGTCTTTGCGCCTGTTCTGGGTAGTGATTAATGCTACCCGGTTCTCACAATGTCCTTTTTCTCTATCCCTCTTCTCCTCAGGCCGGTGATTTAGGCCTGGAAACCGTCATAGGGCTGTTAGAGATTCAACTGTATGACCTCTCACTATCAGCTCCTTGGCCCAACTGCCATTTCTTCTCTCAGACCAGAATGGACCAAGGGGAGTCTCTGGAGCTCCCCCTTCTGGCCGGAGGTGGTAGTGCAGTCTTGCTATTTTAGTATTTGTACTTACTGTCAGTAACTATTTTTGTGGCAAATACCCCTAGGGGTGCCACATTGGGCATCCACATGAAGCAAGCAGGAGGACAGCATCGCAAGAAGATGGGAAGTGCCAGACCAAGACCAGTGACGCCCATCGGATCAGACCATCCCCAGGTGAGTAGAATAAAAGTTATTTTTCTTCTCTTAGAGGTCGGGTTGGGGGCAGATATAAAGTACAGCATTATAGAATGATGTATAGAAGCCCTGAAAGGGGGTGGCCAAACCTGGTGACAGGTTCCCTTTAAACAGTTAAGGTTGATTGATCTTACTGACAGATTCCCTTTAAGGCAAAAAAATAGACAAAAATATAAAATGCTACCAAACTCCATTTCAAATGGAATGGAAGTTTTAGAGTTTGAGAAAATTGTACAGTGGTTTCACCCATAGGATTAAGTTTACAAACGTCACTAAATTATGGACAACGGTGGGAGAGCTCACACTGTGGGCATCATTCTACATATTCAACTGGATTACAGTAAGGACATGTATTGTACGATTACTGGACATGCAGAGGAATGCTATATGCACAGATATGTACATTATCACAGTAAATGTTAGCTATTAAAAAAGGTTTTCTGAGGTTTTCTTGCTCTTAATTAAGGCAATATAATAATGTTTGAAAAATATAACACCTTTCGAACCCAGACCAACCCAGTTGGTCTTGGAGCTGATAAGATGAGTGACGGATATTTTTTTATGTTATCACATTGCCTGCAGCTTTTATAAAATTCCATACAAGCCTTTGAGAACAAGCAGTATGGCCGGCTTCACACTTGCGAGTTTTACGGACGTAAGAGCGCAGAAACTACGTCCGTAAAACTCGCAAAAAATACGGCACAATTATTCTCTATGCCCCTGCTCCTATCTGCCGTATTTTACTGATCAGTATTATACGGCTTTCTACGGCCGTACAAAATCGCAGCATGCTGCGTTTGTCACCGTACTGCGCAAGAAATACGCCAATGAAAGTCTATGGAAGCGTGAAAAATACGGATTTCACACGGACAAGCAGTGTGACTTGCGAGAAATACGCAGCGCTGTTAGAGAGAAAAGCCGGCAATTCAGTGCGGTGTACAGTAAAATCACACTGACAGCTTACAGTCCAATAGGTAGAATAAATGTGTACACATAGAATAGGTATATATATATATATATGTCAGTGAGACACATATATGTATATATATTACTATTTATTCCAGCGCTATACAGCTTGAAAGCCGGTAATTCAATTACCGGCTTTTTCTTTCTCCTTCCTAAAACCCGACATGATTTGAGACATGGTTTACATACAGTAAACCATGTCTTCTCTCCATTTTTTTTGCAGATTCCACACTACTAATGTCAGTAGTGTGTATCTGCAAAATTTGGCCGTTCTAGCTCTTAAAATAAAGGGTTAAATGGCGGAAAAAATTGGTGTGGGCTCCCGCGCAATTTTCTCCGCCAGAGTAGTAAAGCCAGTGACTGAGGGCAGATATTAATAGCCTGGAGAGGGTCCATGGTTATTGGCCCCCCCCTGGCTAAAAATATCTGCCCCCAGCCACCCCAGAAAAGGCACATCTGGAAGATGCGCCTATTCTGGCACTTGGCCACTCTCTTCCCATTCCCGTGTAGCGGTGGGATATGGGGTAATGAAGGGTTAATGCCACCTTGCTATTGTAAGGTGACATTAAGCCTAATTAATAATGGAGAGGCGTCAATTATGACACCTATCCATTATTAATCCAATTGAATGAAAGGGTTAAATAAAACACAAACACATTATTTAAAATTATTTTAATGAAATAAAAACAATGGTTGTTGGAGTATTTTATTCTACGCCCAATCCAATCACTGAAGACCCTCGTTCTGTGAAAGAAAAAACATAATAAACCAACAATATACTTACCCTCCGCAGATCTGTAACGTCCAACGATGTAAATCCTTCTGAAGGGGTTAAAACATTTTGCAGCAAGGAGCTTTGCTAATGCAGGCTGCTCCTCGCTGCAAAACCCCGGGGAATGAGTCTAAATATAGATCAATGAGCTATATTTAGCTTCATTTGCGGTGAGGCGCCCTCTGCTGGATGTTCATAGATCGTGGGAAATTTCCTAGAAAGCTCCCAGGCTTTCTAGGCAAGTTCCCACGATCTATAAACAGCCAGCAGAGGGCGCCTCACCGCAAATGAAGCTAAATATAGCTCATTGATCTATATTTAGACTCATTCCCCGGGGTTTTGCAGCGAGGAGCAGCCTGCATTAGCAAAGCTCCTTGCTGCAAAATGTTTTAACCCCTTCAGAAGGATTTACATCGTTGGACGTTACAGATCTGCGGAGGGTAAGTATATTGTTGGTTTATTATGTTTTTTCTTTCACAGAACGAGGGTCTTCAGTGATTGGATTGGGCGTAGAATAAAATACTCCAACAACCATTGTTTTTATTTCATTAAAATAATTTTAAATAATGTGTTTGTGTTTTATTTAACCCTTTCATTCAATTGGATTAATAATGGATAGGTGTCATAATTGACGCCTCTCCATTATTAATTAGGCTTAATGTCACCTTACAATAGCAAGGTGGCATTAACCCTTCATTACCCCATATCCCACTGCTACACGGGAATGGGAAGAGAGTGGCCAAGTGCCAGAATAGGCGCATCTTCCAGATGTGCCTTTTCTGGGGTGGCTGGGGGCAGATATTTTTAGCCAGGGGGGGGCCAATAACCATGAACCCTCTCCAGGCTATTAATATCTGCCCTCAGTCACTGGCTTTACTACTCTGGCGGAGAAAATTGCGCGGGAGCCCACGCCAATTTTTTCCGCCATTTAACCCTTTATTTTAAGAGCTAGAACGGCCAAATTTTGCAGATACACACTACTGACATTAGTAGTGTGGAATCTGCAAAAAAAATGGAGAGAAGACATGGTTTACTGTATGTAAACCATGTCTCAAATCATGTCGGGTTTTAGGAAGGAGAAAGAAAAAGCCGGTAATTGAATTACCGGCTTTCAAGCTGTATAGCGCTGGAATAAATATTAATATATATACATATATGTGTCTAATGATATATATATATATATATATATATAGACAGTATATATATTTTTTTTTTTCTTTTTGGGACACATGGATCATTTCTATAGCGGTATGTTGGTTTTGCAAGCCTGCGAGAAAACCACGCAGTACGGATGCCATACGGATTACATACGGAGGATGCCATGCGCAAAAAACGCTGACACACCCTGCCTACGGAGGAGCTACGGACCACTATTTTCGGGACATTTCAGCATATTACGGCCGTAATATACGGACCGTATTTTCATACGCTGAGTGTGAAGCCGGCCTATAAAGGATCAAAAAAAATTTTTTTGTTATGGTCTGCAAAAATTCATAGACAAGCCAAGAGACCGTGAAATAAGGATCCTACCAAATAATTCCCACATCTTGCATAGCATTTTGGATCTGTAAGCTATTGAGGGAAGCTAGAGTATAGACGGTGATTTATTAAGACCAGTGATTCTCGTGCCAGTCTTGATGGGGGAGAGTGGTTTGGAGCTGACACTCTTGGTTCATTAAGTGCCCGTTAATGAATCAGACAAGGTGCAAAGAGCACATCGCCACAAATCTTACGTATGATTTGTGGATAGCAAATACAGCTACTCATCATGAATTTGACATGCAACCGAGGTCGACACACCCCATCCTGCCCCAGCTCTAGTCACTTTGTCACAGCTCAGGCATGAAAACGCCAGGTCACATTTTTGGGGGCAATCTCAAGTTAGCTAAAACGCTTTTAATCATCATCAAATTTTCCATCTGTGCCCCCTAAGTTTCTTTTTCATGTAAGGGGTCTTCTAGAAATAACCGTTCATGCGATGTTCATTCCCCCTCACATTCATTATTGTCCACAGCATACCCCTTTTTACATGAAGGATGTGCAGGAGACCGACAATACTTTTTATGCCTAAATAAAAAGTGTGATTTATCACAAATTGTTTTTTTTTATATTCTACATCTTTACACTGGTCAATTATCAAGAACCAACATTTATATGAACGATCATTCAGCTGGTAATTGATAAAAAGGCATTTAGGCTGTTCCCTAAGATCGATTTGTGTTACATGACTGTTGGATAAGCGCCAGAGGTTAAAATGCCCCCTGTGGTTAATACCTTGTACCAGAACAAGAAACCATTTAACAGGAGAACAGTTCATCACGTTATTTATTTGAATTCTTCCAGCTTGGAGGCACTTTAATTAAAGGGGTTGTCAACCTTAGGGAACATATTTTTACTTAAATATTACATGTACTTATGCAAGCATTGAAGCTAAAAATACTTACTTTTGCATTTGTTTTTTTGTCTGTTGCTGGCTGCAGACTGAGTTAAGTGAGGATATTTCAGTGAGCTTGCTATCACGGTCTAATCTGTATTTATCTGAGCTCCTGTAAGCTGATTTAGTTGAATGTTCATGGAAACAAAGAGTCTATATAAGCAAAGCAATGCATTTTTTTTTTAATGAAACCTAACTGCAAATATGCAATGAGAAGGCTGTGCCCACCCCACACCCAACGGACGCTGTTTTGCTGCTTTTGACCCCTCAGAAGAAGTGAGCAGCAAAATGACGTCCGTTGGGTGTGGGGTGGACACAGCACACAGCCTTCTCTCTGCATCCCTGACTCATCTTACCTTAAGGCAGTGTTTCTCAACTCCAGTCCTCAAGACCCCACAATAGGTCATGTTTTCAGGATTTCCTTAGTATTGTATAGGCGATGGGATTAATGCTTGAGCAGGGGATGAAATTATCACCTATGCAATACTAAGGAAATCCTGAAAACATGACCTGTTGTGGGGTCTTGAGGACTGGAGTTGAGAAACACTGCCTTAAGGTAATATACAGTATACCATGGATTTTCATTGATGCAATTTTGCCTGAATAATGTCAGGGATGTCTTTTCTGTGGATTTAATGGCTAAGGTGGAGTGATGGAGATACAGGATAAATATCCTAAGCCTATATGTGACACCCCAGGAGTTCGGTTGTCATAGTGGTATTGCCTTCCTCACAAGGAGAGTGATGCCATGCTTGGAAGCAATGAGGATCCCTTTAACAGGTAACATGTACACACAACACTGTTCTGACTCCAGGCCAGAAGGGGGAGCTCTAGACCGAGTTTTGGGGGAGCTTCCCTATATACACTATATTCTGGCTGGGGGAGGAGTTAGTTAGTCTGTCAGAGTGAGAGACAGAGGGAGTCTGTCAGAGGAGTGAGGAGTGGAAAGCTGGGGCCATGCAGACACAAGATTCTGCAGCTCCTGGAAAGAGAAGAGAGAGACAGAGCAGATTGTAAGAGACTGTGAGGGGAGAAGGAGCACAGGAGAAGTGAGCTGGAGGGGAGCTGCGACTAAGCTCCCTCCACGCTCAAGTGCAGAAAATGGAGGCCGGAATTCTGAGGTTATGGGGGTAACTGTATGCCCCACAGCAGAAATCGTCGGGCAGGAGATTTCAAGTCACCTGTCCACCATTACATCCGAAGGCACAGCAGCATATAGAGCCCGGAGTCACCGCAAGTAGGGACACCTGTAAAAAGGCTCGAGTTGCCTGCTATATGGATATTGTCCTATTATTGGACAGAGAGAGAAAGTGAGGACCCTGTGTGAAGCCGTAGGCAGCAAGGGACTACAACACAGTGAGCGCAGTAAGGAAGGCTTGCAACCCCACCTGGCTAGGGGGATTCCGAATCTCTTCCAGGCTGGCCAGACCTCCCCATCACCTGTGATCCGTACCCTGGACTGTGGCTGCATACTACCAGTAAAAGGTAAAGAGACTGCAACCTTTGTGTCCTCCAATTCTATCCGGCACTACACCATCTGTCATCTTTGCCTACTACATCGGGAACCCTGGGGACTAGGCTTCACCTGTAGGAAGCCATACCATCCCTGCTGCAATAACATCATCCCCAGGGGACCCCTTTAAGCAGCATTGGTCATCCCTGACCAAAGACCACAGGTGGCGTCACGAACAAGCTTTATTCTTTATTCACAATAACCCCTTTAAAGACCTTCCTTTTAACTTGGACACCAAGGGCCACAGACCGTGTCACTGCCACCATGACCACCCCTTTAACGACCACCAGACCTGGAACCGAGTATCCCATAGGTGCTAGCCGGAACTCCATATAAAGCTATGTTCACACTGGGTGTTTTTTGCTACTTTATTTATGCTTTATTTTCAGCTGCTTTTTACAGTACCAGCAAAGCCTATGAGATTTCAGAAATCTCATGCACACACATTGTTTTTTTGTCATCAGTATTTTGTGCTTTGCATGTTTTTTTGCACATAGAGCATGTCACTTCCTTCAGCGTTTTTCACCCATTGAAGTGAATGGGTTGTGAAAAAACGCTGCAAAATGCAGGTATCTTTTTTTGAAGCTCTTGTGCTGCAGAAAAGTCAAGGGCAGCAGGAAGTGACCTCACAGTTTGCTACTGCTGCATCTAGATGGAAGGTTGCAGGCTGCATGGTTGCATGATGCGACCATACAGCCTGTCATCCAGCGGAGACACTGAGCAGTAGACCTGAACACTAACCCCATTCACTTGAATGGGGGATCCGAACATCCAGTGTTTGCATGTTCATGACAGCGTGGCAAATGCCGCTTCTGATCTCGTGGTAAAATCATCACCACCGGTCAGACAGCAGCGGTACCCATGCTGTCAAAAGACGTGAGCCAGCAGTTGTGATAGGAGGTATAAAGTTCACCGCCAGTCACTGCTGTCAGCTGATGGGACTACTGCTCCCATCAGCTGACACCTGATGCCGCTAATAATAGTGAGAGCAGGAGCGGCTGATAGGAGGATAGGTAGCCCCCGGGACTACTCCACACAGCGCGACGGACCGGACGTCTATGAGCGCCATATTCAGCGGCGGATACACGCCCTCCTTCTCCCTTCAGGATCCGTGAGACGTTCCAGGTGCACTTTCCATCCCGGGTTGCCTAGTCTCATATACCCCATTGCCCTATGCTTCCAGTTTTGTTAAAGATATTTCTGATGAAGGTCTTTTGATTCGACCGAAAACGTTTAAATAATCTTTGAACTGGATGCACAAATAAATGGGATGTTCACTTTTTCATCTGAAAGAAACCATTTGAGTGCCAAGTGATTTATTACTATAGGATTCATCAGCCGCCTCCTGCACTGTAAATAAATATATATATTTTTTTTAATGGTTTGGGTTCTCCTGTACTTTTGATAACCAGTCAGTCAAAACTCCCAACTGGGGACTGTAACCCTCAGCTGTCAGCTTCAGCAAGGCTATTTATCAAGAATAGAGAGGTCCCCGCGCTTTTTTTTATTACTTAAATAAATAATTTAAAGAAACAGCTTGCGGTCCTCCCCATTTTTGACAGCCAGCCCTGCTAAAGACAGTTGAGGGCTGGTCTTATCAGGCTGGTAAGGGGCCATGAATATTACCCCCAAGCCTAAAAATAGCAGCCCACAGTGGCCAGGAAAGGTGAATCACACTTGCCCTGTAGCGGTGGCAAGTGGGGTTCATATTTGTGGGGTTCATGTCACCTTTGTATTGTCAGATGACATCAATCCCACTGCTTAGTAATGGAGAGGCATTTATTAGACACCTATCCATTACTAATCCTATAGTTGTATTGTAAATAAAGACACAGCAAGAATAAACTCTTTTATTTGAAATGAAACAAAACACACTTTTACTTTTTTATTAAAAAATAACAAGCACAGTTATACTCACCTAACGCCTAATTCCACTGAATCCCTTGTCTCCTGTAATAAAATAAAAATAAAAAACAACAATATCCCTCACCTGTTCGTCGCTCTGTCCCATGCTGTAATCCATGTCTGGGGGATAAAAGCAGTTTTCAACCTGGATGGTGCCAAGATGCGACCATCGAGGCTGAGAACGATTGGTGACTGAACTACTGCAAGTGCAGCCTCAGTGACTAGCAGTGACATCATCAAGGGTACTGCAGGTCACTGAGGCTGCGTTCCCAGTGGGGCTGAACTGCGGTGACCTCAGTAAGATCACCACTAGCACTGTGAAAAAGTCTCATGGTGCGGAGGTGACTTCACCAGGAGAATTTCACTGTGGTGAATTTGAACTCCGGTGAGACTTTCTCAGTTTAGCCCAGCTGGGAATGCAGCCTCAGTGGACAGCTGTCACTGCACAATGTAGGACAGACTAAGTGCAACACAAAGGGATAAGGGAAAGGGGGCCCAACACTAGGGAAGCAGGGAGTAGAGACTCCTATGCAGATCTAACGTCACCCTCTCTGCCCTAAGAGACCCTAAATGGGTTCCACACCTATCGCCAAGCAGGATACCTAGTCCCTGTCAGACCCTAGCGGTAAGCCCTGCTTAGGGAAGGAAGGGGTAATGCTGGTCAGACCAAACTAACACTGAAGACAGCTAGGATACACAAAACAAGGGGAAACTTAGCTTGAGTAGACTCTGAGAGAAACACAGTTGTCCTTCAAACTCCAATGCGGATGCTAGCCGACTGCTGCAGCTCCAAGGCTCAACAGGGAAGTGCAAATAGAAAAGTTGGGAGTTATAAACACCCAGATCCAGGTGGCACCATTAAGGTCAGGGGAGGTGGCAACTAGTCAGCAAGGCCAAGCGCTGAGACCTTCTGAAGCCAGATGTAGTGCAACTGACTGCAGCCTCTGACTCACCCATGACACCGGCAGTAACCTCAATTACATAGCAGCTAGTCACTGATGCTGCTCTCGCAGCAGCTCATTCTCCCAGTGGTTCTCAGACGGACGGTCGCATTTTGGCACTGTCCAGGTTGAAAACTATTTATCCCCCCAGATATGGAATACAGCATGGGACAGATCGACGGACAGGTGAGGGATGTTGTTGTTTTTTTAATTCTCTTGCAGGGGACAATGGCATCAGTGGAATATGCAATGCTGTAAGTATAGTATAATTATGATTTATTAAAGGAGTCTGTGTCATTCTTTCAAATAAAGGACTTTATTCTGGGTGAGTGTGTTTTTATACAATATGACTATGGGGTTTGTAATGGGGGCATCTTACAGACGCCTCTCCATTACTAACCTCTGTGCTTGATGTCACCTACAATACAAAGGTAACATCAACCCACCCTATTGCCCCTTTTGCCACCGCACCTAATAGATGCACCTTTTCTGGGGTGGCTGAAAGCTGATGTTTTTAGCCCAGAGGGCCAATATCCATTGCACATTCCTAGGCTATTAATTTTAGCCCACAGCTGTCTGCCTATCCTTTGCTGGTTATTAATTATAGGGATATTTCATGTTTTTATAGGGGATCCCCCATTTTAATAGCCTGTAAAGGATACTTATACAGCTGTGAACTGATTTTAATAGCCTGGGAAGCTCCAGGGGTATTACCCTCTTCCCAGGCAATAAACATCTGCCCTCAGTCGTCGGCTTTCCCTCTGCTAGTTAAGAAAATTACACGGGAGCCCACTCCATTTTTTTCAGAAAAATAATCTTTTAATAATTAAATGCATTTACGATTAGCTGCACATGCACTGTACTAATTGTATATATTTCTGACATCTACTGTATATATCTATCTTTTCTATGCATACAGTATATATTGTATGTAATCTATCTATTCTTTCCTGTCAGGTCCTGCTGTGATTTCACTGTACGAGGCTGCTGAATTGCCAGCTTTTGCTCTATCTATCTATTACCTATCCATTCATTTAATATATATATATACAGTGGGGCAAAAAAGTATTTAGTCAGTCAGCAATAGTGCAAGTTCCACCACTTAAAAAGATGAGAGGCGTCTGTAATTTACATCATAGGTAGACCTCAACTATGGGAGACAAACTGAGAAAAAAAAATCCAGAAAATCACATTGTCTGTTTTTTTATCATTTTTTTTGCATATTATGGTGGAAAATAAGTATTTGGTCAGAAACAAACAATCAAGATTTCTGGCTCTCACAGACCTGTAACTTCTTCTTTAAGAGTCTCCTCTTTCCTCCACTCATTACCTGTAGTAATGGCACCTGTTTAAACTTGTTATCAGTATAAAAAGACACATGTGCACACCCTCAAACAGTCTGACTCCAAACTCCACTATGGTGAAGACCAAAGAGCTGTCAAAGGACACCAGAAACAAAATTGTAGCCCTGCACCAGGCTCGGAAGACTGAATCTGCAATAGCCAACCAGCTTGGAGTGAAGAAATCAACAGTGGGAGCAATAATTGGAAAATGGAAGACATACAAGACCACTGATAATCTCCCTCGATCTGGGGCTCCACGCAAAATCCCACCCCGTGGGGTCAGAATGATCACAAGAACGGTGAGCAAAAATCCCAGAACCACGCGGGGGGACCTAGTGAATGAACTGCAGAGAGCTGGGACCAATATAACAAGGCCTACCATAAGTAACACACTACGCCACCATGGACTCAGAACCTGCAGTGCCAGACGTGTCCCACTGCTTAAGCCAGTACATGTCCGTGCCCGTCTGAAGTTTGCTAGAGAGCATTTGGATGATCCAGAGGAGTTTTGGGAGAATGTCCTATGGTCTGATGAAACCAAACTGGAACTGTTTGGTAGAAACACAACTTGTCGTGTTTGGAGGAAAAAGAATACTGAGTTGCATCCATCAAACACCATACCTACTGTAAAGCATGGTGATGGAAACATCATGCTTTGGGGCTGTTTCTCTGCAAAGGGGCCAGGACGACTGATCCGGGTACATGAAAGAATGAATGGGGCCATGTATCGTGAGATTTTGAGTGCAAACCTCCTTCCATCAGCAAGGGCATTGAAGATGAAACGTGGCTGGGTCTTTCAACATGACAATGATCCAAAGCACGCCGCCAGGGCAACGAAGGAGTGGCTTCGTAAGAAGCATTTCAAGGTCCTGGAGTGACCTAGCCAGTCTCCAGATCTCAACCCTATAGAAAACCTTTGGAGGGAGTTGAAAGTCCATGTTGCCAAGCGAAAAGCCAAAAACATAACTGCTCTAGAGGAGATCTGCATGGAGGAATGGGCCAACATACCAACAACAGTGTGTGGCAACCTTGTGAAGACTTACAGAAAACGTTTGACCTCTGTCATTGCCAACAAAGGATATATTACAAAGTATTGAGATGAAATTTTGTTTCTGACCAAATACTTATTTTTCACCATAATATGCAAATAAAATGTTAAAAAAACAGACAATGTGATTTTCTGGATTTTTTTTTCTCAGTTTGTCTCCCGTAGTTGAGGTCTACCTATGATGTAAATTACAGACGCCTCTCATCTTTTTAAGTGGTGGAACTTGCACTATTGCTGACTGACTAAATACTTTTTTGCCCCACTGTATATATATATATATATATATATATATATCATACATCCTAGATATCACTGAATTAAATATTCCAGTTGCAGATCTTTATACATTGCGGAATGCGTTGAGAAGAATAAAACATAAAAATGATCAATGTAAATCAAAATAAATATCCCATGGAGGTCTGAATCTGGAATGAAACTCAAAATCAAAGTGGAAAATCAAATTATAGGCTGATCGAACTTCAGTGGAAATGCCTCAAGACAATGAAATGATGCTCAGTAGTGTGTGTGGCCACCAAATGTCTGTATGTCCACCCTACAACGCCTGGGCATGCTCCTGATGAAGTAGTGGATGGTTTCCTGAGGGATATCCTCTCAGACCTGGACTAAAGCATCCTCCAACTCCTGGACAGTCTGTGGTGCAACGTGACGTTGGTGGATGGTGCGAGACATGATGTCCCAGATGTGTTCAATCGGATTCAGGTCTGGGGAACAGGCGGGCCAGTCCATATCTTCAATGCCTTCATCTTGCAGGAACTGCTGACACACTCCAGACACATGAGGTCTGGCATTGTCCTGCATTAGGAGGGACTCAGGGCCAACCGCACCAGCAAATGGTCTCACAAGGGGTCTGAGGATCTCTTCTCGGTACCTAATGGCAGTCAGGTACCTCTGGCAAGCACATGGAGGGTTGTGCGGCCCCCCAAAGAAATGCCACCCCACACCATTACTGACCCACTGCCAAACCAGTCATGCTGAAGGATGTTGCAGGCAGCAGATCGCTCTCCACGGCATCTCCAGACTCTGTCACGTCTGTCACATGTGCTCAGTGTGAACCTGCTTTCATCTGTGAAAAGCACAGGGCACCAGTGGAGAATTTGCCAATCCTGGCGTTCTGTGGCAAATGCCAAGCATCCTGCCTGGTGTTGGGCTGTGAGCACAAGACCCATCTGTGGACGTTGGGCACTCAGACCATCCTCATGGAGTCATTTTTTTTTTACTTTTTACAGTACCAGCAAAGCCTATGAGATTTCAGAAATCTCATGCACACACATTGTTTTTTTGTCATCAGTATTTTGTGCTTTGCATGTTTTTTTGCACATAGAGCATGTCACTTCCTTCAGCGTTTTTCACCCATTGAAGTGAATGGGTTGTGAAAAAACGCTGCAAAATGCAGGTATCTTTTTTTGAAGCTCTTGTGCTGCAGAAAAGTCAAGGGCAGCAGGAAGTGACCTCACAGTCTGCTACCGCTGCATCTAGATGGAAGGTTGCAGGCTGCATGGTTGCATGATGCGACCATACAGCCTGTCATCCAGCAGAGACACTGAGCAGTAGACCTGAACACTAACCCCATTCACTTGAATGGGGGATCCGAACATCCAGTGTTTGCATGTGCATGACAGCGTGGCAAATGCCGCTTCTGATCTCGTGGTAAAATCATCACCACCGGTCAGACAGCAGCGGTACCCATGCTGTCAAAAGACGTGAGCCAGCAGTTGTGATAGGAGGTATAAAGTTCATCGCCAGTCACTGCTGTCAGCTGATGGGACTACTGCTCCCATCAGCTGACACCTGATGCCGCTAATAATAGTGAGAGCAGGAGCGGCTGATGGGAGGATAGGTAGCCCCCGGGACTACTCCACACAGCGCGACGGACAGGACGTCTATGAGCGCCATATTCAGCGGCGGATACACGCCCTCCTTCTCCCTTCAGGATCCATGAGACGTTCCAGGTGCGCTTTCCATCCCGGGTTGCCTAGGCTCATATACCCCATTGCCCTATGCTTCCAGTTTGGTTAAAGATATTTCTGATGAAGGTCTTTTGATTCAACCGAAAACGTTTAAATAATCTTTGAACTGGATGCACAAATAAATGGGATGTTCACTTTTTCATCTGAAAGAAACCATTTGAGTGCCAAGTGATTTATTACTATAGGATTCATCAGCCGCCTCCTGCACTGTAAATAAATACTGTATATATATTTTTTTTATTGGTTTGGGTTCTCCTGTACTTTTGATAACCAGTCAGTCAAAACTCCCAACTGGGGACTGTAACCCTCAGCTGTCAGCTTCAGCAAGGCTATTTATCAAGAATAGAGAGGTCCCCGCGCTTTTTTTTATTACTTAAATAAATAATTTAAAGAAACAGCTTGCGGTCCTCCCCATTTTTGACAGCCAGCCCTGCTAAAGACAGTTGAGGGCTGGTCTTATCAGGCTGGTAAGGGGCCATGAATATTGCCCCCAAGCCTAAAAATAGCAGCCCACATTGGCCAGGAAAGGTGAATCACACTTGCCCTGTAGCGGTGGCAAGTGGGGTTCATATTTGTGGGGTTCATGTCACCTTTGTATTGTCAGATGACATCAATCCCACTGCTTAGTAATGGAGAGGCATTTATTAGACACCTATCCATTACTAATCCTATAGTTGTATTGTAAATAAAGACACAGCAAGAATAAACTCTTTTATTTGAAATGAAACAAAACACACTTTTACTTTTTTATTAAAAAATAATGAATGAAACTCAAAATCAAAGTGGAAAATCAAATATAGGCTGATCCAACTTCAGTGGAAATGCCTCAAGACAATGAAATGATGCTCAGTAGTGTGTGTGGCCACCAAATGTCTGTATGTCCACCCTACAACGCCTGGGCATGCTCCTGATGAAGTAGTGGATGGTTTCCTGAGGGATATCCTCTCAGACCTGGACTAAAGCATCCTCCAACTCCTGGACAGTCTGTGGTGCAACGTGACGTTGGTGGATGGTGCGAGACATGGTGTCCCAGATGTGTTCAATCGGATTCAGGTCTGGGGAACAGGCGGGCCAGTCCATATCTTCAATGCCTTCATCTTGCAGGAACTGCTGACACACTCCAGACACATGAGGTCTGGCATTGTCCTGCATTAGGAGGGACTCAGGGCCAACCGCACCAGCAAATGGTCTCACAAGGGGTCTGAGGATCTCTTCTCGGTACCTAATGGCAGTCAGGTGCCTCTGGCAAGCACATGGAGGGTTGTGCGGCCCCCCAAAGAAATGCCACCCCACACCATTACTGACCCACTGCCAAACCAGTCATGCTGAAGGATGTTGCAGGCAGCAGATCGCTCTCCACGGCATCTCCAGACTCTGTCACGTCTGTCACATGTGCTCAGTGTGAACCTGCTTTCATCTGTGAAAAGCACAGGGCACCAGTGGAGAATTTGCCAATCCTGGCATTCTGTGGCAAATGCCAAGCATCCTGCCTGATGTTGGGCTGTGAGCACAAGACCCATCTGTGGACGTTGGGCACTCAGACCATCCTCATGGAGTCGGTTTCTAACCGTTTGTTAGCACATTTGTGGCCTGCTGGAGGTCATTTTGCAGGGCTCTGGCAGTGCTCCTCCTGTTCCTCCTTGCATAAAGGCTGAGGTAGCGGTCCTGCTGCTGGGTTGTTGCCCTCCTACGGCCCCCTCCACGTTTCCTAGTGTACTGGCCTGTCTCCTAGTAGCACCTCCAGCCTCTGGACACTATGCTAACAGACACAGCAAACCTTCTTGCCACAGCACGCATTAATGTGCCTTCCTGAAAGAGCTGCACTACCTGAGCCACTTGTGTGGGTTGTAGAGTCCATCTTATGATACCACAAGTGTGAAAGCAAAACCATCATTCAAAAGTGACAAACACATCAGCCAGAAAGCATTGGTACTAAGATGTGGTCTGTGGTCCCCACCTGCAGAACCACTCCTTTATTGAGTGTGTCTTGAGAATTGCCAATAATTTCCATCTGTCTTCTGTTCCATTTGCACAGCAGCATGTGAAATTGATTGTCAAATAGTGTTGCTTCCTAAGTGGACAGTTTGATTTCACAGAGGTTTGATTTACTTGGAGTTATATTCTGTTGCTTAATGGTTCCTTTTATTTTTTGAGCAGTGTATATACATGCCACTGACATCCATATAGCTATCTATTCTATGTGTAAATATCTATTCTATCTATTCTAACCTGTCCAGTGTCGGACTGGGGTGCCAAGGGCCCACCAGTAACATTGAGTTTGGGGGCCCACTTTTCACCTGCATACAAATATTACACTACCCTCATTCACAAATTTACCTATATCTCTAAATAATAATAAACTGGATAGCTTGGTTAATGAATGATGAGTTGCTGCTTTTTTCTGTACACAGTGAATCAAGTGAAGTATGCCAAGTAATGCCCATACTGTGGAGCACAGATCTGCACTGGGGCCCACAGGGGGATTCCCCTGTTACCCTATGGGCAGGGCCGTATTTGCCACCCTTATTTGCTGCCCCCCGGCAGGATGCGGGGGGCGGCACCTGAGCAAGTTTTTTTTTTTATAATAATAAATCTGGGGTCAACCGCCCATCCACCCACCTACCTGAGGATGGGGGTGTTTAATGTGTGAGGTGAGATTTGGAGTGGGGATGGGGGGATTTAATGTGTGGGGGAGATTTGAGGACACAAAATCAAGAGCAAAGGGGGAGAGGAGGAAATAGTACAGGTGAATGGGGGCATATATGAGGAAACAGTATTGGGGATGGTTGCAGACAGTATGGGGAGCAAATGGGGGAATGTATGTGGACACAGTGTGAGTAGCGATGTGAAAAATGTATGTGGACAGAGTACGGGGAGTAAGGGTGATGGGATGTCGCTTTAATTATTGTATTGTTAACATTGTTACTTATGACTGTTGTGTTTGAAACTGTTAAACTGTAAAGTGCTGCGGAATATGTTGCCGCTATATAAATAAAGATTATTATTATTATTATGTGTGCAGTCACAGTATGGGGAGTCAGGTGAGCAGGCAGTATAGAAAGTGAGGGGGTAAATATATTATGAGACAATATGGTGAACTGGGGGGATGTGAGAGGGGACAGTATGAGGAGGGAGGTGAATAGTGTGAGGAGACAGTATGGGGGGAGAAAAGTGAGTGGGCACAGAATAGAAACTAAGTAGTGGGTTCGTAGCATGGGGGGGACAATGTAAGGGCACAGCCAGGAGGGGACAGTATGCCAAGAAGGGGGAGTGTGATGAGAGAGTACTGTATAAATACTGGGCCCTATAGGGGGGACACAGTGTGAGTGGACAGTGTAAAGAGGGGGTTGGTATGGAAAGGAGAGGTCAGTGTGAAGAGCATGTACCATAAGAGGGACAATGTGGGGTCATATTTTGTGCAGACACTATAGTGAGGGGCAATTTTTTATTCGGGAGCATTATAATGACACTTATATCTTTAAGGGCATCATGTGGTGATTTTCTGCAAAAGAGCGGAGAAGATGGAAGTCTGCAGAGGCGGCTGTGGATGAGAAAACTCATCATGAGATCTGGACAAGGTAAAGAAAAGAAAAGAAGGAGAACGACTCTAGAGACAACGTCATCTATAAGGTACCTGGATGTAAATGTTATGTGTGATACTAACTCTCATGTTTTTATTTATTTTAGGAGCATTAAAGGGAATGTCCAGGTTTGTAATGAGTCTGCAGTCATTGTTTGTGACTGCAGACTTCTGTGTTCTCACAGTGCGCCCTGCACGCTGTCAGGATTCTGTCCTGCTGGCGATTTACATACATGCGGTCACGTACCGTCTAGACATGTTTGGCCTCTCTCAATAAAAATGAACTGAGTGAGATCGGGCACGTCTAGTCGGAATGTGGTCAGAGGTATACAAATCGCATGCTTGTGCTGACATGACTGTCCACCGGCAAGAGAGAGTCGTCACATGGACACTTCACTCATATGCGATTTTCACACTTGTGGTCCTGTGACAACGAGCTCCTCTTCTGCTTCTCTGTTTTTCACTGAACATTGAAAACATTAGGGAGAGTGGCTCGTGGATACATGACTAAGTGTGTAAATTGCATGTGTGCTGGGTGCCAGAAACCCTAGATACACCTCTGCCGGTATGCTACTGCGAGATGTGATTACCAGGTCCGGTGGAGGGTTGTCTGTGCACAGTGCAGAGAGGGTTGTCTGTGCAGAGGCAGGGACTGAGGGTGTGCACAGAGAGAGAATGGAGACTCGGAGACTGCCCGTCCCAGTCTACGCCGTAGCCTGGAGCCCTCATTATCATAGGAATATGTCAGTAAATAAATTGTTTTTCTAAAGCTATATAGTTTTGTTCTAGGTGAGAGAGGGATGGTTAGCGATTAGCTAGCAAGGTGCAGGGACAGGTAGTGATGGCACTTGCGGTGAGACAAAAAAACACTGCTAGCAGCGTTTTTTTCCATTGCTGCAAGTACCGCATTTACCGGATAGCTGCAAAACCACAAGTGCCGCACATGTCTGCAAGTCCCATAGGGAATGAATGAGACCAAATGCAGAATTGCTGTAAGTGATCCGCTATGCGGCGAATGCGGAAAAACTGC
The DNA here is from genome assembly GCF_032444005.1 of Ranitomeya imitator. NCBI lineage: Eukaryota > Metazoa > Chordata > Amphibia > Anura > Dendrobatidae > Ranitomeya > Ranitomeya imitator. The sequence continues at coordinate 767,621,420 of NC_091283.1, forward strand.
AGGATCTGCTGCAAAAGGCTACTTACACATCAGCGACTTTTTGCCAAAGTCACTGCCGATAGTGTCATGCTCACCAATGGGGGAGGCAGCACTAAAAGTGCTTAGGGCAGCAGAAACTCTAAATATGGCCCTGCCTATGGGCCAGTCCGAGCCTGAACCTCTCACTCTGTGATTTTACTGTGCGCGGCTGCTGAATTGCCGGCTTTTCAAAGGACAGTGGTGTGTAAAAATCAGACAGCATTTATATGGTCTGAGTGCTGAGCGATTTCTTTCCAGTCTGATGTTGATCTAGAGGTATGGTTGGACAGGAAGTAGTTGTTTTTTTCTCTGGGGGCACTCAACTTTATTAGCATGCACAAAGTGAAACATGTTTAGCCCAAAGAACGCATGAAAAAACACACCAAAACCGCACCAACACACATCAGTGTAAAGCTTCTTTACTGCCCAAAAATCAGGTTTTGCTGCAGAACAAAAAGTAGCAAAAACGCCCAGTGTGAACTTAGACTTATAGGAATTAAAAGCGCTAGTGCCTCATCCCTTTGAATGCTCTGTTTCCCACTTACTCTTTTCTGTATAGAAAATTTGTTTTGTCTGGAGATAGGTGTATGAATAATAGCTGCTTCTGCATTATCACTTTACTGGTTAGATCTGTCATTTTTCATAGCGTTTTTTACTGTACTAGGCACTAGTGTCTGCAACCCTCAGTTGTCAGCTTCAGCAAGGTTGGCTATCAAGAATAAAGGGGTGCCCATGCCATATTTTTTAATTCTTTAAATAAATAATTTTAAAAAATTACATGAGTCCCCTCCATTTTTGATAACCAGCCTTGCTGAAGCAGACAGCTGGAGGTTGGTATCCTCAGGCTGGTAAGGGGCCATGGATATTGCCCCCAGCCTAAAATTAGCAGCCCGCAGCTGCCCAGAAAATGCACTATTAGATGCGCCAATTATGGCACTTTGCCCATTTTTTCCCACCTGCCCTGTTGCAGTAGCAAGTGGGGTTCATAGTTTTGGGGTTGATGTCATCTTTGTATTGTCAGGTAACTTCAAGCCCACAGCTTACTAATGGAGAGGCATCTATAAAACATGATGCACAATGTCTACTGGATAACAGGCTGCATGGTCTCATCATGCAACCTGCCATCTAGATGTAGGAGAGCTGGACCTGTCGTGCGACAAATGGATTAAGAGCATCTCTGCGGAAAGGTGAGGAATATTGTTGTTTGTATTTTTTACTTATTTAGCAGATGACGAAGGCATCGTGGGAAATGGGCGAGGTCATAAGTATAGTTTAATTAAGAATATTAAAGGAGTTTGTGTCTTTCTATTAAGTGACTTCTTTCTGGGTGTCTGTGTTTTCTTACAATGTGACTATGGGGTTAATAATGGGGGTGTTTCATTGATGCTTCTCTATTACTAACCTCAAGGCTTGATGTCACGTGACAATACAAAGGTGACATCAACCCTTCCAACTATCACCCCACTTGCCGCCGCTACAGGGCAAGTGGGAAGAGTGAGGCTAAGGGCCAGAATTGGCGCGTCTTAAAGATGCACCTTTTCTGGGGCAGCTGAGTACTAATGTTTTTAGCCTGGGGACCAGTATCCATGCCTTTGCTGGTTATTAATTACATGGGGACCCCGCGCCATTTATTTTTGGGTGTCCCCCATTTTAATAGCCAGTAAAGGATAATTATACAGCTGTGAGCTGATAGTAATAGCCTGGGAAGCTCCATGGTTATTACCCCCTTCCCAGGCTATAAACATCTGCTCCCAGCCATCAGCTTTCCCTCTGCTGGTTACGAAAATTGCACTGGAGCCCACACCATTTTTTCAGAAAATGTATCTTTTATTACATACATGTACAGTAATTTGCACACACTGCACTAATTGTATTTGTCACTGACATCTATATATCTATCTATTCTATATGTATTTATTGTATGTAATCCATCTCTTCTATCCTGTCAGCTCCTGTTGTGATTTTACAGAACACAGCACATGAATTGCTGGCTTTTCTTCTATCAATGTAATATAAATACATATATATTTATATATATATATATATATATATATATGTGTGTCACTGATATCTACTGATATCTCTATCTATCTATCTATCATATGTATTCTATGTGTATGTATCTATTCTATCTTTTCTAACCTGTCATGCTGTGATTGTACTGTACGGAGCACATGAATTGCCAGCTTTTCTATCTATCTATCTATCTATCTATCTATCTATCTATCTATCTATCTATCTATCTATCTATCTATGTAATATAAATACATATATATATGTGTGTCACTGACATCTATATATCTATGTATTCTATGTGTATATATCTATTCTATCTATTCTATTCTAAACCTGCACGCTGTGATTACACTATACTGTCTGAATTGCTGGCTTTTATTCTATTTTAAACCGAATGTTACCGACCTTTTCCGATTTTAAGAAAAATGCTCGTGTTACCGATCATGAATCCAAATGTACCATATTCATGCCAAATTTATGTTTAGCATTCGTTTTCCGAACATATTTGATCATCTCTTGCTATAACATTACAGAGTGCAACTTTATTAGTTATATATAGAGATGACTTCTCTTAGTACCCACGTGTTCACACCAGTTTTCTGTTTGGAAGTGTTGGTCATTCTTTGATATGTCTTCCATAACTGACGCCAATGAGCAGAAAGAATCAGACTTAATGCACACATCAATCTAACATGCCCAGTCTGCACCAATGCAGATTACTCATTTTGGCACCCTTTGGGGACTATACACAACAACTCCTGCTTCCTCAGACTCAGGATCATTCACTTACTCAAGTACTACACCCGTGGCCACTGATCAGACACCATCTTTGATTACCGAGCTTACACCCAACCTTCCCTGTACACCCCAAGAACCACACACCCTTTATGTTTGGTAAATAAAAATATAGGACAGCATAGTATACAATACACAGGCAGTATGCTCATCAAACGAATAACACCAACTTGGCGGAAACAAACCCTACATATTTCATAAGAGGGTGACAAGAACACATTTCCACTTACATGACCACCAATTTGATCATCTTTTTTCAAATCTATTTTTCATCTATTGTCATAAAGTGTTCACTTGAAATATTTTTCTATTTTTACAAACCATAATTGTTTCTACACAGAATATTCCAGATGGAATAGTTCAATGAGGATCAAGAGACCCTATAAAGCAAATTAGCTTGAAATACTAATTACCACCCACTCCATTGTCCACCAAGGTGAGGGCTGGATCTTCTCACAGTATCACTCTAAATACCGAGAACCTCTTTTCCATAGTTATCCAACTAATGAAGGTCCTGGTATAATTTCTTGTACTTCACATATGATTGAAAAGCAATGATTAGATCTAAGACAATAACAGCTACAAGCTCCTGCTATGTACAATATAATTGGTGGAATAACCATCCAGTTATTCCTAAATGTATAGATTAGGGTTCCTGGATGTGTGACTGCACTTTAATAAAATACTTGCAATTACAATGCAATTCCTGAAATGAAAAATATTTCCAACCCTGGATTCACACAAAGGATTTTTGTGAAAAATGTCATGATTTATTTTTTTAGAGTAGTAAATGATTAAAAAAAAAAAACCACAGCATTCTCTATAATGCTATAGCAATTTTTGGCGTGTTTCCTCTAGGCTTCTCTATAGGACTAAATAAATCATGCCACTACATAAAAAAAACTTTATTTTCATTTTAAAACATCAGAAAATAATCCAGTGTGAAGGACATTATTGAGCATTAGAAAAAATGCTTGGTTTTGTTTTTTAGATCATTTTGTTTCTCATGGCGATTTGGGATGAGAAAAGAATCTCAGCATGCTGCGGGTGCATCTGATAATTGGACCATGCGCACCAATATAAGAGTCTATGGGTGCGTGTGAAACAGTGTACTGTACTCGGATGTCCTCCAAGTGCAGTCCAACATGCACGGACTCAGACAATGGAGAAGATGGAGAAATTAAGATCTCCTTTTTCTCCCAACCTGTTATACGTTTCTCTCATGTGAGAGAATCGGAAAACTCTAAGATGACATTCAGATCAAACACTGACAGAGTTTAATCTGAGTGACATTAGCATAATCAGCCAGATTCGTGCACAACCTCAGCCTTAAACGGAACCTGTCACCTCAAATTGGCGGGATATGTAAAAGCCGAAAAGCAATACTGCGCATGTGCCCACGCACTATGTCCCAGAACACAGCTAAATACTTCCGGGACATAGTGCGTGGGTGCATGCGCAGTAATGCTTTTCGGCTTTGCCCGCAGTTGGGCAAAGCATACTGCGCGTGCGCGAGCCAAGATTGCCAATTTGAGGTGACAGGTTCCATTTAAAGAAATTCTGAGCATAGGCTGCAATAAAAGCCATCGATCCTAGACAGGTGCAGTGAAATGTCTAGAAAAAAAATCCTGGGCAACCTGTTAAACTTGAGAACACAGATATAGCCAGTGCTAATATGCTAATATTAAAAGTATGACGCATTACCATACTTTATAGGTGGAGTGGCTGCGCTAATCATTAATGTAGGTGCCGCTGTTCAATGTTCAAAACGAGTAGTGCTCTATCCATACAGATGGTACTAGCTACATCTATTGGTGTATTTTTAGGGTTTTCTGTGATATCTTTTTTCAGTAGTGGTATAGAAAATAGTACAATGGGAAAGTCATGGCATTCGCCCAGAGCATGTTGAAAAAAATGGAATAACATAACTGTTATACAGCAAAACCTGGTGAAGAACATGAAGTCTACGTTCTCATTTCCACGCACTTGGTATGACAAACCCTTCGCAGAACATAGGGTCATTTAATGTTTCGCTTTCATAGTTTATAAATTGAAACTGAGTGTACAGTATTTCAGTAATTTACCGTGTCTATAATCTAAAGATTCACTGTTTCTTGCACGGTGTGCAGCAATTTTCACTGATCTGAATAAACATGATCACAGTGAACTCCATGAACCTTTACGTGTATACTTGTGGAAGGCATTTACGGCAGTTCCAATAGCTCCTATGTCTCTCCATAGGATGTAAATCCATTGAGCTAATTATATCAAATCCGTTGTATGACCACAGTGTCGCAGTGGACTGCAATCAGCAAAAAATAGTTGGTGAGACTTGATCCCCAAACAGCTAAGGGGTGTTAATTGGCACTAATTGGCCCTAAATGAGGGAGATGTCTCCCATAAGGTTTTCCTAACGGCTCCATAAAGGGACCACAAAACTGGAAATGTATTAATAGTTAGGATAATGGCTTATTCATTGACCACCCAGGCACTGTGATTTTAGACAAGCACTCTTTAATAAGTAGATAGAAATAAAAGTTATATTTTAATTTTATAGAATCATTAGTTAGGGCCTATTTTCTTTTGGCAATTTGTAAATAATGACATCCCTGGAATGGCATCAGCGGGGAATATAAAAGTGTGCTATTATTTTACAAGGAGAAAACATAGGGATTGAGAAGTGATTGTCCAAGTAGTGGATAACCCCTTTAAGTAAATATATAAATTAATTATCGTTATAAACAAAACATAGACGTCTGCAACCTTTTTACATGTGCCTAAAGATACAGTAATAAAATACTTACAGACCCACAAGAAAGACACAAAACAAGATAGTCGGCAGATGACTGTATGGTGTTTTTGTTAGGCAACCCTTGCATTTCCCGAAGACTCTGTTCTCATTGCTTCCATCTTCATAAGGGAGTTGAGAAAGATTTGGCCAAACAGTGCCAGCGTCAGCGCCAGACAAACCTAAGGGGATGTCAGGTTCCAAGGGGTTTGTGAAGGCCCATGGCTATCTAGGCACAGATATAACCCTAGCTTCTCAAGCAATGGTTGTTTAAGGCAGATGATCCACATACACTCAAAGTCAGAACATTTTATGAAGGATATATTTTTTTTTTATGGAGGTCAACATTAAAATACTTGACCAGTCATGAATTACACAGCGCTGCCCTAGTTTTTTAATTTTACTTGGACGAAGCCATGTCTCTCCTCAACCCTGGTGAATATTTTAATCTTGTGATTCTAATTGTTCATATGTAGCAATGTATTATTAAATAGAATAAATATACCCGCTCCTGAGTGTGTATCGGGCCAAGCTCAGATCTTGTAAAGAATAGCCCAGTGCATGCAGCTTATAAAAGACCATCACTAGTCCGTCTGAGCTTCATGTTCCTGTATGAAGCATTGTCTCAAAACTCCTCTGCGACTCGTACAATGTTTATAACGTACGGTTTTGCCGGATTATCTCATTCATCTGCTTTATGTTATTGTCAGCGTAAACATTCTGTTCCTGCAAAATGTTTTCTATTTTACACTATAGATACAATGTAGTTAAAGGGGGGGGATCTGTTGCTGCGAACTGTTCTTTTCAGTACAATTATTCCTAACCCTGCATATATGTGGTTGTTTAGCAACCTGTAAACTCTGCTTTCTAAAGGCATCTCTTTAGAGAGTTCTGAGGGAATTGTGAGTGCTTACTGTGCTGACTAATTACATTATCCCAATAATGTACTAAATTAAAAGGCTTCTTTGATCCGAACATAGCAAAAGAGATAGATAAAAGAAAAATGCCTAAGTGAATGCAAAATACATTTATGGTGATTAATTAAAAAGAGATCCGAATAGAGATACTAATTGTAAGCTAAAGGTAAGCCACTGCCGGTGGGGACATTTTAGCATAAAATAATTTATTTGCAACTCAGACATTAAGAGGATAAAGGGATGATAGATATGTAGATTAGATAAAGAAATAGGTAGAAAGATTTACTGTATGATGTATCAGCTGGGGTATAAATGTAGTGCATTGCCGAAGGGACATCTAGCCAAGCGGGCACGGCACGGACACAGTGGCTTAGGCTAGTTTCACATTTGCATTTTAAACGCATCCGCAAGTGGTGAAAAAAACGCATGTAAACGCGTACAAATGCTGCGTTTGTACGCGTTTACATGCGTTTTTTCCTGCGTTTGCGCTTTTGGAACGCATGATGAGAAATTTCACAAGAGAAAAATCAAGATCCAGACACCACCAATGGGACTACAGAGGGCGTATATTATGACGAAACGCGGAACGGTATAATTGGCCCCCCAAAAGAAATTCATGAATAGCTGGTTTTTGTTCATTCTGCTTCACAAAAATCGGAATAAAAAGCGATCAAAAATGTCACGTGCCCAAAAATATTACCAATAAAAATGTCAACTCGTCCCGCAAAAAACAAGACCTCACATGACTCTGTGGACCAAAATATGGAAAAATTGTAGCTCTCAAAATGTGGTAACGCAAAAAATATTTTTTGGAATAAAAAGCGTCTTTTAGTGTGTGACAGCTGCCAATCATAAAAATCCACTAGAAAACCCCCTATAAATAGAAATCAAACCCCCTTCATCAACTCCTTAGTTAGGGAAAAATTAAAAAATAAAAAAAAATGTATTTATTTCCATTTTCCCATTAGGGTTAGGGCTAGGGTTAGGGTTAGGGTTAGGGTTAGGGTTTGGATCCCTTTATCACCTTGATGGTGGCTTAGGGTTAGGGTAGGGCTAGGGTTAGGGCTAGGGTTTGGATCCCTTTATCACCTTGATGGTGGCTTAGGGTTAGGGTTAGGGTTTGGATCCCTTTATCACCTTGATGGTGGGGGGTGGCTTATCAGTGTCTAGACTTGTTTTTCTCTATTGAAACGCATGCGTTCAAAAACGCAACCAAACGCATGTGCTTAAAAACGCATGCGTTTACATAGATAGCAATGCGGTTTTTTTACGCAAACCTTGCACAATCGAACGCATGCATTTCCTGGTGGCAAATAGACGCCTCTAGAAATTACTACATGTTACATTTCCACGCCAAGCCGCAAGCGACGAAAAGACGCATGCGTCGTCATATGCGGCAAAATGCGGGAAAAAACGCATGCGTTTTTAATGTAAAATATAGGAAAACACAACGCATGCGTTTATATGCGTTACAAACGCTGCGGCAAAAAACGCAAATGTGAAACCAGCCTTAAGGTAGTGTTTGCCTAGGAGCCAGTTATCAGGCTTGGGACAACAAATGTTTATCCTGGCCACAATGTGTGGTCAGCACAGGATGAATGAACAAGACAAGTTTGGAAATTCAGAAGTCTTTACCTTTTTTCCAAAGAGGCAATGAACCTTAATAGTTGCACCTCTATAAGGCACATAAGCATGGTGGTTGAACTTTATTGAGCCACGCACACTTTCCGTTACTCACAGAAAGACACAATACTCCGAATCTTTACTTGTAACTGGGCAAGGTACCCAAGTCATGTAGTGGTGACTTACCTTTAGGAGACATTATGCCTATTGATCCCAATGAAGATTCTGGTACAGGATCGAAAACGTGTTTGTTCATATAGACTTTAAATCCATTACCACTGTTTTTATTTCTGGTCTTAATCAGACCAATAAAGAAGTGGTTTTAGACTGTTAAACAGAGTAAAACTTTGTTTCACATGAGACATCAATGAACTATTTTTTTCATTGGTTTCATTATGCATCCTGTGGTGATCCGGCAAGGAGAAGGCAGCAGTCCCATTATTGCTATGCTCTGTTACAAAGCTCATAAGGAAAGCGAGTGGTACATATATTGATCCTGCAACACTATTATATATCAACATTATCACTCATGAGAGCGCCCGTGCTCCTCTAATTTTTTCTACAGTCACTTTATTTATGGCAGACATAGTGAGAACTGTGTTGTCTGAAAAAAAACCCACTGTGTTTTATTCTGATGAAGAAGTTTGAAACTTCGAAACACGATGATTAATAAGCCGCATTCCTGGATATTTGTTCTCCTCTTTTATCCTTCCATACCGGCAGCGCAGCATTAACTCTCACATTCCATTTACCGGTACTTGTTTAAAAAAAACATGTTTGGCCTGTCTATAGAACAAGATTAGTGATGAGCGAACATGCTGGGATAAGGTGTTATCCACGCATGCTCATGTGCTATGAGTGTCCTCGGCGTGCTCGAAAATTATGTCCGAGTCCCCGCGGCTCTATGTCACTTGGCTGTTAGACAATCCCTGCATGTGTTGTGGCTGTCGAACAGCTGCGAACATGCAGCTGCGGGGACCAGAACATATTTTTCAATTTCGCTCATCACCAAACAAGACCTTTAACGACTTAAGAATTATCCAAGTGTTTTTTTTTCTGTTTTTTTTTGTAATTGGGCAATTAGCATTCACATTCTTCTTAGAGCAGAGTTTCCGGGGTTTGTTGTGACTCTGCCCCATGGGCAATTTTAGGATCCTATCAGCTCTTGTGAAGAGTCATCACTGCTCCATGTATTTTTTTTTAATTTAGTAATAATGACATCCACTGTAGTTCAATGGCTTTATAACCTTTTCCAAACTGATTTATATGTACAATTTGTTTTTTCAACACCGCTACTGTTATCACATGGTTTAGACATAACAGGAATGTGAAAGACTGATATTAAATAAGAGAAAGTGTTGGGCTCACATTAACTTTGGTAGAGGTTTTACCAGTTATTAAATAGTGTGGGAGCCATTATTTTTCACATGAATGATACAGGGCCAGAAAATTTTGTCTTGATGATTGCATATATTTAATATATTGCGTTATCTGTTATCATGGCAAGAGAATCTCATCTGTAGAAGAAAAGTATCATTTTTGTTATTTTTTTATGTTGTTGCTATTTACTGTATTTATCAAAAACTATTCAAGGGGGCTGTCATATTGGAGACATACTTCCTGCATTTTTTGGTATGTAAAGGAAGGTGTGTGTTGTTTATGGCAGTTATAATATTGAAATCTTACAATCTTTAGAGTAAAATGGACTAAGTCCATCAATCAAGGAAAGAACAGAGTATAGCTGCTGCCTAGAAGAATGGGGAATGACAGTGGAGTCATATTTGTGTGTAGAGTGTAGTGTTGTTATCCTGTTTTAAGTTAGCCTTTGACGGTCATTAAATTTTCTGACTTGAACTGTCACTGTCCCAGTCTACACAGCAAAGCTAAAAAGTTAGCTGCAAAGGTGATAAAATATCAGTTTATTAAAGATGCACAGCTGGTCATTGTGAAGACGTAGATTGTTTCAGAAATTGTATTTTACACATAAAATATTAAAAAAATACCAAAAATATTTTTCAAAAAACATGTACAGTAGTGTGGAAAAAAATACAGCTAAGAATGCTATAAAAATGTTAACAATATTAATACAAAGATTATGAACAAAGGAAAAATCTAAATCAATTCAAATGTTTAATATGATCGCTTTTTGCCTTCAAATCAGCATCAATTCTTTTAGGTACAATTCACAAAGTCAGTGATTTTACAGGATTATAGTCATATGTATGAGTAACTACTTTCTTTAACTGAGTGCAAAGAGGAGATTTGGTTTGGCTGAGTGAGAGGTGTCTGACCGATATCCAAAGTATTGTTTCTCCTTGTGGAGATTGATATGCTAAGCATGCCGAGATGAGGAGACTTAAAGCTGCAATGCTCCTCTGGGAAATATGCAAATTGTCTCTTAAGAGAGGAAGAGAACTAGAACTCTAGTGCTACCTAATGGGTCGACATTGACTTTTAGGATTACTACTTCCAATAGGTGGCACTAGAGTTCTAGTTCTCCTCCTATCTGAAGAGAAAATTTGCATATTTCCCAGAGGAGCATTGCAGCTTTAAGTCTCCTCATCTCAGCATACTTAGCATGTCAATCTCCGCAAGGTGAAACAATACTTCTTGGATATCAGTCAGATGCCTCTCACTCAGCCAAATCAGATCTCCACTTTGCACTGACAAGGGGCAGTACCCCGAAACACAGTGTCTGCAAATTGAGATTCTGGTTTGGCTTTTATCTTAAGTCATGTGACAAGGCTCGTTAAAGGGTTAACATTCACTTTTAGGATTGCTACTTCCAAAAGGTGGCACTAGAGTTCTAGTTCTCTTCCTCTCTCAAGAGACAATTGCATATTTCCCAAAGGAGCATTGCATGCTTAAGTCTCCTCATCTCAGCATGCTTAGCATGTCAATCTCTGCAAGGAGAAACGATACTTCTTGGATACCAAACAAGCACCAAGAAATGCTAGACGCAGTAGTCGGCCAAGGAAACTTATTGCAGCAAATAGTTTTATCAGGATTTCTTCCCTTTGAAATCAAAAGATGCCCAGCTGATCCATCAGCTCATAACTGGCAGCTACCAGTGGTACTCAACTGCACCAATCTACTGTTCCCAGCACACTCCTACCTACCATTCAGTCAGAAATCTACAAGACATTAACCCTCATACACTTTCAGGCTCCCTACACTCATCACTGTCCCCAATCTCCTCTTTTTCCTGTCCTGATCTGGCTGTACACCACTACAATGACACTCTCAGAAGCACCCTGGACCAAGTAGCGCCCCTCACCCTCAGAACCTCCAAACACAGAGTGAAACAGCCCTGGCTCACTCTCCACATTTGATCCCATCAGAGAAGAAGAAGTCTCCAGGCTCCTCTCTTCTTCTCATCCGACTTCATGCACTAGTGACCCAATTCCCTCTCATTTCCTCCAGTCTCTCTCTCCAGTCATCACAACTCACCTAACTACAATCTTTAATCCCTCCCTCTCCTCAGGCATTCTCCCATCCTCCTTCACACTCTCTATCTTTACTCCATTATTAAAGAAACCCTCTCTCGATCCATCCTGCACAAATAACTTCATCTCTAAACTCTTGGAGCGCCTTGTTTACTCCCGCCTTACCACTTACCTCTCCACTCACTCCCTCCTATTCCCTTCACAGTCCGGCTTCCGCCCCCTACATTTGACAGAAACTGCACTCATCAAAGTGACCAATGACCTTCTGACAGCAAAATGTAATGGTGACCACTCTCTGCTCATTCTTCTTGACCTTTCTAAAGCTTTCAACACTGTTGACCACCGTCTCATACTCTCTAGGCTCCATCCTCTAGGCATTATGGACACTGGTCTCTCCTGGTTCTCTTCCTACCTTTCTGATCGCTCCTTCATTGTTTTGTTTGCTAGCTCAACTTCATCTCCTCTTCCTCGCTGTCGAGTTACCTCAGGGCTCAGTCCTTGGTCCCCTTCTCTTCTCTCTCTGCATGGCCCCAATTGGACAGACCATCAGCAGATTTGGCTTTCAGTACCATCTTTACACTGATGACACACAACTATACACGTCATCCTCTGACCTTACCCCCGCTGTACTACAGAACACCACTGACTGTCTGTCCGCAGTCTCCAACATCATGTCCGGTCTCTATCTGAAACTCAACCTCTCCAAAACTGAACTTCTTCTGCTCCCGCCATCTACTAACCTCCCTAAATTTGACATTTCCCTCTCCGTGGGTGGCACCATAATAACATCCCAGCAGCAGGCGCGCTGTCTGGGTGTTACGTTTGACGCCAATCTCTCCTTCACTTCCCATATACAATCTCTTGCCCGCTCTTGCCGCTTACACCTAAAGAACATTTCTAGAATCTGCCCTTTTCTCACCATGGAAACAACAAAAACCCTCACTGTCACCCTGATCCACTCCTGCCTGGACTACTGTAACGCTCTATTAATTGGCCTCCCCATTACTCAACTCTCCGCTCTCCAGTCTATCCTTAATGCAGCAGCCAGGGTTGTCCATCTAGCTAATCGGTATTCAGATGTGTCCGCTCTTCGCCAGTCGTTACACTGGCTGCCCATTCATTATAGAATCCAATTCAAAGTACTTGTTCTCACCCACAAAGCTCTCCACAGTGCGGCACCCCCTTACATCTCCTCCCTCATTTCTGTCTATCGGCCTAACCGACCACTGCGCTCTGCAATCGACTTTCGACTAACCTCTGCACTAATCCGTACCTCCCACTCCCGACTCCAAGACTTCTCCCGTGCAGCGCCAATCTTCTGGAATGCTCTACCCCAAGATATTAGGTCCATCCACAATTTGCATAGTGATAGGGGCTCCCTAAAAACACATTTATTCAGAGCGGCCTATCACATTCCTTAATCAAAGTCATTTTAGGTTTGTGTGTGTGTGTGTAGCCCATTCACTACTTCCATCTATCCCCAATCCCCTGTAGATGGCTGGACCATCATTGTAAATACACCATTGTAAATACGCACCTGTACTTTGTATCTCCCCCACCTCATTGTAGATTGTAAGCTCTCACGAGCAAGGTCGTCTTATTTCACTTTAATTGTTGTATTGTTAATGTTGTTACTTATGACTGTTGTGCTTGAAACTGTTAAACTATAAAATGTTGCGGAATATGTTGGCGCTATATAAATAAAGATTATTATTACTGTTCAGAGAATTTTAGCCAGTAGTAATTTTCATGAAAAAATTTCAGCAAAAAAGTCATACATCCAGCATGGAACAAGGTCAGGTGACTCAAGTATGCATGAAATCATATGCACTGGGATGCAGAAAAATGTCAGTAGGTGCTCTGGACTTAAATATGTGACTGTAACAGAAGGCAGTTTGTTCACTTACGGGCAGGACAGCAGTACAATAATGTGTGTTTTCATACAGTGACCTCAGCATCAGTGCCTGCCCTTCCTGACTCTGCTTCTATCTCCAGGCAACACCACGCACTCATTGTGGGTGACACGGAGCAACAGTTTTAGTTTTGTGTTCTTTGGGACTTGTAGTCTTATCCATACTGGGAGACAGAGTTAACTGCTGTGTGGTTTGGGTGGAGCTACATGCTATTTAAGATCCTGAAATTCTGCTGTCCTCCTCTAGTTATAGTCTGACCTGCTTCTGTGTAACCTGGCTTGCCATTCTCCCAGTGGCCAGTCATGACTTTAGTCAAAAAGCAAGCTGAGGTCAATTCTCATTCTTTACGATTTTGTCCCTACACTGACCTCCTGATTCTGACCCGGCTACCCAACTATTATCTTGAAAAAACACCACAGAAAAACAGGCAAAGGTGCTTACCTGTCTAGGCCTCAAATCAAATGCACTCTCATGGTGCAGTGGGCCCAAGTAATGCGTTACAGTTAGCGCTGGTCAGCCCACCACATGGCGTTACTAATAGGCTAGGATCCAGTTGCTGTGCATACTCTGTGTGAACACTGCTGCAGATTATTTATTTGCACTGGTGTGCCAAGCAGCCATTCCCTGATTGTAGGCTGGCTGTCTTATTTGGTATTATCACACCTGTGTAGTCGCCATCTTTACTTGGGCCCACTGCACCATGAGTGCATTTGATTTGAGGTCTAGACAGGTAAGCACCTTTGCCTGTTTTTCTGTGGTGTTTTTTCTAGAATAGTGGAGGTTTTTTCCTCCTTTTTTTCCTCCTGATGTAGTTTTTGCTGTCCAACTATTCTCTTGCTTATATCTCGCTCCTCCGGATAACAGTTCTTCCATGGACCTTGAATATAGTGGACCCTGTTTTAGATCCAGATCCTTGTAAAGAGTTTAAAGGGTGAAAGCGGGTGTTCCTCTGGAATCTGCCAGAAAGAATAACTTGCCAAGTGTGTTCAAGGTAGCCATTTTGAGCCTGTGGCATCTGACAGATGTAACAGATACTGTCTTGTTTGTATTACTGTTGTGGCCATTGTGTAGCATCTGAAAGCTTCATGTTTAGGATCTTAATTCTTTATGAGCTTACAGTATGTCCATATGCATTCTGTATCTATTTTGTATAATCTTATTTTTCTCTAATCTGGTGCTGAGGATCTTGGTTCTGATATTTTAGACGCACATATTTAGATTGATAGCTATTATTCAGGCAATCACACCCTATTCTTCTCAAATTGATGGGCATTAATTACCTGTCCCACAGTGTTCTTCCTGTCAATGTTTCATGGTGTCGTAAATTTCATTTGCTATCAAAATTATTCTGCATGAGTTAGGAAAAGTATTTTAAAGAGATATCATAATAAATTGAAGGACATTGTAACATATTCACTGAAGCTAATTTCTTCATTCGACAATGAAAGTCAGTGTTTTTAATCCTTTTATTCAAGAATATATACAGCGGGTGAAATAAGTAGTGGACACATCACCAATTTTCTAAATAAATATATTTCTAAAGGTGCTTATGACATGAAATTCTCACCAGATGTCTGTAACAACTATCCAATCGACACAGGCAAAGAAATCTACTATATAATTGTCTAAGAGTCACTTCCGCCCATCTGTCTGTCCTTCTGTCTCTCACAGATATTCATTGGTCGCGACCTCTGTCTGTCATGGAAATCCAAGTCGCTGATTGGTCGCGGCAAAACAGCCACGACCAATCAGTGACGGGCACAGTCTGGAACAAAATGGCCGCTCCTTACTCCCTGCAGTCAGTGCCCGGCGCCCGCATACTCCCCTCCGGTCACCGCTCACACAGGGTTAATGCCGGTGGTAACAGACCACGTTATGCCGCGGGTAACGTTACCGCTCCTATTAACCCTGTGTGTCCCCAACTTTTTACTATTGATGCTGCCTATGCAGCATCAATAGTAAAAAAATGTAATGTTAAAAATAATAAAAAAACAAAAAACCTGCTATACTCACCCTCCGTCGTCCGCCGAGCTGCTCGCTCCGGCCGCCATCTTCCATTCCCGGCGATGCATTGCGAAATTACCCAGAAGACTTAGCGGTCTTGCGAGATTGCTAAGTCATCTGGGTAATTTCGCAATGCATCCTGGGAACGGAAGATGGCGGCAGCCGTGTGCGTATCGCCGGAGCTTCGCTGGATCCCGCCGGCGGGTGAGTATATAACTTTTTTTTATTTTAATTATTTTTTTAACAGGGATATGGTGCCCACACTGCTGTATACTACGTGGGCTGTTAGATACCGTGTGGCTGCTATATACTACATTGGCAGTGTTATATACTGCGTGGCTGCTATATACTGCGTGGGCAGTGTTATATACTACGTGGCTGCTATATTCTGCGTGGGCAGTGTTATATACTACGTGGCTGCTATATAATGCATGGGCTGTGTTATATACTACGTGGCTGCTATATACTGCGTGGGCTGTGTTATATACTATGTGGCTGCTATATACTGCGTGGGCTGTGTTATATACTACGCGGCTGCTATATACTGCATGGGCTGTATTATATACTATATGGCTGCTATATACTGCGTGGGCTGTGTTATATACTACGTGGCTGCTATATACTGCATGGGCTGTGTTATATACTACGTGGCTGCTATATACTGCATGGGCTGTGTTATATACTATGTGGCTGCTATATACTGCGTGGGCTGTGCTATATATTACGTGGCCAGTGTTATATACTGCGTGGCCTGTGTTATATACTACGTCACCTGTGATATATACTGCGTGGCTGCTATATACTGCGTGGGCTGTGCTATATATTACGTGGCCAGTGTTATATACTGCATGGCCTGTGTTATATACTACGTCGCCTGTGTTATATACTGCGTGGCTGCTATATACTGCGTGGGCTGTGCTATATATTACGTGGCTGCTATATACTGCGTGGGCTGTGCTATATATTACGTGGCCAGTGTTATATACTGCGTGGCCTGTGTTATATACTATGTCGCCTGTGTTAAATACTGCGTGGCTGCTATATACTGCGTAGGCTGTGTTATATAGTACGTGGCTGTGTTATATACTGCGTGGCCACTGTTACAGTGGCCACTGTATGGCCACTGTATATATTGCATGGCCTGTATTAACGCATCGGGTATTCTACAATATGTATGTATGTAGCAGCCACATAGTATATAGCACAGGCCACGTAGTATTTGTCTGCTATATACTACATGGCTCCTATATACTGTATTATGTGGCTGCTATATACTTTGTGGCTGCTATATACATACATAAATACATATTCTTGAATACCCGATGCGTTAGAATCGGGCCACCATCTAGTCAAACCATAAATGTCTATAAGTTATGTGTAATTGTAATAAATGACACAGGTGAAAAGCATTGAACACATGAAGAAAGAGGTGCATAAAGCTATGGAAAGTCATGACACCAGCTCTAATTACATCAGTAATTAGAAAGCATTCCTAGTGAAAAATAATATCAGCTGGTTTGACTGATGGCCTATACAAGATGGCCACACAAGAAACTTCTCATGATGGGTAAAACCAGTAACCTGTCTCAAGATCTTTGCAATGTATATGTGCAAAACATACTGATGGCATTGGTTACAGAAGAATTTCTAAACTACTGAAGGATCCAGTGAGCACTGTTGGGGCCATAATCCGGAAGTGAAAAGATCATCATTTTACCATAAACCGTCCACAACCAGGTGCTCCATGCAAGATTTCAGACAGAGGAGTGAAAAGAATTATCAGAAGAGTTTTCTGTGAGTCAAAAGCCACCCGTGAAGAGCTACAGAAAGACCTGGAATCAGCAGGTACAATTCTTTCAAAGAAAACAATAAGTAGTGACCTCAACCTCCATAACCTGTATGCACGCTCGCAACGCAAATTGCTAAACAAAAAGCATTTTCAGGGGCATTTAAAGTTTGCTCAACAACATTTAGATAGGCCTGAGAAATACTGAGCTAATATAGTCTGTTCAGATGATACCAAAATTGAACTCTTTGGATGTCAAAATACACATCATGTTTGGAAGCCAAAAGGCCCTGCATATCACCCCAAAAACACCATACTGACAGTGAAGTTTGGAGGTGAAAACTTCATGATGTGGGGCTGTTTTTCAGCATACAGCACTGGCAAACTTCACATAATTTAAGGATGAATGTAAAAATGTACAAAGACATTCTTAGTAAAGATATGCTGTCATCTATCAGGATGTTGAAGATTAAACGAGAGTGGATATTTAAGCAAGACAATGATCCCATACACACAGCTAAGCAAATTCTCAATTGGTTTCAGAGAAAGAAAGTAAAGCTGTCAGAATGGCCATGCCAATCACCTGACCTGAATCCAATAGAAAATATATGGAAGGAACTAAAGCTCGGAGTTCATAGAAGGGAGAGTGTGTGGAAGAGTGGGCCAAAATCACAACTGAGAAATGCATGCGACTAGTTTTTCCATACAGGAGGTGTCTTGAAGCTGTCATTACCAGCAAAGGCTTTGGTACAAAGTATTAAATAAATTTCAGTTTGCGAAATCAAACCTTTTTCCCTGTGTCATTTCTGATTATTACACATAATTTAATTGATGGAAATCTATGGTTTGATTTCTTTACCTGTGTAGACTGGATGGGCTTGATAATGTGCTCAATACTCATTTCACCCTGGCTGTGTATATATATGTGTATATATATATATATATATATATATATATATATATATATACAGTACAGGCCAAAAGTTTGGACACACCTTCTCATTTAAAGATTTTTCTGTATTTTCATGACTATGGAAATTGTAAATTCACACTGAAGGCATCAAAACTATGAATTAACACATGTGGAATTATATACCGTATATACTCGAGTATAAGCCGACCCGAGTATAAGCCGACCCCCCTACTTTTGCCACAAAAAACTGGGAAAACTTATTGACTCGAGTATAAGCCTAGGGTAGGAAATGCAGCAGCTACCGGTGAATTTCAAAAATAAAAATAGATGCTCCATACCGTTCATTATTGCCCCATAAGATGCTCCATATAAAGCTGTGCCACATATAATGCTGCATACCGTTCATTATTGCCCCATAGATGCTCTGTATAAAGCTGTGCCACATATAATGCTGCATACCGTTCATTATTGCCCCATAAATGCTCTGTATAAAGCTGTGCCACATATAATGCTCCATATTGTTCATTATTGCCCCATGGAAGCTCCATATAAAGCTGTGCCACATATATGCTCTGCACCGTTCATTATTGCCCCATAGATGTGCCATATAAAGCTGTGCCACATATAATGCTCCATATTGTTCATTATTGCCCCATAGAAGCTCCATATAAAGCTGTGCCACATATATGCTCTGCACCGTTCATTATTGCCCCATAGATGTGCCATATAAAGCTGTGCCACATATAATGCTCCATATTGTTCATTATTGCCCCATAGATGCTCCTTATAAAGCTCTGCCATATAGTGCTCTGCACCGTTCATTATTGCCCCATAGATGCTCCTTATAAAGCTCTGCCATATAGTGCTCTGCACCGTTCATTTGTGCCCCATAGATGCTCCTTATAAAGCTCTGCCATATAGTGCTCTTGCACCGTTCATTTGTGCCCCATAGATGCTCCTTATAAAGCTCTGCCATATAGTGCTCTGCACCGTTCATTTGTGCCCCATAGATGCTCCATTTAAAGCTGTGCCATATAGTGCTCTGCACCGTTCATTATTGCCCCATAGATGCTCCTTATAAAGCTGTGCTACCGGTATATATAATGCTGTCTGCGGCTGCTGCAATAAAAAAAAAAATGCCATACTCACCTCTCTTGCTTGCAGCTCCCGGCGTCTCGTCCCGGCGTCTCTCCGCTCTGACTGTTCAGGCAGAGGGTGGCGCGCACACTATATGCGTCATCGCGCCCTCTGACCTGAACAGTCAGTGCGGAGAGACGCCGGGAAGATGGAGCGGCGCCCAGCGTGTGGAACGGGGATAGGTGAATATGCGATACTTACCTGCTCCCGGCGTCCCGCTCCTTCTCCCGGACAGCTGGTCTCCGGGTGCCGCAGCCTCTTCCTCTATCAGCGGTCACCATTACCGCTGATTAGAGAAATGAATATGCGGCTCCACCCCTATGGGAGTGGAGTCCATATTAATTTCTCTAATGAGCGTTCCCACGTGACCGCTGAACAGGGGAAGAGCTGCGGCACCCGGAGACCGTGGGACTGCAGGGACAGCGCCAGGATCGCCGGGACTAGGTGAGTATGCCTCAGCCCTCTCTCCCCCTCACCCGCCGACCCCACCGCCGACCGTGACTCGAGTATAAGCCGAGAGGGGCACTTTCAGCCCAAAAATTTGGGCTGAAAATCTCAGCTTATACTCGAGTATATACGGTACTTAACAAAAAGGTGTGAAACAACTGAAATTATGTCTTATATTCTACGTTCTTCAAAGTAGTCACCTTTTGCTTTGATGACTGCTTTGCACACTCTTGGCATTCTCTTGATGAGATTCAAGAGGTAGTCGCCGAAAATGGTTTTCACTTCACAGGTGTGCCCTGTCAGGTTTAATAAGTGAGATATCTTGCCTTATAAATGGGATTAGGACCATCAGTTGTGTTGAGCAGAAGTCTGGTGGATACACAGCTCACAGTCCTACTGAATAGACTGTTAGGCAAGTTTAGGACCTGGTATAAGAGAGATGCCGTAAAGTGGCTACCAGGTACACATAAAATTGGCCATTTTTATGCGCTAAACACTCTCATTTTTCATATTTCTAGTGCAGTAATGCAGTTCAATTTTCGTGTTTCATGTTTGCATGTTTTAGCGCTGCAGTGTGCTGCCTTATTTACTTGACTACATATGAGTTGGCGACTCTAGGTTCAGCACCTGTTCACACTTAGTCTATGTTTGGATGTGACAATCAGTCTTTTGAAATGTATTCTTTAGCCTTCTGACTGAGCACTCCGCCTCCTAGTCACAGGTGTTTTAATTACAGCATGTCCATTACCCCTCCATAGAGAGAGAATTTTAGTCTAAGAAGAGGTTTCACAGGTACCCATTCAGATGGAGACGTTTATTCTCAGCGAGGAAAAGCAAGCTTAGGACCTGGTATAAGAGAGATGCCGTAAAGTGGCTACCAGGTACACATAAAATTGGCCATTTTTATGCGCTAAACGCTCTCATTTTTCATACTTCTAGTACAGTAATGCAGTTCAATTTTCGTGATTCATGTTTGCATGTTTTAGCGCTGCAGTGTGCTGCCTTATTTACTTGACTTGATGTTGGTTATACAGGTCATTTTGACACCAACCTTGCTGGAAAAGGAGCTTGCTGAGTGCTGTTGTTCTTCAGTTAAATTCTCATTCCTGGTGCCTTACTCTGCTGTGCGGTGCATTGCAGCAGAGAAAGCTAAGTGTGGTGTTTTTGTTTCTTTGTCCCTTTGTAGTTTGTGCATTCACCTTTTGGTATCGAGTTCCACTGTTATATTGTCTATTTGCTTTGTGGTGCTGTTTACACTGTTCACCCCCTGGGGTGGGGGTTGGGGGTTTAGTACAGGGTTTTACAGGAGACAGGGACAGGTCGGTGACTTGGGCCTCCCTACCTTCAAGGGTACCCCCAAGTTAAGGAAAGACAGGGCTTCCCCTAGCCTGAGGGGCAGTTCAGGGGCCCAGATTCTTCATCTCCTGTTTTCCTATTTTTGCCTCGTGACATTATAACCAACCTTCCCATTTTTTTTTTCTGGTGAGCTATGGCTCAAATGCAGGCCTTTGCCCAACTGCTTCAGACCCTCACTGATGAGTTTAAGGTGCTTTGTGGTGAGGTGGTGCAGCAGCTGCAGCAGTTGGTGGGGTTTGGGGCTTCGGCCCAGGTTCATGCTCAACCAGAGCCCAAGATATCTCTTCCTGACAGGTTCTCTGGAGGGAGAGATAAATTTTTGGTTTTTCAGGAAGCCTGTAAACTTTACTTCAGGCTCCGCCCTCGTTCATCAGGGAGTGAGGAACAGCGTGTGGGGATTATAACCTCCCTTCTTAAGGGTGATCCCCAATCCTGGGCTTTCTCCCTGCCGGCCGGTTCTCCATCTTTACGGTCAGTGGACGAGTTTTTTGCGGCCTTGGCACTTGTGTATGGGGACCCTGATGGCGTCTCCCTGGCAGAATCCCGACTGCGTAAAATCAAGCAGGGGGCTAGGCCAGCTGAGGATTACTGCTCGGAGTTTAGGAGATGGGCCACTGACACACAGTGGAATGACCCTGCCCTTAGGAGCCATTTTAGGCAGGGTCTGTCTCCAAGGTTGCAGGATGCTCTTGTGCAGTATGCCGCCCCCAAGTCATTGGAGGCCACCATGTCCCTTGCCATCCGGGTAGATAGACGCTTGAGGGAGAGACATACACCTAATGTGTCTCCGGTAGTCCTTGCTAGGGAGGAGGACACACCTGACTAGGTGGACGAACCCATGCAGGTGGGAGAAGTTGTTTCTCAAATGGGGTTGCCTGCGGTTCGCCGTGTTGTGGGGGCATGTTTTTACTGTGGGCAGACTGGTCATTTTATCGGTGTCTGCCCAGCTCGCGCCAAAAAACCTGTACCACCTAAGAAGCCGCATTCCCCTGGTTGTGTGGAGGGAGGCGACCAGGGAGTGTATATTTCCTCCATATCTTCTCCTCAGTGTAATCTGTCAGCTGAAGTAGTGGTTGGCGGGGTAACTGAGTGTATACCGGTGTTTGTGGTCAGTGGAGCAGGTGTCAATCT
Source organism: Ranitomeya imitator (assembly GCF_032444005.1). NCBI lineage: Eukaryota > Metazoa > Chordata > Amphibia > Anura > Dendrobatidae > Ranitomeya > Ranitomeya imitator. Next base: position 767,643,710 of record NC_091283.1, read on the forward strand.
GGTGGATGCTCATTTTGTCCAAACCCATGGCCTGAGGTGTAGGACACTAACTAAACCCCTAAGTGTCCAGGCCATTGACTCCGTACCACTCAGCCAGGGGTGGGTGACCCAAGTCGTGGATGATATACAACTGCGTATAGGGACTCATCATGAGGAGTTCCTGTCGTGCTACGTCTTGGGGGGAATACCAACACCCATTATTTAGGACTCCCTTGCTTGAAAAAACACAACCCGGTCATAGAATGGCGGTCAAGGGAAGTGGTCAGCTGGGATCAGTCATGTGAGGGCTGCAGCCCAGGGGCAACTGTCTCTGCCGTCCTTCTACAACCTACCCCTTCCTCTCCAGTGGGGACAGCAGAGATGCTGCTAGAGAGTAGGGGCAAGACTCTTCCCTCACTACATGCTAACCCGGTGTGTCAGAGACCTCTTGGGAGGAGGGGTCAGAGGAGGGTGGTGGTTCCCTCTGAGCATAATGGGGGTGTGAGTTTGGTGACACAGGGGGAAGCCTCTGTTGTCAATTCCTCTAGAAATTCACTATCTTGTGGCAGATGCATGCATGGATATAAACGTTCAGGTCCGGACCTGGGTGTGAATGAGTATGTATGGGTGTCCACCAAAAACATCAGGTGGCAGTGTGCAACTGGGTCCTGGAGTTCCAGGGTGATTGGGCCATATCGGGTGTCAGCCATTCTCAGCCCAGGTACTTATCTGTTGGAGTTACCCCCAGTTATGCATATACACAACTCATTCCCCAGGTCGGCGCTCTGGAGGTTTGTGGCGCCTCCGGAGCCCTCTCTGGTGACATTTTCATCAGGCCACGTTTGCCGTAAACCTGAGAGTCAGGTGACTGCCAAGGTGAACGTTGGTTGATCGAGGCGTCCTCACCATAGGTTGTTATGTGGTGAGGTCTGATGTTGAGTGTCCAGAGGCCACTCATTGTAAGGGGGGTACTGTCACGATCTATATTTGGATCTGTGGCAGATCTGGTTTCCCTCAGAATAAACTTTTTTCCTTTCTGGTCTTTGGGGGTTAATGCAGTTTACTCCCCCCAGTGGCCGCTGGTGTTATTGCATTGCATTGCATTGCTGCTGGTCAGCTGATGTTTGTGATCACTCCCACCATCCTTTATAAGGTCACCTGGTGCTTCAGCTGACTGTTGGTTATACAGGTCATTTTGATACCAACCTTGCTGGAAAAGGAGCTTGCTGAGTGCTGTTGTTCTTCAGTTAAATTCTCATTCCTGGTGCCTTACTCTGCTGTGCGGTGCATTGCAGCAGAGAAAGCTAAGTGTGGTGTTTTTGTTTCTTTGTCCCTTTGTAGCTTGTGCATTCACCTTTTGGTATCGTGTTCCACTGTTATATTGTTTATTTGCTTTGTGGTGCTGTTTACACTGTTCACCCCCTGGGGTGGGGGTTGGGGATTTAGTACAGGGTTTTACAGGAGACAGGGACAGGTCGGTGACTTGGGCCTCCCTACCTTCAAGGGTACCCCCAAGTTAAGGAAAGACAGGGCTTCCCCTAGCCTGAGGGGCAGTTCAGGGGCCCAGATTCTTCATCTCCTGTTTTCCTACTTTTGCCTAGTGACAATAAGTTTATCTGAGTCACCAGCCTCGCCTCAGAAATCGCAGGTTAACAGCAGCTCAGATTAGAGACCAGGTCAATGCCACACAGAGTTCTAGCAGCAGACACATCTCTACAACAACTGTTAAGAGGAGACTTTGTGCAGCAGGCCTTCATGGTAAAATAGCTGCTAGGAAACCACTGCTGAGGACAGGTAAACAAGAAAAAGAGACTTGTTTGGGCTAAAGAACACAAGGAATGGACATTACACCAGTGGAAATCTGTGCTTTGGTCTGATGAGTCCAAATTTGAGATCTTTGGTTCCAACCACCGTGTCTTTGTGCGATGCAGAAAAGGTGAACGGATGGACTCTACATGCCTGGTTCCCACCGTGAAGCATGGAGGAGGAGGTGTGATGGTGTGGGGGTGCTTTGCTGGTGACACTGTTGGGGATTTATTCAAAATTAAAGGCATACTGAACCAGCATGGCTACCACAGCATCTTGCAGCAGCATGCTATTCCATCCGGTTTGCTTTAGTTGGACCATCATTTATTTTTCAACATGATAATGACCCCAAACACATCTCCAGGCTGTGTAAGGGCTATTTGACCAAGAAGGAGAGTGATGGGGTGCTACGCCAGATGACCTGGCCTCCACAGTCACCAGATCTGAATCCAATCGAGATGGTTTAGGGTGAGCTGGACCGCAGAGTGAAGGCAAAAGGGCCAACAAGTGCTGAGCATCTCTGGGAACTCCTTCAAGATTGTTGGAAGACCATTTCCAGTGACTACCTTTTGACGCTCAGTAAGAGAATGCCAAGAGTGTGCAAAGCAGTCACCAAAGAAAAAGAACCTAGAAAACCTAGAAAATAAGACATATTTTCAGTTGTTTCACACTTTTTTGTTAAGTATATAATTCCACATGTGTTAATTCATAGTTTTGATGCCTTCAGTGTGAATTTACAATTTTCATAGTCCTGAAAATACAGAAAAATCTTTAATTGAGAAGGTGTGTCCAAACTTTTGATCTGGACTATATATATATGTATATACTGTATATATATATATATATATATATATATATATATATATATATATATATATATATACAGTACAGACCAAAAGGCATTCTCATTTAAAGATTTTTCTGTATATTTTCATGACTATGAAAATTGTACATTCACACTGAAGGCATCAAAACTATGAATTAACACATGTGGAATTATATACTTAACAAAAAAGTGTAAACAACTGAAATTGTGTCTTATATTCTAGGTTCTTCAAAGTAGCCACCCTTTGCTTTGATGACTGCTTTGCACACTCTTGGCATTCTCTTGATGAGCTTCAAGAGGTAGTCTCCGGAAATGGTCTTCCAACAATCCTGAAGGAGTTCCCAGAGATGCTCAGCACTTGTTGGCCCTTTTGCCTTCACTCTGCGGTCCAGCCCACCCCAAACCATCTTGATTGAGTTCAGGTTTGGTGACTGTGGAGGCCAGTTCATCTGGCGCAGCACCCTATCACTCACCTTCTTGGTCAAATAGCCCTTACGCAGCCTGGAGGTGTGTTTGGGGTCATTGCCCTGTTGAAAAATAAATGATGGTCCAACTAAACGCAAACCGGATGGAATAGCATGCCGCTGCAAGATGCTGTGGTAGCCATGCTGGTTCAGTATGCCTTCAATTTTGAACAAATCCCCAACAGTGTCACCAGCAAAGCACCATCACACCTCCTCCTCCATGCTTCACGGTGGGAACCAGGCATGTAGAGTCCATCCATTCACCTTTTCTGCGTCGCACAAAGACACGGTGGTTGTAACCAAAGATCTCAAATTTGGACTCTAAACATAACATCCTTATGTTTATAGTCCTTTTACTAGGCACTGCTCCTAATAGCCAATTTCCTACTCCACACTGATGAGGGGCAAATACCCCGAAACAGCTGTCTGTGGAAGGATACCATGTTTTGGCATAGGTGGTTTTCCTTTTTGGATGCTGCCCTTCCCGTGGTTGTTCCTTCCCGGTGAAAGACCTGGCTATTTATTGCTTGTGTTGAGAAACATGTGATGGTGTCTCTGCAGCTTTTCTACATGCATTTGCATATTTCCCATAAGGGATGGGAGCAGTGTTCTGGATCACTGCGTTAAGAAACACGTGATGGTTTCTCCGCGGTGTTGGATGTTTTGATCTCCCCAAGGTCATTCATCCTTATGTTTATAGTCCTTTTACTAGGCACTGCTTCTAATAGCCAGTTTCCTACTTCACACTGATGAGGGGCAAATACCCCGAAACAGCTGTCTGTGGATGGATACCATGTTTTGGCATAGGTGGTTTTCCTTTTTGGATGCTGCCCTTCCCGTGGTTGTTCCTTCCCGGTGAAAGACCTGGCTATTTATAGCTTACGTCGAGAAACACGTGATGGTGTCTCCGCAGCTTTTCTACACTCAAATTTGGACTTATCAGACCAAAGCACAGATTTCCACTGGTCTAATGTCCATTCTTTGTGTTCTTTAGCCCAAACAAGTGTCTTCTGCTTGTTGCCTGTTCTTAGCAGTGGTTTCCTAGCAGCTATTTTACCATGAAAGCCTGCTGCACAAAGTCTCCTCTTAACAGTTGTTGTAGAGATGTGTCTGCTGCTAGAACTCTGTGTGGCATGGACCTGGTCTCCAATCTGAGCTGCTGCGATTTATGAGGCTGACATTGTCCTGCTTTAGAAGGAAACCAGGGCCAACCACACAAGCATATGGTCTCACAAAGGGTCTGAGGATCTCATCTTGGTACCTAATGACAGTCAGGCTACCTCTGGTGAGCACATGGAGGGCCGTGTGGCCCTCCAAAGAAATGCCACCCCACACCATTACTGCACCACTGCCAAACCAGTCATGCTGAAGGATGTTGCAGGCAGCAGATCGCTCTCCACGATGTCTCCAAACTCTGTCACGTCTGTCACATGTGCTCAGTGTGAACCTACTTTCATCTGTGAAGAGCACAGGGCGCCAGTGGCAAATATGCCAATCCTGGTGTTCTGTGGCAAATGCCAAGCATCCTGCATGGTGTTGGGCTGTGAGCACAACCCCATCTGTGGACATGGGGCACTCAGACCATCCTCATGGACTCAGTTTCTAACCATTTGTGCAGACACATGCACATTTGTGGCCTGCTAGAGGTCATTTTGCAGGGCCCTGGCAGTGCTCCTCCTGTTCCTTCTTGCACAAAGGCTGAGGTAGCGGTCCTGCTGCTGGGTTGCTACCCTCCTTCCAGCCCCCTCCAAGTCTCCTGGTGTACTGGCCTGTGTCCTGGTAGCGCCTCCAGCCTCTGGACACTACGCTGACAGACACAGCAAACCTTCTTGCCACAGTTCGCATTGATGTATCGTATCGTATGTGCCATCCTGGATGGGCTGCACTACCTGAGCCACTTGTGTGGGTTGTAGCATCAGTCTCATGCTACCACATGTGTGAAAGCACAGCCAACATTCACAAGTGACCAAAACATCAGCCAGAAAGCATTGGTACTGAGATGTGGTCTGTGGTCCCCACCTACAGAACCACTAATTTATTGAGTGTGTCTTGATAATTGGCAACAATTCCCAGCTGTTGCCTATTCCATTTGCACAACAGCATGTGAAATTGATTGTCAAACAGTGTTGATTCCTAAGTGGACAGTTTGATTTCACAGAAGTTTGACTTACTTGGAGTTATATTCTGTTGTTCAAGTGTTACCTTTCTTTTTTTGAGCAGTGTGTGTGTGTATATATATATATATATATATATATATATATATATATATATATATATATATATAAATATTCTGGCTGAATTAATATTACATACAACATAACTCTGTTCCTTATTACTGTTTCTCCTCTTGTTATGTATACCAATATTCTACATTACATAGCGTCTCCTTTTGTTATGTGTAGTGCTTTCCCATATTACTAGCACTTACTACAATGCATCCCCTCTTGTTATGTATAGTGCTGTACCTTATTATGTAGCACCATCCTTTATGCATTACACCATCCCTCATTACATAGCATCCTTTCTCGTTATGTATAGAATCATCCCTTCTTACGCAACATTCCTTCTTGTTATTTGTTTTGCTGCCTTTTATTAAATAGCATCCCCTCTTTTTATGTATAACGCTGTACCTTATTACATAGTGCACCATTTTGCTATACAGTATATAGCACCATGCTTTATTATATAGCCTCCTCTTTAGAATATTATAGCGTTCGTTATTATATAGCATCCTTTCTTGTTATGTATAACATGATCCCTTGTTACTTAAAGTCCCATTTTGTTATGTTCCTTATTACTTAGTATCCTCTATTGTTATGTATAGTACTGCTGTACATAAGTGAAAAAATGTGGTGTTGAACTCTACATTCTCTTTCTTCTTATGTCTACAGATGAGCACCAGAGCAGAGGACTTCATCCTACTCATCAATAGTAGAACAGCTATAGGCAAATCAACAATAAAGTCACTGGACAAGGTCTTCAAATCGAGGAACATTTTACTAGCGTCAAAGACACATCTTGTGTATACTCTGGTCTTTTCATAGTAACATATTGATGCAAAACCAGGATGATAAAGAAACAAGACAGAAGAATCAACACCTTTGAAATGTGGTGCTGGAGAAGGATGCTATCAATACAATGGATTACAAGAAGAATAAACAAATTAAGTCAGACATGTCAATGGAAGAAAGGATCACCAAGCTATGACATGCCTACTTTGAACACATCATACAAAAAGAGCAATTACTGGAGAAGAACATCATGGTCAGAAGAATAGAGGAACGACATGAAGAGGAAGACCAGCAACCCAATGGCTTGATACAATCAAGAAAACGGTGAAGAAGACCCTGATGGACCTATCTACGCTTGCACAAGATCGATCTTCCTACAAAGCGTTCATCCATCAAGTGACTATGGCTCCAGATCAATAACAATAATTACGTGTAGTGCTGTACATAAGGAAAAAATTTGCTGTGGAACTCTACATTCTCTTTCTTCTTACTGTACGTCTACAGATGTGCACCAGAACACCTGTGCATTTGTCACTTGACCTATCATAATACCTACAAAAAATGTCATGTAACATATGACATTATACATCAATTGCTGGAAGGGCTCACGTGCTCTAAATTGCCCGGAGTCCTGGCTACCTTTTATCTGTCCCTGTGCCTGACTGTAATCTTACAAAATCCCTGACTTTGTTCTAATGTATCTAGAAAAATTAATGCTGCTTTGAAAGTATAAGGTGGTCACTTTAAATATTGATTTGATTTACATTTCTCGTTTTATTCACCTTGCATTTTGTGAACTGATAAGAAAAAAATATATTAGCATTTCAATTTTGGAAAGCATTCTTAGCTGCATTTGTTCAGTAGCTGTCTAAATTTTTGCACAGCACTGTATAATCAGTGAATAACCTGGTAATAAACACTTTCCCACATCTTTTCTAGCAAATTGCTCCCTTTTTAACCCCTTCATGACCCAGCCTATTTTGACCTTAAAGACCTTGCCGTTTTTTGCAATTCTGACCAGTGTCCCTTTATGAGGTAATAACTCAGGAACGCTTCAACGGATCCAAGCGGTTCTGAGATTGTTTTTTCGTGACATATTGGGCTTCATGTTAGTGGTAAACTTAGGTCAATAAATTCTGCGTTTATTTGTGATAAAAATGGAAATTTGGCGAAAATTTTGAAAATTTCGCAATTTTCACATTTTGAATTTTTATTCTGTTAAACCAGAGAGTTATGTGTCACAAAATAGTTAATAAATAATATTTCGCACATGTATACTTTACATCAGCACAATTTTGGAAACAAAATTTTTTTTTGCTAGGAAGTTATAAGGGTTAAAATTTGACCAGCGATTTCTCATTTTTACAACGAAATTTACAAAACCATTTTTTTTAGGGACCACCTCACATTTGAAGTCAGTTTAAGGGGTCTATATGGCTGAAAATACCCAAAAGTGACACCATTCTGAAAACTGCACCCCTCAAGGTACTCAAAACCACATTCAAGAAGTTTATTAACCCTTCAGGTACTTCACAGCAGCAGAAGCAACATGGAAGGAAAAAATGAACATTTCACTTTTTAGTCACAAAAATTATCTTTTAGCAACAATTTTTTTATTTTCCCAATGGTAAAAGGAGAAACTGAACCACGAAAGTTGTTGTACAATTTGTCCTGAGTACGGTAATACCTCATATGTGGGGGTAAACCACTGTTTGGGCGCACGGCAGGGCTTGGAAGGGAAGGAGCGCCATTTGACTTTTTGAATGAAAAATTGGCTCCACTATTTAGCGGACACCATGTCACGTTTGGAGAGCTCCCATGTGCCTAAAAATTGGATCTCCCCCACAAGTGACCCCAAGGAACTTATCTAGATGCATAGTGAGCACTTTGAACCCCCAGGTGCTTCACAAATTGATCCGTAAAAATGAAAAAGTACTTTTTTTTCACAAAAAAATTCTTTTTGCCTCAATTTTTTCATTTTCACATGGGCAACCGGATAAAATGGATCCTAAAATTTGTTGGGCAATTTCTCCCGAGTACGCCGATACCTCATATGTGGGGGTAAACCACTGTTTGGGCACACGGCAGGGCTCGGAAGGGAAGGCGCGCCATTTGACTTTTTGAATGGAAAATTAGCTCCAATTGTTAGCGGACACCATGTCTCATTTGGAGAGCCCCTGTGTGCCTAAACATTAGAGCTCCCCCACAAGTGATGCCATTTTGGAAACTAGACCCCCCAAGGAACTTATCTAGATGCATATTGAGCACTTTAAACCCCCAAGTGCATCACAGAAGTTTATAACGCAGAGCCATGAAAATAAAAAATAATTTTTCTTTCCTCAAAAATGATTTTTTAGCCTGGAATTTCCTATTTTGCCAAGGGTAATAGGAGAAATTGGATGCCAAATGTTGTTGTCCAGTTAGTCCTGAGTACGCTGATACCCCATATGTGGGGGTAAACCACTGTTTGGGCGCACGGCAGGGCTCGGAAAGGAAGGCATGCCATTTGGCTTTTTAAATGGAAAATTAGCTCCAATCATTAGCGGACACCATGTCACGTTTGGAGAGCCCCTGTGTGCCCAAACATTGGAGATCCCCCACAAATGACCCCATTTTGGAAACTAGACTCCCAAAGGAACTAATCTAGATGTGTGGTGAGGACTTTGAACCCCCAAGTGCTTCACAGAAGTTTATAACGCAGAGCCATGAAAATAAAAAAAAAAAATATTTTCTCAAAAATTATCTTTTAGCCTGCAATTTTTTATTTTCCCAAGGGTAACAGGAGAAATTTGACCCCAATATTTGTTGTCCAGTTTCTCCTGAGTACGGTGATACCCCATATGTGGGGGTAAACTACTGTTTGGGCACATGCCGGGGCTCGGAATTGAAGTAGTGACGTTTTGAAATGCAGACTTTGATGGAATGCTCTGCGGGCGTCACGTTGCGTTTGCAGAGCCCCTGATGTGGCTAAACAGTAGAAACCCCCCACAAGTGACCCCACTTTGGAAACTAGACCCCGAAAGGAACTTATGTAGATGTGTGGTGAGCACTTTGAACCCCCAAGTGCTTCATAGAAGTATATAATGTAGAGCCATGAAAATAATAAATACGTTTTCTTTCCTCAAAAATAATTATTAAGCCCAGAATTTTTTATTTTCCCAAGGGTTACAGGAGAAATTGGACCCCAAAAGTTGTTGTTCAGTTTCTCCTGAGTACGCTGATACCCCATGTGTGGAGGTAAACCACTGTTTGGGCACACGTCGGGGCTCAGAAGGGAAGTAGTGACTTTTGAAATGCAGACTTTGATGGAATAGTCTGCGGGCGTCACGTTGCGTTTGCAGAGCCCCTGGTGTGCCTAAACAGTAGAAACCCCCCACAAGTGACCCCATTTTAGAAACTAGACCCCCCAAGGAACTTATCTAGATATGTGGTGAGCACTTTGAACCCCCAAGTGCTTCACAGACGTTTACAACGTAGAGCCGTGAAAATAATAAATCATTTTTCTTTCTTCAAAAATGATGTTTTAGCAAGCATTTTTTTATTTTCACAAGGGTAACAGGAGAAATTGGACCCCAGTAATTGTTGCGCAGTTTATCCTGAGTATGCTGCTACCCCATATGTGGGGGTAAACCACTGTTTGGGCACACGTCAGGGCTCGGAATTGAGGGAGCACCATTTGACTTTTTGAATACGAGATTGGCTGGAATCAATGGTGGCGCCATGTTGCGTTTGGAGACCCCTGATGTGCCTAAACAGTGGTAACCCCTCAATTCTACCTCCAACACTAACCCCAACACACCCCTAACCCTAATCCCAACTGTAGCCATAACCCTAATCACAACCCTAACCCCAACACACCCCTAACCACAACCCTAACCCCAACACACCCCTAATCCTAACCACAACCCTAATTCCAACCCTAACCCTAACCACAACCCTAATTCCAACTGTAGCCATAACCCTAATCACAGCCCTAACCCTAACCCTAACCCCAACACACCCCTAACCCTAATCCCAACTGTAGCCATAACCCTAATCACAACCCTAACCACAACACACCCCTAACCACAACCCTAATTCCAACCCTAACCCTAAGGCTATGTGCCCACGTTGCGGATTCGTGTGAGATTTTTCAGCATCATTTTTTAAAAATCTGCAGGTAAAAGGCACTGCTTTTTACCTGCGGATTTTCCGCGGATTTCCAGTGTTTTTTGTGCGGATTTCACCTGCGGATTCCTATTGAGGAACAGGTGTAAAACGCTGCGGAATCCGCACAAAGAATTGACATGCTGCGGAAAATACAACGCAGCGTTTCCGCGCGGTATTTTCCGCACCATGGGCACAGCGGATTTGGTTTCCATATGTTTACATGGTACTGTAAACCTGATTGAACACTGCTTCGAATCCGCAGCGGCCAATCCACTGCGGATCCGCAGCCAAATCCGCACCGTGTGCACATGGCCTAATTCTAAAGGTATGTGCACACGCTGCGGAAAACGCTGCGGATCCGCAGCAGTTTCCCATGAGTTTACAGTTCAATGTAAACCTATGGGAAACAAAAATCGCTGTACACACGCTGCGGAAAAACTGCACGGAAACGCAGCGGTTTACATTCCGCAGCATGTCACTTCTTTGTGCAGATTCCGCAGCGGTTTTACAACTGCTCAAATAGAAAATCGCAGTTGTAAAACCGCAGTGAAATGTGCAGAAAAAACGCGGTAAATCCGTCATAAATCCGCAGCGGTTTAGCACTGCGGATTTATCAAATCCGCAGCGGAAAAATCCGCAGAGGACCAGAATACGTGTGCACATACCGAAACCCTAACCCTAGCCCTAACCCTAACCCTAGCCCTAACCCTAGCCCTAACCCTACCCCTAACCCTACCCCTAACCCTAACCCTACCCCTAACCCTACCCCTAACCCTAACCGTAACCCTACCCCTAACCCTAACCCTACCCCTACCCCTAACCCTATTCTAACATTAGTGGAAAAAAAAAATTCTTTATTTTTTTATTGTCCCTACCTATGGGGGTGACAAAGGGGGGGGTCATTTATTATTTTTTTTATTTTGATCACTGAGATAGATTATATCTCAGTGATCAAAATACACTTTGGAACGAATCTGCCTGCCGGCAGATTCGGCGGGCGCACTGCGCATGCGCCCGCCATTTTGGAAGATGGCGGCGCCCGGGGAGAAGACGGACGGACCCTGGCAGGATCGGTAAGTATGATAGGGTGGGGGGGAGCACGGGGGGGGATCGGAGCATGGGGGGGTGAATCGGAGCGCGGGAGGGGTGGAACGGAGCACGGGGGGGTAGAACGGAGCACGGGGGGGGGTGGAACGGAGCACGGGGGGGTGGAACGGAGCACGGAGGGGGGTGGATCGGAGTGCAGGGGGGGTGATCGGAGCACCGGGAGGGTGATTGAAGCACGGGGGAGCGGACAAGAGCACGGGGGGAGCGGAGCACAGGACAGAGGGGAGCCGGAGCAGTGTACCGGACAGATCGGGGGGCTGGGGGGGCGATCGGTGGGGTGGGGTGGGGGCACATTAGTATTTCCAGCCATGGCCGATGATATTGCAGCATCGGCCATGGCTGGATTATAATATTTCACCCGTTATAATAGGTGAAATATTACAAATCGCTCTGATTGGCAGTTTCACTTTCAACAGCCAATCAGAGCGATCGTAGCCACGAGGGGGTGAAGCCACCCCCCCTGGGCTAAACTACCACTCCCCCTGTCCCTGCAGATCGGGTGAAATGGGAGTTAACCCTTTCACCCGATCTGCAGGGACGCGATCTTTCCATGACGCCACATAGGCGTCATGGGTCGGATTGGCACCGACTTTCATGACGCCTACGTGGCGTCAAAGGTCGGGAAGGGGTTATGTGAGGAGACACCTTATTGACATAGAAAGCACAGAAAGTGTGTAAAACGCATAATAACTATGGTGCAAATCACGACAGTTTTTCATAACATATTACATCACAATTCTGATGCATTTCCTTAAATCACGATCTTATTTAGCAAAAGTCCATAAAGAAAAGTGTATACATTTGATATTGCTGTAATCATGCTGACCAACTAATCATTACCATGTCAAAATGGGTCATTTTAGAGTTAAGTAGTAAAATAAGCTTTAAATTACTAAGAGGAACTATGACATTATGGGGTGCATGAATCCTTTTGCTTTACTTGTGCATCTGTATAATGCTGGCGGTCTTAGTGGTCACAAAACTAGTGACAGGCATCCCAAGATGTGTGATAAGACCTCAAACAGCTATATGGATGGAAACATTTAAAAGTTAAGGTGCTTGGAATGTCTTATCGCCAGGTTTAAACATTTTTTTTTTCTATAAAACCTGTAGTTTTTTTTTTCTTTATATTTTACACAGTAGAATTTCTTAGGTCATCACAAAAATTAAACTCAATTCATAATAAGAAAATAAAAAGTTATAATTTCCAGCATTTTCCACCTTTGTATTTCTATCAAATTTAGAGGATCAAAAATCCACATTAAGGGTATGTTCACACTGGGCATTTTTGCTGCTTTTTTCTGCAGCAAAACCTGATTTGGCAGCAAAGAAGCTACGGCAAAAACATAGGTTTAGGTGCATTTTTGGTGCAGTTTTTTGTTGCGTTTTTTGGGCTAACTTGTGTCTCTTTTCCATGCTAATGTCCATAACTTTTCTGCAGAAAAAAGGCTGCAAATAATGATACCTGTGTTTTTTCTGCGTTTTTGCAGTGTTTTTTCAACACCCATTCAAGCCAATGGGTGAAAAACGCAAAAACGCTGAAAGAAATGACATGCTCTATGTCCCTAAAAAAGCAGCAAAGCGCAAAATCCTAATGACAAAAAAAACAAAGTGTGTGCATGAGATTTCTGAAATCTCATAGTTTTTGCTGGTACTGTAAAGCACAGCTGAAAATTAGCATAAAAAGCGCAGCAAAAACGCCCAGTGTGAACATACCCTTAGTAGAGTAGATGTTGTGGAGAGCCAAGATGGATAATGAAATTATCACTGAAAAACATTAGTATAAAATACAATCTCTTCCAGGGTGGAAAAACAGTAAATACAGGGATGTGCTCACCTGGCAGGGTTGTGAGATCACAACTCCATAAAAATTTAGTAAACTGGCTGCTGCAGATCCAAGAATTTTGCAGGAAATGGAAGACAGATTTTTTCTGCGCTGCTGATGACCCCAGTGAGAGGAAGCAAGGAATCAAGAAGGCGAGGTGTAGAAGACTGCGGTTATAGTAGTCAGCGCGTTTCGAAGTTCACAGATTTCTTCGTTGGGACAAACCTTTTTTTACGAGTGTTTTGTCCCAAAGTAGAAATCTGTGAACCTCGAAACGCGTTGACTAATAAAACCACAGTCATCTACACATTGCCCTTTGGGTTCCTTTCTTCATCATACTTTGGTCATTGGCAGCACAGAAAAAAATCCATCTTCCATTTCCATCAAGATGGATAGTGAGGCATTGATGTGGCAATTAATTTCCTCTGTGTACTTTTCAAATAGTTTTTCTCTACTATTTCATTGTGACTAAGGCAAAGGTTATAGATATGCAACAGAGACAAGAATTTCATATTAATTCGTTCTAAGAAACCGATGTACAGTACTGTAGATCATGAAAGAGGAGAGGAAGAAGGGTGAATCGGCTGTAAATCATTGAGATGCAGGAGAAAAACGTTTTATAGGATTTTCATGTCCTAAACTCTAGATTGTATTGACAGGGGCCCTAGTGAAGTGTGTCCCCATTACAAGAGTTCCCTTTTTTAACCCTGGCCAGGCTGTCATTTTGACACTCTATTTTTAAATGCAATGAATTAGTTAAAAGCTAACAAATTGTGGGAGCTATTATAATATAAAAATACATAAATCTGATACTGTTACGATATCCATTTCCCAGTAGGACATTAATCTGATGGTAACCATGTTCTTGGGAACTGACGTGTCCTTCACCTGGAATGCTTTGTTTCTCAGTATTTATGTAAAGTTGTCATTTATTGAAAGTCATAACGCTTCCCTCTAAACGATTTCTTCTGAAATTCAGAGCAGTTCTTTGTTTTTGACATTTTGCCTTAGCCACATAGTAAGACAAATTCAGACTAAAACGAGAACTAGATTTCCTATATAACTATCCCAGTTTTTGGATCTAAATCTGTTTCTATGTAATATTTCATTATTATCAGGTCTATCCTTGGTGTCTAGTTGTAGCAGATACCTATAAAGTATATGATTAATTTTTTTTAAACTACAGCATTTCAAAATGAGCACCATCATGAAAGAATAAAAAAATACACACAATAAAAAATCTATAATTTAAAGGTGTTTTCCTTTGCTATTTGACCCCTTTTCATATATCCTAACTCTTATTAACAATCAGTTTTCTAATATACTTTTATTACACGTGCTACAGGTGCTTCTCACAAAATTAGAATATCATCAAAAAGTTAATTTATTGCAGTTCTTCAATACAAAAAGTGAAACTCATATATTATATAGAGTCATTACAAACAGAATGATCTATTTTCACGTGTTTATTTATGTTAATGTTGATGATTATGGCTTACAGCCAATGAAAACTCTGTCATTATCTCAGTAAATTAGAATACTTTATAACACCAGCGGATAGCAGCCTTCAGCTCATTTGCATTGTTGGGTCTGGTGTCTCTCATCTTCCTCTTGACAATACCCTATAGGGTTAAGGTCAGACAAGTTTTCTGGCAAATCAACAGTGATACTGTTGTTTTTAAACCAGGTATTGGTACTTTTAGCAGTGTGGACAGGTGCCAAGTCCTGCTGGAGAATGAAATTTCCATCTCCAAAAGGCTTGTCGGCAGAGAGAAGCATGAAGTGCTCTAAAATTCCCTGGTAGATGGCTGTGCTGACTTTGGCCTTGAAAAAATCACAGTAGACCTACACCAGCAGATGACATGGCTCCCTAAACCATCACTGGAAACTTCACACTAGACCTCAAGCAGCTTGGATTGTGGCCTCTCCACTCTTCCTCAAGACTCTGGGACCTTGATTTCCTAATGAAATGCAAAATTTACTTTCAACTAAAATCAACACCTTGGACCACTGAGCAACAGTCCAGTTCTTTTACTCCTTGGCCCACATAAGACACTTCTGACTTTGTCTATTGGTCATGAGTGGTTTGACACAAGGAATGTCCTTGATACATCTGTGTGTGGTGGCTCTTGAAACCATTACTCCAGCAGCAGTCCACTCCTTGTGAATCTCCCTCAAATTTTCAAATGGCCTTTTTTAACAATCCTTTCAAGGCTGCGGTTATCCCGGTTGCTTCTGCACTTTTTCCTTCCACTCAACTTTCCATTAATATGCTTGAATACAGCACTCTGTGAACAGCCAGCTTCTTTAGCAATGACATCTTCAAGTTAGCAGTCTTTCCCATGATTGTGGAGCCTACTGAAACAGACTAAGGGACATTTTTAAATGCTTAGGAAGTTTTTACATGTGTTTTTGTTAATTATTCTAATTTACTGAGATAATGACTTTTGGGTTTTAATGAGCTGTAAGCCATAATCTTCAACATTAACAGAAATAAACCCTTGAAATAGATCACTCTGTTTGTAATGACTCTAATATATGACTTTCACTTTTTTTTTAAAGAACTGAAATAAATTAACTTTTTGATGATATTCTAATTTTGAGAAAGGCACCTGTACTTCTATTAGCACATCTCTGTGGGTCATATAACCCTTGCCTCCTGTCTGTTACTTCTCATTTGGGCACAAAAATGGGATGAAATTAAACAAGGATGTCACAAGTGAGGACGGGGCTACTTTTCAATGATTGACAGGAGCCTGAGCACATATATATATATATATATATATATATATATATATATATATATATATATGTCACAAACTTCACTCTACTCTGCACAGATCTTCAAAAGCAGAGATTGAATCCCTAGCAAATGCTGCTAATAATAATCACAAATAATTATACGTCCAGAAGGACAAAAAGTTTTCTAGCATCCAAATAGGACTGTAAAAAAACCTGTTCTACGCTACAACAGAGAGGCGTAAGATGAACAATAAAATTACAACAGTTTACTAGAAATGATTTAAAAGACATACAATGTTAATAAAGTGGCAATAT
Source organism: Ranitomeya imitator (assembly GCF_032444005.1). Lineage (NCBI taxonomy): Eukaryota > Metazoa > Chordata > Amphibia > Anura > Dendrobatidae > Ranitomeya > Ranitomeya imitator. Next base: position 767,659,934 of record NC_091283.1, read on the forward strand.
AGTGCAATGTGATGAGCCAAAGAAAGTAAGTGGCACCACCAGATGGCAGGCAAGAGCAAGATGTAATGCTAATAAACAAGGTAGTCAAAGATTGAAAATACACAAATAAGTACCAACATAAATAAAACTTGCATCCAGAGACACGAAAAAAAAATCATATAGTGTATTGACTATATTTCCATAACCCTCAAAATTACGGCTAGATTGCCTGCAATACACATTGGATAGAACACTGGAGCATAGATGTGAAAACCATTGTATCCTATATTGATATAATGAATGTAATAAAGATATCTTACCTCACCATGCGATGGTGCCACTTCCCCTACTCTCTGATGAGATCTCTTGAAGCTAAGGCTCTCAGCTCTGCACTGTTAACAACTCGAATCTCCTATATAATCTGGGTACTGACTAACACACATTGTCAGAGATAGCTTTTGCTGCATGGCTTGGAGGTTGTTATTAGTGGTTATTTGAGTAGGTGGTTGGTGGATTTATATGTGACTGTTGCTTGGTTTTGAGTGTGTGATAATTCCCTTTCTTCTCCAACTTTGGTTTATCCCCATCGTCCTCTCCCTGCTGCATACCTCTGTTATATGTGTGTGTATATTTTCCGTTACCCCTGTTCATATTATCATATTAAGTCTGGTTGGTGTACTGTGGTACACTACTACTCCCCTCTTCCCTGGGTGAAGGAAAGTTACAGACGGAGGGCAGATGCAAAGGAACATGGCCCTGGCAGAAGAAATCCAGAGAGCAGGGAGAGTGAGGGCGCCCCTTAGCTTTAGTGACAGGGAAGGAGCCTTTAGTCTCAGGACATTCGACAACAGTGTCATGACAAATTTTGTGCCGAACAGTCAGTTGGAAGATTATGGCAACAGTTTTTTCCGATACAGAAGAGGTTTTATTACTAGAACTCATGCCACACAAGACAACATTTACATAGAGACACCTATGCTTTAAAGGGAACCTGTCACCTTGTTTTTTGAGATTGAGCTATAAATACTGTTAAATAGGGCCTGCGCTGTGCGTTACTATAGTGTATGTAGTGTACCCTGATTCCCCATGTATGCTGAGAAATACATTACCAAAGTCGCCGTTTTCGCCTGTCAATCAGGCTGGTCTGGTCAGGTGGGCATGTTCACAGCGCTCTTTTCTTCCCCAGCTTTCCGTTGGTGGCGTAGTGGTGTGCGCATGTCCAGAGTTCCGACTTCCCTGCGCCCACGTGAAGACACAGTGCGCGATCTGCGCTGTAATCCCTTGCATCGGTGGGGGCGGCCATCTTCCTGGGGCCGCGCGTGCGCAGATGGAGTGCTCTGCTGCACGGGGCTTCAGGAAAATGGCCGTGGGATGCCGCGCGTGCGCATTAGAGATCGCGGCGGCCATTTTCCCAAAGCCGAGATGCAAACTCGGCTTTGGGAAAATGGCCGCCGCGATCTCTAATGCGCACGCGCGGCATCCCGCGGCCATTTTCCTGAAGCCCCGTGCAGCAGAGCACTCCATCTGCGCACGCGCGGCCCCAGGAAGATGGCCGCCCCCACCGATGCAAGGGATTACAGTGCAGATCGCGCGCTGTGTCTTCACGTGGGCGCAGGGAAGTCGGAACTCTGGACATGCGCACACCACTACGATACCAACGGAAAGCTGGGGAAGAAAAGAGCGCTGTGAACACGCCCACCTGACCAGACCAGCCTGATTGACAGGCGAAAACGGCGACTTTGGTAATGTATTTCTCAGCATACATGGGGAATCAGGGTACACTACATACACTATAGTAACGCACAGCGCAGGCCCTATTTAACAGTATTTATAGCTCAATCTGAAAAAACGGGGTGACAGGTTCCCTTTAACAATGAAGACATTATGTGAGGCAATCAAAGAGAAATGCTGTGGGAATTTGTCAAGATGTCAATTAATCATGTCTAGTTTCTGACTGTCAACCACTTTGTTTTCTCAGAGATAAACCACCAGCAGATAAGTCTGTCAGTGGCTTTCTCATAAGTAACACAGGAGTGCTTGACCAAGTGAGTACACCTGTGTATGGGAAAATGGCTGAGATGGCTGTCAGCAGAGCAGAAGAAGCACTGTTTGGCTGACAGCCATATAATGTGTGTATCAACTTAAAGCAAAATGTCTTGTGGATTATATCATTGATCCTGGACACAGAGCATGTGTCCCCTCAGTCCCTTAAATAGGGCAATTAAATTAGTGTATAAAAGATATGCTTTGATAAACTTGTTTACTTCCAAATTTCTGACCTTGAGTTTGGGGGGCACAGCACTGTACAGGTTTATGGTATGTTCCCGTCATCCTCAATGAGCAAAAAGGGTCTCATGGGTAGAAGTCAGAGATCCTGCCCTTGATTATTACGGGCATAGTGAATTAAGGCCGTTTACATGTTGCAGAAACTTCAGCTGTGAATTCACAATTCTCAGAACAAATGCACAGATAGAATCCATGTGTTACCTGCCTATTTTGTTGTAAGTTTAGTTGCAGATTTCCCCTTTTTCTATTACGAAGCATTGAATAGGGTGAAATCCGCAAAGAAACTCTGCACCAGAATGACCATGCTTCCAGTTTTTTGTGGAATTTTTTTTTCTCCCATCTACTTGTTTTGGATTGTAAATTGCAGCAGATTTGCAGCACAAAATCCACGACAAATCCATGATGTGTGAACTTGGCCTAAGTTAGAATCATTCTGATTGGCAAAGCACCAGCAAGTGTCAGGGATCATAACCATCATTTAATATTGAAATAGACAAATGCTTAGCTATGAATATTCCCTTACTGACATCGGACGTATTAGTACGCCAATGTCAGTATCCCCCATTTTGATGTGGGCTCCGGCGGTGAGCCCACATCAAAGCCGGGACATGTCAGCTGTTATGAACAGCTGACATGTGCCCGCAATAGGCGCAGGTGGAATTGCGATCCACCCTTGCCTATTAACTAGTTAAATGCTGTTTTCAAACTCTGACAGCGGCATTCAACAAGCGCTTCCAGCCATCACACTGGAAATATGCACACATGATATGTCACATGATTGGGGGTCATCGGTGTGTTGGCATGACAACCAGAGGTCTCCTTGAGACCTCTATGGTTGTCAGTGATGGATTGCTTTGAATGCCACCCAGAAGTCGGCTTTTATAGCAACTCAGCAATTCAGCTACATAGAGGCGATCTGAACATTGCCTCTATGTAGCAGAGCCGATCAAGTTGTGGCAGCTTCTAGCCTCCCATGGAGACTATTGAAGCATGGCAAAAGTTTAAAAAAAATGTTTTAAAAAAAATAAAAAGTCTAAACGTTTAAATCACCCCAATTTTGCCCCAATCAAAATAAAACAATAAAAAAAAATCAAACCTACACATATATGGTATCACCGCGTTCAGAATCGCCCAATCTATCAAAAATGAAAGGATTAACCTGATCGCTAAACGGTGTAGCGATAAAAAAAAAGTCAAAATGCCAGAATTACGGTTTTTGGGTTGCCAAGACATTTCATTAAAATGCAATAACGGGTGATCAAAAGAACGGATCTGCACCCAAATGGTATAATTCAAAACATCAGCTCGGCACACAAAAAATAAGCCCGCACCCAATACAAGATCACGAAAAATGGAGACACTATGGGTATCGGAAAATTGTGAAATTTGTTGGGTTTTTTTTGCAAAGTTTGGAATTTTTTTCACTACTTAGATCAAAAAGAACCTAGACATGCTTGGTATCTATGAACTCTTAATGACCTGGAGAATCATAATGGTAGGTCAGTTTTAGCATTTTTTGAACCTAGCAAAAAAGCCAAACAACAAACAAGTGTGAGATTGCAATTTTTTGGCAATTTCACCGCACTTGGAATATTTTTACATTTTGTAGTACATGACATGGTAAAACCAATGGTGTCATAAAAGAGTACAACTTGTCCCGCAAAAAATATGCCCTCACATGGCCATATTGATGGAAAAATAAAAAAGTTATGGCTCTGGAAACTAGGGGAGCGAAAAACGAAAATGCAAAACCGAAAAAAGCTCCGTCATGAAGGGGATATACATCAGGCAATGCTCACATCAATATCAAATGTGTGCAAGACTGGATGATGTTCTTCATGTGTTAACTTATTTTTTATCTCAATACATTGTACTATTCTCCACCATACACATTGAAATATTTGAAGTGTGAAGAAATTTGCAAATTTATTCATACCAATATTCTACCTAATTAAAAAGAAGCTTTTTTTCTCTTTACAGCAACTGCGGACATTTGCAGAATCTAAAACACCTTGCAGTTAAATATGAAGTCTCCACGCACTGCACTAAATTATATTTTGCATTTGTGAATGTCCAAAAGGCATTTACGTATCTGTGATCCTATCTTTCAACACTTTGAGGAAAGTTTTGTAAGTGTTGCTTTTATCTACAGTTGTAGTAGGTTAATTAAAATGTTATAATAAAAAAAAGCAGCAAGGGGTGAAATGAAGTCTAATCTAAAGGTTGATCAAGGAACAACCACAAGTCTGACCAACTTGTGTGAATGTATAGTGCAGAAAATGGATTGCGAGAAAATGTAGGTCAATAAGATTAAAAACAATTAACTTACAGATGGCGATGTACTCAATTACCCATCCATCCCGTAGACAGTGCATGGATCAGGGCTTCATTTACACATGGGGGAACCCCTATTAATGTGACTGGTGAAGGTCCCTGCATACAGATCTCCAACGATCAAGCAATTATTACCTACAGTGGGGAAAATAAGTATTTGATACACTGCTAATTTTGTAAGTTTTGACACCTACAAAGAATGGAGAGGTCTTTTTATCGAAGATACACTTCAACTGTGAGAGACAGAATCTTAAAATAAAAACCAGAAAATCACATTATATGATGTTTAAATAATTAAATTGCATTTTATTGCATTAAATAAGTATTTTATCACCTACCAACCAGCAAGAATTTTGGCTCTCACAGACCTGTAAGTTGTTCTTTAAGAATTGCAAAAAAACTTGTAAACCTCAAGGCTGTGATGGGCTACAGGACAATAGGCAAGCAGCTTGACGAGAAGGCAACAACTGTTGGCACAATTATTTGAAAATGGAAGAAACACAAAATGACTGTCAATTTTCCATGGTCTGTGGCTCCATGCAAGATCTTGCCTCGTGGGGTAAGGATGATTCTGAGAAAAGTCAGGAATCAGCCCAGAACTACATGGGAGAACCTGGTCAATGACCTGAAGAGAGCTAGGACCACAGTCTCAAACATTACCGTTAGTAACACACTACGTAAACATGGATTAAAATACTGCAGGGCATGCAATGTCCCCCTACCCACGTCAGCACATGTCCAGGCCCATTTGAAGTTCGCCAATAGACATCTGGATGATTCAGAGGCAGCATGGGAGAAGGCTGAGTACAACCCCCAAAACACCATTCCAACTGTGAAGCATGGTGGGGGAAACATTATCCTTTGGGGTGCTTTTCTGCAAAGTGGACAGGACAACTGCACCATATTGAAGGGAGGATGGATGGGTGTTGTGAATTCTGTGGTCAAGCTCCCTCCTGTGGTCATGAGTGGTACTTCGGCTGGTTCTGTCCATGAGCTTCATCTGGTGGATGTGAGTGGGGCTGCGGCTTCTGAGTTTCCTTCCTCAGGTGACGAGGTTAGGTCGTTAGGTGCTGCTCTATTTAACTCCACCTAGTTCTTTGTTCCTTGCCTCCAGTCAATGTTCCAGTATTGGTCTTGCTCTCTCCTGGATCGTCTTGTGGCCTGTCTGCCCTGCATAAGCTAAGTTCTGCTTGTGTTACTTTTGTTTGCTATTTTTTCTGTCCAGCTTGCTATATTGGTTTTTCTTGCTTGCTGGAAGCTCTGGGACGCAGAGGAAGCACCTCCGTGCCGTTAGTCGGTACGGAGGGTCTTTTTGCGCCCTCTGCATGGTTGTTTGTAGGTTTTTGTGCTGACCGCAAAGCTATCTTTACTATCCTCGGTCTATTCAGTAAGTCGGACCTCACTTTGCTAATACCTATTTCATCTCTGTGTTTGTATTTTCATCTTTACTCACAGTCATTATATGTGGGGGGCTGCCTTTTCCTTTGGGGAATTTCTCTGAGGCAAGGTAGGCTTATTTTTCTATCTTCAGGGCTAGCTAGTTTCTCAGGCTGTGCCCGAGGCGCCTAGGTCTGGTCAGGAGCGCTCCACGGCTACCTCTAGTGTGGTGTGATAGGATTAGGGATTGCGGTCAGCAGAGTTCCCATGTCTCAGAGCTCGTCCTATGTTGTTAGTAACTATCAGGTCACTTTGTGTGCTCTTAACCACCAGGTCCATTGTGTTTCTGAATCACCAGCTCATAACAGTACTGGAGGCCCAAAGTAATAATGCTTCTCAATAGAGGGAAAAGAGAAGTTCTGAGACCATTTTTTTTTCTCTGCACTGTGTTTTGCCTTTCTTTTCCCCTAGACATTTGGGTGGTTCAGGACACAGGTGTAGTGATGGACATTAAAGGTCTGTCTTCTTGTGTGGATCATCTCACTGCAAGAGTACAAAATATTCAAGACTTTGTGGTTCAGAATTCTATGTTAGAACCTAGAATTCCTATTCCTGATTTGTTTTCTGGAGATAAGCTAAGTTTCTGAGTTTTAAAAATAATTGTAAACTATTTCTGGCTTTGAAACCCCGCTCCTCTGGTGACCCAGTTCAACAAGTTAAGATCATTATTTCTTTATTACGTGGCAACCCGCAAGACTGGGCATTTTCCCTTGCGCCAGGAGATCCTGCATTATGTAATATTGATGCGTTTTTTCTGGCGCTCGGATTGCTTTATGATGAACCTAATTCAGTGGATCAGGCAGAGAAAAATTTTCTGGCTCTGTGTCAGGGTCAGGATGAGGTAGAGATATATTGTCAGAAGTTTAGGAAGTGGTCTGTGCTTACTCAATGGAATGAATGTGTGCTGGCAGCAATTTTCAGAAAGGGTCTCTCTGAAGCCCTTAAGGATGTTATGGTGGGATTTCCTATGCCTGCTGGTCTGAATGAGTCTATGTCTTTGGCCATTCAGATCGATCGACGCTTATGTGAGCGTAAAACTGTGCACCATTTGGCGGTATTATCTGAACATAAACCTGAGCCTATGCAATGTGATAGGACTTTGACCAGAGCTGAACGGCAAGAACACAGACGTCAGAATGGGCTGTGTTTTTACTGTGGTGATTCCACTCATGCTATTTCTGATTGTCCTAAGCGCAATAAGCGGTTCGCTAGGTCTGCCACCATTGGTACGGTACAGTCGAAATTTCATTTGTCCGTTACTTTGATCTGCTCTTTGTCGTCCTATTCTGTCATGGCATTTGTGGATTCAGGCGCTGCCCTGAATTTGATGGACTTGGAGTTTGCTAGGCGCTGTGGGTTTTTCTTGGAGCCCTTGCAGTATCCTATTCCACTGAGAAGAATTGATGCTACGCCTTTGGCCAAGAATAAGCCTCATTAATGGACCCAACTGACCATGTGCATGGCTCCTGCGCACCAGGAGGATATTCGCTTTTTGGTGTTGCATAATCTGCATGATGTGGTCGTGTTGAGGTTGCCATGGCTACAAGTCCATAACCCAGTATTGGATTGGAAATCTATGTCTGTGTCCAGCTGGGGTTGTCAGGGGGTGCATGGTGATGTTCCATTTCTGTCTGTTTCGTCATCCACCCCTTCTGAGGTCCCAGAGTTCTTGTCGGATAACCGGGATGTATTTGATGAGCCCAAGTCTAGTGCCCTACCTCCGCATAGGGATTGCGATTGTGCTATCAATTTGATTCCTGGTAGTAAGTTTCCTAAAGGTCGACTGTTTAATTTGTCTGTGCCTGAGCACGCCGCTATGCGGAGTTACGTAAAGGAATCCTTGGAGAAGGGTCATATTCGCCCGTCGTCGTCACCATTGGGAGCAGGGTTCTGTTTTGTGGGCAAGAAGGATGGTTCGCTGAGACCTTGTATTGATTACCGCCTTCTAAATAAAATCACAGTCAAATTTCAGTACCCCTTGCCGCTGCTGTCTGATTTGTTTGCTCGGATTAAGGGGGCTAGTTGGTTCACCAAGATAGATCTTCGTGGTGCGTATAATCTTGTGCGTATTAAACAGGGCGATGAATGGAAAACAGCATTTAATACGCCCGAGGGCCATTTTGAGTACCTGGTTATGCCATTCGGGCTTTCCAATGCTCCATCAGTATTTCAGTCCTTTATGCATGACATCTTCCGAGAGTACCTGGATAAATTTCTGATTGTATACTTGGATGATATTTTGGTCTTCTCGGATGATAGGGAGTCTCATGTGAAGCAGGTTAGAATGGTGTTCCAGGTCCTGCGTGCTAATTCTTTGTTTGTGAAGGGGTCAAAGTGTCTCTTTGGTGTTCAGAAGGTTTCATTTTTGGGTTTCATTTTTTCCCCTTCTACTATCGAGATGGACCCTGTTAAAGTTCAGGCCATTTATGAGTGGACTCAGCCAACATCTCTGAAGAGTCTGCAAAAGTTCCTGGGCTTTGCTAATTTTTATTGTCGCTTCATCAATAATTTTTCTAGTATTGCTAAACCGTTGACTGATTTAACCAAGAAGGGTGCTGATGTGGTCAATTGGTCTTCTGCTGCTGTGGAAGCTTTTCAGGAGTTGAAGCGTCGTTTTTCTTCTGCCCCTGTGTTGTGCCAGCCAGATGTTTCGCTCCCGTTCCAGGTCGAGGTTGATGCTTCTGAGATTGGAGCAGGGGCTGTTTTGTCGCAAAGAAGTTCTGATGGCTCGGTGATGAAACCATGTGCCTTCTTTTCCAGGAAGTTTTTGCCTGCTGAGCGTCATTATGATGTTGGCAATCGAGAGTTGCTGGCCATGAAGTGGGCATTCGAGGAGTGGCTTCATTGGCTTGAAGGAGCTAAGCATCGCGTGGTGGTCTTGACTGATCACAAGAACTTGACTTATCTCGAGTCTGCCAAATGGTTGAATCCTAGACAGGCTTGTTGGTCGCTGTTTTTCTCCCGTTTTGACTTTGTGATTTCGTACCTTCCGGGCTCTAAGAATGTGAAGGCGGATGCCCTTTCTAGGAGTTTTGTGCCCGACTCTCCGGGTTTGCCTGAGCCGGCGGGTATTCTCAAAGAGGGGGTAATTTTGTCTGCCATCTCCCCTGATTTGCGGCGGGTGCTGCAAAAATTTCAGGCTAATAGACCTGACCGTTGCCCAGCGGAGAAACTGTTTGTCCCTGATAAATGGACGAGTAGAGTTATCTCTGAGGTTCATTGTTCGGTGTTGGCTGGTCATCCTGGAATCTTTGGTACCAGAGATTTGGTGGCTAGATCCTTTTGGTGGCCGTCTCTGTCGCGGGATGTGCGTTCGTTTGTGCAGTCCTGTGGGATTTGTGCTCGGGCTAAGCCCTGCTGTTCTCGTGCCAGTGGGTTGCTTTTGCCCTTGCCGGTCCCGAAGAGGCCCTGGACACATATCTCTATGGATTTTATTTCGGATCTCCCCGTCTCTCAAAAGATGTCGTTCATTTGGGTGGTTTGTGATCGCTTCTCTAGGATGGTCCATTTGGTACCCTTGTCTAAATTGCCTTCCTCCTCTGATTTGGTGCCATTGTTTTTCCAACATGTGGTTCGTTTACATGGCATTCCGGAGAACATCGTTTCTGACAGAGGTTCCCAGTTTGTTTCGAGGTTTTGGCGAGCCTTTTGTGCTAGGATGGGCATTGATTTGTCTTTTTCCTCGGCTTTCCATCTTCAGACAAATGGTCAAACTGAACGAACCAATCAGACCTTGGAAACATATCTGAGATGTTTTGTTTCTGCTGATCAGGATGATTGGGTGTCCTTTTTGCCTTTGGCTGAGTTCGCCCTTAATAATCGGGCCAGCTCGGCTACTTTGGTTTCGCCATTTTTCTGCAATTCTGGTTTCCATCCTCGTTTCTCTTCAGGGCAGGTTGAGTCTTCGGACTGTCCTGGTGTGGATACTGTGGTGGATAGGTTGCAGCAGATTTGGACTCATGTAGTGGACAATTTGACATTGTCCCAGGAGAAGGCTCAACGTTTCGCTAACCGCAGGCGCTGTGTGGGTCCCCGACTTCGTGTTGGGGATTTGGTTTGGTTGTCGTCTCGTTATATTCCTATGAAAGTTTCCTCTCCTAAGTTTAAGCCTCGTTTCATTGGTCCGTATAGGATTTCTGAGGTTCTTAATCCTGTGTCTTTTCGTTTGACCCTTCCAGCTTCTTTTTCGATCCATAATGTATTCCATAGGTCATTGTTGCGGAGATACGTGGCACCTGTGGTTCCATCCGTTGATCCTCCTGCTCCGGTTTTGGTTGAGGGGGAGTTGGAGTATATAGTGGAGAAGATTTTGGATTCTCGTATTTCGAGACGCAAACTCCAGTACCTGGTTAAGTGGAAGGGTTATGGTCAGGAAGATAATTCCTGGGTCTTTGCCTCTGATGTTCATGCTGCCGATCTGGTTCGTGCCTTTCATTTGGCTCATCCTGGTTGGCCTGGGGGCTCTGGTGAGGGTTCGGTGACCCCTCCTCAAGGGGGGGTACTGTTGTGAATTCTGTGGTCAAGCTCCCTCCTGTGGTCATGAGTGGTACTTCGGCTGGTTCTGTCCATGAGCTTCATCTGGTGGATGTGAGTGGGGCTGCGGCTTCTGAGTTTCCTTCCTCAGGTGACGAGGTTAGGTCGTTAGGTGCTGCTCTATTTAACTCCACCTAGTTCTTTGTTCCTTGCCTCCAGTCAATGTTCCAGTATTGGTCTTGCTCTCTCCTGGATCGTCTTGTGGCCTGTCTGCCCTGCATAAGCTAAGTTCTGCTTGTGTTACTTTTGTTTGCTATTTTTTCTGTCCAGCTTGCTATATTGGTTTTTCTTGCTTGCTGGAAGCTCTGGGACGCAGAGGAAGCACCTCCGTGCCGTTAGTCGGTACGGAGGGTCTTTTTGCGCCCTCTGCGTGGTTGTTTGTAGGTTTTTGTGTTGATCGCAAAGCTATCTTTACTATCCTCGGTCTATTCAGTAAGTCGGGCCTCACTTTGCTAATACCTATTTCATCTCTGTGTTTGTATTTTCATCTTTTCTCACAGTCATTATATGTGGGGGGCTGCTTTTTCCTTTGGGGAATTTCTCTGAGGCAAGGTAGGCTTATTTTTCTATCTTCAGGGCTAGCTAGTTTCTCAGGCTGTGCCCGAGGCGCCTAGGTCTGGTCAGGAGCGCTCCACGGCTACCTCTAGTGTGGTGTGATAGGATTAGGGATTGCGGTCAGCAGAGTTCCCACGTCTCAGAGCTCGTCCTATGTTGTTAGTAACTATCAGGTCACTTTGTGTGCTCTTAACCACCAGGTCCATTGTGTTTCTGAATCACCAGTTCATAACAGATGGGGTCATGTATCACAAGATTTTGGCCAACAACCTCCTTCCTTCATTAAGAGAATAGAAGATGGGTCAAATCACACAGCCAGGGCAACTATGGAGTATCTCCGTAAGAAGCATTTCAAGGTCCTGAAGTGGCATAGCCAGTCTTCAAACCTAAACCCAATAGAAAATCTTTAGAGGGAGCTGAAACTCAATGTTGCTTAACAACAGCCCTGAAATTTGAAAGATCTGGAGAAGATCTGTATGGGGGAGTGGGCCAAAATCTCTGTTGCAGAGTGTGAAAACTTTGTCAAGAACTTCAGGAAACGCCAGACCTCAAATGCATATTTCATACAATAAAATGCAAATTAATTATGTAAAAATCATACATGATTTTCTGTTTCTGTCTTTCACAGTTGAACTGTGCCTACGATAAAAATTACAGACCTCTCCATTCTTGGTAGGTGGTAAAACTAGCAAAATCGGCATTGTGTCAAATAGTTATTTTCCCTCCTGTATCCTATAAATAGGTGATACGTTTTATTTTAAGAAACTTAAAGTGAATGTAGGTGCTGTGCGTCGTTGGAAAAGAAAGTCCATCACATTTTCAATTTCATGGTTAAGATCGGTAAATGATTTCCCTTTCAAATGGGAATAGAAATTGAAAGGATGTAAAGTGTGACACAAGCAACAGTTTCTTTTGGCACTATAATGGAGCCCATTTGCGGTTTGTCCTAACTCTTATTTATACTATGATCTGTGTGCCAATTAACAGAGTGTTTATCTAATAGTTTTCAATACATGCATGTACTCCCATTTATACAATGGATTATTCTATTTTGCATTTTTTTAACCTCTTCTGTTTTCCTATTGGTTTTTCTTTCCATTATATAGTATTGTATCGCATATTTAGTGCCAAGAATGGGATCAGCTGCCCTTCTCAATCCCTCAGTTGTTAGCACTGTTGCCTTGAAATGCTGAGGTTCTCAGTTCAAATCCCACCAAGTACAACATCTGCAAGGAGTTTGTATGTTCTCCCCATGTTTGTGTGGGTTTCCTCCGGGTTCTCTGGTTTCCTCCCACACTCTAGATTACGAGCCCCAATGGAGACAGTGATGATAATGCCTGTAAAGCTGTTACAATAGTGTTGGAGCACAGCTGGAATCCAATGGCCGGTGGAGCATAAGCAGGGAACATCATTTAGAAGTTGAAGTTTGTGGAAATAGCTTTAGGAATCATAGGAAAAATTTGGAGAGGAGTGGAAACAGTCTGTGTAAGGGTGGTTTCACACTTGCGTTTTTGTCTGCAGCGGTTTTTTTCAAAAAAACGCATGCGTTTTTTTTCCCTATATTTAACATTGAAAACGCATGCGTTTTTTTGTGTACGCGTTTGGTCGCGTTTTTTGACGCATGCGTTTTTTTACTGCATGCGTTCATTTTCTGAAATGCTACTTGTAGTATTTTTAGAAGCGTTTTTTGGACCAAAAAAAACCGCATGCGTTTTCATGCGTTTTTTTTGGGTCAAAAAATACATTGGAGTCAATGGGGACGCATGCGTTTTTTGGTGCATGCGTTTTTTTATTAAAAAACTAGAAAACACACTGATATGCCACCCCCCAACATAAAGGTGATAAAGGGAACCTAACCCTACCCCTAACCCTACCCCTAACCCTACCCCTAACCCTAAGGGATCCTAACCCTAACCCTACCCCTAACCCTACCCCTAAGGGATCCTAACCCTAATCCCTTTATGGTTAGGGGTAGGGTTAGGGGTAGGGTTAGGGGTATGGTTAGGATCCCTTAGGGTTAGGGGTAGGGTTAGGATCCCTTAGGGTTAGGGGTAGGGTTAGGGTTAGGATCCCTTAGGGTTAGGGTTAGGGTTAGGGGTAGGGTTAGGATCCCTTAGGGTTAGGGGTAGGGTTAGGATCCCTTTAGGGTTAGGGTTAGGGTTATGATCCCTACCCCTAACCCTACCCCTAACCCTAACTATTTCTGTTTATAGTGGGTTTTTTACTTTATTGTGATGATTGGCAGCTGTCACACATTTCTCAGCATGCGTTTAAAAAACGCAAACGCATGTAAAAACGCATGTAAACGCGTCAAAACGCCGCGTTTTTTTCACCACATGCAAAAACGCATGCGTCAAAAAAACGCAGCATTTACACGCGTTTTTTCACCATGCGTTTTTTTTGCGTTTTTTACCGCAAAAACGCACCCCAAAAAACGCCAATGTGAAACCAGCCTAAGACAGTTCTTAGGAGCTGAATACTGGAACTATACTGCAGGCTAGACACCACACTCAAGCAATGAGTGAGAGTGCTATGTGGCTTTAAGTACGCCCAAACAGGAAACAAGATGGCTTCCCATGGTTCAACATAGGCCTGTTAGAAAAGGGCGATTGCAGAAACACAACAGCAGCCTCCAGTAGTAAGGAATAGAAATGCAGCACAATTTATCAAAGTGAATAGCAGCAGCCATTAGTGGTCAATCTACAGAAGGAATGCAGAATCCTAATAAATGCACTTTGGAATACGTGTTGCTATATAAGCAAGCAAAGATGAGCAGTTCATGCGGATTACACCAGAAAGAAATATATGGAGCTTACACAGTCAGAATACATCCATACGAATGTTCTCTAAGTCTGCTCTGAAAGTGCCAATATGAATCTTGCCTTAGGAACAGTAAAAACAAACAGTTTACAATTGTGCTAGTCATATATAAAACACGAAGGCTTCCATACTCAAGTAAAAGCAGAAAAGTCGAACTACTTGAAAACCAGTCTGAATAGTCTTTTTATTTATAAGGACTGGTCAACATGGTGACAATACCCAAGACATAAATCACAGAATGATGCACCGGGCCGGACATGACCATAAACTTTGCTCGAGAAAGTAAAGACAGAATAAAGATGGTTTGTATCTTAAACAAGGTCATTGGGTAGCAGAAACAGATCAATTGTCACGTCCAGAGCGAGAATTTGCTGCTCAGTTTAGATTGCAGTCAGGATTCCACCTCCCAGTTTACTCGTAATATACACATTCAATTACACACAACAGTACAGGGAAGATCTCTCGTTTCTGTATGCAATATTTCTTTTTTCCTTGGCTCTTCAGATAGAGATTATCCCTGCTGCTTCTATGAAAGGGAATTGGTTTCCAACTTTGTATAATTTGAGGATCTGTCACTTGCAGCACTTTCATTTATGTGAAATAGCTGCCTGCTCTCTACATAGGAAATTGATAGCATACATCAATATACACACGGGATCTGTACTATGTATACACTTTCAATAAAGGCTGGCTGAAATGTTAAAAGATGTGACATTTAGCCTAACCTTCTTATGATTATGCCAAACTGAATATTACTTATTTCCCACACGTTTCAATCCAAATCGGTAAATTCTATGTACTATCGGCCAAGATCATTGCTGAGGTCCTCAGCTTAGCTTCTAAGGGAATGTATCTATGAAGAAACATTTATAACTTGCTGATGTCACATACTAAGATTTTATTTATTTCTACTGAAATTTGGAAATAATAGCATTCATTCAATTAATGAATAGTTTATGGCTTCATTGCAACAGCAAACCATTTCTTCATTAAATTTTAGGAAAAACCTGACTCCTTACGTTGAATTTTTCCTCCCAAACAACAAGCCTCTTTCTTATGGCATTAAAGATGTGATGCCTGAAAGCATTGTGGAATGGTTTGACAAAAAAATAGAAAAGAACAGTTAATTAATGTATTGTGAATGCTGTATATTATCTTGGAACGATACTTCTTTTTCTCCTAAATTCATAGTAATATACACACATGGACATGTTGGTACACTTCTGTTAACGTGTCCCTATGGCCAGATTTTCAATCTTTTCTAGGGTTACCATCATTTTGCCCAGACTAGTTTCATTTTTTTCTGTTAAACCACATTGTCCGATTTTCATAAATTGATATTCAGTAAATTTAAACTGAAACTTTTTCAGTGTTAAGTTATTTCAGTGACCGTAGTGGGTTTTTCTTACTTTAGAGGGAACTTGGCGCCAGGTTTTCCCAATATAAAGAACGGCCAGCATCTTTAAGCCCTATTTTAGAGCATATTAGAATTCAGTATAAATGTCCCCATCCTCTTATTCAAGGCAGAAATAAGACCTTTTAGTATACTTACAGATGGTGTAGTCTGCTTCGATTGGTGTCTCTGATCTTGATCCGGTGCCTCCTCTGTTCTTACTGTTGCTGTCCTTACTGTTCCATGTGGATGATACATCCTACATCATCCACACAGTGTCCTCCATCACGCTCTAGTGCAAGTGTACTTTAGTGTGCATGCACCGCCTTTCTCGTTACGTTAAGAGTCTCGGAAAATGAAAATCAACCCAAACATTTTTTATTGAAAAAGTTACCAAGTTTTGTATGGCTGTAATTGTACTGACCTAAGCAAATCATAAGGTCAGGTTAATTTTACCAAACAATGGACGCCATACAGAAATAATTTCCCTCCAAAAAAGTCCCATTTTTTTCAAGTTTCCATTACACTATGTGGTGAAAAGAATTGCATCATTCAAAAGTACAACTCGTCTTGCAAGAAACAAACCCTCATATGTGTATCAGCACGAAAAAATAGAAAAGTTCTTTAAAGAAGGGAGAAGAAAAAATCGAAAATTGTTCATGTCGGGAAGGGATTAAAGCAGATCTGTTACTAGATTTCATAATACAAACTGAAACAGTATTAATTAAGATCTCTTAAACTAGGTGAGGCTGGTGTACTTACTTTTTAAATAGATGTCACAATAGCAATATAATCCTGATATTAAGATGAGCATTTTAGGAGTCAAGGTATAGAAGGAAGTAGCTCATGATTCCAAGTGTATTCACTCTCCATTCACACTTACTGACAGCTACAGCTAATACTGAGCAGGGAGAGAGCTCAGCAGGGAGTGGGGACACTGAGGAGCTGTCAATCAGGCTAGGTTGAGAGAGACACACTAAAGAAACAACAGTCAAAAGGTCCAATATACAGAATATAAACTTTATTGAATAAAAGCATAATAAAGATAGAAATAAGGTGCTAAACAACAGCGAAAAACGATCACCGTGCACATCCACAGCACGAAACATGGGACGGGGGAAGGCAGCTCTATATCACAACACCCATATAATATATAGATAAATAACCCCGCATAGTGTGTATCACAATACGGAGTATGTATGAATAAACATCAAAACAGTTCCTACGTCTATAATCAGGGGCACTGAGTCCCAACAAGTGTAAGGTACGAGAACCGCTGAAATACATATATACATACCGTGTTGAATTATAGCCTGGGATAGAAGAACATACCACCCCCGAGATGCAAACTCGGCTTTGGGAAAATGGCCGCCGCGATCTCTAATGCGCACGCGCGGCATCCCGCGGCCATTTTCCTGAAGCCCCGTGCAGCAGAGCACTCGATCTGCGCACGCGCGGCCCCAGGAAGATGGCCGCCCCCACCGATGCAAGGGATTACAGCGCAGATCGCGCGCTGTGTCTTCACCACTACGCCACTACGCCACCAACGTAAAGCTGAGGAAGAACCACCGATGTCACCACGCCCTCCCGACCTGACCAGCCTGATTGACAGGCGAAAACGGCGACTTTGGTAAGTTATTTCTCAGCATACATGGGGAATCGGGGTACACTACATACACTATAGGAACACACAGCGCAGGCCCTATTTAACAGTATTTATAGCTCAATCTCAAAAAACGGGGTGACAGGTTCCCTTTAAGAAATAAAAATGGATTTTAGGACCATAGATAAAGGAATAATCAAAGTTTTGCACCCATTGGTATATTAGTTAAAGGGGTTGTATGGTCCAGATTGACAAGTCTGCAGTCACTCTGTGTGACTGCAGACTTGTGAATCCTCTCAGAGCACATACTGTGCACTGCAAGGAATTTCTAGTTTTTGAGTCGGGAACAGTGGTCTAGTATGTAATATGCATACTCCTGGCCTGAACCCATCTAGTGGGTGTGACTTTGCCCAATACACTGACTACACTTTTTCTTCTAGCTCGGACAACCCCTTTAAGTACTCTATTTTTTTTTGTTGTCTATACCTTTTGATCCTGGAGGACAAGAGGAAAACAATCCTGGTACAGTTTCTGGCAAATGTCAATATGAAGTTAAGTGCACATACACAGAAAATTGTGATATGTACCCTACAATTTAAAAAAAAAATGACTACAAGATGGCTTTGCCATGTGCCACCCATCCACCAAATCATTAGCTCACAGAAATATTAGAACCCAACAGCTCTCAGCTTTCTTATGGAAATTATCCAATCAATTCACCATGTTAAAGATGAAGAGTGGAATGTCATGAGCAGGGCTGCACTCTGCAGGCAAAGCCTTTGAAGTTAGGTTTCATGATGAATAACTGAAGATGAATGTCTGCTTTGGAATGAAGTCTATTTCTTTGCTTGCTCTAAGCAAGAATGTATTTTATGCCATGTCACGGCCTTTTTTTTACCTTATTAACTTTTGATTTTTGTTTTAAAACCTTTCATCTTTTTATTTTTTTATTTTTTTTTTACTTCTTACCCAACTGATATGTCACTTTTGTGACTTAACTATCCAACCTATTCTATAAAAACTATTAGTCCAATTAAAACTTTATAAATCTCAAGTGCACTCTATAATCAGACAAATATTCTTGATTATATTAAACTTAATGGCTTTATCAAGAATTCACAACAATTTTTTTTTATTATACCAATGCATCTAAATTGAAAACTAAAGCAAATTTGCTACAGTAATTCCCATTATTTAGTTTTACAGATTTTATATTGTTCGTCCGCTACTTATTACTAATCTTCAGAATGCACATTACTTTCATTCTGTGTATATTCTATATTTTTTACTAGTTAGAATTAAGTTATAGAATATAAAAACTATTATTTTACTCTGTAATGTCTTTGTATTAGCATTAGTGTCGGGATAATGTGAATTGCTCCGCCATAGACCCGGTTGTTGCATCATTGATGGCACAATATGTTGGGTCCACCATTTTCAAGTCAAACATATACACAACTGAAGCATAAAGACCTTTACAATCATTTACACTGTACCATAGAGGTTTTGTTAAAATCAGTCAATCTATTTTCCGCCCATGCATTCAGTGGGTACAAATTATAGTTCATATAAACTATGTTTCACATGCAATGAAAGAAAATGAATAAATGTGAGTTTAAGTCACACAATCTTGTTAACATTTCTGAAGCAGATATATGGCTGCCCTGAAATTAAACTAGAAATTGAAAATACAAAAGAAATAATATCAAACTGAAGTTGTTGAGGCAAGAAACAATATCATCAAGCGGCTGGAAGCAGAAAACTAAATGTAGCAGTTTCAGATTCTGCCTTGTTGAATTTAGTGATTTTGGTTTTTCTTAGTGTTTACAATACTCAACAGATAAAAAAATGGAAAGTTTGGGGTCTGTATCCGCGCTGCCTGCTGATGAAGACACTACAAATGCCAGAGATAATGTAAAATAATGTTGTTTTTTTTAATTTTTCTACGTGTTTCGAAGATCTTTTTCTCCGCAGGACTACTGAAGTATAAGAAAAGAAAGACACGATTTTGTAACTGTACATTTATTGCATTAAAAGTTTTGTATAGTAATATATTTTATGATGTTATGTTTTTAAATTACCTCCATTTCTATATGTCTAGCTGTGTATTCATTTATTTATTCATTTATTTACAGTGATTCGCTCATGTTCATGACAGCGGTTCCCACGCTGTCAAATAACAGAGTGAGCCCGCAGCTGTGATCGGAGAAGTTTACTCCCGGTCACTAGTGTCGGCGGATGGGACTACTCCTCCAATAAGCTTGCGCCTTCTGCCGCTAATAACAGTGAGAGCAGGCGGCGGCTGATGGCAGTATTCATCAGCCGGTGCGCTCACTCAAAATAAATAATTTTAAAAAAACGGCATGTTTTCCCTTGTATTTTTGATAACCAGGCAAAATTGACAGCTGTGGACTGCAACCCTCAGCTGTCAGCTTTAGCAAGGCCGGTTATAAAAAATAGGGGGGAGGGTCCCAATGCAGTATTTTTTAATTATTTAAAAAAAAACCGACAAGGTGTCCCTCCATTTTTGACAACTAGCCAAGCTAAAGCAGACAGCTGGGGGCTGGTATTCTCAGGCTGGTAAGGGGCCATGGATATTGTCCACTCCAGCCTCAAAATAGCAGGTCACAGCGTAAATTCTAATGCTTTGCCTGGCTTTTCCTACTTGCCCTGTGGCGGTGGCAAGTGGGGTTCATATTTGTGGGATTGATGTCACCTTTGTATTGTCTGGTGACATCAAGCCCACAGCTTAGTAACAGAGAGGCATTTACAATAGTTGTATTGTAAATAAACACACAGCTAGAATAGTCTTTTACTTGAAATACAAAAAAATACTTTTTTATTTAAAAATGAATAGTTATACCCACCTAAAGCCCATTCCACTGAAGCCATGGTCTCCTGTAAAAAAATAAAAAACAACCATATCCCTCAACTGGTCATTGTTCTGTCCCATGCAGTAATCCATATCTGGGATAAACAGTTTTCAATCAGGCTGAGAACCACCGTGGAATGAGCTGCTGTGAGCTCAGCCTCAGTGACTAGCAGTGACATCATCGAGGTTACCGCAGGTCACTGAGGCTGCGTTCCCAGCCGGGCCCCTGAACTACAGTGATCTTGGTGAGATCCCCGCTAGCACTGTGAGAAAGTCCTACCGTGCAGCAGTAAAATTTCTCCTGGTGAACTCACATATACATTTACACACATTTTTTTCTCACTTGAATCGCATCATGTGTCTTCTATATGAACTCTGACACAGAATATTATCATGTGTCTCTCTTGGCACTCTTTTTTCAAAATGTTCCTCTATAAAAATCTTTGTGGACCCTGTATATACATATGTCTTTTGTTTCCTGAAGAAGTGGGATACACTTCAAAACGCATAGAAAAAAAAAATGTATTTTTCATTATCTCTGGCATTTGATGTTTCTTCATCATCTGTCAGCATGGACATAGACCACACATTTTCCATTTTTTTATATTTTTCTGATGAAATCACCAGTGGATCTGCAGCAGCCACACAACCTGGGATCAGGTTAGCATATATTGATACCATCCTTTATTAAAATTACTACCAGATAAGACCCTATATGTGAGCCTTATATGCATGGTCACCTTCTCAGAACAATTACTTCCTACTCTATAATATGATGTGGCCGAACATTGAATAAAAATCATGCTTGGCTGAAAAATGACAGCAGCCAACACATGTACAGTGCCTAGAAAAATATTCATACCCCGTGAACCTTTCCATGTTACACCCACAAACTTAAATGTATTTTATTGAAGTTATATTCTGACACTAAGTAGCAAGTCTTTGTGAAGTTTAAAGGAATATATGGTTTTCTAAATATTTAAAAAATATAAATCTGAAAATTGTGATGTGCATTTGTATTCTGCCCCCTGAGTCAATACTTTGTAGGATCATCTTTCGCTGCAATTACTGCTGTAAGTTTTTGTGGCATGTGTCTACCCGTTTTCTACCTGAAGAGGCTTACATTTCTGCTCATTCTTCTTTGCAAATATTCATACTCTGTGAACCTTTCCATGTTACACCCACAAACTTAAATGTATTTTATTGAATTAAGTTATATTCTGACACTAAGTAGCAAGTCTTTGTGAAGTTTAAAGGAATATATGGTTTTCTAAATATTTAAAAAATATAAATCTGAAAATTGTGATGTGCATTTGTATTCTGCCCCCTGAGTCAATACTTTGTAGGATCATCTTTCGCTGCAATTACTGCTGTAAGTTTTTGTGGCATGTGTCTACCCGTTTTCTACCTGAAGAGGCTTACATTTCTGCTCATTCTTCTTTGCAAACTAGCTTTAGCTCAGTGAGTTTGGATGAAAACTGTCTGTGAGCAGCAGTTTTCAAATCTTGCCACAGATTCTCAATCAGATTTAGGTTTTGACTGTGACTGGTCCATTCAGAAATATGAATATGTTTTGATCTAAAACAGTGTTTGCCAAACTCCTGCCCTTACAGCCCTCCCCCCCCCCCATAGGTCCTGTTTTCAAGATTTCCATAGTATTGCACTGGTGAGAAAATTCCAGATGCCTTGATGATGCTTCCACCACCTGTGCAACGCTATAAAAATCCATGAGGACTGGAGTTTGGATAACACTGATCTAAACCATTCCATTGTAGCTGTGGGAGTGTGTTTATGATCATTTTCCTGCTGGAAAATGAACCAACACCCCAGTCTCAAGTTTTTCAGCCTCTAACATGTTTTCTTTCAGGATTGCCGTCCATGTTCATATCAACTCGGATGAGCTTTTCTGTCCCTACTGAAGAAAAGTATCCCCACAGAATGATGCTACCACCATGTTTGACAGTGGGGATGGTGTTTTCTTGGTGATGTGCAGTGTTTGTTTTTCCTGTGGCAAGACTTGAAGATTTTGCTGTTCACAGATGCTCTACATCCAATCTCACTGAGCTAGAGCTATGTTTCAAAGAAGAATGATCAAAAATTGTAATCTCTAGATGTTAAAAGCTGGTAGAGACATACCCCAAAAGACTTGCAGGAATTGGAGTGAAAGGTGGCCCTACAATAGATTAAAGGGGGCTGAATATAAATTCAAGTAACAAGTTTCAGATTTATATTTTTAAAATCATGTGTTAGGTGTCGAGTTCCTGTTGATGCACAGAGCACATACTGTGCGTCAGAGCGGAAGGTTAAGGTAAGGTCTTCACCTTCCGCTCTGACGCACGGTATCCTTTTTACCTTAACCCGGAAGTACTTGTACTGGATCAGGTAAAAGCCGACCGCACGCTTGTTTCTGCACACATGCCTCCGTAACAGCGGTCACAGCTTTCCGGTCCCCTGCATTGTATGCGACGCCGTCTTGTGGCTTCTACTAAGGTATTGTTCCAGCGCTCATTCTGTGTCTTCTGTTGAGACACCTCTCGTTTTGCCTTCCATTAACAAGTTTTGTACATATTTCTCTACAGTGGGTTTCCCTACCCGGTTCCCTGTTTTGCAAGTATGGTTTTTTTCCTTTTTTTTTTCCTTTTTTTCCTTTTTTGGTCTACACACATGGTGATGGTATATTGGCACCCTTTATATTAGCGCTCATTTTCTTACTTCTCCAGGTACCTAGATGCTAGTATCTTTTCACATATAGGGAGTCAGACTCCTATTTTGTTACATATATGGTGACTCTTTAGATGGTTCTCCATAGGCGTATTAGTTGTATTTTTATGTTTGCAAGCCTATAATATAAGTATTATTCATTGAGTTTATAGAATTTCTAATCAGCTCGATGACATCTTTTTTGTATACATATCATGTCACATTATATAAGGGAAACATGAGGTAATGTTTTCTGCAGTTTCTTTTTATTTTGGTTCTGTTACCGTCTTTGGATTGCATTATACTTATGTCTGTATATATTTCAGAAGGACATCTTAATCTCTTGAAAAAGGCTTGTCTAGCCGAAACGTTGAGGAAGATATTACATTTGTCCACGCAAAGTATATATAAACGTCTCTTTTTCTGGAAACCTGATGGTGTGTTGTGCATTGCTGAAAACTGCTGATAAATAAATTACAAGCAAATTTCTTTGGACTTTGTAGTGTGCCGGAGTTTTTTCCTTCTATATCTCTGCACGGTGGACCCCGGGCTGTGAACGCACCATATATATTCCTTTATATTATTTGGTGTGCTCCGCCAGCCCTAGCATTATACTAGCACCAGGGTCTGGCTAGTAATAGTGGATGAACAGCGACTACAGCGGTACATCCAGCAGCTGGAAGGCAGGTTAGCAGCTCTTGAGAGCACAATCTCGGCTGTGGATGTTACCGCAGTAGCTGTTCAGGCTGCTAGCGTGGCTGCAGCGAGTTTGTCCACTGCCACCCCTGCTCCGACGTTATCCCACCTCCCGTTGCCAGGTAAGTTTACTGGTGACAGTAAGTTGTGTCGGGGAATCGTGAGCCAGTGTGCTATACATCTTGAGCTCCTGGCTGCACGTTTTCCCATGGATTGGGCTAAGGTGGGATTTATAATATCCCTCCTGTCGGACAGGCCGTTTGAGTGGGCTACGCCGCTGTGGGAGCGCGACGATCATGTGGTGCAGAGTGCTCTGCAGTTCTTGAGCACTCTGAAACAGGTCTTTTTGGAACCCATGATACAGCGCTCTAACTGCGGGCATTGACACAGGGCTCGTCCATGGTCAGCCATTTTGCCGTCCACTTCCAGACTTAAGCATCAGAGCTGGAGTGGCCGGATAAAGTCCTCATCCCTGATTTCTGGAGGGGACTGGCTGACCATGTGAAGGGCACTTTGGTCACTAGGGAGATTCCCACCACACTGGAGTTTAATAGCACTATCTACCCTCATCAACCTTCACATTAACGAGTAAAGGTTGGAGCAAGCCCAGTGTAGGCAGAGGTTTTGGCTGGCTCCCACCTTCAGCAAACGTCTGGAATCTCTGATCCAGGCATCCGAGTCACATGAGGCCATGGAGGTGTCACGAGGGGGGTCTAAGTCCTGGACCACTCGTGCACTCAAGGTCTGTCAGGTCTGCCAGCAGTCAGGACATCTTGCCTCACTAGACACAGCGGTGTTTTCCTCCGAATTGTCCTTCAAGGGGAAAATTATCATTGGCCCATCCACTCATACGGTAGAGCTTTGTGTGGATTCCGGAGAAGAGGGCAACTTTATTTCTTCTATCTTTGCCCAACTGCACGCAATTCCTCTGGTGATGCTCGCCAGTCCAGTGACCGTACGAGTGGTAAATGGGTCAACACTGCCCTCACAGATAACTCATCAGACCATCCAATTTAGTCTATCCATGTCTCCATCTCACCAGGAGATCATCTCTCTTCTAATCATTCCCGAGGGAGTTAATGAGGTCCTCTTAGGGATACCATGGCTACGCTACCACACCCCTCATATAGGGTGGTCCTCAGGGAGAATTCTGGGATGGAGTAAATCCTGTGAGGGTAGATGTCAGAGGAAAGTGCATTCAGGTTGCTACTACAGAGATACCTGCAGATCTATCCTCTCTCCCCAAACACTATTGGCCCTATACGGATGTAACACCCCAGGTAACCAGTTGCTACAGGTTAAAGTGGCATTGCTTTCCTCACGGGGAGCGTGATGTCACGCTTGGAAGCAGGGAAGGATCCATTTAACAGGTAATCAGCACATACAACACCATTCTGACTTCAGGCTAGAAGGGGGAACTCTACACCCGACTTCAGGGGAGCTGCTCTCTCTAGTCAGGAGAAGGAGTCAGTTGCTAGGCTGTTGCTAGGCAGTTAGGAAGAGTTAGTAGTTGGTGATAGGAGAGCGATGTGTGAAGAAGGAAAGCTGGAATCATGCAGCTCCTGGGAAGGAAAGACAGAACAGAGCAACTGATAAAGAGACTGAAAGGGAAAAAGAGGCAAAGGTGAAGTTAAGACCAGAGGAGAATAGCTGCAATTTAGCTACCTCTTGACAGAGCCCAGACACCGATGGCCGAAAACCGAGGTTGTGAGGGGCTCTAAGACTCACAGCAGAAACTGTCAGGACGACTGAACTACAGGTCACTTGCCCGCCCTATCACCTGAAGACACAGTGGCGTATAGGGCCCAGGTCGTGATAGAGACTGTTATGATCTGGTAATTCAGTACCACAATAGACATAGAAGTCAGAGCACATACAGTGATCTGACAATAACCCAAAAACATAGAACGAGCTCTGAGACGTGGGAACTCTGCTGACCGCAATCCCTAATCCTCTCCAACCACACTAGAGGCAGCCGTGGATTGCGCCTAACGCTCCCAATGCAACTCGGCACAGCCTGAGAAACTAGCTAGCCTGAAGATAGAAAATAAGCCTACCTTGCCTCAGAGAAATACCCCAAAGGAAAATGCAGCCCCCACATATAATGACTGTGAGTTAAGATGAAAAGACAAACGTAGAGATGAAATAGATTTAGCAAAGTGAGGCCCGACTTTCTGAACAGAGCGAGGATAGGAAAGGTAACTTTGCGGTCAACACAAAACCCTACAAACAACCACACAAAGGGGGCAAAAAGACCCTCCGTACCGAACTAACGGCACGGAGGTACACCCTCTGCGTCCCAGAGCTTCCAGCAAGCAAGAAAAAAACAAATAGCAAGCTGGACAGAAAAAAAACAACAAACAAATAGCAAAAGCTGAACTTAGCTATGCAGAGCAGCAGGCCACAGGAACGATCCAGGAGGAAACAGGTCCAATACTAGAACATTGACTGGAGGCCAGGATCAAAGCACTAGGTGGAGTTAAATAGAGCAGCACCTAACGACTTCACCACATCACCTGAGGAAGGAAACTCAGAAGCCGCAGTACCACTCTCCTCCACCAACGGAAGCTCACAGAGAGAATCAGCCGAAGTACCACTTGTGACCACAGGAGGGAGCTCTGCCACAGAATTCACAACAGTACCCCCCCCTTGAGGAGGGGTCACCGAACCCTCACCAGAGCCCCCAGGACGACCAGGATGAGCCATATGAAAGGCACGAACAAGATCGGGAGCATGGACATCAGAGGCAAAGACCCAGGAATTATCTTCCTGAGCATAACCCTTCCACTTAACCAGATACTGGAGTTTCCGTCTTGAAACACGAGAATCCAAAATCTTCTCCACAATATACTCCAATTCCCCCTCCACCAAAACCGGGGCAGGAGGATCAACAGATGGAACCATAAGTGCCATGTATCTCCGCAACAATGACCTATGGAATACGTTATGTATGGAAAAAGAATCTGGAAGGGTCAGACGAAAAGACACAGGATTAAGAACCTCAGAAATCCTATATGGACCAATGAAACGAGGTTTAAACTTAGGAGAGGAAACCTTCACAGGAATATGACGAGAAGATAACCAAACCAAATCCCCAACACGAAGTCGGGGACCCACACAGCGTCTGCGATTAGCGAAACGTTGAGCCTTCTCCTGGGACAAGGTCAAATTGTCCACTACATGAGTCCAAATCTGCTGCAACCTGTCCACCACAGTATCCACACCAGGACAGTCCGAAGACTCAACCTGCCCTGAAGAGAAACGAGGATGGAACCCAGAGTTGCAGAAAAACGGCGAAACCAAGGTAGCCGAGCTGGCCCGATTATTAAGGGCGAACTCAGCCAAAGGCAAAAAGGACACGCAGTCACCCTGATCAGCAGAAACAAAGCATCTCAGATATGTTTCCAAGGTCTGATTGGTTCGTTCGGTCTGGCCATTAGTCTGAGGATGGAAAGCCGAGGAAAAAGACAAGTCAATGCCCATCCTAGCACAAAAGGCTCGCCAAAACCTCGAAACAAACTGGGAACCTCTGTCAGAAACGATATTCTCCGGAATGCCATGTAAACGAACCACATGCTGGAAGAACAATGGCACCAAATCAGAGGAGGAAGGTAATTTAGACAAGGGTACCAAATGGACCATTTTAGAGACGCGATCACAGACCACCCAAATGACTGACATCTTTTGAGAGACGGGAAGATCTGAAATAAAATCCATAGAGATATGTGTCCAAGGCCTCTTCGGGACCGGCAAGAGCAAAAGCAACCCACTGGCACGAGAACAGCAGGGCTTAGCCCGAGCACAAATCCCACAGGACTGCACAAAAGAATGCACATCCCGCGACAGAGATGGCCACCAAAAGGATCTAGCCACTAACTCTCTGGTACCAAAGATTCCAGGATGACCAGCCAACACCGAACAATGAACCTCAGAGATAACTCTACTAGTCCATCTATCAGGGACAAACAGTTTCTCCACTGGACAACCCTTCTCCTAGGACTCCTTCACGTAACTCCGCATAGCGGCGTGCTCAGGCACAGACAAATTAAACAGTCGACCTTTTGGGAATTTACTACCAGGAATCAAATCGATAGCACAATCACAATCCCTATGCGGAGGTAGGGTATCGGACTTGGGCTCATCAAATACATCCCGGTAATCAGACAAGAACTCTGGAACCTCAGAAGGGGTGGATGACGAAATAGACAGAAATGGGACATCACCATGTACCCCCTGACAACCCCAGCTGGACACAGACATGGATTTCCAATCTAATACTGGATTATGGACTTGTAGCCATGGCAACCCCAACACGACCACATCATGCAGATTATGCAACACCAGAAAGCGAATAACCTCCTGATGTGCAGGAGCCATGCACATGGTCAGCTGGGTCCAGTACTGAGGCTTATTCTTGGCCAAAGGCGTAGCATCAATTCCTCTCAATGGAATAGGACACTGCAAGGGCTCCAAGAAAAACCCACAATGCTTAGCATATTCCAAGTCCATCAAATTCAGAGCAGCGCCTGAATCCACAAACGCCATGACAGAATATGATGACAAAGAGCAGATCAAGGTAACGGACAGAAGAAATTTTGACTGTACCGTACCAATGGTGGCAGACCTAGCGAACCGCTTAGTGCGCTTAGGACAATCAGAGATAGCATGAGTGGAATCACCACAGTAGAAACACAGCCCATTCAGACGTCTGTGTTCTTGCCGTTCAACTCTGGTCAAAGTCCTATCGCACTGCATAGGCTCAGGTTTAAGCTCAGGTAATACCGCCAAATGGTGCACAGATTTACGCTCATGCAAGCGTCGACCGATCTGAATAGCCAAAGACATAGACTCATTCAAACCAGCAGGCATAGGAAATCCCACCATGACATCCTTAAGGGCTTCAGAGAGACCCTTTCTGAAAATAGCTGCGAGCGCACCTTCATTCCATTGAGTGAGTACGGACCACTTTCTAAATTTCTGACAATATACCTCTATCTCATCCTGACCCTGACACAGAGCCAGCAAATTTTTCTCTGCCTGATCCACTGAATTAGGTTCATCGTACAGCAATCCAAGCGCCAGGAAAAATGCATCGATATTACTTAATGCAGGATCTCCTGACGCAAGAGAAAATGCCCAGTCCTGAGGGTCGCCACGTAAAAAAGAAATAATGATCCTAACTTGTTGAACTGGGTCACCAGAGGAGCGAGGTTTCAAAGCCAGAAATAGTTTACAATTATTTTTGAAACTCAGAAATTTAGTTCTATCTCCAAAAAACAAATCAGGAATAGGAATTCTTGGTTCTAACATAGAATTCTGAACCACAAAGTCTTGAATATTTTGTACTCTTGCCGTGAGCTGATCCACACATGAAGACAGACCTTTAATGTCCATCGCTACACCTGTGTCCTGAACCACCCAAATGTCTAGGGGAAAAAAAAGGCAAAACACAGTGCAGAGAAAAAAAAATGGTCTCAGAACTTCTTTTTTCCCTCTATTGAGAATCATTAGTACTTTGGGCCTCCAGTACTGTTATGATCTGGTAATTCAGTACCACAATGGACATAGAAGTCAGAGCACATACAGTGATCTGACAATAACCCAAAAACATAGAACGAGCTCTGAGACGTGGGAACTCTGCTGACCGCAATCCCTAATCCTCTCCAACCACACTAGAGGCAGCCGTGGATTGCGCCTAACGCTCCCTATGCAACTCGGCACAGCCTGAGAAACTAGCTAGCCTGAAGATAGAAAATAAGCCTACCTTGCCTCAGAGAAATACCCCAAAGGAAAATGCAGCCCCCACATATAATGACTGTGAGTTAAGATGAAAAGACAAACGTAGAGATGAAATAAATTTAGCAAAGTGAGGCCCGACTTTCTGAACAGAGCGAGGATAGGAAAGGTAACTTTGCGGTCAACATAAAACCCTACAAACAACCACACAAAGGGGGCAAAAAGACCCTCCGTACCGAACTAACGGCACGGAGGTACACCCTCTGCGTCCCAGAGCTTCCAGCAAGCAAGAAAAAAACAAATAGCAAGCTGGACAGAAAAAAAACAACAAACAAATAGCAAAAGCTGAACTTAGCTATGCAGAGCAGCCTTAGCTATGCAGAGCAGCAGGCCACAGGAACGATCCAGGAGGAAACAGGTCCAATACTAGAACATTGACTGGAGGCCAGGATCAAAGCACTAGGTGGAGTTAAATAGAGCAGCACCTAACGACTTCACCACATCACCTGAGGAAGGAAACTCAGAAGCCGCAGTACCACTCTCCTCCACCAACGGAAATTAACAGAGAGAATCAGCCGAAGCACCACTTGTGACCACAGGAGGGAGCTCTGCCACAGAATTCACAACAAGAGACCCTGTGAAGGGCTCAAGCCACCTGTCATACAGGTTAGTGTCTCACTTACACAAAGGACAGAAAACTCTCGAAGACCTTTTGGACAGCTATAGGCATTAAGGAACTACACCACAACGCTAAAGGGAAGGCTTCTAACCCCACTTGGCAAGGGGGAAATCCCAACTTAATTCAAAGCTAGCTGGACCACCACCAGCACCTGTGATCCGGTACCCTGGACTGTGGCTGTCTGAATTGCTTCAGTAAAGAGGTAAATAGACTGCAACCTTGTGTCCTCTGTTTCTTATTGCACCATCTCCATCTACACACGGGAGCCCTGGGGACCTACTTCACCTGTGGGAAGTTATACCATCTGGCTGCCATAACCTCACCCCAGAGGACCACTTTAAGAAGCATTGGTCACCCCTGACCGAATGCCACAGGTGGCATCATGAACATTCCTTTATTTCAAAAACCCCTTTAAAGACTGTCCTTTTAACATGGGCACCGCCCAGGGCCACTGACCGGGTCGCTGCCACCGTGACACAACCCTTTAAGCACCAAGCCCTGGCGGTCGACTCATTTACGTGTTCTCCAAGAAGGCTGCGGAGGCCCTTCTGCCTCACTGCCCCTATGACTGCCCTATTGACCTCTTGCCTTGTGCTGAGCCTTCCCGGGGTCGAGTCTATCCACTATCTCGGAGACGGAGGCAGACGAAGAACAGAGAACTACGTCCATGCAAAGATAACAGGGGTCTTAACGCCATCACTGTTAAGAACAAGTACCCTCTGCCCCTGTTATCTGAGTTATTTGTAAGGTTGCGGGGAGAGAGCGCTTTTACTAAAGTTGATCTGCGGGGTGCTTACAGCCTGATTCGCATCTGTAAAGAGGACGAATGGAAGATGTCATTTAACACCAGGGACTGCCATTTTTATTATCTGGTGATGCCCTTCGGGCTCTGTAATGCTCCTGCCGTCTTCCTGAACTTCGTAAACGACATCTTCCGAGACATGCCAAGTCAGTGTCACCTGCAGGGGCGGGGTTCTTCTTCAAGCAGAAGAAGAACAGAGAACTATGTCCATGCATAGATTACAGGGGTCTTAACGCCATCACCATTAAGAACAAGTACCCTCTGCCCCTGATATCTGAGCTCTTCGATAGATTGTGGGGAGCGAGGGTATTTACTAAGCTTGATCTGCGGGGTGCTTACAACCTGATTTGCATCCGTGAGTGGGACGAATGGAAGACGGCATTTAACACCAGGGAGGGGCACTATGAATACCTGGTGATGCCATTCGGGTTCTGTAATTCTCTTGCCATTTTCCAAGACTTTGTGAACGATATCTTCTGGGATATGCTCAACACCTTGGTTGTAGTCTATCTGGATGATATTCTCATCTAGGGTTGAGCGAAACGGATCGGACAAATTAAAAAATCGCCGACTTTCGGCAAAGTCGGGTTTCATGAAACCTGACCTGATCCTAGTGTGGGATCGGCCATGAGGTCGGCGATCGGTGTTTCATATGACACTTTCAGTGCCATTTTTCAGCCAATGAAGGAGGACGCAGAGTGTGGGCAGCGTGGTGACATAGGTCTCGGTCCCCATCATCTTAGAGAAGAACATTACAGTGATTGGCTTGCTTTCTGCGGCGTCACAGGGGTTATAAAGGGGCGTGCATGCCAACCGCCATCTTAATTCTTCCGATATGAGCATAGGGAGAGGTTGCCGCAGCTTCATCAGAAGAAGGGATATAGTTAGGGAGGGAAGATTAAGCCCCGAAACTACTTGTGCTGTAGCAATTTCCACTGTTCAACACCATTTGTTTGCAGGGACAGTGGAGGCTATATTTTTGTGCATCAGCTCTGTAGCTTATTAGGCTGCCTTATAAGGCTCCCTGATAGCTGCATTGCTATTTGCACGCTGCTGTGCAAACCAACTGCTTTTTTAAAGGCAAAAATCCTATTGCTCCTTTCTGCACAGTTATCTTGTTTATTTGTCCACACTTTTGTGTGCAGCAGTCTTTTTTATTGCTGCCATACTTTTCCTGAGATCATTGTAGGGAGATTGAAATTGCACTACAGTCCTTGTATTTTTTCATATATCTTCCAGCCACGTTCTGCCACTTAGATTGCGTTGTTTTATACACTGGGCCTGAGTTTTGGGTCAGTCACCCCCCAAAAAAGGGAGTTTCATATTCTCATAAAATGGATCTACTGCAGTCCTGTTAGTTTGGTGTATGTCAGCCAGCCACTTTCTGCCACTTAGATTGCGTTGTTTTATACACTGGGCCTGAGTTTTGGGTCAGTCTCCCCCCAAAAAAGTGAGATTCAAATTCTCACAAAGTGGATATACTTCTGTCCTGTTCGTTTGCCGTATATCAGCCAGCCACTTTCTGCCACTTAGATTGCATTGTTATATACACTGGGCCTAAGTTGTGGTTCAGTCTCCCCACAAAAAAGGGGAGATTCAAATTCTCAACAAGTTTATATACACCTTCTACCTTGTTTTACAGTACCATATAACGGTTGTTATTTTGGTTAGATTTTCCAAAAAATGAGGAAGTCTGGTGGAATAGCCCGTGGGCGGTGGTTGCCAACTGGTACTGATGATGGTGGTGGTGGTGGTGGTGCATCTGGTGGTAGTGGCAAAAGCACAATAGCATCTAAGGCTGGAGGTGTTGAGCCAGTGTCATCATCTGGCTACACAAGGCCTCGAAGGCTCCCTTATCTGGGAGTAGGAAAACAGCTTTTAAAGCCGGATGATCTAACCTTCATTAAAATGAACCAATCATGGATTTCAAATTATTTTGCCCCACCTTCCCCTGCTGACACGAATCTTGCCTGAAAAATGTCTTGCTTTTGGCCTCCTCTTACTGACTTCTCCAATTCCTCCATTTCCAGCTGCTGAATGTCCACCATAGGCCATTTTTATACCTCCCTAAATGGGCTGACTGCCCCCACAGGGCCGTGGTCACCACCTGGCGCAAGCACCCGTGCGAGTGTCGTTTGCCTGGACAGGTGGGTGAGCCCACTCTTGGGCGACGGCACTGGCACAGGGTCCCTCATAGTACAATGAAGTGTCTCTGATGGTGGTGGTGCACAACCAACGTCAGACACACCGTCGTAATATGAGGGGCCATGTGCCAGTACCGCCGCCCACGAGAGAGTGTTCCCCCCAGCTCGAACAGTGCTCTACCACTTGCAATACTTACCTCTCTCTGCTCCACCACTGTGTAGTCTGTGCTGATAAATCCTTCAATGGCACTGCTGTTATGAAAGGCAATTCAGTATAACAATGGACATGGAGGTCAGAGCACACACAGTGATCTGACAATAACCCAAAATAACAGAACGAGCTCTGAGACGTGGGAACTCTGCAGACCGCAATCCCTGATCCTCTCCAAACACAACTAGAGGCAGCCGTGGATTGCGCCTAAAGCTCCCTATGCAACTCGGCACAGCCTGAGAAACTAACTAGTCTGAAGATAGAAAAATAAGCCTACCTTGCCTCAGAGAAATACCCCAAAGGAAAAGGCAGCCCCCCACATATAATGACTGTGAGTAAGATGAAAAGACAAACGTAGCGATGAAATAGATTCAGCAAAGTGAGGCCCGATATTCTAGACAGAACGAGGATAGGAAAGATAACTTTGCGGTCTACACAAAACCCTAAAGAAAACCACGCAAAGGGGCAAAAAGACCCTCCGTACCGAACTAACGGCACGGAAGTACACCCTTTGCGTCCCAGAGCTTCCAGCAAAACAAATAGACAAGCTGGACAGAAAAAATAGCAACAAATAGCAAAGAAGCACTTAGCTATGCAGAGCAGCAGGCCACAGGAATGATCCAGAGAAACACAAGTCCAACACTGGAACATTGACAGGAAGCATGAATCAAAGCATTAGGTGGGGTTAAGTAGAGAAGCACCTAACGACCTCACCAGATCACCTGAGGGAGGAAACTCAGAAACAGCAGTACCAGTTTCCTCCACAAACGGAAGCTCCCAGAGAGAATCAGCCGAAGTACCACTTGTGACCACAGGAGGGAGCTCTGCCACAGAATTCACAACAGTACCCCCCCCTTGAGGAGGGGTCACCGAACCCTCACCAGAGCCCCCAGGCCGACCAGGATGAGCCACATGAAAGGCACGAACAAGATCGGGAGCATGGACATCAGAGGCAAAAACCCAGGAATTATCCTCCTGAGCATAACCCTTCCATTTAACCAGATACTGGAGTTTCCGTCTTGAAACACGAGAATCCAAAATCTTCTCCACAATATACTCCAATTCCCCCTCCACCAAAATCGGGGCAGGAGGGTCAACAGATGGAACCATAGGTGCCACGTATCTCCGCAACAATGACCTATGGAAGACGTTATGTATGAAAAAAGAATCTGGGAGGGTCAGACGAAAAGACACAGGATTAATAACCTCAGAAATCCTATAAGGACCAATGAAACGAGGTTTAAACTTCGGAGAGGAAACCTTCATAGGAATATGATGAGAAGATAACCAAACCAGATCCCCAACACGAAGTCGGGGACCCACACGGCGTCTGCGATTAGCGAAACGTTGAGCCTTCTCCTGGGACAAGGTCAAATTGTCCACTACATGAGTCCAAATCTGCTGCAACCTGTCCACCACAGTATCCACACCAGGACAGTCCGAAGACTCAACCTGTCCTGAAGAGAAACGAGGATGGAACCCAGAATTGCAGAAAAATGGCGAAACCAAGGTAGCCGAGCTGGCCCGATTATTAAGGGCGAACTCAGCCAAAGGCAAAAAGGACACCCAGTCATCCTGATCGGCAGAAACAAAGCATCTCAGATAGGTTTCCAAGGTCTGATTGGTTCGTTCGGTCTGGCCATTAGTCTGAGGATGAAAAGCCGAGGAAAAAGACAAGTCAATGCCCATCCTACCACAAAAGGCTCGCCAAAACCTCGAAACAAACTGGGAACCTGTGTCAGAAACGATATTCTCTGGAATGCCATGCAAACGAACCACATGCTGGAAGAACAATGGCACCAAATCAGAGGAGGAAGGCAACTTGGACAAGGGTACCAGATGGACCATCTTAGAAAAGCGATCACAGACCACCCAAATGACTGACATCCTTTGAGAGACGGGAAGATCTGAAATAAAATCCATAGAGATATGTGTCCAAGGTCTCTTCGGGACCGGCAAGGGCAAAAGCAACCCACTGGCACGAGAACAGCAGGGCTTAGCCCGAGCACAAATCCCACAGGACTGCACAAAAGAACGCACATCCCGCGACAGAGATGGCCACCAAAAGGATCTAGCCACTAACTCTCTGGTACCAAAGATTCCAGGATGACCCGCCGGCTCAGATAAACCCGGAGTCGGGCACAAAACTCCTAGACAGAGCATCCGCCTTCACATTTTTAGAGCCCGGAAGGTACGAAATCACAAAGTCAAAACGGGCGAAAAACAGCGACCAACGAGCCTGTCTAGGATTCAAACGCTTAGCAGACTCGAGATAAGTCAGGTTCTTATGATCAATCAATACCACCACGCGATGTTTAGCTCCTTCAAGCCAATGACGCTACTCCTCGAATGCCCACTTCATGGCCAGCAACTCTCGGTTGCCCACATCATAATTCCGCTCAGCAGGCGAAAACTTCCTGGAAAAAAAAGCGCACGGTTTCATCACTGAACAATCAGAACCTCTCTGCGACAAAACAGCCCCTGCTCCAATCTCAGAAGCATCAACCTCGACCTGGAACGGAAGAGAAACATCTGGTTGACACAACACAGGGGCAGAAGAAAAACGACGCTTCAACTCTTGAAAAGCTTCCACAGCAGCAGAAGACCAATTGACCAAATCAGCACCCTTCTTGGTCAAATCGGTCAATGGTTTGGCAATACTAGAAAAATTGCAGATGAAGCGACGATAAAAATTAGCAAAGCCCAGGAACTTTTGCAGACTTTTCAGAGATGTCGGCTGAGTCCAATCATGGATGGCTTGGACCTTAACAGGATCCATCTCGATAGTAGAAGGGGAAAAGATGAACCCCAAAAATGAAACCTTCTGCACACCAAAGAGACACTTTGATCCCTTCACAAACAAAGAATTAGCACGCGGGACCTGAAAAACCGTTCTGACCTGTTTCACATGAGACTCCCAATTATCCGAGAAGATCAAAATGTCATCCAAGTACACAATCAGGAATTTATCCAGGTACTCTCGGAAGATGTCATGCATAAAGGACTGAAACACTGATGGAGCATTGGCAAGTCCGAATGGCATCACTAGATACTCAAAATGACCCTCGGGCGTATTAAATGCAGTTTTCCATTCATCGCCTCGCCTGATTCGCACCAGATTATACGCACCACGAAGATCAATCTTGGTGAACCAACTAGCCCCCTTAATCCGAGCAAACAAATCAGACAACAAAGGCAAGGGGTACTGAAATTTAACAGTGATCTTATTAAGAAGGCGATAATCTATACAATGTCTCAGCGAACCATCCTTTTTGGCTACAAAAAAGAACCCTGCTCCTAATGGCGACGATAACGGGCGAATATGCCCCTTCTCCAGGGATTCCTTCACATAACTGCGCATAGCGGTGTGCTCAGGCACGGATAAATTAAACAGTCGACCTTTTGGGAATTTACCACCAGGAATCAAATTGATAGCACAATCACAATCCCTATGCGGAGGTAGGGCATCGGACTTGGGCTCATCAAATACATCCCGGTAATCAGACAAGAACTCTGGAACCTCAGAAGGGGTGGATGACGAAATTGACAAAAATGGAACATCACCATGTACCCCCTGACAACCCCAGCTGGACACCGACATGGATTTCCAATCCAATACTGGATTATGGGCTTGTAGCCATGGCAACCCCAACACGACCACATCATGCAGATTATGCAACACCAGAAAGCGAATAACCTCCTGATGTGCAGGAGTCATGCACATGGTCAGCTGGGTCCAGTATTGAGGCTTATTCTTGGCCAAAGGCGTAGCATCAATTCCTCTCAATGGAATAGGACACTGCAAGGGCTCCAAGAAAAACCCACAACGCTTAGCATATTCCAAGTCCATCAAATTCAGAGCAGCGCCTGAATCCACAAACGCCATGACAGAATATGATGACAAAGAGCAGATCAAGGTAACGGACAGAAGAAATTTTGACTGTACCGTACCAATGGTGGCAGACCTAGCGAACCGCTTAGTGCGCTTAGGACAATCAGAGATAGCATGAGTGGAATCACCACAGTAGAAACACAGCCCATTCAGACGTCTGTGTTCTTGCCGTTCAACTCTGGTCAAAGTCCTATCGCACTGCATAGGCTCAGGTTTAAGCTCAGGTAATACCGCCAAATGGTGCACAGATTTACGCTCATGCAAGCGTCGACCGATCTGAATAGCCAAAGACATAGACTCATTCAAACCAGCAGGCATAGGAAATCCCACCATGACATCCTTAAGGGCTTCAGAGAGACCCTTTCTGAACATAGCTGCCAGCGCAGATTCATTCCATTGAGTGAGCACTGACCATTTTCTAAATTTCTGGCAATATATCTCTATCTCATCCTGACCCTGACAAAGAGCCAGCAAATTCTTTTCTGCCTGATCCACTGAATTAGGCTCATCGTACAGCAATCCGAGCGCCAGGAAAAAAGCATTGATATTACTTAATGCAGGATCTCCTGGCGCAAGAGAAAATGCCCAGTCCTGAGGGTCGCCGCGCAAAAAAGAAATAATAATCAAAACCTGTTGAACTGGATCACCAGAGGAACGAGGTTTCAAGGCCAGAAATAACTTACAATTATTTTTGAAACTCAGAAACTTAGTTCTATCTCCAAAAAACAAATCAGGAATAGGAATTCTTGGTTCTAACATAGATTTCTGATCAATAGTGTCTTGAATCTTTTGTACTCTTGCCGAGAGCTGATCCACAAATGAAGACAGACTTCTAATGTCCATCGCTACACCTGTGTACTGAACCACCCAAATGTCTAGGGGAAAAAAAAGGCAAAACACAGTGCAAAGAAAAAAAAATGGTCTCAGAACTTCTTTTTTCCCTCTATTGAGAATCATTAGTACTCTTGGCTTCCTGTACTGTTATGAAAGGCAATTCAGTATAACAATGGACATGGAGGTCAGAGCACACACAGTGATTTGACAATAACCCAAAATAACAGAACGAGCTCTGAGACGTGGGAACTCTGCAGACCGCAATCCCTGATCCTCTCCAAACACAACTAGAGGCAGCCGTGGATTGCGCCTAAAGCTCCCTATGCAACTCGGCACAGCCTGAGAAACTAACTAGCCTGAAGATAGAAAAATAAGCCTACCTTGCCTCAGAGAAATACCCCAAAGGAAAAGGCAGCCCCCCACATATAATGACTGTGAGTAAGATGAAAATACAAACGTAGGGATGAAATAGATTCAGCAAAATGAGGCCCGATATTCTAGACAGAACGAGGATAGGAAAGATAACTTTGCGGTCTACACAAAACCCTAAAGAAAACCACGCAAAGGGGCAAAAAGACCCTCCGTACCGAACTAACGGCCCAGAGCTTCCAGCAAAACAAATAGACAAGCTGGACAGAAAAAATAGCAACAAATAGCAAAGAAGCACTTAGCTATGCAGAGCAGCAGGCCACAGGAATGATCCAGAGAAACACAAGTCCAACACTGGAACATTGACAGGAAGCATGAATCAAAGCATTAGGTGGGGTTAAGTAGAGAAGCACCTAACGACCTCACCAGATCACCTGAGGGAGGAAACTCAGAAGCAGCAGTACCAGTTTCCTCCACAAATGGAAGCTCCCAGAGAGAATCAGCCGAAGTACCACTTGTGACCACAGGAGGGAGCTCTGCTACAGAATTCACAACACACTGCCAATACAAATTTGTTGAAATGATAGATGATAGTTAAAATATACAGGGGTCCCTGGCCTCCATTTAGACCAGTTAATACTTTGCGCCTACTACCACTGCCTGCTACTCAGCAGAGGAGCCCACCCCAATACCTAGCTATGCCGCCTGTTTACTCCTGTTACCAATTTTGAACTGCTTTTAGCCTACTTTTGTATTTGGGCCTACTAACCGTGTCTGTGCCACTCATTACAGTTGTCCTCCACTGAACAAAGCTAGGCCCCCTGTTTAGTCCTGTTACCAATTTTGAACTGCATTTACCCTACTTTTTTATTTTGGGCCTACTAACTGTGTCTGCTCCACTGATTACAGTTGTCCTCTACTGAACAAAGCTATGCCGCCTGTTTAGCCCTGTTACCAATTTTGAACTGCATTTAGCCTACTTTTCTATTTGGGCCTACTAACTGTGTCTGCACCACTCATTACCGTTGTCCTCCACTGAACAAAGCTATGCCACCTGTTTAGTCCTGTTACCAATTTTGAACTGCATTTAGCCTACTTTTTTATTGTGGGTCTACAAACTGTGTCTGCACCACTCATTCCAGTTGTCCTCCACTGAACAAAGCAATGCCGCCTGTTTAGTCCTGTTACCAATTTTGAACTGCATTTAGCCTACTTTTTTATTTTGGGCCTACTAACTGTGTCTACGCCACTCATTACAGTTGTCCTCCACTGAACAAAGCAATGCCGCCTGTTTAGTCCTGTTACCAATTTTGAAATGCATTAAGCCTACTTTTTTATTGTGGGTCTACAAACTGTGTCTGCACCACTCATTACAGTTGTCCTCCACTGAACAAAGCAATGCCGCCTGTTTAGTCCTGTTACCAATTTTGAACTGCATTTAGCCAACTTTTGTATTTGGGCCTACTAACTGTGTCTGCGCCACTCATTACAGTTGTCCTCCACTGAACAAAGCTATGCCGCCTGTTTAGTCCTGTAACCAATTTTGAACTGCATTTAGCCTACTTTATTATTTGGGCCTATATCTGTGTTTCCTCCTCATCCTGCCCATTGCCCAGCCACTGCTAGATGAGCCTGCTGGTACATTGACCCAGACTACTACATTCCCCTTGCACTCTACACAGCCAGAATCTGACCCTGCTGAAAGTCAGGTTCTCCTTCCGGCATACTATACCACCTTACACGGGGACAAAGAGGAAGGTGCAGATGAAAGTGCAGGTTCCTTCATCAGGTGGGGGGCATACTCGTTGGCGACGTCACTGGCACAGGGCCCCTCATAGTACGCATAAGTGTCTCTGGCAGTGGGAGGCGCCACCCGCTGTCAAACACACCACCGTACTATGAGGGGCCCTGTGCCTGTGCCAACGAGTGGGCCCCCTGCTTGCTCAGAATCACAGCACTTGCAAAGTTGAAATACTTACCTCTCCCTGCTCCACCGCCGTGACGTATTCCGCATTTCCTGGGCCCATGAAAATCTTGAGCCAGCCCTACCCCCCCACAACTTTAGCCAAATGACCCCCTGTTTTCAATGTCTAACTATTATTATAAAGTAAATTAAGATTGACAAGATTAAGAAATAAGAATTGATGTTTTTGGCATTAAAATGGACACTGTAGGTGTTTTCCTGTCCTCCACTCACTGCCGACTTTGATTCCCCATTGACTTGCATTGGGTTTCGTGTTTCGGTCGGCCCCCGAATTTTCGCAATAATCGGCCGATTTCACCCGACTCGACTTTTGACAAAGTTGGGTTTTGCGAAACCCGACTCGATCCTAAAAAAGTAAAAGACGCTCAACTCTAGTCGAAAGCTATATCCCAGCCCTTGACAGGTTCGAAGATCCTTGATTTCAGTGTTACAGCTGTTTGGTCTATGTAGCGAGGTGTCTAGTGTTGCATCTATGTAGTCAGTGTGACGCTAGTCACTTCTCACACCCACTGTGAGTCAGAATGGTCAAAGAAACCCGACTCGATCCTAAAAAAGTAAAAGTCACTCAACTCTACTCCTGACCAAGCTGTTCTGCTCCTACACCCTGCCAGGGACATTGCAGTGATATAGAATTATAGCTCTAATGATGACTCATGCAAGGAAAAGAGACTTTCTGTTGATACATAGAGCTTGTGACTCACCGGTGCCTGCACAGAAGCTACATAAAGCCAATGCCCATAGAAGGGTGGAACAACGAAGAGCAGCAACGGCAGGTGGTATGCACTGGTGTGAGATTTCTGCCCGCGCACCTGACAGATGGGGCCAAAGACTATAAGGGTGCCAATAGTCAACATATGCTTTGCCGGCATCTTTATTAGGAGTAAAAGCCTACTGCAGGGAGAGACTTAGATGTAGTAGACATGTCTGATTGTCTGCCTCCACTAGATGTATATGCCCGCAAATGATGCACGGCAGAGCACATTTTGAGTAAGAGAAATTGCATAAAAAAAGGACAGAAAATAATCATCTTCTGTGACAATTGAAATATTGTATGCTCATTTTGATGAATTTGCTTAAAATCCATTAGAACAAAATGAAAAGAAATAATAAAAAGTGCAAGAAACAAAAATAACTACACTAGTCCCAGGTTCAGATGAGTTTACAATATAGTTTCTGTACCACTGACTTAGATATATTCCAAAATCATTTTCTTCGTGAACAAACCTCTTTAGAGCGAGAAGTACGGCGACCTGAAGAGAGATGGACACATATCTATTGTGGCACATTGTGATTTATGCATGTTATTGTTCACAGTGCAAATCTGCAGGAGGGTGTATCATCTAAACAAAAGGAAGTATCTTCTGAGGAGGGTTACTATAATTTCATCTGCTTTACATCTCGCTACCAAATCTGAAGTGAAGCAGACATGGCTGACAACTATAAAAACTCCCATGGCTTCCTATTATAATTTATAGGAGCTATGCAGGAGAGGTTTTTGGAGACATGCAGTGTGAAGAATGATTTTCTCTACTGCCACTACAGCAAACTTACCCGCAATTACCAATATCTCAAATCAGAGGACGTTTGTAAGCAGGCAGACTATTTTGACATTATTTTCATGGAACAGCATAATTAAAATGGCTTATATACTATAGATATGTATAGGAGCAGAATAGAAAAGAATAGAAGCTGATCGACAGTAACCAGCAGCAGTGTGACGGAGAAGTGGCGAACCACTCCAAACAGAGTACATCCGGCTTCTGCAGATGCTACAAACAGCTGATCGTGGTGGTGCCCAGTGTTGGTGTTCTGCAGTTTTTACATTGGTGTCCTAACCAAAAGACAGGTCATTCATATAAAAGTGGAGGAAAACCCTTTTACATTAGGAATGATGACTTTTCAAGGGTTTCCAATCTGACCAAATCAAACTTTTCTCCCGATAAGTGTTTTCTCCACTCACTATGGGCAGATTTACTAATAATGTCTAAAATAAAGACATTATCTTATAAATTTGGTACATCCTTCTAGACTTGTCAGACGCTTCTCTCCTCTTTAGGCCACCTTTTTGTTGGCTTTCTTTGCAGCACAATTTTGGCCAAAAATTGTTGCGGATGTTCACATCAATAATAAATTTAGTCAATTTAGCCATGACCCCTATTCAAGACTTTTTAAAATGATGTAAAACAAGTTATAAATCTGGTGGATGGCATATTGATATACGTTGATTCATTTGACACAATATATTCCAGAATTCTGGCCTATTTGCCATAGTCAGTCTGCCCCTACATTTTCTCCCACATTTTGCAAAACATGGATTAATTGTAATTTATATGAAATTGCCTTTTGTGCGTATGAGAATGTGAAGTCTGAGTACAATGATGACAAGGAAAAGTCAGTACTTAGAGCTAAAAGCCTAAAAAGCGTGAGAATAGTAAAACAGAAAAAGGTTCTTATGGCAGAAAATACGGCCATTCTCCTTTCATGTCAAACATCAGTCTCTATCTGAACAAATTTTGTCATTTCGATACAAAGAAGCAGAGAATAATGCAGTGATTTCTACCTGTTAGAGTGAATAGAGCAGTGACCGATCGCACTCGCCCATTGACCTTTACATGAGACTGCTGGACCCCACTACCGGAGGATGGCACATTACATTGACTGAGAAGCAAATTGTGAGGGTCTCTGCTACAGCAAGCAAAAA
Organism: Ranitomeya imitator; assembly: GCF_032444005.1. NCBI lineage: Eukaryota > Metazoa > Chordata > Amphibia > Anura > Dendrobatidae > Ranitomeya > Ranitomeya imitator. The sequence goes on from NC_091283.1 coordinate 767,702,494, forward strand.
TACAGAAGGAAAGGAATCACTCCATGTCAAACATCAAAGACATGTATATTCTACCTATGGTACCGTTTGGAAAATGGATTGAGAAAGTGATGTTTCCACAGAATCCGAAGCTTACTTTTTCTGCAATCCTGAGATATGCTACATTATTTTGAGTAATACATTTAAAATACTAATATAGCCCAATTCATCAAGACCGCTGTTAACGATGGTCTTGATGAGGAAATGGGCTGGAGTTAGACACTCCCAATTCATGAATAGGCAGAGGCAGACATACCATTGGTGCTGCATAGGGCCCAAGGGATAATGGTGCCCATTTCTACACCCAAAGCAGGTGTAATTGTGTATTATTATGAGCTACTGGACTGCAAAGGGACCATATATTGTTCTTACACAAGGGCCCTCTTCTGTGTCCACCAGTGTGAAGAGGTCGTGAAACAGGAGCATCTGATGAGTGGCGTGCACTTGTGTGTGTGCCTCACCACAAATCTTACTCGTCTCTGCTGGAGTAAGATTTGTGGTGTAGCATACGCCAATGCTTGTCATGAATTACAACAAACAATTGCCACTCCACTGTCCCTACCCAGCTCTACCCACTTTACCAGAGCTAGGTGAAAATGGCATGAGAATGCCAAAAGTCGTAAAATTTTACTGCAGCCTCAAGTTGTGCCAAAATTATGCTTTGAAGAATTGGGGTCATGGTGTTCTTAGAACCTTATCTATGGTTCCCCTAAAAATCCTCAACCTATTGTGCTGCAATCCTCTTCTTACTATTTCACTAACATTGTGTATTATGGTCTGTAGTATTACAGAGTAAACTTACAGCCCGTTCACTGGCTCTAGTTCATATTAAATGGGCTGTCCACTATGATATTCATGATCTGTCATTAGTGTAGGTCATCAATATCAGATCAGGGGCAGAGGATCTCACACCAGGCATCTCTAATAGTGATGGGTGCAAGTGCTCGTTACTTAAGTTTGCTTATGGTGCTTGGGTATGTGTGAAACATGTGGCCATGGGTACTCAAACATGTCACTCGAGCACCTGTGATACTCGGTGGTCATAAAGACCACAGCGTCATGTACCTTTTAATGGATGTTCCAAGGTACTGCAGACAAGCTCCTATTCAATTGGCTCATTGACTTGTATCATTTGTAAACATTGACCTGAATAAAACTATATGAAGAATTCTCATATATTAAGCAAAGTTTTCAAAAAACAGAATTTAAAAAAAAATAAAAATCATGTGAAAGATAATATTCTTTAATAAAATATTCAGCATAAATCATTGATTACTCAGATGGACATAGATTAGTCTTAGATCATGCTTGAAGAAAATGAATACGTTAAATTGTCTTATGTGTGATTTGTAGTAAATATTAAGTAAAAAGATGCACGTGCTAACCTAAGAGTCATTAAGTAGTACAACAGCATGTAAACTGTATTGTGCCATCTCCGAATCAAGAGCCTAAAGGATGAATGCCGTAAGCTCAATCTCTAGAAATTACTCACCCCATGGCTCATGTCCTAATATAGTCCAACGCTTCGTAAATGAGAGAGGTGGGACATAAGTCTAGCATTAATAATTTTTTAATGAGTACATCCACTTTCATAAGAAAATGATGATAGGATGATGCAGGGTTGTCTCGTATAGTCGTTCTTCTACATCACTCCTTTAGCATTTTTTTTATGATATTCCGTAGCATGGTCTACCTAAAGTCTCTGCTGTGGGCTACACTAAACTAGGAAGCATTCTGCTAGTCACACTTAGCTACCCAAAAATCCTATGATTTTCACTCCACTTACTAAAAACAGTAACTTAGAAGGAAAAGGACGCTTAGGCCATGGTGGCCCGCAGCACAGATTTGGGGTGGTCCATACGGCAGGTTAATCCTCTAATACAGTGATTTAAAAAAAAAAAAAATATATGCACTATAATTAATTTCTTGGGAAACTGGAGGTACATGTCCATCCCATTGGCCTGAATCATTCGCCTAGATCCCCTAACATAGAACTAATTCGGATATCTCCAGATCACATTTCCCATTCCATTCGTAGGTTTACCAGACTATAAAAGCCTTGTTTTATTGCGGATATAAAACTACAATGCAGTGCTGGGAATAAGATGACAATAGGTAGTATAAGGGTCTCAGAGAGATGTGTAACATGACAGGAAAATGGATTAGCGATAAATAGGCAATGCTTCCTTGGCTGATATACGTTTTCTCATAAATATGAAAATATTCTGTGTCCTTCCTACAAAACCTCTGATGACAGAACACTGGATTAGCACAACGGTTTTATTACTTTGGAAACATCAATATATCTTTTTGTCCAATAGCACAAGAATGCTTTCTTTATTCATAGAACTTTGCATACTAAAATACATTTAAAAACCCCACTTTATTCGGGGTGCTGTAGCGGGAAACACATTTAGAACATTATTATTGGCACAAATTATTTCACATCTAAAACAAAGCTATGCAGTATTGAAAAATAATACATGGAAGCCGATCTATAATGAGCAATAATTGCTACATTGTGGCTGCTGATCAGATGCAGCAGTCACGTGACACCCCGATCAGGTATTGATTACAGGAGACTGGCGGAGGATGCACCACTGAGAATGGAGGAGATGCACCAGTCTGGTAGATGACATAAAAAATGATACTTATCTCCCAGGGTATGCCCTTATCGAATTGTGTGATACTGCTAGGGTGTGCCATTGTTTTTTTTTATTGTGGATGTAATTTCAGGTTCTGATGTTGGTCTTCAAAAAAAAGAACGGAAATACGAAAGACCCAACAGTAGGTAGACAGTTTTGGCTGTGCGGCCAGATGCACCATTACATCTTACCCAAAGAGCGGTTTCATATATCCTTGTGCCATTGTCCTATTACAGACGGGGATGTACAGACTGTCTCCTGACCCAGACACATATCTACCTATGAGGCTGTTGCGTTCCACTCACACAGAAACCTCAACACCTAAATTATGATGGAAGATCTTGATGCAATAAGTGAATATTTTATTTTGATCAGGCAAAGAAAGGTCCAACTTTGAGATGAACAACTGTCTTTATCAAGGACATTTGTGGTGTGGGAGAACAGGGTATGAGATAGATGTGGCTGTGTGCAGGCCGCAGGGCTGTTGATTTCCGGTCAGGAGATCCCTTTGGCTCATTTGTATGTCACTGTTTATATTCAGACTATAATCTATGGATATGTAACACTAGCCTTAGTGTTATAAGCGGTGTATGTGCAATGGTGTACAAAAAAATTAGCATGGGATCAAAAAAATAGCAGATAACTTGTTCCTCTATTTCACTACACCACCGATCTCTAATTTCATCACTAAATGTTCTCAGGGCCATTTTGGTTAAGGTCGCCATGGCTTAAAATCTGTAATTGATTTTCCATTCCATTTCCATTTTGTTCATGCACTAAATTGGAGATGTAAATAATGTTTAACCCAAGGTGCTTTCCCACAAATTAAGAGATGGCATATTGCTGTGACATCAGAAACCTCTTTAATTCCTTAAAATTTAGTGCAGGGAAATACAACAGTCCCATTCACTTCCCGGCACAGCTTGTACTCAGGATTTACTTTACAGAGTAAAGCAAAAGGGATTCACTCACTCTGGTAGGAATTATTGCTTGTGTAGCGTTTACACAGGCGGTGCATCTTTGGTCCAAATATGTGCAGCTTTTATTGTTGTCTACAGATTGCACAGCTTGGTCCTGTTTGCTCCTTGCACCTTCGTGTATACCCGCCGCCCTAGAGGTATGTCCTCACCCCACTAAGTGCGAGAATAAAAGGACTTTTAAACGCATCACTTGGGGAGTGCCACTATTTCTTTTTCTTCATATTTCTCAAACTTGTAAATAACTTATGAAACAATAAAGTTAAGTTAAAACCAAGCACACCATTATTTTTCTTGTGAAAATCTCAATAAGGTTGATGTGTCACATGACCCATTTATCATTGGAAAAAATAAAGTTGGATCCAAAATGGCCGACTTCAAAATGGCCGCCATGGTCACCACCCATCTTGAAAAGTTCCCCCCCTCACATATACTAATGCACCACAAACAGGAAGTTGATATCACCAACCATTCCCATTTTATTTAGGTGTAAACATATAAATGGCCCACCCTGTAGTTTAACCTATGAAGAAAACAACAGAAAAAATGACACACCTAACATGAATAGTTGTAAGAAAAAAGGCAATAAAAACACAAATGCCACAAGAAGACAGACTAGGAACATAGATTTTATTTCACTTTTTATTGTAGTTTTCATTTTTACAACAAAAGAACAATAAAAACAAGGAGATATGAAAATCATCAGGTACAGAATTACTTAGTTTGCATTATAGAACATTGCATGGTATTAAGGAATAATTACTAAAGGGGTTTAAAACAAAAAAAAACAACATTGTAATTAAATCTGTTTAAATCTGCATTCACACATTCTTGTGTAACAGTCCGCCATCAGATCTCATGACCAGAACTCAACAGCCTCATAGGCATTTATGAGGATGCCAAGACTGGATAAAAAGACCCGCATCACAGTCCATACTCAGATCACAACACAAAAATGTGTTAATTAGTTATGCAACTTACTAATTTACCAGACTTTTGCAAGATGCCCAAAATTTCAGCTACAAGCAGCATTTCCCATCCAGTTTGTGTCCAACACAGGGTTAGCATGTGAAAATTGCTGTGTGAAGTGGGCTAGCTTCTCATTATAATTGCTAAGCCATCCTCCTTCTCTAGACTGGAGACGTCCAGTCAGAGAAGGGGACTGACTTAGATAAAGACTGACTGCTCAATTCTTTAGTTTTCATTTACACCTTCACATTCTGACACAAACTCACAAACTGGAAGAGGTTCTGACAGAACTAGATTACAAATGGCCTTAAAATATTAAAAATGTACTTAATGAGCCAAAATAATGGCATTTTCTAAGAAACTCTATACTGCATACATCTATCCAAAGACATTGCAGTTATAGGCACCATATCACAAAATTAGAACATTTCTTGGTCAGTAAGTGAGGTAAAATTACCCAAAGGAACGCTTCTTCAAACTTTTTTTGTCCCCAAAAGTTTGTATTTGCAACAAGTTTAAAAAAAACTGTAAATCTCAGAAAATATAAATAAAATATGGAAACATTTCGAAGAATGATTAGAAAAAAAAAAAAAAATCTACATTTCGTTGCCTTAGAGAAGTGTTCAAACCACACATTGAGGACTACGTGGTGGAGTGCGACCATTGGGAAAGGTCAATGATAGGCAAAAAAAAAAATACTCCAGTGATGATTTTTATGGTTTTAAGTTAAAACAAATTAAAAACTAAAAGAATACCAAGAAAACATATGGTCTGTTTCTCTTACATCAAACAACAAGAATGTTTATTCTGTGATGTATCCCCAATAACAGCTGGTATCCTTGAAAGCAGAGCTTGAAAATGAATTGTTAATATGTTACTTTAATTATTGCATAACACACAAGTCGCATTTATCAGAAAATAATGTGTTTGATCCAACAAACGCTCAGAGTGCATGGAGAATGCGTATGCACGAGGGTCTTCAAAATACAAATATGTCTGGGAAAACAACATCTTCCCTTATCAATACTCCCAGCCTGTGGCTGCATTTACATGAGAAAGGCTTACAGGCAATCAATAACTAAACAGAAGGTAATGACCAATTTCCCAGTTTTAGGTTAAACATATGCAACATTGTGCTGTTCCTGAAATAAGCCGCTTCAGGTTGGTTTGCGCAAATGTAATGCATCATCTGGATTTGTAACAAAATTCCCACGTAAAGCGATGCCAAGTCATCAACTTATTACAGTAATCTAAAGATAAAACCAATGTCATATTACTGGCCCGTTGCTTCAATCATGCCCAATTACCCTAATGAAAAACATTTGTATCAATTTTTCTTATCTCATTTACTCCGACTGATTCTCATTACGAACCCTCATTATTGTTTGCAATGGACCAATGTGTGTAAATCGAATGTAAATTCTTGGTGTAATAGGCCTTAGGATATTCCATAAGAAGAACTTGTGACTATGACTAAAGGTCTTTATTGCCCTAAAGAAATAAGAAAAGTGAGCGCTTTTAACTCATCAACGAGTGCTGTAGTTATAGATCAGTTATTAGAGAACCTCACTATCCATTCAGTATTACCTTGTTTTTGTATTACTTTCACTATGAAAGTAATTAGCACATCTCTCTATGGGAGATCTTCAAGAAATGACTAGTTGAGGATCTAGGACTGGTTTGATAAACACTGCTATTGAGCGTAAAGAGGTAGAAATCTCACTATGGTCCCTTTTACATGCATGAGAAAGGCTTACAGGCAATCAATAACTTTACAGAAGGTAATGACCAATTTTGCAGTTGGAGGTAAAAACTTATGCAACATTGGGGTACTTGTAAAGTAAGTTACTTAAGCTGGGTTTGTACAAATGTAATCCTTCATCTGCATCTGTAACAAAAGGGATGACAAATCTTTAACTTATCTCAGTACGGTAAATATAAAAACAATGTCATGTATGGTCCACTGCTTAAGTCATGAAATTGCTCTCATTTGGAAAAAAATTTATTACAAGAAGAGTTCGTTGATCAACGAGCTTTAAGGCATATAAGCTACCACAGAAGGCAATATCTTAATGGAAAGTTTCGATAGAAAAAGATTATATAGTCACTCTACTTGGACATCAACCATCCAGAAGCACCAATAATTCCGAAAAGAAATAAAAGGCTCTCCTGACTTTAAAGAAAGTTTTTCTAACAATAATAAGGACTTTCCAATTTGGACTGCTTCCCATCTTCTTTTTTTGGATTAAACATGGGGTTGATTCCCCCATCTTAAAGATGACCATATATTATAAATATAAGTTGATTAATGGTTAAAAAAAAATGTTGAACGAGACCTATTCGGGCCAATGATTGCCTGTTAGCATGGCTGTTCACATTTTTGTTGATATTAATTGGGCAATTAATGGCCAATGTATTGCCCTAAGTAACGTTCTTTGAACATTATAATGAAAGATATTTAAATGGAATGGTTTTCCCAGAAAGTTTAAACACTTTTTCCAAATGATGATGGCGTGTCATCGATTGACTAAAATGATCATTCATTGATATATTAAATCTGACTTCGATATATTATGGTGTAAATTCACCATTTTTGTTAATTTTAGACTAATACCTATGCGCACCTGAAGACTAAGAAAGAGTGAGCAACAGAGGTAGCTTCTCCAAGCAGAAACAAATAACAGGAAAGTTCTAGTTAGACTGGACTAGTACACCATTCCAAGTAGTGTTTCATAAAGTGGCTACCATGAAATATGGACTCTAGCCCAAGGAGAAAATTAGTTGTGCTGGAAGACCAGGCTGTGGTCTTGGTAGTACAGTCTAAGAACATTAATTGCTGCAGACTACTATCTTCCAACTCACATAATACCAAGTGGAGGACAGATTGTCACTAAAACAAAAGGATTCACGTGAGATCCAAGTAAGCACATATGCTACAGGGCACAATGAGCCACACAGAGGAGAGTAGTAATAGACTGAAAAGAAAAGATTCCCATGTTTTAGTGTTCAACAGAAATGCTCCTTTTTCAGTGTACAGATTAGAAACTCCTATAATAGGTCTGGATAGCCTGGCACTACGACACCAAGCATACCTACTCTTACCATCATTGACGAATGCAGAACAGCAAACCACTAGGAGCAGAACTACTTCACTGGTCTACTACTAGAGTAAATCTGCAGAGTAGTCGTTCTTTCTCAACTGTACTGCCCGTAAGCTCAAGACCTCCATCCATCACAGACAAAGGTAATGATTTCTTAGTAAATCTGTAGTAGAGATGAGTGGATTGAGTTGTGTGACCCTGATCTCAGCGTCCAGGTCAGTGGTACCTGGTGGCAAACCAAGAGGTCGGTAAATCTTTTACCTTCCGGCATCACGTCGCACAGATAACATCACACCAGCCCTGATAAATCAACTGCTAGGCTGGATATGTTCCACTGACCTGGAAACTGGACTGGAGTCTCAAGAACCTATCAACTCATCTCTAGACTGTTAGTTTTTTGGGGGGTCTTTATGTGCCAAAACAGTATGTGAATCACTGACTTTAGTGAATTCTCCTTTAACAATGAAATTTTCATCTTGCTAAAAAAAAATCGTAAAATTAACATAAAAAGTGTACTACTTTCTACTCTACAGTAAAGTTTGGGCATGATTAGACTATATCCACCATCACAACAATAGTATACTGTACATAAAACAGTAATTTTATAATATATGAGGAATCATAGTAAGAAAACATGATGCTCAAATGGAAAATACAAGAGAATATATTGCTGGTTAACTTTCCATCCACTGTGAATAATATTTTCAATATAAGTCAATTTAAATTTTGAGTGTGTGCATTCAACTGGAAAAAAAAAACGGCATAAGAAATTTTATGATGTTTTTTAGAAGAAGGTGTAAAACAGTAACATGACCATAACCTGAAACCATAAAGAAACAAATAGAAAATTTCAGATTTGATTTATAAAAGACACTTGAAAACAGCATCAACATATTTTACCAGAAAACACAGTAAGGCAATGCTCAAGTCTTGAAACAAAGTTTTAAAAGTACATTTGGTCCATAAAAAATGGTCCCATCATTCACAATAGAGATAAGGCATTGTTTCCACTTTGCAAAGTATTTCCATTGAAGTATGAGACGTCATAGAGGAAGGTGCACTTTTACGGCACGAAAACAGAAATATAAAATACTTGAATACAAAACTTTATATACAACATTAAACAATCGCATTTCAGCAAGGTTTTGTGTGTGTACTGCACAATCTCAGATTCTTAAAGGGAACCTGTCACCTGAATTTGGCGGGACCGGTTTTGGGTCATATGGGCGGAGTTTGCCTTGCGCAGGCGTGTACTACGGAGGACAGAGAATGAACTTCAATCCAATATTGCAGCCAGCATGCAGCCAGTGGGTAAGGAAAGGGTGAATCAAACACCCAAAAACTCCACCCATATGACCCAAAACCAGTCCCGCCAAATTCAGGTGACAGGTTCCCTTTAACATAAGATATATAATAAACAGTAAATTGATAACAGAAAAATATAACAGGTAAAAGGAAAATGAAAGGATATCCCACTTTTAATTCCAGAATTGCCAATCACTTGATGTCCATATCAGGTGTGCCACAGTAAGAGGTCCAATGGAGTCGTGCACAAGGTCAGGTGTCATCTTCCTTTACCTTAGCCTGCAAAAGCGAACCAAAAATCTTAAGAAATATCTTGAGAAAAACAAAGAAGAGATAAATAGCTGTAGTGATTATTGAGACAGAGACTTGCAAAGCTGACGTGGGTGCTAAAAGTGAATGACGCCTTTGAAATATTTTTTTATCAAAATAAGTTCAAAATTGTTTACTAATTTTTATTTTACGTTGTTTCTTTGTGACATTTAACTTTGTATGACACTATTTATTGGTATACATTATTCCTTCACTTTTTGGTAGAGAATGGAACAAAAGAAAAAAAACCATTGCTTGTCCACTTTGCAGTATAAATAGCTGCATTTATTCTATAGGTAATATCCGCACCATCATCGCATATGGACAGTCAGGACCAAATGTTTGGAAACAAACACATTTTGGTTTTCATAAAATTTGCTGCTTCAGTGTTTTAATACACATCAGTCAGATGTTTCTATCTTTACTGAAGTACATTTATAAGCATCTCATAAGTTTTTATGCTATTATTGAATTACGTTTATGCAAAAACTCAATAATTACACAGCATTGTCAAATATTTTTCAAGTCTTCTGCAATTCACCCTGACTGCTGGATATCACCTTCTGTGCCAAATACGGAATGATGACAACCAATTCTTGTCTAATCAGTGCTTGGAGTTTTTCACAATTTAAGTGTTTGTGAGGTTCTCAAAAGGATTGAGATCTGGGGAGATTATTGGCCATGGCCCCAAACTTTCAATGTTTAGTTCACCGATCCACTTAGTTCTCACATTTGCCTTTTAACATGGTGCTCCATCAAACTTGAGAAAGTATTGTTCATCAACAAATTGCTCCTGGATCGATGGGAGAAATTGCTCTTGGAGGATGTTGATATAATATTCTTTATTCATGGCAGTGCTCTTAGGGAAAGTTGTTTGTGATGAGTTGTTCTTTGGATGAAAAGCAACCTCACATATGAATGGTTTCAAAGAGCTTTTCTGTTGGTATGACAATGGACTCATGTTAGCTTTATCTTTTTTTTCTTTGGACAATCATTTTGACAAATATCCCAAACAGTCGTAAGGGGGTTTCATCAGACAAAATAATGTTACCTCAGTCTTCTGCACTTGAATCCCTGAATTTCCTGCGGCATCTTAGTCTGTCCTTGATGTTTTTCTTGGAAAATGATGGCTACTTTCTTGACCTTCCATGACACCGAGTCAGCCTTAAAAATCCTTCACGTCACTGTGCGTGCAGATGCACTGACTAGTAATGAGCGAGTATACTCGTTCCCTGGGTTTCCCCGAGCACGCTTGGGTGGTCACCGAGTATTTGTAAGTGCTCTGAGATTTACAGCCGCTAGCCAGCCTGAGTACATGTGGGGGTTGCCTGGTTGCTAAGGAATCCCCACATGTAATCAAGCTGTCTAGCAGTCGCAAGTCATGTAGCTGCCGCTATGACAACTAAATCTCCGAGTAGTCACAAATACTCGGAGACCACCCGAGTGTGCTCGGGAAAACCCGAGCAACGAGTACACTCGCTCATCACTAGCACTGACACTTGCCTGCTGCTATTTCTGAGTAAGCTCTGAATTGTTATTGAACGGATTCCATAGATGAATTCTCTTTAGGAGACCGTTCTAGCAGTTGCTGGACTTTCTTAGGCACCCTGAAGACTTCTTTAGAGCAATTGAAATTCTTGTTGATCTGATAAATGGTTGATTTAGGTGCAATTTTACATGTAGCAATGTAACTATCATTAACAGAAGACAAGGATTTTAAGCACCAGACTTCTTATAAAACAACCAGTCTGGTCTTATAATTCAATCAGCTTGATAGAGTGATATCAGCTGCCTAGTCCTAGTTAACACTTTCTCTTGAGCCATAGAGATCACTGAAATTATGTAAGCAGGGATCATTTTGTGGCAAGGTGAAATTCAGTGGAAATTAGGCTTTATGATTAGGTTAAAAGGAATCGGTCACCAGAAAAAAACACTATTAACCTGCAGATATTGGGTTTATCTGGAGGTTCACAGCATTGCCGTGCAATGCTGTGAGGTATAAAGTTAATTTTTGGCTAAGTGCAGGCGTCGGCCAGCATTATAACACTATTAACCTGCAGGTTAACCCTATATCTGCCAGTTAATAGGGTTTTTCCTGGGGACAGTTTTTTCAGGTAACAGGTTTCCTTTCATTTTCAGGGCCAAGGAATAATAACCTTGCAATTTTTGCATTACATCTGATCAATTTTCATAACAAATTGCCAGTATAAAAACTGAAGCACCCATCTTTGTGAAAATCAAAATTTGCGTCACAATGAAAACTGTTAGCCAGACTGTACAATGGATTACAACAGGGCCTGACATGTATATTTAATGTTGGGAAATTAAAACAGCCATCTGAAAGTCTGCTGTTACCACTACAAGGGGGAGCAATGACAGCTATGCCAGATCCATTTTTAAGGAGATTTAAAGATATCCCTTCATCAGATTTCAACTATTTTTGATATTAAGAATAGCGCTAGCTGTTAAAAGGGACCGTACAGTATTGGAAAACTCTTTTTAACTGCAAAATAAAATAAAAAAATTACATATGCTTAACTCCTGAACCAGTACCAAAAGAAATAAAAATTGAAATCTGTAACTGCCATTTTTTGGTTGCTGCACTTCTACCCCAACCTCAAAAATGCAATTAAAATAGATCAAAGATTAAAGTATCATATGTAGTGATGAGAGAATATACTCGTTACTCGAGATTTCCCGAGCATGCTCGAGTGACCTTCGAGTATTTTTTAGTGCTCGGAGATTTAGTTTTCATCGCCTCAGCTGAATGATTTACATCTGTTAGCCAGCATAAGTACATGTGGGGGTTGCCTGGTTGCTAGGGAATCCCCACATGTAATCAAGCAGGCTAACAGATGTAAATCATTCAGCTGAGGTGAGGAAAACTAAATCTCCGAGCACTAAAAAATACTCGGCGGTCACCCGAGCGTGCTCGGGAAATCTCGAGTAACGAGTATATTCGCTCATCACTAATCATATGTACTCCAAAATGGCATCAATAAAAACATCAGTTCAGGGCGCAAAAAACAAACCCCTAACAGGTCCGAAGTTTTGGGTTTCGGAAATGGAGACAATTTTTTTTTAATTTTTGAATTTTGGTTCTCTGCTAAAATAATATAAAAAAACTAGACAAGTTTGGTATCTCTGTAATTGAATTTACCCAGAGAAAATCAATTTGCAAGATCATGTTAACCTTTCAATGAAGGTCATAAAAACAAAACTCAAAAAATAAGGTCAGAATTTCAATAAAAACTCATCTAGAATTTTTTGCCTGTTTTCCAGTACATTGTATGACAAAGTTAAAGGGAATCGGTCACCTCCTGGGACACTTTTCAGCTATTACTATGGGCACACAGGTAATATAAATGTTAATCTAGTCTTACCTGTAAGCCTCATAGTTGCTGCCTAGATGTGGAGAAATAGACTTGTATTTCATTATGTTAATGATTTCTTCCAGGCTCCGTGGCGTGTGTGCTTTGAAGAAATCCTGTCTCCGCTCTTCATTATACTATCACCCACCCTCCCATGCATGTCAGACTGACCTGTGATGTGCAGTTGTGGCTCCGGAATCCCGGGCAGGCGCCCTGCACTCGCTCGAAAATCTGTATCTTTTCCTTCTCTCTATGGTCAGTGCATTCAGAGTTCTTGAGTACTGGCTTCTGCGCACAAGAACCAAGCCATAGAAAGAAGGATTCCCATTAAAGGAGTTGTCCACTACTTGCAAAAAAACCCTTCTTAATCAGTGGGTTTTGCCCATGTAAAATAATATCATCTATACTCACCTCTGATGCCGTTACAGTAGTTTCTACACTGGTTCTCCTGGGGCTCGCGTTACATTATTATGTCACATGATCCCTGCGGCCAATCAGCAGCCGCTACGCTCTTCCCGCCTTTGGATGTAACTGATATCCAGAAGATGTAAGAGAAAAGCGACAGCTCTCACTTCCTTCGAATGTTAATATATACAAATAAGGGGAGAGTGAAGTGGCCACAGGGATTGCATGACATAATGTTGCATGTGCCCAAGGAAAGCCAGTGCAGACATCACTGGAATAGCGCCGTCACCGGAAATAAGTAAAGCGGCTATTTTGCTTTGGGGAAACAGTGATTGGTGAGGTTATCAGAGTAATGGACAACCCTTTTAAAAAGGTCTTCCACTGCTGAATTAACCCTCTTTCATTTGTTTTAACTCTTCCTAACACTTTTCTAATATACTTTTATTACCTGCGCTGCTCCTGTAAGCTCATATCTCTGAGGGTCATATAGCCTTCTGTTTTGATTCTGGCTCTGCTACTGTTGATCTGAGGACCGGAGTCGGACAAACAGAGCAGGGCACGTTACTGGTGGAGGCAGGGCTAAGGCTATATGCACATGTCAGGATTTCTGGCAGAAATTTTCCTGACAAAAACCTGACATTTCTGCCAGAAATCCGCATGCGTTTTTTTTTTGCGTTTTGATGCGTTTTTTTCTTGCGTTTTTTCCAAATGCATAGAATAGTGGGAAAAATGCGGGAAAAAAAACGCAAAATTAATGAACATGCTGCTTTTTTTTTTTAACGCGATGCATTTTTTTCGCGGAAAAAAAACGCATCATGTGCACAAAAATTGCAGTATGCATTCTAAATGATAGGATGCATAAATCTGCAGTTTTTAATGCGATAAAAAACGCGAAAAAACCTGAACGTGTGCACATACCCTAAGTCTCGGTGAGTGACTGTAGTCTGAGCATGCATTCTCAGATCAGACTTCCTCTCCTCCTTGCTTAGATGCTGCTTTGAAGTGCCCTCTGTTCAGCTGACAAGCCCTGTGATGTGCTGATCATTCTAAAATATATCACAGGGCTTGTCAGCTGAAGGCACGGCACTTCAAAGCAGCATTCAGGCAGAGCAGAATAAAACCTGATGTGAATTCGGCCATGTGTGGTGCCAATTGAGTCTGCTGCTACTTTCAAGTGCTGTGTCCTCAGTTGACAAACTCTGTGATATACTTTCTAATGATCAGCACATCACAGGGCTTGTCAGCTGAATGTAAGGCACTTCAAGGCAGCCTCTAAGCAGAGAAGAGAGTGAAGTCTGATCTGAGCATGCATGCGCAGACTGTTGTCACTCACCGAGACGTAGCCCCGTTACCCATCAGTGACATACTCAGCCCTATTCATCTGACTCCGGTCTCCAGATCGGAAGTAGAAAATCCAGAATCAAGAACAGAAGGCTATATGACTCACAGAGATAAGAGCTCGGAGCAGGGCAGGTAATAAAAGTATTTTAGAAAAGTGTTAGGAACGGTTAGAACAAATGAATGGGGGGTGGGGGGGGGAATTAGTATTGGAAAGTACACATTTTTCTGTTAAAAACATTTATTTTAACTTTTTTGTAATGTTTGGCATTTTAGGAATGACTTTGAGACATGGATATATAAATAAAATAAATAAAACTATTGAAATAACCTACGGGAACACAATTATCTATAGCTGCAGGAATTCTGAGAAAGAGATGAAGTACTTAGGGAGAATGTGCTTTTGGGAGGTTCAGCCATATAAAAGCTTATGACAGTAATTATCCCTTCCTTACTCCTCAACTAAACATAGAAGCATGTGCCGAATCGACCTGAGCTGTCCTGGACTATATTGATGAGGGAGGCGTCGCTGGCCTCTCCCAGGAGTTAATCATGTTATATACATATAGACTTGTAGCATAATGAATAACATATTACAATCAACTACTATAATTGGCCTGGCTGCAATTACTAAATCATTTTATGTACTGCATATGACAGAATAAATATAGCCGTAGTTACATAACCATTGCGGCTCGCTGAATAGATTCCCAGCGTCAAAAGAAAAATCCTAAGCAATTGTCTCTAGCAGAAAAAAAGAGTAATTAACTGAGAAAGTAAATGGGGTAAGCACTCCTTTTTGTATCTTCCAATTATGGAAAAATATGTGGAAATGAAATAAATTAGTGCTATTAATTTTCTTTTTTCAGGCGATTTTCAGCCCTCTAAAATGATTTATTTCTGTGTGGCTAGGCTGGAATTAACGGTTTCTAAGTTTGTCACTGTGATTCTAAGAAGACGTCTTAATGGAAGTAAACAACATAAAATGATACTTTACTTCCATTGCCGTGCTATATTTTATCTCGGCTGGCGCAGTATATGTCTCATTCAGTCTGCTGCAATGTAAAACTTGTGGAAGCGCAGGGTTTTCCTATCGACAGTTTTTATGACTGCATCTTTTGCTCAATGGGATTTGATTAAAAGCCATTACACATCGCAAATTCTGCCACAGACGACTATATTTTCTTAAAAGACATCTGTCAAGTTCCCTATATAATGTATTATAGGAAAATATATTCCACTTGCTTAGAAATGCACTGGTCTAGCTATTGTATTCTTCTCTAAAAAGGATAAACCGAACACTCAGAGAGGAGACCGCTGCTGACCCCTCCACTACCAGCATCAGAACTCCAATGGAGTAAGTTCTGATATCAATGCAGATGATGGTCGGCAAATAGACAAGGGTCTGGAAACTAATAAATGCAGTATTACAGGAATAAAGAAATTCCCAAATAATGAGCGCTAGAGCGGTGCTTCTAAACTAAGTTCCCTGCCCCTGGTCTTATATTTACCAGCGCAGCTCCGGTTGGGCTCCAGTAATTTGTGACCTATAGATGTCTTCAGTGTTTGCTCGGCGATCCAGAAGTCACAACTCAATCTAAGTCTATAAGAGCCAGCACTAGGACAGAACAAGGCTCTCAAAAAACTTTCAGTGAGGGCTTGTGACAGTTATCTCTGACATCCGATCACTCAGAAGTTGCGGTCACAAAATGGCGCTGCAGGATCGGAGTGGTGTTGGGAAGAGCTGAAGACGTTGGCTGGTAAGTATAATACTAGGGTCAGGGAACTAGGTTTAGAAGAGACTACTCCAGCACAAAAATGGAAAAAAAAATACAGTGGAGTGGCGCTTTAATGAGTTTGACATTGATGGATTTACTTAAAGGAAACCTGCCAGGTCATTCATGCTGCCCAAACTGAATGCAGCATGAAGCAGAGCCAGGCTGTATGTTTAAAGCTAGGTATATTATCCTCTACAATGCTCTGAGGTTTTATGGAAAATAAACTTTGAAGATCTTGCAGGTGACCATAGCTGGAGACTAGACCAGACCGGCGCCATGCCTTGAGAGCTTTTTCCAGCACTGTTAGAGGTGATTGACTATACATGGCGAAAGACCTGGCAATCATCTAAAGCAGCACTGAGACGAGCCGGACAAGTCTAATCTCTGGCTGTGGTCCTTCAAAACCCTAACTATGACATACAAAGCCATCCACAACATGTCTCCACCATACATCTGTGACCTCGTCTCCCGGTACTTACCTGCACGCAACCTCCGATCCTCATAAGATCTCCTTCTATACTCCCCTCTTATCTCCTCTTCCCACAATTTCTCCTGCGCATTTCCCATACTTTGGAACTCTCTACCACAACATATCAGACTCTCGCCTACCGTGGAAACCTTCAAAAAGAACCTGAAGACCTACCTCTTCTGACAAGCCTACAACCTGCATTACCCACCGATAGACCAAACCGCTGCACGACATACTCTATCCTCACCTACTGTATTCTTACACATCCCTTTGTAAGGATTCTGGACTTTCCTGGTGCCTGTTCGCCCTGATCCAAGATGGAGTCTTGGATCTCGCCCTGTCATGGAACTTCCTGATTATTTAAGTCTGGGTCATGTGTGCTAAGGTGCCTGAGTATTTTGTGCTGCTGGTTTGCTGGTGAACTCCCTGCTTCTTCTGTTCACTACTCGGTGGTCTGCATTCAGCTACCTCTGGAACTTCTGCAACGGGCTGCGTACCTGTGGAAGCATCTTCCTTGTTTGCAAAACTTTTCCCAGTGTTGTGCCTCTTTGCACAACCACACCAGTTGAGCAAGATTCATTTGTGCTTGTCTCATCCAGGAATACTTACTCATTTGCTCCGCTTAGATAGCGCTCTCTCTCTTTTTCCCTCATCCTCTCTTTCCCAGGACTGCGTTCACACAAGACCTCATCTGTGAATTATTGGACTGCTACTAACAAGTACTGTGCACATGTGTGATCAAGTTTTGCTGGACTTCCTCATTTAAGTACTGTGTGCATTCGCACTAATAACCTTATCGGACTTCCTTATTTAAATATCTGTTTGCCTCTCCGTTTGCTGTGATTTACTATATTGTGCTGAGGACCTCGTCACTGTAGCACGAATATCTGTATTATGTTCTGTTTGCTATTACTTACTATATAGAGCTGATGGCCTCGTTACAATTGCAGAAATATCTATGTTTACTCTGTTTACATTTTTGTTTTGAGTAAAAATATTATTTTCTGAAACTTTGTTCTCGGACTGGCTTTATCCCATGCTATTAGATTCCATAGTATCCATATAATCATTACACCCTTGTAGATTGTGAGCCCTCGAGGGCAGGGTCCTCTCTCCTCCTGTACCAGTTATGACTTGTTTGGATTAAGATTATTGTACTTGTTTTTTATGTATACCCCTTTTCACATGTAAAGCGCCATGGAATAAATGGCGCTATAATAACTAATAATAAAAATAACTAGTTGCAAGCAGCAAAAGAAAAAAGAAAAATGCTGGAAGACTGAGCTAGCGTCACTGCACAGTAACGTCCACAGGATTGTGGCTGTGCCGATTGCAGTGAGCAAGGCTGAACTGGAATAAAATGAACAATATTATTTATTAGCCACAAATGTAACATTACTTCTTCTCTCAATACTCGCCTCTAGATAACAAAGTCATTGTAACTGAACCGTGCATCACATGCTTGACAATTATGGGCAACGTAAAAGAAAAATGTTGTTACCGAGATGTAGCAATCATGTGCCCAGCGTATTATGCACAATATAACCAGAATTTACTTTAAAGTTGGATATAAACTAGAGCCGAGTGCCGGCTCCGCTAGTAATGTAGACACAGCAGGTTGTACTGGAGAACGACTAGATTGACATAGGCTACACATCAAGCCGTCTTGGAGATAATGTACCTTTCTTTCCATCCGCTGATGTCTTACCTTGTTTAACAATTGGTATGCAGGAAGCTGTAAGTCTTCAATGCATTCTGCAATTGGCTTATTAAGTGTTTCTGGCAGTAACAGACTCAGGATTCCTGCTGATATGCCGCTGATTCCAAATGCCAAGAATGGCATTGATGGATTAAGAGATTTCTGGAATGGAAATTACAGAAAGAAATGGAACTCAAATGATATCATGCATACCGGTACAGAGCTTTCCTTTCATTAACCAAGCAGGACACCCACAGAGTTTTCACAAACCCCAAAATGCTAGAAACCGAAAACCAGCGTTCTGTGAGAAATAGGGAAACATACAGCAGCACAATGGCACTTCCGAATATATACAGATAATTGGGAAGCACTTAACTTGCAAATCCAACCCGAGCAGCGAACATCTTCTTTCAAGTTTGATATTACTACTCAATTTCGGCACAGTTTGAAGTGTTCGGATATTGCCGCTTTCCTTACTTATGAATTCCTTCCATTTTGGCCATGACTGTCTGAAACCTTGACAATTTGACAAGAATGACATTTATTTATGCTCCTTCATTGTCGTCAAGGTTACAAGACAATAGGGGTAAACTGAGCCTCCCACATCCCTGGCAGGATATCAGAAGATGGCTTATTAAGCAATGTGATCTTTCCGCTGGTCATCAGTTTGATGCCGTCTATGAGCGTGTTGCATCTGTAGATGAGTGTGGGCGGGAAAGTCTGCAGAGGGATCGCATTATGCATGTCCTTTGCTCATTATCGTTGCCCTTTAGAAGGGCCAAATCATGTATAACAAACACTAATGGAAATTAACGCCAATTGCCTATGATTCTTTGCCTGCTGCGAGGAGTTTACTGAGCAGAAGATGAGCAGTTTCTTAATAATGAAGTTTTGTAGAATGCTCGGCAAACATTGGGGACTATCATTTACACTCATTTACGCAATACTGAAAGAAAACAATACAAGAAGGAAAAAAATGTCAGAAGTGCCGAAATGCTGTCAGCTCTGGTCCCAGACACAGCTGGGCTTGGCTTGTATGCTGAAAGACGGAAGGGCATCTTATAGTTGTCTCTCCAAATTCTGACATAGGACTGAAATCAATAATACAGGGGAGAACGTAAAGTTTGATTAAAGACTAGTGCCTGTAGAAAAGCCAGGTCTTACCATCCTCATCCGCCCACAACAAAGTGCACATACCAATGTAATATGTCAAGGAACTGTCCGGATTCTCTTGTTATGCAACTTGCCATGCACCCTTTTTGAGTGGGAAGGTCTTCTTCACTAGCATTCTGCCCGCACCAGGTACTTTAACTTTTGTATCCCCTTCCTTCCAGCATGAATACCTCTTGTTCATATCTTCCGTTTGCCTGCCCCAAACTCTAAGCCCGACTTATACATATATGCAGTTTGACAAATAGAAAAGCCCACATATCTATCTTCACCAGAAGGAGGAAAAAAAAACTTTAAAGATAGGATGAAAGGCTGGATAAACAGTTCTTGTTGCTATAGTAGTAGAAAGTTTTTTTTATTTAATTAAGCATTTCAATGCTGAACTGGCATCCTTTTCAAGGTAAACAGTTGTTAGAGCTTGAAAAAAAACGACATGAGTTTGGTGCTGAAACGCGTTGTAAAACAAAAAATCTTTTTTCTACTACTACAGCCATATTAACAGTTTATCCAGCTGTGCAGTATTTTCTCCTTACTGGTAAATTTTATCTGGGAGTCATTTCCCAGCCAAGAGGCAGCGCGAGTGTGATATTTAAGGAGGTGCCTCATATCCTCCTAAGTAAGCAATAAGCAGTACCAGTTTCTGATATTTTTTTCTCCTCTAATAGGGTTGTCCTGTTGTATGCTCTTTCTTTCCCTCTACAGTACATGATGAACATATCCATCTTAGCTTCTCTGAGGCTAGAGTCTGATTATCCTTGACAACAGGCAGTGGACAGTTAGGGTAGAAGGAAGACACCTAGTGACAGGCACTTTGAATTGATATTTCATGTGCAAATTGGCACATTATCTATCATTTGAAGTCAAACAATGTCCACATCCACCTAATGCGCTGACCGGTGGTGAGCAGACCTGATCAGTCACTCCCTGATCCGTACTGTCAGTACTGCTGGTCAGTGAAGGAGCAGAGCCTCTTTTTAGCCTGTTAGGAGTTTAAGGCTGGATTGGAAAGTAGTCAGTGACTACATTGTCATATGGGAAAGGAAACTGATTTGGTCAAGAGCCTGACCAAGCAGCACAAATTACCATCAAGAGGAACACTTAAAATAAAAAACCTATAAAAAGGGTCTCCCCAGGTTCCTATCTTTAGGGACAACCCAACCACCAGGATTCATTCTTGTGCTCCTAAATATTGACAGTTCTGGACAGCAGCATGGCTGATTCCCTTTAAAATAGTTGCGGTATGTCCTAAAAACACTGTAGACTACTTTAATACAGCTATCGATAGCATTTCAGGACTTTTGCCATGAAAGAAAGTCTCATGGAATATCCCCTTTAGGTATCTACTGTGTGGTGGAATTTCTACGAAGCTGGTTCACCTCCGCACAATGTTCTCACCTCTGTCCATTAATATCTGAGCATTAAAGAGACTGTTTCATCTTGAGAAGCCCTTTCTCTCTGTCTAATTACGGCATATGATCATCATTTCAACGGCCTCATGTAACACTACATTTCCTCTGTAGCAGATGCGGCGGCCAGGGAATGGTACAGCTAGTTATCAGAGTCATCACAATCCTTCTCTGAGACTATACTTATAATGGAGCTCCTTAGATGATCTTGTTACTTTCAGGAGAAAGATAACTGCATTGTGTACATCATCCTCCCTTGATGGAACCTTATGTACGAGTCGTGGAAAGAATGATCATGTTCCTAGTTATCACATTAGCACATGAAGAGTTAACATCGATAAGGTTCCTGATTTCATCAATTAACTTCAGTCTTGTGAAAAGCGTGGAGCAAACTTACGATTATAGAAGATTGGGGCTTGTAATTATTTTATCAGTATTTAGTACAAATATTTTATATTCTATTTTTCTGTTTTAATATTTTCTAATACGCTTGTGGTCATTCAGTAGGCACCCTTTATTTTGTACTACCATCATAAAAAACGTAACCTTTTATAGCACTTATCTGATAAAAAAATAATATCACTGGACTTACACTACTTAAAGGGGATCTGTCAGCAGGATTTTGCTATGTAATCTGAGGACAGCAAAATGTAGTGGCAGAGACACAGATTTCAGAAATGTGTCATTTACTAGGCTGTGTGCTGTACTTTCAATTCAATCAGTGTTTTATCAGCAGGAGATTATCACTACCGGACTTTGTGTCTTGTGCCTCCTGTCCAACTCCGCCACAGCACTGATTAGCAGCTGACTGTCAATAAATGATGTACACAGAAAGCTGTGGTGTGGGTGGGGTTAGCTGTGGTATGGGTGGGGTTAGCTTTCTGAGCTCTGCTACATACTACATCTAAAAACTCTGATTGTATCACAACTGCTGCACCCAGTAAACTAAATGACACATCACTGGAATCAGAGTCTCTGTCTTTACATTATGCTGCTCTCAGATGGGGTAGCAAAAAATGCTCACAAATTCACATTAAAGAAAACCCTCCTTTATGAATGGCCACATGGTAATACAGGCTACAGAGACCTAATGTAACATTTGACTCATTCACATAGATATATATATACGGTAATGTCATAAATGCTTTAAAATATATGTTCCAAGAGCAATTTCTTCTTCATTTTTTTGAAACAAAAAAAAATGTTATGTCAATTGCCATAAAATGTTCTCACACAGAATAATATCGCATAATGACAAGCTAATACTGATAATGCAGCAATAGAAGTACTTTACTTGCTCCAAAAGTACACTTTACAAGAAAAATACGAAGACTGAGGGAGGAATGACGGAGTGTGCGACTCTAAAGCTGACTTCATGGAGCATAATTAAAACATTTGTTACACTGAGTTATAAGATTCTAGCGTCTGTTAGACAACCGTAAAAAGAATGTGTCAGAATGAATGTAAAAAGGTAATTTAGCTTTAGATAATGCATGCTTCCTGCAAAGGCTTTATTAAAGTCCCTGGGGGTCTAATTGGTAAAAAATACTAGCTGAAGAGCCCGGCGTTGCCTGGGCATAGTAAATATCTGTGGTTAGTTATAGCACGTCACTTCTCTTATTTTCCTATCACGCCTCTCATTTTCCCAATCACATCTTTAATTTTCCCCCTCACATCTCTCATTTTCTCCCTCACACCTCTCATTTTCTCCCTCACTCCTCTCATTCCCGCCTAACACTTGTCAGTTCGACCTCACATCTCTCATTTTCCGATCACTACACTATTTTCCCTCACTCCTCTCATTTTGCACTCACACCTTTTCATTTTCACCTCACACCTCTCATTTTCACCTCAGTATGTACATGTTTGTCATCTCCCTTATATATAGTATACACCTGTATGTCATCTCCTGTATATAGTATATACCTGTATGTCATCTCCCCTGTATATAGTATATACCTGCTGTGTGTCATCTCCCCTGTATATAGTATATACCTGTATGTCATCTCCTCCTATATATAGTATATACCTGTCTGTCATCTCCTCCTGTATATAGTATATACCTGTGTGTCATCTCCCCTGTATATAGTATATATCTGTGTGTCATCTCCTCCTGTATATAGTATATACCTGTATGTCATCTTCTATATATAGCATATACCTGTATGTCATCTCCTCCTGTATATAGTATATACCTGTAGGTAATCTGCTCCTGTATATAGTATATACCTGTAGGTAATCTGCTCCTGTATATAGTATGTACCTGTATGTCATCTCCTCCTCTATATAGTATATACCTGTGTGTCATCTCTCCTGTATATAGTATATATCTGTGTGTCATCTCCCCTGTATATAGTATATACCTGTGTGATCTCCTGTATTAGACCTCGTTAACACGTTATTTGCTCAGTATTTTTACCTCAGTATTTGTAAGATAAATTGGCAGCCTGATAAATCCCCAGCCAACAGGAAGCCCTCCCCCTGGCAGTATATATTAGCTCACACATACACATAATAGACAGGTCATGTGACTGACAGCTGCCGTATTTCCTATATGGTACATTTGTTGCTCTTATAGTTTGTCTGCTTATTAATCAGATTTTTATTTTTGAAGGCTAATACCAGACTTGTGTGTGTTTTAGGGCGAGTTTCGTTTGTCAAGTTGTGTGTGTTGAGTTGTGTATGGCGACATGCATGTAGCGACTTTTGTGAGATGAGTTTTGTGTGGCAACATGTGTGTAGCAACTTTTTGTGTGTTGAGTTGCATGTGACAGGTTAGTGTAGCAAGTTGTGTGCAGCAAGTTTTGCGCATGGCGAGTTTTGCGCGTGGTGAGTTTTATGTCTGGTGCCTTTTGAGTATGTGCAAGTTTTGTGTGAGGCAACTTTTGCATGTGTTGCAAATTTTGTGCATGTGGCAATTTTTCCGCATGTGCAAGTTTTGCGTGTGGCGAGTTTTCCATGAGGTGAGTTTTGCACTTGTGGCGAGTTTTGCGTGAGCCTATTTTTTGCATGTGGCGAGTTTTGCGCGTGGTGAGTTTTGAGCGGCGACTTTTGTGTTTCGACTTTTATGTGGCGAGGTTGGTGTATGTGTGGTGAAATGTGTGCTGAGGGTGGTATATGTGTTCAAGCACGTGGTAGTGTGTGGCGCATTTTGTGTGTGTGTTCATATCCCCGTGTGTAGTGAGTATCCCATGTCGGGGTCCCACCTTAGCAACTGTACGGTATATACTCTTTGGCGCCATCGCTCTCACTCTTTAAGTCCCCCTTGTTCACATCTGGCAGCTGTCAATTTGCCTCCAACACTTTTCATTTCACTTTTTCCCCATTATGTAGATAGGGGCAAAAGTGTTTGGTGAATTGGAAAGCGCGGGGTTAAAATTTCACCTCACAACGTAGCCTATGACGCTCTCAGGGTCCAGACGTGTGACTGTGCAAAATTTTGTTTCTGTAGCTGCGACGCCTCCAACACTTTTCCTTTCACTTTTTTCCCCATTATGTAGATAGGGGCAAAATTGTTTGGTGAATTGGAACGCGCGGGGTTAAAATTTCGCCTCACAACATAGCCTATGACGCTCTCGGGGTCCAGACGTGTGACTGTGCAAAATTTTGTGGCTGTAGCTGCGACGGTGCAGATGCCAATCCCGGACATACACACACACACACACATACACACACACACACACATTCAGCTTTATATAGTAGATATATATATGTATATGTATATATATATATACATACTGTAAGTCCACTGAGCAGATAGTGAAATTAGATGGAGATTATTCAGCTTGTTATGCATTTCTTATGTAGAAAAGGACCTTGTGGGGCCACTCTGCCAATTAACTATTTAGCAAGGTTCCACCAAATCCGTCTACTCCTTAGCCTTCTATTTGACAGATAAGTGACTCTGTGAGAAATACTTGGGCTGGTTTAGAGTTATACGGGGATTCTCACTGTAGGCAATAATGCGATGAATTGGCCGTACATTTGGCAGTTCTCTAAGTTTAGGTTAATGGCAGGTACAGAAAAAGCTGAACAGCATTGGATTCATTTTTGAGCTGCGTTAGCAGGCGAAGAAAGTTGGAGGTCCCAGAGATGAAGATTGCAGATCCTTATCGCATCTTCAAGTATAAACTGAGTTCATACGTTTTCATTCGGGAGAGGGGAATAAGACCTCTCTAGTGGCCACTTCACTTCAAGAAGAAAAAAAAAAAAAAGGTTTAGGCAGCTGGAAATGCCCAAACGAGGGCATTTGATGGTTTGGTTAGTCCTGCTGAAATCAATGGCTTCTGACAAAATTGTGTAAAACACCAAGGTTACTTACTGGTAGCCAGTTTTTCCGGAGCCCATGACAGCACACATGAGAGAGGGGATCCGCCCAGTCAGGACAGGAAACCTACTGAAATAAAAGGGCGGTACCTCTCCCTCGCTTCAGTTGGATTTCAGAGCATGAGAGGCCCCCTCGGTTAGTTCACATGGTAATCTACCACCACATTATAATAATAATAAAAAACACCCAACTAAAAGTGCACACCAAAGGGTGAAAAAAGGGAGGGAATATACAGGTGCTGTCATGGGCTCCGGAAAAACCGGCTACCAGTAAGTAACCTTGGTGTTTTCCCGTCTCCCATGACAGCACACGAGAGATTTTTGGAGAAAGGAACACCTTAGGGAGGGACCACGGCTTGCAGCACCCTTCTACCAAAGGTAAGGTCAGTAGAGGAAGATAAATTCAGTCGGTAGTGTTTAAAGAAGGTAGACGGTGAGGACCAGGTAGCGGCCTTACATATCTGATCAATCGATACCTCTGCTATTTCAGCCCAGGAAGTAGCCACGGCCCTGGTGGAGTGAGCCTTGATGCCATCAGGGATCGGAACGCCACATGCAGCATAGGATAAGCTAATGGCCTCCCTAATCCATCTGGCAATAGTACTTTTGGACACCCCATGACCTTTCCTGCTACCCTGGAATGCTACAAATAGAGACTGATCTTTCCTCCACTGACTAGTTAAGGATATGTACTGTAACATGGATCTTCTTACATCAAGAGTGTGAAACCTCTCCTCGCCTGGATTTTTAGGATTTACACAAAATGAGGGTAAAACAATCTCCTGACTTCTATGAAATTTAAGAACTACTTTAGGTAGATAAGCCGGATCTGGTTTTAGAACCACCCTGTCATCATATATCTGAGTGTATGGAGGACAAACGGACAGGGCTTGTAAGTCACTCACTCTACGTGCGGATGTCAAAGCTACCAATAGCACTGTTTTTAGAGTGAGAAATTTTATCGATAACTCTTGCAAAGGCTCAAAGGGACTTTTAGTTAGAGCATCTAACACCAGATTTAAATCCCAGGGAGGAATTTTCTGAATTACAACAGGTCTAGACCTACTGCATGATTTAATGAAACGGGCTACCCACTTGTTGGAGGCTAGATTACAATGATATAAAGCTTCTAATGCTGACACCTGAACTTTAAGCGTATTAGTAGCCAATCCCAGCTGTAAGCCTGCTTGCAGAAACTCTAAAATAGCACCCACAGGAGCCTCGTCTGACAAAGGTTGTCCTAAAAACTCAAGAAACCTCTTCCATGTCCTACCATAAATTTTTGATGTAATCGGCTTCCTACTTCTCAACAGGGTGGAGATTAGCCCTGACGAGAATCCCTGTCAGCTTAGTAATGCCCTCTCAAATTCCAGGCTGCCAGATGGAAACCCTTCACTTGAGAGTGGCATACTGGACCCTGGGTAAGCAGGTCCGGAACCTCCGGTAGGATCCATAGATCGGTTACCGACATTTGCCTTAGAAGAGAAAGCCATGGTCTCTTCGGCCAAAATGGAGCAATCAGAATCACTCTTGCTTGCTCCATCCTGATCTTCCTTACCACTACCGGAATTAATGCTATTGGTGGAAACACGTAAGCGAGGCTGAATTCCCACGGTATTCGGAGGGCATCTACTGCAACCGGGTTCCCCCTCGGGTCTAACGAGCAGAACCTCTCCACCTTCCTGTTGTGAAGCGTGGCAAACAAGTCTATTACCGGCTCGCCCCAGGCCTGCACTATTTGATGGAACACCCTGGGATTCAGTGACCATTCTCCCTGTCTTAGCTTTTTGCGACTTAAGTAGTCCGCCTTCGTGTTTTCGACCCCCTTTATGTGCAAAGCTGTAAGGGACAGAAGGTGAGATTCTGCTAACTGAAGAAGCACCGATGTTGCCCTCATGAGTGAAAGGGACCTTGTTCCCCCCTGATGATTGATATAGGCTACTACCGCGTAATTGTCGGACATCACTCTGGTATGACGACCCCGAAGGGTCCCAAGGAAATGTCTTACTGCCCTTTCTACAGCCCATAACTCTTTTATATTGGATGTGTGATGTTTTTCTGTATGGGACCAGGATCCCTGTATGGAAAGGGTCCCTAGATGTGCACCCCATCCTGTACCACTCGCGTCCGTTGTGATTACGTCTTCTATTGGAGTTAGCCACTGAACCCCTGAGCTCAAGTGATCCCTTACTGACCACCAGACTAGGGAATCTCTGACGCGTATCGAGAGGTGAATTTTTCCCTCCAAACGCCCTTCTAACAACCTTTGTGTTGACAGGACCTCCCACTGTAATTGCCTCAGGTGAAACTGTGCCCATTTTACAGCAGGAATACAGGATGTTAGTGACCCTAGCAGGGACATCGCCTTTCTTAGTGTCATTACAGGCTGATGTATCGCCAATTCCACAAGACTTTGTATTTTGGATATTTTGTTCTCCGGCAGGAGACAGAGTTGACGCGTGGAGTCCAGAACCAACCCCAGAAAGGACCGAACTTTCTCTGGTGTTAACCTCGATTTGGCGACATTTATTTCCCAACCTAACACTGCTAGGGTCGTAGTCACTTCTATTTGTGCAAGACAGTGATCCACTGATCTGCCTATTACAAGGAAGTCGTCTAGGTACGGAATGATGACTATGTCCCGGGAACGGAGGAAGGACATGACCTCTGACATTAATTTTGTAAATATTCTTGGCACTATCGATAGACCAAATGGAAGGGCAGCGTACTGGTAGTGTTTGAGTTGCCCTTGGACAAACACTGCTACCCTCAGAAATTTTTGATAGTCCCGATGAATTGGGACATGGTAGTAAGCGTCTTTTAAGTCTATAGCTGCCATGAAGCAGTCCGGGAAAAGCATCTTTATCGCGGAGCTTACCGACTCCATTTTGAAGGAGTAATTTATTACTGATCGATTGAGTTTTCTTAAATTGACAATAGTCCTTAGTGAGCCATCTGGTTTTCGTATCAAAAAGAGAGGGGAATAAAACCCTTCTCCCTTTTCTTCCCTTGGAACCTCTACTAGGACCTTTTTTAGAACTAGCCCCAATACCTCTGTTTCCAGAGCTAGCTGTTCCTCTGGAAGTTTTCTGCGTGGTGTTAACACAAAAGTCTGTTGAGGTTTAAGATTTAACGCCCAATGACTGGGGGAAATACTTAACCAGGCGTGAAGAAAGAAAGAGAGCCTTCCCCCTACTTCTGGCTTGGCGTCATTGGGAGTGCTTTTTTGTGGATGTGGAGGGGCCCTTAAACATGTACCTAGATCCTTTTCTATCTCTATAGTCCCAGTTCCTTCTATCTCCCGGAGGGCGACCTCTATTGAATCCTTCTGATATCCACTGGAAAGCGAGGAAAACCTTTTTTCTTGTCGCCTGCTTTTTCTAAAATGTCCTCCAGCTTTTGACCAAAGAGGAATTTACCATCACACAGAATGGAACAGAGTCTATTTTTTGAGGGTAAGTCCCCTGGGCACCCCTTTAACCACAAGGCACGTCTTGCTGCGTTAGACAATCCCGCTGCCCTAGCTGCTAGCCTTACAGAGTCTGCTGAGGAATCCGCTATAAAGGCTGCCGCCCCTTGTGCCATTGCCATATTGGCTACGACCTCTTCTCTCGGCACTTTAGATTTCAGCTGATCCTCCATTTGTTGCAGCCAGACAATAAGGGAGCGGGTAACACATGTTCTAGCTATTGCCGGCTTTAGACCTCCTGTGGCTGCTTCCCAGGTATGTTTTAAAAAAGCATCCGCTTTTTTATCTAAAGGGTCTCTTAGGACGCCTGAATCATCCAAGGGTAGGGATGACCTCTTAGAAGACCTAGGCACCGCACCATCAATTTTAGGGGCTTTATCCCATATTTCTGAATCCTTTTCCTCAAAAGGATATCGTCTCTTAGAAGCTGAGGGAAGACTACCAGACTTCTCAGGCTTCTTCCACTCTTTCTATAAGGGTCTTAACTTTAGTATTTACTGGGAAGGTACGCTTCCTCTTCTCCTCCAAACCGCCAAACATAACGTCCTCTACCGATCTGGACTCTTTCTCATCCTTAAGGCCCATTGTAGCCCTGACTGATTTTACCAGTTTATCTGTATTGTCAGTTAGGAAGCATGGTCAGCCCCCAACATCACTATCTGAAGAGGAGCAAGAGAACACAGAAGAGGATGAACATGGAGATAGAGGTCCCTCTTGATATTCCTCGTCAGACTGAGGGGTACCAGAATCCGAAATAGTCTCTAGGATCTTGCTAGTTTTCTTTTTAAGAACTGATTTTAAAGACCCTTTAACCTCTGCCCTAATCATGGCCCTGAGGCTAGCGGCAAAGTCAGGGGATTCAGCCTGAATAGTTTTTTGAATGCAGTCCGCACAGAGGCTTTTCTGCCATTGGACTGCTAGCGGGGCTTTGCAGAGGGGACATTCTTTGTTCTTGGACTTGGCACTAGCAACGCCACTTGGAGCTGTCTTAGCAGCTACTTAAAGGTCAACGACAATCTATATTATACCAATAGGAACCCTTTATGTACTAAAGATAACACAGATAAAATATAGCTTTTAATTAATATACCAATTAAAACCATGCCACAAATACAACCAGATAAACACATAAAACACACAACCGTGCACTCTGGGATAACCCTGCCAAACAATACCTCTTAGTACTGCCTACCTATCAGTGGAGGTTGGCACCCTAAACACAGATACGAGATTGGCGCCCCCACTCACCGTCGGCTGTCCCTATGTCTCCTAGTATGGATCCTAATATAGGTGTCACATACAGACCAGCACTTACACTAGACAGGAAAAAGATAGGCAGACTAACTGGCTGATTGTATATATATATATATATATATATATATATATATATATTTATGAAATAATCATATATATAAACTAGGTTTGTGACAGGGTGAGATACACGGACTAAAGACCAACAATGTGCATAACAAAAAAGTGCTCGTGTATTAAAAATAGGCCTCACTACCTCTGTACCCTACTGCTGTGCAGCCTGCCTGGCTGTGGAGGTTGGCACCCTACTGGTCAGCGGAATGGCGCCCCCACTCAGCGACGACTGGCCCTGGGAAGCCCTAATATTAAATCCCAGCCTGATAATGATCAGACACAGATGTGTAAATACACAAAAATGGCAAGGCACAAAAACATATATAGCTGCAGGGAGAAAAAGGAAAAAAAAAACCTTATCTTCAGCCGAAGATAGCCTAGTGCTTAGATATATGCATGGTAAACAGAGGGTGAGACCGATACTTATCAGTGTTGATATTTCATACGCCTCTACGCGTTTCACCCCAATGGATCATCAGGAGGCCTTTATATGTAGATGCTCTAGGCTATCTTCGGCTGAAGATAAGGTTTTTTTTTTTTTGCTAGGAATTTTAAAGGGTATTTTAACTTATTTTAGTTTTCTAACATGTGAAAAGGCGTGAAATAACTCACCAATTCTGTGGTTCTCAAGACCCTCAATAAATACTCAAACAACTTGTCACATATGCACTTCTCAGAAGAAGGCGCGCTGTACTCCTGCATGAACGTACATACAGGGCAGTGTATGGGCTCATAGACTTGGGATCACAGAGTACGGAAAATAGAAAAAAAATTCACTTTAATAGCGGGCCTGCTACTAAAGGGAATGAATATTCACTGCTCTCCACTTCCAAGGGTGTGGAGAGCAGTGAATATTCATTCTCTTTCGTAGTGGCAGAAATGATCGCTCAGCTGCTACAGAGACCGGTGGCTGTGGCTAACACTGCCCGCCCGCTATTAAAGTGAAATGAAAATTCACTGCTCTTCTCTCCCATGGGCATGGGCAGCAGTGAATAATCAATTCTCTTTGGCAGCAGGCACAAGCTTTAGCTGCATCAGCTGCTTCCTGACTCCTGTCACCCGCTGCTCTGCTGGCGCCGGAGTGTCTGCCTGACTCAAGGGCCCCATAGCAACTGCCAGCCCTTTATGCCAGCAGATATCATTGAGACCTTGGTAAGGACGCTGACAACCTCAGTCCCCTGTACCCCATAGGCTGGAGGCCTAATCTAGCCCTGTGGCCTATTTGAAAAAAAAAGGCCTGGCTGGGAATCAATGGCTTTTAATTCTGTCATAGTTTTCGACTATATCCACCCCGGCTCAAGGCTAAATTCCTCATATTACCAATATATTACTTCTACTACAATATTAAGTCCTTGACAAATCCCTCCAATTGTTGAGAATACAGTTTAGATCAAAATCATCCTACATGCATTAGTCACTAGCAGAAATGTGAAAGTTTTCCCGATGGGAGCCTAGAACAATCATTAGGTAAGAAGGTTAGACATTTTTAAAGCAGAAATATATGTTGCCTTACATTTAAAATAAAAATGTAGTTTCTTTAGGAAATAAAAATTGCTCTGGTCTATAAAAGATTTATATAACATTACAAAAAGCGTTCACCTTCCTTTCATAATGCAGTCAGGACAGGTCGCATCCATTGGGATTTACTCCACATTCATGTGATATTGAAGTGAACCACACTTTTTCCCCTCTGTGCCCCAAGCAGTTAATTACAGTATATCTTCCTTAGAGGGGATCACGTTTGGGATTAATACCGTCCCAGAGTAATTTCCTTAGTCTTTCACTTTCACCGTTACGGATGCTTTACCACGGCTTAACATTGTCAATTTAAAATACAAATAAAATATTTTGCTAACAATAACCAGACATTGGTCTCACCAGGCGACTACTGGTCAGTATGTGGCAGTCATTAAATTATCTATAGATAAAAAAAACAAAACACAAATTAAGAAAAAAAAATCACTACTGCATTATAAAAAGTGTGGCACCCTTGAAATTGTTCCAGAAAATGAAGGGTTTCTCCCAGAAAATGATTGCAATTACCCATGTTTCGTTATACAAATGTTTCTTTCCTCTGTGTGTATTGGAACAAAAAAATATAGAAAAAATGGCAACTTGGACATCATTTCGCACAAAAACCCAATAATGGACCTTACAAAATTGTGGCACCTTTCCAAAATTGTGGATAAACAACTTTATTTCAAGCATGTGATGCTCATCCAAACTCACGTGTGGCAAGTAACAGGTGTTGGCAATATGAAAATCACCCCTGAAACCAGATAAAAAGGGGAGATGTTGACTCAATCTTTGCATTGTGTGTGTCACATTAAGCATGGAGAACAGAAAGAAGAGCAGAGAACTGTCTGTTGATATTTTTCAACAATTTTGGTTCTCAAGTCATCAACCTCAAGGTTACATTCAACAATTTTGGTTCTTAAGTCATCAATCTCAAGGTTACAAGTCCATCTCCAGAGATCTTGACTCTCTATTGTCCACATTGCACAACATAATCAAGAAGTTTACAACCCATGGCATTGTAGCTGATCTCCCTGGATGCGGACAGCAGAGAAAAATTGATGAAAGGTTGCAATGCCGTATAGCCCGGATGGTGGATAAGCAGCCCCAATCAAGTTTCAAAGACTTTCCAGCTATCCTGCAGGCTTAGGGTGAATCACTGTCAGCGCAAACTATGTGTCTACATTTGAATGAAATGGAACACTATGGCAGGATACCCGGGAGGCCCCACTGCTGACAGAGACGTTAAAAAGCTTGACTGCAGTTTGTTGATATAGCAAAATACGGAGGGGTTAAAATATAACCTTTAATAGTTCAATTAAAAAACGCTAACAAAAGTGCCAGTGCATAAAAAGCATGGAAATAGCAGCATAAACTTACTAACCAGATCAACATAATATAGATTTGCATGCAAACGAATCTAGCAAATCCAAGAAAAACAAGCAAAGAGGTTAAGTATCTATCTTCGGGTGTTCAATATGTCCCATGTGTTTATAGTAAGACCCTCAAAAACAGCAGTTAGGGTAAACTCAAAGTTAGGGCATGTAACCAACTGAGACAGTATCAAAAGCCCGTCAGTTATGATGAAAAAAAGACTTGGCACTTGCATTGATGTATTCAACGAAGATAGTATTATTGCACGTTTTTCTCTAAAAGTGCCTTGTTTATTATCACAAGTATCAAAAGCCCCACCATGTATGCCCAGATGTCAAATATCTACCAAGTGGTTCTCAAATGACCCCCTCTAAGTACAGATGGGGACCAACATTTATCCAACACAGTATTGGTAGGAGCACATTGGTATACAGGCATGTAGTCTAAGCATAATATCTCATACTTCTATTTTGTTCTGAAAAACAATAAAAGGCACATAGTTATTCACTTTAGGAAAAATTGCCCTCCTATCGCTTACTCAAAACACTAACATCTGTTGTACTGGTGTGCAGGCATTGACTATTTCAGAAAGCCGAAATGGCCATGTGACTCATCACAAAGAAATACAGCGACAACAAACCAAGCGGTCATCAAAAAGTGAAAGGACTGTGCCACTGTAACCAGATCACAAAACTACCCCTATTAATGTCAAAAGACAAAATGAGGTCAAGAGTTTTTTTTACACAATGAAATATTTTATTACATATACCAAAAGGCAATCAATACAATAATATACAGTACCACAAACCAAGCAGGACTGAGGGGGAATTGAAACCAGGTGTATGATAATCTATAAATAGGAAACCTATTTATAAGGTCATATTAATAAATAAATAAAAAATTTATTTTTACATTATTTCATAGACCATCATATATTACTATAGATGAGAAGCCTCAATAGGTTAAAATACTAAAAGTTTATAAAGTGCAATAGTGCTGTATGTATTATAATAACCAATTATATCCAGCTAATCATCCATAAAAAAGAAAGGATTGTATAAGAAAAGCTGCAGACAAACAATAAAAAGTATGAAGGCAATTTATTTGAACTTTAATTATAGCTAGCAAAGTGTAATCTGCAAATGCAGGAGAGTTCAAGTATATAGAATCGATATCAAGTGCAACTAGTGCCAATAGTGCAAATAAACCAGAATGATCCCCATACATTACATGTTCTGAGCTTCAACTTACATAAGAATTAGGAACCTGGACCCCGGCCTGCCGCCCCTACGCGCGTTTCGCCGCTCTTCAGGAGGCGTGGCCTAGCGTTGTGCTCATATCCGTATATGTAGAGAGCTAACCAATAAGGAGGATCCACCAGTGACATCAGCCGATTGTTGGCACATGCGTGGATATTCCTGCACCATGTGGGGGCACTTCCTCCTGCGCCTCCGGAACGCAAGCCATCCACCGCTGCTAGACAACAGGGATCGCGTGCATATCAAGCGTGCGCATCGGGAAGGCCTGGGCTCAGAGATCCCCGGGCATGTGCACTGGCTGGAAGCTAATGTTAAAGTAAGTGGAGACGAAAGTGTATGGAGTGAATTGGTATTAAAAGGGGACTGCAGAAACCCTAATTATAAAATTGTAAAATTATTATTGACACAATTGTGTATACAAGAGTTAACACTATATAAAATAATATTGGGGCAACCTTATAAAAAGTTATATTAAATTATTATATATAAAATTAAATTGTGTATTTAAAGGAAAATATATATATTTTTTTTAAATATAACATGATGTATAATAATTCAGGCAGAGCATAATTAAGTGAAATCAAAATGTATATTTATATATAATAAAGGTGATAAGATAGGTAGTAAAAAAAAAAAACTAATATAATTTAAAATATATGTTAGCTGAAGTACAGTTGTGGCCAAAAGTATTGACACCCCTGCAATTCTGTCAGATAATACTCAGTTTCTTCCTGAAAATTATTGCAAACACAAATTATTTGGTATTATTATCTTCATTTAATTTGTCTTAAATGAAAAAACACAAAAAGAATTGTCCTAAAGCCAAATTGGAAATAATTCCACACCAAACATAAAAAGGGGGTGGACAAAAGTATTGGCACTGTTCGAAAAATCATGTGATGCTTCTGTAATTTGTGTAATTAACAGCACCTGTAACTTATCTGTGGCACCTAATAGGTGTTGGCAATAACTAAATCACACTTGCAGCCAGTTGACATGGATTAAAGTTGACTCAACCGCTGTCCTGTGTCCTTGTGTGTACCACATTAAGCATGGAGAAAAGAAAGAAGACCAAAGAACTGTCTGAGGACTTGAGAAATCAAATTGTGAGGAAGCATGAGTAATCTCAAGGCTACAAGTCCATCTCCAAAGACCAGAATGTTCCTGTGTCTACCGTGCGCCGTGTCATCAAGAAGTTTAAAGTCCATGGCACTGTGGCTAACCTCCTTAGATGTGGCCGAAAAAGAAAAATTGACAAGAGATTTCAACGCAAGACTGTGCGGATGTTGGATAAAGAACCTCGACTAACATCCAAACAAGTTCAAGCTGCCCTGCAGTCCGAGGGTACAACAGTGTCAACCCGTACTATCCGTCAGCGTCTGAATGAAAAGGGACTGTATGGTAGGAGACCCAGGAAGACCCCACTTCTTACCACGAGACATAAAAAAGCCAGGCTGGAGTTTGCCAAAACTTACCTGAAAAAGCCTAAAAAGTTTTGGAAGAATATTCTCTGGTCAGATGAGACAAAAGTAGAGCTTTTTGGGCAAAGGCATCAACATAGAGTTTACAGGAGAAAAAAAGAGGCATTCAAAGAAAAGAACATAGTCCCTACAGTCAAACATGGCGGAGGTTCCCTGATGTTTTGGGGTTGCTTTGCTGCCTCTGGCACTGGACTGCTTGACCGTGTGCATGGCATTATGAAGTCTGAAGACTAACAACAAATTTTGCAGCATAATGTAGGGCCCAGTGTGAGAAAGCTGGGTCTCCCTCAGAGGTCATGGGTCTTCCAGCAGGACAATGACCCAAAACACACTTCAAAAAGCACTAGAAAATGGTTTGAGAGAAAGCACTGGAGACTTCTAAGGTGGCCAGTAAGGAGTCCAGACCTGAATCCCATAGAACACCTGTGGAGAGATCTAAAAATAGCAGTTTGGAGAAGGCACCCTTCAAATATCAGGGACCTGGAGCAGTTTGCCAAAGAAGAATGGTCTAAAATTACATCACAGCATTGTAAAAAACTCATTGGTGGTTACCGGAAGCGGTTGGTCGCAGTTATTTTGGCTAAAGGTTGTGCAACCAAGTATTAGGCTGAGGGTGCCAATACTTTTGTCTGGCCCATTTTTGGAGTTTTGTGTGAAATGATCAATGTTTTGCTTTTTGCTTCATTCTCTTTTGTGTTTTTTCATTTAAGACAAATTAAATGAAGATGATAATATCAAAGAATTTGTGATTGCAATCATTTTCAGGAAGAAACTGAGTATTATCTGACAGAATTGCAGGGGTGTCAATACTTTTGGCCACAACTGTATAATCAATTGGGTACAGTAGTACACTGCAGGGTGTGCTGTAAATATTTTCATAAGGATTTGGGAAAGACATGAACTGTTCTATAAATGTCTGTTCTGTTCCTGATCTAAGGACCTAGGTTTTTAGTTGGGATGAATCTGTGCTGCACTTTATGCACATGCTCAGTAGTGACCAGTGCTGTGAAGTTAGAGTCTGGGATTTGGAAGTCAGGGAAATTGAGGAGTTGGAGGTTTGGCTTACCAAGTCTACTTTCTGCAGCCAATCTCAGATCAAAACATGACATTATAAACTAGGAAAGTGCCTACTTGGCCACATTAGATGGCAAGTTCACTGTGACCTCAGGATTTAACAGGGAAACAGCACAGTCTTGATGTCTAGCCATGTCTGAGCCTTGGATCTAAGCCCTGAAAGAAAGTAACAAGGAGGATTCTGCCTTTTCTATGAGAAATTGTCCCTCATAAGAATATTTACTCCATGACGATATTAAATGTTTGGCCATAATAATTAAAAACTTTAAAAAAAATGATAGTGGAAAAAATACACCCTTTAAAAGTTCTAACCCTATCACTATAAATAAACTCAAGTACCAAGCGGCCATTCATGAACAGGGAAAATGCTGGAGGCGTCACAAATGGAGCCTGAGCTGAAACTGGCAGATGGGATTCATGTGTTATAGCATGTCATTTCCGTGCTTTATCTTCACCCCTACTGTTTAGCCCATTGAGGGATGTTTAGCGAGGGCTATCATAAAAAGCTCATTTTAAAGGGAACCTGTCACCCCGTTTTTTCAGATTGAGATATAAATACTGTTAAATAGGGCCTGCGCTGTGCGTTACAATAGTGTATGTAGTGTACCCTGATTCCCCACCTATGCTGCGAAATACATTACCAAAGTCGCCGTTTTCGCCTGTCAATCAGGCTGGTCAAGTCGGGTGGGCGTGGTGACATCGCTGTTTCTTCCCCAGCTTTCCGTTGGTGGCGTAGTGGTGTGCGCATGTCCAAGTGCCGAATTCACTGCGCGCAGGTGAAGAAAAAGCGCGCGATCTGCGCTATTACCCTGGTCATCGGTGGGGGTGGCCATCTTCTTGAGGCCGCACGTGCGCAGATGGAGATCGCGGCGGCCATTTTCCTGAAGCCGAGATGCAAACTCGGCTTTGGGAAAATGGCCGCCGCGATCTCTATCTGCGCATGCACGGCATCCCGCGGCCATTTTCCTGAAGCCCTGTGCAGCAGAGCACTCCATCTGCGCACGCGCGGCCTCAGGAAGATGGCCGCCCCCACCGATGACAAGGGTAATAGCGCAGATCGCGCGCTTTTTCTTCACCTGCGCGCAGTGGATTCGGCACTTGGACATGCGC
Source organism: Ranitomeya imitator (assembly GCF_032444005.1). Taxonomy (NCBI): domain Eukaryota; kingdom Metazoa; phylum Chordata; class Amphibia; order Anura; family Dendrobatidae; genus Ranitomeya; species Ranitomeya imitator. The sequence continues at coordinate 767,740,427 of NC_091283.1, forward strand.
ACACCAATACACCACCAACGGAAAGCTGGGGAAGAAACAGCGATGTCACCCGACCTGACCAGCCTGATTGACAGGCGAAAACGGCGACTTTGGTAATGAATTTCGCAGCATAGGTGGGGAATCAGGGTACACTACATACACTATTGTAACGCACAGCTCAGGCCCTATTTAACAGTATTTTTATCTCAATCTGAAAAAACGGGGTGACAGGTTCCCTTTAATAGGTCTGTCATAGTGACAGATTCGCTTTAGACATAACACATATGACAGTCATTATGGGGGGACTCATCTGACTAAATAACATAGTAACATAGTAACATAGTAACATAGTTAGTAAGGCCGAAAAAAGACATTTGTCCATCCAGTTCAGCCTATATTCCATCATAATAAATACCCAGATCTACGTCCTTCTACAGAACCTAATAATTGTATGATACAATATTGTTCTGCTCCAGGAAGACATCCAGGCCTCTCTTGAACCCCTCGACTGAGTTCGCCATCACCACCTCCTCAGGCAAGCAATTCCAGATTCTCACTGCCCTAACAGTAAAGAATCCTCTTCTATGTTGGTGGAAAAACCTTCTCTCCTCCAGACGCAAAGAATGCCCCCTTGTGCCCGTCACCTTCCTTGGTATAAACAGATCCTCAGCGAGATATTTGTATTGTCCCCTTATATACTTATACATGGTTATTAGATCGCCCCTCAGTCGTCTTTTTTCTAGACTAAATAATCCTAATTTCGCTAATCTATCTGGGTATTGTAGTTCTCCCATCCCCTTTATTAATTTTGTTGCCCTCCTTTGTACTCTCTCTAGTTCCATTATATCCTTCCTGAGCACCGGTGCCCAAAACTGGACACAGTACTCCATGTGCGGTCTAACTAGGGATTTGTACAGAGGCAGTATAATGCTCTCATCATGTGTATCCAGACCTCTTTTAATGCACCCCATGATCCTGTTTGCCTTGGCAGCTGCTGCCTGGCACTGGCTGCTCCAGGTAAGTTTATCATTAACTAGGATCCCCAAGTCCTTCTCCCTGTCAGATTTACCCAGTGGTTTCCCGTTCAGTGTGTAATGGTGATATTGATTCCCTCTTCCCATGTGTATAACCTTACATTTATCATTGTTAAACCTCATCTGCCACCTTTCAGCCCAAGTTTCCAACTTATCCAGATCCATCTGTAGCAGAATACTATCTTCTCTTGTATTAACTGCTTTACATAGTTTTGTATCATCTGCAAATATCGATATTTTACTGTGTAAACCTTCTACCAGATCATTAATGAATATGTTGAAGAGAACAGGTCCCAATACTGACCCCTGCGGTACCCCACTGGTCACAGCGACCCAGTTAGAGACTATACCATTTATAACCACCCTCTGCTTTCTATCACTAAGCCAGTTACTAACCCATTTACACACATTTTCCCCCAGACCAAGTATTCTCATTTTGTGTACCAACCTCTTGTGCGGCACGGTATCAAACGCTTTGGAAAAATCGAGATATACCACGTCCAATGACTCACCGTGGTCCAGTCTATAGCTTACCTCTTCATAAAAACTGATTAGATTGGTTTGACAGGAGCGATTTCTCATAAACCCATGCTGATATGGAGTTAAACAGTTATTCTCATTGAGATAATCCAGAATAACATCCCTCAGAAACCCTTCAAATATTTTACCAACAATAGAGGTTAGACTTACTGGCCTATAATTTCCAGGTTCACTTTTAGAGCCCTTTTTGAATATTGGCACCACATTTGCTATGCGCCAGTCCTGCGGAACAGACCCTGTCGCTATAGAGTCACTAAAAATAAGAAATAATGGTTTATCTATTACATTACTTAGTTCTCTTAGTACTCGTGGGTGTATGCCATCCGGACCCGGAGATTTATCTATTTTAATCTTATTTAGCCGGTTTCGCAATGATGGCTTTAAGTGGCACATCCAGCGGGATTAAAGGGGAACACATTTACAACTTCTTAAGTACAAGCTCCAGAACTCAGTGAGTGCATGACCAATGACAAAATGTAACCGGATGTCACACAGGAGCAAAATCTATTTGATGAATACGCACATGGTCAGGCAGGAAAGATGATAATAATAGATACCTGCATATTGCACTTGACATAAGCCTTGAGGCTAATTCATTGGCTCTGTAATCTAACGCCTAGACACTGCAGAGAAGGTACTTGTCTGCAATATACCACATCTCAAGTCAGACATCTACTATGTCATCTCACCGAATAGCTTTTTTTTAATCTTTCAAGGATGCTGTTCGTATATAAAAATGATATTTAGTCTTGTATTAAATTTAGATAAATTGGGAACAAATGTGAATAATAGTACCACTATATGTTGCTGTTCCCCAAAATGTGTGTCAACTGAGATTGTCCGATAGTTAATCAGAAACACATTTTAAAGTATCTTTAAAAACGAAGCAATTTTGTAATTGACACTTGTTTAACATTCCTTACTGCTCAATAGCTAGCCTTACTTCGGATTTTTCTTTTTTCAGCTCTATTGAAACTCCGAGCATACATAGACAAATGTACATCAGTGACGGTCACTCGGTGGGCTGCCCCTGCACCATATCCTGATTCAACATCCCCTTCTCCCTTGAAACAATGTCATTAAAGGGAACCTGTCAGCAGGATTGTGCACAGTAACCTACAGACAGTGTCAGGTCGGCGCTGTTATACTGATTACAATGATGTCTTGGTTTATGAAATCTGTCTTGTAGTTCTTTAATCTTTATTTTCAGTTCTTAGTTAATGATATGCCTGAGCTGCGGGGCGGCCTGTGGGGGTCTTCATGTGGTGCTCTGATTAGATATTCATAATACAGACTGCTGATAGGTCACTGATCCCTCGCTGACCCGCCCCCTAGTTTGCATAACGAATATCTGTACACACTGAAAAAAGAGACAAAAAACACTTCTGCAGGCAGGTGACAGCTGGGGCACCTGCTCTGCAGCATAATCGCATGTTTAGTGTGGCAATAATACATTTTCTTGTTGTTATCCAACTAGGGGGAAAAAAACCAATTTGAAAATAGCGCTTGCAAAAGCGCAATAGGGTCTTATCCAGGTAAAAGGTTATAAAGAGAAGTAGAACTGCTCACCTTATAGGGTTGTGTGAGGCACAACACCAAAAGTGCCTACGATCCAGATGCAGCAGCTTCCATGAATTTGTCAGAAATAAATATCAGGAACAGAAATAATTCTGTGCTTTCTGAAGTCATGACAATTGAATAATAAGGTAAAATGTAGGTTTATTGTCAATGCGTTTCATAGTCACACCGACTCCTTCTTCAGGACAGACATGCATAAAAACTGTTATATACGGTTGTCCTAAAGGAGTCTGTGTAATCTGAAATGCGTTAACAATAAGCCTACCTTACCTTTACCTTACTATTGGATCGTCTTGACTCTGGAAAGCGTGTGTATTTCCACACATCCAATTTTCCATGTTCTTTTATTGCACATGCAATTTTATCTTGATTTTGAGTGTTATTTATTCCTTATACTTGCCAATTTTAAGAGATGCCTCGGAGCAGAGCGCAGTGAAAAAAAGCCGTCAAGACAAGAGGACAAAATCAGTCAGGAGAGCAGAACAAACCAGCCCCGTCATCATGGGATTTTAAGGAAATGAAACATCATTGGAAATTAATAAAAAAAGAACAGGAACAACAAAAAGGCAAGCAAGGTGAATAGTAAGGAAATGTATGCAAGTGGGAATAAGAAAAAGGATTGGTTTTTAAGATACATTAAACTATGTCTCTAATTAACTAATCAGACAATCCCAGCATAGGTCTGACCATAACGGAAAGAACACACAGTGAATATCACTACTTTTGGTGACATTTTCAGAACATAGATATATTCCACAATGTGAATACTCGTTCTAAGCCCGCACCGCTATTACACGACAACAATCCCAGTGTGGAAACCTCCAGCGTACCTCGGCTTAACCGGAACGCTACCATTCTGATTTACGCAGATATGTTCTCCCCTTACGATGAGCAGATGAATCGCGCCTTGCAGGGTGCCTAAGGGCTACACCTACAGTATATAAAAGGCAAGATCCAAAGCAGAAGAAAACCGTAAACGCAAAGAAAAGAGGTCTCTTTGTAGATGATAAAGTAGACTGGAAACCAACTGTGCTTTTTTTCTGCTGCAGTGTAGAAATCGGGTTCAGAAATCAGAAAATGAAGAAAATAAAAGTTTATTGAAGGAGTTTAATAGTTTAGCATGACACTTCAGTATACACAAAAGGAAGACATTATTTGTGATATGAATCTTACTACATAAACCGAGAATGTGGCTATACACAGCTAATTTCAGAGGCTGGAGACCCCACTGAATAATTACAAAAACAAGAATCGGGTGGATGGATTCATTTATTGTATTTCCTTGACACACATCATGACAGATACGGACTGTGCTCTCTTATCTGTCATCAGTCTCATTATGTCTGGTAGGTGAGCCAAGAAGATGATCATATTTCCACAATATAAAGAAACAATGGTAATGTAGACACAGAGTGATTTATAAACTGCACAAAATGCAATTTCCTACAATGTAGATACACCTACGTGACCACTTAAGGCCTTTCAAACTCAGGCCCACTTTACCGTCATGATGCAAGAGCTACCTTAATCACGACATTAAAGCCTTAAAGGGTTATTCCCAAAATACCAAGTTATCCCCTACCCTATGGAACTTGCCGATCATTGTGGGTCCAAGTGGTAGGATCCTGAGTGAACCCAAGAACAGGGCTCTGCAGAGTGCCATACTGAATACTGCGGAGATGCGCATGCTGGGCCTTCTCCCCATTAAATCTTGGCTATTTTCCATTTTTTCCTCCCTTCTTCCAAGAGCAATAACTTTTTTAATTTTTTTCTGTCAATATAGCCGTATGAGGCCTTGTTTTCTCGGGATGAGTTGTACTTTTGAATGACACCATTCATGTTACCACTGTGACAAAGTCACTGGTAGAGTGCTGGAGAGGAGATATGTGTCACTATGCTTAATGGTGTCAGTGATGTATTTTCTTCCAGCACACTATGTGCTGCGAGGTTTAAGTTAAGTTCCGTAACAGGCTGTTTTTTATGTGGACATCCATAGAGTGGGTGGAAGGGTGTCCACCTTATCTCCACCTGCAGAACTGGCACCGCTGTGTGCTGACAGGACCAGTGTGATGTCACAGTCATGTGTTCAGTCACAAGGGGGAAGAGTCACATGGTCTGGGGTTTAAGTAATTTGGCTCCAGAGGCAGTCTTTGGTCAGCAGGACTGGAGAGAGGATTGTTCAGTGGTGTCATGAGGAGGAAAGACTACAAAAAAGGGGAAAAGAGAAACAGACTAGACCAATGATGGTATGCACATCCTCATAATAAAGTATCAAAAAAACCTTTGTTTCACCTAAAGCACAGAAATGCTAAAACAATTTAAAATACAACAATTAACCCAATAACCGTATCCCCCCTCAAGCAGTGTGGATAAATCTATACATGCAGCCCATAACACATGATATATGCACAACTGTACTAAAACCTGCCCATGACACAAATGTAATGAGCCATAGTTTGCATAAATTAAACCATATCAGTCAGTAATACAACAGAATAATAACAACAGTACAAATAAATGCAAACGATAATATAAAGAACTATGTATCTAGTACTACCGATCAGACGCAAAGGAAAGGACAGAGGCAGAACTTTCCAAGATATAGAGCCTGCTGAATAAAATGGGGTCCTATATATCAGCATGAACTATAAAGGCTTAAGTAGCCATGGGAACCCAAATAGTTACCACAAGGTCATCATGTAACCAATTAACAAGCTCTGCTCAGGCACAAAAGGCCGTAATTCAGTCCAAGTGGATGCGAAGTCCTGAACCGGAGGGAAAAGAGGGGGAATTGCGGCACAGGCCCCACGCGTATCGCTGCTAGAAGAGCAGATTCCTCAGGGGAAGTCAGGGGACCTTCCCTGACTAAGCTGCTCTTCTAGCAGCGATCCATGCTATTCATCAATATGGCATCTGGCATCATCAACATCTATACTATTTCCTCCTGATGAACCATGAGAACGGGGAAACGCGTCGGAGTGACACCAACACATGCTAAGTTATCTTTATCATTTATTAATAGTTTCTTTGGCTGATGTATGACCTTGAATGGAATTCACTTTGATATGTATCCGAAGAATGAGTACACGTTGTGTATAAATTGACACTATCATTTAGGATATTCTAGTCCATGATGGGCCACAAATAGGAATACTCAGCTGATTGTGGACTAAATTATTGGTTGTCATTATATTTGAACTATATGCATTGTGTTGGCATGGTTATTTTGTTATCCGGAGGTGCCATTCAAGGCCTAAATGGAGATTGATTTGTCTACTGTTTAATATCTATTTTTTTCACCACTGCTCTCGGCTATATTGTTTTCCCACCTGTATTGAGAGGGACATTGTAGGGAAGAGAGGGAGAACCTGCGTTGAGGGGGGGCGCCAAAAAATCATCTCTTAGGGTGCCAACCTCCACAGCAAGGCAGGGGCGAGCAGTAGCTTTATTTAGGACCTTGCTAGGTAAATTAATTTGGTGACTTATTTTTCTATTTATGGTATCTAACCAAGCTTTTTGATTACTGGGTCTGGGTTTTACATGTTAATATTAAAAGTGAAGTTTTAAAGGGATTATATGTACATACTAAGATTTACGAATTCCTAAATTTATTCAGTTTTTTTGAGTGTTAGTATTTTATCCTAGACCAGGTTTTGCACCCTACTACTTACATTGTTTGATAATAGTGCACCCTCATTTTTTCATTATTACGAGGAGGAAAGACTGAACCTGTGGTGCTGCAGAACGTGCAGCTCCCGCAAACATACAGACTGTGTATAGCATTTTTCCTTTTCTTTGTTGTTTTTGCCTGAAGGGCTGCGTTTATTTCCCCTTCTTGTTGGTTTATGCCGCCATTTAGTAAACCAATCGAAGATTCAAAGAGACAGTTTACCTGTTTTCTACCCCCGTGTACCAAGTGAGTTGAACTACCAGACCACTTAAGTGTACTGAAAAACGGAGAAAAAATTCCAACTGCGGTGAAACTGCAAAAAAAAAAAAATTCCGATGCAGTTCAAAATCAGCAAACAGTAGGACAAAAAAACATACAGAGTGTGTATACTGGTGCTCATAAAATAGACTTTATTAATTAAAACAAAAATTCTGGAAAAAATATACAGCAGAGGGGTCAAACTGCATTCCTCAAGGGCCGCAAACAGGTCATGTTTTCAGGATTTCCTTGTATTGCAGAGGTGATAATTTAATCACCTGCACAGAATGATTCCAGCACCTTGTGCAATACAAGGAAATCCTGAAAACATGACCTGTTTGCGGCCCTCGAGGAATGCAGTTTGACACCTCTGATATACAGTACATCAGAGGCTGCTAGGCACACATGCAGTGAAACGCTAACACATACAGAAGGTGATTATAAATACATGTTGATGTAGGTGGCTATAACATAGTCCCATATATAATGTTATCATTGGATATAAACTTCCCAAACATATAATCAGACAAAAGAGTGGCTAAAATAAGATATAACACATGTAAATCACGGCAGCTTCTTAATGTGTTCCCACGGCCCCAACGCACGTTTCGTCATGTCTTCATTAGGAGGCATGTGTTGGGGGAGGGATAGATATGGTTTATAACACAGAGGCCGGACAATGAAAATGCTTAATGGAGAGAGTGTGCGCTTCACATGTATCTATATCATGTGATCAGGTGACGTGTGTTGGCCAAAGTGCGGCGCATGCGCAGTTAAGGTCACCCATACATCCGACGTTCAGGCTCGCCGCCCCGTGACACGCAAGTGCTCCACCGCCATCATGGAGACGGTGAGTGCGCGAACATGTGAAACACTCACTCGTCTGTGCGTTTATGGGAATACAAACCGCGCATGCGCTTTGGAGCACAAAACATTCCGAGGGGAACCACTTTGTTAGAAATGCATATCATAGAACGATAACCTAAAGATGTTATATTGCATAGTATTAACCATCAATAGTGATCCTTATATTAATATCTTGTCTGGAAAGATTAAACTAAAGAAGCAATGTATAAAATAAGAAGCAATGTATAAAATAATGTGTTAAATTACATTGTGTAAGAAAAAACAAGTACATCCAGGAACTATTGTGATACCAAAGTGTTGAAAAAAGTGAATGTCAAGAAAATATTATATGCCATATTAACTCTGCAGCATGATGAAGTGTATAGAGCTAAAAAGTGTCAAAAACATCGATATAGATGTCATATAAAATGTATGTGACATATTAAGTGGTAAGTGCTGCAGTTAACACCAAAAAACGGTGTAATAAAGAGAATAATAGTTTGACACTATAAAAGAGAAAAATAACTAAACCAAAAACGTACTAAGTGACTTAGAATTTTTTCCCCCGCCATATTTGTATATACATAGGTGAATAATAACATAAATCAAACATAGGGGGATATGTACATACATGGATATGAATATACCATACCTACTTTTGATTCATGTTCTTTATCTCTTATGGTGTTATTAATCGCCTATCTATAGATTTATATGCAAATATGGTGGAAATTGTTTTTCTAAAAGGCACCTGGCACTCTTTTGGTTTAGCTATTGCTCTCTTATATAGTATTAAACTATTATACTCTTTACTACACCATTTCTGGTGTTCCGAGAACTGCAGCTTAAGCACTTTAATATGTCACATACATTTTATATGCATATTATATGAATCAAAGTCAGGGACACGACATATGACGGAAATATAGGTCGTGAAGGGGTTGATTAATGGGTCCTGCCAGAAAAAGGAAAGTACAGCCCTTGGCTATTTTCAGGAGTCCTATAGACAATAAATGGAGTGATTGCATGTGCGCCCCACTCCTTTGAAGGTGAGATTGCTGGGGTCCAACTGGTCAGACCGTAGCGATCAGCAAGCTATCCCTTATACCAAAAATAGAGGCTAATGTGTGATTTTGGAATTAACCATTTAAAAGTAATCTATCTTTCCTGAACCAAATGGACTATAAAAGGGTTGCGTAATGTGTGGCGAGTGGGTCACGCAGCCACTGATGCTATTCTGTCTGACCCCAACCATATGGTCATAGACATGCTTGTTTGTGTTGGTATCGGGCATGTGTATTCCTGGTCACAGAGAAGAGGAGTGGTGCTGTGCACAGCAAGGGGAAATAACTATGGTTCCCTATGTGTCTCTCCCGGACACCCCCAAATACTAGTAGAATGGGGGTCTCGTGCCCCCTAGTAGCACTGCAGAAAAGGAATAGATGACGTGGAGAAGTGACCACACACGGATACAGCTATGTAGTGAATACTAGGATTGTGGGAGTTTTTATGTGCATAAAAAGTTACAATTAACAGCAATCAGTATGGATAGTTGTGGAAGGCGTGTCATCACTGAAAGAGGAGTAAACACAACCCGTAACAGAGCTCAAGAGTGGCGGCTCCAGGGTGGGCGGCCACAGAGTGGGCGGCCACAGAGTGGGCAGCTACAGAGTGGGCGGCTACAGAGTGGGCGGCCACAGAGTGGGCAGCTACAGAGTGGGCAGCTACAGAGTGGGCGGCCACAGAGTGGGCCGCTCCAGAGTGGGCAGCTCCAGCGTGACAAGCAATGGAATAGGTGATTTATTGTAAATTGTCTTTTTGCTAACACTTGTTTAACACTTTCATTATATTCTGAATATATATTCAGGTTAAATTCAATAATATTGAAGATAAAGCTTTCTATTAGATTCTTGAGAGCTGCATACAAAGAAAAGCGGAGGGACACAACGTATCCATTTACTTCAATTAGGGAAAATTTCAAACGTCTTTAAGCGTACGCATGTAGTCCCTAATGAATGACAATATCCACACTTAATTAGAAATGATATTCACACGCAACACAAGCAACCTTCTGCAATGCGTTTTCAATGTTTGACCTCATATTGATTGCAGCACAGCATGGTGGTCATGAGAGATTGTCAGTTTTCTCTATAATTTAGTCATTATGGACAGCTCCGGCAGATCCTGCCAACAGTAATTTGTTGAAAATCCCATTGATTACCGCTCATCAATGTTGGTACGGTCTGTAATGACAGTAACAAATTCAAGACTTGCTCTCAAAGCTCTGAAACAGATCATCTTGAGTATGAGAACTGTCTCTTTTAGGAGACCACCTGAAAATGAATCACTGAAAAATAATTTTCTAAGGGGCGCAGTATATTCAAAGAAGTGTATTATATGGTGGAACAGAAAACCGAACACAGTAGATCTTGTTGAAGGGAATCGGTCACCAGGTGTTTGCTACTACCCCATCCAAAATATAATCCAAAAACACAAAATCCTAAATTGCCATAGCACGCAACAAGGAAAAAACACAATGTCTAACAAATTTTAATTCTAAAATTAATACTTATTAATAATTCACATAATAAATTAAATATGCAGTACTAAAGCGAAAAACCTTCCAATGTATAGGAGCGGATAGATACACATAACATCACAAAACCCTAAGGCCGGCTTCACACTCAGCGTATGAAAATACGGTCCGTATATTACGGCCGTAATACGCTGAAATGTCCCGAAAATAGTGGTCCGTAGCTCCTCCGTAGGCAGGGTGTGTCAGCGTTTTTTGCGCATGGCATCCTCCGTATGTAATCCGTATGGCATCCGTACTGCGTGGTTTTCTCGCAGGCTTGCAAAACCAACATACCGCTATAGAAATGATCCATGTGTCCCAAAAAGAAAAAAAAAATAAAAAAATATATATATATATATATATATATATATATATATGTCATTAGACACATACATTGGGGCAAAAAAGTATTTAGTCAGTCAGCAATAGTGCAAGTTCCACCACTTAAAAAGATGAGAGGCGTCTGTAATTTACATCATAGGTAGACCTCAACTATGGGAGACAAACTGAGAAAAAAAAATCCAGAAAATCACATTGTCTGTTTTTTTAACATTTTATTTGCATATTATGGTGGAAAATAAGTATTTGGTCAGAAACAAACAATCAAGATTTCTGGCTCTCACAGACCTGTAACTTCTTCTTTAAGAGTCTCCTCTTTCCTCCACTCATTACCTGTAGTAATGGCACCTGTTTAAACTTGTTATCAGTATAAAAAGACAACTGTGCACACCCTCAAACAGTCTGACTCCAAACTCCACTATGGTGAAGACCAAAGAGCTGTCAAAGGACACCAGAAACAAAATTGTAGCCCTGCACCAGGCTGGGAAGACTGAATCTGCAATAGCCAACCAGCTTGGAGTGAAGAAATCAACAGTAGGAGCAATAATTAGAAAATGGAAGACATACAAGACTACTGATAATCTCCCTCGATCTGGGGCTCCACGCAAAATCCCACCCCGTGGGGTCAGAATGATCACAAGAACGGTGAGCAAAAATCCCAGAACCACGCGGGGGGACCTAGTTAATGAACTGCAGAGAGCTGGGACCAATGTAACAAGGCCTACCATAAGTAACACACTACACCACCATGGACTCAGATCCTGCAGTGCCAGACGTGTCCCACTGCTTAAGCCAGTACATGTCCGGGCCCGTCTGAAGTTTGCTAGAGAGCATTTGGATGATCCAGAGGAGTTTTGGGAGAATGTCCTATGGTCTGATGAAACCAAACTGGAACTGTTTGGTAGAAACACAACTTGTCGTGTTTGGACGAAAAAGAATACTGAGTTGCATCCATCAAACACCATACCTACTGTAAAGCATGGTGGTGGAAACATCATGCTTTGGGGCTGTTTCTCTGCAAAGGGGCCAGGACGACTGATCCGGGTACATGAAAGAATGAATGGGGCCATGTATCGTGAGATATTGAGTGCAAACCTCCTTCCATCAGCAAGGGCATTGAAGATGAAACGTGGCTGGGTCTTTCAACATGACAATGATCCAAAGCACACCGCCAGGGCAACGAAGGAGTGGCTTCGTAAGAAGCATTTCAAGGTCCTGGAGTGGCCTAGCCAGTCTCCAGATCTCAAGCCTATAGAAAACCTTTGGAGGGAGTTGAAAGTCCGTGTTGCCAAGCGAAAAGCCAAAAACATCACTGCTCTAGAGGAGATCTGCATGGAGGAATGGGCCAACATACCAACAACAGTGTGTGGCAACCTTGTGAAGACTTACAGAAAACGTTTGACCTCTGTCATTGCCAACAAAGGATATATTACAAAGTATTGAGATGAAATTTTGTTTCTGACCAAATACTTATTTTCCACCATAATATGCAAATAAAATGTTAAAAAAACAGACAATGTGACTTTCTGGATTTTTTTTTCTCAGTTTGTCTCCCATAATTGAGGTCTACCTATGATGTAAATTACAGACGCCTCTCATCTTTTTAAGTGGTGGAACTTGCACTATTGCTGACTGACTAAATACTTTTTTGCCCCACTGTATATGTATATATATTAATATTTTATCCAGCGCTATACAGCTTGAAAGCCGGTAATTCAATTACCGGCTTTTTCTTTCTCCTTCCTAAACCCGACATGATATGAGACCTGGTTTACATACAGTAAACCATGTCTTCTCTCCATTTTTTTTGCAGATTCCACACTACTAATGTCAGTAGTGTGTATCTGCAAAATTTGGCCGTTCTAGCTCTTAAAATAAAGGGTTAAATGGCGGAAAAAATAGGCATGGGCTCCCGCGCAATTTTCTCCGCCAGAGTAGTAAAGCCAGTGACTGAGGGCAGATATTAATAGCCTGGAGAGGGTCCATGGTTATTGGCCCCCCCTGGCTAAAAATATCTGCCCCCAGCCACCCCAGAAAAGGCACATCTGGAAGATGCGCCTATTCTGGCACTTGGCCACTCTCTTCCCATTCCCGTGTAGCGGTGGGATATGGGTTAATGAAGGGTTAATGCCACCTTGCTATTGTAAGGTGACATTAAGCCTAATTAATAATGGAGAGGCGTCAATTATGACACCTATCCATTATTAATCCAATTGAATGAAAGGGTTAAATAAAACACAAACACATTATTTAAAATTATTTTAATGAAATAAAAACAATGGTTGTTGGAGTATTTTATTCTACGCCCAATCCAGTCACTGAAGACCCTCGTTCTGTGAAAGAAAAAACATAATAAACCAACAATATACTTACCCTCCGCAGATCTGTAACGTCCAACGATGTAAATCCTTCTGAAGGGGTTAAAACATTTTGCAGCAAGGAGCTTTGCTAATGCAGGCTGCTCCTTGCTGCAAAACCCCGGGGAATGAGGCTAAATATAGATCAATGAGCTATATTTAGCTTCATTTGCGGTGAGGCGCCCTCTGCTGGATGTTCATAGATCGTGGGAACTTACCTAGAAAGCTCTCAGGCTTTCTAGGCAAGTTCCCACGATCTATAAACAGCCAGCAGAGGGCGCCTCACCGCAAATGAAGCTAAATATAGCTCATTGATCTATATTTAGACTCATTCCCCGGGGTTTTGCAGCGAGGAGTAGCCTGCATTAGCAAAGCTCCTTGCTGCAAAATGTTTTAACCCCTTCAGAAGGATTTACATCGTTGGACGTTACAGATCTGCGGAGGGTAAGTATATTGTTGGTTTATTATGTTTTTTCTTTCACAGAACGAGGGTCTTCAGTGACTGGATTGGGCGTAGAATAAAATACTCCAACAACCATTGTTTTTATTTCATTAAAATAATTTTAAATAATGTGTTTGTGTTTTATTTAACCCTTTCATTCAATTGGATTAATAATGGATAGGTGTCATAATTGACGCCTCTCCATTATTAATTAGGCTTAATGTCACCTTACAATAGCAAGGTGGCATTAACCCTTCATTACCCCATATCCCACCGCTACACGGGAATGGGAAGAGAGTGGCCAAGTGCCAGAATAGGCGCATCTTCCAGATGTGCCTTTTCTGGGGTGGCTGGGGGCAGATATTTTTAGCCAGGGGGGGGGGCAATAACCGTGGACCCTCTCCAGGCTATTAATATCTGCCCTCAGTCACTGGCTTTACTACTCTGGCGGAGAAAATTGCGCGGGAGCCCACGCCAATTTTTTCCGCCATTTAACCCTTTATTTTAAGAGCTAGAACGGCCAAATTTTGCAGATACACACTACTGACATTAGTAGTGTGGAATCTGCAAAAAAAATGGAGAGAAGACATGGTTTACTGTATGTAAACCATGTATCAAATCATGTCGGGTTTTAGGAAGGAGAAAGAAAAAGCCGGTAATTGAATTACCGGCTTTCAAGCTGTATAGCGCTGGAATAAATATTAATATATATACATATATGTGTCTCACTGACATATATATATATATATATATATATATACCTATTCTATGTGTACACATTTATTCTACCTATTGGACTGTAAGCTGTCAGTGTGATTTTACTGTACACCGCACTGAATTGCCGGCTTTTCTCTCTAACAGCGCTGCGTATTTCTCGCAAGTCACACTGCTTGTCCGTGTGAAATCCGTATTTTTCACGCTTCCATAGACTTTCATTGGCGTATTTCTTGCGCAGTACGGTGACAAACGCAGCATGCTGCGATTTTGTACGGCCGTAGAAAGCCGTATAATACTGATCAGTAAAATACGGCAGATAGGAGCAGGGGCATAGAGAATAATTGTGCCGTATTTTTTGCGAGTTTTACGGACGTAGTTTCTGCGCTCTTACGTCCGTAAAACTCGCAAGTGTGAAGCCGGCCTAAATGTGTGATCATCATCCCAAAAATTAGCCCATACATAAACGGCTATATAGCCGTTTATGCCGTTTATGTATGGGCTAATTTTTGGGATGATGATCACACATTTAGGGTTTTGTGATGTTATGTGTATCTATCCGCTCCTATACATTGGAAGGTTTTTCACTTTAGTACTGCATATTTAATTTATTATGTGAATTATTAATAAATATTAATTTTAGAATTAAAATTTGTTAGACATTGTGTGTTTTCCTTGTTGCGTGCTATGGCAATTTAGGATTTTGTGTTTTTGGATTATAGTTGATGTTGTTACACAATGATATTGTAAGGATCATATTATTGATTATAGCCCATCCAAAAGCAGCATAATGTAGGGGCAGAGACACCGATTCTAGCGATGCATCACTTACTTGGCAGATCTAGCAGTTCTCTGACTGCTGAGCTCTGTATAATGCCATCCACAGCACTGATTGGCATCTTTCTGTGTACACTGTGCATAGGCAAAAAGCTGCCAATCAGTGGTGGGGGCGGGGTTATAGAAGGCTCATGAATATACAGTATGGACTAAATGGCAGCAGGTATACTCCTCTAGTGATAAAATAACTGTATCAAAGGAGCTGATGAAAACCACAGCTACCAGACCAGTACGCAACATCACTAGAATCAGGGTCTCTCTCTCTACATAAAGCTGTTCTCAGATTAGGTGGCTAAAACCTGATGACAGAGTCCTTTTAAGAAGGAGATCTTCCAAAAGGTGATCTTTTAAATAGATTTCACTTCACATATATATTTCTACCATCCAAAATACTACCGTATATACTCGAGTATAAGCCGAGATTTTCAGCCCATTTTTTTGGGCTGAAAGTCCCCCTCTCGGCTTATACTCGAGTCATATACCCGGGTGTCAGCAGGGGAGGGGGAGCGGGGACTGTGTAATCATATTTACCTGCTCCCAGCGCGGTCCCTGCAGTCCCTGGCTTCTCCGGCGCTGCAGATTCTTCCTGCACTGAGCGGTCACATGGCACCGCTCATTACAGAAATGAATAGGCAGCTCCACCCCCATAGGGGAGGAGCCGCATATTCATTGCTGTAAATGATCGGTGCCATGTGACCGCTCAATTACAGGAAGAAGCTGCAGCGCCGGAGAAGCCAGGGACTGCAGGGACCGCGCCGCAGCAGGTAAGGGGAGCGCAGCGCTATAATTACCTGCTCCTCGCTCCGGCTCCGTCTGCAGCGTCCTCTAGCAGTGACGCTCAGGTTAGAGGGCGCTGTGACGTAGTCAGTGCGCGCCCTCTGCTGAGCGTCAGTGCTGGAGACGGAGCCGCAGAGGAGCAGGTAATTATTGAAAGCGCCGGCGTCCTGAGAAGAGAGGTGAGTATGTGATTTTTTTTTTTTTTATGGCAGCACCATTCTAAGGAGCACCTATGGGGCCATAAATATGCAGAGCATAAATGGGGCACAGCGTTATAAGGAGCACCTATGGGGCCATAAAGGTGCAGAGCATATATGGGGCACAGCATTATAAGGAGCACCTATGGGGCCATAAAGGTGCAGAGCATTCTATATGGCACAGCATTATAAGGAGCACCTATGGGGCCATAAAGGTGCAGAGCATATATGGGGCACAGCATTATAAGGAGCACCTATGGGGCCATAAAGGTGCAGAGCATTCTATATGGCACAGCATTATAAGGAGCACCTATGGGGCCATAAAGGTGCAGAGCATATATGGGGCACAGCATTCTAAGGAGCACCTATGGGGCCATAAAGGTGCAGAGCATATAAGGGGCACAGCATTATAAGGAGCACCTATGGGGCCATATAGGTGCAGAGCATATATGGGGCACAGCATTATAAGGAGCACCTATGGGGCCATAAAGGTGCAGAGCATATATGGGGCACAGCATTATAAGGAGCACCTATGGGGCCATAAAGGTGCAGAGCATATATGGGGCACAGCATTATAAGGAGCACCTATGGGGCCATAAAGGTGCAGAGCATTCTATATGGCACAGCATTATAAGGAGCACCTATGGGGCCATAAAGGTGCAGAGCATATATGGGGCACAGCATTATAAGGAGCACCTATGGGGCCATAAAGGTGCAGAGCATATATGGGGCACAGCATTATAAGGAGCACCTATGGGGCCATAAAGGTGCAGAGCATATAAGGGGCACAGCATTATAAGGAGCACCTATGGGGCCATAAAGGTGCAGAGCATATATGGGGCACAGCATTATAAGGAGCACCTATGGGGCCATAAAGGTGCAGAGCATATAAGGGGCACAGCATTATAAGGAGCATCTATGGGGCCATAAAGGTGCAGAGCATATAAGGGGCACAGCATTATAAGGAGCACCTATGGGGCCATAAAGGTGCAGAGCATATAAGGGGCACAGCATTATAAGGTGCACCTATGGGGCCATAAAGGTGCAGAGCATATATGGGGCACAGCATTATAAGGAGCATCTATGGGGCCATAAAGGTGCAGAGCATATAAGGGGCACAGCATTATAAGGAGCACCTATGGGGCCATAAAGGTGCAGAGCATATAAGGGGCACAGCATTATAAGGAGCACCTATGGGGCCATAAAGGTGCAGAGCATATATGGGGCACAGCATTATAAGGAGCACCTATGGGGCCATAAAGGTGCAGAGCATATATGGGGCACAGCATTATAAGGAGCACCTATGGGGCCATAAAGGTGCAGAGCATATAAGGGGCACAGCATTATAAGGAGCACCTATGGGGCCATAAAGGTGCAGAGCATATAAGGGGCACAGCATTATAAGGAGCACCTATGGGGCCATAAAGGTGCAGAGCATATATGGCACAGCATTATAAGGAGCATCTATGGGGCCATAAAGGTGCAGAGCATATATGGCACAGCATTATAAGGAGCACCTATGGGGCCATAAAGGTGCAGAGCATATAAGGGGCACAGCATTATAAGGAGCATCTATGGGGCCATAAAGGTGCAGAGCATATATGGGGCACAGCATTATAAGGAGCATCTATGGGGCCATAAAGGTGCAGAGCATATATGGGGCACAGCATTATAAGGAGCACCTATGGGGCCATAAAGGTGCAGAGCATATATGGGGCACAGCATTATAAGGAGCATCTATGGGGCCATAATCAAAGGTGCAGAGCATATATGGGGCACAGCATTCTAAGGAGCACCTATGGGGCCATAAAGGTGCAGAGCATATAAGGGGCACAGCATTATAAGGAGCACCTATGGGGCCATAAAGGTGCAGAGCATATATGGGGCACAGCATTATAAGGAGCACCTATGGGGCCATAAAGGTGCAGAGCATATATGGGACACAGCATTATAAGGAGCACCTATGGGGCCATAAAGGTGCAGAGCATATATGGGGCACAGCATTATAAGGAGCACCTATGGGGCCATAAAGGTGCAGAGCATATATGGGGCACAGCATTATAAGGAGCACCTATGGGGCCATAAAGGTGCAGAGCATATATGGGGCACAGCATTATAAGGAGCACCTATGGGGCCATAAAGGTGCACAGCATATATGGGGCACAGCATTATAAGGAGCACCTATGGGGCCATAAAGGTGCAGAGCATATATGGGGCACAGCATTATAAGGAGCACCTATGGGGCCATAAAGGTGCACAGCATATATGTGGCACAGCATTATAAGGAGCACCTATGGGGCCATAATCAAAGGTGCAGAGCATATATGGTACAGCATTATAAGGAGCATCTATGGGGCCATAATCAACGGTGCAGAGCATTCTATATAGCACAGTTGTATATGGAGCATCTATGGGGCAATAATGAACGGTATGGAGCATCTATTTTTATTTTTGAAATTCACCGGTAAATGCTGCATTTTCTACCCTAGGCTTATACTCGAGTCAATAAGTTTTCCCAGTTTTTTGTGGCAAAATTAGGGGGGTCGGCTTATACTCGGGTCGGCTTATACTCGAGTATATACGGTATATATTGTACAGCCTGTAAACTGACCCTGGAGCCCCCAATACACGATGTGCCGATGGTTCAGCCAACAGCTAACTCTCCCCGACGTCCCATACCACAGGAGCGCTTGGCTCAACCAAGAACTCCAGGATCTTCATGAGAGAAATGCTGACAGACACCTCTGGTTCTGGATCCCAGCATGGAAAAATGGAAAAGCAAAAAAATATCTTTCCCAGGAAAAAACATGGCCGACTCTCGTTGGGAGCGTACTACGTACAAAGTCACAGAAACCAGAATACGTCCAAGTTAATGAAGACTTTAATTGGCCAATCTGACGTAAAACGATACAGAATAACACTTGTTAACACTCCATTACTCCCAAACACATTATATTCTGATTATATGTTCTGGTTAAATTCAATTATATTGCAGTTAAAGCTTTCTATTAGAGCCCAGGGAGACACACACAAGCAAAGAGGTGGCAGACAATGTATCCATTAGCGATAATTCACAATAAAAAGTACGGTTAGCCACCATAATCCTCAATGTGCATTCATTAAATCAGAGGGGTGTCATTTCAGACTAGTTTTCACTCAAAGGATATGCTTATTACATTTTTTTTTTTCAATTTTCAAATGGCCTGAGTCGCAAATTAGATGTAGCAACACGATAAAAGCATAAATTCCAATGTTTTGCTATATTAAATGTATATATATATATATATCTACTAGTGATGAGCGAATGTGCTCGTAACTCGAGTTTCCGAGCATGCTCAGGTGATCTCCGAGTATTCTGGGCGTGCTCGTAGATTATGTTTGTGTCCCCGCAGCTGCATGATTTGCGGCAGCTAGCCAGCCTGAGTACATGTGGGGATTGCCTGTTTGTTAGTGAATCCCCACATGTATTCAGGCTGTTTAGCGCTGCAAATCATGCAGCTGTGGGGGCACAATCATCTGCGAGCACGCCCAAAATACTCAGATCACCCGAGCATGCTCGGAAAACTCGAATAACTGAGCACCCTCGCTGATCACTAGTATCTACATAATAATGAAGTAGTAATTTATATTCAAGGTGCGAGACATATTTGCTGGTGGCGAAATACAATATTTCACCGTTTAATAGCAGGAAGCCTCATTTCCCCTATGATTCTTTTTTGCCAGCCGTCTACCAAGCCTGGAGATATGAAAGTCCAAAGACCATGCAGTGCAGCCCACATATATTTTATAATTGTCATCAAGAAATTGACTACCAGAGCCATTGCCTCCTAATGACAATGGATTAGAAAAATCACTGGTAAATGCTTATTTAATCCGATTTTCTAAGCATTTGATATTGTTTAATTAGCTCATATTAATTAAAATGTAGTCTAATTTTTTCGCAACATAGTGAGATCAGCATGATGCACCTTCCAAAGTTATTTCTTTGTTCCATCAATGAAAAGGACTAGGACTACAAAGAATAAATCAGCAAAGTATCCTAAAGAGAGACATAAAAGTATGCATGCAAATTACGGTATACTGCCAATTATGTAATTTACAACGTAAAAATAATTAACGGCATAAAAATTCACTGCAATCACTATTGGTCACAGCATCAGTGGAAAGGTCAATCAGAATAGATATTGTAATGTCGCTCTGTATGTGGAAGCCTGGCAGCTCTTAATAGGGCATCCAAGGACAGGTTTTGCACAAGCCACTCAGTTCCCAGGGTAGCCCAATGAAAATTACATTGCCCTCATCACAAACTCCTAACAATACACTGGGCAGTAGATCATTTTTTAATGAATGAGGAGATGCTGCCATTATGTGTACATAGTGAATCAAGTGTATTGCGCCAACTACTACATTTATAGGTGGTACACAGGGGCCCACCAGGGGATACACCTGTTGCCCAGTGGGCCAGTCCGAGCCTGGAAGGATCCCCTTGGTTATGTCAATGTAGTAGCTGTTTGAGTGAGATGGCAGACAAAGGGTTCATCAAGCTGGGTTGTATCCAAAGGTCATAAGACAAAATCAGAAGTCAGGGATGTGGTCAGGAGGATGCGGAGATCAGTAACGGAAACTGAACTGAATCAGCGCAGAGCAACTAAAGTATAAGCCAGGGTAAGTATAACTTATAACTGGCAGCTAGAAACAGATTGCTAGGAGTTTCAATAGGGAAGAGCCATGCTCACGGCTCCCAACAGAGAGACCATTACATCTGATAACTAGCACTCTGAAGCAAAACACACAAACTGGAGGAGGGACAAGTCCTAAAGTTTAACTGAAACACAGTCTCGCTGGCCAGTGGCATCTGCAGTATACGGGGGCAGTAGGAGTGTGTTCAGACACTGATGTGACAGGATGCTTTCTGCAGTTTTCCTTTACCTCCATTCTGAAAACCCAAGACCGCATGGAAACTGAAAAGCTGCTGTTGGTGTCCCTGCATGGTGTCCCCTTCACCCTCCATGCAAGGACACCGGCTTACTCACCGCCACAGCCCTGAGGCATGGTCTCCCGGCGTGTCTCTCCTACTTCCTGGTGTGCATGTCGTAGTTCCGGGAGGCTAGCATAGTATGCGCATGAGCGCTCCCTGTTCTTAAAGTGTATATATACTAACCGCCCTCAGCTTATTGCTGAGAGGCATTTAGAATAAAGGTAGTGCACCTGCAAGATGGCCAGCAGCCAACAGCAGGGAGGCATCTTGTATAAACGACTCCCTCTCCTGTAGGGAGCCGCCAAGCAACATGTATAGTGTAGTGCAGCAGGGTTGCTGCAGTGTGATAGATAGGCAGGGGCCACATTAAGTTCAACGTAAACAGTGTCTTTATTGGCAGACTGACATAAAAGCGTGGTATCCTCCGGATCGCAGCCGGGTCTCCATATATACAGTCCGTGTGCCAGACACCGCTGTGTCACTGGGGTGCGTAAGCCGCCTGGAAACCTCTGGCTCTGTGTTAGCTTCACACAGTCCTGGGTTGCACAGAGACACCTGCTCTGCAGCTTGCAAACTCCAAAATGACACCCCCAAGGCAAAACTGACAGATTTAAATAGAATCGTGGCCATAGAGCCATTTCCAAAACCCGGAGTGGAGAGAGAGATTCACCCCACTATCAAACCTGCCAATCCCTCTAAAATTAAAAGCCCTTAATGGATTTTACTAAAAATCTGACTGAGTCACTACATGGACCCAGTCCATACTTTCTTTTATTTTGCCTTGTGACTCACGGGCGTCCTGCTGTGAACACAAGGCACTCCAGCAGGTTTAATAGGACTCCGTCCACATCCTGGGGGACACATATTGATCCTCGCATATGATCCCCTCACTGCTTCACAATAGTCATTAGTGAGTAAGATGTACAACTAGTGAGTTGTGAGGTCCCTTAATCTCAGAGTGGCCAATGTCCTAAACCTGTGTCCCTGGTACCGGGGTGGCCAGTCCTGTATCCATAGTCCCTTGGTCCCGGAGCGGCAAGTGCCTGAAACTCGTCTCCTGGTACCGGAGCGGCTAATGCTTGAACCTCGTCCCCTAATCCCGGAGCAGCCAGTTCCTGAACCTCATCCCCCAGATCCATGAGCAGCTTGTGCCTGAACCTTGTTCCCTGGTCTCAGAGTGGCTAGAGCCTGAACATTGTCTGGTCCTGGTGTGGCCAGTCCTGTACCCAAAGTCGCCTGTCCCGGAGTGGCCAGTAATGTCCCCAAAGTCCCCTGGTCTCAGTGCAGCCAGTGCATGAACATTATTCCCCATACATGAGTAGCCAATCCCTGATCCAGTATCCTAGACCGGCGTATCTGAACTAAACCCTAAATCAGTGTCTTGACCCCTGGGGTCCACAGCTGCACTACCAGGTTCTTAATAGGAGTGGTACCTGGCAGCTGCCTTAAGTCTGTCTCCACCATCAGGAGCTCCAGTTAACACCAGGTAGTCGCTTAACTACTCAACTTCCTTAGTAGGCCCGGCTCTGTGGCACAGTGGATCCACAAATCCACATGGAGTACGGTTGGGCGTAACAGTTTGCCTGGCCATGGCAGCAACAGAAACAACAAAACCATGTTGTTGGGATCTACTAAGTTTTATATTTCTAGGGAAAACTCGCAGCATCATCTATTAGTTTTAGTGCTGTACTCTGCAGTGCTGGATATAAAGTAACAAGAAATATGGTGCACCCACTGACATCTAAGGTGAATATCCATATTACCTTACCAATATTAAAATGCAACCAAAATTTAAAAGTTCGATCAGGACATGATAGGGAATTTTATTGTGTGACTGTTTTTCCACTTTATAAAAAATAATGCATATGCAGCTTTAAAAGGAATTGTCTAGCCAAGAAAAAAGGTGAGCATTAATGAGTAAATTAAATAACTTTTTAATATTGCTAATGTAGACCAGGTGCCCAATCATCAGTCAGCGGCTCTGGTCCCGATCCTGACTGCTTACATAGGACAGCATTTTGGCAAGTGATCAGAACCTACCGGCCCTCGTTAGCTCTGGTTACTCTTCCAATCATGGAGGACTGTCCTGTTGTAAGTACAAGACTCGAGCAGCTGATCAATTTAGGAGCACGTGGTAGAAATTAAAAAAACAAATACAGCTCTGGCAAAAATTAAGAGACCACCACATCAAAACCTTGTCATTGGCAGCCCAATCTCCAGACATGAACCCCATTAAAATCCCCTGGAATGTAATCAAGAGGAAGATGAATAATCACAAGCCATCAAACAAAGAAGAACTGCTTACATTTTTGTACCAGGAGTGTCATAAGGTCAGCAAAAAGCAGTGTGAAAGACTGGTGGAAAGCATGCCAAGACGCATGAAAGCTGTGATTAAAAATCATGGTTATTCCACAAAATATTGATTTCTGAACTCTTCCTGAGTTAAAACATTAGTATTGTTGCTTGATTATGAACTTGTTTTCTTTACATTATTTGAGGTCTGAAAGCACTGTTTTTTTTTTTTAATTTTGACCATTTCTCCTTTTCAGAAAAAAAAAAATACAAAATTTATTGCTTGGAAATTCAGAGACATGTTGACAGAAATTTATAGACTAAAAGAACAATTTACATTTTACTCAAAAATATACATATAAAGAGAAAAATCAGACAACTAAACATTTTGCAGTTGTCTCTTAATTTTTGCCAGAGCTGTATGTTCTAGAACTTACTCTTTAGTGCTCAAGTACCGTGTATACTCGAGTATAAGCAGAGATTTTCAGCCCATTTTCTTAGGCTGAAAGTGCCCCTCTCGGCTTATACTCGAGTCATTGTCCCAGGGGGTCGGTGGGAGAGGGGCAGCTGTCAAATCTTAATCACCTGATCCCGGCATGTCTCTCCATGTCCCTGCTTCTCGGCCGCCCATAGCTCTTCCTGTGTTCAGCGGTCAAGTGGTACCACTCATTAAAGTAATGAATATGGACTCCCATATGGATGGAGTGCATATTCATTACTTTAATGAGCGGTACCAGTGACCGCTGAACACAGGAACAAGCTGCCGGCCTCAGAGACCATCGCATAGGAGAAGCAGGGACCGCACCGTGAGGGTGAGTATAACGGGGGAGGGTGAGCATTGCGATATTCACCTGTCCTGGTTCCACCGCCGCGCACCTCTCCGTCTTCCGCATCCCCTGGCTGTGACGTTCAGGTCAGAGGGAGCGATGACGTGTTTAGTGTGTGCACGGCGGTGGAACAGGGACAGCTGAATATCGCAAATGCCGGTGTCCCCGCCTGCTCAGGACAAGACGCGAGTACGTCATTTTTTTTAAAAATCGCAGCAGTAGCATATGGGGAAAATGTTTCTATGGAGCATCTTATGGGGCCAGTCAACCTTTATGCAGCATTAGATGGGGGGCATTTTCTATGGAGCATCTTATGGGGCCAGTCAACCTTTATGCAGCATTAGATGGGGGGCATTTTCTATGGAGCATCTTATGGGGCCATAATCAACCTTTACGCAGCATTATATGGGACAAATGTTTCTATGGGGCATCTTATGGGGCCATAATCAACCTTTATGCAGCATTATATGGGGCACATTTTCTATGGAGCATCTTATGGGCCATAATCAACCTTTATGCAGGATTGTATGGGGCAAATGTTTCTATGGAGCATCTTATGGGGCCATAATCAACCTTTGTGAAGCATTATATGGGGCATATTTTATTATGGAGCATCTTATGGGGCCCGTCATGAATTGTATGGAGCATTATATGGGGCTCCTGATTCAATATGGATATTCAAAAACACTTAACCTACTGATGTCTCAATTAATTTTACTTTTATTGGTATCTATTTTTGTTTTTGAAATTTACCAGTAGCTGCTGCATTTCCCACCCTAGGCTTATACTCGAGTCATTAAGTTTTCCCAATTTTTTGTGGCAAAATTAGGGGTCTCGGCTTATACTCGGGTCGGCTTATAGTCGAGTATATACGGTATGTATATTTTTTTTGCCAGGGCAACGCCTCTGAAGACACACTTGGAAGAAAAAACATTTTTGCCGTAAAAAGCCTTTTTATAATAAAGCTTAATTAAAACATTTCGCTTTTCAGTCAAGTCAGTTGTGGAACTTGTCTGATGGTTCAAGTATGTAACCCTTGTCTTTCTTCTTGTGAACGATAGTCTAAGATGACTTATGTCCAAATAAAAGTTTAACTGTTTTTTGGGGATATTGGCATTATTCTGTTTTTTGAGATGTCCAAAAATGACAGGAAGTGCAGCCAAATTGTTTTGTTAATGGCTAAAAAATTGAGTGTCACCACACTAGAGAAATATACTACCATTCCCACAACCATTCTTGCTTGTACCTAGCACCTGTGTTAATAGCTCGCATGCCAACTCTGAGCTCTAAAATCTATGAATGAAGCACCGGGGAATGTTTTTCCATAGAAACTCCTACACAAAATACTGACGGTAAATTACAGTGACGGGAGCCCGTACAAATCACTCACAAAATTGCTCATGTCTCGGGTGCAGTCATGAAATCACTGTAACAACTTCAGAAGTGATCTCTTGCCAAAAGCAGCGTGCACTGCACATCTGGTAATGTTTTCTCCTGACTTTCATTACCTACATTAATGGCAGAAATATTTCAAATTAGATAGTGATACAAAGTCCGAGATGGCAAGCGCCTGATTGATTTAACTATTAATTTCTTTCACGGCGCATGGATTAATGCATAGGTTGTGAGGGAGGATGAAATATGCTGGTGGCATAAAATATCAAGATGAGGGGGAATTTGAAATTTTAATGATATTGTTCATGGATTGAAAAGATTCCTACTCAGAATTTCATTTCAATTAATCTGTGACGGAGCGGAGAGCTCACATACGCGGTTAATACTGATTGTTAAATACAACAAAAAAACTAACATTTTCCCTTGTATCATGGCATTCCCATACCTGTTTCCTGGTCATTACCTTATCATTCATATATATTTTACATTTGGAATGGAAGAAGTTGGTTAAGAACCTGTAGACAGACGTCTCAATACACAAGGAAGTACAGTGGGGCAAAAAAGTATTTAGTCAGTCAGCAATAGTGCAAGTTCCACCACTTAAAAAGATGAGAGGCGTCTGTAATTTACATCATAGGTAGACCTCAACTATGGGAGACAAACTGAGAAAGAAAAATACAGAAAATCACATTGTCTGTTTTTTTAACATTTTATTTGCATATTATGGTGGAAAATAAGTATTTGGTCAGAAACAAACAATCAAGATTTCTGGCTCTCACAGACCTGTAACTTCTTCTTTAAGAGTCTCCTCTTTCCTCCACTCATTACCTGTAGTAATGGCACCTGTTTAAATTTGTTATCAGTATAAAAAGACACCTGTGCACACCCTCAAACAGTCTGACTCCAAACTCCACTATGGTGAAGACCAAAGAGCTGTCAAAGGACACCAGAAACAAAATTGTAGCCCTGCACCAGGCTGGGAAGACTGAATCTGCAATAGCCAACCAGCTTGGAGTGAAGAAATCAACAGTGGGAGCAATAATTAGAAAATGGAAGACATACAAGACCACTGATAATCTCTCTCGATCTGGGGCTCCACGCAAAATCCCACCCTGTGGGGTCAGAATGATCACAAGAACGGTGAGCAAAAATCCCAGAACCAAGTGGGGGGACCTAGTGAATGAACTACAGAGAGCTGGGACCAATGTAACAAGGCCTACCATAAGTAAGACACTACGCCACCATGGACTCAGATCCTGCAGTGCCAAACGTGTCCCACTGCTTAAGCCAGTACATGTCCGGGCCCGTCTGAAGTTTGCTAGAGAGCATTTGGATGATCCAGAGGAGTTTTGGGAGAATGTCCTATGGTCTGATGAAACCAAACTGGAACTGTTTGGTAGAAACACAACTTGTCGTGTTTGGAGGAAAAAGAATACTGCGTTGCATCCATCAAACACCATACCTACTGTAAAGCATGGTGGTGGAAACATCATGCTTTAGGGCTGTTTCTCTGCAAAGGGGCCAGGACGACTGATCCGGGTACATGAAAGAATGAATGGGGCCATGTATCGTGAGATTTTGAGTGCAAACCTCCTTCCATCAGCAAGGGCATTGAAGATGAAACGTGGCTGGCTCTTTCAACATGACAATGATCCAAAGCACACCGCCAGGGCAACGAAGGAGTGGCTTCGTAAGAAGCATTTCAAGGTCCTGGAGTGGCCTAGCCAGTCTCCAGATCTCAACCCTATAGAAAACCTTTGGAGGGAGTTGAAAGTCCGTGTTGCCAAGCGAAAAGCCAAAAACATCACTGCTCTAGAGGAGATCTGCATGGAGGAATGGGCCAACATACCAACAACAGTGTGTGGCAACCTTGTGAAGACTTAGAGAAAACGTTTGACCTCTGTCATTGCCAACAAAGGATATATTACAAAGTATTGAGATGAAATTTTGTTTCTGACCAAATACTTATTTTCCACCATAATATGCAAATAAAATGTTAAAAAAACAGACAATGTGATTTTCTGGATTTTTTTTTCTCAGTTTGTCTCCCATAGTTGAGGTCTACCTATGATGTAAATTACAGATGCCTCTCATCTTTTTAAGTGGTGGAACTTGCACTATTGCTGACTGACTAAATACTTTTTTGCCCCACTGTATGTCCCAAAGTGGATTAGCCCAACAGAATCAGTGCCATGACTTCTATGGTCGGTGCAGTGATTCCCTGACTGGGCGTATAGAATCGTAGGCAGTAGTGGCATACACCTATGGCCACTAGAAGGATGCCGCCATTCAGATGTGAAACACAGGGTATATCTTTTGATAGTACCCTTATGATAAACTCACGTGATTGGTAAAAAAATGTTTGGATAGTGGGGGTCCAACCAATAGGATCTTCATCGATCCGAAGAACAAGGTTTGACATCGGAATCGGTGCCTGCTCTTCCTGTGTCTGTTTCTGTAGCCAGTTGGCACCGCAGTCTGGTGACAAGTCTAGTTCTGTGTCCTCTGGGACTTTTAGTTCTGTCCGAGCTGGGAGATCGAGAGTTATCTTCTGTTAGGCCGGGATCACACATGCGAGAAATACGTCCGAGTCTCGCATGGTAATACTCGGCATTGCCGCCGTCACTCAAGAGCGGAGAGTGCGGCCGCATAGCAATACATGCAGCCGCACGCTCAGCTCCAGAGAGACAGTGGCAGTGCCGGGTATTACCATGCGAGACTCGGACGTATTTCTCGCATGTGTGATCCCGGCCTTTGTGTTTGCTCTCTGATGATGCGACCCAGGCATGGCAGCAAACTATTTAAGCTTCTGAAATCCACGCATGGATCCCCAAATCCCCTGTGTAAATGGAGTAGAGGTGAATATGATCAACCACCATTCCATTCACTTCTATGGGTCTGAGACAAGACAACCTTTGCAAGTCTGATAGAAGTGAACGGAAGGGTAGTCAAGCATGCGTACCATGGTTTCGTTCACAAAGGTTATTTTGGGAATCCCACTGCTATTGGTCAGAGATAATTCAATTATTACCTCTCCAATGTATAAGTAATGTGTACAGTTAAAGAAAACCTCTTTATAGCATCTTCTACAACTACAGCACCCACTTCAGTGTACATGTATGCACTCGAATAGGGCAGATGTCCTAGAGAAACGTACATCACTCAACCAACATTCCACGAGAATAGACAAATCAAGAACAGTCGCACAGCCATTCAATGATCCATTCTTAGCAACTCCTCAAACCATTACAACACAGACACGTCATTAAAAGGTAAACCGTACAAGGGCTACATATGAAACTGGATAAAGATTTTGCGTTCTTGGTCTTTTCTATGCCTTTTTATGTCATAGTTCAGCTGATTTGCCATAATTCTCAACTTCAATAGGTTAATTGGAAGAATATGGCTTCCAATACACTGTGAATTAATATTGTTTGACCACATTTATAAATATGCCTCATTGTGTTCCATCAGCATCATTCAGTATCTTCTTCTGTCATCAATAGTGATGACTAGGTAATAGGTTAGA
Organism: Ranitomeya imitator; assembly: GCF_032444005.1. Lineage (NCBI taxonomy): Eukaryota > Metazoa > Chordata > Amphibia > Anura > Dendrobatidae > Ranitomeya > Ranitomeya imitator. Next base: position 767,769,591 of record NC_091283.1, read on the forward strand.
GTTACTCTGAGGGGTCTTTGGCTCGTTGGGGTCTCTTGGCTTGAGTTAGTTTGAGAACTACTGATCTACTAGATTTTTATTCTACTTATAGCTTATTATGTCACATGAAGTATGCGATTCCTTTTGCATTGTGCGTGTGGTCTAATCTATTGTAGTGTGCACTTGGATACCAATATGGGGCCTTGAAGTGACAGCAGATCACATTTTCTATAGCACTTAAGAATTCTACAAACACGCTATACACCGAATAACAGAGAAAAAGATCAAAGTTCGGTTTTACATTACATTAGGGCTTATAGCCAAGTGTTTGTGAGCATCTCCAGAAATAATGCAGCAAGAGCTGAAGAGATGGCTGAGCCGAGTACAGTTTTCATAAACTTATCTGTGAGACTTCTGCATTTTGGTCACATTCCCAATAATTTAAAACAAATCATAAACACTTATAGGCTCCTTAAAATGCCAAGTAAATCAATATCAAAGAAATTGCTCTTACCATTGAAGGTACGAATGGAGCAAGTATACCTCCAAATCTGCATGCCATGGCACATACACCCAATCCAGCGTTCCTAAAACAAAAACAACAAAATTATAAGAGCAGAGGAAAAAAAAAAAAGAACCTTAAAGAGAACCGGTCACCTCTCCTGACACTTCTGCTAGGGTGAACTTTAATTTCCCGTAAACATTTATTCATGGGGACATTCCTCTGTTCTCTATCTTGCATGACTAAATTAATAACTGGGGTCACTCTTCTTCTGGTCAATGTCCCTACACAGTTTGGACACCCAAAAACAATAAAGGGAGTGGGCGACATGCAAATGCGGCCATGACTCCAATCCAACAGAGTACTTAAGAGCCTAGTTCTCTGGATTTGTGGGAGCTCCAGTAAGGAACCCACATCGATCAGCAAGTTTAAAAAAAAAAAAAAAGAACACAGATGCCAGTTACCCTCCCTAGGTTCAGCGCTGACTCTCCACCACTGTTCTTATCTTTGTTTACTGGCTGCAGTGGTGACATTATGACTACAGTGCATGTCGCCGCTGCAGCCAATCACTTAACCAATGGCTCTATGGATGTATACAATATGAGCCATTGAACTCAGTGATTCGTTATAGCGGTGATGTGCACTGTAGTCACGATATCACTGCTGCAGCCAGTAAACAGACTAGAGCAGCGTGTTTTAGGGGTATAGGAGCATTTGTGGACATAAAACTTCATAGTGCAAATTAACTTTTATATTAAAGAAAACTTAAAGATTTATATGTCAGAGGTAACCCCAGAGTAAAAAAAAACCCCAAAAAACAACAATGCAGAATATTCACCCCAAGATTATTAAGGTAGGGCTCACATTAAATTCCGGACTTAGTTACCGACTCTTGTCTGGAACCCTGAAAAATTAAATTCAGATATACCCTATGGAGGCTATGTGGTGTGGGGCTCACGCTGGATATAATGAGGCTTTGTGGGGGTTCGCGCTATATATAGGGAGGCTATGTCCGGGCTCTTGCGTTATTTAGGGAGGCTATGTGGGGCTCACGCTCTATGAAGAAGGCTATGAGGGGCTTGTACTGTATATAGGGAGGCTATCTGGGGACTCATGCTGTATATAGGAGGCTATGAGGGGCTTGTACTGTATATAGGGAGGCTATGTGGGGACTCATGCTGTATATAGGAGGCTATGAGGTGCTTGTACTGTATATAGGGAGGCTATGTGGGGACTCATACTGTATATAGGAGGCTATGAGGGGCTTGTACTGTACAAAGGGAGGCTATCTGGGGACTCATACTGTATATAGGCGGCTATGAGGGGCTTGCACTGTATATAGGGAGGCTATGAGGGGCTTGTACTGTATATAGGGAGGCTATCTGGGGACTCATGCTGTATATAGGAGGCTATGAGGGGCTTGTACTGTATATAGGGAGGCTATGTGGGGACTCATACTGTATATAGGAGGCTATCTGCTGGCTCACACTGAATGTAGGAGGAAGTGTGGGGCTCATACTGTGATACCACAAATAATAATTATAATGAAGATATTAATATTGATTAGAATTTATTTCATCCTATTGGGTTTGCCTTCCACAACAGTCACAGTCTCTCATGTGGCCCCTCGGGAAAATGAATTGCCTACCCCTGCCATAGACTATAAAGAGTACAAGTTTTGAAAACCACAGATGCAAATTGTCTCTTCAGAGATGAAGAGGACTAGAACTCTAGTACCACCTATTGGAAGTAGCAATTCCAAGATTCTGGTTTAAGGGTCGACATTGACTGTTAGGATTGCTACTTCCAGTAGGTGGCACTAGAGTTCTAGTCCTCTTCCTCTCTGAAGAGACAATTTGCATATTTCCCAGAGGAGCATTGCGGCTTTAAGTCTCATCTCGACATGCTTAACATGTCACTCTCCACAAGGAGAAATGAAAACCACAGATAAAACTCATACATAAAAAACTGAGGTCTGACTGCGCTCTAATACAGATCTTTCTTTAAAGATACTTGTTGCTACACTGGACACTGCAGCAGTGTTGCTAAATCAAGAAAACAGTGTGCTACTATTTTGGGTTTTTCTTTTAAACCCCATAGGATCTACATGTAGCGGTTTCTTTTAGGATACCAGAAAAATCATATTTGCAAAGCATAAAAAAAGAAAATGCTTCCATGCATACTACAAATAATAACAGGAGTCAGACTCTCGCAGTCACATGAAGTCGGAAGCACTGCTCACACCTTAGTGGTCCGTCCAGTCACTCTGTGTGTCTGCGATGTGCACACTGTCAGGATTCCCCTCTATTCCCCATGCAGCCGGGAAAGTCAACTGCATGTAAGAGCACCGACCAGTCTTACTCAATTTCTCTCAATAAAAGAGAACCAAGAGAAGAGTAGATCTTTACTTGGCACATCACCGCACGTATGCAAATCTGATAAATGGGGTACTGTCACCACCCACCCGCAAGGAAATTTTGACACTGTGCACATCTTACACGGTCACGGTTCGGCAGTTCCTCTGATGTTCCTACTAGTAATTTCTAATGTATAAACTTGGTAATGCCATCTGGGGGTGGGTGAGGGGGTTCTGACCCTATAGACGTTTACCCTGTCCAATCAGAGCTGCCAGTGTCAAACTGTAGAAAAGCACCTCTTTGACAAGGGGAATGTAATGCCGAGATGTATTAATACATAGAAGGAGGAACAAAAGATGAATGACAAATCGACCTAGCTCTAAAGGAAGATGCTTCAGAATTGTTATTTCAGGGGAATACAAGGTGACATGTCAGGGGTGGTAACAACCACTATCCCTATAGGATGAATACTAAAAGATTACATAAAATCCCTTACTGATTACTATATGTAATATATTCAGGACACAACCCTTATACTTAGTATATGGTCTCTGTGCTTACTGGCAGGGCTGTGACGACTGTAAGCCAAACCACCGACTCAGACTCTTGACTCCTCAATTTCCCCGACTTCCGTCTCTGACTCCACATCATCGGACACTACTGATCATGTACATAAAGTGCAGCACAGATTCAACTCAGCTAAAATCCGAGATCCTTAGATCAGGAACATAACAGACATTTATAGGACATTTCACAAGTTTCCCAAATTATTCTGAAAACATTTACAGCATTTTCTGCAGTATACTACTGTACCCAATGTATTATATATTTTAGGAGTCGGACACGGTCTATTTTATACCAACTCCACGACTCCGACACCACAGCCCTGCTTACTGGTACATATAAAACAGTGGATTAAGCAGTAGGATCATCCGATTTACAGCTCAAGTTTCAGGAGTAAGTGATTAACTGGATTAATAAATCTAAAAAAATCAGGATCACATTGTATCAGATTAATCGTATTATTTTCATTGTCTGAAACTCCTAGCCATTCATACCTGTAAGAAACACATTGAATCCCACCAAGAAACTTAACCCTGCGGTTGTCTTCGGTCTGGGGAGACCGATTTTGATCTTTGGTATTTTTTGGGGTGTTCAAGATGCGGTTCTGAAACTTGTGGTTGATTGACTTAAATGAGGATGGGTCAGAGTTTCAGAGCCGCATCTTGAATATTTTAAAGAATATTGAAGTTCAAGGTCGGTCGTTTTTGACGGAAGACAACAGCAGGGTTAAAAGAAAACGCATAATTAAAAAATATAGGCAATAAACAGTCAATCGCATGGCTGAACACAGGAGTGTAGCTGTAACTTATACTCAGGTAGCAGTCTCACGCGGCCACAGGTGTCTGAGAGTGGCAAGTGGCCATAGTTAGGTGAGGGGCCATTTGCATTGGGGCTTTTCATATTATAGGTAAAACCCTTAAGGTACCGTCACACATAGCGACGCTGCAGCGATACCGATAACGATCCGGATCGCTGCAGCGTCGCTGTTTGGTCGCTGGAGAGCTGTCACACAGACAGCTCTCCAGCGACCAACGATCCCGAGGTCCCCGGTAACCAGGGTAAACATCGGGTAACTAAGCGCAGGGCCGCGCTTAGTAACCCGATGTTTACCATGGTTACCATCCTAAAAAGTAAAAAAACAAACGCTACATACTTACCTACAGCCGTCTGTCCTCGGCGCTCTGCTTCTCTGGTCTGGCTGTGAGCGCCGGGCAGCCAGAAAGCAGAGCGGTGACGTCACCACTCTGCTTTCCGGCTGACCGACGCTCACAGCCAGAGCAGGAGGAGTGCAGAGCGCAGCGCTGGAGGACAGACAGCGGTAGGTAAGTATGTAGCGTTTGTTTTTTTTACTTTTAGGATGGTAACCAGGGTAAACATCGGGTTACTAAGTGCGGCCCTGCGCTTAGTTACCCGATGTTTACCCTGGTTACCAGCAAAGACATCGCTGAATCGGTGTCACACACGCCAATTCAGCGATGTCTACGGGGAGTCCAGCGACGAAATAAAGTTCTGGACTTTCTTCCCCGACCAGCGATCTCCCAGCAGGGGCCTGATCGCTGCTGCCTGTCACACTGGACGATATCGCTAGCGAGGACGCTGCAACGTCACGGATCGCTAGCGATATCGTCTAGTGTGACGGTACCTTTACTGTAGGTGGTCCGGCACAATTAAAGCAGAACAACAAAGCTCTGGAAAATATAGTTTCCACCTATAAATACAATCGAGAGACTGGGGTGAAATTTCTAGAGTAGGGAAAGCCAATAAATTAGATGCCCCTTATGGGCTTCCACCCTTCCACTTTGGTGCAGTTGGGAGAGATGGTGTAAAAAGGCCAAGTGTTGCAAAAGTTTGAGCAATTCCAAGTTGTGCTAAAATCTTATTACTTTTCAATACCAGAATTCCAGCGTGAAAACTTCAATCGGTCCCATAGTCCAGAACAATGTTTCTCATTTATCAGATAGCATAAGACAATGATATATTCGACAGTCTTAAAAAGTGGCAAATATCAGTATGGACAACTTCAGTAAATCATCGGCCCACTGTGTGCACACCGTTTATCCATCCCCAACAGTGATGATTGCTTTATATATGGCGATGGGTTTATTACAATTACTCGGGTGAATAGATCCAATGTACACGGAGGTTGCTCAGTTTTTCCCCGAGCTCACCTTTAAATGATAAACATTATTACTAGTGTACTGAGACATTCATTTTTAATTAGAAATGAAAAATGAGCTTAGTCTCCAAGGAACACTATCATTTTATGGTCCTTAGAATACAGCATAATAGCTATGGAGACAGGTTTAAACACTGGACTATGAACTAATAAAACCATACCATCAGCAGCAGGACACTGCTCAGCGCCAGCAGTACCTGCCAAAGTAAGCGGGTTGGTTAGTGGTTAGATAGGCTGTCATGTTCGCTGACTACAGGTGGGCTTTAGCAACGATTGCTACATGTAAGTGACTTGCAATTATTATTTTTCAATTGACAATAATTGATGCCATCTTATGTGGCCTCCTAATGAAAGAGGCCGCTCTGTGTTACAGACTGCGTGTAAACAGCAATGGCTGGCCTTCGAGTAGGGACTACAATATGAGCCCGCGGTCATACAGCTAAGTCCATTTATATTTGGACAGAGACATTTTTCTAATTTTGGTTATAGACATTACCACAATGAATTTTAAACAAAACAATTCAGATGCAGTTGAAGTTCAGACTTTCAGCTCTCATTTGAGGGTATCCACATTAAAATTGGATGAAGGGTTTAGGAGTTTCAGCTCCTTAACATGTGCCACCCTGTTTTTAAAGGGACCAAAAGTAATTGGACAGATTAAATAATTTTAAATAAAATGTTCCTTTTTAATACTTGGTTGAAAACCCTTTGTTGGCAATGACTGCCTGAAGTCTTGAACTCATGGACATCACCAGATGCTGTGTTTCCTCCTTTTTGATGCTCTGCCAGGCCTTCACTGCGGTGGTTTTCAGTTGCTGTTTGTTTGTGGGCCTGTCTGAAGTTTAGTCTTTAACAAGTGAAATGCTGCTCAATTGGGTTGAGAGAATATTCCACTTCTTTGCTTTAATAAACTCCTGGGTTACTTTGGCTTTATGTTTTGAGTCATTGTCCATCTGTACTAGGAAACGATGGCCAATCAGTTTGGCGGCATTTGGCTGGATCTGAGCACACAGTATGGCTCTGAATACCTCAGAATTATTTTGGCTGCTTCTGTCCTGTGTCACATCATCAATAAACACTAGTGACCCAGTGCCACTGGCAGCCATGCATGCCCAAGCCATCACACTGCCTCCGCCGTGTTTTACAGATGATGTGGTATGCTTTGGATCATGAGCTGTACCACACCTTCAACATACTTTTCTCTTTCCATCATTCTGGTAGAGGTTGATCTTGGTTTCATCTGTCCAAAGAATGTGCTTCCAGAACTGTGCTGGCTTTTTTAGATGCTTTTTAGCAAAGTCCAGTCTAGCCTTTTTATTCTTGATGCTTATGAGTGGCTGCACCGTGCAGTGAACCCTCTGTATTTACTTTCATGCAGTCTTCTCTTTATGGTAGATTTTGATATTGATACGCCGACCTCCTGGAGAGTGTTGTTCACTTGGTTGGCTGTTGTGAAGGGGTTTCTCTTCACCATGAAGATACATCTGCGATCATCCACCACTGTTGTCTTCCGTGAGCGCCCAGGTCTTTTTGCATTGAGGAGATCAACAGTGCTTTCTTTCTTTCTCAGGATGTACAAAACTGTAGATTTTGCCACTTCTAATATTGTAGCAATTTCTCGGATGGGTTTTTTCTGTTTTCGCAGCTTAAGGATGGCTTGTTTCACCTGCATGGAGAGCTCCTTTGACGGCATGTTTACTTCACAGCAAAACCTTCCAAATGCAAGCACCACACCTTAAATCAACTCCAGGCCTTTTATCTGCTTAATTGAGAATGACATAACGAAGGAATTGCCCACACCTGTCCATGAAATAGCCTTGGAGTCAATTGTCCAATTACTTTTGGTCCCTTTAAAAACACGGTGGCACATGTTAAAGAGCTGAAACTCCTAAACCCTTCATCCAATTTTAATGTGGATACCCTCAAATGAAAGCTGAAAGTCTGAACTTCAACTGCATCTGAATTGTTTTGTTTAAAATTCATTGTGGTAATGTCTATAACCAAAATTAGAAAAATGTTGTCTCTGTCAAAATATATATGGACTTACCTGTATATTGTCGCATTTAAAGCCTCTTCATAAATCAGCTCTGGTGAGGAGTTTTATACCTAAACCTATTACTTATTTTATGTCCATTCTTATGTTTTTGTTGGGATTATTTTGCAGGTAACAAGATTTCTATAAATAAATCCTGAAATATTTCAGTTTTTATACCAACTGTGAGGATATGGCAGCTTACTAAAGATTATAGGACAAATGGACGTAGAGCGGAGACTTTTTCCTGCACGGAGCACCGGTTTTGTTGTGTTTTATTAGATATTTGCTATACTATTATATCTATTATCTATTTAGTGCCAAGACCAAGAATCAGTAACCATTTCCGTTGATCTACTCCTTTACTTTAGTGATTCTTGGCACTAAATAGATATAATAGCATACGCTGAATATGGTTATGAATATGGTTTTGCACTTATGACGATGTACCTTTATGCATGCCTGTGGTATAGTCTGTCCATAAGGATTTCATTATTTGTGCTCCTTTTTTTTGCACTAAGCAAATATTATGCTCTAAGCACTTTTTTGGAGTCTACAACAATCAAAAATAATTAATTGAAAGGGGATTTATCATTATTGGACAGAACTGTGCACACAGACATGCATGATAGGAAAGTAAACAGACTGTTTCTGTGGGTCTTCATATTGCATAGGCGGCCCAGCTTCAATGTATTTATACACATCACCTTTTTTGTGGTTTATTACTACCCTGTTTGTTACTTTTAAGGTTTAATTATTTCAAATCATGTATTTAATAAAATAATAATAATAATAATAATAAAAAAAATTAAAAAAAAAACTTCTGCTGGAACCACTCTGTATCCATAATAAAATACTGCTAGTTTGGAAAATGTGAATCTTTTGATAGTAATAATACAATGTGGTACAGTGCATTATCTCTACTGCATTTGACTGATTGGCTGAGGGATATGGCAGACAGGGAAGCCTTTGTTAGGCCTCCCTGTTGCCACAGTAACCATGAGCACCCCACGATCGTGCTGCGGGGGTGCCACTGCGCTGACAGACAGTAATTTCCCTTTGTCAGATTCTCATAACTATGTCACATTGCAGGAAATCACCAACAATCTTGAAGTACAGTTACATCACCACTGCGCTCTGCAAATGGCTTTCGACTAACCTCTGCACTAATCCGTACCTCCCACTCCCGACTCCAAGACTTCTCCAGTGCTGCGCCAATCCTCTGGAATGCTCTACCCCAAGATATTAGGACCATCCACAATTTGCATAGTTTTAGACGCTCCCTCAAAACACATTTGTTCAGAGCGGCCTATCACATTCACTAATCAAAGATATTTTATGTTTCTGTGTGTAGCCCATTCACTATCTCCATCTATCCCCCACCCCCTGAAGATGGCTGGACCATCATTGTAAATACATCATTGTAAATACACACCTGTACTTTGTATCTCCCCCACCTCATTGTAGATTGTAAGCTCTCACGAGCAGGGTCGCCTTATTTTGCTTTAATTATTGTATTGTTAACGTTGTTACTTATGACTGTTCTGTTTGAAACCGTTTAACTGTAAAGCGCTGCGGAATATGTTGGAATATGTTTATATGAATATATAAAGATTATTATTATTATTTAGCGGGAAGGGCTGAATTCACTCTCACTTCCTTCAGACAAAACCAACTCTAGAGGAAGTCAGAGAACAGCACTTCCTGGGATCACTGGGAGTGCGGAAGATCAGACTTGATTGATCATTCATTTATCACTTATTGCTGTTAATGATAAATGTAAGTAGCAGGATTAACTCTTTAAACATATATATGTTACAATAATATCACCTAGTGACCCTAACGCACCTCCCCCCCAAAAAAAACAACAACAGCAACACGCTCCTTTGTGGCCATCTCTACTTAAAGGTGTTGTGCAAAGCTTACAAATGGATCCCTGTAGGATATTTACTTCTAGATCATCAATATAAAATCAGTTTGGGCCAGACACCCATTATCCAAAACAAATCCGCCGATATCTGCTCCATCAGTGAGCAGATGAAAGCAGCCAGAACACAGTAGTGCCGTACATTGTTAAAGGATGTTGCCGATTACAGCGTGGATAGGTCATCCATATGCAAGTCCCGAACGAGCCCTTTAATGATCTTGAGCAGTTATACTGGACCTCATAAATGATAAATTATAAACAAGGTTGGACTAGAGCAGTGTTCCCCAATACCAGTTCACAAGAACCACCAACAGGTCATGTTTTCCTTAGTATTGCACAGATGATGGAATTATCACCTGGGCAATACTAAGGAGATCGTGAAAACATGACCTGTTGGTGGCTCTTGAGGACCGGAGTTGGGGAACACTGGACTAGAGGAAACCCCAATTCCCCAATCATTAGCATGTAGTATTAGCCAACCCAAGAGGGGTCTAGAGGACCTGTTCTTTAGATCCAGGCTGCTAACACCCCACTTTCTAACTCCTTGCACAGTGCATGAGCAAAGGATGACAGGTTCTCTATGTGACATGCTCAGTCTTGTAGTACGGATACAAGAACATTTCATTCTGGCTGTGCTACTACTGCATGGAAAAAAGAATCATATACTGAATTAATAGCACAAATGATTAGTTTTGCACTCAGAGTACTCTGATAATTGGTGAAATCAAGCACAACTTTTTTTTATGCCGGCCTGGATGCTTTTGAAGTACTTCCAAAGACAGAGACATTATACAGCGCAGGACAATGAGAACTAATCCTTCCGAGCATTAGAACATATATCAGAGAGATCCAGCCTGTATTCTAGCAGGAATGATGTCGCCGGGCTGCCTGTGGGACCAGTCATGCAGTGGTTATAAAATCCTCCTGGCTCCCAAATCCAATTTACTTACCTTCTTTATTAACTACATTTACACATCCCATTGCGTCAGGCTCCACAAACGACCAAGCCGACGAAACACAAGGGGTGCTAGCGAGTCACACATGTCACAGCTGTATCGAATATGCCGATTGTAATCATTTATAGAAGAAATATCAAAATAAAGGTCGTAGTTTCCACCATTTTAATGAGCTGCGGAACATGTTGGCTCTATGTAAAAAGATGCTATTAATATTCCTACGCATCGTTTCACTCCTCTGTGGCTTCCGTGATCTCATTTAAAATAAAATCCCGGTCACCTGAGACAAACTTAAAAAGCTTTAAATCTTTTATCTCGTCTTCACGAGACGCTGCATCAATATTCACAGAAGAAAATCTACAGTAATACCATCACGTACAGAGATGTAGCCAATCTGAGAATTGACAGCACGGGTGGGAATACAACGCATTATTGGATTCCCTGTGCTTGGAGAAACTGCTCGTTATCAAAGGGGTGTTTATATTAGACTTCATCATTCCATCATCCTTAAATTCAAAATGTGAAAAATGTCCCAAGCACTGAATTTAATGGATATCCCTAAATAGTAAATACTATATACATTACAATTAAAGAGCAATTCGCAGTCCATCCTCCCAGATCTGAAACCGCGCAATATGTGTGCAAAGTGTAAAGATCATTAGCATTTCTGCCAGAAAACGACAGCATCGAGTAAATGCTTCAGTTGAAACTTGTGAGATGTGCTAACAACCATAGTTCACCACTCAAGGCCGATAACGATTTTGCCTCTCAAAAGCAGCTAAATGCTCACTATGAAATGCTGGTTAGCTCAGGATCAGATGACTTCCCATCCTCTCCTTCTTAAGAAATGGTCACTGAACCATCAGACAACATGGCAAAGATCATGTCTATTGTTTAAAGGTTGATCTGGCACCTAAAATGTATTTTCTATCTATCCTGATACCCTAATCACTTTTGTAATTTGCGTTATTCCACAATGGTCGCAGCATCCATGGCCCCTCCTAGAACAAGATATCACAGGGGCCAGCGCTGCAGTTGCTCACTAATTTCTTGCATCGCTGCCCCCTCTGAAGACGTGTTAGGTCCTGTGTGATAGATGCTGTGGGAGAGGCGAGTGCAGCGCTAGCACTCTGCTTCTATCTCCGCTGCAGTAGTTCTAACTGAAAGAATATGTTATCACGAGGTAGAGATAAAAGTAATGACACTAGCGCTGCCCCACACCTTCTAGAACCACCCTCAAGTGAATCATCATCAGGACTTGGCTCTATTTTTACTTACTACTTCTATCACTGACCCTGCTGACGATTCATTTGAGGGCAGTACTAGAAGCTGTAGGGCAGCGCTGGTGTCACTCACTGCTTCTATCTTCACCCCTGCTGACGTCTTTCACAGTTAGAAGCTACGCTGGCAGAGATATAAGCAGAATGCTGGCGCTGCACTCACATATCCCACAGCGTCCAACACCTAGGCTCCAAGACTTCTTCAGGAGCATTATGTGACATTATAAAATACTATCACATAGCACATCTCTAGCATCTTACATTGTGGACTTCTCTTTTTACGCATTGAAAACGGAGTGCAACTTTTTTCTATTACTGATTTTTATAGAGTTCCTTTGATTTTATCTGTAGAATATGGCTCCAGTGCAAAAGATAAATATCCATCATTATGTCCCTTATGTCCTTTCCATTTACCCCACTTATTCCAGGTATCTAGTCTTCCTCCATGTCTAGACCTTGGTTTAATGCTCCATTATTTCCATAAAAGGGCATCACTAACTCAGTTTCTAGACAGATTCCATATACTGTATTTAGAAGAATATTCTACCTAGTGCACAATACAGCTAACTGCAAATTAAACACTGCCACTAGTGCTGGTTTTTCCAGACTCACAGATTCTGTAGGCACATGATGCACTGCAGAGCGAGCCACTGCTCACTGTCTACTGAGCGATGACTGCAGCTGCACAGGCACGCCTTTATGAATAATAGACAGAGGTTTCTCGGAGGAATAAAAATAATTTTCCTCCCAGTAGCCGCGCTTTCAGTAAGGAAGCCAGACAGTTTTGGAATGTTATTCACCTACAGATTAACCCTATATCAAAAGGGTGATAGCATTTGAAGCTACTATAGGATCCCATTATCTGTTGGTGCTCCAATTCACTGGATGGTTCTCTACATCAGCTACTTTCGGTCTGCCTTTCTGTTCAACCCTACTGGACAATGGTTCAAAGTTTGGCGAAAAGGACTTTTTTCAAGTTTTCTACTTTTGACTTCCCCCATCCCTCAATTACCTGCAGAATAGTGATCCCTAAAACATTCATAAATGTGTCTCTAGTTTGATTTTGGCTGTGGAAAGTGGAGTTCAGGGTGAGCAGCACGGACAGAGGCAATGATACAGCGGTATGGACCTGATGGTCAGCATGTGGATCAGCAAGGGAGCAGAATATGTAGTGGAAAGGTGAAGCAACTCCTGACAAAGTACACAGTTGCTGAAAACAGTAATTAGACCTACTGGTAATTGTATTTCCAGGAATCCATCCTGACAGCACACTTATCCTTGATGGGACAGGAACACGAGAGGTTAAAAGGACCCTCCCCCTACCACCCTTCAGTGCTTTTCCAAAGTAACACATCTGGATGGATGCAAAAACACAGGTTTATTCCAACAAAATAATCAATCATACAAATGTTACATCACATGAGTATAAAGATCATACATTAGGGAGGGAACTAATAGTGCTGTCAGGATGGATTCCTGGAAATACAATTACCAGTAGGTCTAATTACTGTTTTCCAGTTCACCACCTGACAGCACACTGGAGAAATACCAAAGGAGAATGGTATTTAGGGAGGGACCACCGCTTGCAGTACCTTTCTACCGAAAGCCAACTGTGGTGACACTACATCTAACTTATAGTGTTTAGAGAAGGTACTAAGGCTAGACCATGACGCAGCTCTGCAGATCTGATCTGCCGTCGCCCCCCCTTTCTCCGCCCATGACGTGGCCATGGCCCTAGATGAATGGGCTTTAATGTTAACCGGGGAATCTTGTCCTCTAGCTTTATAAGCTAAACTGATTGTGCATTTTATCCATCGTGCGATAGTCGCTTTAGACGCTTTTCTACCTTTATTTGGACCCCTGAACTGGACGAACAAATTGTTGTCCCGTCTCCAGGGTCTGGATAAATCGAGGTACCTGAGAACCAAGTCTCTTACGTCTAAGTTGTGGTAAAAACTCTCCTTCTGATTTTTAGGGAACTGGCAAAATGATGGTAAAACAATCTCTTGATTCATATTGGAATCTGACACAACTTTAGGGAGAAATGCCGGATCGAGTCTGAGTACTAATTTGTCCTCGAATATCTGCAAATATGGATTCTGCACTGACAGAGCCTGTAGTTCCCCCAATCTTTTTGCCGACGTGATCGCAACTAAAAATGCAGTTTTAAGGGAGAGTTTATCAATTCCTATATCCCCTGTTACATCCCACGCCTGTTCACATAGGAAATTTAGAACCAAGTTCAGATCCCACGGCGGGACTGACTTTCTAATTAATGGTTTTAATCTCTGGACTGCTCTAGAGAATCTACTAATCCAGGGATGGGCAGACAGGGAAGAATCAAAGAATACACTCAGGGCCGCTATCTGGACCCTTAATGTACTTGGTCTAAGACCTTTTTGAAACCCTGACTGCAGAAAGTCAAGAATTTTGGGGATGTTTGGATGGTCAGTGTCAACTGTCGTCTCTCCGCAAAACCCACAGAATCGCTTCCATATTTTGGTATAGATAGCCGATGTCACCGGCTTCCGGCTGGCTTGAAGGGTAGAAATGACATCATCCGAAAGCCCTTTTGCTCTTAAGACCTTCCGTTCAGGATCCAGGCCGCCAGCTGAAGTGCTCCCGGATTCTGGTGTAGAACTGGACCTTGCAGAAGAAGATCCTCTCTTTCTGGTAACAGGAGGGGTTCTTCCACTGACAGTTTCCTTAGCAATGGAAACCAACTCCGTTTCGGCCAGTGAGGAGCTATGAGTATGACTTTGGCCCCGTCCTCGCAGATCTTTCTGAGTGCCCTCGGGATCATTGCTAGAGGAGGGAATGCATACAGAAACCCAAGGTTCCAGGGTTGTGAGAAGGCATCGATCGCGGCTGGACTCTCCCAAGCGTTTAGGGAATAGAAGATCTTGAGCTTCGCGTTTTCTCTTGTAGCAAATAGGTCCACCATCGGTCTCCCCCAACGATGACACAGATCCTTGAACACCTCGTTGTTCAGTTCCCACTCCGTGGGGGATACGTTTTTTCTGCTGAGGAAATCTGCCAACTGGTTCTTGGAGCCCTCCAGGTGGATCGCCGAGATGGACAGAACCGACCTTTCTGCCCACTGGAATATGCGTTCCGCCAGGTTTTGTAACGCCAGATGTCTTGGACCGCCTTGATGCCGCAGGAAGGCTACCGTTGTCGTGTTGTCTGAGAAGACCTTCACGTGTTTGTTCTGCAGCAGATGCTGCGCCGCTGTCAAGACTTCCCAAACCGCCTGTAGCTCTCTGTGGTTTGATGACTGGTTGCTGTCTTCCTTTCCCCAGCGACCTTGAAAATATCTTCCCAGTACATGACCTCCCCAACTGAGCTGACTGGCATCTGTTGTAACTGATATGCTTGGTGTTTGAAGCCATGGCACCCCCAGTCGGAGGTTTCTGGAAAGAGTCCACCACACCAGAGATCTTTTGACTTGCGGAGTAAGGCTCAAGGTCCGGTTCAGTGAGTTCTGTCTTCTGTTCCAGCTCCTCAGAACTCCCCTCTGAAGCTGTCGAGAATGAAACTGGCTCCATCTCACGCAGGGAATACAGGCCGTCATCAGACCTAGTATTTTCATCCCGTCTCTAATCGTATGTCGACCCCGAGAAAAGTGACGGATCTTCTGTATTATGCCCTTTAGCCTTTCTTCTGGAAGAAATGGCATTCTTGCTTGTGAATCGAGCATGACTCCCAAGAATTTTATTCTGGGTTTTGGGATTAGATCTGACTTCTCCCAATTTATGATCCATCCCAGATTCTGCAATGTTGAGATGAGAGACTGACAATTGACCCTGAGCTGGACTTCTGAGTCTGCTGCTATTAAGAAGTCATCTAAGTAGGGAACCACCATTATATCCTGATTCCTCTGGAAAGCAACCACTTCCACCATAAGTTTTGTAAAAACCCTGGGAGTGGAAGCCAGGCCGAAGGGGAGACAGCGGAATTGGAAATGGAAGATCTTTCCTTCCAAGTTTACCGCGAACCGCAGGAACCTCTGATGATTTTGATAAATGGGTACATGGTAATATGCACTCTTTAAGTCCAGTGTGCACATCACCATGTCTTTCCCCAATAGAGGGATGGTAGACCGAATCGACTCCATCTTGAACCTTTTGTAAAGGCCCAATTGTTCAGATGTTTTAAATTTATAATCGTTCTCGATTCTCCTGATGGTTTTGTTATCGAGAAGAGATTGGAGTAGTGACCCCTGCACTCTTCCTGAAGGGGTACCAGAACGATAGCTGCCATTTTTAACAGGTCTTGAATGTCTGACCACATGGGGGATGACAGTTTTAAATGAGAGCTGGATACCAGGAATCTTTCAGGAGGAAGGGATGTAAACTCTATTTTGTACCCCTGGGATACTATTTGTAGAACCCATGGACTTTTTGTGATCTCCTTCAGTTTTCCCAGGAATCCTGTCAGACGGCCCCCTACTCTGATGGCGTCATTTCCTGCAGTAGCTAGACCCCTGTCCCGAGTAGCTCGCTTCCTTATTTTTAGACCTGTTATCCCCTCCTTTCTGGTAGCTCCACCTACCCTGCTTTCCCTTACCCCTATAATCGGGTTTTTGATTATAGCGGGGTCTCCGAAAGGGTTGGAATTTTTTAGGCTTTTCTTCCGGAAAACCCTTCTTGACATCTGCGGCTTTTTCTAGAATATCGTCGAGGACCGGTCCGAAGACCCTGCCCCCGGAAAAGGGTATAGAACACAACTTGTTTTTAGAGTGCATGTCCCCCGACCAGCTTTTAAGCCAAATAGCTCTACGGGCTGCATTAGAAAGAGATTGCCCTCTCGCCGCGAATCTGACTGATTCAGCAGATGCGTCTGCCAAGAAGGTAGTTGCTAGTTTTAGCAAGGGTAGGGATTTTAGAATAGTGTCTCTGGGAGTTTTGGCTATCAATTGATCTTTAAGATCATCTAGCCAAAGGTCCATGGAGCGGGCTACTGATGTCGCTGCAATATTAGCTCCAATAATCGCCGAGGAACTTTCCCAGGCCCTTTTTAGAAGGCCATCTGCCTTCCTGTCCATGGGCTCTTTCAAATTGGACGAGTCTTCAAACGGAATCGCCGTCCTTTTGGAGACCTTAGCCAAGGGTATATCAATCTTTGGTACATCGACCCACTCCTTAAATTCCTCTGGATTGAACGGTAAGCGAAGTCTGAAGTCCTTAGGGATAGTCAGTCTTTTTTCGGCTTCCTCCCATTCCTCCAGAATCATAGATCTGATATGGGAGTTTACAGGAAAGACTTTAGATGTCTGTGAGCGCAAGCCCCCAAACATTTCATCTTGAACGGAGCAAGATGGCTGCGGCTCCTCAATCTGCATGGTATGCCGCACTGCCTCTAACAGTTCTCCTGTGTCTGTGGCAGAGAATAAATATCTTCTCCCTTCTCCGGGGGATCGCTACTCTCATCTTCCTCTTCTACCTCCGACCCACAGGATGATGAGTCTATGGAAGAGTACTCGACCCTCGGTCTTTTCCTCAGCCTCTCCGAGGGTGAAGGTGAAGGTGAGACTTGAGGGAGTACCAGACTTGAGACTGAAGCCTGCACTTCCTCCCTTATCATGGCTCTCATATTAGACATAAGAGACGCCTGTTCCTCTCCTATGACTTTGCAGGTGCATGCTTCACATAGGGGTTTCTGCCATGAATCCTTTAGCTTAACCGCACAGATAGGACACTTCTTATTCCTACTGGGTTTCTTTGCCGATTTCTCAGATAGGGAGGCTGCCTATGAAGAAATATATATATATATAGCAAACACTAGCGTTTTTTTTTATTTTTTTTTTATCCAGGGCTACTCTACTTACTAGCGCTGCTGATTCCTGCCCCTCTGCTCTAGCTGCGTCCTCCATGATGCTCTAGAGATCGCTACTGCCCCTGCACCATACCTTATATTCTGTTCCTCACTTCAAAACGACGCTCCAGCGTTCTCCACCGCTCTTTCCTCTGCACTTCCTGTAGCAGAGACGCCGTCCATCCCCCTCAGCCGCAAACCGGAAGTGACGAGCGGCCGGAAAGAGAGGAAGGTGCGGCGATGAACTGGTTCCCCCAGCGGCCGCATGGAGACGCCAACGCCAGCAGAGGCCGCCGCTGGGCCTGCACACACCAGGGGACAGACGGAGAGATCGAGAGCCCCCGCCAGGGAGAAGCGATCCCCAACCCAGGAGCAGCGCTACACTGGTAAGCTGAGGGACCCTTGGGCGGGTGTCAGCCAGCGGGTGTCTCATGGAGGGAAGGGTGAGGCTGAGCCCCCCTGATCCACAGCCCCCCGCACAGAACGGCAGATCCTCTCGTCCGTTCCTATCCCTGATGGGACAGGAAAAACACTGAAGGGTGGTAGGGGGAGGGTCCTTTTAACCTCTCGTGTTCCTGTCCCATCAAGGATAAGAAGGACGTCCTCCAGTGTGCTGTCAGGTGGTGAACTGGAAAGCAAAGTTATCCCAATAATCAGACACCACATGGCTTAATATATTTATAATATTAATAAAAACTACAGTTGAAAAAATAAATTAAGAAATGTGGACCAATGAGATGCTGCACTGCACAAAACACAGATGCTCTAAAAAGGGATTCAGGACCCTGCCAGTAAGTCATGGATGAAGTAATACATGGAATACACAGCTCTCTTCTAGAACACCACCTCTTACGAGTATTTTTTTGGTTTACACTTAGCATGTAAGCCGGAGAAGCTCCTAAGCTAAATTAATTTATCAAGTTCCACTATTCAGAGGTCCAAAAAACAACAACCCGAAAAGTCCTTTTTTAAAATGTGGAAGTGTTCCTAATAAAGTTTTTTTTTTTTAAGTGACAACATGAGACAGAAGATACTCAACAGTAGTTTCACGCAAGGATGAAATTAGCAGTACTCCTCCTGCTTGCCCATCTAGTGTTATGAACTCAACTGGTGAGGTCGATTCTCTAAGTCCCAGGTTGGGGTGGACAACATAGAATGAAGACGACACACTGGGCAGGACTTGCCAGATGGCATGTAAAACAGAGAGGACTAGGACAGCAGGGTATGATGGACAGCAGGCAGACAAGTGGAGCAGGGAATGTCAAAGACACACAACCAGGATTGGCATACACAAAAAGAACTGAAAACATATAGTCAAATCATGAGTTGCAGCAAAAATGTAGTGTGAACAAGTCCAGAGATGAGTTTGTTATACTTACAGCAGACAAAGTGTTAAGCCCCCATACACAGACTAATGTGCACTGAACCCGTCATAATAGATCCGGTGTGTAAAGGGGAGACTGGTCAGGTGATGGTCGGGAAAGATGTCGAATCCGTGTGGTCGGTTCCCTTGTCTGCTAAGCTATTCCATCCTCTCCATCCAAATGCTGATGGTTTCTATAGTCTTTGTTTTTCATTCCTGCTCCTCTCTAGGTGTTTCTTATTTTCCCATTTTGTTTTGCCCTATCACAATCTGGGTAGGGTTTTATATGTTAAAGGTGGTGGTGATGGCGAACTCAGTCGAGGGGTTCAAGAGAGGCCTGGATGTCTTCCTGGAGCAGAACAATATTGTATCATACAATTATTAGGTTCTGTAGAAAGACGTAGATCTGGGGATTTATTATGATGGAATATAGGCTGAACTGGATGGACAAATGTCTTTTTTCGGCCTTACTAACTATGTTACTATGTTACTATGTTACTATGTTCATCCTTCACTGCACTTCCTTGCTGGCTATACTTCTAGGTGGTTTTGTGCTAAGGAGCTCAAGCCCTTCTGTAATGGGATTTTCCCTGCTAGGCAAACAGTTTGTATTCCTGTTGTGTCTGTTTGTCTACCTTCCCAGCACTTTTTCCTTTGAACATTTATGGTTCTGGGAGGTTATTCTTGTTTCAATTATTTCTGGTTCTCCTTAGTTTTCCCTCTCTCCCCTTTATGATTGTGCTTTAAGCTTTCTCACCCTGAGTCTTTGTGTCCACCTGCACACTTAACTCTACCCTAGTTAGTAGTGTATAGCAGCCTTTCAGTTAGTTCCTCAGGAGGTACGAGATACCCCTCAACGTCCTTTTGGACTCTAAAATTTAGAGAGTCATAATAATAATAATCTTTATTTTTATATAGCGCTAACATATTCCTCAGCGCTTTACAGTTTGCACACATTATTATCGCTGTCCCCATTGGGGCTCACAATCTAAATTCCCTATCAGTATGTCTTTGGAATGTGGGAGGAAACCGGAGAACCCGGAGGAAACCCACGCAAACATGGACAGAACATACAAACTCTTTGCAGATGTTGTCCTTAGTGGGGCTTGAACCCAGGACTTCAGCGCTGCAAGGCTGCTGTGCTACCGTGCTGCCAGTCATGTCTGAGGTGATGTTTTTAGTTGAGCATCTAGGGATTGTCTCATCTGTACAGGAACCAATAAGTTGTGGGGGCGGCTTCTCACTGTAATAGGTTTTCCTTATTCCGGTCACTCGTGTTTGAGTGTGTCACGTTCATAACAGTAGGATTTTGGACTGCACATCGCATTGTTCTCTTGCAGATAAGCCACTAAAGATGTGTCAGTCAACAGGTTTTTCACAGAAAACCTCGGAGCACTCAGTGGAGTTGGGTGGTGGCCTAAGTATCATTTGGCTGACAGTCAACTGATGTGAATGGTCATCTTTAGTTGCAGGTCTGAGGATGTGACTGCAGATTGTAAAAACAAACATGAATTTGCTGAGATGATAGCCAACTCACACGAGACGGTTTTAAAAAGGCCTTGGGTCACTGAATGTTGGCGGGCAACTTCTAATACTCAATGTGAAGCATTGCAAAAGTGTAGCAGCTTTAAGGAAGGGAGCAGAGCCTGGTCCTGGAGCCAAGATAAGTGTGTAACACTCAGACACAGTTGTAAAAACTGTATCCATCCATTGTAAAGCATTTATAGAACAGATGAGATATTTTAATACGAAGCTGGTCCAAACAATGTATATAATTACATGTGGGTAGTAGACACAACGGCAGTGTAAAAAAAGGATGTTTACAGTTTGTAAAATTACAAATGCATTTTTGTAAGATACTAAAATGTATTAAATTGATTAAAACAACACTAATTAAACAGCTTGTTAAAGTCAGGGACTGCATAAAAGCTTTAAATTTGTGAAAACAATTATTTGACAATTTCTGTAAACCCCATAGAAAAAAAATATAGAAAGTCGCATGCACTCCTTCATCCTTTCTTTGTATAGACTTTACTACCACCTCCTCAGGAAGACTGCAGTAAGTGACCATTGTTTTAATAATAATCTTTATTTTTAATAATAATAATCTTTATTTTTATATAGCGCTAACAAATTCCGCAGCGCTTTACAGGTTGCACACATTATCATTGGACAAGTTGCACACATCACATCATTGGACAAGTTTGGGTCTAAGAAGTGGGACCTGCATTTATGAGCCAATTCTGGCATATCATATGGACAGAAATACCCCTTTGAATACTGTGTTGCAAAACATATGATTTTCTACAAGAACAAAAGCGGAGAGGCAGCAGATTAGTTTTTGTCATTACCTAGTCTATAATCAGATATATTCTCTAAGCACCAGTCTAATCCAACCAGAATTCTTGATTCCTGCTGCTGTGACTTAGTAAGTCAAACCATGGTGTAAGAGAAATAATGATGCAAAGGCACCTTGATTCTGGCTCTAGTCATTAAAAAAGTGCCTGCAGAACGTGTAAATGTGACTGTATTACTATTTTAGTTCATATGAACAGAAAAAGGAATGTCAAAGATGGAGTGAGCAAAGAAAGGTGTTTGGTAAAATATTTGACATTTCAACTGATCAGATTTCCGCTGTTGTCACATAATGCAAAGCTGGAGCCATGGATTACAGATGGAGACACGGATCTTGGAGCTTCTTTAGGGAATTTGTTCAATCAACTCAAGGTCATTCTTTTCGCATCAGTACAAATTTTGAAGGAAAGAAAAATCACTATTAATTTAAACAAAAGATCAAGGGGGTTGATCATAGATTTTATGGCTATTATTACACAAGTGTTGCCTACAGTACGGTACACTCATACATAAAAAGAAATAAATGACAGGATTAAAAAGAACAAGAATTGTATACATATTAACCTTAAAAGGGTATTCTGGGCATCACTTAAATTTTGGAAGTCACTCTATATGTCTGCAGATTGCTGAACCCTGAGAGTGTGCAACATTCTAGGATTCTGTTCTAGTGAAAGCTTTAGAGATTGGAATACTGTCATGAGCGAGCAGGAGGGAGAGGGCAAGAGAGGGAGAGAAAGAGGGAGAGAGAGGGAGAGAAAGAGGGAGGGAGAAAGAAGAGACAGAGGGAGAGAGGGGGAGAGGGAGAGAGACAGGTAGAGAGGGGGAGGGAGAGAGTGCGAGAAAGAGGGAGAGAGAGGGAGGGAGGGAAAGAGAGGGAGTGCGAGCGAGAGGATGGATTGAAAGAGCGGGAGGGAGAGAGGGAGTGCAAGAGAGAGTGAGCGAAAGCGAGCGAGAGATAGTGAGCGAGAGATAGCGAGCGAGTGAGAGGGACCACGAGCGAGAAGGAGAACGAGCGAGAGGGAGAGCGAGCAAAAGGAGAGGGAGAGCAAGCGAAAAGGGAGAGCGAGCGAGAGGGAAAGAGAGCAAGAGAGAAAACGTGAGCGATGGAGAGCGAGCAAAAGCAAGGGAGAGCGACGCAGAGCGATAGCGAGGTAGAGCAATGGAGAATGAGAGTGAGGGAGAGCGAAGGAGTGTGAGCAAGGGAGAGCAAAAGTGAGAGCAAGGGAGAGCACAAAAGAGCAAGGGAGAGCGAAAGAGCAAGGGAGAGCGAAAGAGCAAGCAAGAGCAAAAGAGAGCAAGGAAGAGTAAAAGAGCAAGGGAGAGTAAAAGAGAGCAAGGGAGAGTAAAAGAGCAAGGGAGAGTAAAAGCAAGGGAGAGTAAAAGAGCAAGGGAGAGCGAAAGAGAAAAGGGAGAGCGAAAGAGAGCAAGGGAGAGCGAAAGAGAGCAAGGGAGAGCGAAAGAGAGCAAGGGAGAGCACAAGCAAGGGAGAACAAAAGAGAGAGAGTGAGAGCAAGGAAGGGGGAGGGCGAGAGCAGGGGAGAGGGAGAGCGCATTTGTCCGTCCTCCGTAAAAATGGTCTTGCCATTCACTTCCATTATGCTCACTACTCGAGTCGAGCACGTCCGAGCGCCTGACATGTTCAATTCCAGTAGCAAGAACTCGAGCATTTCACTGCTCAATCAACACTAATGTCTATATCTAGCAACTTCAATTGGTCATTACTTTGTGTTTTTTGGTAACAGCTCTATACCCATTTCAGCTCCAGATGTTGCAATAGTGAAATATTCATTTGCTGACTGCAATAACTGTGGCCAAAGTTGAACTTGCCCACCAGAGAACCTGAGGATTTTCCAGTGGACCCAGGTACTGACATCTGCTGGAATAAATTGCCGGCAGCTGCCTAGGGCCCCCGCTGCTTCAGGAATCCCTAGCTAGTGGTGTGTCAGCTGCTATGAGACCCGTGAGCCAGGGGGGCCCGCCTGGTGCCAGCAGAGCAGCAGATGACAGGAGGAAAGAGCCAGCTGCTGCGGCTAAAGCCTGTGCCCGCTGCTAAAGAGAAATAAGCATTCACTGTTCTCCACGCTCGTTGGCGTGAAGAGCAGTGAATATTCATTTCACTTTAACACTGCCCGTTATCAGGTCCGACAGACTAGGGCCCCAGCCCCCCCAGGGGCCCCTAGCCCATGCAGCCGCTATGGGACCTGTAAGTCCAGGGGGGCCGGCACCGCAATCAACTGACAGCAATAATGGAGGAGATTGCATCATGACGCTCCCTCTCCCATCATTCCCCTCAGCCTATGACACAGTGGGTGCACGATGATGTCACTTCGCTCGTACCCGCTGTGTCCCGGGCAGACTGCAGTACAGCTGCTGATACCGGAGCAGAGCCGACAGCAGCAAGGAGGAGAGGTGAGTATTGTTTTTTTTAAAATATATATATATATGTATATATATATATATATACACACACACATATATATCAGTGAGTGAATCCTGGTGGCCATCAGACTGTAGGACTGTGGGGCTGGGTCGTATTCTATGGGGAGGGGGCTACATTATATTCCCTGTGCGGCTGCTTTATATTCTGTGTGGGGCTGCATTAAACCCTATGAGGGGGCTGCAATATACTATATGAGGGGGCTACAATATACTATATGAGGGGGGGGCATGCATTATACCCTATGAGGGGGCTACACTATATTCTGTGGGGGTTACATTATAATCTGAGTAGGCTGAATTATACACTGGGGGCTACATTGTTTTATTGGGGGCTGCATTATACTATATGAGGGGGCAGCATTATACCATATGAGGGGGATGCATTATATTCTGAGAAGGTTACATTATATTCTGTGGGGGGCTGCATTATATCCTATGAGGGGGCTACATTATATTCTATGGGGGCTACAATATATTCTGTGGAGGACTGCATTATACCCTATGAGGGGTCTTCATTATATTCAATGGGATTGGCTGCATTATTCTCTATAAGGGGGCTACATTATATTTTGAGGGGAGCTATATTATATTCTGTGGGGTGCTGCATTATACCCTATGAGGGGGCTGCATTATACCTTATGAGGGGCTATATTATATTCTGTGGGGAGGAGCCTCTCTGACCTTTCCTGGCGCCTGCACACTGCAGTGCTTTGCTCTGCCCTCAACAAGGCAGATAAGTAGGCCTGCGCAGGAGCGCGATGATGAGCAGACTGAGTGGATGATGAAGGGACACGTCATCCATATGAACCAAGCAGGAGGGCGGCATCGCAAGAAGATGGGAGGCGCCAGACCAAGACCTGTGACGCCCCTTGGACCGGACCGCCCCGCAGGTGAGTATAATAAAAGTTATTTTTATTCTCTTACAGGCCGGGTTGGAGGCAGATATACGGCATTATAGAATGCTGTATATCAGTACTGAAAGGTGGTGGTCACATCTCATATCGGCCAAACCTGGTGACAGGTCCCCTTTACATTTTGTAGCTGAACACACAGCATGAAGAAACTGCATGATTACAACGCAAGACATTAGCAAAAGGCCTTTCTCCACCTTGAGTACATATGGCAATAAATTAGGGATCATCATCAAATTAAGTGTATGGAAAAAGAAAAGATTGTCTCATTATACTAATGATTGCTAAAATAAAAGGTCATATAATGGTATAAATTGTAACGTGCAGACCATAAGTGGCAATAATCTAAAAATGGTAGAAGGCTCCTTTGATACGGAATCTACATGGTAATTATAATTAAACTTTGGGGCTGTCAGGATTTTTCAGCAAAATGAATAAAGATACATCTCCAGCAATAGCTTGGAACAGCAGAAGACAAGTTGAAAATAGAGGAATGTAATGAGCCACGGAACAATTATGCTCATATTGTTTTAGAGCCCTTTTTAGACATTTCTTCACATAACAATTTTGACATTTCGTATCTACAAATGAGGCTTCATTCATGGGAATAGATGACAACCCATCTTATACACATGGAGGGGGAGAGGAATAGAGAAATCTATTGGAAAGTTGTCTACAGAATTCTTAAAAAACAAATACAAGGAAGTAGGACAACAAACTGCGCATTCCCAATAACAATACAGTTGCAAAAAAAGTAAGTCAACCTTTTAGGCCGGCGTCACACTGAGCGTATGGAAATGTCCAGAAATGTTCCCAGAATAGTAATCCGTATGTCATCCGTAGGCAGGGTGTGTCACCGTATTTTGCGCATGGCATCCTCCGTATGTAATCCGTATGGCATCCGTACTGCAAGATTTTCTCGCAGGCTTGCAAAACGGACATACAATGGATCCATGGGCTCAAATGTTCGTTAAAACATATATACTGTATATATATATATATATATATATATATATATATATATATAGATAGATAGATAGATAGATAGAGGAGAGAGAGAGAGAAAAAAACCAACCAGTACTTCTAATGTGAACACGTGCAAGCTGCATCATATAGATGAAGAACACAGCAGCACATGTACATGAATCTAGGCCATGTGAACACACGAAAAAAGAGAAAACTAAGTGTTATGAAAAAAAAAATTTTTGAAAATTTTTTTATGAAAAAATATTTTTGAGAAGTATAATTCGTATTGAATATTTGTCTGTGTTTTCACATGGCCTTGATTCATGTACATGTGCTGCTGTGTTCTTCTTTTATCTATATGATGCAGCTTGCACGTGTTCACATTAGGAGTGCTGGTTGTTTTTTTTTTCTCTATTTGATGTATGGATGTGGCTGCATCCTGACTGATCTTGCACTCCTCCCATTGACCTTGCAGGTGGTGGTAATCAACTCTACCTGCCCATAAATTGTAGGTTTAGCCCAGAGTGACATGTTTTGTCCAGAGTTGTAGGCTGGTGGCCCAAAAGTGGCATGTATAGTAGAGTAGGACCCATCAGAGGGAGATCACCTTGCCATGGTTGATGGGCATATATGAACTGGCCAATTTATGCGCTAAGAATCTTCATTTTATCTATAACTAAGTTTTATGAAAAACAAAAAATTTTGAAATTTTTTTATGAAAAAATATTTTTGAGAAGTATAATTCGTATGTATAATTCGTATATATATATATATATATATATATATATATATATATATATATATTTCATACAGCGCTAGATGGCATAAAAGCCGGTAATTCAATTGCTGGCTTTTGCTATCTCCTTCCCAAAACTGACATGGTATGAGACATGGTTTACATACAGTAAACCATCTCATATTCCTTCTTTTATTACATAATCCTCTTTAGTAATGTAAGAAGTGACTTGGCGTAAAATTTGGGGGCTCTAGCTATTAAAGGGTTAAATCGCGGAAGAAATTGGCGTGGGCTCCCGCGCTATTTTCTCCGCCAGAGTGGGAAAGCCAGTGACTGAGGGCAGCTATTAATAGCCTAGAGAGGGACCATGGATATTGGCCCCCCCTGGCTAAAAACATCTGCCTCCAGCCACCCCAGAAAATGCACATCTGGAAGATGCGCCTATTCTGGCACTTAGCCTCTCTCTTCCCACTCATCACTCGCATCACCGCGACTCAAGGTAACTACAGGTTATTCCCCTGCATTACATTCATTCCCCGTGTTTTTACAGCCACGACCACAGCTGCATTAGCAGAGCTCCTGGGTGTAAAATGATTTAACCCCTTCAGATAGATTTACAGCGTGGGACAAGACGGAAGGTATGGAATATTGTTGTTTGTTTTGTTTAACTTTGTTTCAGGTGACAAGGGTCTTCAGGTGGATTAAGAGTACAATAAAATATTAAAACACCCTGTGTCTTTATTTCATTAAAATACTTTGCAATAATGTGTGTGTGTTTCATTAACCATTTCGTACTATTGGATTAATAATGGATAGGTGTCATAGTTGACGCCTCTCCATTATTAATCTGGCTTAATGTCACCTTACAATAGCTAGGCGACATTTAATCCTTCGTTACCCCATATCCCACCGCTACACGGGAGTGGGAAAAGAGTGGCCAAGTGCCAGAATAGGCGCATCTTCCAGATGTGCCTTTTCTGGGGTGGCTGGGGGTAGATGTTTTTAGCCAGGGGGTGGGGGGAGCAATATCCATGGACCCTCTCCAGGCTATAAATATCTGCCCTCAGTCACTGGCTTTCTCACTCTGGCGGAGAAAATTGCGCAGGAGCCCACGCCAATTTTTTCCGCGATTTAACCCTTTAATTTTATAGCTAGAGCCCCCAAATTTTACACCAAGACACTTCTTACATTACTAAAGAGGAATATGTAATAAAAGAAGGGAAAAGAGATGGTTTACTGTATGAAAACCATGTCTCATATTATGTCGGGTTTGAGAAGGAGATAGGAAAAGTCGGCAATTGAATTACTGGCTTTTCTGCTATCTAGCGCTGTATGAAATATTAATATATACAGTACAGACCAAAAGTTTGGACACACGTTCTCATTTAAAGATTTTTCTGTATTTTTATGACTATGAAAATTGTAAATTCACACTGAATGCGTCAAAACTATGAATTAACAGATGTGGAATTATATACTTAACAAAAAAGTGTGAAACAACTGAAATTATATCTTATATTCTAGGTTCTTCAAAGTAGCCACCTTTTACTTTGAAGACTGCTTTGCACACTCTTGGCATTCTCTTGATGAGCTTCAAGAGGTAGTCACCGGGAATGGTTTTCACTTCACATGTGTGCCCTGTCAGGTTTAATAAGTGGGATTTCTTGTCTTATAAGTGGGGTTGGGACCATCAGTTGTGTTGTGCAGAAGTCTGGTGGATACACAGCTGATAGTCCTACTGAATAGACTGTTAGAATTTGTATTATAGCAAGAAAAAAGCAGCCAAGTAAAGAAAAACGAGTGGCCATCATTACTTTAAGAAATGAAGATCAGTCAGTCCGAAAAATTGAGAAAACTTTGAAAGTGTCCCCAAGTGCAGTTACATAAACCATCAAGCGCTGCAAAGAAGCTGGCTCACATGAGGACCACCCCAGGAAAGGAAGACCAAGAGTCACCTCTGCTTCTGAGGATAAGTTTATCCGAGTCACCAGCCTCAGAAATCGCAGTTTAACAGCAGCTCAAATTAGAGACCAGGTCAATGCCACACAGAGTTCTAGCAGCAGACACATCTCTACAACAACTGTTAAGAGGAGACTTTGTGCAGCAGACCTTCATGGTAAAATAGCTGCTAGGAAACCACTGCTAAGGACAGGCAACAAGCAGAAGAGACTTGTTTGGGCTAAAGAACACAAGGAATGGATATTAGACCAGTGGAAATCTGTGCTTTGGTCCAAATTTGAGATCTTTGGCTCCAATCACCGTGTCGTTGTGCGACGCAGAAAAGGTGAACGGATGGACTCTACATGCCTGGTTCCCACCGTGAAGCATGGAGGAGGTGTGATGGTGTGGGGATGCTTTACGGGTGACAGTGTTGGAGATTCATTCAAAATTGAAGGCATATTGAACCAGCATGTCTACAACAGCATCTTGCAGCAGCATGCTATTCCATCCGGTTTGTGTTTAGTTGGACCATTATTTATTTTTCAACAGGACAATGAACCCAAACACACCTCCAGGCTGTGTAAGGGCTATTTGACCAAGAAGGAGAGTGATAGGGTGCTACGCTAGACCTGAACCCAATCGAGATGCTTTGGGGTGAGCTGGACCGCAGATTGAAGGCAAAAGGGCCAACAAGTGCTAAGCATCTCTGGGAACTCCTTCAAGATTGTTGGAAGACCATTTCCGGTGACTACCTCTTGAAGCTCATCAAGAGAATGCCAAGAATGTGCAAAGCAGTAATCAAAGCAAAAGGTGGCTACTTTGAAGAACCTAGAATATAAGACATTTTCAGTTGTTTCACACTTTTTTGCTAAGTATGTAATTCCACATGTGTTAATTCATAGTTTAGATGCCTTCAGTGTGAATTTACAAATTTCATAGTCATGAAAATACAGAAAAGTCTTTAAATGAGAAGGTGTCCAAACTTTTGGTCTGTACTGTATATATATATATATATATATATATATATATATATATATATATATATATACACACACATACATACATACACACACCGTATATACTCGAGTATAAGCCGACCCGAGTATAGGCCGACCCCCCTAATTTTGCCACAAAAAACTGGGAAAACTTAATGACTCGAGTATAAGCCTAGGGTGGGAAATGCAGCAGCTACCGGTAAATGTCACAAGTAAGAATAGATACCAATAAAAGTAAAATTAATTGAGACATCAGTAGGTTAAGTGTTTTTGAATATCCATATTGAATCAGGAGCCCCATATAATGCTCCATAAAGTTTATGATGGCCCCATAAGATGCTCCATATTAAAATATGCCCCATATAATCCTGCATAAAGGTTAATAATGGCCCAATAAGATGCCCCATAGACATATTTGCCCAATAAAATGCTGCACAAATGCCGATTATGGCCCCATAAGATGCTCCATAAAAATATTTGCCCCATATAGTGCTGCACAAACGTTATGGCCCCATACAGACACTTGCCCCATATAGTGCTGCACAAACGTTATGGCCCCATATAGTGCTACACAAACGTTATGGCCCCATATAGTGCTGAACAAACGTTATGGCCCCATATAGTGCTGCACAAACGTTATGGCCCCATAGATGCTCCATACAGACACTTGCCCCATTTGCTGTGATAAAAAAAAAAATCACATACTCACCTCTCCGTCACTCAGGCCCCCAGCACTTTCAATAGTCACCTGCTCCTCACTCTGGCACCGCTCCATCTTCAGCACTGGCGTTCAGGCTGAGGGCGCGCACTGACCACGTCACCGCTCCCTCTGACCTGAGCACCACTGCTGAAGATGGAGCGGCGCCGGAATGAGGAAAGGTGACTACTGTGCAGCGCTGCGCTCCGCTCCCCATTATACTTGTTGCTGACACTG
Source organism: Ranitomeya imitator (assembly GCF_032444005.1). Classification (NCBI taxonomy): domain Eukaryota; kingdom Metazoa; phylum Chordata; class Amphibia; order Anura; family Dendrobatidae; genus Ranitomeya; species Ranitomeya imitator. The sequence goes on from NC_091283.1 coordinate 767,799,821, forward strand.
TGCAGTCCCTGCTTCCCCGGCGCTGCAGCTTCTTCCTGTAGTGAGCGGTCACCGTTACCGCTCATTACAGTAATGAATATGCGGCTCCACCTCTATGGGAGGTGGAGCCGCATATTCATTACTGTAATGAGCGGTACCATGTGACCGCTCAGTACAGGAGGAAGCTGCCGGCGCCGGGAAGCAGGGACCTGAAGGGACCGCACCAGGAGCAGGTAAGTATAATTAGACATCCCCCGCTCCCTCTCACCTGCCGACCCCTGGGTATGACTCGAGTATAAGCCGAGAGGGGGACTTTCAGCCCAAAAAAGTGGGTTGAAAATCTCGGCTTATACTCGAGTATATACGGTATATACATATACATTTATATATATATATATATATATATATATATATATATATATATATATATATATATATATAGATAGATATAGATAGATATATATATATATATACACACACACACATATTATGTGTACACTGTACACCGCACTGAATTGCCGGCTTTTCTATAGAACACCGCTGCGTATTTCTCGCAAGTCACACTGTTGGTCCGTGTGTAATCCGTATTTTTCTCGCCGACAAACGCAGCATGCTGCGATTTTCTACGGCCGTAGAGAACCGTATAATATGGATCTGTAAAATACGGCAGATAGACGCTGGGCCATAGAGAATCATTGTACCGTGTGCAATCCGTATTTTCTGCACCTCTCATACATCCGTAAAACTCGCTAGTGTGACGCCGGCCTTACTATTACAGAAATTGCTTCATTGATTTCTTATAAATTGTAGTCTGATTGTCTCTAATTGTGAGTTGGATAACAAATAGTAAAATGAAAAAGATCTAATATTATAGATTAAATATGTGGGTATCACAGATACTTTTGCCCATTAAATAAAGGCAAAGTCTGGTTACCAACTAATCAAGAAAGGTTGACTAGTGTGAACCATGGAAAATAACTTTCGGAAGACCCTATGAGACATGTTATAGAGCAGGGGTGGGCAATTAATTTTCCTGATGGGCCACATGAGAGACTGACTGTTGTGTGGAGGCCAAACCAATAGGCTGAAATTAATTATGCTCAATATTAATATTAACATAAAAATTATAATTTTAAATTAATATAACAAGAGCACAATTAAAGAAGGTGCCCTCTACTTGGACAACTTCTTCTCATACTCCACACATTTGGCGTAGATAAAATGAAAAAGCTTATACTCCCCTCCTGTGCCTGCGCTGTTCCCACAGTATCGGCTCTCTTTCTCCCCGGGCTCCCATGCCCCTCTATATATAATATGAAACCCCAAATCAACTCCTGTATGCAGTATAAGACCCCATATAACCCTATATACAGCATAATCCCCCACATAGCCTCCTATATTCAGTATGAGCCCCCAACATAGCCTCTCTATATACAGTACGAGCCCTCACATAGCCCCCAAATACAGTATGAGCCCCCACATGGCATCCTAAATAAAGTATGAGCTCTCACACAGCTTCCTAAATACAGTATGAGCCCTCACGTAGCCTCCTATATTTAGCCCCAAACATAGCCTCTCTATATACAGTATGAGCTCTCACACAGCTTCCTACAGTATGAGCTCCACAAAGCCTCCTAATTATATATTGGTGGCCACGGCATCCAGCACCCTGCAATAGCGCTATTATACAAGGCTTATTCTGCCCTTCTATGGGCATTTAAACCCATGCCGGCGAGTTACTGCTACTGAACTTTTAAGCAGTAAATCGGAATATATTGTTGAATTCCTTGGATATTTTTTTTACCCCCAAATAAGTTCAATCAGGTTTTAGGTTGGTTAGATGATCTCTGTTTTTCACAGAATCAGTTCTCAAACTATTTCCTCAAATTGCTTGCTTGCAATACACCTGGTGTCTATGTTAAATTGACATTGTAAGGAAATGGCTGGGGGGACAATAAATGAGCAATAAATAGGGCATTATCCAGATTACAACTTAAGGCCACGTTCACAAGTTCAGTATTTGGTCAGTATTTTAGATGAGTATTTGTCAGCGAAAATCCGGAGTGGGTGTTTTCCTCTGACTGTTCCACCCATGGTTTTGACTTACAAAGAAGGATGTAAAATACTGACCAAATACGGAGCATGGCTTTAAGACACAACAATGAAAAACTGCTGTGGAAAAAATTAAGTGAGTTTTCTGCGCTGCTGGTCCAGTACCATGAAAAGGATCCAGGACACACAGTCTGTGGTTGTATCCTGCAGAACTTGTACAACTTCGAAATGTGTAGATATTAAACTGCAATTCTTTTATCATAAGTGTCCTGGATCCATTTAATGGAAATCCACCAGTAACGTGGAAAAAACACTTTATTTTTCCAACAGCAGTACTTTCCTGGTTTTGTAACCCATGGTCTTGCAGCAGCTGGATTATGAATGCCTTGTAACTGTTGTGATTACACAACCTCATCAGGAGAGTAAGCACACCGCACCAATTTAATTGCTGCCGTCGTGTAAAACTCTGTTGGGCTCTTTTTGCTCCCCATCTCTTTTGGTATACAACAATGAAAAAGTTATATACAGGATTCCGAACTGCTGCAGCCCCAACAGATCCAACGTAGTATTCAGGCAGTTTGAAGGCAACGGCCAACCTGCGCTGCTGGTAGTTTAACCAATAAAGGAGTCCATATAAAAAAAATATCCATCTCATACACCCAGATTCTAGCAAGGTATCACTTACTAGGGCACCTATCGAAAATATGCATCTCTATGATCTCTATGGAATCAATGCAAACAAATTGGTCCAGATTTACTATTGTGAGTGTGATTCAAACTTGATTGTTAAAGTTTAAACCTCAAATTTGAGTTTTTAGAGATTTTTGTCTACTCTCAAATTTACGTAATATGAGTTTTCTTCATGTCTCAATGTACAATGACGACATGGCGTCAAGCTGTGATGATCTTAGGCTAGGTTCACATTGCGTTAATGGCGTCCGTTAGACGAACCCCGAGATGCGGGCTGCAGCGTTTCCGGGTCCGTCACTGCTAGCGCAGATAGAGCTTGCAGATGCTCTATCTGCGCTAGCTCGGTGCCAATACCGGCACTTGCGTTAACTGTCTCTGGAACTGGGACCCCAACTATCCCTGTCCCGGGGGGACTCTTGTTGGTAGAGAGGCCAGAGTCTCCAACCTCACTATGATGCTGTTAATCCCTGGTCTGTCTCCTCCCCTACCACATGGAGCCTGGGACAGAAACGTAATGTGAACAAAACACAAAACACGAAAGACAAACCAGGAATAACAAAAACCCTCCATCATACAAAAGCACCAACCAATAATAGGGAGGAGGATAGGGACAGGGAGGAATAAATTAAATGGGAACAGGAGATAAACACAAACGTACAACAGAACACCTCCACAACAACTTCTATCCAAAACACTTACTGTAGCTTAAAGGGAACCTGTCAGCAGGATTGTGCACAGTAACCTACAAACAGTGTCAGGTCGGCATCGTTATACTGATTAACATGATACCTCGGTTGATGAAATCCGCCTTGTGGTTTAATCTTTATTTTCAGTTTTTAGTTAATGATATGCTCGTGCTCCAGGGGTGGCCTGTGGGGGGCTTCATGTGGTGCTCTGATTAGGTATTCGTAATGCCCAGAGCGCCTCCTAAGAGCAAGGAAGCAGAGCTTTCACTGGCAAAACAAAGAGTTTGGCCAGATTTTATAGGAGGAGTTAAAGACTAGATCAGAAGCAGCTGAAAAGGAGCTGCATGTTTCTGAGCAGCATAGAAAGGGTCATTAACCTCTTTAGCACCGAAGGAAACCAAATCAATTTAATATGAAATCCAAACACAAAAGGCTAAATGGAAGATATGCAAATCACAATATGCAGTGATCTTCTACCCCCAAATCTCCCAGGTTGACGTTATACACTTGTGACATATGGCTTATAATAACCCCATAGTGACGGCTGCCATACATGTAATTATATCGGGTGGCGTCAGGACCTGAGCCTTTTTTGACGCAGAGGGCACAGCAAGGCGTGGGAGCGACGCTGATTCACGCTGCAAATTAAGGTCCACAGCCACAATAGGCACCCTATACCCTCAGAATCGAATCTCTGGGACTATTAGACCCTGGATACCACAGGGACATCTCTTTTTTATTCTTGAGTTGAGTTCTTATACTACACCTGGACTAAGTGACCTATGAGTAAGACCCGGGAGGGGTCGAAACGTCAGTAATCTGTGTCGCATATTATTTTTCCCAGTGTATATATGTTATGTGATTGACTTTGTGTATATTGAATAAATTGTTCATTTCTGAAAGATATTCCACAAAGGGTGTGTGGTGACTCTTAATCTATTGATATTGGTCTTTTTGGTCCGTTACACCAGAACGCCACATTATTACAGAGTGCAGGCCATTTTTTTGTATATCAAATTCATAATCCGGCATGAGTCACTGTGATAAATGTGGCTTATTTCAAGATTGTCTAATCTACCGTATTTTTCGGACTACAAGACGCACTTTCCCCCCCCCAAAAAAAGGGGGAAAAATGGGGGGTGCATCTAATAGTCGCAATGCAGGCTTACCGTGGCGGCAGAGGTGCGGTGACAGAGGTGCGGTGGCAGAGGTGCGGTGGCAGAGGTGGCGCAGTAAGCGGGGTACCTTTCTCCGGTGAGGTGATGCAGCAGCCCGGTAAGCAGCAGAGCTGGGTGAATCCTGTTGTTATCGGTGGTGGCGGCCATTTTCCTGAGGCCGCGCGTGCGCAGATGGAGCGCTCTGCTTCCCGGGGCTTCAGGAAAATGGCCGCCGCGATCTCCATCTGCGCACGCGCGGCCTCCCGCGGCCATTTTCCTGAAGCCCCGGGAAGCAGAGCGCTTCATCTGCACACGCGCGGCCTCAGGAAGATGGCCGCCCCCACCGATAACAACAGGATTCACCTGGCTTTGCTGCTTACCGGGCTGCTGCATCACCTCACCGGAGAAAGGGACCCCGCTTAATGCGCCTCCTCTGCCGCCGCACCTCTGCCACCGCACCTCTGCCTCCACGGTAAGCCTGCATTGCGACTATTAGATGCAACCCCCATTTTCCCCCCTTTTTTGGGGGGGAAAAAGTGCGTCTTGTAGTTCGAAAAATACGGTAGATTAGACAATCTTGAAATAAGCCACATTTATCACAGTGACTCATGCCGGATTATGAATTTGATATACAAAAAAATGGCCTGCACTCTGTAATAATGCGGCGTTCTGGTGTAACGGACCAAAAAGACCAATATCAATAGATTAAGAGTCACCACACACCCTTTGTCGAATATCTTTCAGAAATGAACAATTTATTCAATATACACAAAGTCAATCACGCCGTTCAGGCATTAAAGTCCACATTTTTTCAATTATTTTGTGCTGCTTTTCCTTTTTTTGAGTATATATATATATATATATATATATATATATATATATATATATATATACACACACGCACACACGACTATAAATTGTAAATTGCAAGTGGTATACACCAAAAACATACAAAGTAATAATGTACTTCTATCTTCATATTCACAACTTAGGGTACCGTTACACTATACGATTTACCAACGATCACGACCAGCGATACGACCTGATGTTTACCCTGGTTACCAGCGTAAAAAAAAAAAAACACTACATACTTACATTCCGGTGTCTGTCCCTTGCCGTCTGCTTCCCGCACTGACTGACTGCCTGCTTTCACTTTACGGCCGGCAGTCAGTCAGTGCGGGAAGCAGACGGCAAGGGACCTGACGGACACCGGAATGTAAGTATGTAGTGTTTGTTTTTTTTTACTTTTACGCTGGCAACCAGGATAAACATTGGGTTACTAAGCGCGGCCCTGCGCTTAGTAACCCGATGTTTACCCTGGTTACAAGCGAACGCATCGCTGGATCGGTGTCACACACACCGATCCAGCGATGACAGCGGGAGATCCAGCGACGAAAGAAAGTTCCAAACGATCTGCTACGACGTACGATTCTCAGCAGGGTCCCTGATCGCTGCTGCGTGTCAGACACAGCGATATCGTATGGATATCGCTGGAACGTCACGGATCGTACCATCGTAGCGACAAAAGTGGCACTGTGAGACGGTACCCTTACATCTTCTTATCTCAATCATGCCTGAAGTTCCTTATCTTATAAGTTAACTTCAACTTTTCCTGAAGCGCTATTATTAAAAATATCTCCGACCTTTCATTAAAAGGATTGGCTCTTCATTGTAATTATTATCACAATGAAAATTTAAATTACACTCACAAGATACAAGCTGCCAAATAGAGGAAATGAATCCTCAATGAGAATATCATCTTTTGATAAGGGTCAAAACTTGCAAACAAGATGCGTCTGCGTTTCGATAAAATTGAGAACACTTTAGAATGACTGATGAGGAAACCAAGACGAGACCAATTTAATGAAGTACATTTGGATTAGGCTAATGAGTGTATAATGTCTACAGTGAAACTGCAATGAAAATGAAGACATTTAAGTCCATGATGAAGTACAGTCAAGTTCTTCACCAGACAGGGATAACATGGTGTGGATCTTACTATACGGATATATCACACAGTTACGGTAGCACACTACCAAATACAACCTCAATCACCGTCTAACAATAAGAAATGGTTATCTCCAGATGGGTCAAACACAGCCTAAGGCCACATTCACATTCACATGTTTTCCACGTACGAGACAAACTGACCAATTATTCCGATCAGAATTTGATTGCAGTGTAGGCTGGGTGTCATTTGTTTTTCTCGTACGTGGAAAAATTTGAAAAAAAAAGTGTGAGTGTCAGCCGAATGCGGCGTGATTTTTTCACGGACCTATTGATTTGATTGCCAAAAATTATGACCGTTTGAGTGGCCTCATAGGATATCACAGGTATGAATGCGATCTGTGAAAATAACGGATAGCGCTTGTACGTGAAAGCTGGAAGTCTGAATGAGCTCTAAAGAAAAGGTCCACCAGAGATGATCGCTGGGAGCCTACAAATGATGCTACAGAGAAAACCAAGGAATAGAAATATTTGGCCACGAAATACGATATCTTCATTCGAGGTTTGCGGTCCTCCACATCTGCACAGGATGCAGTTATTAAATATCATTAAGGGGATTTACCAATGAAAGACATTTATAGCATATCCATTTGAGAAGTCATCGATGCATGAAAGGTAGGAGGTCTCAAATCTGGAGAAAGGACATCCCAACCACAGACATTTCTCATACAGAAGAAATACTTGAGTGTGCAGTAAGCTCGGTGTTTCTCTTTGCCATTGCCAATGATCATACAGATTCCAGAATCCTTATACACAAAAATGTTCAAGCCCATACACAGCCATCTCATCCCATCTGAGTTCTTTGCTACCATTAACGGCCAGCTTTTATGAACATGGTTACAAATGCTTGGTCAATGAGTGGACAGCCGCGCATGTGCTTCAGGGCTTCACAAGAAGTCTATGCAGAGTGCACTCTATAGGGTCGTAAAACCTTGAAGTGTTGAATACAGCTCCTTCGAGACGGAGTAAAATTACATACCGGTAGTACTTAAGGGGTTAATGGCTGGTCAACCACACACAGTGATTTCCGTCTGTCAATCTTGTATCAGACAAGCTGAATCAAATGTATACAGTGAATTCCCCTGAGCAAGTAGATGACAGATGAGGGAAATAAGCGAGTAGAGGCATTCTTCCCTGGAGCGAAAGTAATTGTGACCGTTCAGAGTGTAAACATCTACGTTTCACACAACAGAGAATTTAACCATTGTACACATCTGGATAGGACTACGTGGAATAAGAAAACTAAAGCCAGTACGTGGTAAACAGTCCGGCACATATTGAGGCAGATAAAGAATAAAACTAAGAAATCCATTACAATTCATATAGGGGGATGTGACAAGTCTCGGATGCTTATACATCAGTAAGAACACAGTTCTCAAGACATACTGGGTAATAATACAACACAAAGCACAGAGAACAAAATCCAACGCCTATCTGTTATAAAAGAAAAAAATCAGCAGGACCCCGATTTAGTGGCCACGTTTGTAGCAGGTAGACCAGAGCCCTATGAACCTTAGGATTGTTTCACATTTCTGTCTTTTGCTGTCCATTGCAATGCGTCGTTCTGTGCAAAAAACGCATTCTGCAAAGTTGCCCGCAGAATGCGTTTTTTGCACATAGACTTGTATTACCGACGTATGGACACATGTTCCATACGTCGTGCACTGGATGCGTCGGTATTTGGCAGATGGTTGTAGCGAAAAAACGTTCAATGGAACGTTTTTTCGTACGTCGGGCCCTGCATTTCCTACCGCGCATGCCCGGGCGGAACTCTGCCCCCTCCTCCCCGGGACTTTAGTATGGGCAGCGGATGCGTTGAAAAACTGCATCCGCTGCCCAAGTTATGCCGAATTTTCACAATGTCCGTCGCGCCGACGCTTAGCGACGGCCGCGTACCGACGGAAGTGTGAAAGAAGCCTTAGGGTGGTTTCAGACTTGCGCTCCTGTGCGCTGCGGATGGCAGCGTACTTCCTCCTTGCTTCCTCCGTGAAGCTCCACCTACTGCCAGCTGCGTCCTGCGTTTCCCTGCGTACCTATGTTTAACATTGGGTACACAAGGAAGTGCGTTGTATGCGGATGTGTCTGCATGCAGCGATTTTAGGAGTGTGACGCCCACATGCAGGGAAACACAGGACGCAGCCGGCAGTAGGCGGAGCCTCACGGAGGAAGCAAGGAGGAAGTACGCTGCCATCCGCAGCGCACAGGAGCGCAAGTCTGAAACCAGCCTTACCACTTACCATCACCCCCTGAGAAGTACGCCTCATGTAGACATCATGGGTGCACTTAAACACCGGTAATGTTGGAAGGTAGGAGGATGTTCGCGGGGCTCTGGTCCGGTCGCCATGGACTACCAACATGGCTGCTAGACCAGGGTGTTGTGAGTATGTATTCAACTCTACTCTAATAACCATACAAATTATACTACACAAACTGCTATGCTACACATTAAACCATTAGCAGCCATTGTCCAGAGAGCGGCTCACCGCCAAGTATCATAAAGCGCGTTAGTAAATACAATACAGTCATCATTCAGAGAGCAGCAAACCGCTCAGTACCCTAAAACGCGTTACTAAACACAGTACAGCCATCATTCAGAGAGCAGTTCACCACCCAGTACCCTAAACGCGTTAATAGAGTACAACCATCGACCAGAGAGCAGTCAAACACCCAAAAACGTGTTGGTAAATACAGTACATCCATTGTCCAGAGAGGAGCTCACCACCCAAAACGAGTTAGTAAATACAGTACAGCCGTTGTCCAGAGAGTAGCTCATGACCAGCACCCTAAAACGCATTAGTAAATTCAATAGGACTACAATAACTCAGCACAAGGAGGCTAAGGATTACAGCATGCACCATTTTCTGGCCCACATGGGTAAGCACTGTACGGAGTATTTTACTTATTCATTGGTAGGCATTTGCACTTTCTCTGTACTGCGTGTCTATTTTTTTGCAATGTGACCTAGGATTGTGGGCAGACTATGAGACACTATGTCCCGTGCCCCTTGGCAACTTTGTTAAAGAAGTTGTCCAGTACTATAACTTTTTTTTTTCATAAATCTTGCTATTATGTGCCACTCACAACATCCACTGTTTTTATTTTAGCAATATTACCTTTTATCATGCTGTAGCAGCACATCCTCAGTGCTGGATCTCATGGGGTTAATCAACAACTTCCTTTCTCCTGACTTATTGTGCTCTAATACTACAAGTTTCATGATGCATTGCACTAGCCTGTAAGCCCGAACCTAGCACACCCACTCCAAAAACACACCCAAACCCCTCCCTCCTCTAGCTTCAATCTGAAGCATCTTAACACATTGCAAGCACCCTCGTTATTAATTGGACTACGGCGGAAAGGTAAGTATAGGAGGTTTTATTATTTTATGTTTATTAAAGGAGACGAGGGCTTTGGGGAATTAGGTGACTGGTAAGTATGTAATCTATGTTATGTGTTGTATGTTATACATTGTATGTTCTGTATTTTCTTCTTTTAATATGCATAGACACACATACAGCCCGCAGACCCCCCATGCACAGCCCGCAGACCCCCCATGCACAGCCCGCAGACCCCCATGCACAGCCCCGCAGACCCCCAATGCACAGCCCCGCAGACCCCCCATGCACAGCCCCGCAGACCCCCCATGCACAGCCCCGCAGACCCCCAATGCACAGCCCCGCAGACCCCCAATGCACAGCCCCGCAGACTCGTAATGAGTGACCGCTGTCTGTGGAGGCTGATTGACGTCTGCTGATGATGTCACGTCAATTTCCAGAGTCAGGAAGTCCAGAGTCAGGAAATTGACGTGACATCGGCAGATATTAGCGGCGGCTGCGGCCCGGGGGTCACGTGACTCGAACTCAGCCGCCGGCATAGCACTGCTCACAGGCAGCATCGGCAACAGAAGGTATTTACAAAATTCATTAGGGGCCCCGGGGGTATACATTGGGGGGGTTAAGTGAAAGTAGTGGATAACACCTTTAACACTTTGGATGTGTATACATGCTGCCCCACTCCTAGAATCACGCAAAGCAAGCTCTGGTCTGTAAAAAAAGACACAATTTTGTTTGAGCCTTAAGCCATTCAGTATAGTAATGCTAAACATCTTCATATGGCGCCGATTATCCTTTTTTCATCATCATCTACCCACTTCCCCTGACGAAGCTGCCTCCGCAGCGATATGTGTGGGTTCTCTCCAGCCTTTCCCTGGTCCCGGGACTGCTTTCCCCACATTATAGACATTCTGGACTTTTTGGCTTGATCCTCCGACTGCTTGACATAGGTGATATACATTGATTGCCTACAGTTCATTTTGGTGCTTTCACCTTAATGATTCTTTAGTGACATTATAACAATTTTGCCTATAGGCTGCCACCCCTTCATTCACAGGCTATCATAGCTGGGGCTGTTTATCACCTTGCCCTTATATACATACGCAACTTATATACATATATTGTATGCATGTCTCTATATCCTAACAGTTTATGGGGGTTTTGTTGGGCCCAACTATTTACATGTGCTTGTTTACCATCTTTCGGGACGCCCAGTTTCGGTCTTACCGTATATGCTATTTTTTACTTTGCAAATTATACAGCTTTCAAATTTTGATTCCACTATAAAATTTTGCATATTGTCTATTGATATCTGCCTTGTTATGCCAGAGTTGTATAAATGCGGACAGTACCATTTATTGTCTACTTATATTATAGTCTTTATTGACTTTTCTATGGATTAATCCCAGGGATGTGGTTGTGCTGTTTTGGTTTTGTATTGTTTTTAAATATTTTTAATCATTTTTGGGTGTTTGTGTGTCACGGAGTTAATAAATTTATACCTTTTTGCAAAAAATATTTTTTTCTGGAGTGCACCATTTCCATGCATTGACCTTTTCATTTTTTCTGGCACATCATCTACCCATCAGTCAAGTTTTGTACTGGTTTTTCATGTTTTTTGTATGATAAGTAAAAATCTAGTCATTTTTTATATAAATTGATTTCAGTCTTCACTTACCTAATTTTGAGGCCCCATACTCCAAATCTTTTTTGTAGGATTCAATAATTCAACACAGCATAAACAACAAAGTGTCACATAAATTTTTTGTTTTCTTTAAGCATTAGAAAGAGTTCCCGAGGAGGTTTTGGATATTAGGGTTTAAGGTTGCTCCTTCTTCTACGAACCTAATCAGAAAATCAAAAACTGTGACCTTCAGCCATTATGAAAAAAAAGCGACTCAAGTGTTTTTTTTCTATTCGGCACCTGTCATTTAAGAAGATGAAGAGTACAACGCTTGAATTACTGTTATGTCCCATTAGTTGTAGTTATCAGTGAGGGGTTACATAGTCAAAAGATGCTTAATGGTAATAAATGCTTAATAAACTATCCTTTAAATCAATTTTATATGTGTATTTTATGAATGAGACAATGTTAAGTCACAAGACCTGTCTGGACTGTTGGCATTCTTTAAAGCTTTGCACTGCTAATATTTCACTACATCATTAAACCATAAGCAGTAAAATTATCATTGATATTCAAGAAATCAAACTTGCAGAATAATTTGGTGGTTTTTATGATTTCCGCTTAAGTGTTTTATTGAATAGTTATTATAATAATCCCTATCATTTTATTCAGAAGATTGCATGCTGAAATAACACAACGAACCAGGGAACACTCGACCTGCAAATTCTACATTATAATCAAAAGCAAAATATGATTAGAGGTGTATGCATTTAGAAATTCAGTCAAAGAAAATCTCTGTTCGTCTATCTGTGAGCAAATTTCCAACAGCAATAGCTGTCCCAGTCTCATAGATGAGACAAATACAGGACTGGTTCTATAGAAAGTGGTTAACTGAGCAGCCATTAAAGTGAAACCACACCACGCGCCATTTGCATGCAGGTTAGTTGACCCCCTTATGAAGGAAGATGCCGAAACGCGCGTCGGGGAAGACGCTTCATCGCCACACTCACTCCCCTCTGTTAATCAGGTGCAGTCCACCAAGGGACTTATGCTATGTACATTATTGTATATAGCCTGTGGGTAATCCTTATGACATACAGTTAGGGCCAGAAATATTTGGACAGTGACACAAGTTTTGTTATTTTAGCTGTTTACAAAAACATGTTCAGAAATACAATTATATATATAATATGGGCTGAAAGTGCACACTCCCAGCTGCAATATGATAGTTTCCACATCCAAATCGGAGAAAGGGTTTAGGAATCATAGCTCTGTAATGCATAGCGTCCTCTTTTTCAAGGGACCAAAAGTAATTGGACAATGGACTCTAAGGGCTGCAATTAACTCTGAAGGCATCTCCCTCGTTAACCTGTAATCAATGAAGTAGTTAAAAGGTCAGGGGTGGATTCCAGGTGTGTGGTTTTGCATTTGGAAGCTGTTGCTGTGAGCAGACAACATGCGGTCAAAGGAACTCTCAATTGAGGTGAAGCAGAACATCCTGAGGCTGAAAAAAAAGAAAAAATCTATCAGAGAGATAGCAGACATGCTTGGAGTAGCAAAATCAATAGTTGGGTACATTCTGAGAAAAAAGGAATTGACTGGTGAGCTTGGGAACTCAAAAAGGTCTGAGCGTCCACGGATGACAACAGTGGTGGATGATCGCCACATACTTAATTTGGTGAAGAAGAACCCGTTCACAACATCAACTGAAGTCCAGAACACTCTCAGTGAAGTAGGTGTATCTGTCTCTAAGTCAACAGTAAAGAGAAGACTCCATGACAGTAAATACAAAGGGTTCACATCTAGATGCAAACCATTCATCAATACCAAAAATAGGCCAGAGTTAAATTTGCAGAAAAACACCTCAAGAAGCCAGCTCAGTTCTGGAAAAGTATTCTACGGACAGATGAGACAAAGATCAACCTGTACCAGAATGATGGGAAGAAAAAAGTTTGGAGAAGAAAGGGAACGGCACATGATCCAAGGCACACCACATCCTCTGTAAAACATGGTGGAGGCAACGTGATGGCATGGGCATGCATGGCTTTCAATGGCACTGGGTTACTTGTGTTTATTGATGACATAAGAGCAGACAAGAGTAGCCGGATGAATTCTGAAGTGTACCGGGATATACTTTCAGCCCAGATTCAGCCAAATGCTGCAAAGTTGATTGGACGGCGCTTCATAGTACAGATGGACAATGACGCCAAGCATACATCCAAAGCTACCCAGGAGTTCATGAGTGCCAAAAAGTGGAACATTCTGCAATGGCCAAGTCAATCTCCAGATCTAAACCCAATTGAGCATGCATTTCACTTGCTCAAATCCAGACTTAAGACGGAAAGACCCACAAACAAGCAAGACCTGAAGGCTGCGGCTGTAAAGGCCTGGCAAAGCATTAAGAAGGAGGAAACCCAGCGTTTGGTGATGTCCATGGGTTCCAGACTTCAGGCAGTGATTGCCTCCAAAGGATTTGCAACAAAATATTGAAAATAAAAATATTTTGTTTGGGTTATGTTTATTTGTCCAATTACTTTTGATCTCCTAAAATGTGGAGTGTTTGTAAAGAAATGTGTACAATTCCTACATTTTCTATCAGATATTTTTGTTCAACCCTTCAAATTAAACGTTACAATCTGCACTTGAATTCTGTTGTAGAGTTTTCACTTCAAATCCAATGTGGTGGCATGCAGAGCCCAACTCGCGAAAATTGTGTCACTGTCCAAATATTTCTGGCCCTAACTGTATACTATGCATGTAATGATATTAATATAAGTCATAGCACACCTGCACTTTAACATACCTATCTCTTTTTTCATTTGGATTTATACTCTTACACTTATGTTTATTATTTATAGTAATTATTCATTAAGCATACGTCCTCAATTACACATTTTTGTGTGAGTATGGTCTTGGAATTGCATCAGTTTTACTACCAGTTCCTTTTTCCCCCCAACCTTAACCTTTTAATTACTTATAATTAAAATTATAATTTAAATTACACATTTAGACTTGTATCTTCGGTTCTTCCTTCACTTTTGCAGGTTAGTTGTGTAAATGAAAAGATGTGATTCCAAATAAAACTTCCCAAGAATATCCACACAATACTGCCATTTAGTTGCCATATAATGCCTAAATAATATCTTCATACTGCCGGACATCTCTTTGCCTGTGTCATCATAATCTAGATTATGTGATTGCTGCCGTTGTCACTGCTGTTAGATAGCTACAAATTTCCTGACTGTCCATGGTGTAGTTGCCAGTGCTGGCCCAACACAGTAGGACAACTCCTTGTCCCATCATAATCTATACTATGTGGTTGATGCTGGTGGCACTGCCACTAGACACACGCACGTATCTCCGCCTGCCTATTGTGTTCCCATAGCTATACCGTACGGAAAGAAGAGATAACTTTGGGAATATTTGTACATTTTGAAAATGAATGAAAGAAAATCTGTCATTGCAGTGAGTTTTTGAACAGAGAAAAATATAGAAACCGCGCTAGAGGACAGGCAAAGAAATAATACAGAACAGATACACTAGAATACAATGCAATACCCCCAAAAAGATAAATGTCCCAAAGGAAAGCAAAACTACTCTAACTGATGAACTAATAATGCCAAGATCATAGAACTAAACTGCAGCCGCCCCCCGCACAGAGATATATACAGCTAGTACCTGGCAAATACCCGATAGCTGCCGGCTTACCTATATCGGATAAAGGATGTGGCGTGCGATGTACTGCTGGGTCGTAGTAAAACGAATGTTGGTGCAAGCTGTAGGCAGAGGGTATAGCACTGTCCGTGCCCGGTGGCGAGGTGCAAAGTGGTGACCAGGGGCGCTCCAGCCGGTAGCGCGTCCCGGGAACCACGAGGAATCAAAGAAAAAATGGCCGACTGGCTCCTCCTACTAGTGACGTCACTCAGAAGAGCTGGAAAAGGTCCTTGTGATTGCAGCAAGTAAAAAATGTCTCAAAAACGTCAGCGTAGCTGGCAAATTCAGATTTCAATTAAATGGGTCATCTAGTTGGGATTATTAGTACATTTATTGGTTATTCAGGACCGTATAGGTTTACATAGACCTCTCCTCGGTTGAACCAGAATTCAGTCCAAAGGTTCGTGGGCAAAATCCCAATTTTCCACACTTTAAACCTGGCAATAGGCTCAGACAGTAATGGCTACAGTAATAACTGGCTGCAAAGCTGTAGTTCAAACTACTGTTCAGGTTGAAGCTCCCTCTCTCTCAACTCCCCCATAAATCAGGAACATTTGACTCCCCCAACTCTCTCTTGGAGGCCTCCATATACATTAGTTGGTCGGCCAATCACAATGAAATTGATGGGTCCACTTTTACCTAACGTGCATGGAGGTCTCCAGATTTAAGTAGGCCACATTTTACGCAAGCAAAACTTTTTGTATGTTTGCTCTCACAAAATAAAGCTCAACATGGTAGTGCGATTCTCACGACATCTGGCGTCCCATGTAGCCTCTCGTTGTACCTTTCACCTTTCAGAGATCCCTCCTCTGATATACAGGTCTCTGACTAAGGAAAACATAAATGACCCTCTATTTACACTGTTTGATGTATTCATATGCACATTTCCATCCAGTAGAAACATTTACCCCTCATGGCTAGGTACTGGCATACGTCTACAGCACTTCTGGTCAAATCTGGGGCAGGTCTTCATACCAGACCTCATCCCATGTGACCAGATTCATAAATATTCACAGAAGATGAAATAAGTCACAATGAAGAAATTGTGTATGTATTCTAATGTTTATGACCATGTTAAAGTATTCAGAACTGCTTCTTTTAAAAAAAAAATCGAGTGGAACCAGAGTCCTTAAGTCTTGCGCATACTACATAAATGCAGTAAGCCGCTATCTTTAATACTGTATAAACCTGAATATTCTCTGCAGATCTACGGTAGTTTAGACATTAAATTATTATAAACAGGGAATATTGGACAATTTAATTTTAACAACTATAATTATACGCTGTGCACTTTCTGTAAAGAACAAGCTCGATTTTTTTGACAACTGCTTTGATAAACCTAAAAGCAACATTATATAAAGTCACTGAATGTTCTGAGCGCGAAAACTGATGAGATACACGTAACGACGAGGAGTCAAAAACAAGTGACAATCTGCCAGAGATAAAAAGCAGGTGTAACTCATACTAAGAGGGGGATTTAACGATAATTGGTTGCTAGAGGAAAAGGCTTCACACTGGGATCAATGCTGAGCAGGTCATCTTCTCAGGTCTTTAGTAAAAGGGGAGGAATACTGATACATATACATAAGTGAGAACTTTTCTTTAAAACTCATAAGCGCTATACCTTTGTGCTGTTCCAGTATAAATTAAAATTCATCTTTAGTAGCTTCAAACCTTTCGCTAGAAGGCCATTTACCCTCATTAATTCTTGAACCAGACAGCATCAAAGCAATCCAACTTCATCAATAAATTAGGTGAAGATGTAAGAGGGTGACTTACAGTGTCTTGAAATGTAAACTCCTACAATAAATTAGATAATTACGTGCAGGCGGCACATAAGGACTAATAATGTTCCAATATCCATACCATAATTTGAAAACTTTTCACAGTTCACGCTCCATTCAAATGCACATCAAGAGTTTCAGAAGCACGGGGTAAAAAAGGCAAAACATGAAAACTGGTGTAAACTGAATATCTTCTCGGCTTCCAAATTAAGTTTGGTTGGAAATTCATATTAGTGGTAGATTCACCTCCAAGGACTGGGGGTAATTCACTACCAATTTCAAAGGTGCCATGGTGGTTCTAGGTGCTAATCACCTTACCGAGCGCCAGTGCTCGGCCCTACTCCCTTCTCTTATGGCAACTCCCTATGCATTAGTTTGTGCCAGATTACTCACCCAAGGTCTTTTAGGGCTGGCACAGGCAGCCACAAGTTGCCTGAATATTTAGTATAGCTCCTTTCTACAACATGTTTTTACAGTAGTTAGCCTCCTGACATTGCTCAAGCCAGCTAATTATCTTCCCTGCAACTCTCATCTGTTTTCCAAAATCCAACTTCTTCTATTAGCTCAGCCCGGTGAATTCTGTTGCTATTGTTCTCTCAACTATGCTGAAACTCATTAAAAGATGCAAGTCCTATCAAGGTTTCCGCGTACACGTCTCTTCTAATCCCAGTGGTTAACCACAACTCTGCTGCAAGTTACATCTACGTCTCAATTATTCCGTGGTTAACCATATTCCTGCTGCAAGATACCTTACTTAATATATTTCTCAGCTGTTCCTGTATACAAAAGTATTCTACAGCTTCACTTGCACATCTGCCATCCTGCATGACCTGCTGTTGGGCTCCTCGTTGACCCATGTGTTGCCTATGTCTACTCAATCAGAGCTGGAGGAAGGTGAGTTTCAATGCTCCTTTCATTTTGGTGCTGGTGCGGTGTGGCGGCCATTGTTGCTGTGGCTTTGTGCTGGTGGGGCGGCGCGGTCTGGAGTCATGGGGGCTCAGTCTCGCAGCATGGGTGCTGTGGGGCAACAGGCCGTCTGCCCTGCTGGTGCGTGGCCGCTGTGGCGGTGGTCGCCACACGGCTCCGCTCCGTTAGGGCGATAGGACCCACTACGAGGTTTGCCGTGAAGTGGCAGTGGGCTTCATACAGTCTGATCAGAATGTTAAACTGAAAACCTCATGTTCAGTATATAGATTTTTGCCTAGCGGCTTTAGATCAACGTATGATTTTGGGATGTGCGGTTCATTTTCTTTTTTTTTTTTTCTTTTTGTACAAAGCATGTTCTTGTCTCTTCCTTGGACCAGCACTCCTCCCATTTGGCACAGGTGATTTTAATTAGCAGGAGACTGCAAAGTAAGGGGTCTAGCCCATTTTGGCTCTCACTGAAGAGCTGGAGGAAGGTGAGTTTCAATGCTCCTTTCATTTTGGTGCTGGTGCGGTGTGGCAGCCATTGTTGCTGTGGCTTTGTGCTGGTGGGGTGGCGCGGTCTGGAGTCATGGGGGCTCAGTCTCGCAGCATGGGTGCTGTGGGGCAACAGGCCGTCTGCCCTGCTGGTGCGTGGCCGCTGTGGCGGTGGTCGCCGCACGGCTCCGCTCCGTTAGGGCGATAGGACCCACTACGAGGTTTGCCGTGAAGTGGCAGTGGGCTTCATACAGTCTGATCAGAATGTTAAACTGAAAACCTCATGTTCAGTATATAGATTTTTGCCTAGCGGCTTTAGATCAACGTATGATTTTGGGATGTGCGGTTCATGCTCTTTTTTTTTCTTTTTCTTTTTCTACTCAATCATAGCCTTAGGTCCATGCTGCTTACCATGACCTATGATTCAGCGAATGCGCTTCACCAGGTGAGTCTATAACACTAGTGAAAAGAGGCATGACACAAACATGTGCAAGCACTATACTTGGTAAACTTGGTATACTTGGTAAATAGTTTTTCATCAAGAAGGTACACAGATTTTTGGCTGTTCACTAATAGAACTTAGAGAATAAAAATGTAGAACAGGTATTAATCCAAAAATATGAAAACAGAATTTATTCTGATTCAGGTTGAAAATACAAAAAGAGCCCATGAGCACATTAGACACAGAAAATACAGTTGTAAATGAGCTGCAAATGTTTAATATGTGATGAAAATATGACAAACAGATTGGCCAAATCTGAGAGACCCTAGGGATAAGGGGGCCCATTGCTACCTCCAAAGCAGGTGGAATTATACATTATGATGAGCCATTGGGCCCTTTTTGGTCCATGTCCACCAGTGGAATAAAGAATAGAGATTATTTTTATTTCAATTTTCAAAATAGGGATTTTTGTGTGTACTCACCGTAAAATCCTTTTCTCCGAGCCACTCATTGGGGGACACAGGACCATGGGTTATGCTGCTGTCACTAGGAGGCTGACACTAAGCTGAGACAAAAAAAGGTTAGCTCCTCCCCTGCAGTATACACCCTCATTCATGCTGGCTTCCAGAGACCCAGTTCAGTGCAAAAGCAGTAGGATAATAACAACAATATATCAAGTAACATTAGCATATAACATGTCAAGCAAACAGTCAAAGACCAAAAAAGGAAACGAGCCGTAAGGCTACCAGGGTGGGTGCTGCGTCCCCCAATGAGTGGCTCGGAGAAAAGGATTTTACGGTGAGTACACACAAAAATCCCTATTTCTCCTTCGCTTCATTGGGGGACACAGGACCATGGGACGTCCCAAAGCAGTCCCTGGGAGGGCAACAAAACAACCAAATAACTCCGTGTACCATCTGACTACAAATGCGCAACGGCCGCTTGCAGAATACGCCTGCCAAGGGCCGCGTCCGCAGAGGAATGGATGTGAACATTGTAATGCTTTGTGAAGGTATGCAGGCTGGACCACGTTGCGGCATTGCAAACCTGCTCCGCTGTTGCCTGGTGCCGGATGGCCCAGGAAGCACCCATCGACCGAGTGGAGTGTGCTCTAATCCCCACCGGGATAGGACTGCCCCTGACCCGATAGGATTCCTGGATAGCAGATCGGATCCATCTGGCTATCGTGGATTTAGACGCAGCCACACCCTTTCTGTGACCCTCCGGGAGCACGAAAAGGGCGTCCGATTTTCTGAAATGAGCCGTTCTGGAAATGTACCTCCTGAGGGCCCGTACCACGTCCAGAGTATGGAGAGCCTTCTCGACCCTATGCTTGGGCTGCGGGCAAAAAGAAGGAAGGATGATGTCCTCGTTAAGATGAAAAGATGAGACCACCTTCGGAAGAAACGCCGGGGAAGGGCGTAGGACCACTTTGTCCTGATGAAAGGCCAGGAACGGTGCCCGGCAGGACAAAGCGGCGAGCTCTGAAACCCTTCTGATGGAGGTCACCGCTACCAGGAAGGCAACCTTCCATGAGAGGACAGAGAGCGGAACGTCTTGAAGGGGTTCGAACGGAGGCTCCTGAAGAACCCCCAGGACCAAGTTGAGATCCCAGGTTTCTAACGGCATCCTGTAAGGAGGAACCACATGGGAGACTCCCTGAATGAAGGTCTTGACTTGAAGGTTGGCGGCGATCCTGCGCTGGAACAGCACGGATAACGCTGAGATCTGGCCTTTGAGGGAACTCAGTGCCAATCCGGAGTCCAGACCGGACTGAAGGAAATTCAAGATGCAAGGAATAGAGAAAACGAGCGGAGGGAGCCCTCGGAGCCTGCACCATGAGAAGAAGGTTTTCCAGACTCGGTGATAAATGGAGGCGGACAACGCCTTTCGAGCACTTAACATGGTGGGAATGACCTGCTGAGAGAAACCGGCACGAGTTAGAATCCAGGTTTCAACAGCCACGCCATTAAACGTAGGGCCCCTGAGCTCTGGTGGCAGATCGGACCTTGACGAAGTAGGTCTGGGCGGTCTGGTAACCGCCAGGGGACGTCGGCTACGAGCTGAACGAGTTCCGCGTACCAAGCGCGGCGTGGCCAATCTGGGGCGACCAGAATGACCGGAACCCCCTCCGTCTTGATCTTTCGGATCACCTTCGGCAGTAAGGGAAGTGGAGGAAACACGTATGGGAGTTGAAACTGATGCCACGGGAATATCAACGCGTCCACTCCGATAGCCTGGGGATCCCGAGAACGAGCAATGAAGTTGTGAACCGTGGAGTTCAATCTGGACGCCATCAGATCCACGTCCGGGGTCCCCCAGCGAAGACAGATCTGTCAAAAGACCTCTGGGTGGAGTTCCCACTCCCCCGAGGCAAGGCCCTGGCGGCTCAGGAAGTCCGCCGCCCAGTTCTCGACTCCCGGAATGTGCACTGCAGAGATGATGGAATGGTTGGTTTCGGCCCAACGAAGGATGTGGGAGACTTCCTGCATCGCCGCCCTGCTGCGGGGACCCCCCTGGTGGTTGATGTAAGCCACCGCCGTGACGTTGTCCGATTGGACTCGTATTGGGTGACCCGCGAGCAGGGTGTGAAAGCGACTCAGGGCAAGTCTGATAGCACGAATCTCCAGGATGTTGATGGGGAGCCTGGATTCCTGAACTGTCCAACGGCCCTGGGCAGAGTGGTGAAGAAACACCGCCCCCCAGCCGAGAAGACTGGCGTTGGTAGTTACCACTAACCAGCGGATCGGGAGGAAGGACTTCCCCTGGAGAAGAGATTGACCCAGGGTCCACCATACGAGAGATTGTCTGACCCGCGGGGACAGGGGGCAAGGGCGGTCGAGAGATGGGAGACTCCTGTCCCAGTTGCCCAGCAAAGCCTGTTGCAAGGGGCGGAGATGGAGTTGAGAGAAAGGGACCGCTTCGATTGCTGCAACCATCTTTCCCAGAATCTTCATGGCGAACCGAATGGTTCGCGGGCGAGGATGGCAGAGCGTACGGGCTCCCTGCTGAAGCGCTTGGGCCTTGGACCGAGGAAGCAAGACCAGCCCCCTTGAAGTGTCCAGGATCATTCCCAGAAAGGAGATCCGACGGGCAGGAACGGGAGAGGACTTGTCCAAGTTGATCAACCAGCCCAGGCGCGAAAGAGAATCCAGGGTAATGTGGACTCTTGACTCGTAGGCCTGAAAAGACGGGCCCTTTATGAGGAGATCGTCTAAGTAAGGTAACACGACGACTCCTCGAGAATGAAGGATGGCCATGACAGCCGCCATGACCTTTGTGAATACCCTGGGCGCTGTGGCAAGACCGAAGAGTAAGGCCGTGAACTGGAAGTGGTCCTCCAGAACGGCAATGCGGAGGAACCTCTGATGAGGCGGGAATATCGGAATGTGAAGATAGGCATCCTTGATGTCTATCGATGCCAAGAATTCCCCTCTTTCCATCGACGAGATGACCGATCTGAGCGATTCCATCCTGAAGTGCCGTACTCTTACGCACTTGTTCAGGAGCTTCAGATCCAAAATGGGGCACACTTTTCCGTCCTTCTTTGGCACGACGAAGAGGTTTGAGTAGAAACTTTTGAACCTCTCGTGCTCCGGGACCGGAACAATGACCCCGCTTTGGCGGAGGGAGTGAATGGCGCAAAGGAGGGCGCGAGACTGAGCTCCCGAGCTGGGGAGACGAGAGGGGAAAAACCGAGTTGGAGGAGGCGTGGAGAACTCTATTTTGTAGCCACACGATACCAGATCCCTGACCCATTCGTCGTGAATGACGGAGAGCCAGGCTTGCTGAAAAAGGAGTAGACATCCTCCTACTCTGGTGGTATCGACTGGCGCCGTTCCCGAGTCATTGAGACGGGAATCTGGGGGGTCTCGAACCTCTGGTTCTGGACTGCCTCGGCTTCCCTCGCCAGGAAGGATTCGGCCTGAAGGAGGGACGAGCGTCTCTGTCTGTGCGAGCGGATCGGTCTGATCTGGGAAGACCGGTAGGATTGGACCAGGCTGGGCTGGTACGAAAGGGCCGAAAACGAATGTAAGGCTGGCGCTGGAAGGCCGCCTTGGGCCTCTGTTGGGGAAGGAACTTGCTCTTTCCCCCTGTAGCGTCGGAAATCAGCTGGTCAAGCTTTTCACCGAAAAGGCGCCCACTTTGAAAAGGGAGAGAGATCAGAGATTTTTTAGAGGAGGAATCTGCGCGCCACTCTCTGAGCCAAAGAGCCCTTCTGATAGAGATGGCTTTAGAAGCCGCCGATGCTGCGCAATTCGCTGCATCGCGGGAGGCGTACATCACGTAATCGCTAGCCATGGCTATCTGTTTAGCCAGGTCCGCCATCTCAGACGGGAGGTCCTGTTCATGAATGGATTTCGCTAGAGCATCCGCCCAGGAAACCATTGCCTTGGTCACCCAAGCCGCAGCGAAGGAGGGAGACAGGGAAGAGCCCGAGGCTTCGTACACTGAGCGAGCTAGAGAATCTAGCTGGCGTTCAGAGGGACTCTTAATTGAGGCGCCGTCTGGGACTGAAAGAAGCGTTTTAGAAGCCAGGCATGAGACCGGAGGATCTACTATAGGGGGATCCGTCCAGTCTTTAACGAGATCTGCTGAGAAGGGATACTTCGATACCAGATCCTTCTTACCCGAGAAACGCTTATCTGGATGCTCCCTGTGTTGTCTGACTATATCCAGAAAAGCTGGGTGAGAGGCAAAAGTTTTGTGGGAACGCTTGGTTCTGGTAAAAGAGACCGCGTGTTCCGGAGCGGAATTAGAGTCATCATCCACCTTAAGTGCGTGATTGACTGCTACAATGAGGGAGTCAACCGTAGCTCTGAACTCCGGAGCCTCCGGGTCCAAAGATACTTCAGACTCATGTTCAGAGTCGTGAACGCTGCGAGCCCCCAAAGAGGGTGAGCGAGAGGTGGAGCTGCCAGAGTCTGAGTGGCGAGGTGAGCGCTCAGGAGAGGTAGTGCGGGTCCGTTTTCTGGATGACCGTGCCTCTTTATGGAGAGAGCGGCCCCTGCTGGCCGACGATTCCCCTGCTACGGAGGGATCTCTTAGGACCTGTAACGGATTGCCCCGTTCCCCGGGAGGATTTTGAATGGATTTGATGGCGTTGGCTAAAAAATCCACAGACTGCGAAAGTGAAACGACCCACGGGGGGGGGCTAGGTACACCGGAGTCGGTGGCGGTGGAGGGCTCCTGGGCACATGGGGCCTCGCAGGCAGAGCAGAGGGGGGAGCTTTGAGGGCGGGGAAGTGGAGCCTGGCAGGTGGTACACGCAGAAAAAAAGGTCTAATGCACCTTTGAGGATTTTTTAGTCTTAGACTGAGACATGGTGTACACTAATGCCAGATACCCAGGGTCTAGCCTAAGGAAGCGAGGGCGGCGCTGCAGGAGAGAGCTGACGGTCTCCTTACCCTGGTCCTGTGTCCCACAGAGGAAGAGAGAGAGGCGGCAGGAGGACTAGGCGACAGCTGGCGTGCACAGCGCTGCACGTGGAGGACGCTGCGGCTGGGAGACCTGGAGCTGCGGCGTGCAGAGAGATCCAAGATGGCCGCCGAGACCTGGGGGAGAGATCTCGCACACAGCGAGAAGCACCAGGACCGGGGGGCGGAGCCGCGCGATGATGCGAAAAAGGGGGCGGAGCCTATCGGGAAGCGCTAGATCCCCGGCCGGCTAGGCCGAAGCCGGGGACTAAATTTGCGGCTTCGGCCCGGCGCGCGGCCGCTGATGCCGGGACAACAAAGGGGGCCCAGGAATAAAGTGTGCCACTAGTAAGGGGGAGCCCTCCGAACCGCAGCCACCCCCCCCATTCCACAAGACACTTACCCTGAAGGAGCAGCGCACCAGGGGCTGAGGTAGGAGTGTCTGGGGTGAAGAAAACAGGGAAGGTGCAGGGGTTGGGAAGCCTCCATCCACCAGCCCCAAAAAGGGGGGTGGAGAGGAACCGTCCACCACCTGAATCAGCCACATGCAGTGGTGATGCAGGGTGTGCTGCACGGACGCCACGGGTACTAGTGCCTCTGTACAGCCGAGGGGGAAACCTGGTGGACAGGGCAGTCCGGCAATAAAAAGGCCTGGCTGCAGAGGAGGATACTGGAGGTAAAACACCAGTGCTCGTCTGAACAAAGTGGGGAGATCGGTGCCCTATTAGGAAAAAAAAAAAAAACGTCGCCCAAAAAAGGTCAGCACAGGCAGTGGCTCCCCCGTCGCAGGAGAGGATACGGTGAGGTGAAACTCCCGTGCTCGCCTGTTGTTGGTTCGGGGGAGATCGGACCATGAAAGAATCCGTCGCCCCCTTCGTCCGGGTAGAATTAAAAAACAGTGTGCCTCCTACGGACACTAAGCTTGAACTGGATCTCTGGAAGCCAGCATGAGGGTGTATACTGCAGGGGAGGAGCTAACCTTTTTTGGTCTCAGCTTAGTGTTAGCCTCCTAGTGACAGCAGCATAACCCATGGTACTGTGTCCCCCAATGAGGCGAAGGAGAAAAGTCAATTAACGTAATGATGCAGAATAATTAAAAAGGAACAGTAGATTGATAGATCTGAAGGTGCCATAAAAATGAAACCCAGAGATCAAAGACTATATGTCATAACAAGTGAAATATGTTCAGCCACCTAGGACAAATCTGACGAGTGTTCTGTAGCCTCTTTGTCTGGGGTCAGTCTAGTAATAGATAGAAGCAGCACAACCAAGGTGTTTCTATTGTCTGAACCTGAATGGCAGCAGAATAGGTTAAAGTTACAGCCCAAACTATTTTTGGTTGAGTTTTTTTAATGTGTTTTCTCTACATTACAAATTATGTGACTCATCAGTTTTCTGATGTGACGCTCCCACCGCACAGCCATCACACCTCAGCTCCATCTATTTGTCGAAGCTTGGAATAACTTTTGTCTTTATTTTGAGATTTTTCAAAGCTAGAGTTTATGGTCAGTGGGGAGTCTGACCTCTGAAACCCCACTGATCCAGAGAATGATGGGGGTCTCAAAACTGATGCAGAGCGGCATCCTTTTGGTTGACTGCACAGTTATCTTCCCAGGGAACCAAGTTCAAGAACTGCAGTTGGGAACCATTCACATAAATAGGGCCACGCTGTAGTCACTATGTCAAGGGAATTACATCAGCAATGTGAATTTATTTATTATGCTTCCTTGTATACTGCCATTACTTCCACTGTATAGACATTGTCATCGCTGACCCCATTGGGGCTCACAATCTAATTTTCCTATCCATATGCCTTTGGAGGGTGGGAGGAAAGCAAAGAATCTGGAGAAAACCCACGCAAACATGGGGAGAAAATCCAAACTCCTTGCAGATACATAGTAACATAGTAACATAGTTAGTAAGGCCGAAAAAAGACATTTGTCCATCCAGTTCAGCCTATATTCCATCATAATAAATCCCCAGATCTACGTCCTTCTACAGAACCTAATTGTATGATACAATATTGTTCTGCTCCAGGAAGACATCCAGGCCTCTCTTGAACCCCTCGACTGAGTTCGCCATCACCACCTCCTCAGGCAAGCAATTCCAGATTCTCACTGCCCTAACAGTAAAGAATCCTCTTCTATGTTGGTGGAAAAACCTTCTCTCCTCCAGACGCAAAGAATGCCCCCTTATGCCCGTCACCTTCCTTGGTATAAACAGATCCTCAGCGAGATATTTGTATTGTCCCCTTATATACTTATACATGGTTATTAGATCGCCCCTCAGTCGTCTTTTTTCTAGACTAAATAATCCTAATTTCGCTAATCTATCTGGGTATTGTAGTTCTCCCATCCCCTTTATTAATTTTGTTGCCCTCCTTTGTACTCTCTCTAGTTCCATTATATCCTTCCTGAGCACCGGTGCCCAAAACTGGACACAGTACTCCATGTGCGGTCTAACTAGGGATTTGTACAGAGGCAGTATAATGCTCTCATCATGTGTATCCAGACCTCTTTTAATGCACCCCATGATCCTGTTTGCCTTGGCAGCTGCTGCCTGGCACTGGCTGCTCCAGGTAAGTTTATCATTAACTAGGATCCCCAAGTCCTTCTCCCTGTCAGATTTAACCAGTGGTTTCCCATTCAGTGTGTAATGGTGACAT
Organism: Ranitomeya imitator; assembly: GCF_032444005.1. NCBI lineage: Eukaryota > Metazoa > Chordata > Amphibia > Anura > Dendrobatidae > Ranitomeya > Ranitomeya imitator. The sequence continues at coordinate 767,826,771 of NC_091283.1, forward strand.
TGATTCCTTCTTCCCATGTGTATAACCTTACATTTATCATTGTTAAACCTCATCTGCCACCTTTCAGCCCAAGTTTCCAACTTATCCAGATCCATCTGTAGCAGAATACTATCTTCTCTTGTATTAACTGCTTTACATAGTTTTGTATCATCTGCAAATATCGATATTTTACTGTGTAAACCTTCTACCAGATCATTAATGAATATGTTGAAGAGAACAGGTCCCAATACTGACCCCTGCGGTACCCCACTGGTCACAGCGACCCAGTTAGAGACTATACCATTTATAACCACCCTCTGCTTTCTATCACTAAGCCAGTTACTAACCCATTTACACACATTTTCCCCCAGACCAAGCATTCTCATTTTGTGTACCAACCTCTTGTGCGGCACGGTATCAAACGCTTTGGAAAAATCGAGATATACCACGTCCAATGACTCACCGTGGTCCAGCCTATAGCTTACCTCTTCATAAAAACTGATTACATTGGTTTGACAGGAGCGATTTCTCATAAACCCATGCTGATATGGAGTTAAACAGTTATTCTCATTGAGATAATCCAGAATAACATCCCTCAGAAACCCTTCAAATATTTTACCAACAATAGAGGTTAGACTTACTGGCCTATAATTTCCAGGTTCACTTTTAGAGCCCTTTTTGAATATTGGCACCACATTTGCTATGCGCCAATCCTGCGGAACAGACCCTGTCGCTATAGAGTCCCTAAAAATAAGAAATAATGGTTTATCTATTACATTACTTAGTTCTCTTAGTACTCGTGGGTGTATGCCATTCGGACCCGGAGATTTATCTATTTTAATCTTATTTAGCCGGTTTCGCACCTCTTCTTGGGTTAGATTGGTGACCCTTAATATAGGGTTTTCATTGTTTCTTGGGATTTCACCTAGCATTTCATTTTCCACCGTGAATACCGTGGAGAAGAAGGTGTTTAATATGTTAGCTTTTTCCTCGTCATCTACAACCATTCTTTCCTCACTATTTTTTAAGGGGCCTACATTTTCAGTTTTTATTCTTTTACTATTGATATAGTTGAAGAACAGTTTGGGATTAGTTTTACTCTCCTTAGCAATGTGCTTCTCTGTTTCCTTTTTGGCAGCTTTAATTAGTTTTTTAGATAAAGTATTTTTCTCCCTATAGTTTTTTAGAGCTTCAATGGTGCCATCCTGCTTTAGTAGTGCAAATGCTTTCTTTTTACTGTTAATTGCCTGTCTTACTTCTTTGTTTAGCCACATTGGGTTTTTCCTATTTCTAGTCCTTTTATTCCCACAAGGTATAAACCGCTTACACTGCCTATTTAGGATGTCCTTGGTGGGATTTGAACCCAAGACCCCAATGCTACAAAGTAACAGGGCTAACCACTGAGCCTCCCGTGAACCCTTCTTTTCACTGACCCACCACTAGTCATAAAATGGTAGCATATCCTAGCAATAACCTATCATTTTATAACACGGAGAATCCCTTTTCAAATGATTAGGGGAATTAAAAGCAAAAATTATACTTTACGTTAAGGCAAGAATTTGACATGCTGGTAATGTTAACTCACTGATATATTTTGCCTTGCTCTTTTAACACAGAGAAAAACACAAGAGAAAATTAATTGCCAATTAAAATAAGTGTAAAAACTATGAATGCAATAAAGGTCAAGGAGGATGTAATCAGGCCTGCGGATCACTCCTAGTCCCTGTCATTAAAGAATGTGCTGCATCCTTCACAAGAGAGTAAGAAAACATTAAAGGGGCGATTTGTCCCCGTGAAAATATCTATATCGGACAGTCTGAGTGGAATTTCTGATTAAGAGAAATATTGTTCCAAATTAGCGTCTAGAACGCTCCCTAATTGCTCCGGCATAATTTACGAAGACATAAGGGTTTTCTCAAAGTAGCGTGTTGTGTTGGAGCAATGAATTCTAAAAATGCTGACTCTCCACTATTGCGCTTGCTCATACTTCCCGCTGCAGATAACTTCCCATTCCAATGTTAATTGTGATTCAAGTCAATAACAATTTATGCCGCATCCAAAAAAGTGACAAAGAGCTTATGACTGCATCTGTGTCTGTGCTCAATACTCCATTATGTACATGATGGAGCAGCACAAAACAGAAATACTTCACTTCATTATTTGCTTTTTACAATGTTCTTTTATTTTCCGCTCTATAGTTAGTAAAAGAATAAACCTGGAATTAAACTGATGGCAGCACAATAGTAAACAGCAAAAGGCAAACAACAAAAAGCAAAAATGCCTCGGTAAGTAATTTACCGAGCAATCGCTAAAGAGCGAAACCAGAGATTTACAACAAAGACGTGTTAGATAAACAGAAGAATGTTTCATCAGTTTTATTACACACCGAGCAGAACGCAAAACAAAGGGGAAAAAAAGGAGAATCCAATGCAAAGTGATATTGTTAAAGTAAACTTTGACAGCAAGCTCTATATTTCATCTCATGAAAAAAAACTTGCATGTAATGGGGAGATGCAAGGGCAGCATCTAAAAGAATTTCATAAATAAAGCATCCCTATGGTTTACCTGTTCTGCCCCGGGACTGTACTATGAATACTTAGATTTTTTTTTCTTCTTTTGCAGCTGTCATGAACATCAAAACTTCCGCCCTCTGCACATAGCTCAACAAAATGCAACGTACATTCTGTTCATCCATAAAGTCATTGCCAGTATTGGTAAGTATTCAAGTATCTTGTACCAACAAAGCCAACCTGTCCTTTCACTCAACCTCCGGAGAAGCATGGCGTTCCTACCCTCATTTCCCACAAGATAAATCCGCTTTAGTTGCAGATACAGGTCAAATATGTCCAGGAATTGTTCTATTTCTTATGCTCTGTAACTTGCCGTTCACTTGTTTTTAAAGGGGTTTTCCAGGATATTGTTGAGAGGTCACTGACCGCTCCTGCCGGTGATTCTGCTGCTTCATGTCAACAGAGCAGCTCTTCCTCTCGCAGGCTTCTCTGTCGATGAGGCGTGACTGCCGGAGTCATGCTGATTGATAGCTGGCTTCCAGCAGTTAGGCAAATGTTTCTGCTGGATCTTTTTTTTTTCTCATAGACTTGTAATAGTGACGGATTGTGACGGATGGCCTTCCATTTCATCCGTCGTAAAATTGCTGTCCGTCTGGCGGAGACACCGCACGGAAGAATGTTTTTTTTCTGTACGTCGGAAAATCGGTCAGCGACGGATCCTGCGCTGTCCGTCATTAGCTAGAATGGAAACCTATAAACGCAGGATCCGTCGCTGACTGTCAAAAGCAGGAATCCAGCGACGGGTCCCGTCTTTTGAAACTGGGCATGCGTGGAAGAATTTTCCGTCAGGGAAATTCTCTCCCGCCCGCTTTCTCTTTTTACTGTTGATGCTGCCTATGCAGCATCAATAGTAAAAAGATATCATGTTAAAAATAATAAAAATAAAAACTCGTGATATTCTCACCTTCGGCATTCCCCGCAGCCTTCCCAATGCTGGCCACGCTGCCGGCAGCTCCCGTTCCCAGTAATGCCTTGCGAAATGACCTGATGAAGTAGCGGTCTCACGAGACCGCTACGTCATCACAGGTCATTGTCTTGCAAGGCATTTCTAGGAGCGGGAGCTGCCGGCAGCATCGCGAGCATTGGGAAGGCCGTGGGAAGGCTGCGGGGGATGCCGGAAGGTAAGAATTTCACGATTTTTAATTATTTTTAACCTGGGGTGTGTTGTGTATGTGTTTTCACAGCGGAAAAACGCGGCGAAGATGCATACACAACGTGTGCACACAGCCTCGAATGGATCAAAAAAAAGGACCCAGTGCATCCGTTTTTTACAATCTGCTCCGGATCCGTCTTTTCAACATTTTGACGGATTGTGACGGATTGTAAAAAACAAAAGTGTGAAAGAGGCCTTACTGAGAAAAGATTCAATATATTGCATCACAAAACCTATTTACCTTTATACTGTGGGATAAAGTTCAGAAGTATCATTTTAAGAAGAGTGGGGAAATTTAATCGCAGCTTTCAATCCTCCTAAAAGCATGTGTAGCTGTAACAGGTGGTCCAGCCACACCATCTAGTATCCTAGTATCCAAGCTCCTATAGGAACCCCTCCTGTGGAGCCCATGGGGTGTAACTGCTTTGTTCACACAGCATTACATTTTCAAGATTTCTGGAATGGGCTGAATGCCTTCCAGGGTTTTGATCTGTTCTAGCAATCCAGGGAGGGCAGTTATGTAGAAAGGCTAGTAGGAGCCAGGTAGCAAAGCAGTGTTGGGCCTCAACATGTAGCAGGGTTCCATCTACTCCCTAGGAACATCCATCAACCCCTTCACGACCTCCGCCATGCTGGTACTGTGGAGATTGGATCCCCTGCTTTGATGTGGACTCCGGCGGTGAGCCCGCATCAAAGCCGGAACATGTCAGCTGTTTTGAACAGCTGATATGTGTCCGCAATAGCGGCGGGTGGAATCGCAATTCACCTGCCGCTATTAACTAGTTAAATGCCGCTGTCAAATGCTGACAGTGGCATTTAACTACCGCTTTCGGCCATCGGGCGTCGGCATGACAATCTGAGTTCTCCTTGAGACCTCTATGGTTGTTGATGCCGGATTGCTATGAGCGCCACCCTGTGGTCGGCGCTCATAGCAATGCAGTAAATTACTACATAGGGGCGATCTAATGATCGCTCCTATGTAGCAGAGCCAATCGAGTTGTGCCAGCTTCGAGCCTCCAAGTAAAAAAAAAAAAAAGTTTTAAAAAATATGAAAAAAATAAAAAAATATATAAAAAGTTTAAATCACCCCCCTTTCGCTCCATTCAAAATAACAATAAAAAAAACAAACCTACACATATTTGGTATCGCCGCTTTTAGAATCGCCCAATCAATAAAAAAAAAAGAATTAACCTGATCGCTAAACGGCGTAGCGAGAAATAAATTTGAAACGCCAGAAGTACGTTTTTTTGGTCGCCATGACTTATCATTAAAATGTAATAACGGGCGATCAAAAGAACGTATCTGCAGCAAATTGATATCATTAAAAACGTCAGCTCGGCAAGCAAAAAATAAGCCCTCACCTGACCTCAGATCACAAAAAATAGAGACGCTACGGGTATCGGAAAATTACGCAATTTTTTTTAGCATTTAGTGAACCTAGCAAAAAAGCCAAACAAAATACAAGTGTGGGATTGCACTTTTTTTGCAATTTCATCGCACTTGGAATTTTTTTCCCGGTTTCTAGTACGCGACATGTCCCGCAAAAAATAAGCCCTCACATGGCCATATTGACGGAAAAATAAAGTTATGGCTCTGGGAAGGAGGGGAGCGAAAAACGAAAACGCAAAACCGAAAAAGGGCAAGGTCTTGAAGGGATTAAGTAGTTATGACTCATATTAGGTTTGGAGTTTTTAGCTGCTAGAGGCAAGAGGGGATTTAGGTCCAGCCCAATTGGCAGGAGGGGAGTGAACCCAAGGGGTTAAATGCTCCTGTAAAGAATGGCCTATTGTTTTTTTCCAGGGAGTTCAAGATGACATTGTGTGGGTAGATATTTTATCTCGATCTACGAATCCACACGTCCATGTTCTTGACTGAAATTTCCATGCTATCAGGGGGGGTTTCTGGCCCAATATAATCTCATTAATGTACTGGGCTTATATCTAACGAGGAACTGGTGGCAGTCCTACTGGACTGGCAGCGCTCTGTTTCACTGGTGTTAGTGAAAGGGGCCTCAGCTTGTCAGGATTGTGAGCAAGTGTGGTGCTATGTCAGCGACTGTGTGGGCCACATCCTCACTCCCCGTGCCTCTCTGGGCCCATGTGGACAGAGGTTGTCAGTGTAAAACTGTGCCAAGCTGACCTTACAGGTCACCAGGGGGTGCGGAACGTCATGGTGGTGCAAGTGCGAAGACTGTACCGCATGATCCTTCTGACATACAGTTATATGGAAAAGTTTGGGCACCCCTATTAATCTTAAGCTTAATGTTTTATAAAAATTGTTTTTTTGGCAACAGCTATTTCAGTTTCATGTATCTAATAACTGTTGGACACAGTAATGTTTCTGCCTTGAAATGAAGTTTATTGTACTAACAGAAAATGTGCAATCTGCATTCAAACAAAATTTGACAGGTGCATAAGTATGGGCACCTCACCAGAAAAGTGACATTATTTAGTAGATCCTCCTTTTGCAAAAATAACAGCCTCTAGTCGCTTCTTGTAGCTTTTAATGAGTTCCTCGATCCTGGATGAAGGTATTTTTGACCATTCCTCTTTACAAAACAATTCCAGTTCAGTTAAGTTTGATGGTCGCCGAGCATGGACAGCTCTCTTCAAATGATCCCACAGATGTTCAATGATATTCAGGTCTGGGGACTGGGATGGCCATTCCAGAACAGTGTAATTGTTCCTCTGCATGAATGCCTGAGTAGATTTGGAGTGGTGTTTTGGATCATTGTCTTGCTGAAAGATCCATCCCCTGCGTAACTTCAACTTTGTCACTGATTCATGAACATTATTGTCAAGAATTTGCTGATACTGAGAGGAATCCATGTGTCCCTCAACATTAACAAGATTCCCGGTGCAGACATTGGCCACACAGCCCCAAAGCATGATGGAACCTCCACCAAATTTTACTGTGGGTAGCAAGTGTTTTTCTTGGAATGCTGTGTTTTTTGCTGTCATGCATAACGCCATTTTGTATGACCAAACAACTCAATCTTGGTTTCATCAGTCCACAGGACATTCTTCCAAAATGAAATTGGCTTCTCCAAATGTGCTTTTGCATACCTCAGCCGACTCTGTGGCGTGCTTGCAGAAACGGCTTCTTTCGCATCACTCTCCCATACAGCTTCTCCTTGTGCAAAGTGCGTTGTATAGTTGATCGATGCATAGTGACACCATCTGCAGCAAGTTGATGCTGCAGCTCTCTGGAGGTGGTTTGAGGATTGTCCTTGACTGATCTCACCATTCATCTTCTCTGCCTTTCTGATGTTTTTCTTGGCCTGCCACTTCTGGCCTTAACAAGAACGGTACCTGTGTTCTTCCATTTCCTTACTATGTTCCGCACAGTGGAAATTGACAGGTTAAATCTCTGAGACAGCTTTTTGTATCCTTCCCTGTTATGAACAGGTAATTCAGAACCACAATGGACATTGAAGTTCAGAGCACACAAAGTGACCTGACAATTACCAAAAACAAAGAACGAGCTCTGAGACGTGGGAACTCTGCTGACCGCAATCCCTAATCCTAACACACTACACTAGAGGTAGCCGTGGATTGCGCCTAACGCTCCCTATGCAACTCGGCACAGCCTGAGAAACTAACTAGCCCTGAAGATAGAAAAATAAGCCTACCTTGCCTCAGAGAAATTCCCCAAAGGAAAAGGCAGCCCCCCACATACAATGACTGTGAGTAAGATGAAAATACAAACACAGAGATGAAATAGATTTAGCAAAGTGAGGCCCGACTTACTGAATAGACCGAGGATAGGAAAGATCGCTTTGCGGTCAACACAAAAACCTACAAACAACCACGCAGAGGGGCAAAAAGACCCTCCGCACCGACTAACGGTACGGAGGTGCTCCCTCTGCGTCTCAGAGCTTCCAGCAAGCAAGAAAAACCAATATAGCAAGCTGGACAGAAAAAATAGCAAACAAAAATAACACAAGCAAAACTTAGCTTATGCAGGATAGACAGGCCACAGGAACGATCCAGGAGGAAGCAAGACCAATACTAGAACATTGACTGGAGGCCAGGATCAAAGCACCAGGTGGAGTTAAATAGAGCAGCACCTAACGACTTAACCTCATCACCTGAGGAAGGAAACTCAGAAGCCGCAGTACCACTCTCATCCACCAAAGGAAGCTCATAGACAGAACCAGCCGAAGTACCACTCTCGACCACAGGAGGGAGCTTAGCCACAGAATTCACAACACTTCCCCTGAACAACTATGTTGAATAATCTTTGTATTCAGATCATTAGACAATTGTTTTGAGGAGCCCATGATGCCACTCTTCAGAGGAGATTCAAACAAGAGAACAACTTGCAAGTGGTCACTTTAAGTAGCTTTTCTCATGATTGCATACACCTGGCTAGGAAGTTCAAAGCTCAATAAGGTTAGAAAACCAAAACAAGTGCTTTAGTAAGTCAGTAAAAAGTAGGTAGGAGTATTTAAAACAAGAAAATGATAAGGATGCCCATACTTATGCAAATTTTGTTTGAATGCAGATTGCACATTTTCTGTTAGTACAATAAACCTCATTTCAAGGCAGAAACATTACTGTGTCCAACAGTTATTAGATATATGATACTGAAATGGCTGTTGCAAAAAAAACAAAACAATTTTTATAAAACATTAAGCTTAAGATTAATAGGGGTGCCCAAACTTTTTCATATAACTGTAATAGTGACGACAGGTGGGATGACAAGGTGCGGGTTTGTCACACATTTCATCTGCATTGTGACAGCACTATTGGAGCTGCAACTTCATGTTCATCTCCCAGCATGCAATGCTTCAGCTATTGTACAATGGCTTACCTCTCCTGAACTGAACATCCACATTATGCTGTTTAAGGTTTGTCTCTTTGCTACTGCTCTCTTATGTGTTAAAGACCCACATTCTATAATCTGTCTTGGAAACTCTACTGCTAGAGACTAATTACACTAACAACAGGCAGTAGACAGCAAGTTAGAAAGGAGACACCAAATGACAGGCACATTACAGTGATTTTGCAGATTAAAACAATGAATGAAGTAATTTGCAGATTCTGTATGTATCACTATCAATCAAGCTAGATGAAGTTGGCTGAAAGTACGTGACCATTTCATATTATAAGACTGGTTAGACTGCACAATTCTCTAGAAATGAGAGTTCCTAGGAATGATCGTCCTTGATAATCTTGCAGTGAAAATAGATAACTAAAATGCTCAATATTCATGAGCAGCACCTAGGACCTCCCACCCCTCTCCACTAATAGACAGTTTTCTTTCCATTCCTGTGCATAGGAGTGGAGAATGGCAGCTCATGAATACAGGGGACTCCTGAGCTCATCATTAAAGGAAACCTATCATGTCCCCAACTGGTATTAACGTCCATATATGGGGTAAATGTGCAGGTAAATAGCGTTCTAAAGCTGTCTCACGCCGCCACTGACAGTCCAGCTACAGGAAGGAAGCTATTTTTATTTCCTCTGGCTTTCAGTCATAGAGGTGTGCCCGGAGAAGCTTCAATCACTGCTCAGTGTACAATGAGCGGCGTCTGTAACCAAGCCCTGCCACTGACAGCCGACTCTGCACTGGTAAGTTGCAAATGTGCCAGGGAGCGGTTACAGCAGCCGCTCACTATCTACCAAGTGGTGACTGAAGCCACGCCCAATGACTGAAAGCCGGAGTCTGCTGGGAGGAATAAAGATAAAATTCCTCGCGGTAGTTAGGCTTGCTTTAGGCTAGTTTCACATTTGCAGTTAAGTCCGTAGCGTATCGTCCGCAAAAGCATGCAAAAACGCATGCAAATGCATGATAACGCAGCGTTTTTTATACGCATTAGCTTACACATGATAGTAAAAAAAAAAACGCAGCGTTTGCATGCGTTTTACATGTGTTTGCGCTTTTTATGCGCATGCGTTTGGTATTTCCAGGAGGGTGTGTCTTTAATGGGCATGTCTAAATCAGTTCCTGGACATGCGCAGTCTGAAGTACGCAAGCGCATCAAACACATGCGTACGCAAAGACATGTGTACGCATGTGTTCCCATAGACAGTAATGCGTTTTTTGCCGCATTCCTTGTGCTAACAACCGCATACATTTCTAGGCGGCAAATTGATGCCTCTAAAATTACTACATGCTACGTTTACCGCGCCAAACCGCAGACGACGAAACGACGCATGCGTCGTCAAACGCGGCAAAACGCAACCGATCGCAGACACATGCATCCCTAATGTTAAATATAGGATAACAACGCATGTGGATAATTGTGGAAGAAACGCTGCGGACACAACCGCAAATGTGAAACCGGCTTTAGAATGCTATTAACCTGCAGATTAACCCCATATCTGCAGGATAATAGTGTTTCAGAACATGGCAGGTTCCTTTTAAGCTTACAAATGTTTGAATTATACAGCGCCTGATAGTGACAATGCCAGAACCAGGGTGCCTGCAATTATGTTAGGCATTCAGATAAGGTTCTTTTTATAGCAGATAGAAGTGCCACTTGTGTCCATACAATGCATGGGATATTGCAGCTCTGTTCCACATAGAGATGACCCGCGATCTCACACACAGACAGTAGATAATGCTGGCACCGTTTCTGGAAATACTTCATAAAGCCCATGCAATAAGCAGAGGAAATCATATTGTAATAGCTGTTTTATATTTACAAGATCCTCTGAAGTGAATGGGGGGACACCCATTTTAAAGGACGGCAAGGGTCTATAAAAATCCCAAGATGCATTGGAAAGGGGTCTTCACACATCATGGATTTCTAATCTTTTATAGCTTCTGATACCATGTTAACCCCTTAGTGACAGAGTCAATTTGGTACTTAATGACCGGGCCAATTTTTACAATTCTGACCACTGTCAATTTCTGAGGTTATAACTCTGGAACGCTTTAACGGATCCTGCTGATTCAGAGAGTGTTTTTTCGTGACATATTGTACTTCATGTTAGTGGTAACATTTCTTCGATATTACTTGTGATTATTTATGAAAAAAACGGAAATATGGCTAAAATTTTTACAATTTTGCAATTTTCAAACTTTGTATTTTTATGCCTTTAAATCAGAGAGATATGTCACAAAACATAGTTAATAAGTAACATTTCCCACATGTCTACTTTACATTAGCACAATTTTAGAAACACATTTTTTCTTGTTAGGGAGTTATAAGGGTTAAAAGTTGACCAGCAATTTCTCATTTTTACAACACCATTTTTTTTAGGGACCACATCACATTTGAAGTCATTTTGAGGGGTCTATATGATAGAAAATACCCAAGTGTGACACCATTCTAAAAACTGCACCCCTCAAGGTGCTCAAAAGCACATTCAAGAAGTTTATTAACCCTTTACATGCTTCACAGAAACTGAAACAATGTGGAAGGAAAAAATGAACATTTAACTTTTTTTGCAAACATTTTACTTCAGAACCATTTTTTTTTATTTTCACAAGTGTAAAAACAAATATCTAATATATAAAGCTGAATGTGTGTGTGTGTGTGTGTGTGTGTGTGTGTGTATGTCCGGGATTGGCATCTGCACCGTCGCAGCTACAGCCACAAAATTTTGCACGGTCACACGTCTGGACCCCGAGAGCGTCATAGGCTACGTTGTGAGGCGAAATTTTAACCCCGCGCGTTCCAATTCACCAAACAATTTTGCCCCATCTATATAATGGGGAAAAAAGTGAAAGGACAAGTGTTGGAGGCGTGGCAGCTACAGCCACAAAATTTTGCACAGTCACACGTCTGGACCCTGAGAGCGTCATAGGCTATGTTGTGAGGTGAAATTTTAACCCCGCGCTTTTCAATTCACCAAACAATTTTGCCCCTATCTACATAATGGAGAAAAAAGTGAAATGAAAAGTGTTGGAGGCGTCGCAGCTACAGCCACAAAATTTTGCACAGTCACACGACTGGACCCCGAGAGCGTCATAGGCTATGTTGTGAGGTTAAATTTTAACCCCGCGCTTTCCAATTCACCAAACAGTTTTGCCCCTATCTACATAATGGGGAAAAGTGAAAGGAAAAGTGTTGGAGGCAAATTGACAGCTGCCAGATGTGAACAAGGGGGACTTAAAGAATGAGAGCGATGGCGCCAAAGAGTATATACCGGACAGTTGCTAAGGTGGGGCCCCGACATGGGATACTCACCACACACGGGGATATGAACACACACAAAATGCGCCACACACTACCAGATGCTTGAACACATATTACCCTCAGCACACATTTCACCACACATATACCAACCTCGCCACATAAAAGTCGAAACACAAAAGTCGCCGCTCAAAACTCGCCATGCGCAAAACTCACCACATGCAAAAACTAGGCTCACGCAAAACTCGCCACAAGTGCAAAACTCACCTCATGGAAAACTCACCACACGCAAAACTTACACACGCGCAAAAATTGCCACATGCACAAAAGTTGCAACACATGCAAAAGTTGCCTCACACAAAACTTGCACATACTCAAAAGGCACCACACATAAAACTCGCCACGTGCAAAAACTCGCCATGCGCAAAACTTGCTGCACACAACTTGCTGCACTAACCTGTCACATGCAACTCGACACACAAAAAGTTGCTACACGCATGTTGCCACACAAAACTCATCTCACAAAAGTCGCTACATGCATGTCGCCACACGCAACTCAACACACACAACTTGACAAACGAAACTCGCCCTAAAACACACACAAGTCTGGTATTATCCTTCAAAAATAAAAATCTGATTAATAAGCAGACAAACTACAAGAGCAACAAATGTACCATATAGGAAATACGACAGCTGTCAGTCACATGACCTGTCTATTATGCCAGGGGGAGGGCTTCCTGTTGGCTGGGGATTTATCAGGCTGCCAATTTAGCTTACAAATACTGAGGTAAAAATACTGAGTAAACAACGTGTGAACGAGGTCTAATACAGGAGGAGATGACACACAGGTATATTCTATATACAGGGGAGATGACACACAGGTATATACTATATAGAGGAAGAGATGACATACAGGTACATACTATATACAGGAGATGACATGCAGGTATATACTATATAGAGGAGGAGATGACATACAGGTATATACTATATACAGGAGGAGATGACACACAGATATATACTATATACAGGGGAGAAGACACACAGGTATATACTATATACAGGAAGAGATGACATACAGGTATATACTATATATAGAAGGAGATGACATACAGGTATATACTATATATAGGAGGAGATGACATACAGGTATATACTATATACAGGGGAGATGACACACAGCAGGTATATACTATATACAGGGGAGATGACATACAGGTATATACTATATACAGGAGATGACATACAGGTGTATACTATATATAAGGGAGATGAAAAACATGTATATACTGATGTGAAAATGAGAGGTGTGAGGTGAAAATGAAAAGGTGTGAGTGCAAAATGAGAGGAGTAAGGGAAATAGTGGAGTGATCGGAAAATGACAGATGTGAGGTCGAAATGACAAGTGTTAGGGGGGAATGAGAGGAGTGAGGGAGAAAATGAGAGATGTGAGGGGGAAAATGAAAGATGTGATTGGGAAAATGAGAGGCGTGATGGGAAAATAAGAGAAGTGAGGTGCTATAACTAACCACAGATATTTACTATGCCCAGGCAACGCCGGGCTCTTCAGCTAGTTTTACCATAAATTTGGGCACACGGCAGAGCTCGGAAGGGAAGGAGCGCCGTTTTGCAATGCAGACTTTGATAGAATGGTCTGTGGGCGTTATGTTGCGTTTGAAGAGCCCCTGATGTACCTAAACAATAGAAACCCCCCACAAGTGACCCTATTTTGGAAACTAGACCCCCCCAAGGAACTTATCTAGATGTGAGGTGAGAACTTTGAATGCCCAAGTGCTTCACAGTAGTTTATAATGCAGAGTCGTGAAAATAAAAAATATTTTTTTTCCACAAAAAAGATATTTTAGCCTGCAAGTTTTTATTTTCACAAGGGTAACAGGAGAAATTGGACCCCAAATGTTGTTGTACAATTTATCCCGAGTATGCTGATGCCCCATATGTGGGGGTAAACCACTGTTTGGGCACACGGCAGAGCACAGAAGGGAGGGAGCACCATTTGACTTTTTGAGCGCAATATTGGCTGTCGTGTTTGGAGACCCCCTGATGTACCTAAACAGTGGAAACCCCCCAATTCTAACTCCAACCCTAATCCCAACACACCCCTAACCCTAATCCCAACCTGATCCATAATCTTAATCACAACCCTAACGATAATCACAACCCTAACCCCAAAACAATCATAATATCAACCCTAACCATAACCCTAATCAAAACCATAAATCCAACACACCCCTAATCCTAATCTCAACCCTAACCTCAAATTTAACCCTAATCCCAATACACCCCTAATCACAACCCTAACCTTAACCCTAATCCCAAACCTAACCCTAATCCCAACCCTAACCTTAACTTTAGCTGCAACCCTAGCCCTAACTTTAGCCCCAACCCTAAGGCTACTTTCACACTTGCGTCTTGTGGCATCCGTCGCAATCCGTCATTTTGGACAAAAAACGGATCCTGCAAATATGCCCGCAGGAAGTGTTTTTTGCCCATAGACTTGTATTGCCGACGGATCGCGACGGATGGTCACACGTCGCATCCGTCGTGCACTGGATCCGTTGTGTTTTGGCAGACCGTCGTCACGAAAAAAGCGTTCAATGTAACGTTTTTTGTACGTCGCGTCTGCAATTTCCGACAGCGCATGCGTGGCCGTAACTCCGCCCCTCCTCCCTAGGACATAGACTGGGCAGCGGATGCGTTGAAAAACTGCTGCCCACATTGTGCACAATTTTCACAACGTACGTCAGTACGTCGGGCCGACGCATTGCGACGACCCCGTACCGACGCAAGTGTGAAAGAAGCCAAACCCTAGCCCTAACCCTAAATTTAGCCCCAACCCTAACCCTAAATTTAGCCCCAACTCCTCTTGCTGCCAGCCGGCAGATCATGGCGGGTGACCTGCGCATGCGCCCGCCATTTTCTTACTGGATGAAGAAGCCGGCAGGCAGGAGGGGACGCAGGAGGATCAAGGGGCATCAGTAAGTATAACAGGGTCCCCGAATCCCCCTATTTCTCTGTCCTCTGATGTGCGATCACATCAGAGGACAGAGAATTACATATCGCTTTTTTTTTCGGCTGCCGGTAAACAGTTAATTACCGGCGTTCGCAAAACAGGGGTCGGTAAAAAACAACCCCGATCATGTTCTTTGGGGTCTCTGGCAGCCAGGACCCAAAAGATCCTCCGGGTGCCGGCCAGCGGGCACACTGCACATGCGCCCGCCATTTTTTGGCCGGAACAAGAGCGCGGCGCCCATCGGGAGCCACGAGGAGCACCGGGGGAGACAGGTGAGTATCGGGGGGCTATCGGGACCCCATTTCTCTGTCCTCTGATGTGTGATCACATCGGAGGACAGAGAAATTAAATGGGAAATCGCATTTTTGGGGGGTTTTTTGCGACCGCCGGTAAACGGTTAATTACCGACGATCACAACTCGGGGGTCGGTAAAAAAAACCCCGAATAATGTTCTCTGGGGTCTCGCTTACCCCCGGCAACCGAGACCCCAGAGAAAATCCGACTCCGGGGGGTGCTATTCACTTTTTCCACAGCGCAATTAATTAACGGCGCTGTGGTTTAAGTACCCTTAACTGCCGCCGTTAAAAGGCGTATCGGCGGTCGTTAAGGGGTTGAAAGTAATGTGTAGTTCTGTGCAACACCGAGTATTTTAAAAAAATTACCGTATTTTTCGCTTTATAAGACGCTCCGGATTATAAGACGCACCCCAAATTTTGAGGAGAAAAAAACATTTTTAATAAAATGGTGGTGCTTCTTATAATCCATGCATCTTATTGCTTACCGGGGCGGTGGCTGTGGTGAAGCGGGGTCTCAGCATTGCTGCTGCAGGAGGTGGGTGTTGCCGTCGCACTCTGTCCCATGCTGCCGTGTGCTGCCACCATGCTGTGTCTCTGATGCGTGCTGCAACACTCTTTTTTACTGGGTACTGCTGCCCCGCTGTATCCCTGATGCTTGCTGCTGCGCTCTTTTACCAGGTGATGCTGCCGCGCTGTATCCCTGATGCTTGCTGCTGCGCTCTTTTACCAGGTGATGCTGCCGCGCTGTGTCCCTGATGCTTGACGCTATGGTCTGTCCAATGCTGCTGGGTACTGCCGCTGCTCTCTGTCCCGTGCTGCATGGGGGAGCTCTGCAGTTCCATCAATGCTTTCCTGTGCGGTGGATTCCTTCCGGGAAAATGGCCGCCGGGAGGTGGCGCATGTGCAGATGAAGATCTCGGCAACAAGATCTCGGGAGATGAGATTTCCGCACTGAGATCTCATCTCCCGAGACCTCCCGGCGGCCATTTTCCTGGAAAGAATCCACTGCACAGGAAGGCATGGATGGAACTGGAGAGCCCCCCCCCCACGCAGCACGGGACAGAGAGCGGCAGCAAGCACCTGTGACACAGCGCAGCGGCAGCAGCACAGGGGACACAGCGCGGCGGCAGCAGCACAGGGGACACAGCGCGGCGGCAGCAGCACAGGGGACACAGAGCAGCGGCAGCAGCAGCACACGGCAGCATCGGGGATAGTGTGCGGGAAGCATCGGACACCCGCAGCGGCAGCACCGATAAGGTATCGCCGCATTGTAAGACGCACCCCCCATTTTTCCCCCAAATTTTGGGGAAAAAAAGTGCGTCTTACAAAGCGGAAAATACGGTACATGTTTTATAATATACAGTATATACAGTAATAATATACATAATTAACATGGTTACACAGCAATCTACAGCCACTAGTCACCATTAGATAATAGAAGGGAGTAGATCATAAACTTTTGAGACAACGCTTTAACAATACTCCACTTTAAGAATACAGATTAGTCAGCTGTGTCTTAGTATCTTTAAAGGGATGGGTCAGCAGCTTTTGCTATGTAACTGGACAGCAGCATGAGGAAGGGACTGTTTCCAGTGAAGAATCACATAGTCTACTGGATGCTGTAGTTGTAATACAATCACAGTTTTCTCTGCCGCACCTCTAGCACAGCTTGGAATGTTGAGCTGTGTATAGCTCCGCCCACACCATTGATTGGCTAGCTTTCTGTGTACACTGCATATTGATAGAAAGCTGCCAATCAGAGCTGAGGGTGTGCTTGGACTAGAAAGCACGAGGCAGCATGTCTTATAGTGATATAGCCTAGTAGGTGACACATGGCTGGAATCAGGCTCTCTGCTCCTACATTATGGTGCTCTCCGATTACATAGAAAAACCTGCTGACAAATTCCCTTTAATGCCACAGACCACTAACCATGACAAACAACAATCACAAAATATCCACTAAGCCTAAACCTGGCTGCTTGTTTGCAATACAAAAATTCTATAGAAATATATTGGTAAAATGCTTTTCCCTTTTTAAAACGTTAAAGAATAAGTAACGGTCAATAGTCCGCCTGTAATAGAAAATTGTGCTAAACATGCCGATGCATTACTAAGAAAAGGTTTGATGTATTGCACCACAAACCCAATTTACCTTACTACTGTAGGATAAAGTTCAGACGTATAAATGTAAACCACATTGAATGCTGCGCTGACCGACAACTTCCCAAGTAAGGCAAGGGCTGTTGGACTCAAGTAGCAACCTATGGGTTAAAGAAAGAAAAAAGTGTTACTCATAGCTCTTTAGATAAAACCATCCAATGTGTTGCTACATATCAAATGCATCAAAGGAAATAGAAATATTGACCAATCACATTGCGTTCTTTGCGCTACATGTAATCAACCTACGGCTTATCAATTTTCAATATGGTTTCTACAGTGAACCGGTTCTTAGCTTTGAGCACTATGACATATATTTTCCCATGCCGCCAATAAGTCAAATTATATAATCAAGATGTTATGCTTTCCCTAAACAGGAGCTAGATGGCAGCGTAACACTTAACCCCTTCACGGCCAGGCCAAATTTTACAATTCTGACCACAGTCACTTTATGTGGTAATGACTCAAACGTTTCAACGGATCCCACTGATTCCGAAACAGTTTTTTTCGTGACATATTGTACTTTATGATAGTGGTAAAATTTCTTCAATCTTACTTGCGTTTATTTGTGAAAAAAAACACGGAAATTTGGTGGAAATTTGGAAAATTTCGCCATTTTCAAACTTTTAATTTTTATGGCCCTAAATCAGAAAGTCATATTGCACAAAACAGTTAATAAATTACATTTCCCACATGTCTACTTTATATCAGCACAGTTTTGGAAACAGAATTTTTGTTAGGAAGATACAAGGGTTAAAAGTCGACCAGCTACTTCCCATTTTTCCAACAAAATTTACAAAACCGTTTCTCTCTGCTTTTTAGAGACTAAAGTACATTTGAAGCAACTTTTATGGGTCCGTGTGACAGAAAATACCCAAAAGTGTGTTTCAATTTTTTTTGTTACTTAGTCCTACCATGGTACTTTTAATTTCTGCAGTCTGATCGCGGTTCTGATGCATTTCACTGGAACAGTCAGTTCTGCTCTGGCAAAAAGCATTGAGCATGATCGAACGTCTTAGAGCCTGGTGACCCGGACGTCGTCATGAGAAGGAATTTAAATAAAAAAAAATTATAGACAAGATATACTGAGTGTTTTCTCAGAAAACTATATGTTATTCTGCTCAGCTCCTGCCTTCAGGTTATATTGGATGTTAATCCATTTTGTGGGTTGTTGTTCTTTTGTAAGTCTCAACTTTACAGTCAAAGTCTATAGTCGTTGGTATCTTAATATTAGAAAATCAATAAATGAAAAATAAAATTGCAAAAAAAAAACAACAAGTTGTACTCTAAACTTTTCCAGGATTAGTCAGGTACACGCTCCAAGTAAGGACGCTAAATTAAATCAATATTTTAAACTTATTATGATGACTATTTGTAAATGTCAAAAATATCAATACTACTTAAAGATTAAAACATTCCACCTGAGTCTGGTCTATTTTCATGAACGTTGTTCTTTACAGCAAAGCTGAAGGCAGCAGGAAGCAATCAGAATTGAAGATTCATGTCATACATTAATTTTAGAAGTTAGGGATATTTGGAAGTTGGCAGTGAGATGAGTGAGCGGCTCGAGAAAGTTCTAAGTGCATCACAAATTCAACAGATAAAAAGAGATTCAGTGTAAATTCAATGGGAACGGATACGCTGTGGATATTCCAAGTGGCAAAAAAATGTAACAGGAAACAAAGGGTCAAATCTGCAGCATAAATTGACGAGCTGTGGATTGAAAATTTGTACCGTAGGTCAATCCACACTGCAGATTTTTTTTGTAGCATGTGGAGGAGATTTAGCCCCTTCATGACCCAGCCTATTTTGACCTTAAAGACCTTGCCGTTTTTTGCAATTCTGACCAGTGTCCCTTTATGAGGTAATAACTCAGGAACGCTTCAACGGATCCTAGCGGTTCTGAGTTTGTTTTTTCGTGACATATTGGGCTTCATGTTAGTGGTAAATTTAGGTCAATAAATTCTGCGTTTATTTGTGATAAAAACGGAAATTTGGTGAAAATTTTGAAAATTTCGCAATTTTCACATTTTCAATTTTTATTCTGTTAAACCAGAGAAATATGTGACACAAAATAGTTAATAAATAACATTTCCCGCATGTTTACTTTACATCAGCACAATTTTGGAAACAAAATTTTTTTTTGTTAGGAAGTTATAAGGGTTAAAATTTGACCAGCGATTTGTCATTTTTACAACGAAATTTACAAAACCATTTTTTTTAGGGACCACCTCACATTTGAAGTCAGTTTGAGGGGTCTATATGGCTGAAAATACCCAAAAGTGACACCATTCTAAAAACTGCACCCCTCAAGGTACTCCAAACCACACTCAAGAAGTTTATTAACCCTTCAGGTGCTTCACAGCAGCAGAAGCAACATGGAAGGAAAAAATGAACATTTAACTTTTTAGTCACAAAAATTATCTTTTAGCAACAATTTTCTTATTTTCCCAATGGTAAAAGGAGAAACTGAACCACGAAAGTTGTTGTCCAATTTGTCCTGAGTACGCTGATACCTCATATGTGGGGGTAAACCACTGTTTGGGCGCACGGCAGGGCTTGGAAGGGAAGGAGCGCCATTTGACTTTTTGAATCAAAAATTGGCTCCACTCTTTAGCGGACACCATGTCACGTTTGGAGAGCCCCCGTGTGCCTAAAAATTGGAGCTCCCCCACAAGTGACCCCATTTTGGAAACAAGACGCCCCAAGGAACTTATCTAGATGCATAGTGAGCACTTTGAACCCCCAGGTGCTTCACAAATTGATCCGTAAAAATGAAAAAGTACTTTTTTTTTCACAAAAAAATTCTTTTAGCCTCAATTTTTTCATTTTCACATGGGCAACAGGATAAAATGGATCCTAAAATGTGTTGGGCAATTTCTCCTGAGTACACCAATACCTCACATGTGGGGGTAAACCACTGTTTGGGCACATGGTAAGGCTCGGAAGGGAAGGAGCGCCATTTGACTTTTTGAATGAAAAATTATTTCCATCGTTAGCGGACACCATGTCGCGTTTGGATAGCTCCTGTGTGCCTAAACATTGGCGCTCCCCCACAAGTGACCCCATTTTGGAAACTAGACCCCCCAAGGAACTTATTTAGATGCCTAGTGAGCACTTTAAACCCTCAGGTGCTTCACAAATTGATCTGTAAAAATGAAAAAGTACTTTTTTTTCACAAAAAAATTCTTTTCGCCTCAATTTTTTCATTTTCACATGGGCAGTAGGATAAAATGGATCATAAAATTTGTTCGGCAATTTCTCCCGAGTACGCCGATACCTCATATGTGGGGGTAAACCACTGTTTGGGCACTCGGCAGGGCTCGGAAGGGAAGGCGCGCCATTTGACTTTTTGAATGGAAAATTAGCTCCAATTGTTAGCGGACACCATGTCGCGTTTGGAGAGCCCATGTGTGCCTAAACATTGGAGCTCCCCCACAAGTGACCCCATTTTGGAAACTACACCCCCCAAGGAACTTATCTAGATGCATATTGAGCACTTTAAACCCCCAGGTGCTTCACAGAAGTTTATAACGCAGAGCCATGAAAATAAAAAATAATTTTTCTTTCCTCAAAAATGATTTTTTAGCCTGGAATTTCCTATTTTGCCAAGGATAATAGGAGAAATTGGACCCCAAATATTGTTGTCCAGTTTGTCCTGAGTACGCGGATACCCCATATGTGGGGGTAAACCACTGTTTGGGCGCACGGCAGGGCTCGGAAGGGATGGCACGCCATTTGGCTTTTTAAATGGAAAATTAGCTCGAATCATTAGCGGACACCATGTCACGTTTGGAGAGCCCCTGTGTGCCTAAACATTGGAGATCCCCCAGAAATGACCCCATTTTGGAAACTAGACCCCCAAAGGAACTAATCTAGATGTGTGGTGAGCACTTTGAACCCCCAAGTGCTTCATAGAAGTTTATAATGCAGAGCCGTAAAAATAATAAATACGTTTTCTTTCCTCAAAAATAATTATTTAGCCCAGAATTTTTTAATTTTCCCAAGGGTAACAGGAGAAATTTGACCCCAATATTTGTTGTCCAGTTTCTCCTGAGTACGGTGATACCCCATATGTGGGGGTAAACTACTGTTTGGGCACATGCCGGGGCTCGGAATTGAAGTAGTGACGTTTTGAAATGCAGACTTTGATGGAATGCTCTGCGGGCGTCACGTTGCGTTTGCAGAGCCCCTGATGTGCCTAAACAGTAGAAACCCCCCACAAGTGACCCCATTTTGGAAACTAGACCCCGAAAGGAACTTATCTAGATGTGTGGTGAGCACTTTGAACCCCCAAGTGCTTCATAGAAGTTTATAATGCAGAGCCGTGAAAATAATAAATACGTTTTCTTTCCTCAAAAATAATTATTTAGCCCAGAATTTTTTATTTTCCCAAGGGTTACAGGAGAAATTGGACCCCAAAAGTTGTTGTCCAGTTTCTCCTGAGTACGCTGATACCCCATGTGTGGGGGTAAACCACTGTTTGGGCACACGTCGGGGCTCAGAAGGGAAGTAGTGACTTTTGAAATGCAGACTTTGATGGAATGGTCTGCGGGCGTCACATTGCGTTTGCAGAGCCCCTGGTGTGCCTAAACAGTAGAAACCCCCCACAAGTGACCCCATTTTAGAAACTAGACCCCCCAAGGAACTTATCTAGATATGTGGTGAGCACTTTGAACCCCCAAGTGCTTCACAGACGTTTACAACGCAGAGCCGTGAAAATAAAAAAATCATTTTTCTTTCCTCAAAAATTATGTTTTAGCAAGCATTTTTTTAGATTCACAAGGGTAACAGGAGAAATTGGACCCCAGTAATTGTTGCGCAGTTTATCCTGAGTATGCTGGTACCCCATATGTGGGGGTAAACCACTGTTTGGGCACACGTCAGGGCTCGGAAGTGAGGGAGCACCATTTGACTTTTTGAATACGAGATTGGCTGGAATTAATTGTGGTGCCATGTTGCGTTTGGAGACCCCTGATGTGCCTAAACAGTGGTAACCCCTCAATTCTACCTCCAACACTAACCCCCCCACACCCCTAACCCTAATCCCAACTGTAGCCATAACCCTAATCACAACCCTAACCACAACCCTAATTCCAACCCTAACCCTAAGGCTATGTGCCCACGTTGCGGATTCGTGTGAGATATTTCCGCACCATTTTTGAAAAATCCGCGGGTAAAAGGCACTGCGTTTTACCTGCGGATTTTCCACGGATTTCCAGTGTTTTTTGTGCGGACTTCACCTGCGGATTCCTATTGAGGAACAGGTGTAAAACGCTGCGGAATCCGCACAAAGAATTGACATGCTGCGGAAAATACAACGCAGCGTTTCCGCGCGGTATTTTCCGCACCATGGGCACAGCGGATTTGGTTTTTCATATGTTTACATGGTACTGTAAACCTGATGGAACACTGCTGCGAATCCGCAGCCAAATCCGCACCGTGTGCACATAGCCTAATTCTAAAGGTATGTGCACATGCTGCGGAAAACGCTGCGGATCCGCAGCAGTTTCCCATGAGCTTACAGTTCAATGTAAACCTACGGGAAACAAAAATCGCTGTACACATGCTGCGGAAAAACTGCACGGAAACGCAGCGGTTTACATTCCGCAGCATGTCACTTCTTTGTGCGGATTCCGCAGCGGTTTTACAACTGCTCCAATAGAAAATCGCAATTGTAAAACCGCAGTGAAATGCGCAGAAAAAAACGCGGTAAATCCGCCATAAATCAGCAGCGGTTTAGCACTGTGGATTTATCAAATCCGCAGTGGAAAAATCCGCAGAGGACCAGAATACGTGTGCACATACCGAAACCCTAACCCTAGCCCTAACCCTAACCCTACCCCTAGCCCTAACCCTAACCCTAACCCTACCCCTATTCTAACATTAGTGGAAAAAAAAAATTTCTTTATTTTTTTATTGTCCCTACCTATGGGGGTGACAAAGGGGGGTGGGTCATTTATTATTTTTTTTATTTTAATCACTGAGATATAATCTCAGTGATCAAAATGCACTTTGGAACGAATCTGCCGGCCGGCAGATTCGGCGGGCGCACTGCGCATGCGCCCGCCATTTTGGAAGATGACGGCGCCCAGGGAGAAGACGGACGGGACCCCGGCAGAATCGGTAAGTATGATGGGGTGGGGGGGGACCACGGGGGGGGGATCGGAGCAGGGGGAGGGGAATCGGAGCACGGCAGGCGTGGAACGGAGCACGGGGGGCGTGGAACGGAGCACGGGGGGGCTGGAACGGAGCACGGGGGGGTGGAACGGAGCACGGGGGTGGATCGGAGTGCAGGGGGGTGATTGGAGCACGGGGGGAGCGGACAAGAGCACGGGGGGGAGCAGAACACTGGACGGAGGGGAGCCGGAGTAGTGTACCGGCCAGATCGGGGGGCTGGGGGGGCGATCGGTGGGGTGGGGTGGGGGCACACTAGTATTTCCAGCCATGGCCGATGATATTGCAGCATCGGCCATGGCTGGATTGTAATATTTCACCAGTTATAATAGGTGAAATATTACAAATCGTTCTGATTGGCAGTTTCACTTTCAACAGCCAATCAGAGCGATCGTAGCCACGAGGGGGTGAAGCCACCCCCCCTGGGCTAAACTACCACTCCCCCTGTCCCTGCAGATCGGGTGAAATTGGAGTTAACTCTTTCACCGGATCTGCAGGGATGCGATCTTTCCATGACGCCACATAGGCGTCATGGGTCGGATTGGCACCGACTTTCATGACGCCTACGTGGCGTCATGGGTCGGGAAGGGGTTAATAAAATGATATTCCTTTTGCCGTTACTGTAATATGGGGCAGAATTTCCACCAGGAAATCTGTGGGGATCACACTGTAAATTTAGACTAGACAGTCACATAATGCGGTAAATTTATTATAGTAGTGGATGATAAAATTGCTTTATCTTTAGACACATGTAATACGGTTACGCACGCGGTTGTGGAACCACTGTGCCATGGTCCGGGGAGGAGAGCCCCTGATGGTGTGCTTAGACTTGGACCAAGGTGAATGCCAAGCACCACTCCAGGACAAACCCCGGAGCCGCAGCAGCTGACCCCCTAATGGGTGCAAGGAAGTAGGGGTGGACTCAAGAGTCAGGACGCCCAGAACTAGATAGCAGGATACTGCATGGCTGGTAGACAGTACGGGAACTGAAACACATGAACAAACAGTATGAGTTACAGGAACACAGGATGAACAGGTGCAGGCTCACAGGAGCTGGTTCAGACTGAATGGATGAGGGAGGCAGTAACATTTACAGACCGGGTGTGTCAGGATCAAAACTTGGTATAGGTAGGACAGCATGAGTAGTAGGTTTAGACAGGATTATGAACAGGGAGCATGGGTACAGTGACCTTATAGCTTAGACAGACGTGTAAGACACTACAGTTGCTAATGCACCTCCCTATAGGGGAGAGTGCCTTAAGTACCTGATGTCTCCCTGTCAGTGGCTGTAGACATTATCAGAAGCGTGCACGCTTTATGAAGCAGGGAGCGTACGCCCTAAGCACACTCCCAGGAGACCTTCGGGCCATGTGCATGTCCTAGGAGGAAACAGACACTGCGGGAACTGGAGCAGCACAAGAAGGTAACTGATTATGCCGGCATCCCTGTAGAGAAGGGAACTTGTGCAGGGGTGCCGGCTTTGTCCTATAAACATACAACTTCAATGGCTGAAGTTTAGATCAATTTTTCAAGCACATTGGTGCATCTTCTGCCATACTCCTTTCCTGCCGTCTCCCAGGGAAGCCATACATTCTTATTAAGTGAGGTACAAAGAGTGTTTTTACAGCAGAGGCACTCTGTCCCAAAATTCTGCTAAATTTATGAAAAACGATCAGTCATGAATCCTGTAAAACAGTGGTGTGAACAGAGAATCGTTGCAAAAACAAGGAAAAAAGCAGAGTATGGATTTATGGATTTGGCAGTTGTATGGCCTCCTGCTGCTTCATTTTGGATTATTGTAAAAGCAGAAACTCGGGGCTTACCAAGACCCCTGTAGAGAAGTAAAATAAGAGGATCTACTGAAGACCTGTAAGGTACCTGTTTCTGATGTGTTTTTCTGACTGCACCAGTAGTTAGATATTGCATATTCTAAGTTTTACTCAGGTTTTTTTTGCATACTTGTTTCATGGAATAGGTTACGGTATATAATTCCATCTAACAAGCTAGCTTAGGATGAGCCAAGACACTGAGCCATTAAAAAAAATTAAAAGAGATGGTTGCGGAAAAGGGGTCTTTATATTTCTATGCAATTTTCCACAAGGTTGGGAGGGTTGAGAACTGTTCGGCAAAAAAGTAATGTGTTTAACTTACTACATAGGGAAAAACTACAATATGAACTGGTAGAAATTCTTGGTAATAATGCTATATACAGTAGTATTCAAAATAACAGCAGTGTGTTAAAAAAAACACAAGTTAATCACAAAATCTTTATACTGGTTTTTATTTCCAGGATTGGGAACATTGCACTCTGTCTTCTAATTAATAGCAAAAAATGAACATTGGGCTGTTCTAAAAAACAGCCGTGCCTGCATTTGTCTTTACAAACTCACAATATGAACTTTTCTTTGTGGATTTAGCATTCCTGTGAATCACTAACCTAATATTTATTTGTACCCACAGTTTTTTAGAACTGCTTCACATTTATGTTGCATACAGTCACCCATCTTCTAGCACCTGTCAACTGTTATTCCAGCATAGGGTGCTTGGACTACATCTCACAATTGTTTTAGGCATTTGTTGGCTTTGCCTCAGAAATGGTATTTTTTTGTCTCCCCACAAGGGTTCTATCAGATTAAGCTCCGGGATTGGGCTGGCCACTCCATAACCTCAGTTCTGTTGGACTGGAATCAATAATTTGCTTGTTTACTGGTGTGTTTTTGGTCTCTGTCTTGTTGAAACACCCATTTCTAGGGCATATCCTCTTCAGAATAAGGCAACACGACCTCTTCAAGTATTTTAATATATGCAAACTGGTCCATGATCCCTGGTATGTGTAAACAGGTTCACGACCATAGTAAGAGAAACATGCCCATATCATGATGTGTGCTCAGAGTGTTCTGCGGCTTGAATGCAGAGTTTGGGGGTCGTCTGACAAACTATTTGCAACTCTTGGACCCAAAAGGACAATTTTATTTTCATCAGTCCACAAAATGTTTCTCCATTTCTTTTTAGGCCGCCAGTTGATGTGTCTTTTCTTCTTTTTTTTTTTTTTTTTTATCAGTGGGACTTTGCGGTGACTTCTTGCTAAGGCTACTTTCACACTAGCGTCGGTACGGGGCCGTCGCCATGCGTCGGCCCGACGTACCGAGGCAAACTGCGAAAAAAATGAACAACTGGGGCAGCGGATGCAGTTTTACAACGCATCCGCTGCCCCATTGTAAGGTCCGGGGAGGAGGGGGCGGAGTTCCGGCAGCGCATGCGCGGTCGGAAATGGCGGACTTGACGCACAAAAAAACGTTACATGTAACATTTTTTTTTGTGCCGACGATGCGCCAAAACATGACGCATCCGTCGCACGTGTGGCCATACGTCGCAATGTGTCGCGAATACAAGTCTATGGAGAAAAACGCATCCTGCAAGCACATTTGCAGAATGCGTTTTTTTTATCCAAAACGACGCATTGCAACGTACAGCAAACAACGCTAGTGTGAAAGTATCCCAAGAAATTAGCGTCACACAGGCGTCTTCTCACTGTCACAGTCCTCACCGGTAACTTGAGACGGTCTTTGATCGTCCTGGTGCTGATCATTGGCTCAGTCTCTGCCATTCTGGTTATTCTTCCATCTATTCGCATGGTAGTCTTCCATTTTCTTCCACATCTCTCCGCTTTGGCTTTCCATTTTAAAGCATTATAGATCATTTTAGCTGAACAGCCTATCATTATCTGCACTTCTTTATAAGATTTACCCTCTCCAATCAAATTTTTAATCAAAGTGCACTGTTCTTCTGAATAATGTCTGAAGTGACCCATGTTTCTCAGGCTTTCAAGGAGAAATGCATGTACAACATGTCCTGGCTTCACCCTTAATAAGAGCCACCTGTTTCTTCACAGAATGGTTGACCTCACTAATTGCACTCCACCCTGCTATTAATTTGAGTACATCGCCTTTCAATTAATTTTTCTAATACACAGACTCAAAAACATCATGCAGATCATGAATGCAGAGTCTGGTGGTTTTCTTCTGTGCAGTGCGCAGGTGCCGGAAAAGGTCAGAGAGCCCAGCGCCTGCTCTGCCCTCAACATGGCAGATAAGCACGCCTGCACAGGAGTGTGATGCCAAGGAGACTGTGTGGATGATGCAGCGACACATCATCCACATGAAGCAAGCAGGAGGATGGCATCGTAAGATGGGAGGCGCTGGACCAAGAAGAGCAACACGCATTGAACCGGACAGCCCTGCGGTTGAGTATAATAAAAGTTATTTTTCTCCTCTTACAGGTCGGATTGGAGGCAGATACACAGCATTATAGAATACTGTATATCAGCCCTGAAAGGTTATGGCCGTATCTTATATTGGCCAAAACTGCTGACAGGTTCCCTTTAAGAAAAGTTGATCATTATATCGAAATGGGACACTGTGTTTCAAGTTATTGCACTTTAGTCCTCAGAATGCACATTAACTATTTTAGCATGAAAAGGTCAAGAAATGGACACTACTACAAAAAGCTATTGATTAAGGGAGCCAAATTAATGTTAAAAAGTTATCTTGTGTTCTCATCCTCTCTGTAGCAACAGTAACTCCTAGAAACTAACTAGTCAACACTGGCTAAGAATTGTATGCATGTAATTGTAAAACAGCTTGCAGCAGTTTTTAACTGAACCTTGAATGTGGAAAATCATAAATATCAAGTCAGACAGTCAAGAGAAAAAGAAAATGAGACGAACACAAGACGAAAGAAACGAGACTTCAGCATGTGTCAACTTTCTACATCCAACATGATCGCCACAGCTCAGGTTCAATGATCTTTAATAAGTGAAAAAGTTCCTATTTCTTTCAACTTTGCAGTATTGAATAATGCATCACCTTTGATACAGCTTTCATCACCCTTGTGGGAGTACAAGACTCCTGTCTGATTTAATGATTTCTCCAACTCCTATCAGGTAAACCTTAAGGGGTTGTATTTGATCCAATATGTTCAACTCCTGATGCTCCAAAACATCACAATAATAACAAACTACTTCAAAAGTTCTCCACAGTTAATCATTAAAAAGACCTGCATAGAAACAGCCACAATACATACAGTATCTGTCTGCACATCGCAAATGTCAAGATATCTAGAATTGTAAACGAATGATCAAGATATAGCATTGGGTTAACAGAACCAAAAAGAAAAAAAAGATCTATCCAGCTGGTGCACACAGGACTGCATAGATGCATCCCCCATAACTTTCTATGACTTACATGGTATACAGTACACAAGTCCAATATGCCGGGTATACAAGAAAACACATTAAGAAGGAAAGGACTGAAGTTTCTATATGTCAGTGTACGTTGCACTGAGTGTTCACAAGAGGGGACTCCTCTATTCTTGATAACCAGCTTTGCTGAAGCCGACAGCTGAGAGTTGTAGTACGAAGCTGTCAGGTTTGCCTGGCTGGTTATCAAAAATACAGGGGAACCTCAAGTCATTTTTGAATATTCCCATCAGCTGCCACCTGCTCTCGCTGCTTATAGTTGAATACTAGGGATGAGCAAATAGCTTTGGATAATTCCTTATCCAAATATCCCAGATCCTGGAGCGCTCCTGATAACCAGCTGTTCGGCGCTGCAGTTGCATGTGTCATGGCTGTGTGACAGTAACAGCACATGCATGGAGAACCTGTTTGTTGGGCTCTCCATGCATGTGTTGTGCCTGTCACACAGCTGCGACACCTGCAGCTGCGGCGCCGAACAGCTGATTATCGAGAGCGCTCCAGGTATCCGGGTTCCTGATGCAACTATTCGGTAAATGATATAGATATTCGGTTAAGGAGTTATCCCAAGCTATTCACTCATACCTATTGAATACAGCTCTCAACATTGTCCCCTGCTAACGCTGATCGCAGCTCAAGCTGGGGACAGTGATGTGAGCGGTCTTCACTTCGGCACCAGGGAACATAGCGAAGAGTACTGCTGATTCCCAGGCACCAGTGCATGTCACACTGAATACCAGCACTAGTGGTCATCCTGTCTGCTATCCAGAAGCTGCACTGTCTGTACTAGTACTTGTGGCCATCCTGTTTGCTATCCAAAATCTGCATAATCTGCTATCCAGAAGCCACAGAGTATGCACCAGTAACTATGGCCATCTGGTCTACTATCCAGAAGTTGCATAGTCTGCATCAGTACCTGTAAATGTCCTGTTTGCCATCCAGAAGCCACACAGTCTGCACCAGTACCGGTGGCCATCTTGTTTGCTGTCTGCTATACTGAAGCCACACAATCTGTACCAGTACGAGTGACCTTCCTTGGTGATATCCAGAAGCCGCAGTCTGTACCAGTAACAGAGGCCTTCCTTGGTGATATCCAGAAACCGCAGTCTGTACAAGTAACAGTGGCCTTCCTCTCCGCTATCCAGAAGCCGAAGTCTGTACCTGTAACAGTGGCCTTCCTCTGTGCTATCCAGAAGCCGCAGTCTGTACCAGTAACAGTGGCCTTCCTTGGTGATATCCAGAAGCCGCAGTTTGTACCTGTAACAGTGGCCTTCCTCTCCGCTATCCAGAAGCCGCAGTCTGTACCTGTAACAGTGGCCTTCCTCTGTGCTATCCAGAAGCCGCAGTCTGAACCAGTAACAGTGGCCTTCCTCTGTGCTATCCAGAAGCCGCAGTCTGTACCAGTAACAGCGGCCTTCCTCTGTGCTATCCAGAAGCCGCAGTCTGTACCAGTAACAGTGGCCTTCCTCTATACTATCCAGAAGTCGCAGTCTGTACCAGTAACAGTGGCCTTCCTCTGTGCTATCCAGAAGCCGCAGTCTGTAGCAGTGGCCTTCCTCTCTGCTATCCAGAAGCCGCAGTCTGTACCAGTAACAGTGGCCTTCCTTGGTGATATCCAGAAGCCGCAGTCTGTACAAGTAACAGTGGCCTTCCTCTGTGCTATCCAGAAGCCGCAGTCTGTACCAGTAACAGTGGCCTTCCTTGGTGATATCCAGAAGCCGCAGTCTGTACAAGTAACAGTGGCCTTCCTCTGTGCTATCCAGAAGCCGCAGTCTGTACCAGTAACAGTGGCCTTCCTTGGTGATATCCAGAAGCCGCAGTCTGTACCAGTAACAGTGGCCTTCCTTGGTGATATCCAGAAGCCGCAGTCTGTACAAGTAATAGTGGCCTTCCTCTGTGCTATCCAGAAGCCGCAGTCTGTACCAATAACAGTGGCCTTCCTCTGTGCCATCCTGAAGCCGCAGTCTGTACAAGTAACAGTGGCCTTCCTCTATACTATCCAGAAGCCGCAGTCTGTAGCAGTGGCCTTCCTCTCTGCTATCCAGAAGCCATACCGTCTGCATTCGTACCAGTGGCTGTCCTGTCTGCTATTCTGAAGCTGAACAGTCTGAACCCATACCAGTGGCCATTCTGTCCTGTCTGACACGCTATCCGAAACAGCGACTCTGACCTTTGGGGTCAGCTGCTACTGTTCCAAATGCGGTCCTGGAGTAGTACTTGGCAGCTAACGGACGCTGAAGCCTGACCTCACCATCAGAGGCCCCAGTAAAAATCAGGTAGCTGCTTAGTTACGCCCCACTAGGGTAAGCCCAGCCAGTGGCACAGTGGGTCCACTATCCACAAACGTTACAGCCCATATAACAAAGGAGGCCAAAACCATTAGAATGACCCTACAATTTTGATATCACCCCCATCTGATCTTCAGGCATAATCAAGCACTTCTGGATGAGAGACTGTACAATTGACAAGGCCAGCCATGAAAGATAATCATACAGGTGTCGCTGCACCACAGCTTGAAAATTTCATGTAGGTTAGGTCCCAAATGATAACTGGTAAATATACTACCCAGGTCCCTTTTCTTCACAAGAGGAGCAGGCAACACTCCACATCATAGAGAACCATAGTGATCATGCAGCAATTATGCAGCGTCAAGATCAAGAAGTGTTAATGATCATGTAAATTTAAAACACTTAATTTAAAAATATATAAAAAATTCACGGAAGACAAACAGTAATACTAAAAGGGCGCCTCAAACCAAAGAACACAAGAGGCGAGAACAGCTATGGCAGTATACGCATATGTATTGGTATATGTCTTATCTATTGTTTGGACAGGTCTCCCAATTGAGTCAGTATTCAGCCATAATGCACAAAATTGGTAGTGGTATGCACATAATTGTTTGACTATATTGCACAGAAAAAAACCTGATGTCTGCATGGTAACCAGAATTTTACAGATATCAATGTAGACATGTGGGGATACACATTTGTAATCCTCACAAAGGGGAGTAAACTCCTTAAAACAACTTGGACACAGAGGTAAAAGAAATGACCGTTAAATGTCTGGTGTCTGGGAATGGTGGGTCCAGCAGATCAGATGATTACTGGAGTAGCACCGGTAAGATAAAGTGCACTGCAAACATGAACAGATTTCGCTAGAGGAAAATTCTCCCCATGCGGCAACACAATTTCAGCAAACAATGCCTACATCAATGCTAACATCAGTGCTATTTGGCAGGCTACAGCAGCCAAACACCATATACATATTACCTGTGCCTGTGCTGCTGACACATCGATGCCAGGTGGCACATCATCTCTCCTGACCTCAACGCGCGTTTCGCTCCTGCTTCTTCCTGGGGGTTAAGTCAAGCACTTCTGGATGAGGGACTGTACAATTGACATGGTCTACCATCATAGAGAATCATACAGCTGTCTATGAACCAAAGCTTGAAAGTCTCACGTAGGCTAGGTCCCAAATAATAACTGTAGATATGAAAGTTGCCGATGAACAGTTGTGGGGCTACATGCTTTAAGCATACCTATCATTAGTCAGCTGCTGTACAGGACAGACAGGTCTAATTTAAATAAATCAATCAAGATACAAGAGCAAAATCGACCATTGCACATCAGAAAGTGTTTTTAAAAGGTAGTTGAAGTTACATATTTCTGGCATTAGAAATATGAAATACTGCGATACTCAGCGCACCCTTGACCGCGTTTCACAGCACCTATTAGAAATAAGAAAATATAGATGGTGCAGAAATACCATTAGTGGTGACTTTATAGTGAAATTTTGTTAGTAATAATAGTATGTAGTGTCAAAACACTAAGTGTGGTAAAGCCAAATATATAAGCACATCACTGGTATGAGAACAGGAACCCAAGTAAATTATCTACTGGAGTGAAGGTAAGAAGTTAAGAGTATAGTGCCATACGATGGGGGTTGTGCCACATTATTACATTCTGCACCCATAATTATAGGGTTGTTCTCAAAAAACAAGTTATACCCCATTTGTAGGATGGATGATAACTTGCTGATTGGTTGGGGTCGGACCGTTGAGACCTCCAGTGATACCAAGATTAGGGCCATGGAACCCCAAGAATGTGGCTCTGCAGCTCCTTTCAGAATGGAGAAAAGGTGCACATGCTTGGCTTCTGCTACAGTCAGTGTCAATGGGCCTTTTGGGGCGTACAGCACTGTACTTCCTCTTGTACTCTTAAGGATATTGATTGGAGCGGTGAGATATATATACACATATACACACACGCATACATATTCCTGTGCATTCCTATCACCACCTCTGTGTCAGTATTAAAGGAATGTCTAGAGACACTTACCGATACATTGAGTCAACAGAAGCAATGCCATGGGATTTTCAGAGTGGGTCTAGTGACTCTCGTGGTATAAATGACTAAAATGAAAGTCAGGTATGGACCAAAGACTCCAAATTAAAGATCCCTGGTGAGAAAATTTACTTGAAGTACATTAGAAATGTAGGAGAAAATGAAGCTGTTTCTGGGAGTGCTCCTTTAAAAGCACTGCCTGAATGTGTGATTCATTGAAATGATAAAAGTTGCAGCTCTAATTTGTCTTTTATTTATGAGCACTCGGCACAGCCTTGTGATACAACAGTAGACTCGCTGTCCAGGGCGTAGGGTTAATGAATACATGACATAGATGCACACCTTCCGCAATGAAATTTGCACTAATGACTCTGCGGAGCAGCCGGGAAGCCATTAACACTCCAAATATGTTTTAGTTAAAAAAAAAAAAAAAAAAAAGAATCATTAAGCAAGATGTGCAGAAAGTCTTAATAAGGTTGGCTGAATAAGTAATTAGTTAAGGTGAGGACTGACAAGAGCGTTATTCATTTTCTACACTCCAAGACATTTCTGGCCACTTGTAACTAAAGCTAACTAGATACAAGACTGAAAACAATTATTCTTTCACAAGTCATGTCTGTCAATCAATGGGCACATCAGAGATATGTCTGTTATCAGTAGTTAACACCACAGAGCATGCACGGCGCCCGGGAATGTGTTATTCCAGATAGGAAATTTACAAAAGTGCGACAGATTGCCATATTACAAATAACACTATAACACCAGGGCAAAAGGGGTTTCTCAAGCAATGCCAGCAAGTGTTCTGCAAGAAATACATCCCCTGCAGGCAATGACCAGAGGACTACTTCTATTCCGAAGACAGACGTGTCAGACTTTCCGGAGAATCTTAATAGTATAACCAATTATGCTTCCAGTGGATATTTCTTCCACTTGCACAGTCCCAGTCTGACACGGAACATATCCTTGTTTAAGCAAGATAGATCAAAAATGGTCTAAAGTTATCTAGCTTCCTAATATATCATTATAGCAAGAAGGGCTCCCCGGTTTAGCAGGTGCAACCTATACAGCCTAAGTAAAGTGCCCCCTTCTCTCCCCAAGCCAATGTGAAGGAGCAGAGGGGGCTGCAGGGACCAGAGAGAGAGGATGTGTGATCTCCCCCTGGCCCGCTTTAGAATGATGGAACAAAAATCATGTAAACAATGTAAATAGCCTTCTTTCTCTAAAGTCCTTTAGTATTATAACAAGGAAAAAAAACATGACATTTTTGGCATTGATGCGTCCAACATCCCAAACTATAAATTAGCTTGTCAGTTTAGGCTACTTTCACACTAGCGTCGTTTGGCCTCCGTCATAATGTGTCGTTTTGGAGAAAAAACGCATCCTGCAAAGTTGCTTGCATTATCCGTTTTTTCTCCATAGACTTTCATTAGCGACGCATTGCGACGAATTGCCATACATTGCATCCGTCGTGCGACGGATGTGTCGTGTTTTTGCAGTCCGTCGGGACAAAAAACGTTGCATGCAACGTTTTTTTGTCCGCAGATTCCGCTTTTTCCGACCGCGCATGCATGGCCGGAACTCCGCCCCCTCCTCCCCGGACCTCACAATGGGGCAGCGGATGCGTTGTAAAACTGCATCCGTTGCCCCCGTTGTTCATTTTCTTCACAGTTTGTGTCGGTACGTCGGGCCGACGCATGACGACGGCCCCGTACCGACGCTAGTGTGAAAGTAGCCTAACTCTCATGGAAAACACCGTAAAAAAAAAAAAAGAAAAGAAAAAGAAACTAGAATTGTTATTAGTTTTTGTAACTCTGATACACAGCGACTCTGCAATGCTGATGGATGTGGTTCCACCTAGGTGCCTACCTCTGGTGGTGAGGATAGGCTGGGCTGCTGGTAGACATCAGTTAACCACTCAAGAGCAGTCCCTGGGACTGCAGCAGCTAACCGAGGGTCAGAGCCATGAGTACGAGGTAAAGGTGGGCAAAGACGAAGATGTTATCATACGGTCCGGTGTCAGGGCAAGCAGAGGTTCAGGATAGTTAGCAGAGGTCAAAAACTGAGAGGTCAGGTGGGTATAAGTCAGGTCAGTAACAGGAGAAACAAAATACACATTCGCACAAGCAGTACATTAGCAGACAAGCTGACTAGGAACCAATGTTCAGACAAAGACTGGTGGGAGAAGCTGGTTTGCACTGGATAGGCCTGTGAACCTAATCTCTGCAGGACACGGCAGGGTTAAATTCCTGAGGAGACCGGTCACGCCTCCCCCTACGGCCAAATGGAAACAGATTCAGGTGCAGCAGTGCTGCAAGAAAAACTCAGACATGCGGAGAAACCGCGTGGGGACTGCGGTGAGTAGGGATGCGAGTTACCGCCGTGACCGTTTTATCATATTGCCACAAAAGGAATAAAAACTAATCAGAAAGTCACAAATTAGAGTTTGTCCCACACACAAATAATAGCCCTCATACCCCAGTCACCAAAAAATAAAGAATAAATTGTGACTCTTAGAATATGACCACACAAAAAAAAACATTTTTTAAATAGGATTTTTTGACAAAAGTAATAAAGTGTAAAGGGAACCAGTCATATCATTTGTAGCATCTAAAGTGCGGCAATACAAAAAACACTGGGCCAGCGCGGGATTTCCAGAAACGCCGTCCAAAACCAGGGAACATTATTCAAATTGTGGGGACAACCCTGACTGAGCGCAATGAAGAACACTAAACAAGCAAGTAAGATATAACTATATAAAGCATTACATTACTAACAACGCACTGGTATTATTATTATTATTTATTGTTATAGCGCCATTTGTTCCATGGCGCTTTACATGTGAGGAGGGGTATACATAATAAAAACAAGTACAATAATCTTAAACAATACAAGTCATAACTGGTACAGGAGGAGAGAGGACCCTGCCCGCGAGGGCTCACAATCTACAAGGGATGGGTGAGAATACAGTAGGTGAGGGTACAGGGTACAGTAGGTACAGGGTACAGTAGGTGAGGCACTGGGGACACTTCACATGCTACAAATGATGTGACAGGTTCCTGTTAAATAAACTATACAAATTTTGTATCACTATGACAAACTATAAGATCCGAACGCCATTTATTCTGACTTTTTTTTTTTTTTTTTTTTTTTTTTAAGTTTCTTGATCATTCTACTCAATCAAAAAAAATGATTAATAAGTCTTATGATCCCCAAAGTGATAATGAAAACTTCAGTTCATCGCAGAAAAAAATAAGCCTATATGGCAACAGTCTTTTTCCCCTAAAAAATTTGATTTTACTTTTAAAAAAGTGAGATTATAGTTAAACTATCCATATTTGGTATCATCGCATCCCTAATGACTAAACCTATAAAAGGAGCATGATATTAGTAGCAGAATTAGTCTTACGTTGACTCACAAAATCTAAAAACAAAAAAGAATCAAAATGTCCTAAGCGCCACAAAACCGTACCAATAAAAGCCACAACCCGTCTTTCAAAGCATAAAGCTTCATACAACTCCATTAACAGGTAAACAAAATGTTTACATCTCTCAGAACCTGGCGATAGACAAATAGTATTTTTATCGTCAAACCATAAGAAAACAAAATAAAATTATATAATTTGTATCGCCTTAATTCTACTGACAGTATAAAGTCAATGTATCACTTCTACCTGTCAGCACCGTAAAAAAATCAACTCCAATTGGGGGGAAAAAAAACAGCAACGTTCACTTTTTTTGTTAATTGCTGCACATTAATTTATTGAAGACATTTTTGGGACAAAAAAAAAAATCACTACATAAATGCCTTGAGGACCATAGTTTCCAAATACAATATGCAAATATCTGCAAAATAAAAAAGCACACACACATTGCAACAAAATCTGCACTCCAAATGGAACTTCTTCCTTTCTGTGTGCCCAAAGAGTAGTGTACAATTACATATAGAATACTGCCATACTCCCGCAGAAATGGTGTATAAAATTACGAGATTTTTTTTCCTCCAATTTCGTGTGAAAATTATAAAAATTGGAGCTAAAACTACATTTAAAAGAAATACATGAATTTTTATTTTTCTTTCTACTTTGCGTTAGTTCATGTGAAGCACTTGAAGGGTTGACAAAATTAAAAAACACCATTTTGAGGTGCATGGTTTAATGTGCGGTGATTTGTGAGAGGCTTCAAATATATTAGCCCCTTAAAAGCACGTAAGAACTGACTTGACCTGAAATGAAGACCAAAGATCTCTGTCTGCGCATGCGCCGCATCCAGCGCCATCTAATTGCAGATCAGAAGACCAGCCATGAAATCAATCTGCGCATGTGCCGCCCATGCCTATGACGGAAGTGAAATTACATGCAGGAGGCAGGTCACGGAAGAAACGTGCTTACTAGGCATCCATAGTTTCGCAAAGGTTAAATTAGTAGTATATACAGTTTGAAGAAACTAGCGCAAGCGCACCAGTGTGCACAGAGAAGCTTCGAAAACAGTGCACAGAGGACACAGCACTGCATATGGCTGAACAAACTATTAAGGATGACCACGTCTTAGGACAACAAATTCAAAACCAAGGGAAGACTGGATATGAAAAAGCACATAGCAAAATTCAAGACATTTTGAAAAATCCCGTATTTTTCGGACTGTAAGACGCACCGTACCATAAGACGCACCCCAAATTTGGGGTGAAAATTGCAGAAAAAAAGATTTTTTTATAAGATGGGGGTCCGTCTTATTGTCCGAATTTAAGATCTCTTACCTGAGGGCAGGCAGTGGCAGAGCAGGGTCACAGGAGGCGTGGTGGTGGCAGAGGTGAGGTGATGTTGAGGTGCGGTGGGCGGAATGGTGTGCACCTGAGCAGGGTCCAATCCTGCTTAGGTGGGCGACGCCATGGCCTGGTGTCCATGGGGAGGTTGCGGCAGTGCTGTGGCGGCGGCAGATGTGCGGTCACATCCTCAGGTGGCGGAATCCAGGGTCCCTTCAACATTTGAGGTGACGCCACGGCAGTATTGAAGGAGAGAGTAGCAGAGCTGGGTGAGTCACGGTTTTCCTGGTGGCGGCGGGCATACCGGCATTGTGGCGGTGACAGAGGTGCAGGGATGATGTGGCGCGGTGACCAGTATGGCGTGAGCAGGGTCCCGTCCACATTTGAGGTGAATGCGCGGCCCGGTATTGAAGGAGAGCAGCAGAGCTGGGTGAGTTACGGTTTTCCCGGTGGCGGCGGCCATCTTTCCGAGGCCGCGCGTGCGCAGATTCAGTACTCTGCTTCCCAGGGCTTCAGGAAAATGGCCGCGGGAGGCCGCGTGTGCGCAGATGGAGATCGTGGCGGCCATTTTCCTGAAGCCGAGATCTCAATCTGCGAACTCAGCTTCAGGAAAATGGCCACCGCGATCTCCATCTGCGCACGCGCGGCCTCCCGCGGCCATTTTCCTGAAGTGCGAGGAAGCAAAAAACTCAATCAGCGCACGCGCGGCCTCAGGAAGATGGCCGCCACCACCGGGAAAACCGTAACTCACCCAGCTCTGCTTCTCTCTTTCAATACCGGGCCACGGATTCACTTCAAATGTGGACAGGACCCTGCTCACGCCATACCAGTCACCGCGCCACATCATCCCCGCACCTCTGTCGCCGCCACAATGCCGGTAAGCCTACGTTCCAACTATAAGACGCAGCCCCCGTTTTCCTCACAATTTTTGGGGGGAAAAAGTGCGTCTTATAGTCGGAAAAATACGGTAATTGTAATTTTAAAAAACATATATTTCTTTTCTCAAACTAAATTCCAATTTACAGCCGCACTCAGATGGTTGGGTTTTTATTTTAAATAGACTTCTTTCCTTCAGGTGCCCTGGATCAGATTTTCACCACTATGTCTGTTTTTACCAGTGTTTAAACAGGTTTTTCTTGTATGCAAAAAAATTAATGGAGGTTTCTCAAGCTTCTGCTCTCAAACATGAAAACCGTACTGACGAATGCACCTAGGATGCCATCATTGTGCTCAGTTTGTCATGGCCCCACTGACTTGAATCTGCGAGTTTCATCCGCGAGACGAAGTGCATACACCTGAACATTAGAACCAGTGTTCTTGTCTTTTCATCACTAAGTTTTTAATCATATTCTTACTCTTGTGCATATCTTGTACTTTTGCCAATCTATTCTTGCCTTCTGGCCCTCAACACAGAGTCAAAATTAAAAATGTATCTTCAGGTAATGCAGAGTAAGGCCGGCATCACACTAGCGAGTTTTACGGACGTATGAGAGGCGCAGAAAATATGCATTGCACACGGACCAACGATTTTCTATGGGGCAGCTCCTATCTGCCGTATTTTACGCATCCGTATTATACGGTATTGTACGGGCGTAGAAAATCGCAGCATGCTGCGTTTGTCAGTGTATTGCGCAAAAAATACGCCAATGAAAGTCAATGGGGGCGAGAAAAATGCAGATTACACACGGACCAGCAGTGTGACTTGCGAGAAATACGCAGCGGTGTTCTAGCGAAAAGCCGGCAATTCAGTGCGGCATACAGTAAAATCACACTGACAGGTTAGAATAGAATAGCTATAATAAATGTCTACACATAATATTCTGAAAAATTCCCACGCTCGAGTTCATCTAAGGTTATGCCAGCAGGGGGCGCAGCACCGCAAGTCTAGGTGGCTACGTTCCCCTGCTTTCCATTCATTCCCTGGGTTTTTACAGGCCGGGGCGGCTGCATTAGCAGGCTCCTGCTTGTAAAATTATTTAATCCCTTCAGATGGATTTACAGTGTGGGACAAGACTGAATGACGGAAGGTATGGGATATTGTTGACTTTTTATTTTAACTTTGTTTCAGGTGACAAGGGTTTTCAATTGGATTGAGAATATAATAAACTATTACAACACCCTGTGTCTTTTTTCAATAAAATACTTTTTTCCTAATGTGTGTGTGTTTTATTAACCATTTACTACTATTGGATTAATAATGGAGAGGTGTCCTATTGACACCTCTCCATTATTAACCTGGCTTAATGTCACCTTATAATAGCAAGGTGACATTAACCCTTTATTACCCCATATCCCACCGCTACACAGGATGTGCCTTTTCTTGGGTGGCTGGGGGCAGATGTTTTTAGCCGGGGGGGGAGCAATTATCATGGTCCCTCTCTAGGCTATTAATATCTGCCCTCAGTCACTGGCTTTAGCACTCTGGCGGAGAAAATTGCGCGGGAGCCCACACCAGTTTTTTTCTGCGATTTAACCCTTTATTTTAACAGCTAGAGTCCTCAAATTTTGCCTACATACACTTCTAACATTAGTAGTGAGGAATATGTAAGAAAATAAGGGATATGAAATGGATTACTGTATGTAAACCATGTCTCATATCCTGTTGGGGTTTGGGAAGGAGATAGCAAAAGCCGGCAATTGAATTACCGGCTTTTCTGCTATCTAGCGCTGTCTGAAATATACATATATGTGTGACTCACTGACATATGTACAGTATATATATATATATATATATATATATATATATATATATATATATATATATATATACAGTGGGGCAAAAAAGTATTTAGTCAGTCAGCAATAGTGCAAGTTCCACCACTTAAAAAGATGAGAGGCGTCTGTAATTTACATCATAGGTAGACCTCAACTATGGGAGACAAACTGAGAAAAAAAAATCCAGAAAATCACATTGTTTGTTTTTTTAACAATTTATTTGCATATTATGGTGGAAAATAAGTATTTGGTCAGAAACAAAATTTCATCTCCATACTTTGTAATATATCCTTTGTTGGCAATGACAGAGGTCAAACGTTTTCTGTAAGTCTTCACAAGGTTGCCACACACTGTTGTTGGTATGTTGGCCCATTCCTCCATGCAGATCTCCTCTAGAGCAGTGATGTTTTTGGCTTTTCGCTTGGCAACACGGACTTTCAACTCCCTCCAAAGGTTTTCTATAGGGTTGAGATCTGGAGAATGGCTAGGCCACTCCAGGACCTTGAAATGCTTCTTACGAAGCCACTCCTTCGTTGCCCTGGCGGTGAGCTTTGGATCATTGTCATGTTGAAAGACCCAGCCACGTTTCATCTTCAATGCCCTTGCTGATGGAAGGAGGTTTGCACTCAAAATCTCACGATACATGGCCCCATTCATTCTTTCATGTACCCGGATCAGTCGTCCTGGCCCCTTTGCAGAGAAACAGCCCCAAAGCATGATGTTTCCACCACCATGCTTTACAGTAGGTATGGTGTTTGATGGATGCAACTCAGTATTCTTTTTCCTCCA
This sequence comes from Ranitomeya imitator, assembly GCF_032444005.1. Taxonomy (NCBI): domain Eukaryota; kingdom Metazoa; phylum Chordata; class Amphibia; order Anura; family Dendrobatidae; genus Ranitomeya; species Ranitomeya imitator. Next base: position 767,868,083 of record NC_091283.1, read on the forward strand.
AACACGACAAGTTGTGTTTCTACCAAACAGTTCCAGTTTGGTTTCATCAGACCATAGGACATTCTCCCAAAACTCCTCTGGATCATCCAAATGCTCTCTAGCAAACTTCAGACGGGCCCGGACATGTAATGGCTTAAGCAGTGGGACACGTCTGGCACTGCAGGATCTGAGTCCATGGTGGCGTAGTGTGTTACTTATGGTAGGCCTTGTTACATTGGTCCCGGCTCTCTGCAGTTCATTCACTAGGTCCCCCCGCGTAGTTCTGGGATTTTTGCTCACCGTTCTTGTGATCATTCTGACCCCACGGGGTGGGATTTTGCGTGGAGCCCCAGATCGAGGGAGATTATCAGTGGTCTTGTATGTCTTCCATTTTCTAATTATTGCTCCCACTATTGATTTCTTCACTCCAAGCTGGTTGGCTATTGCAGATTCAGTCTTCCCAGCCTGGTGCAGGGCTACAATTTTGTTTCTGGTGTCCTTTGACAGCTCTTTGGTCTTCACCATAGTGGAGTTTGGAGTCAGACTGTTTGAGGGTGTGCACAGGTGTCTTTTTATACTGATAACAAGTTTAAACAGGTGCCATTACTACAGGTAATGAGTGGAGGAAAGAGGAGACTCTTAAAGAAGAAGTTACAGGTCTGTGAGAGCCAGAAATCTTGATTGTTTGTTTCTGACCAAATACTTATTTTCCACCATAATATGCAAATAAATTGTTAAAAAAACAGACAATGTGATTTTCTGGATTTTTTTTTCTCAGTTTGTCTCCCATAGTTGAGGTCTACCTATGATGTAAATTACAGACGCCTCTCATCTTTTTAAGTGGTGGAACTTGCACTATTGCTGACTGACTAAATACTTTTTTGCCCCACTGTATATATATATATATATATATATATATATATATATATATATATATATATATATATATATATATATATATTAACGAATATTTGAGCCCATGGATCCATTGTATGTACGTTTTGCAAGCAGGCGAGAAAATCTCGCTGTACGGATGCCATACGGATTACATACGGAGGATGACATGCGCAAAATACGCTGCCACACCCTGCCTTCGGATGATATATGGATCACTATTTCGGGAACATTTCTGCGTATTACGGCCGTAAAAAACGGACCGTATTTTCATACGCCTAGTGTGACGCCGGCCTAAGAAAGAAGCTCAATTGAGGTCTTGAGACATTCCTGCTGCCAATCTCTCCCATATTCACAGTTTAACAGTTGGGTTTCTTTTACATTTTTTTTTTTTAAAACATCTGCATGGTTTTCAGTTTAACAATAAAAAAAACATGAAAATGGCACATACAGAAGCCATATTACAGCCATCGTGGTCCTTGATACCTCCCTTCTACCGCCTCTGATTTCATAAGTAGCTACTAAGAGTTTATTAATATATCAAATTCATAGAAGTATAAAAAAGATCATAGATGCTCTTTTACAAAGGTCTTCTCCCCAGAAACATTACTTTTAGGAAAGAGTATCTTTGTACATATGTTACCAGATAGTATTTGTATGGTCCAACGTCGTATGACTGTAAAGCAGGAGTGCACAACCTTCTTGAGCCACTTTCTCAAATCAAACCAACCCACAAGGGCCTCTATATTACAAAAGCGTTACCTTCTGAGACATTTACTGCATATTAAAAGTATGTGCCATAAATACTTACTAGGTATTGGTTTCATCTATATTGCTCCTATCTATCAGGAAGGTAGAGGTTGCCTTCTCATGGGTTTGAAGTCGATAAAGGAAAAGACCATGCTATTAGCTGGGGTGTCAAACTGCATTCCTCGAGGGCTGCAAACAGGTCATGTTTTCAGGATTTACTTGTACTGCACAGGTGATAATTTAATCACCAACTCATTATTTCTGTAGGTGATTAAATTATCACCTGTGCAGTACAAGGAAATCCTGAAAACATGACCTGTTTGCAGCCCTCGAGGAATGCAGTTTAACACCCCTGCTATTAGCACTCTACACTGTAGTAAAAAAAAAAAAAAATTTGAGAGTCCAAAATGGTTGGTAGCTCTTAACGGCTAATTGAAATGTTTTTACACTGTACATAATATACTCTTTCTCCCATAAACTACCATGAATTCAACAGTACTCATGCATTGCCAATAGTGATGAGCGAGCGTCGATGGTAAGTTGTTAGCCGACCACATTTTTGTCCTAAACTAGTATCTCTGGCATGCTCGAAAAAAATGCTTGAGTTGCCATGGCTGTTAGACAGCCGCAACACATGCAGGGACTTACTAACATATGGTCAATCCCTGCATGTGTTGCAGCTGTCGAACAGCCACAAGAAATGCTGCAGCGGAGACTCAAGCATTTTTTTCAAGTATGCCGAAAACACTCGTTTAGGACACAAGCGTGCTCACCTAACACCTTACTGATCACGCTCACTCATCACTAATTGCCAATTCTTCACTTCATCTACACCCTGAGTCGGGAATCGTCTATTTTGCCAAATAACCACACAACACACCTTCCATAATAACATGTCCCTACGGTGCTATGAACCACTGTTTATTTCCATGATGTGCAAAATGCATGCGAACAGACACTATGCAGAGGGTCGCAGGCCACGCAGAAGGGCATTGAGGTCAGCAGGAGGCTGGAAAGGAACATTTGTCAAGGGGTATCAAAACTAGAGGAAAAAAAAAAGGTGGAGGCGTCGTTCATTGTAAGCAGATTGATAAATTCATATTTCAAAAGTTTTATCAAAAATAGGAGGTGAATCCCTCTCCGAGCTGCATCTCACTTTCTTTTTTATCTACTTCATCGATAGAAACATTTGGTTGCCTTTTCCTGTACTTGTCCTCCATGCAAGGGCTTTTTCTAATTTCTTTATACACGTCCATCACACAATTTATGTTCTTATTGTAAGATTTTTGAAAAACTGATCAAACTAAATCGAAAAAAACTAACTGGTCGTTATTGGTATCTTTCCTGCTATACATGATACATTTCCTCAACAGTGGGAAGGTCCAAGTGTATGACAGATGCTGAGGTCATCATTTTGTCTCCTTATATTCCCGCTAGATGGAAAGTTCCTGAAATCTGTGTTATATAACGGCTTTACACAACCCCTGCTGTGGATGTTATTTCTCTAACATCCGTGTAATCTTTATTTAGAAAGTCATTTACATTTACTTGATTTGCTGTAAACATTTTATAGTGAATAATTCTAACAAGTGTCTCTTCAGTTCAGACTACGCACATTAATCGGTTTTAGGCAGAGGATGTAGCATGGTCCAAAGGGTATTGCATAGATGAAAACTTTGATATTCGTAATTTTTTTTTTTTTTTCAACAAATAGTGTGTTTAATTAATGTGATCTAAATGTACGAGCACTGCTTTAAATAACAAACGTGACAAGCACCGAAATCTGTCAAAATCCAAGGGTAATACAGATACAGATCAGCCACAGCTTCTTAAAATATTGAGTGGGCAAAATAATAATTTGCAAATAAATTAGCTGCGCAGAAGGAATGGATCGCTGGGAATTGCATAGAAGAGAATCGTCAGATATCCTTCCTAGGGAAATAATGGTTCAGCTGGAACAGGAATATTAACATAATGACAACCAATATTGTTGGGCCCGTCTTTTTCCAAAGAAGGGTTCAGACGACTACTGAAATGATCAGGCCGGTCACGTCTGCAGTATACTTGTACTCATCAGAATCTCTAATGGGTGCAGGTGTTTTTGGCCGGTACATGCGTGATTCGCCACTAAAATATGGTCAAGAATAGTTCCTTCCCCCAAATTCTGTCCACAAGGACCTGAGGACCATGTGGAACGTTGCTTGATCAGGTGCACTAGCACATAGGCCACCACTGGTCCATGTGCTATAGAGCACAGCAAGAACATGATGTAACACCAGACTACAGGAGACATGGACCGGACAAGTCACCAATTGGATTTGGTGTAAGACTAGAGCAGGGAGTTTACACTAAAGTTCCCCATATACAATAGATGGCTATCGGCCAAGAGATCGTTTGGCTTAGCGCTTGTTGGGTAGCTATCTCGCCCGACTACTCCATACAGAGGAGCACGTGCTTTATCGAGCGATCCAGTGTTCTCTATGAGAAATTGGACATGCCAGAGCCTCATCTTCCCTGACATCTCTACTGGGAGGAGAGTCAAACGACCGCCATACTAATTAGAATGATGGCCCATCAATATCGGTGGGTTCGGACAACTTTAGTTTAACAAGTACAGGGAATACTGTACTGTACATTCTAATCATTTTATCTTTAAACCCACAAGCAATAGTAGTCTTTGTTAGCAAATGCAAGGCACCAGTTGCAATTAATCACAGTACTCACAAATATATTGACTCAAAAATACCATATACAAAAAAGGGGAGAACCTGAGTCACCATACAGTATATGAAAATATGTACATTTTTATTGATACAAAGTATACTAAATAAATACCAAATACAATACTTTAAAAGAATTTTGCATGTATGGATAAAAGTGTGATCCACAAGAATGACAACATTTCAGCAGCCGCAAATTAGGACCAGAACAGCACAACAAAAAAGATGACAAATGCTGCTTATCTTACATGTAACGAGCCACGTGATGAGAGAATGAGATGGATCAAAACTGTCCTCCACCCAAAGTAGTCTTTGTTAGTGACGGCTGCCACTTATGCAGAGTGGAGAATCAGAACTTGAGTACTAGGACAGAAGGCAGCAACCGATGCCCCCTCCGAGGGAAATAGAGGAAGAAGGCAGAACAAGGTCGGGAAAACAAACTTGGCTGTAAATATAGCAGGAATTAAAAATGCAGTAGCATAGAACCCGAAGAGCCATATTGTTCAGGCAAAAAAATGATGTATAGACAATTGTAATATAGCTCACTACCCAATAGCACTGGCAGGCAACAAAACCCCTTTAAAAAGGAATCTGTTTCCAGGTTTTTTCTTTCCCATCTGGGAGTATAGCACAGAGTAGGGGCAGAGACCCTGTGACCAGCGATGTAGCACTTGCTGCCACTTTGAAAAAATTCCTGTTCTCTGGATACTGAGCTTTTTGTAACCCTGCCCACCCCACCGTTTGGCAGCTTTCCTTTCTGCCCATGTATAGTCTACACCAGGGGTGTCAAACTGCATTCCTCGAGGGCTGAAAACAGGTCATGTTTTCAAGATTTCCTTGTACTGCACAGGTGATAATTTAATCACCAACTCATTATTTGTGTAGGTGATTAAATTATCACCTGTGCAGTACAAGTAAATCCTGAAAACATGACCTGTTTGCAGCCCTCGAGGAATGCAGTTTGACACCCCTGGTCTACACCGTAAATTGCCAATCAGTGGTGAAGGCAGGGTGATATAGAACACATGAAAATGCTTGACCAACTGGCAGGAGGTTTACTAGTCATCTAGTGATAATCTCCTGCTGATAAAACAGTGAATTTATCCAAATCACACAAAGCATCCCAGTAAGCGACACATCAATGGAATCAGGATCTCGGTCTATACATTGAAATCTCTCAGACTAGGTGGAAAAACCTGGTGACAGATTCCCTTAAAAGAGGATCTTTCACCAAATGTTTCATGTTTAGCAGGGCAGAGTGTCATAGTGGCTGCAGAGCACAGCTCAATTTTTTTTTTTTTTTAAATTTAGCCTCTCCGCTGTGGGGATATTGTTAACATTTCTTGATTCCAAGTGGGTGCTATCAGATAGCAACTCTTACAGGGAGGAGTACCGAAAAAATCATCTGATAACACCTACTTGGACTTAACAAAAGATAACTCATTAAGTGCCAATACTTTGCCAATTTCTCCGCAATGCAGATGCAAAAAAAACAAACAAAAAAAAACCATTTTATTCCGTTCTGCAGTCACTATTACATCATATGTCCAGTTCAACATGAAACATTTGGTGAAAGGACCACTTTAAGAAGCTAATGCACGTGTGCAATCAGGCTCGGACTGGCTCACAGAAAAACAGGAGAATCCTCAGGTAGGCCCTGTGCAGGAGCGGGCAACCACCCTCCTATATGAGCAGTACCTGGCATAATACACTTATTTCACCATATACAGACAAAGGTGGCATCTTATAAATTGAACAATCAACCTTAGTTTATTGCTATAGAAATTTGTAAATGAGGATAAAGTCATTTTTGCATGTAGCTGAAAAGTGGCGCCCTGGAGTTGATGTTACTGGTGGTCCCTGGGAATCCCAGTCCGACACGGTGTGCAATCCTAGAGAAGAGCAGCACAGGAGGAGAGTGGTGGGCAACAGGAGAATACCACGCACCTGAAATCTTACCTGGCATCTTATTACACGCCTCCAAAGAGCAGATCTGTCCCCTTTAAAAGTATTATCTACCTGATTGTCTCTCTTTTTCCCAGGAAAATGACATAGCGACTCGTTGACGCGAAGCCTTGCTGCCACAGACAGATCCTTATACTTTAGCTATGAAGTTCTCCTATCAGGTTTTTCTCGAATCTCATCTTATATATGTATTTTTCTAACACTTTGCACTGTCTCTTCTTTATATCCTATTAGGAAGAAACAAGCTGGCTGATTGTGCAGAAATAACTGCATTATGTCTACAGCACGGCGTTGGAAATAGCAAAAGGAAACACCGCTTTCTCCCGATAGCCGTCTTTGCCTCCTATATTCCACATTACATATGTTCCGGGCTTAAGAACTGCCATTTTGACAGCTTATAAATTCAGATGAAATTAAGATGGGTTCTTTGTACAATGCTCCAGTAATGGTAAGTGTTGCACATTTTTTTTTTTTTACTCCTGAAAGAAAAGCAATTACTTTATGTTCACCATGTCATTTCATCGTCTGCACAGGTACTCATTCAGGCGTTCCACGGGCGACATGTTAAGTGTGGACTACTCTGAGCGCGGAGGAAAGAAGTGGCTTTTAAATGAGACAGCAAGGTTATATCCATTCACAAGTCTAGACAGGTCAACGCTCAGAGCTGGGCAGCGCATTGTTGCATATTAAAGAGAAAGGCTCTTCACTTTTAATCTACCATCCCACAATTTCCTGCAAATGTCAAGTAATATACAAAAATGCAACTTATTGTAAATTCTTAGCAACAATTCTGCACATTTTTACAGAGAAATCAGCAGAAAATAGGAACATGTAAAATAAATACAACTCTACAATCTCCTGGCCTCCTTGCTTGGGTTTCTGCTAGTACCTGTGCAACCTGGCCTCCTGTAATGTCATCTTAAAGAGGTTGTCCGGTCTTAAGCTAGAAGTCTGCAGTCACTATGTGACTGCAGACTTGTGAATCCTCGCAATGCGTGCAGCGCAAGGTGTGAGGATTCTCCCATGCCGACGTCGTGAGCAGACAGTCATGTGACCACAAATATGCGAAATGTACATTCCAACAAGATGGACGCAGCCTCGCTCAATGCAATGCCAGAAACAGTCTAGTCGGAATTTGGCAGGGAGTATAGATACCTTATACTCGCAGTCACATGACCGCCTGCTCCTGGAACCAGAGAACCCTCACAGCACACAATGCACAAGATATAAGGATTCCAAATCTGCAGTAACATAGGGTGAGACTTGTAACTTAAGGAGGTTGTCCATTATTTCAGCATTGGTAACCTATCCTTAGGATAGGTCATCAATGTCTGATCAGCCAGGGTCCAACGCCAGGAACACCACTGATCAGCTGTTATCTGTGTCGGTAGTGGCTGCCGCAGGCCTGAAATACTCACTTGTCGAGCTGCTCCGTCCACTTATAGGAGCCGCCACAGGGTACTACACATCCACCGCCTATTGATTTGAATAGTAGGCGGATGTGCAGTAACAAGCCCCAGCCACTACAAGTAGATGGAGCAGTTTGGCAAGTGAGTACTTCTGGACAGCGGCCGCCGACGATAACAATTAAAGCTGATAGGCGGATGTGCGGGTGTCGGACCCTTACCGATCAGACAGTGATGACCTATTCTGAGGAAAGGTCATCAATTTAAAAGTAATGGACAACCCCTTTAAGGAAGATAGGAGCTGATGTGCAGTACTCGGCAGTGCCTCTAGACAATACTCCATACAATAATTACATCCAGCTGCTGCCAGAGCAGAGATCAGCTAATCAGTTGGGATTCCAGGTGTAGGACAAGAGATGGCACCAATATCACATGGCAGAAAACCCCCTTTAACTTACTACGTAGTCTATTAAAGAAGTTCTCCACAAGAGAGATGATACCTTATTGATCGATTGAGGTCCAGATTAGCAGAATGGGGCATTTTTATCCCAGTTAGAATGAGCCGGAAGTGACTGTGGTGTGAGTCCATATGTGTGGAGAGAAAAAGGACACAGAATTTCAGGAAAAGAACATCTCACAAACAGTGATGAGCGAATATACTCATTACTCGAGATTTCCCGAGCATGCTCGGGGGTCATCCGAGTATTTTTTAGTGCTCGGAAATTTAGTTTTTATTGCCGCAGCTGAATGATTTACATCTGTTAGCCAGCATAAGTACATGTGGGGATTCCCTAGCAACCAGGCAACCCCCACATGTACTTATGCTGGCTAACAGATGTAAATCATTCAGCTGCGGCAATAAAAACTAAATTTCTGAGCACTAAAAAAACAAAATACTCGGAGGACACCCGAGCATGCTCGAGAAATCTCGAGTAATGAGTATATTCGCTTATCACTACTCACAAACCATTATGCACGGGGTGGATCAATCATGCTTTGGGGTTGTGTTGCAGCCCATGGCACTGGGCACATTTCATGAGTACAGGGGAGAATTGAGTCAATTAAATTTTAACAAATTCTTAATGTAAACATAACACCTTCTGTCCTTCTGTAAAAAAGCTACAAATGAAAAAAGAGGATGGATTCTATAAATGGATAATGATCCTAAACACAAGTCAAAATTCACAATAGACTACCTCAAAAGGCGCAAGCTGAAGGTTTTACAATGGCCCTCACAGTCCCCTGATCTGAAAATCATTGAAAATCTGTGGCTTAACCTCAAAATAGCAGTACAAGCAAGATAACCCAAGAATCTCACAGAATAGGAAGAATTTTCCAAGAAAGAATGGATGAAAATTCCACAAACAAGAATTGAAAGACTCTTGGCTGGCTAGAAAAATCCTTTACAAGCTGTGATACTTGCAAAATGGGGTGCTACTAGGTACTAACCATGTGTGGGTTCCCAAACTTTTGCATCTGCCCATTTCCTTGTTGTTATTTTTAAAACGTAAAATACAAAGGAAATGTGTCATCTTTAACTTTAGGCCTTTTAGAGATCATATCATCTTAAAAAGGGAACCTGTCTCCCCCAAAATCGAAGGTGAGCTAAGCTCACCAGCATCAGAGGCTTATCTACAGCATTCTGCAATGCTGTAGATAAGCCCCTGATGTATCCTGAAAGATGAGAAAAAGAGGTTAGATTATACTCACCCAGGGGCGGTCCCGCTGCGGTCCGATCCGAAGGGGGTCGCAGTCCGGTCCAGGGCCTCCCATCCTCTTATAATGATGTCCTCTTCTTGTCTTCACACTGCGGCTCCAGCGCAGGCGTACTTTGTCTGCCCTGTTGAGGTCGGAACAAAGTACTGCAGTGCGCAGGCGCCGGGCCTCTCTAACTTTTCCCAGCACCTGCGCACTGCAGTACTTTGTCCTGCCCTCAACAGGACAGAAAGTACGCCTGCACCGGAGCCGCAGTGTGAAGACAAGAAGATGACGTCATCGTAAGAAGATGGGAGGCCCCGGACCGGACTGCGACCCCCTTCGGATCGGACCGCCCGCATGAGTATAATCTAACCTTTTTTTCTCATCTTTCAGGTTACATCGGGGGCTTATCTACAGCATTCCAAAATGCTGTAGATAAGCCCCTGATGCCGGTGGGCTTAGCTCACCTTCCATTTTGGGGGTGACAGGTTCCCTTTAACTTGCTTGACTGTTCACAATAACAGTAGTTTTGACCAGGGACGCCAAAACTTTTACATGCCACTGTATAGTGCTGACAGAATGCTATGCCAAGTTGAAGAGAGATACTGCAGAGCATGAGAATCAGGACAGGTCTTGGTCATATTATTCTTTGACTGTATGTGCAACAAAATCCATAATAATTTGTGGGATATGAGCAGCAGCAATACCAAGACAGATAATTAATTATGGGGCCCATTTCATTTCCTGACTTTATTCATTTGATTTCTGCATGTCATGCAGTTTCTGCCACAATTATACTGCAAGAACCATATTTACTGTATATACTGTACATGTAATTTTGCTAAAGTTTAGAAACAGCGTGGCCACAATTATCACCACATACCCCTTTTGGAGTCTGGTAATTAAATTCCTAACCTGGCGCCGTATGTGGAACAGAAGAAGTAAGGGAGTCTCAGAAAATGTAAAAACCTATAGTCCTCTGTGCAATGCAGATAGATTTGCTCTTTTAATTAAGAAAATCATTTTAGGGCAAGAAGAAAAAAAATAGAAACAAAACATCTCTCTCAAACTGCAGATTTCAGCATCTCACGGTCATAAAATATGCACAAGGAGTTGTCTTGGGTGCAACTTTGCTTAAGGACTCATGTCCAAAAGCCAATACATTCATGTTACTTCTTTGTTAGCAAGACAAATCTTTTTCATTATTAAATCTTCACCTAGGAACGATCAACAATGAATATTATATGTACGGCTGTAAAGAACTTAAAGTGGACCACATTCTTAGACTGTCAAAGCGAGGACTAGCAACCGCTTAGCGTAGGAGAAGAATACACCAGGCTGGAGAGCCTACGGGAGGATATTAATACTGTTTGCTTAAAAGCAAACAATACTTTAGGGTGGTTTTACACATCGGAAGTCACATATAAATGCAAAAAGTGATTAGCACATGAGCAGCCACCTCTTCATTCCAGACAGTCAAAAACAAATCCATGTTCTCGAGGTTCAGTGGAAGGGCTCACACCCATCAAACATTTATGGCAAAACATTTATGGCATATCTTAGGGATATGGCAGCAATATTCATGATGAGACAACTAGCTGAATATTTTCCCCACATTTGAACTCAAACATGTTATCATCATCTAGAATACCTTAAAAAAGTTTTCATACCCCATTAACTTTTCCACATTTTTTTTCCTCCACTAATATATTTTATTGGGATTTTATGTGATAGATCAACACAAAGCAGTAAGTATTTGTAAAGTGCAAAGGAAAAGATACAATGGTTTTTTTTTTTAAATACAAAATCTGAAAATTGTGAGGTGCATTTGTATTCAGCCCCCTGTAGTCTGATGCCCCTATATAAAATCCTGGGTGACCAATTGCCTCCAGAAGACTATAATTAGTAAGTTGAGTCCACCAGTTTGTTATTTATTCTTAGCATAACTACAGGTGTTCTGTGAAGGCCTCAGAAGGTTAGGTTTGAGAATATTAGGGATCAATCAGCATCGTGAAAACCAAGGAACACACGAGGACAGATCAGTGATAAAGTTGTGGATAAGAATAAAGCAGGGTTAGGTTATAAAAAATGCCCAAGTTCTGAACATCTCACAGAGCACTGTTCAATCCATAATCCAGAAATGGAAGGAGTATGGCAAAACTGCAAACCTACCAAGACATGGACGTCAACTTAAAATGACATCCCAAGCTAGGAGAGCACCAAACAGAAAGCAGACAAAAGGCCCCGTGGCATCACTCTGTAGGACCTACAGAGATCCACAGCTCAGGTGGAACAATCAGTCAGCAGGACAACTATTAGCTGTGCAGTCTTCAAATCTGGCCTTTACAGAAGAAAAGCAAGAAGAAAGCCATTTTTGAAAGCAAGCCATGAGAAGTCCCATTGGCAGTTTTCAAAAAGCCATGTAGGGGACACAGCTAGCATATGGAAAAGATGGGCTGTACGGTGGCTCATTGGTTAGCACTGTAGTCTTGCAGCGCTGGGATCCTGGGTTCAAATCCCAACAAGGACAACATCTGCAAGGAGTTTTTATGTTCAACCTGTATTTGAGTGGGTTTTCTTCAGGGTTCTCCAGTTTCCTTCCAGACTCAAAAAAATGTAGATTTTGCGCTTCACTGGGGAGAGCAATGATAATGTATGTAAACCACTGCAGAATATGATAGTGCTGTATAAGTAAAGCTTCATAAATAATAAATGCTCTGGTTAGATGAAACCAAAGTAGAACTTTTTGGGTTCAATGCAAAATTCTGTGTGTAGTGGAAAACTAACACTGCTCAGCATCCTGAAAACACCATTCCCACCATCAAACATGGTGGTGGCAGCATCAGGCTGTGGGGATGCTTTTCTTCAGCACGGATAGAAAAGCTGGTCAGAGTTCATGGGAAGATGGATGGAGCAAATACAAAGCAATCCTGGAGGAAAAAGTGTTATAGACTGCAAAATACAACCTTAAACATAGTGCCAGAGCCACAATGGAATGATTTAGATGAAAGCATATTCATGTGTTTGTATGGTCCAGTCACAGTCCACACCTAAATTGAGAATTTGTAGAAAGACTTGAAAATTGCTGTTCACAGATGCCTCCATCCAATCTCACTGAGCTAAAGCTATTTTGCAAAGAAGAATTGGCAAAAATGTTAGCCTCTAAATGTGCACAGCTGGTAGAGACATACCTCAAAAGACATGCATCAGCAGTTACAGGGAAATGTGGTCCTACAAAAGTATTGACTCAGGCAGTTGAATACAAATGAACATCATAAGTTTCAGATTTATATTTTAATTCCTTAACGACACGCCTTAACGATATGCCTTTTAACAGCGCCAATTTTTAACAGTGCTGAGAAATAAGGTTATAGTGCCCCCCAGGATTGGAAATTCTCCGGGTCTCGGCTACCGGGGGTAGCTGAGACCCTTGAGAATATGATTCGTGTCGGTTTTTACTGACCTCAGTGTTGCAATCATCGTTTTTCGGCCGGGTCACACTTGGGAGTGTGATGAGAAAAACTTGCGTGAGTCTCTCACATTACTACCCGACACTGCCGCCGGCACTCGGGACCGGAGTGTGCGGCTGCTTAGAAATACTTATCACAGTGATCAAATAAAAAAAACAGTAACTCAAAACACCTCTTTATCACCCACTTAGTTAGGTAAAAATAATAAAATAAAGATTTTATCTCCCGAGATCTTGGTGCCGAGATCTCCATCTGCACATGCACCGACCCCGGCCAGCAGCAATTTTCCCGTAGTCCCGTCCACCGCATAGGAAACCATGTAACTGAGGGAGCTCTAGGCTCTCACAAGATGTCGGCTGAGCCCCCGCAGCACTGAACATCCACAGTACCGAACACCAGCTGAGGCACGCTGCACCACACATCCGAACACCCCCTCAACCCAGTCTGTGTCCTGCAGCAACGCTCCACTCTTGCCTCCCCCAGCAAAAACCCTGGGACCCCGCTTCACCGCAGCAACCACCCCCGGTAAGCAATAAGACACAGCTAGGGTTAGGATTGGGCTAGTGTTAGGGTTGTGGTTATGGCTGGGATTAGGGTTATGGTTAGGGTTGGGATTAGGGTTAGGGGTGTGTTGGGGTTAGGGTTGGAGTTAGAATTGGGGGGTTCCACTGTTTAGGTACAGCAGGGGGTTTCCTAACGCAACATGGCGCCCTCCACTGATTCCAGCCAATTTTGCTTTTAAAAAGTCAAACGGTGCTCCCTGCCATGTGCCCAAACAGTGGCTTTCCCCCAAATACGGGGTATTGGCTTAGTCAGGAGAAATTGCACAACAAATTTTGTGGTACATTTTCTCCTGATACCCTTGTAAAACTAGAATAAAATTTGGTTCCAAAGTAATTTTTTTGTGAAAAAAAGTAAAATGTTTATTTTTTCCTTCCACATTGCTTTAGTGCGGTTTTGCGCACGTTGAGGGGTGCAGTTTTTAGAATGGTGTCACTTTTTGGTATTTTATGTTATATTAACCCCTCAAAATCACTTCAAATGTGAGATGGTCTCTAAAAAAAATGTTTTTGTAAAGTATGCTGGAAAAATGATAAAAATTGCTGGTCAACTTTTAACCCTTATAAAGTCCTAGCAAAAAAAATAATTATATTCCAAAATTACGCTGATGTAAAATTGACACGTGGGAAATGTTATTTATTAATTTTGTGTGACACCACTCTCTGATTTAAGGGTACAAAAATAAAAAATTAGAAAATTTCAAATCTTTGGCAAATTTCTGTTTTTCTCATAAATTAAACACAAGTTATATTGAATAAATTTTACCAATAACATGAAGTACAATATGTCACGAAAACACAACCTCAGAATCAGCGGGATCCGTTAAAGCATTCCAGAGTTATCACCTCAAAGTGACAGTGGTCAGAATTGGAAAAATTGGCTTGGTCATTAAGTACCAAATTACCTCTGTCACTAACGGGTTAAACATATTTAGAAAACTATGAATAATTTCCTTACACTTGACAAATACATGCTACTTTGTATAGGTATGTCAAATAAAATCTCAATGAAGTAAATTTACGTTTGTGGTTGTTAAGTGAAAAAAATGTGGAAAAGTTCATGGGATATAAATACTTTTTCAAGGCATTGTATTCACAGGCAGAATACAGGCTTCTAAATTGAAGCTACACAAAGACAAGTTTAAAGATGTTCTACAAGAATGTAAACCAGGGCCGGATTTAAGAGGCGGGTGGCCCGGGGCCCATTTTGGAGGGAAGCCCATTTTTCAAAGTGTTGCAATATGTAATGCAAAAACACAAAATGAAACGAACGCAAGTTTATTTACAAAAATCATTTACGCAGAGTAATTCAGGTAAAATCATTCATTTTTTACAATCCGGGCACTTTCCTTGATTTAAGTGCTGCAAAATCACTAATGATGTCACCAAAGTCCAATTCACGTAGTATATGACTCGATGCTCATGATAGACAAATTTACAAGTCATTCCTGCTTCATGGATGTCCTTAATCGGTTTTCAACTAATTTGAGTTTTGAGAAGGAACGCTGCAATTTGTTACCGTGAAAATTAGATATGTCCTTAGAGCTATCTCAAAATTTGGGGAAGTGTCCTGCACACACTTTTCCACGATAAGCTTGCACATGAGAAGTTCAGTGCTGACAACTTTTGGCTCCTCGTCTGTGAATAGATTGCCAAATGTTACAAACTGACACAGTTAATCGATAAATGTAATGTCCATATCATCTGAATAAGACCTGACGAGTTGATCTGCTGTGGCCTTAAGCTCTTCTGAAGACAGTTCTGTCAGATGGCTAAAAAACCTAAATTTGCTTGATAAACTGTATTTTTATATTATTATTATTATTATTATTATTAATTAATAAAGCACCTTTAATTCCATGGTGCTGTACATGAGAAAGGGGTTACGTACAGGGTTATAGATATTGTTCACAGTAAACAGGTGTTATGAAAGGCAATTCAGTATCACAATGGACATGGAGGTCAGAGCACATACAGTAATCTGACAATAACCCAAAATAATAGAACGAGCTCTGAGACGTGGGAACTCTGCAGACCGCAATCCCTGATCCTCTCCAAACACAACTAGAGGCAGCCGTGGATTGCGCCTAAAGCTCCCTATGCAACTCGGCACAGCCTGAGAAACTAACTAGCCTGAAGATAGAAAAAATAAGCCTACCTTGCCTCAGAGAAATACCCCAAAGGAAAAGGCAGCCCCCCACATATAATGACTGTGAGTAAGATGAAAAGACAAACGTAGGGATGAAATAGATTCAGCAAAGTGAGGCCCGATATTCTAGACAGAACGAGGATAGGAAAGATAACTTTGCGGTCTACACAAAACCCTAAAGAAAACCACGCAAAGGGGCAAAAAGACCCTCCGTACCGAACTAACGGCACGGAGGTACACCCTTTGCATCCCAGAGCTTCCAGCAAAACAAATAGACAAGCTGGACAGAAAAAATAGCAACAAATAGCAAAGAAGCACTTAGCTATGCAGAGCAGCAGGCCACAGGAATGATCCAAAGAAACACAAGTCCAACACTGGAACATTGACAGGAAGCATGAATCAAAGCAT
This sequence comes from Ranitomeya imitator, assembly GCF_032444005.1. Lineage (NCBI taxonomy): Eukaryota > Metazoa > Chordata > Amphibia > Anura > Dendrobatidae > Ranitomeya > Ranitomeya imitator. The sequence goes on from NC_091283.1 coordinate 767,884,082, forward strand.
TAGGTGGGGTTAAGTAGAGAAGCACCTAACGACCTCACCAGATCACCTGAGGAAGGAAACTCAGAAGCAGCAGTACCAGTTTCCTCCACAAACGGAAGCTCCCAGAGAGAATCAGCCGAAGTACCACTTGTGACCACAGGAGGGAGCTCTGCCACAGAATTCACAACAACAGGTTTACAGTGACAGACTGGTACAGAAGGGAGAGGACCCTGTCCTTGCGGACTTACATTCTATGGGATAGTGGGGAAGAGACAGAAGGTAGGGGTGAGGCGGAGGCTCTGGCGGTGGTGAGGCGGCAGCTCTGGCGGTGGTGAAGCGGCGGCTCTGGCGGTGGTGAGGCGGCAGCTCGGTTATTGTTGGCTGTAGGCTTTCCTGAAGAGATGGGTTTTCATGTTCCGTCTGAAGGATCCGAGGGTGGTGGATAATCGGACATGTTGAGGCATTGAATTCCAGAGGATGGGAAGACGTTGATCAAGAGAAGCGATAAACTGATCAATGATAGGCAAGAAAGTTTCTGTTCTGTATTTTTCAGAAGGGCTGAGTTGTACTTCTTCCGTATGGTCATAATCCAATGGATTGAGAAACACGTTTCGGTGCCTCTGTTGAGTTATCGTCTGAACATACTCATATGAACCAGGCAGCTCTTCGCTTTGCTTCTCATATATTTTGAAGGAGTCATGCTTTGATGCGACATAGTTTTTTAAGCTGGTCAGTGAGGCCACAGCAGTGTTTAGATCAGTTTTGCGTGTTGCTGAATAGGCAGCGCCTAGAAGCTTCTGTTGGGATTCGAGAAGGCTACCGCATGCCATTAGCTAAGCATTAGGTGCAGGGAGGGTACTAAGGAAGTCTGGCTGGACTAGCCAGTTGAGTGGATGCTAACGCAGGTCAGGTATCATGACTCTGCCGCTCTGCGCCAGCCACTGTCAGGTCCCTACACTTTCAATAGTTTCACGCTTGTTAAGTGTTCCTTAACATTAGAAGCAGTTCACAGCAAAGAGACGTGTATTTTCCATGTTTTGAGATATTTATCCCTATGTTGGTGGGAGGCCCCCGCTTGGTGGGTGGCCCAGGGCCTGGGCCCCTTTGGCCCACCCCTAAAACCGGGCATGATGTAAACTAATGATCATCCTAATCACATGTCAGGACGGGCTGCGATTTGAAGAAACACAGCTCCTCAGACCTGTGTCTCAACTAAGGGTATGTGTCCACGTTCAAGATTGCATCAGGATTTGACGAAGGTAAAATCTGCACCAAATCTGCATCTGAGGTCATTGGCAGGTCACCTGCGTTTTTCATGCGCTTTGACGCGTTTTTTCATGTGGATTTGCGTGTGTTTTTGTAAGCTCAATAAAGATATACCAAAAAAAAGGGTGATGTAATTTCTTGTCCAACCTCTTCATTTATTTACATACTCCATTGAAGAATAATGTTTACACACACAGACAGATAGATCGATAGATAAATAGATGATAGATATGGGATAGATAATAGATAGATCTATCGTTTCTATCTATCGTATCCATCGTATCTATTATCTATCTATAAATATATCTATCGATAGATATATCTATAGATAGCTAGATAGATTTATCGATAGATAGATAATAGATAGATAATAGATACGATAGATCGAGAATACCAAGCCCGATGTTTAGTATATCTGTGTATCTATAGATATATCTATCTATAAATATATCTATAGATAGATTATCCATCTATATATATCATCATCTAAGGGGTACTTCCGTCTCTTTGTTTGTCTTTGTGTCTGTAACGGAAATCCCGAGTAGCTGATCGGACTTCCGGCCGCGACCAGCCGTGAATTGGCCCCTCCCTACTATCCCGGACCAACTTTTTTACTATTGATGCTGTGTATGCAGCACTAATAGTAAAAAGATATAATGTAGAAAGTAATTAAAAAAATAAAAAATCATGCTATTCTGACCTTCTGTCGCCTCCGCAGCTTTCCCGCTCCTCCCGATGCTCTCGGCAGCTTCCGTTCCCAGAGATGCATTGCGAAATTACACAGAGGACTTAGCAGTCTCTGGCAAAGACCGCTAAGTCATCTGGGTAATTTCGCAATGCATCTCTGGGAACGGAAGCTGCCGGCCACATCGCGAGGATCGGGACAGCTTCGTTGGACGATGGAAGGTGAGTATGTACAGTGGGGCAAAAAAGTATTTAGTCAGTCAGCAATAGTGCAAGTTCCACCACTTAAAAAGAGGAGAGGCGTCTGTAATTTACATCATAGGTAGACCTCAACTATGGGAGACAAACTGAGAAAAAAAAATCCAGAAAATCACAGTGTCTGTTTTTTTAACATTTTATTTGCATATTATGGTGGAAAATAAGTATTTGGTCAGAAACAAAATTTCATCTCAATACTTTGTAATATATCCTTTGTTGGCAATGACAGAGGTCAAACGTTTTCTGTAAGTCTTCACAAGGTTGCCACACACTGTTGTTGATATGTTGGCCCATTCCTCCATGCAGATCTCCTCTAGAGCAGTGATGTTTTTGGCTTTTCGCTTGGCAACACGGACTTTCAACTCCCTCCAAAGGTTTTCTATAGGGTTGAGATCTGGAGACTGGCTAGGCCACTCCAGGACCTTGAAATGCTTCTTACGAAGCCACTCCTTCGTTGCCCTGGCGGTGTGCTTTGGATCATTGTCATGTTGAAAGACCCAGCCACGTTTCATCTTCAATGCCCTTGCTGATGGAAGGAGGTTTGCACTCAAAATCTCACGATACATGGTCCCATTCATTCTTTCATGTACCCGGATCAGTCGTCCTGGCCCCTTTGCAGAGAAACAGCCCCAAAGCATGATGTTTCCACCACCATGCTTTACAGTAGGTATGGTGTTTGATGGATGCAACTCAGTATTCTTTTTCCTCCAAACACGACAAGTTGTGTTTCTACCAAACAGTTCCAGTTTGGTTTCATCAGACCATAGGACATTCTCCCAAAACTCCTCTGGATCATCCAAATGCTCTCTAGCAAACTTCAGACGGGCCTGGACATGTACTGGCTTAAGCAGTGGGATGCGTCTGGCACTGCAGGATCTGAGTCCATGGTGGCGTAGTGTGTTACTTATGGTAGGCCTTGTTACATTGGTCCCAGCTCTCTGCAGTTCATTCACTAGGTCCCCCTGCGTGGTTCTGGGATTTTTGCTCACCATTCTTGTGATCATTCTGACCCCACGGGGTGGGATTTTGCGTGGAGCCCCAGATCGAGGGAGATTATCAGTGGTCTTGTATGTCTTCCATTTTCTAATTATTGCTCCCACTGTTGATTTCTTCACTCCAAGCTGGTTGGCTATTGCAGATTCAGTCTTCCCAGCCTGGTGCAGGGCTATAATTTTGTTTCTGGTGTCCTTTGACAGCTCTTTGGTCTTCACCATAGTGGAGTTTGGAGTCAGACTGTTTGAGGGTGTGCACAGGTGTCTTTTTATACTGATAACAAGTTTAAACAGGTGCCATTACTACAGGTAATGAGTGGAGGAAAGAGGAGACTCTTAAAGAAGAAGTTACAGGTCTGTGAGAGCCAGAAATTTTGATTGTTTGTTTCTGACCAAATACTTATTTTCCACCATAATATGCAAATAAAATGTTAAAAAAAACAGACAATGTGATTTTCTGGATTTTTTTTTCTCAGTTTGTCTCCCATAGTTGAGATCTACCTATGATGTAAATTACAGACGCCTCTCATCTTTTTAAGTGGTGGAACTTGCACTATTGCTGACTGACTAAATACTTTTTTGCCCCACTGTAACTATTTTTTATTTTAATTCTTTTTGTGGGCTGTGTTATTTACTATGTGGCTGCTATATACTACGTGGCTACTATATAACTACGTGGCTGCGCTATATACTACGTGGCTGTGTTATATACTACATCGCTGTGCTATATACTACATGACTGTGCTATATACTACATGACTGTGCTATATACTACGTGGCTGCGCTATATACTACGTGGGCTGTGCTATACACTACGTGGCTGTGCTATATACTATGTGGGCTGTGCTATATACTACGTGGCTGTGCTATATACTACATGGCCTGTGCTATATACTACATTGCTGTGCTATATACTATGTGGCTGCTATATACTACGTGGGCTGTACTATCTACTGTGTGGGCTGTTATATACTATGTGGGCTGTGTTATATACTACATGGCTGTGCTATATACTACGTGGGTGCGGTATATACTACGAGGCCTGTGCTATATACTAAGTTGGCTGTGCTATATACTAAGTGGGCTGTGCTATATACTATGTGGCTGCGCTATATACTACGTGGCTGTGCTATATACTATGTGGCTGTGCCATCTCCTCAGGTCTGTCCTATATACTACGTGGCTGCTATATAATACGCGGCTGTGCTAACTGCTGCGTGGGCTGTGCTATATACTACGTGGGTGTTATGAACAGGTAATTCAGAACCACAATGGACCTTGAAGTTCAGAGCACACAAGGTGACCTGACATTTACCAAAAACATAGGACAAGCTCTGAGACGTGGAAACTCTGCTGACCGCAATCCCTAATCCTAACACACTACACTAGAGGTAGCCGTGGATTGCGCCTAACGCTCCCTATGCAACTCGGCACAGCCTGAGAAACTAACTAGCCCTGAAGATAGAAAAATAAGCCTACCTTGCCTCAGAGAAATTCCCCAAAGTCATAATGACTGTGAGTAAAGATGAAATACAAACACAGAGATGAAATAGATTTAGCAAAGTGAGGCCCGACTTACTGAATAGACCGAGGATCGGAAAGATAGCTTTGCGGTCAACACAAAAACCTACAAACAACCACGCAGAGGGGCAAAAAGACCCTCCGCACCGACTAACGGTACGGAGGTGCTCCCTCTGCGTCTCAGAGCTTCCAGCAAGCAAGAAAAAACCAATATAGCAAGCTGGACAGAAAATATAGCAAACAAAAATAACACAAGCAGAACTTAGCTTATGCAGGATAGAGAGGCCACAGGAACGATCCAGGAGGAAGCAAGACCAATACTAGAACATTGACTGGAGGCCAGGATCAAAGCACCAGGTGGAGTTAAATAGAGCAGCACCTAACGACTTAACCTCATCACCTGAGGAAGGAAACTCAGAAGCCGCAGTACCACTCTCATCCACCAAAGGAAGCTTATAGACAGAACCAGCCGCAGTACCACTCACGACCACAGGAGGGAGCTTGGCCACAGAATTCACAACACGTGGGCTGTGCTATATACTACATCGCTGTGCTATATTCTACGTGGCTGTGCTATATACTACGTGGTTGTGCTATCAACTGCGTGGGCTGTGTTATATACTACGTGGCTACTATATACTACCTGGCTGCGCTATATACTACGTGGCTGTGCCATCTACTGTGTGGGCTGTGTTATATACTATGTGGGCTGTGTTATATACTACATCGCTGTGCTATATACTACGTGGCTGCGCTATATACTACGTGGCTGCGCTATATACTACGTGGCTCTGCTTTCTACTGTGTCGGCTGTGCTATATACTACGTGGCTGCGATATATACTACGCGGGCTGTGCTGTTGTGAGTTCTGTTGTCGGGCTCCCTCCTGTGGTCATGAATGGTACTTCGGCTGGTTCTGTCCATGGACTTTCTCTGGTGGCTGTGGGTGTTTCTGAGTTTCCTTCCTCAGGTGACGAGGTTAATTCGTTAGCTGGCTGCTCTATTTAACTCCACTTAGATCTTTGCTCCAGGCCACCTGTCAATGTTCCAGTATTGGTCTAGTTCACTCCTGGATCGTTCTTGTGACCTGTCTTCCCAGCAGAAGCTAAGTGACTGCTTGTTTTTCTCTGGTTTGCTATTTTTCTGTCCAGCTTGCTATTTCGATTGTTCTTGCTTGCTGGAAGCTCTGGGACGCAGAGGGAGCACCTCCGCACCGTGAGTCGGTGCGGAGGGTCTTTTTGCGCCCTCTGCGTGGTCTTTTTGTAGGTTTTTGTGCTGACCGCAAAGTAACCTTTCCTATCCTCGGTCTGTTCAGTAAGTCGGGCCTCACTTTGCTAAATCTATTTCATCTCTGTGTTTGTATTTTCATCTTTACTCACAGTCATTATATGTGGGGGGCTGCCTTTTCCTTGGGGAATTTCTCTGAGGCAAGGTAGGCTTTATTTTTCTATCTTCAGGGCTAGCTAGTTTCTTAGGCTGTGCCGAGTTGCATAGGGAGCGTTAGGCGCAATCCACGGCTATTTCTAGTGTGGTTGATAGGATTAGGGATTGCGGTCAGCAGAGTTCCCACGTCCCAGAGCTCGTCCTATATTATCAGTAACTATCAGGTCATTCCGTGTGCTCTTATCCACCAGGTCCATTATTGTCCTGACCACCAGGTCATAACACTGTGCTATATACTACATCGCTGTGCTATATACTACGTGGCTGTGCTATATACTACGTGGCTGTGCTTTCTACTGTGTGGGCTGTGCTATATACTACGTGGTTGTGATATATACTACGCGGGCTGTGCTATATACTACATCGCTGTGCTATATACTGCGTGGACTGTGCTATATACTACGTGACTGTGCTATATACTATGTGGCTGCTACATACTATGTGGCTGTGCTATCTACTGTGTGGGCTGTGCTATATACTACAAGGCTGTGCTATATACTACGTGGCTGTGCTATATACTACGTGGCTGTGCTATATACTACGTGGCTGTGCTATATACTACATCGCTGCGCTATATACTACGTGGCTGTGCTATATACTACGTGGCTGTGCTATCTACTGCGTGGGCTGTGCTATATACTATGTGGCTGTGCTATATACTACGTGGCTGTGCTATATACTACATTGCTGTGCCATATACTATGTGGCTGCTATATACTACGTGGGCTGTACGATCTACTGTGTGGGCTGTTATATACTATGTGGGCTGTGTTATATACTACATGGCTGTGCTATATACTACGTGACTGTGCTATATACTACGTGGCTGCTACATACTATGTGGCTGTGCTATCTACTGTGTGGGCTGTGCTATATACTACAAGGCTGTGCTATATACTACGTGGCTGTGCTATATACTACGTGGCTGTGCTATATACTACATCGCTGCGCTATATACTACGTGGCTGTGCTATATACTACGTGGCTGTGCTATATACTACGTGGCTGCTATATACTATGTGGCTGTGCTATCTACTGTGTGGGCTGTGCTATATACTACGTGGCTGTGCTATATACTACATTGCTGTGCTATGTACTACATGGCCTGTGCTATATACTACGTGGCTGCTATATACTACGTGGGCTGTACTATCTACTGCGTGGGCTGTTATATACTATGTGGGCTGTGCTATCTACTGCGTGGGCTGTGCTATATACTACGTGGCTGTGCTATATACTACATGGCTGCTATATACTATGTGGCTGTGCTATCTACTGAGTGGGCTGTGCTATATACTACGTGGCTGTGCTATATACTACGTGGCTGTGCTATATACTATGTGGCTGTGCTATATACTATGTGGCTGTGCTATATACTACATCGCTGTGCTATATACTACGTGGCTGTGCTATATACTACGTGGCTGTGCTATATACTACGTGGCTGTGCTATATATTACGTGACTGTGCTATCTCCTTAGGGCTGTCCTATATACTACGTGGCTGCTATATACTACGTGGGCTGTGCTATACACTACATCGCTGTGCTATATACTACGTGGCTGTGCTATATACTACGTGGTTGTGCTATATACTACGTGGTTGTGCTATCTACTACGTGGGCTGTGTTATATACTACATCGCTGTGCTATATACTACGTGGCTGTGCTATATACTACGTGGTTGTGCTATCTACTGTGTGGGCTATGTTATATACTACATCGCTGTGCTATATACTACGTGGCTGTGCTATATACTACGTGGTTGTGCTATCTACTGCGTGGGCTGTGTTATATACTACATCGCTGTGCTATATACTACGTGGCTGTGCTATATACTACGTGGTTGTGCTATCTACTACTTGGGCTGTACTATATGCTACATGGCTGTGCTATATACTACAAGGCTGCTATATACTACGACGCTGTGCTATCTACTCAGGGCTGTCCGATATACTACGTGGCTGCTATATACTACGTGGCTGTGCTATATACTACGTGGCTGTGCTATATTGGCTGTGCTATATACTACGTGGGCAGCTGCGACATTGGCATGGAATTTAACTCCTACTCACAGTGCGACGTACATACATACATATTCTAGAATACCCAATGCCTTAGAATCGAGCCACAATCTACTATATACATATAATTGTCTAAGGGTCACTTCCGTCTGTCTGTCCTTCTGTCACGGTTATTCATTCACTGATTGGTCTCGGCAGCTGCCTGTCATAGCTGCCGCGACCAATCAGCGACGGCCACAGTCCGGAAAAAAATGGCCGCTCCTTCCTCCCCGCAGTCAGTGCCCGGCGTCCGCATACTCCCCTCCGGTCAGCGCTCACACAGGGTTAATGGCAGTGTTGACCGTGGTGTAACGCACTCTGTTAAAGCTGCTATTAACCCTGTGACACCACCTTTTTACTATTCATGCTGCCTATGCAGCATGAATAGTAAAAATATTTAATGTTAAAAATAATAAAAAAATAAAAAATAGTTACATACTCACCCTCCGGTGCCCTTCCTCCCCCCCGGATCAGGAACCGGCCTTTTCCGCTCCGCGCGACGCCCCGGTGACCGCAGCATGCATTGCGGTCTCGCGAGATGATGACGTACGGTCTCGCGAGACCGCCACGTCATCATCGTGCGAGACCGCAATGCAATCTTCAGACCGGACCGCGCGCCAAGCATCGGGAACCTGACGCTTCGATCTGGAGCCTCCAGGAGGTGAGTATGTAACTTTTTTATTTTTATTTTTTTTTAAAAAAGGGATATGGTGCATACTACGTGACTGGCCAATATACTACATGACTGTGCTGTATACTACATGACTGGGCAGTATACTACGTGGCTCTGTGCTGTATACTACGTGACTGCTGTATACTACGTGGCTCTGTGCTGTATACTACGTGGCTCTGTGCTGTATACTATGACTGCTGTATACTACATGACTGGTCAGTATACTACGTGGCTCTGCTGTATACTACGTGGCTCTGTGAGTAGCTGGGTAGTATACTATGTGACTGGGCAATATACTACGTGAACTACATGGCTGGGCAATATACTACATGGCTGAGCAATATACTATGTGACTGGGCAATATACTATGTGGCTGAGCAATATACTACGTGGCTAGGCAATATACTACGTGGCTGGGCAATATACTACGTGGACATACATATTCTAGAATACCCGATGCGTTAGAATCGGGCCACCATCTAGTATATATATAATTGTCTAAGGGTCTGTTTGTAACGGAAATCTCTCGTCGCTGATTGGTCACGGGTGGCTGGTGCGACCAATCGGCTACAGGTGCAGTCCGGTCTTGAATTGGCGCCGGATTTAAACCATGCTTCGCTGATTACTCGCGCCTAGTCGGGAACTTTCTCACACAGCAGTACCACATGTGAGACTAGGGACTATTGTTTACAGTGGCGGAGGAATACAGTGCGGAAGGATACCTTCCTTCATTGTATTCCTGGAGCCCCCGGAGAGCGGTCGCATCAGCTGATGCTGCTGCTCTCCACAGTAGATTGTCGTGGGACACTCGCTTTAATTGGATTTCTGCGGATCAGGGAGTATAGTGTTTGTTTATTATTTTAATATTTTTTACAGGTGACACTGGCTTCTGGGATCAAAGTGACAAGTGATGGTGAGTATGTACTCTATGTTGTATGTACTGTATGTCTATACGTATGTACTGTATGTATTGCATGGTGTATGTTGCATGTTGTATGGTGCATGTCATATGTTGCATGTCGCATGTTGTCGCATGTTTCCGCATGTCGTCGCATGTTGTCACATGTTGCATGTCGTCGCATGTTGTCACATGTTGCATGTCGACGCATGTCGCATGTTGCTGCAAGTTGTAGGTCACATGTTGTCGCATGTTGCATGTCATCGCATGTTGCAAGTCGTCGCATGTTGTCTCATGTCGCATGTTGTTGCATGTCACATGTTGCCGCACACAGTCTAGACGAGTCCAGCTCTGCTACATCTGGTAGCCTGACATCCAGATGTAGCCGAGCCGGTAGATGATCGCCGGAGATAGCTCTCCAGCGATCACCTACACTACAGCGTTCTCACAATCAGCTGATGAGCTGTTTGCGAGAACCAGACTAGTGGCCGGAGATGACTCCCGGTCACGTGCACGGAAGTTCTCGCGATTACATAAGTTATCGCGAGAACTGCAGTGGACGAGGGAATTCCGGCGGCGGGACAGGTGAACTGGCAGATATGCGTAGTAAGCTGCATGTACGCAGTTTCTACGCATGTGACTAATCATTAGATGCGATTTTATCGCATCTAATGAAAGTCTATGGCAAAGCGTCACTGCTTTGTAAACAGAAATGCTGCGTTCTGAAAAGACGCGCCGCATGTCCGTTTACGCGGGTCTGCCGCCCGCGTGTTTTACCGCATAGTGGAGATGGGATTTCATGAAATCCCTTCCACTATGCTGTAACATCTGGACGCTGCGTGTATATAGCACAGCCACATAGTATACAGCACAGCCACGTAGTATATAGCACAGGCACGTAGTATATAGCACAGCCACATAGTATATAGCACAGCCACGTAGTATATAGCACAGCGAAGTAGTATATAGCACAGCCCATGTACTATATAGCACATCCCACGTAGTATATAGCACAGCCCACGAAGTATATAGCACAGCCCACGTAGTATATAGCACAGCCCACGTAGTATATAGCACAGCGATGTAGTATATAACACAGCCCACGTAGTATGTAACAGCCCACGTAGTATATAACACATCCCACGCAGTAGATAGCACAGCCACGCAGTATATAGCAGCCAAGTAGTATATAGCAGCCACGTAGTATATACCAGTGATGTAGTATATAACACAGCCACGTAGTATATAGCAGCCACGTAGTATATAGCACAGCCAATGCAGTAGATAGCGCAGCCACGTTGTATATAGCAGCCACGTAGTAAAAAACAGCCCACAAAAAGAATTAAAATAAAAAATTGTTATATATTCACCTTCCGTCGTCCACCGAAGCTGTCCCGCTCCTCGCGATGCGGCCGGCATCTTCCGTTTCCAGAGATGCGCTGCGAAATTACCCATATTACTTAGTGGTCTTTGCCATAGACCGCCAAGTCATCTGTGTAATTTTGCAATGCATCTCTGGGAACGGAAGATGCCGACAGTATTGGTAGGAGCGGGAAAGCTGAATAGGCAGCGCCTAGAAGCTTCTGTTGGGATTCGAGAAGGCTACCGCATGCCATTAGCTAAGCATTAGTACAGGGAGGGTACTAAGGAAGTCTGGCTGGGCTAGCCAGTTCAGTGGATGCTAACGCAGGTCAGGTATCATGACTCTGCCGCTCTGCGCCAGCCACTGTCAGGTCCCTACACTTTCAATAGTTTCACGTTTGTTAAGTGTTCCTTAACATTAGAAGCAGTTCACAGCAAAGAGACGTGTATTTTCCAGGTTTTGAGATATTTATCCCTATGCTGGTGGGAGGCCCCCGCCTGGTGGGTGGCCCAGGGCCTGGGCCCCTTTGGCCCACCCCTAAATCCGGGCCTGATGTAAACTAATGATCATCCTAATCACGTCAGGACAGGCTGCGATTTGAAGAAACACAGCTCCTCAGACCTGTGTCTCAACTAAGCGTATGTGTCCACGTTCAAGATTGCATCAGGATTTGACGCAGGTAAAATCTGCACCAAATCTGCATCTGAGGTCATTGGCAGGTCACCTGCGTTTTTCATGCGCTTTGACGCGTTTTTTCATGTGGATTTGCGTGTGTTTTTGTAAGCTCAATAAAGATATACCAAAAAAAAGGGTGATGTAATTTCTTGTCCAACCTCTTCATTTATTTACATACCCCATTGAAGAATAATGTTTACACACACAGACAGAAAGATCGATAGATAAATAGATAGATATGGGGTAGATAATAGATAGATCTATCGTTTCTATCTATCGTATCCATCGTATCTATTATCTATCTATAAATATATCTATCGATAGATATATCTATAGATAGCTAGATAGATTTATCGATAGATAGATAATAGATAGATAATAGATACGATAGATCGAGAATACCAAGCCCGATGTTTAGTATATCTGTGTATCTATAGATATATCTATCTATAAATATATCTATAGATAGATTATCCATCTATATATATCATCATCTAAGGGGTACTTCCGTCTCTTTGTCTGTCTTTGTGTCTGTAACGGAAATCCCGAGTAGCTGATCGGACTTCCGGCCGCGACCAGCCGTGAATTGGCCCCTCCCTACTATCCCGGACCAACTTTTTTACTATTGATGCTGGCTATGCAGCACTAATAGTAAAAAGATATAATGGAGAAAGTAATTAAAAAAATAAAAAATCATGCTATTCTGACCTTCTGTCGCCTCCGCAGCTTTCCCGCTCCTCCCGATGCTCTCGGCAGCTTCCGTTCCCAGAGATGCATTGCGAAATTACACAGAGGACTTAGCAGTCTCTGGCAAAGACCGCTAAGTCATCTGGGTAATTTCGCAATGCATCTCTGGGAACGGAAGCTGCCGGCCACATCGCGAGGATCGGGACAGCTTCGTTGGACGATGGAAAGTGAGTATGTAACTATTTTTTATTTTAATTCTTTTTGTGGGCTGTTATTTACTATGTGGCTGCTATATACTACGTGGCTACTATATAACTACGTGGCTGCGCTATATACTACGTGGCTGTGTTATATACTACATCGCTGTGCTATATACTACATCGTTGTGCTATATACTACATGACTGTGCTATATACTACGTGGCTGCGCTATATACTACGTGGTTGCTATACACTACGTGGCTGTGCTATACACTACGTGGCTGTGCTCTATACTATGTGGGCTGTGCTATATACTACATCGTTGTGCTATATACTACATGACTGTGCTATATACTACGTAGCTGCGCTATATACTACGTGGCTGCTATATACTACGTGGGCTGTGCTATATATTACGTGGCTGTGCTATACACTACGTGGCTGTGCTATATACTACGTGGCTGTGCTATATACTACGTGGCTGTGCTATATACTACGTGGCTGTGCTATATACTATGTGGCTGTGCTATATACTATATGGCCTGTGCTATATACTATATGGCCTGTGCTATATACTACATTGCTGTGCAATATACTATGTGGCTGCTATATACTACGTGGGCTGTACTATCTACTGTGTGGGCTGTTATATACTATGTGGGCTGTGTTATATACTACGTGGCTGTGCTATATACTACGTGGCTGTGGTATATACTACGTGGCCTGTGCTATATACTAAGTGGGCTGTGCTATATACTATGTGGCTGTGCTATATACTATGTGGCTGTGCCATCTCCTCAGGTCTGTCCTATATACTACGTGGCTGCTATATAATACGTGGCTGTGCTAACTGCTGCGTGGGCTGTGCTATATACTACGTGGGCTGTGCTATATACTACATCGCTGTGCTATATTCTACGTGGCTGTGCTATATACTATGTGGTTGTGCTATATACTACGTGGCTGTGCTTTCTACTGCGTGGGCTGTGCTATATACTACGTGGCTGTGCTATCTACTGTGTGGGCTGTGTTATATACTATGTGGGGTGTGTTATATACTACATCGCTGTGCTATATACTACGTGGCTGCGCTACATACTACGTGGCTGCGCTATATACTATGTGGCTGTGCTATATACTACGTGGCTGTGCTTTCTACTGCGTGGGCTGTGCTATATACTACGTGGCTGTGCTATCTACTGTGTGGGCTGTGTTACATACTATGTGGGCTGTGTTATATACTACATCGCTGTGCTATATACTACGTGGCTGTGCTATATACTACGTGGCTGTGCTATATACTACGTGGGCTGTGCTATATACTATGTGGCTGTGATATATACTACGCGGGCTGTGCTATATACTACATCGCTGTGCTATATACTGCGTGGACTGTGCTATATACTACGTGACTGTGCTATATACTACGTGGCTGTGCTATATACTACGTGGCTGTGCTATATACTACGTGGCTGCTACATACTATGTGGCTGTGCTATCTACTGTGTGGGCTGTGCTATATACTACGTGGCTGTGCTATATACTACATCGCTGTGCTATATACTACGTGGCTGTGCTATCTACTGCGTGGGCTGTGCTATATACTACGTGGCTGTGCTATATACTACGTGGCTGTGCTATATACTACATTGCTGTGCTATATACTACATTGCTGTGCTATGTACTACGTGGCTGCTATATACTACGTGGGCTGTACTATCTACTGCGTGGGCTGTTATATACTATGTGGGCTGTGTAATATACTACGTGGCTGTGCTATATACTACATCGCTGTGCTATATACTACATGGCTGTGCTATATTCTACGTGGCTGTGCTATATACTACGTGGCTGTGCTATATACTACGTGGCTGTGCTATATTCTACGTGGCTGCTATATATTACGTGACTGTGCCATCTCCTCAGGGCTGTCCTATATACTACGTGGCTGCTATATACTACGTGGGCTGTGCTATACACTACATCGCTGTGCTATATACTACGTGGCTGTGCTATATACTACGTGGTTGTGCCATCTACTACGTGGTTGTGCTATCTACTGCGTGGGCTGTGTTATATACTACATCGCTGTGCTATATACTACGTGGCTGTGCTATATACTACGTGGTTGTGCTATCTACTGCGTGGGCTATGTTATATACTACATCGCTGTGCTATATACTACGTGGCTGTGCTATATACTACGTGGTTGTGCTATATACTACGTGGGCGGTGTTATCTACTACGTGGGCTGTACTATATGCTACATGGCTGTGCTATATACTACAAGGCTGCTATATACTACGTCGCTGTGCTATCTACTCAGGGCTGTCCGATATACTACGTGGCTGCTATATAATACGTGGCTGTGCTATATACTACATGGCTGCTATATACTACGTGGCTGTGCTATCTACTCAGGGCTGTCCGATATACTACGTGGCTGCTATATAATACGTGGCTGTGCTATATACTACATGGCTGCTATATACTACGTGGCTGTGCTATATACTACGTGGCTGTGCTATATACTACGTGGCTGTGCTATATACTACGTGGCTGTGCTATATACTACGTGGCTGTGCTATATACTACGTGGCTGTGCTATATACTATGTGGGCAGCCGCGACATTGGCATGGAATTTAACTCCTACTCACAGTGCGACGTACATACATACATATTCTAGAATACCCAATGCCTTAGAATCGAGCCACAATCTACTATATACATATAATTTGAAGACACAAAAGAGAATGGTAAAACCAAAAACACTCAGTTTGAAAAAATGTTTGCAGTAATCCGCAAGTGCTAGTAAAAGATGTAAATAACAGGGTATTTGGTTGATACGTTTTTTGCAAAAAATGTATACTAAGCTGCTCTACCAATCTTCACGGTATACCCTTATCAGAGCAGTCCTAACTAATGTATGCAATCCCTATCTGATGTATTTAAAAACCTGATCATCTGTATATTACCTGTGTGAACAGGGTTCAGAGAGGAAAAATCCATGTGTGCATACAGGGCAGAACAGCTTTTGTGCAGCTAGCCCAAGAGGAGTGGTGGAACTCCCCAGTCTTGTAGACACAAGAGAACAATCATGGAAACAGGAACACATGGGCTACTTGCACAGTGAACAAGTCTGTAAGAACATGTTCACACACCACCAAGAAACCTGAAGACACAAAAGAGAATGGTAAAACCAAAAACACTCAGTTTGAAAAAATGTTTGCAGTAATCCGCAAGTGCTAGTAAAAGATGTAAATAACAGGGTATTTGGTTGATACGTTTTTTGCAAAAAATGTATACTAAGCTGCTCTACCAGCTGCTCTTGTGTCTACAAGACTGGGGAGTTCCACCACTCCTCTTGGGCTAGCTGCACAAAAGCTGTTCTGCCCTGTATGCACACATGGATTTTTCCTCTCTGAACCCTGTTCACACAGGTAATATACAGATGATCAGGTTTTTAAATACATCAGATAGGGATTGCATACATTAGTTAGGACTGCTCTGATAAGGGTATACCGTGAAGATTGGTAGAGCAGCTTAGTATACATTTTTTGCAAAAAACGTATCAACCAAATACCCTGTTATTTACATCTTTTACTAGCACTTGCGGATTACTGCAAACATTTTTTCAAACTGAGTGTTTTTGGTTTTACCATTCTCTTTTGTGTCTTCAGGTTTCTTGGTGGTGTGTGAACATGTTCTTACAGACTTGTTCACTGTGCAAGTAGCCCATGTGTTCCTGTTTCCTATATACATATAATTGTCTAAGGGTCACTTCCGTCTGTCTGTCCTTCTGTCACGGTTATTCATTCACTGATTGGTCTATATACTACGTGGGCAGCCGCGACATTGGCATGGAATTTAACTCCTACTCACAGTGCGACGTACATACATACATATTCTAGAATACCCAATGCCTTAGAATCGAGCCACAATCTACTATATACATATAATTGTCTAAGGGTCACTTCCGTCTGTCTGTCCTTCTGTCACGGTTATTCATTCACTGATTGGTCTCGGCAGCTGCCTGTCATAGCTGCCGCGACCAATCAGCGACGGCCACAGTCCGGAAAAAAATGTCCGCTCCTTCCTCCCCGCAGTCAGTGCCCGGCGTCCGCATACTCCCCTCCGGTCAGCGCTCACACAGGGTTAATGGCAGTGTTGACCGTGGTGTAACGCACTCTGTTAAAGCTGCTATTAACCCTGTGACACCACCTTTTTACTATTCATGCTGCCTATGCAGCATGAGTAGTAAAAATATCTAATGTTAAAAATAATAAAAAAATAAAAAATAGTTACATACTCACCCTTCGGTGCCATTCCTCCCACACACACACACACACACCCCCCCCCTGATCAGGAACCGGCCTCTTCCGCTCTGCGCGACGCCCCGGTGACCGCAGCATGCATTGCGGTCTCGCGAGATGATGACGTACGGTCTCGCGAGACCGCTACGTCATCATCGTGCGGGACCGCAATGCAATCTTCAGACTGGACCGCGCGCCAAGCATCGGGTACCGGACGCTTCGATCTGGAGGCTCCAGGAGGTGAGTATGTAACTATTTTTTATTTTTTTTTTAAAAGGGATATGGTGCATACTACGTGACTGGCCAATATACTACATGACTGTGCTGTATACTACGTGACTCTGCTGTATACTACGTGGCTCTGTGCTGTATACTACGTGGCTCTGTGCTGTATACTACGTGGCTCTGTGCTGTATACTACGTGACTGGGCAATATACTACGTGGCTCTGCTGTATACTACGTGGCTCTGTGCTGTATACTACGTGGCTCTGTGCGTAGCTGGGTAGTATACTATGTGACTGGGCAATATACTACGTGAACTACGTGGCTGAGCAATATACTATGTGACTGGGCAATATACTACGTGGCTGGGCAATATACTACGTGGCTAGGCAATATACTACGTGGCTGGGCAATATACTACGTGGCTGGGCAATATACTACGTGAACATACATATTCTAAAATACCCGATGCGTTAGAATCGGGCCACCATCTAGTATATATATATAATTGTCTAAGGGTCTGTTTGTAACGGAAATCTCTCGTCGCTGATTGGTCACGGGTGGCTGGTGCGACCAATCGGCTACAGGTGCAGTCCGGTCTTGAATTGGCGCCGGATTTAAACCACGCTTCGCTGATTGCTCACGCCTGGTCGGGAACTTTCTCACACAGCAGTACCACATGTGAGACTAGGGACTATTGTTTACAGTGGCGGAGGAATACAGTGCGGTAGGATACCTTCCTTCATTGTATTCCTGGAGCCCCCGGAGAGCGGTCGCATCAGCTGATGCTGCTGCTCTCCACAGTAGATTGTCGTGGGACACTCGCTTTAATTGGATTTCTGCGGATCAGGGAGTATAGTGTTTGTTTATTATTTTAATATTTTTTACAGGTGACACTGGCTTCTGGGATCAAAGTGACAAGTGATGGTGAGTATGTACTCTATGTTGTATGTACTGTATGTCTATACGTATGTACTGTATGTATTGCATGGTGTATGTTGCATGTTGTATGGTGCATGTCGTATGTTGCATGTTGTCGCATGTTTCCGCATGTCGTCGCATGTTGTCACATGTTGCATGTCGACGCATGTCGCATGTCGACGCATGTCGCATGTTGTCGCATGTCGCTGCAAGTTGTATGTCACATGTTGTCGCATGTTGCATGTCATCGCATGTTGCAAGTCGTCGCATGTTGTCTCATGTCGCATGTTGTTGCATGTCACATGTTGCCGCATGTTGCATGTCTCATGTTGTCTGTTGCATGTTGTCGCATGTTACATTTTGTCGCATGTTGTCGTATGTTTATTTCGCATGTTGTCGCATGTGGTTGCATGTCGCATGTTGCATGTCGTCGCATGGTGTATGTTGTGTGTTGTATGTGCACACAGTCTAGACGAGTCCAGCTCTGCTACATCTGGTAGCCTGACATCCAGATGTAGCAGAGCCGGTAGATGATCGCCGGAGATAGCTCTCCAGCGATCACCTACACTACAGCGTTCTCACAATCAGCTGATGAGCTGTTTGCGAGAACCAGACTAGTGGCCGGAGATGACTCCCGGTCACGTGCACGGAAGTTCTCGCGATTACATAAGTTATCGCGAGAACTGCAGTGGACGAGGGAATTCCGGCGGCGGGACAGGTGAACTGGCAGATATGCGTAGTAAGCTGCATGTACGCAGTTTCTACGCATGTGACTAATCATTAGATGCGATTTTATCGCATCTAATGATAGTCTATGGCAAAGCGTCGCTGCTTTGTAAACAGAAATGCTGCGTTCTGAAAAGACGGGCCGCATGTCCGTTTACGCGGGTCTGCCGCCCGCGTGTTTTACCGCATAGTGGAGATGGGATTTCATGAAATCCCTTCCACTATGCTGTAACATCTGGACGCTGCGTGTATATAGCACAGCCACATAGTATATAGCACAGCCACGTAGTATATAGCACAGCCACATACTATATAGCACAGCCATGTAGTATATAGCACAGCGAAGTAGTATATAGCACAGCCCATGTACTATATAGCACAGCCCATGTAGTATATAGGACAGCCCACGAAGTATATAGCACAGCCCACGTAGTATATAGCACAGCCCACGTAGTATATAGCACAGCGATGTAGTATATAACACAGCCCACGTAGTATGTAACAGCCCACGTAGTATATAACACAGCCCACGCAGTAGATAGCACAGCCACGTAGTATATAGCAGCCACGTAGTATATAGCAGCCACGTAGTATATACCAGTGATGTAGTATATAACACAGCCCACGTAATATATAACACAGCCACTTAGTATATAGCAGCCACGTAGTATATAGCACAGCCAATGCAGTAGATAGCGCAGCCACGTTGTATATAGCAGCCACGTAGTAAAAAACAGCCCACAAAAAGAATTAAAATAAAAAATTGTTATATATTCACCTTCCGTCGTCCACCGAAGCTGTCCCGCTCCTCGCGATGCGGCCGGCAGCTTCCGTTTCCAGAGATGCACTGCGAAATTACCCAGATGACTTAGTGGTCTTTGCCATAGACCGCCAAGTCATCTGTGTAATTTTGCAATGCCTCTCTGGGAATGGAAGATGCCGAGAGTATTGGTAGGAGCGGGAAAGCTGCGGAGGCGACGGAAGGTCAGAATAGCATGATTTTTTATTTTTCTATTACTTTTACCATTATATCTTTTTACTATTGATAGCCAGCATCAATAGTAAAATAGTTGGTCCGGGGAGTAGGGAGGGACCAATCAGCGACTCAGGATTTCCGTTACAGACAGAAAGACAGACAAAGACGGAAGTACCCCTTAGATGATTATATAGATAGATGGATAATCTATCTATAGATATATTTATTAGATAGATATATCGATAGATACATAGATATACTAAACATCGGGCTTGGTATTATCTATCGTATCTATTATTTATCTATCATCTATCTATCGGTTATTTCTATTGCACACAGAAATTAAAATAAAATGTTTTCTTCTCTCTTAGGTACCCACTAGTCCAGGAAAAAAAAAATTACTTAAATAGACCACGATTCCCGGGAGCTACATTCATTTGAATATGAACTGCCGAGGAGTGAACATCAAAATGGAAAAAAACGAGCTCAGAGCTGTCATCAAATACCTCTGCTTGAAAAAAATGACTACCAAAGATATACACAGCGACTTGGTGGAAACATTGGGGGACTCTTCTCCTCCATATTCCACAGTTCCTCGCTGGGCCAAGGAATTTAAGCTGGGAAGAACATCGACGGAAAATGAACATCGTGAAGGACGCCCATCCACGTCCCTCAATGAAGAAAACGTGAAAAAAGTTGAAGAAGTTGTATTTGCAGATTGAAGAGTGACTATCAGGCATGTAGCTAAGGTCCCAGGGATCTCATATGGCAGTATTCAAAGAATCCTTGCAAAAGAACTGCATATGAGAAAGGTCTCCGCGCGTTGGGTGCCAAAAATGTTAACCGACGAACAAAAGAAGAAACGAGTTGACATTTCAATAGCAAATCTCGAAAAGTTCCAAGCAGACAAGGAAAATTTTTTGTCACGTTTTTGGACCATGGACGAGACCTGGATCCACCACTTTGATCCCGAAACTAAACAACAATCGATGACATGGAAACGAGCCGACGAACCGACGCCGAAGAAATTCAAAGTGTCAAGCTCAGCAGGGAATGTTATGGCGTCCGTTTTTTGGGACGCTGAAGGAATTATTATGGTGGACTATTTGGAGAAGGGAGCCACTATTACGGGCTCCTACTACGCAGAACAAAAATAAGAAGATTGCGGGAGGCTATCAAGGAGAAAAGGCGTGGCAAACTGCGGGCTGGAGTGTTTCACCAAGATAACGCGCCGGCTCACAAAGCTGCTGTTGCCATGGCTACCACTCAAGAAGCAGGCTTTGAACTGGTGGAACACCCCCCCTATTCACCAGATCTAGCCCCCAGTGACTTCTTTCTCTTTCCTCGGCTCAAGGAACACCTCCGGGGCAAGATATTTGACGACAATAGCGACGTGATAACCGCTGTTGGGGATTTTTTTGAGGGTCAAGATCAAGAATTTTTTTCGAAGGGAATTCTAAGTTTAGAAAAGAGATGGACTAAATGTATAGACTTGTTAGGAGACTATGTAGAAAAATAAATTTATTTTTTGACTATATTCATTGTGTTTAGTATTGATTATCATTACTTTTGGATCGCCCCTCGTAGATAGATACGATAGATCTATTATCTATCCCATATCTACCATCTATCTATCAATCTGTTATCTTTCTATATGTCTGTCTGTGTGTAAACATTATTCTTCAATGGAGTAAGTAAATGAAGAGGTTGGACAAGAAATGACATCACCCTTTTTTTGGTATATCTTTATTGAGCTTACAAAACACACACACAAATCCGCATGAAAAAAACGTGTCAGAAAACGCATGAAAAATGCAGGTGACCTGCCAGTGACCTCAGGTGCAGATTTTACCTGCATCAAATCCTGATCAAATCCTGAACGTGAACACATACCCTAAGAGGAGCTGTATGGTAAGCACACATACCTCTGTGAGCTAAGAAGAAATATGACAGGAGAATACATAAATCTTCTTGCTCACTGAGCATAAATGATTTTTTTTCTACAGCCTCAGTCCTCCATACTCAGTCAGCGGAGGAGAAGATTTATTTCTTCTCCTGTCAAACACTTCTCCGGTAGCTGCCATGTGCGTTTATGATACTTTATGATCAGACTGCAGCCCACTCTGACAAGTGACTAGGATGAGCTGCCGTTAGAATTATGTGACAGGGCCATTTTATTACATTCTTCGAGAACTCCTCAAAAGGGTTCTCCAGCCATATGATATTAATAACCTATCCTTAGACTAGGCCATCAATATCAGATTAATGGGGAAATCCCATTGATCAGTTGGCATTAGCTCCTTCAGAGGTCAGATGTAAACACTGAAGAAACTTGGAAATCTTAGATTAATAACAGAGCCTATGGATATAATATGTCTGTACAACCCCCTTAAGAGGCCATAACTCCTTTTCTGCTAGGTAGCAAACATATAAATGGCTACTACTTTTCCTTTCTATGACACTAAAAGATTGGGTAGATCTGTAGCCACAATATTCAAGTGTGCACATCGCCATTTCAGGTGTGGCATAAAAGGAATAAAGGAAGCATAAAGAAAAAGTACTTTAACAGGAATCTGTCACCCCCGGGATGTACATGGCCTATTAATATGGGCATACAGGTAATAGAAATGTTACTAGTCCTACCTGTATGCCTCATATTAAATGGTACTGGTGTGGAGAAATCGTATATTCTTTCTCTATGCTAATGATTTCTTCCAGGCTCCGGGGTGTGCAGTGACTGAAATAAATCCCTGCCACCTGTCTCCATTGTAATACTACCCCCCTCCCATGCACGTCAGTTATGGCCCCGAAATCCAGCGCCCTGCATTCCCTCAAAGATCCATACCTCTTCCTCCCTTCTGCGGGCACTGCATTCAGGCATCTTCTGCGCAGGCAACTTTCGCTCCAGTGACCTCCGGTGTGCGCGCTAATAAGGTGCTCTCCCCACTTCCTCCCTTAATAGTCATCACTAGGAACCATGTATACATGGCGATGACTAGGCAGAGAGGAAGTGGGGACTAGTGTAACATTTCTATTTCCTGTATGCCCATATTAATAGGTCATATACGTCCTAGGGGGGTGACAGATTCCCTTGAAGTGCACAACTTGAAAGACATTAAATAAGTTTGTCAAATTTAAGGGGTATTCAGTTTTCAAATTTCTCTAGCCCATAAGTTTGTCATTTACATCAGCAGAGGTGCTGAGCTCCGTGATTGTCTGAAGTGGTCGCATAATTAGTAGTCATGACGTCACCGATGCAGCCAATCAACTGGAGAAGTGGCAGAGAATGGTCGCTGCAGTAAGAACACGCTTATTTTATTAATTTTTAGCTAGTGCAAGCCTATGGGCTGAAAAGCAGAAAACCCCTTTAAATAAACGTCAAACTCCTGGACAATTCTCCTAGGGCAATTCCCTTTTCATATGATATTAAATTCGGCACTCAATAGAGACACAATCATTCTCGAAATCAGTCACACTTCTCCCATTTATGAATGACATTTCTGAAAATCATTTCATCAAGATTACTTCATTAACTATGCAAAGTAATAAAAAGCAACATAACCTTGTAGCTCACACAGTCATAATGGAAATTATAGTTGCTCTAATTTTTTATATTATTTAAAACAAAAAACACAGATTCCGATTCTCTAGCTTTTGAGAAAAACATCCATCTTTAATGAGGGCAGCCTTTTATTTCAGTAATAGAATCGGAGATGGCTTCTGTGAAGTAAATAACATCTGAGCCTTGTTCCAGTTTGTGGTTATGCATATGAAGGAAGTCGGATCCTCTTTCAAGAAGACACTTTATCTTTACCGAAAATTCTTCTTTAATTTACTCTAAATTAAATTAAGAACGATTTGAACTAACTGCTCAGGGTTATCCATCTCAATATCACAGTGCTGCCATCAGTCATCACATGAATATTAAGAAAGGTTTATGCTGCAAAATTTAACAGAACTATAAAAGTGAAAATGCAGCGAGAGTTCTATGAAGGCTTGATGGCCAACATCTAAAGTGCTGCATAGGAGATTAGGCTGAATGATGTACCCAATAGCCGGCACCAGATGTGCACGTTCAGAGGTGCCACCGGCGCTATATTCCCGGGACACTTATACATGGATTTAAAAGGTGAACTTTGATGTGTTGGGTTATGAGTCTGTCAGAAGTATAATTTTTTTGTGACATTTGGAGCTTTCAAAGTCATCTAAGCTCCCTACGGAAGCAAACGGGGCAGCCAATGGTGGCGTCTCAGTCTTCAATGATATAAATGTTAACTGTTTAAATATATTAGTTAATCCAGAAATATAAAGCAGGTAACTAAGTGTCTATAGCACAGATGGCCAACCTTTTCTGGTCCCAGGGCAACACTGGCAGACAGAACCAATCACATAGGTTGCAATAAAAAAGAGGGGTATATTACCTGAATGGACATTTATGCCATAAAGTTACGCAAGCTTAACAGTGGTCTAAAAATAGTGGCAGCTCTAAAAATGGCTACCATAGACAGACTTAGCACAAAGCACTCCATTCACCAGATCCCAGAGGTTGCCCTAGCCTTCAAACGTAAACACCTAGACTTATGCAGGGGACCCTGGAATGGGGCCACAGAGTCTGCTAATCTTTAGTGCAGCAGGCTGGAAGAAAGAATGGTCGACTGGTGGGATCACAACCAGAAGGTAGATGTAGACACAAAATCGAAAGGGAGGATTAAAGTCAATAAACTACCAAGGCTAAAATCAGGGAAGTCCACTGGGAAAGCCAGTCAGTCACACAGGGGTTTACCAAAGCTAGCTAAATTATAACTGGCAGTGGATAACAGGATTTTAGGAGCTTAAACATCATGCAGCTATGCCAAGGTCACACAGTAGGGAACAAACCCTAACAGAAGTTAACTCAAGCTCCCAGCCCAGATGGAACCACAATTTCCAGAGGACGCAGAACTAGAGTTGTTGCCTGAAACAAGAGCATGGTGTCACTCAGTGACAGAAGCAGAAACAGGTCAAGACAGGCAACGATGAAGATGTCCCACAATTAAAGAATACTCAATATGTACGATAGGTTGGAGATTTGGAAGTGGAACTGGTACCTATCAGGAAAATGAGGGTGCTTTTTGGCCGTTATTACTACTACAGAAACGATGAGACCATGCATGCAAATCTTTCTTTATTATAGTTTATGCAAGTGTTTCACTACTCGAATATATATACAATGAAGATAACCATACACCTTTCCACGTCATCTACCCCTCATAAGAGTGCAACAAAAAGGTCAAGAGTCTCGAAATTGCCTATAAATTGGGATCCCAGAAAAGGACACAAGGTGTCATTACCCTTCATTGCTCCCATTCTACAAGCCACCCTCGTCTTAGAAAATACAGGTGAGCAGCTCTCAGACACAGGTATGCATGTGTGTGACCTTATGATTTTGAGCATTGTGAGCCGCAGATCACCCTACACTATAAAGTCGATGTACAAATGTCACAGCAATGGTGACACCATGCCAAGCAAGAGACCCCTCTAGAAGTGGGATTAGAATTTCCTTGAACGTAAGAGGTAAGCGCATAACAAACATTTTCCTTAAAAGCATTTTTCACTATTTGGAACTTATTTTAGCTTTGATGGATGGATGGTCGGGAGGAGTGAAGAAGTGGGAAAGATTAGAAGTTTTTATGTCAACAACAAATCATACGATTTCCCCCAAAATTTTTCAACCAGTGTGACAAATCTGGCACATTTTAAGGCTGGTATAAGTTCATACTGCCTAAAAATTCGACAAGATTAATCAATCTGTGTAAAAAGAGCCAAAAAGATTTTCCAGGTGCATAGATATTCATCTCTACGTACACAGTAGAGAACAATAAAGTATTTGATGATGTACGTCTACCTCAGTAAGCAATTGCTTTTATTGCTCTAATGCATCCCGAATAAATATGATTTGTGGCGGCAGACGAACAATAAAGTAAAGGAGAACACTTAAGGTAACTATAGCCCCAGTTCACCAATGTAGATGGTAGAGGGTCCAAGAGCAGAAACTCCACCAATTGCTCGAAAAAAGGGGCTCTGCTAATACATGAGATGTGCAGAGCGGTGCACAGACCCATAGAGGACACCAAACCCATACCAGACTATATAGGCTTAAGAAGGGCATTTCTGCCCGCTGGTCTGGGTAACTGGTGGAGGACTTAGGTCCCAGAACCTCAACAACAGGAGCTACAACATATCAAAAACTATTTAATAGTTACACTTTAATGAAGACCTTTTGCAAAGTTACTTTACTTTTCATTCTAAATAAATTGGAACAATGAAAAAAATAAAAGTGTTTGTGAAGATGGACAATTGTATCTGACAAAAAAACAAACAAAAAAAAAAACAGCATTTTAACCTTTTAGTGATGGGATTTTTTATTTTTTTTGGTTAAAATTACTTACCGTCACTGTCTGATAAAAACATTGTGACTATACAAGCCAATCCAGCGAAAATTAGAAACCCAGCCGTAGATTTTCCTCTTCCAGACCTAATAATAAGAATAATAATAAAAATGATCACTAAAACATTTGATCTTCATTACTAGTGATAAGCGAATATACTCGTTACTCGAGATTTCCTGAGCATGCTCGAGTGACCACTGAGTATTTGTTAGTGCTTGAAGATTTAGTTTTCATCACGGCAGCTGAATGATTTACATCTGATAGCCAGCATAAGTACATGTGGGGGTTGCCTGGTTGCTAGGGAATCCCCACATGTAATGAAGCTGGCTGACCGATGTAAATCATTCAACTGATGTGAGGAAAACAAATCTGGCTTATAGCTCATGTGCATGGCTAACTGAGCCCAATTTTGCCTACGTGTTAGAAAACTGGCATCAAAACTTTGTGTAACATAATGTGAACCTCTCCAATGCCATAACATTTTGGGAAAGCCTTGATGAATTATCTTGATTCATATGGTGTAACCAGTAATGGATGCTATTACTATTAGGGCAGGTGTACACAACCGGACGAATGCCGTCTGTCCTTTAGACGAATTGCCCTCTTCCTTATGTTATTCTAAGGGCAGTGAACATGTCTAACTTTTTCGTCGGTCCAAAAAAAAAAAGAGCGCAGCATGCACGATTTGCCCTTAAGAATCGGATGGCACTCACACATTAAAATCTATGGGTCAATTGAAAAAATATATAAAAAATAAAAATAAAAAAATAAATAAAAATCGGACTGCACTTGGAAGTGTGGTCCAATTTTCATGGATTGACAATATAGAAGAGGTGGAGAATTATTTTTCCCACCTCCAAGAAAATTGGTTCAGAATCTGAACAGAGTGCGAATTCCACAATTGATCAGATTGTCTCGGATTTAGAGAAATCGGTCGTGTGACCCTATAGTAACATTACTTGGCTTTCTCTGTTATGCTACTACCAGAGAACATGAGAAAAATGTTATCAATACGGGTCCGACCACCAGGGTCTCCAACCAATCTGAAGAAAAGGGGTGTCCAATCCCTGCTTGTCGCAGAGAAATGCCCACACATAGTCTCCATGATTGTATATAGCACATGTGGAAACATTGGCAATTTGCATGACATTTTGGCTCTCCTCCATTTACATAACCCAGTGGTCAAATTCCCAGTAATCCGGCCTTTATGGCAGATCAAATGCATATTATATATCAAATAGTATTCAGCAAAAAACATAATATATTAAAGCAAAATTTACATGAAAACAAAAACACATCAATAAATAAATAGAACAATAATGATAATGAGACGTGCAGAAACTGCGCCAAAAACTGCAGAGCAATCCCGGCCCGGTACTAATGATATTAGAAGTTGCGGTTACTGAGCGGGCAGAACTAAAGAACATCCGATAATGCAATGCTGCATTAGAGAGCGACATTATATCCCTCTGATGTATGACTGTAAAATTATGGATGATCGCACCTCTATGCCACGCAGACACAAACGGGGTGTTTTTCATTAGCTAAGCATTCTGCCTATATGGAGCAGTAATAAGCAATCATGTATATACTCATCTAGCCTGGAGGATGTAGGAAGTAGCCGAGGTTATTAAAGTTGGGGATGAAAAAGACGAGTATAACTTGCAAGGTTCCGTTTATTATAGATTGCACAGTAAAATTGAAATTTTGGTCAAATAGTCTTCTGTAAGCTACACAGTCTTATTAACCAAAGCGGACAGACTTATTGATTATCCCTGAACTTCTCACATTTACAATACATTTTGAGTCAGCTCATTAACGACTGTGTCAGGCTACTTACAGATTAAGTTTTTTTGTCACATTCAAAAACAAAGAGCCCGATTCATCAACAGGCACGGGCCTCTTCATAAATCCGGAGCGCCGGATGAGTGGTGTACACTTCTGTGGGCGGCTCGCTACAATTCCTACTCCAGTCCTTGCTAGAGTAAGATTCATGGCAAAGTCAACATCACTGTTAGTCATAAATTTTATGAGTAGCCATCGTCACGCCACAATCCAGATCAAGCTCTGGCCATTTTGTCATTGCTGGGCAAAAATGGTGTAGAATGCCAAAAGTTGCAAAATTTTATGTGGGTGTTACGCCCAACAGAGGAGCACGTGGATTTGTGAACCCACTGTACCACAGGACCAGGCTTGTCTAAGAAGGGGCATAGCTAAGTGACTACCAAGTGCTCACTGAAGCTCCTGATGGTGGAGAGAAACTGGGCTGCAGTCAACAGCCAAATTCCACTCCTATGCAGATCTCGGTACTGCAGCTGCTGAGGTTCACTGACACTGATTGTTCACTATGTTCAGACACACCGGTCTAGGATACTGGATCAGGCACTGGCTGCACCAGGACCAAGAGACAATGTTCAAGACTCTGGCCAGACCAGGACCAGTGATTCGGTTTCCGCACCAGGACCAGAAGATCTCACAACTGCACTGGAAGAACACCAACTCCTTAATGACTCAACTCATTGCTTGCCGACTCCATAAAGGGAGAGGGAGTCTTTTATACAGGATGACTCCCAGCAATTGGCTAAGTGCCATCACACAGGAGAACACATTATGCTAAATGCCTCTAAGCAACAAGCTGAGAGCTTTTACTATATGCACGCACACTGCTCAAAAAACTGAAGGGAACACAAACCACAGAATATAACTTCAAGTAAGTCAAACTTCTGTGAAATCAAACTGTCCACTTAGGAAGCAACACTATTTGACAATCAATTTCACATGCTGTTGTGCAAATGGAATAGTCAACAGATGGAAATTATTGGCAATTATCAAGACACCTTCAATAAAGGAGTGGTTCTGTAGGTGGGGACCAGAGACCACATCTCAGTATCAATGCTTTCTGGCTGATGTTTTGGTCACTTTGAAATGTTGGTTGTGCTTTCACACTCGTGGTTGCGTGAGACAAACTCTACAACCCACACAAGTGGCTCAGGTAGTGCAGCTCATCCAGTATGGCACATCAATTCGAGCTGTGGCAAGAAGGTTTGCTGTGCTTGTCAGCGTAGTGTCCAGAGGCTGGAGGCACTACCAGGATACAAGCCAGTACACCAGGAGACGTGGTGGGGGCCGTAGGAGGGCAACAACCCAGCAGCAGGACAGCTACCTCAGCCTTTGTGCAAGGAGGAACAGGAGGAGCTGTGCCAGAGCCCTGCAAAATGACCTCCAGCAGGCCACAAATGTGCATATGTCTACACAAACAGTTAGAAACCGACTCCATGAGGATGGTCTGAGTGCCCGACGTCCACAGATGGGGGTTGTGCTCACAGCCCAACACCGTGCAGGACGCTTGGCATTTGCCACAGAATACCATGATTGGTAAATTCGCCACTGGAGCCCTGTGCTCTTCACAGGTAAAAGCAGGTTCACACTGAGCACATGTGACAGACATGACAGTCTGGAGACGCTGTGGAGAGCGATCTGCTGCCTGCAACATCCTTCAGCATGACCGGTTTGGCAGTGGGTCAGTAATGGTGTGAGGTGGCATTTCTTTGGAGGGCCGCACTGCCTTCCATGTGCTCGCCAGAGGTAGCCTAACTGCAATTAGGTAGAGATGAGATCCTCAGACCCCTTGTGAGACCATATGCTGGTGCGGTTGGCCCTAGGTTCCTCCTAATGCAGGACAATGCCAGACCGCATGTGGCTGCAGTGTGTCAGCAGTTCCTGCAAGATGAAGGCATTGAAGCTATGGACTGGCCTGCCCGTTCCCCAGACCCGAATCCGATTGAACACATCTGGGACATCATGTATCACACCATCCACCAGTGTCACATTGCACCACAAACTGTCCAGGAGTTGGCCGATACTTTAGTCCAGGTCTGGGAGGAGATCCCTCAGGAGACCATCCGCCACCTCATCAGGAGCATGCCCAAGCGTTGTAGGGAGGTCATACAGGAACGTGGAGGCCACACACACTACAGAGCATCATTTCCTTGTCTTGAGGCATTTCCACTGAAGTTGAATCAGCCTGTAACTTCATTTTCCACTTTGATTTTGAGCATAATTCCAACTCCAGACCTCTGTGGGATATTAGTGGTGATTTACATTGATAATTTTTAGGTTTTATTGTTTTCAACACATTCCACTATGTAATGAATAAAGACTTACAACTGGAATATTTCATTCAGTGATATCTAGGATGTGGGATTTTAGTGTTCCCTTTATTTTTTTGAGCAGTGTATTTCATATAAACAAAACGTAATATTTGGTACAGAAACCTTTGTTTGCAATTGCAGAGGTCAGATCTTTCTTGTTCTTCTCATATACGGTAGATCTTCTCCAAATCCTTCAGGTTCCGGGCTGCTGCTGGACAACATTGAGTTTCAGCTCCCCCAAAAAAATTTATTTGGTTCAATTCTGGAGACTGGCTAGGCCACTCCAGGACATTGAAATGCTTCTTGTGACCCTGCAGGATTTTAAATCACGTGTAGTGTGTTGCAAACGGTAATGTTTGAGACTGTGGCCCTAGTTCACTTCAGGTCATTGACCAGGTCCTCCTGTGTAGTTCTGGGCTGATTCCTTTCTCAGAATCGTCCTTACTCAACGAGGTGAGATCCAGCATGGAGCCCAAGACCGAGGAACATTGACAGTCATCTTGTGTTTCTTCTATGCGAACAGTTGCTGCTTTCTCACCAAGCTGACCTGTAGCCCATCCCAGCCTTGTGCAGGTCTACAGTTTTGGCCCTGGTGTCCTTAGACAGCTCTTTGGTCTTGGCCATGGTGGAGAGGCTGGAGTGTGATTAATTGAGTGTATGGACAGGTGTCTTTTATACAGGTAATGGAGCTCAAACAAGTGCAATTAATACAGGTAATGAGAGAAGAAGAGTAGGAGGGTCTCTTAAAGAAAAACTAACAGGTCTCTGAGAGCCAGAATTCTTTCTGGTTGGTAGTTGATCAAATACTTTTTTTCATGCATTAAAATGCAATTTAATTAATTTAAAAATCATACAATGTGGTTTTCTGTTTTTTTATTTTTATTTTTAGATACTGTCTCTTACAGTTGAAGTGTACCTACGATAAAAATTACAGACCTCCGTTCTTTGTACGTGGCAAAACTTGCAAAATCGACAGTGTATGAAATACTTATTTTTGCGTGTGTGTGTGATATATGTACATGACAGAATGCAGTGAGCATGCTCTGTGACATGTGCGGAAGTCACTACGCAAGGATCGAGCAAGAGCTCAGCCATCTCTACCACATATTCTCCATGGTGTGATCCTGCTATATCCCTCTAAGCTATATAATAGCAGTTATGCCTGAGAGGACAGCTGTTGACCTTTTCCCCTGTGTGCATATCAAAAGCTAAGAAGGGGTTTATACCTAATAGGAAGAATCAGTTTATTGGTTGGGTCATGATGTGTAAGGTGAAAATTGGAATGTCACCTAAAAAAAAAATATCCTGTTCTAACAACAGCAAAAAAAAAAAAAAAACTATCTGAAGCAATAAATATTATAAATAATATTTTATTATACATTACAAATAAGGAACGTATCAAGATCATTCTGAAAAGACGCTGAAGGGGAACCGACAGCTGTTCACTTCTAGCTCTGGACTTACTAAGGAGCTACAGAATCAGGCTGGTTGCTGGGCCGTTTTCACTGAATTAGCATTTAAACACCTCATTGTTCCTAGGTCACATCCAATTCCATCCTTTCCATCATATCGGCCATTCAGCGTCATATTGAGACAGATTACCCTTCTCACTAGTCTCATAGAAATAAATGCAGTCAAAATGGCCCAATGCCAATGCTACTGCAAAACCTCCCGCCCCCTCCATAGCCAAATATTTTGCACCTCTGCAGACATCTGCTCGGCTCTGGTATTTTATTACGCTCACAGTTCATTTGTTTCATTCAAGAAGAAACCCATTACGTTGGCAAGGCCCCCTGACTCACGCTCTCTGTACACTTTCACAGGAAGTCATGACAAGTGACAAAACACAACATTATCGAACCATTTCTCAGGACTAAGTCCCCCTGGGCCTGATGGGTTCACTTTTTTGGATGCTGCAAAACATACCCTTGCAGACAAGATAAGGCAAACAATATACCGTAGATCTAACGGGCCCAGGAAAAGGTCCAGCACCAGTGGAAGATACAATTTCAAGGCTTTATTTGAAACATCGTTTGGAATCCAATACAACTAACACATTATTGCTAATAAGTTTTGGACAGCATGCCTGTCTTTAGTCGTAAAGTTCTGAATTAATCCCTAAACTCATCACTCTTTTTGGTAAAACTTGGGTAGACTAACACTAGGACATGAAAAAAATTAAAAAAAATGAGAGGCCGATTGCGATCCTTAAAGGGAGTCTGTCAGCAGATTTTTGCTATCAAATCTGAGAGTAGCATAATGTAGGGGGCAAAGACCCTGATTACAGCAATGTATCACTTACTGGACAGCATGGTGTATTCTCTGCTGTAAATCTAGCAGCCCTCTGAATGCTGAGCTGTGGATAACCCGCCCACTGATTGGCAGCTCCCTGTGTACACTGTATATTATCAATAAGCTGCCAGTCAGTGGTGGGGACTGAGTTACACAGATTTGCTGACTACCTTCCATGCGGCACCTAGTCCACTAGTGATCATTTTCTGCTGACAAAACATTGACTGTATTCAAATTACAGCAAGCAGTTGAGTAAGGGACACATCACTGTACCCGGGCTCCCTCCCCCCAACATTATGCTGTTCTCAGATTACATACCCAAAACCTGCAGACAGATTCCATTTAAAATTGGATTTAAAGTTTTTTTTCATGAAAACACCGGAATGCTGTAGATAAGCCCCTGATGACGGTGAGCTTACCTCACCATCGATTTTGAGGGTGACAGGTTCCCTTTAATTACCTCATGTGGGCTAAACCCTACGGTCTTCTGGTATAGATGCTTCTAGAGTCCATTGCTTTCACAAGAGATATCTTTAAATTTTATTGACAGGAGATTTCCTTTGTCATCTACACATTCTCCTATGACCCCTTTCCTCTTCCAGCGACTTATGTCAGCGAGCTTTTGGTCAACTATGTCCAAACTATGGTTCTCAAAAGGTATATTTGTATTTGCCGTCACAGTTGATAATAATAATAATAATAATAATTTTATTTATATAGCGCCAACATATTCCGCAGCGCTTTACAAATTATAGAGGGGACTTGTACAGACAATAGACATTACAGCATAACAGAAATCACAGTTCAAAACAGATACCAGGAGGAGTGAGGGCCCTGCTCGCAAGCTTACAAACTATGGGGAAAAGGGGAGACACGAGAGGTGGATGGTAACAATTGCTTTAGTTATTCGGACCAGCTATAGTGTAAGGCTCAGGTGTTCATGTAAAGCTGCATGAACCAGTTACCTGCCTAAGTATGTAGCAGTACAGACACAGAGGGCTAATACTGCATAAAGTGTATGAGAACATGATGCGAGGAACCTTTTTTTTTTTTTTTTTATTATAAATAGGCCACACAGGGATCGTTAGGTTAATGCATTGAGGCGGTAGGCCAGTCTGAACAAATGAGTTTTTAGGGCACGCTTAAAACTGTGGGGATTGGGGATTAATCGTATTAACCTAGGTAGTGCATTCCAAAGAATCGGCGCAGCACGTGTAAAGTCTTGGAGACGGGAGTGGGAGGTTCTGATTATTGAGGATGCTAACCTGAGGTCATTAGCGGAGCGGAGGGCACGGGTAGGGTGGTAGACTGATACCAGGGAGGAGATGTAGGGTGGTGCTGAGCCATGGAGTGCAGTTGATTATAGAACCAAAAATCTTTGCAGAGATACAGGATTAGAGGGGAGCAAATTTGTTCGGATTCCCTCTTATTCGACAAGCTACAGCATTTACCGAATAAGCTGCATCGGCAACCTGGCTTACCGGATCGCGCCGGCTGATCGGCGCCACAGCTGCATGTGTTGCGGCTGCGTCACAGTCACAACACATGTATGGATAGCCTGTTTGTTGGGCTCTATAGCGCTATAGCTTGCCGAATAAGACAGAACCTGAACAAATTCTTCGCTCAACTCTACAGGATAACTTCCATATGCACGCTATCCGTGAAAAACATGGATAGTACTCTTATGAAGAAAAACAGACGTCTGAATGAGGCCTAACAGATGGTAAAAGGAGGAGGAGTTGAACGAAAACCTCTACAACATCCTTATGTGTCAATTAAAAACAAAACCACAATGATTTACTCATTCAACCATATTCCATGTAGTTAGGGAAATTCCAGCATTTAGTAAGATTTTTGGTGTAGAAAGTTCTGAGCCCGAACATCTTTATTCTCTTATTCACTTAGCGCAGGGGTGCACATTTTTGGTCCAAGGACTGCAATGCAATACTGAACCAATCTCAAGGGCCACAAAAAAGTAAAGGGGTATTTACATGAATGCATGACCAGAACCACCATCAGTACATTAAGACATCACGAGAACCAAGTTTTGAGTATTTGTGGAGAATTTGAAGAGATTCTGCTCAGTTTTTGCTAAAAAAAAATAGGTGTAAACATACAACAACTTACACTAACACTAGAGTTTTTGGAGCAGAATCTCACTAAATCCTCTTAATCTCAAAACATTTTTTGAGTAT
Source organism: Ranitomeya imitator (assembly GCF_032444005.1). Taxonomy (NCBI): domain Eukaryota; kingdom Metazoa; phylum Chordata; class Amphibia; order Anura; family Dendrobatidae; genus Ranitomeya; species Ranitomeya imitator. The sequence goes on from NC_091283.1 coordinate 767,919,009, forward strand.
TTTTAAGTTTTAATATAGCCGTGAAGAACATTTTGGATTACATGTGTACAAACTCAGAACCACAGTCTAAACAGAATGAGAAGCCAGAAGCACTGTCAGCACATGTACGCAGCACCAGAACCACTGTCAACACATGAACGCAGCGAAAGAATCAATGTCAGCACATGCAGAGCCAGAACCACTGTCAGCACATGAATCCAGTGCCAGAACAACCGTCAGCACATGAATGTAGCGCCAGAACCACCATCAGCACGACTGCTATGCCAGAACCATCATCAGAACATGAATGCAGCATAAAACCACCGTTAGTCCATGAATGCAGCATCAGAACCATGGCCAGTACATGAACACAATACCAGAACCACCATAAGTACATGAATGCAACGCCAAAACCATTATCAGTTTATTTATACAGCACCAAGCTTAGTACAGCAAACAATTGTAATGTTAGCCCTATATTGTATTGCTTCAATCTACAATTCCCAGTATGTCCTTAACAATATTAAGGAGATGCTGGGAGTTTTGTTACCAGCCATCATCAGACTGCAAACTATAGATGAACTATAGCACTGATGAGATGCAGGTAGTATCGCAAAAACTTTTACATCCAGGTCCCTTATAGTGGACATCTTCTCTGATTCAAGCCATTCCCATCTCTTTTACAGACTCCATGATGACATTTCATACGCAGAGCTCAATTCTGCAGACTTCCCTCTTCTCTGTCTTCAGAAGCACTTCCCTGTTATGACCTGGTGGTCAGGACAATAATGGACCTGGTGGTTAAGAGCACACGGAATGACCTGATAGTTACTGATAATAAGGACGAGCTCTGGGACGTGGGAACTCTGCTGACCGCAATCCCTAAACCTATCAAACACACTAGAAATAGCCGTGGATTGCGCCTAACGCTCCCTATGCAACTCGGCACAGCCTAAGAAACTAGCTAGCCCTGAAGATAGAAAAATAAAGCCTACCTTGCCTCAGAGAAATTCCCCAAAGGAAAAGGCAGCCCCCCACATATGACTGTGAGTAAAGATGAAAATACAAACACAGAGATGAAAATAGATTTAGCAAAGTGAGGCCCGACTTACTGAACAGACCGAGGATAGGAAAGGTTACTTTGCGGTCAGCACAAAAACCTACAAAAAGACCACGCAGAGGGCGCAAAAAGACCCTCCGCACCGACTCACGGTGCGGAGGCGCTCCCTCTGCGTCCCAGAGCTTCCAGCAAGCAAGACAACAAATTAAATAGCAAGCTGGACAGAAAAATAGAAAACCAAAGAAATACAAGCTGGAACTTAGCTTCGGATGGGAAGACAGGTCACAAGAACGATCCAGGAGTGAACTAGACCAATACTGGAACATTGACAGGTGGCATAGAGCAAAGATCTAAGTGGAGTTAAATAGAGCAGCAGCTAACGAATTAACCTAGTCACCTGTGAAACTCAGAAACACCCACCAGAGGAAGTCCATGGACAGAACCAGCCGAAGTACCATTCATGACCACAGGAGGGAGCCCGACAACAGAATTCACAACACTTCCCTACACGGTGCCGCTAGAAATAAAAGTTTCATTATACTGCCCCACGAATAAAAATATCTCCGAGCCTGCACCTCTCAATAAATAATTGCCCCTCACTGTGCTTCCTGCACGAAATATTCCCCTCACATTGCCCCTATTCTATCATACTACCCCTCCCCATAATGTCCCCCAACACTTCCCCGTTCCATAATATCCCCTCCACACATCTCTTCACCATAATATCCCCTCTCCAAAATTGTCCCCCAAAATATCTCCCCCACACTGGATAGCTGCATAAAGTCTCCCCACCATACACTATACTATGCCTCCTCTCACAACACTCCTAATGTCTTATTTTGCCCCATAATGTCTCCCATAACTCCATGTTACCCACTGCTCGATAATGTCCCCTATTGCCCAATAATGGACCCCCATAGTGTCCCGCATTTACCACAATGTTCTCCATTGCCCCATAATGGCCCCTATAGCGTCCCCCATTTCTCCATAATATTCACCATTGTGTCCCCCCATTGCTCCAAAATGTTCTCTGGAAAGTAACACCACACGAAAAAAAAAAAAACATCTTTGGCTCCTCCTGGAGTGCTTACCGGTGCCTGCCGCATCCTCCCACCTCTGCGGCCCTTGCCAGCAGCAGTGTAAGGACGTCAGCAGCGTGCTGACCTCATCATGCCGATGCACATCGGGGCCTAGGCTGACCTGCACTGCTCCAGTCCCGTTAGGAAGGGAGCGGCGTCTCAAAGGCAGCTCCGCAGGCCGCACATCAGCCTTCATGTTGTACAGGCCTGACTTAACGTAATACCTACTTCATAGGGAAAGCAATCCACTAAACAACTTAACTGCAGCAAGCTTACCAGATAATGGAAGCAGACAATCGCATCATCGTTGGGAGTACTATAGACTAGGATTAAGGAAATCAGAAACTTAAAATATATCACTGCTTTAATCAGTTATAAAATCATATCTACTTGACTTGATATGGAAGTCCTGGGACACATATTGGGTCACTCATTAGTTATGACGAGAGTTCAAACTCAAGTATATAAACGTGCTCTTGGGTGGTCTATCCTCCTACCGATCATCAGTCCTCTTACATACTGGTGTCAATGGTATGACATTCACCAATTAGGATTGTAAGGAATGTACGGCCAATACCTGTTAATCCGAGGGCTGGCTGGTGAAAATAACAGCCTTGGAAAAGTAAGAAGACATGCCATTGTCTCCCTATTGTGCCTGTTCTTAGGCAACAGCTCAAACATGTCGACGTACCATCAATTAGGGCAAATAGCAAAATATTCACCAGGAAATCTGAAGGACTTTCGAAAAATACTAACGTCTTAGCTACTGTATACCGAGGCAAATGTCAAGCAAGCAGTGAAAACATGCAGTCTGCAATGTCAAACAGTATGTCCCCCGCCACATGAGTCTTCACACATATTCTGACACACAGAGAGAGAATTTTCTTTACCTCCTCTCTGCTGTGCATTATTTAAAGACTCTCAGAAGGAAGGGAAGATGCAGCGGAGCAACCAAGCAATTGAATAAGGTGCGATGCGGTGTTTGTTAATAATCTGTGGACGAACCAGGAAAGCACTCTGCTTTGTAATCACACCTTGACTGACAGACTCCAAATCTCCTCCAAAGCATGCCGTTGGTGCGCTCATGCTGCACAAGTTATTAACAGTGAGGGACATTAATAAAACCCTCAACTAAGGCAGGAGAAAGATGGAAAACAGCTTGAGAAGAAGTAAAAAAAAAAAAAAAACGAAAACACATGACATCTACACAAATGTTAGGCTTGAGGCATAAAACGTCATACGCTAATTACAACACTTCCCATTGTCTTGAACTTTGACATTTTTCCCAACAAGTTGTCCGAGCCATGGACAACAGTGACGGCGATAATCTAAGCACAAAATGTGATTTATCTGACATTGCGTTGATATTTCGGTTCTATCCAATTTATTTTCTAAAGCAATGAACCAAAAACTTATTGCTTTTTCAAGCATTTCTGTGCGTTTTCTCATAGTGGTACTAACGGGGGCTTCAACTATTCACTGATCCCTAAAATACCAGAGAAACATCGCTAATGGGTATCTGATCAGCAGGGAACCCCTTCCAATATCAGTTACATGAAAAAACTGCAATCCAACCCTCTACAACTCCAGAGAGTTACGGTGCTGAAAAAAGCTGATGAGCTCCTACACCCAGTTATGAAACCGATCAGTGGAGATCCCAACAGATAACCCAATACTGATAAGTCGGTGATACAAGATCTTTATACCATTATTTAGTATGGTAGGAAAACTAAAACTAGTGCTGATAAGACAGTCTTTAGATCTTTTGGTCAGGAGTTAGTGAAGTGTGACTTTTTCAGTAGTTTCTCTAAACATCCCTCGCATTCCCACATTGTGTAGATCTGCGGTGTAATATAAACAATGGATTAGTTTTGCACACATTCCAAATTTTCTGAAATAACATCATGCATATTTATGATATACAAATACATTTCAATTCCTCAGTTTCACGATCTCAACTGAACACCAGCCTTAAAAAAGGAGTAGAGCTAAGACGATAATTGCATACTGTGTTTCAACTGAGTTAAAAGTATGAACAGAATTCATAAAAGGCTTAGGAAACCTGTGCACTATTGTACTATTGTTCATTTGCATTCGTAATGAAAAAATAGGCAATTTTCTAAATAGAGCTCACTACTATTTTGCTAATGTAGAGTCTCTGCAACTCCAACAAATAGCTGGCTGTTGGTGTTGGTGGTGTGTGAACAGGTTCCCACAGACTTGTTCATTGTGCAAGTGGCCCATGTGTTTCTGGTTCTGTAATTGTTCTCTTGTTTCTACAAGACTGGGGAGTCCATCACTCCTTATGGGTCATTTGCATCCAAACTGTTCCATCCAGCATGTCCACATGAAAATTCCGTCTCTGAACCCTGCTTATACAGGTACTATACAGATGATCAGGTTTTTAAATACATCAGATAGGGATTATATACATTAGGTAGGACTGCTCTATATGGGTATACCTTGACAATTGGTGGAGCAGCTTAGTATACATTTTTTTGCCAAAAAAAAAACGTATCAACTAAATACCCTGTTTTTTTCCATCTTTTGACTAGCACTTGCTTATTATTTTTTTTTTACAACAGAGTATTTTTGACCTCACTTTTGTGTCTTCAAGTTTCTTGGTGGTGTGTGAACAGGTTCCTACAGACTTGTTCATTGTGCAAGTAGCCCATGTATTTCTGGTTCTGAAATAGCTGGCTGTGCTGCTGCTTCTGACATTAGACAGCACACCGTTCCTGACTGTCACTTCTCTATATTCTAACCCTCCTCACAGTGTTAGGACAGTCTCATGAAAGTGTAATTTCACTCAAGGCACAAGTCTCAGCACAGTCACATGTCTAATGATGCCAAACAGACAGCTTCATAGACATCTGGAATGTCACTTTGGGTCGTCCAACAGAAATACAATCTATTTAGAAGTGTTCGTGTGATACTGGCCTGGAGATTGACTTGGGAAGAAAGAGGGTTTACGTGACAGGATAGGGAGAAATACATTAAAATATTGGGTTTCTTTTTTACCTATTGTAGAGGTCTAAAAGGAAGGCAGATTGCAAAAACTGTGCTTAAAGGTGTTTGTGAATAATGGAAGGGATCACTGCCGGATATTAGGTGCCGTCACAGAAGTGGGGCATTCAGATTTACTGCCAGATAGACTAGCAAAACAGAACCTTAACCGCCAAACATTAAAAATATGCTATGGAATAAGGACCAACAAGCTAAACAATAAGCCACGAGGAACAATGATCCAAGTGATTGCCATAGTTTAGGACAGTCTCTCAAAAAGCATTTTACTTGAGAGTGAAAGCATCACTGGCCACCATTGTAAAAATCATGAGTCTAGACATTCCCATATGGAGGAACTTTGAGTGAAAGTTAAAGAACAGCAAATCACAAGACATCAGTCAGACCAATTGTAATATAAAATAATTAAAACAGTCTGTCTAGACGGGTCCTAAATAAAGTTTTTGATTTTCTGGTCAGATTTAGAACTCTGTGGAAGCTAATGGGCATATTACGAATAATGATGTAGAACATAATGTTATGATACTTACCAAGACTTCTCAATGAAAAATAAGCAGAGAGGAAAAGCAGGGACTTCTACAAGGCCATACAATGCCACGTTCACGTATAAATTGCCTTTCAGCGCTCCTGCATTTAAGGTCAGACCATAGTAAACCAGACTGCAGACGTACCTGAAAGAAAAAGAACATCATTGCTACTGAAAGGTTTGCAGATTTCAAGATCTGGTTTTTCAAAAGTCATTTTCTAAAGAATACACTCTGACAAAGAAGAATGGTCTCGATGAAAATAATACTCCTTTCACCACTGCTGGCCAGAAACTCCCGATCTATTAGTAATTCTTTCCCCAAACACTGCGCTGGGAAATAAACTTGCAAGTCAGATGCATTTTACGGTGAATTACTTAACAAATGCACACATATATAGAGGAGGAGAGCTATCAACACATCAATTACAGACATAAATGAGAAATCCATTCATAGTCAGTTTTGGTATAGCGTGACGGCTATTTTATAGGGTCTCGGCAGCAAACGACATTCAGCTTCTCTCTCATAGACCCAGTATATTCATTGCATGACAGGTTATCATCATGCTGAAAGCAATATTTAAAAGGATAAAAGCCATACATTTATTCCGATTTTAAGTCAGCTAAAACCAGAACTAATTTACTGGAATTATAAGTCCGTGCGCACTGTGATTAAAGAGGTAATCCTGTTCATATTGGACAGGGGCACAATATCTTAAGGATATCTGTAGAAGTGATGTCACCAGCCTCAATCATTATAGTACCAGGAGGCAAGCAGGGCTAGATATCTCTAGAAGTGAAGTCACCAGCCCCGATTATTACCTTACTAGATGGTGGACCGATTCTAACGCATCGGGTATTCTAGAATATGCATGTCCATGTAGTATATAGGGCGGCACGGTGGCGCAGTGGTTAGCACAGCAGCCTTGCAGCGCTGGAGTCCTGGGTTCGAACCCCACCAAGGACAACATCTGCAAAGAGTTTGTATGTTCTCTCCGTGTTTGCGTGGGTTTCCTCCGGGCACTCCGGTTTCCTCCCACATTCCAAAGACATACTGATAGGGAATTTAGATTGTGAGCCCCATCGGGGACAGTGATGATAATATGTGCAAAAAATGTAAAGCGCTGCGGAATATGTTAGCGCTATATAAAAATAAAGATTATTATTATTATTATTATTATTATATTGCCCAGCTACGTAGTATATTGCCCAGCCACGTAGTATATTGCCCAGTTACGTAGTATATTGCCCAGTCACATAGTATATTGCCCAGCTACGTAGTATACAGCACAGAGCCACGTAGTATACAGCACAGACACGTAGTATATTGCCCAGCCACGTAGTGTATTACCCAGCTACGTAGTATATTGCCCATTCACGTAGTATATTGCCCAGTCACATAGTATATTGCCCAGTCACATAGAATATTGCCCAGCCACGTAGTATATTGCCCAGCCACGTAGTATATTGCCCAGTCACGTAGAATATTGCCCAGTCACGTAGTATATTGCCCAGTCACGTAGTATATTGCCCAGCTACGTAGGATATTGCACAGCGACGTAGTATACAGCGCAAAGCCACGTAGTATACAGCACAGACACATAGTATATTGCCCAGCTACATAGTATATTGCCCAGCTACGTAGTATATTGCCCAGTCACGTATTATATTGCCTAGTCACATAGTATACAGCACAGAGCCACGTAGTATATCGCCCAGCCCACGCAGTATATTGCCCAGCCACGTAGTATATTGCCCAGCCACGTAGTATATTGCCCAGCTACGTAGTATATTGCACAGCGACGTAGTATACAGCACAGAGCCCCATAGTATACAGCACAGACATGTAGTATATTGCCCAGTCACGTAGTATATTACCCAGCTACGTAGTATATTGCCCAGTCACGTAGTATATTGCCCAGCTACGTAGTATACTGCCCAGTCACGTAGTATATTGCTCAGCCACGTAGTATATTGCCCAGCCACGTAGTATATTGCCCAGCCACGTAGTATATTGCCCAGTCACGTAGTATATTGCCCAGTCACGTAGTATATTGCCCAGCCACGTAGTATATTGCCCAGTCACGTAGTATATTGCCCAGTCACGTAGTATATTGCCCATTAACGTAGTATATTGCCCAGTCACTAATACCTATGTTCCCTCATCACTAATACCTATCCATTGGCACCCCTCATTATCTGCAGTTGAAACTAGAAGTTTACATACACTATATAAAAATAAACACATATGCATGTTTTTTCAATATCTGACAAGAAATCAGAATAAACCTGGCCCGTTTTAGGTCAATTAGGATTACCAATACCATTTTGGCAGTATGCTTTGGGTCATCATTGTCCATTTGGAAGACCCACTTCTGCCCAAGCTTTAACTTTCTGGCTGATATCTTGAGATGTTGCTTCAGTATTGACACAATGTTCTTTTCTCATGATGCCATCTATTTTGTGAAGTGCACCAGTCCCTCCTGCAGCAAAATAACCCCACAACATGATGTTGCCACCACCGTGTTTCACCGTTGGGATGGTGTTATTAAGCTTCCAAGCCTCTCCCTTTTTCCTACAAAAGTAACTATGGTCATTATGCACAAAAACTTCAATTTTAGTTTCATCAGATCATCAGACCACAGGACACGTCTCCAAAAATTAAGGTCTTTGTTCCTGTGTGTATTTGCAAACATAAATATGGCTTTTTTTATGCTTCTTTTGGAGTAATGGCTTCTTTCTGACAGAGTGGCCTTTCAGCACATGTTGATACAGTACTCGTTTCACTGAGGATAATGACACAATCTTACCAGCTTCTGCCATCATCTTCACAAGGTCTTTTGCTTTTGTCCTTGGGTTGATATGCACATGTCAGACCAAAGTACGTTCATCTCTGGAATACAGAACCAGTGTTCTTCCTGAGTGGTATGATGGCTGGACATTCCCATCTTGTTTTGTACTTGCATAGAATTGTTTGTACAGATGAACGAGGAGGCACCTTTAGGTATCTTGAAATTGTACCCATGGATGAACCAGACTTGTGCAAGTTCACAATTTTTTTAGACTTTCCCATGATGCTACACAAAGAAGCAGTGTGTTTCAGGTGTGCATTAAAATACATCCACAGGTGTGTTTATAATTAACTCAAACGTTACAAAAGCTTCCAAACACATGACATCATCATATGGGCAGTCCAGAATTGTTTAAAGGCATACTAATCTTAGTGTATGTAAACTTTTGACTTTGCAGTAAGTAAAAAAAATGACTTAAAACTTACTCTCTCTCGTTATTCTGGCATTTGGCAAATAATAATTATGATAATTCTAATTGACCTAAAATGGGAAAGGTTTATTCTGATTTCATGTCCGCTATTGAGAAAAACATGCATATACCGTATATACTCGAGTATAAGCCGAGATTTTCAGCCCAAATTTTTGGGCTGAAAGTGCCCCCCTCGGCTTATACTCGAGTCACGGTAGCGGTGGGGTCGGCAGGTGAGGAGCTGAGGGCGCTGAGGCATACTTACCTAGTCCCAGCGATCCTCGCGCTGTCCCTGCCGTCCCACGGGCTTCGGCGCTGCAGTTTCTTCCTCTCTTCAGCGGTCACGTGGGACCGCTCATTACAGAAATGAATAAGCGGCTCCACCTCCCATAGGGGCGGAGCCGCTTATTCATTTCTCTAATCAGCGGTGCCGGTGACCGCTGATAGAGAAAGAAGCTGCGGCACCGAAGACAGGAGGGGACAGCGCGAGGATCGCCAGGACTAGGTGAGTATGTTATATTCACCTGTCCACGTTCCAGCCGCCGGGCGCCGATCCATCTTCCCGGCCGGCGCCTCCATCTTCCCGGCGTCTCTGCTCTCTGACTGATCAGGCAGAGGGCGCGATGACGCATATAGTGTGCGCGGCGCCCTCTGCCTGATCAGTCAGAGCAGAGACGCCGGGAAGATGGAGGCGCCGGAACGAGACGCCGGGAGCTGCAATCAAGGGAGGTGAGTATGTGTTTTTTTTCTTTATTGCGGCAGCGGCGGCACAAATTTATGTGGAACATCTATGGGGCACAGTGAACGGTGCAGAGCACCGTATATGGCACAGCACAGCTATGGGGCACAGTGAACGGTGCAGAGCACCGTATATGGCACAGCACAGCTATGGGGTACAGTGAACGGTGCAGAGCACCGTATATGGCACAGCACAGCTATGGGGCACAGTGAACGGTGCAGAGCACCGTATATGGCACAGCACAGCTATGGGGCACAGTGAACGGTGCAGAGCACCGTATATGGCACAGCACAGCTATGGGGCACAGTGAACGGTGCAGAGCACCGTATATGGCACAGCACAGCTATGGGGCACAGTGAACGGTGCAGAGCACCGTATATGGCACAGCACAGCTATGTATGGGGCACAGTGAACGGTGCAGAGCACCGTATATGGCACAGCACAGCTATGGGGCACAGTGAACGGTGCAGAGCACCGTATATGGCACAGCTATGGGGCACAGTGAACGGTGCAGAGCACCGTATATGGCACATCTATGGGGCACAGTGAACGGTGCAGAGCACCGTATATGGCACATCTATGGGGCACAGTGAACGGTGCAGAGCACCGTATATGGCACATCTATGGGGCACAATGAACGGTGCAGAGCACCGTATATGGCACAGCTAGGGGGCACAATGAACGGTGCAGAGCACTATATGGTTCACACCTATGGGGAAATATGAACGGTGCAGAGCACTATATGGCACAGCTATGGGGAAATAATGATCTATTTTTATTTTTGAAATTCACCGGTAAATGCTGCATTTCCACCCTAGGCTTATACTCGAGTCAATAAGTTTTCCCAGTTTTTTGTGGCAAAATTAGGGGGGTCGGCTTATACTCGGGTCGGCTTATACTCGAGTATATACGGTATGTCTTTTTATATAGTGCATGTAAACTACTGGTTTCAACTGTACTGTAGACCTAGTTAAGTAATACATGGACATCTTAAAGGGAACCGGTCAGCAGGATTGTGCACAGTAACCTACAGACAGTGTCAGGTTGGCGCCGCTATATTGTTATACTGATTAAAATGATATCTTGGTTGATGAAATCAGTCTTCTGGTTGTTTAATCCTTATTTTCAGTTTTGAGTTAATGATATGCTCATGCTCTGGGGCGGCTTGGGTGTGTGTGTGGGGATGGGCTTCATGTCGTGTTCTGATTAGTGTGAGGCAGTGACAGGTGTTATATGCGAGGGTCGCTATATGTCCCCTAGAAGGCACAGAGAAGCGTATCAAGGCTGCTGGAGTGCATTGAAGTCACAGGCATAGCTGTGATTGCAGTGCAAAATTAAAGTAAGTTTGGTCTTGGGCAAGAAAACTTGGCATGGGTTTTCATTTTTGGAGTGAACTACAGGATGGCAGTGGGACAGTTCACTCCCTCCAGGCTTGGACTTAAAAGTGGCCCATGGCCAAAGATTTCATTTAAAAAATCCTGCAGCAAAGGGTTGGGTGTGTCAGTGTTTTGTTTGCAAGCGGCAAAGCAGGTGGCTCTGCAACAGCCAGCTAGTGTGAGGCAACACAGAGCTAAGGCTACTTTCACACTTCAGGTTTTTTCATTCCGGCTGATTACGGCTCTTATGTGAACACCAGAACCGGCAAAAATAAAAACCGGAACCGTTTTTTCCCCATTGACTTGTATAAGCGCCGGATTGCGCCACATGGCCCAGCGTTCCTTCCGTTTTTTTCCGGATCCGGCAAAAATTTTGATTCCGGCATCTGGAAGAAACGTCTACTGTAACGTTTTTGGTCTGCGGCGAAAAAGCCGGAAGGGCCGGATCCAGCTCTTCCGGCTTTTCGCTACAATGCATGTCTATAAACGTCGGAATGCACCGGATCCGGAAAAAAGCGGATTCAGCGTCCTGATCCGGTTTTTTAATCTGAGCATGCTCAGAAACTATAGGCCTGCCCCCAGGACACATATATAAAACAATGCCATTGAAGCCCTCTCTCATTTCCAGCAATACTGCAAGAGAGCCAACACCCTGCCTTCCAGCAAGAGCCTGCCTGCCAGCAAGAGCCTGCCTGCCTTCCGGCAAGAGCCTAGCCTGCCTTCCAGCAACAGCCTGCCTGCCAGCTAGAGCCTGCCAGCCAGCTAGAGCCTGCCGCCAGCAAGAGCCTGCCTGGCTGCCTGCCAGCAAGAGCCTAGCCTGCCTTCCAGCAAGAGCCTGCCTTCCATCAAGAGCCTGACTTCCATCAAGATCCTAGCCTGCCTTCCAGCAAGAGCCTAGCCTGCCTTCCAGCAAGATCCTAGCCTGCCTTCCAGCAAGAGCCTAGCCTGCCTTCCAGCAAGAGCCTGCCTTCCATCAAGAGCCTAGCCTGCCTTTCAGCAAGAGCCTGCCTTAAAGCAAGAGCCTAGCCTGCCTTCCAGCAAGAGCCTAGCCTGCCTTCCAGCAAGAGCCTGCCTGCCTTCCAGCAAGAGCCTGCCTGCCTTCCAGCAAGAGCCTAGCCTGCCTTCCAGCAAGAGCCTAGCCTGTCTTCCAGCAAGAGCCTGCCTTCCAACAAGAGCCTGCCTTCCAACAAGAGCCTAGCCTGCCTTCCAGCAAGAGCCTGTCTGCCTGCCATCAGCCATGTCTTCTTCTGGGAGCCCTCCCTCTCGTCGGCAGCGCACTGAGGTAAATATGTTTTTATATAATTTTTCGCTTGCTCGCTCTCTCGCGCTCTGTCTCTCTGTCTAGCTCTCTCTCTCTCTGTCTATATATATATTAATGTATTTCACCATCTTTCATTTTTGTAGGAGCTGCTGCTGCAGAAGAAGAGGTGCTTCCAGAAGAAGACCGAAGGGGTGGAGAAAGACCTGGAACGGGATCACAATTGGTATGTTTCTTTCATGCATCGCGGAACCACAAACCACACACAACACCCAACACATAAAACAAAAGATCCTTACAGAAAGAACAATGCACACAACACATAGAAACAGATCATAGGACACATCACACAACATAAACAGAATGATCATTATAGATATCAAAATGTACACAACACATAAAAAGGCTAACTACAAGCACATAATTTTATGTTATTTTTCTTTTAGAGTTCGGATTCTGGTGCTCGATCCAGAGATCCTCTAACTGGCTCCCAGGGTTGTCGGCGTGAGAGTCCTGGCGGCCGTCATCGTGTAAGCAGCATTTTTTCTTTTTGTTTTTGGAATTTTCTTAGGTTTTGAATCTAATTTTATTTTTTTTGTCCTTTTTTATAACAGGCTTCACAGCATGCTCCTGATTCGGATGGTGAGGAGGTCGGCCTCAATATTGACCTCCTCATTGATCTGAACCGAGACAGGGAGCCGTTGTGGAACATGAGTGACCGCCGCCATGCTGATGTCATAGTGACCCCTCGACTCGGAGCAAGTATGCCAACAGCTAGAAGAGAACTGGGAGGACCCCGATGTTCGGGCCCAGAATCAAGAAGGTAAGTATACACAGTTCAGTTATGTTGATGCATTCTAAGTATTGTATCTTAACCAATTTGTGTTTCCCCTTTTTTTTTTTTTTTTTTACAGGTGAGAGGATTGTGAAGTGGTGGCGGTCTCTCAGGGATCGCTTTAAGAAGGAGTTCAACAAAGAAATGTGGGCCCCAAGTGGTTCTGAAGGACGCAGGAGCTGCCCAAGCTCTGTCGTTTCACAGGTCAACGATGGTGACCCGAAGGTAAATATTACCCACATGTAATAACCAATGTTTTACATGTCTAACCCTCTTATACTGATATTGCATGGCCCTTGCTGAAACAGCAGATTATATTTTTTTTTTCTCTTTGTTCCACAGCACTGTCGGGAGCACGCGGGAGCCTGCAGCTGCGTTGAACCCTTCTGGGGCGATCCCTCAGGAGACCGCCACCGAGGAACACTTCGACAGTCCCGGCCCCTCTGCACCTTTCCAGCCTTCCCACCCATCTGATCCCTCGGTCCCATCCACCAGCGCTGGAGCATCCTGGCCAGTTCCATTGCATGAAACTGCTGGTGAGGATATAGCTTTTCCTGTACCCCACCCCTCTGCTGCTGCCACCTCTAGTACACCTGTGGCTTCGGGGCGCCAGCGGCAGAGGGGTCAGGTACAGAGCGATGCGCCTGAGTTTTTGCACCTGAATGCATCCTTCCAGAACTGTCTCAAAGTTTTGTCCGAGCAAATGGCTGCAGGTTTCAATTTAATAAAAGCATACTCGAGTTGCATACACTTTTGCTAACTATGCGTTCAGAGGCAAGTCAGTCACCGAACCACACTTTTTCCGGTCGGTACTCGAGCAAATGGAGAAGCTATCTACTGATCAACAGATGTAAGTAATGGAAGCCTGCCAGTCTACTCTAGCACTCATTGCCTCCAAAGCCACGACACTTGCCACCCCTCCTGCACCTGCTCCCCCTTCTGCCACTGTCCCTCACTACAGCCACTACCATCCTCCTGACCCGTATCAGCAACCTGCCCGTGCCCCGTCCCACCAACCTCATCATTACCCACATCGTGCCCGTGCCCCGTCCCACCATCCAGACCACTACCAGCATCCTGCCTGTGTCCCGTCCCACCATCCAGACCAGTATGAACATCCCTCCCCATATCAGTTCCCAAAAACATCTTCCGCGCCTCCTCTCCCTGCCCACTACCACCAGCTTCCTTCACCCATCATGTCCCAACCCTCTTCTCCACCCATCACCGCTTCTGCCTCCCAAACCATCAGCTACACCCCTCCATCATACCAAATTCCTAACCCAACTCCCAGTTTCCTGTCCACCTGTTCAATTGCTTTCTCCACCCCTTCACCACTACCTATTGATCCTTCCCCACCATCACATTCTTCCCTCCACACTCCCACTGTCCCACTGTCGAAGTGTCCCTATCTGACAGCCCCTCCAGCACTATCTCCACACCGACTTATTCAAACCTCTAAGTTTTTGGCGCAGCCAAATAAAGTTTATTTTTGTGTAGCCAAAGAGGTTTATTTTTGTTTTGTTAAAAAAAAAATTGTAATAAAACTGTTTTTAAAGCAAATTTGTATTTTCTTTATAAGGTATAGTTAACACTTGGGTTAAACAAGGTTTATTGGTTAGAGGTAAAATACTTTGGGTAGAACCCAAACAGGTACACAAGGTAAAAGAAGGTAATATACTTCGGGTAGAACCCAAACAGGTACACAACCTGGGTAAATGAAGGTAATATACTTTGGGTAGAACCCAAACAGGTACACAACTTGGGTACAATATGATAAAATACGGTTACAAGGTCAAAGACAAATTGTTCAAACTCTCTCATCCTGCCAGTCTATTCTTCCTTCCGGTGATAAAGTATTCTGCGAATTGGTCGCTAATTTGGGAAACTGTCACATAACTTCTATACGTAATGTTGTTATAATCAGCCAAGGTGGTTTCTTCAGAGTGGTCCTCAATGGAAATCTGTTCCTTGGATATCACATAATTGTGCAGGACAACACAAGCTTTCACCACCTTGTCAACAGTGTCTGTATTCAAGTTTATAGATGTCAGTAGAACTCTCTATTTGGCGGTCAAAATCCCAAAAGCGCACTCCACGATTCTCCGTGCACGTGTAAGGCGGTAGTTAAAAATTCTTTTAGTTTGGGTTAATCCACGGCTGGAGTAGGGTTTCAGCAGATATTCTGACAGCTGGAAGGCTTCATCCCCAACCCAAACAAAATGCATTGGTGGCCCAGAGGTTTGAGGCAGTGGTCTTGGGGGGGAGGAGGGAATTGAAAGGTGTTTCCATACAAATAACGCCCCATTGAAAACTTGGGAATCATTTGAGCAGCCATACGCCCCAATATCCACCACTACAAATTTGTACTCCGCAACGGCGATGACCATCAGCACAATGGAAAAGTACTTTTTTATACTTAAGATATTCTGATCCAGAACCAGCCGGTTTAACGATACGGATATGTATCCCGTCCAAGCAATTGGGAAACTGACACACTTGCTGGAATTTCTTGGCTACTTCCAACCAAATCTCCATTCTGGGATGTGGTATAAATTCATCATGCAAAGAGTCTCACAGTGCACGGCAAGTGTGCTTTACAATTCTGGAGATGGTGGGAAATTCCCAGTATGAACTGGAACTGTAGTGACGAAAGGGATTCTCCAGTAGCAAGGAATCTGTGAACAAAAGCAAGGCAGAAATTACTACAAAATCAAATTACAATCAATTAAAGTGTACTACAGGAGTACATACAATAAAAATGGCTTACCGAAGAGTGACCATCAGACGCTCGGCCAGTGAAATAGAGAATCAGCAATAAGTATCACTCCTTCGGATGAGATGTTCAATTCAATCCACCAATAGATCAAAGTTCTCCGCTTTCATCCACACATGAGAAAATTTTCTCTGGGTCTCCTCGTAGCTCCATGTGCAGTGTAGAAAACACCCCACGTGTCATTCTCTGTGCGGTGATGGGGTGGATCCACAAACGTTGTCGGCGCATACGCATGATGCGTTGTCTCTCTCGCTCCTTCTCCAGAACAATTGCTTTCAAGCGATTCGCCTCCACAATGAAATCCACGCTGTTCTACAGAATCTTCGCAATACCGATATCCATCTTTCTCTCCAAACACTTGCTCCTCTCCAACCTGTGACTGATGGGGTGTAGGAAGACTGTATATACAGTTTTGAGGGGGCCAATCACATTTTGGAGCCTCCCAGGGGCGTTCTTAAAAACTGATCCGTCAAAAACCGGATGGAAAAACGGATGAAACTGATACCAACCGGATGGGACGGATGCGGTGTTCTGCCGGGTCCGGACATTGGATCCGGCAGAAAAACGGATCCGTCCCATCCGGTTTTCACAAATAACGCCGGATACAGCACTGCGGCGCGACTCCGGATTCAGCATGGTGCGAAAAAATTGATGTGTGAAACTAGCCTTAGAGCAGCGAATGCCTGTCACCCCTCAGAATCACACGGTGGTGCGGTCGCCCTCAGCAACCGGTCTCGTATACGGACTGTTGTGATGCCCAGGCTGAGATCCGGAGGATACCGTGTGCGGTTACTTTATAAGTTTTGGACATTAAAATACGAATGATTTGAAATTTCCTGGGTCACTGCCTGTCTGTTACACTGCACCAACCCCGCTGCACTACATCAGCTACTCATACTGAAGATTGCTGACAGGTCATTTATCCCTCAGTGACCGGCCCCCTAGTTTAAATAATTAATATTACATACATTATTACTAAACCAGGGATTCAAGCTTCAGGAGGCTAATTTGCATATTCCAGGTGCCTTCTGGGAGAAGCGAAGTCTCCCTAAGCTAGAAGATCGTTGGGTATAGCCGGGACCAGCTGCTTCGAAAGCATCACCAAACCAGGGATTCAAGTTTCAGGAGGCTAATTTGCATATTCCAGGTGCCTTCTGGGAGAAGCGAAGTCTCCCTAAGCTAGAAGATCGTTGGGTACAGCCGGGACCAGCTGCTTCGAAAGCATCACCAAACCAGGGATTCAAGCTTCAGGAGGCTAATTTGCATATTCCAGGTGCCTTCTGGGAGAAGCGAAGTCTCCCTAAGCTAGAAGATCGTTGGGTACAGCCGGGACCAGCTGCTTCGAAAGCATCACCAAACCAGGGATTCAAGCTTCAGGAGGCTAATTTGCATATTCCAGGTGCCTTCTGGGAGAAGCGAAGTCTCCCTAAGCTAGAAGATCGTTGGGTACAGCCGGGACCAGCTGCTTCGAAAGCATCACCAAACCAGGGATTCAAGCTTCAGGAGGCTAATTTGCATATTCCAGGTGCCTTCTGGGAGAAGCGAAGTCTCCCTAAGCTAGAAGATCGTTGGGTACAGCCGGGACCAGCTGCTTCGAAAGCATCACCAAACCAGGGATTCAAGCTTCAGGAGGCTAATTTGCATATTCCAGGTGCCTTCTGGGAGAAGCGAAGTCTCCCTAAGCTAGAAGATCGTTGGGTACAGCCGGGACCAGCTGCTTCGAAAGCATCACCAAACCAGGGATTCAAGCTTCAGGAGGCTAATTTGCATATTCCAGGTGCCTTCTGGGAGAAGCGAAGTCTCCCTAAGCTAGAAGATCGTTGGGTACAGCCGGGACCAGCTGCTTCGAAAGCATCACCAAACCAGGGATTCAAGCTTCAGGAGGCTAATTTGCATATTCCAGGTGCCTTCTGGGAGAAGCGAAGTCTCCCTAAGCTAGAAGATCGTTGGGTACAGCCGGGACCAGCTGCTTCGAAAGCATCACCAAACCAGGGATTCAAGCTTCAGGAGGCCAAATTTGCATATTCCAGGTGCCTTCTGGGAGAAGCGAAGTCTCCCTAAGCTAGAAGATCGTTGGGTACAGCCGGGACCAGCTGCTTCGAAAGCATCACCAAACCAGGGATTCAAGCTTCAGGAGGCTAATTTGCATATTCCAGGTGCCTTCTGGGAGAAGCGAAGTCTCCCTAAGCTAGAAGATCGTTGGGTACAGCCGGGACCAGCTGCTTCGAAAGCATCACCAAACCAGGGATTCAAGCTTCAGGAGGCTAATTTGCATATTCCAGGTGCCTTCTGGGAGAAGCGAAGTCTCCCTAAGCTAGAAGATCGTTGGGTACAGCCGGGACCAGCTGCTTCGAAAGCATCACCAAACCAGGGATTCAAGCTTCAGGAGGCTAATTTGCATATTCCAGGTGCCTTCTGGGAGAAGCGAAGTCTCCCTAAGCTAGAAGATCGTTGGGTACAGCCGGGACCAGCTGCTTCGAAAGCATCACCAAACCAGGGATTCAAGCTTCAGGAGGCTAATTTGCATATTCCAGGTGCCTTCTGGGAGAAGCGAAGTCTCCCTAAGCTAGAAGATCGTTGGGTACAGCCGGGACCAGCTGCTTCGAAAGCATCACCAAACCAGGGATTCAAGCTTCATGAGGCTAATTTGCATATTCCAGGTGCCTTCTGGGAGAAGCGAAGTCTCCCTAAGCTAGAAGATCGTTGGGTACAGCCGGGACCAGCTGCTTCGAAAGCATCACCAAACCAGGGATTCAAGCTTCATGAGGCTAATTTGCATATTCCAGGTGCCTTCTGGGAGAAGCGAAGTCTCCCTAAGCTAGAAGATCGTTGGGTACAGCCGGGACCAGCTGCTTCGAAAGCATCACCAAACCAGGGATTCAAGCTTCAGGAGGCTAATTTGCATATTCCAGGTGCCTTCTGGGAGAAGCGAAGTCTCCCTAAGCTAGAAGATCGTTGGGTACAGCCGGGACCAGCTGCTTCGAAAGCATCACCAAACCAGGGATTCAAGCTTCAGGAGGCTAATTTGCATATTCCAGGTGCCTTCTGGGAGAAGCGAAGTCTCCCTAAGCTAGAAGATCGTTGGGTACAGCCGGGACCAGCTGCTTCGAAAGCATCACCAAACCAGGGATTCAAGCTTCAGGAGGCTAATTTGCATATTCCAGGTGCCTTCTGGGAGAAGCGAAGTCTCCCTAAGCTAGAAGATCGTTGGGTACAGCCGGGACCAGCTGCTTCGAAAGCATCACCAAACCAGGGATTCAAGCTTCAGGAGGCTAATTTGCATATTCCAGGTGCCTTCTGGGAGAAGCGAAGTCTCCCTAAGCTAGAAGATCGTTGGGTACAGCCGGGACCAGCTGCTTCGAAAGCATCACCAAACCAGGGATTCAAGCTTCAGGAGGCTAATTTGCATATTCCAGGTGCCTTCTGGGAGAAGCGAAGTCTCCCTAAGCTAGAAGATCGTTGGGTACAGCCGGGACCAGCTGCTTCGAAAGCATCACCAAACCAGGGATTCAAGCTTCAGGAGGCTAATTTGCATATTCCAGGTGCCTTCTGGGAGAAGCGAAGTCTCCCTAAGCTAGAAGATCGTTGGGTACAGCCGGGACCAGCTGCTTCGAAAGCATCACCAAACCAGGGATTCAAGCTTCAGGAGGCTAATTTGCATATTCCAGGTGCCTTCTGGGAGAAGCGAAGTCTCCCTAAGCTAGAAGATCGTTGGGTACAGCCGGGACCAGCTGCTTCGAAAGCATCACCAAACCAGGGATTCAAGCTTCAGGAGGCCAAATTTGCATATTCCAGGTGCCTTCTGGGAGAAGCGAAGTCTCCCTAAGCTAGAAGATCGTTGGGTACAGCCGGGACCAGCTGCTTCGAAAGCATCACCAAACCAGGGATTCAAGCTTCAGGAGGCTAATTTGCATATTCCAGGTGCCTTCTGCGAGAAGCGAAGTCTCCCTAAGCTAGAAGATCGTTGGGTACAGCCGGGACCAGCTGCTTCGAAAGCATCACCAAACCAGGGATTCAATCTTCAGGAGGCTAATTTGCATATTCCAGGTGCCTTCTGGGAGAAGCGAAGTCTCCCTAAGCTAGAAGATCGTTGGGTACAGCCGGGACCAGCTGCTTCGAAAGCATCACCAAACCAGGGATTCAAGCTTCAGGAGGCTAATTTGCATATTCCAGGTGCCTCCTGGGAGAAGCGAAGTCTCCCTAAGCTAGAAGATCGTTGGGTACAGCCGGGACCAGCTGCTTCGAAAGCATCACCAAACCAGGGATTCAAGCTTCAGGAGGCTAATTTGCATATTCCAGGTGCCTTCTGGGAGAAGCGAAGTCTCCCTAAGCTAGAAGATCGTTGGGTACAGCCGGGACCAGCTGCTTCGAAAGCATCACCAAACCAGGGATTCAAGCTTCAGGAGGCTAATTTGCATATTCCAGGTGCCTTCTGGGAGAAGCGAAGTCTCCCTAAGCTAGAAGATCGTTGGGTACAGCCGGGACCAGCTGCTTCGAAAGCATCACCAAACCAGGGATTCAAGCTTCAGGAGGCTAATTTGCATATTCCAGGTGCCTTCTGGGAGAAGCGAAGTCTCCCTAAGCTAGAAGATCGTTGGGTACAGCCGGGACCAGCTGCTTCGAAAGCATCACCAAACCAGGGATTCAAGCTTCAGGAGGCTAATTTGCATATTCCAGGTGCCTTCTGGGAGAAGCGAAGTCTCCCTAAGCTAGAAGATCGTTGGGTACAGCCGGGACCAGCTGCTTCGAAAGCATCACCAAACCAGGGATTCAAGCTTCAGGAGGCTAATTTGCATATTCCAGGTGCCTTCTGGGAGAAGCGAAGTCTCCCTAAGCTAGAAGATCGTTGGGTACAGCCGGGACCAGCTGCTTCGAAAGCATCACCAAACCAGGGATTCAAGCTTCAGGAGGCTAATTTGCATATTCCAGGTGCCTTCTGGGAGAAGCGAAGTCTCCCTAAGCTAGAAGATCGTTGGGTACAGCCGGGACCAGCTGCTTCGAAAGCATCACCAAACCAGGGATTCAAGCTTCAGGAGGCTAATTTGCATATTCCAGGTGCCTTCTGGGAGAAGCGAAGTCTCCCTAAGCTAGAAGATCGTTGGGTACAGCCGGGACCAGCTGCTTCGAAAGCATCACCAAACCAGGGATTCAAGCTTCAGGAGGCTAATTTGCATATTCCAGGTGCCTTCTGGGAGAAGCGAAGTCTCCCTAAGCTAGAAGATCGTTGGGTACAGCCGGGACCAGCTGCTTCGAAAGCATCACCAAACCAGGGATTCAAGCTTCAGGAGGCTAATTTGCATATTCCAGGTGCCTTCTGGGAGAAGCGAAGTCTCCCTAAGCTAGAAGATCGTTGGGTACAGCCGGGACCAGCTGCTTCGAAAGCATCACCAAACCAGGGATTCAAGCTTCAGGAGGCTAATTTGCATATTCCAGGTGCCTTCTGGGAGAAGCGAAGTCTCCCTAAGCTAGAAGATCGTTGGGTACAGCCGGGACCAGCTGCTTCGAAAGCATCACCAAACCAGGGATTCAAGCTTCAGGAGGCTAATTTGCATATTCCAGGTGCCTTCTGGGAGAAGCGAAGTCTCCCTAAGCTAGAAGATCGTTGGGTACAGCCGGGACCAGCTGCTTCGAAAGCATCACCAAACCAGGGATTCAAGCTTCAGGAGGCTAATTTGCATATTCCAGGTGCCTTCTGGGAGAAGCGAAGTCTCCCTAAGCTAGAAGATCGTTGGGTACAGCCGGGACCAGCTGCTTCGAAAGCATCACCAAACCAGGGATTCAAGCTTCAGGAGGCTAATTTGCATATTCCAGGTGCCTTCTGGGAGAAGCGAAGTCTCCCTAAGCTAGAAGATCGTTGGGTACAGCCGGGACCAGCTGCTTCGAAAGCATCACCAAACCAGGGATTCAAGCTTCAGGAGGCTAATTTGCATATTCCAGGTGCCTTCTGGGAGAAGCGAAGTCTCCCTAAGCTAGAAGATCGTTGGGTACAGCCGGGACCAGCTGCTTCGAAAGCATCACC
The DNA here is from genome assembly GCF_032444005.1 of Ranitomeya imitator. Classification (NCBI taxonomy): domain Eukaryota; kingdom Metazoa; phylum Chordata; class Amphibia; order Anura; family Dendrobatidae; genus Ranitomeya; species Ranitomeya imitator. Next base: position 767,940,935 of record NC_091283.1, read on the forward strand.
AAACCAGGGATTCAAGCTTCAGGAGGCTAATTTGCATATTCCAGGTGCCTTCTGGGAGAAGCGAAGTCTCCCTAAGCTAGAAGATCGTTGGGTACAGCCGGGACCAGCTGCTTCGAAAGCATCACCAAACCAGGGATTCAAGCTTCAGGAGGCTAATTTGCATATTCCAGGTGCCTTCTGGGAGAAGCGAAGTCTCCCTAAGCTAGAAGATCGTTGGGTACAGCCGGGACCAGCTGCTTCGAAAGCATCACCAAACCAGGGATTCAAGCTTCAGGAGGCTAATTTGCATATTCCAGGTGCCTTCTGGGAGAAGCGAAGTCTCCCTAAGCTAGAAGATCGTTGGGTACAGCCGGGACCAGCTGCTTCGAAAGCATCACCAAACCAGGGATTCAAGCTTCAGGAGGCTAATTTGCATATTCCAGGTGCCTTCTGGGAGAAGCGAAGTCTCCCTAAGCTAGAAGATCGTTGGGTACAGCCGGGACCAGCTGCTTCGAAAGCATCACCAAACCAGGGATTCAAGCTTCAGGAGGCTAATTTGCATATTCCAGGTGCCTTCTGGGAGAAGCGAAGTCTCCCTAAGCTAGAAGATCGTTGGGTACAGCCGGGACCAGCTGCTTCGAAAGCATCACCAAACCAGGGATTCAAGCTTCAGGAGGCTAATTTGCATATTCCAGGTGCCTTCTGGGAGAAGCGAAGTCTCCCTAAGCTAGAAGATCGTTGGGTACAGCCGGGACCAGCTGCTTCGAAAGCATCACCAAACCAGGGATTCAAGCTTCAGGAGGCTAATTTGCATATTCCAGGTGCCTTCTGGGAGAAGCGAAGTCTCCCTAAGCTAGAAGATCGTTGGGTACAGCCGGGACCAGCTGCTTCGAAAGCATCACCAAACCAGGGATTCAAGCTTCAGGAGGCTAATTTGCATATTCCAGGTGCCTTCTGGGAGAAGCGAAGTCTCCCTAAGCTAGAAGATCGTTGGGTACAGCCGGGACCAGCTGCTTCGAAAGCATCACCAAACCAGGGATTCAAGCTTCAGGAGGCTAATTTGCATATTCCAGGTGCCTTCTGGGAGAAGCGAAGTCTCCCTAAGCTAGAAGATCGTTGGGTACAGCCGGGACCAGCTGCTTCGAAAGCATCACCAAACCAGGGATTCAAGCTTCAGGAGGCTAATTTGCATATTCCAGGTGCCTTCTGGGAGAAGCGAAGTCTCCCTAAGCTAGAAGATCGTTGGGTACAGCCGGGACCAGCTGCTTCGAAAGCATCACCAAACCAGGGATTCAAGCTTCAGGAGGCTAATTTGCATATTCCAGGTGCCTTCTGGGAGAAGCGAAGTCTCCCTAAGCTAGAAGATCGTTGGGTACAGCCGGGACCAGCTGCTTCGAAAGCATCACCAAACCAGGGATTCAAGCTTCAGGAGGCTAATTTGCATATTCCAGGTGCCTTCTGGGAGAAGCGAAGTCTCCCTAAGCTAGAAGATCGTTGGGTACAGCCGGGACCAGCTGCTTCGAAAGCATCACCAAACCAGGGATTCAAGCTTCAGGAGGCTAATTTGCATATTCCAGGTGCCTTCTGGGAGAAGCGAAGTCTCCCTAAGCTAGAAGATCGTTGGGTACAGCCGGGACCAGCTGCTTCGAAAGCATCACCAAACCAGGGATTCAAGCTTCAGGAGGCTAATTTGCATATTCCAGGTGCCTTCTGGGAGAAGCGAAGTCTCCCTAAGCTAGAAGATCGTTGGGTACAGCCGGGACCAGCTGCTTCGAAAGCATCACCAAACCAGGGATTCAAGCTTCAGGAGGCTAATTTGCATATTCCAGGTGCCTTCTGGGAGAAGCGAAGTCTCCCTAAGCTAGAAGATCGTTGGGTACAGCCGGGACCAGCTGCTTCGAAAGCATCACCAAACCAGGGATTCAAGCTTCAGGAGGCTAATTTGCATATTCCAGGTGCCTTCTGGGAGAAGCGAAGTCTCCCTAAGCTAGAAGATCGTTGGGTACAGCCGGGACCAGCTGCTTCGAAAGCATCACCAAACCAGGGATTCAAGCTTCAGGAGGCTAATTTGCATATTCCAGGTGCCTTCTGGGAGAAGCGAAGTCTCCCTAAGCTAGAAGATCGTTGGGTACAGCCGGGACCAGCTGCTTCGAAAGCATCACCAAACCAGGGATTCAAGCTTCAGGAGGCTAATTTGCATATTCCAGGTGCCTTCTGGGAGAAGCGAAGTCTCCCTAAGCTAGAAGATCGTTGGGTACAGCCGGGACCAGCTGCTTCGAAAGCATCACCAAACCAGGGATTCAAGCTTCAGGAGGCTAATTTGCATATTCCAGGTGCCTTCTGGGAGAAGCGAAGTCTCCCTAAGCTAGAAGATCGTTGGGTACAGCCGGGACCAGCTGCTTCGAAAGCATCACCAAACCAGGGATTCAAGCTTCAGGAGGCTAATTTGCATATTCCAGGTGCCTTCTGGGAGAAGCGAAGTCTCCCTAAGCTAGAAGATCGTTGGGTACAGCCGGGACCAGCTGCTTCGAAAGCATCACCAAACCAGGGATTCAAGCTTCAGGAGGCTAATTTGCATATTCCAGGTGCCTTCTGGGAGAAGCGAAGTCTCCCTAAGCTAGAAGATCGTTGGGTACAGCCGGGACCAGCTGCTTCGAAAGCATCACCAAACCAGGGATTCAAGCTTCAGGAGGCTAATTTGCATATTCCAGGTGCCTTCTGGGAGAAGCGAAGTCTCCCTAAGCTAGAAGATCGTTGGGTACAGCCGGGACCAGCTGCTTCGAAAGCATCACCAAACCAGGGATTCAAGCTTCAGGAGGCTAATTTGCATATTCCAGGTGCCTTCTGGGAGAAGCGAAGTCTCCCTAAGCTAGAAGATCGTTGGGTACAGCCGGGACCAGCTGCTTCGAAAGCATCACCAAACCAGGGATTCAAGCTTCAGGAGGCTAATTTGCATATTCCAGGTGCCTTCTGGGAGAAGCGAAGTCTCCCTAAGCTAGAAGATCGTTGGGTACAGCCGGGACCAGCTGCTTCGAAAGCATCACCAAACCAGGGATTCAAGCTTCAGGAGGCTAATTTGCATATTCCAGGTGCCTTCTGGGAGAAGCGAAGTCTCCCTAAGCTAGAAGATCGTTGGGTACAGCCGGGACCAGCTGCTTCGAAAGCATCACCAAACCAGGGATTCAAGCTTCAGGAGGCTAATTTGCATATTCCAGGTGCCTTCTGGGAGAAGCGAAGTCTCCCTAAGCTAGAAGATCGTTGGGTACAGCCGGGACCAGCTGCTTCGAAAGCATCACCAAACCAGGGATTCAAGCTTCAGGAGGCTAATTTGCATATTCCAGGTGCCTTCTGGGAGAAGCGAAGTCTCCCTAAGCTAGAAGATCGTTGGGTACAGCCGGGACCAGCTGCTTCGAAAGCATCACCAAACCAGGGATTCAAGCTTCAGGAGGCTAATTTGCATATTCCAGGTGCCTTCTGGGAGAAGCGAAGTCTCCCTAAGCTAGAAGATCGTTGGGTACAGCCGGGACCAGCTGCTTCGAAAGCATCACCAAACCAGGGATTCAAGCTTCAGGAGGCTAATTTGCATATTCCAGGTGCCTTCTGGGAGAAGCGAAGTCTCCCTAAGCTAGAAGATCGTTGGGTACAGCCGGGACCAGCTGCTTCGAAAGCATCACCAAACCAGGGATTCAAGCTTCAGGAGGCTAATTTGCATATTCCAGGTGCCTTCTGGGAGAAGCGAAGTCTCCCTAAGCTAGAAGATCGTTGGGTACAGCCGGGACCAGCTGCTTCGAAAGCATCACCAAACCAGGGATTCAAGCTTCAGGAGGCTAATTTGCATATTCCAGGTGCCTTCTGGGAGAAGCGAAGTCTCCCTAAGCTAGAAGATCGTTGGGTACAGCCGGGACCAGCTGCTTCGAAAGCATCACCAAACCAGGGATTCAAGCTTCAGGAGGCTAATTTGCATATTCCAGGTGCCTTCTGGGAGAAGCGAAGTCTCCCTAAGCTAGAAGATCGTTGGGTACAGCCGGGACCAGCTGCTTCGAAAGCATCACCAAACCAGGGATTCAAGCTTCAGGAGGCTAATTTGCATATTCCAGGTGCCTTCTGGGAGAAGCGAAGTCTCCCTAAGCTAGAAGATCGTTGGGTACAGCCGGGACCAGCTGCTTCGAAAGCATCACCAAACCAGGGATTCAAGCTTCAGGAGGCTAATTTGCATATTCCAGGTGCCTTCTGGGAGAAGCGAAGTCTCCCTAAGCTAGAAGATCGTTGGGTACAGCCGGGACCAGCTGCTTCGAAAGCATCACCAAACCAGGGATTCAAGCTTCAGGAGGCTAATTTGCATATTCCAGGTGCCTTCTGGGAGAAGCGAAGTCTCCCTAAGCTAGAAGATCGTTGGGTACAGCCGGGACCAGCTGCTTCGAAAGCATCACCAAACCAGGGATTCAAGCTTCAGGAGGCTAATTTGCATATTCCAGGTGCCTTCTGGGAGAAGCGAAGTCTCCCTAAGCTAGAAGATCGTTGGGTACAGCCGGGACCAGCTGCTTCGAAAGCATCACCAAACCAGGGATTCAAGCTTCAGGAGGCTAATTTGCATATTCCAGGTGCCTTCTGGGAGAAGCGAAGTCTCCCTAAGCTAGAAGATCGTTGGGTACAGCCGGGACCAGCTGCTTCGAAAGCATCACCAAACCAGGGATTCAAGCTTCAGGAGGCTAATTTGCATATTCCAGGTGCCTTCTGGGAGAAGCGAAGTCTCCCTAAGCTAGAAGATCGTTGGGTACAGCCGGGACCAGCTGCTTCGAAAGCATCACCAAACCAGGGATTCAAGCTTCAGGAGGCTAATTTGCATATTCCAGGTGCCTTCTGGGAGAAGCGAAGTCTCCCTAAGCTAGAAGATCGTTGGGTACAGCCGGGACCAGCTGCTTCGAAAGCATCACCAAACCAGGGATTCAAGCTTCAGGAGGCTAATTTGCATATTCCAGGTGCCTTCTGGGAGAAGCGAAGTCTCCCTAAGCTAGAAGATCGTTGGGTACAGCCGGGACCAGCTGCTTCGAAAGCATCACCAAACCAGGGATTCAAGCTTCAGGAGGCTAATTTGCATATTCCAGGTGCCTTCTGGGAGAAGCGAAGTCTCCCTAAGCTAGAAGATCGTTGGGTACAGCCGGGACCAGCTGCTTCGAAAGCATCACCAAACCAGGGATTCAAGCTTCAGGAGGCTAATTTGCATATTCCAGGTGCCTTCTGGGAGAAGCGAAGTCTCCCTAAGCTAGAAGATCGTTGGGTACAGCCGGGACCAGCTGCTTCGAAAGCATCACCAAACCAGGGATTCAAGCTTCAGGAGGCTAATTTGCATATTCCAGGTGCCTTCTGGGAGAAGCGAAGTCTCCCTAAGCTAGAAGATCGTTGGGTACAGCCGGGACCAGCTGCTTCGAAAGCATCACCAAACCAGGGATTCAAGCTTCAGGAGGCTAATTTGCATATTCCAGGTGCCTTCTGGGAGAAGCGAAGTCTCCCTAAGCTAGAAGATCGTTGGGTACAGCCGGGACCAGCTGCTTCGAAAGCATCACCAAACCAGGGATTCAAGCTTCAGGAGGCTAATTTGCATATTCCAGCGTGCCTTCTGGGAGAAGCGAAGTCTCCCTAAGCTAGAAGATCGTTGGGTACAGCCGGGACCAGCTGCTTCGAAAGCATCACCAAACCAGGGATTCAAGCTTCAGGAGGCTAATTTGCATATTCCAGGTGCCTTCTGGGAGAAGCGAAGTCTCCCTAAGCTAGAAGATCGTTGGGTACAGCCGGGACCAGCTGCTTCGAAAGCATCACCAAACCAGGGATTCAAGCTTCAGGAGGCTAATTTGCATATTCCAGGTGCCTTCTGGGAGAAGCGAAGTCTCCCTAAGCTAGAAGATCGTTGGGTACAGCCGGGACCAGCTGCTTCGAAAGCATCACCAAACCAGGGATTCAAGCTTCAGGAGGCTAATTTGCATATTCCAGGTGCCTTCTGGGAGAAGCGAAGTCTCCCTAAGCTAGAAGATCGTTGGGTACAGCCGGGACCAGCTGCTTCGAAAGCATCACCAAACCAGGGATTCAAGCTTCAGGAGGCTAATTTGCATATTCCAGGTGCCTTCTGGGAGAAGCGAAGTCTCCCTAAGCTAGAAGATCGTTGGGTACAGCCGGGACCAGCTGCTTCGAAAGCATCACCAAACCAGGGATTCAAGCTTCAGGAGGCTAATTTGCATATTCCAGGTGCCTTCTGGGAGAAGCGAAGTCTCCCTAAGCTAGAAGATCGTTGGGTACAGCCGGGACCAGCTGCTTCGAAAGCATCACCAAACCAGGGATTCAAGCTTCAGGAGGCTAATTTGCATATTCCAGGTGCCTTCTGGGAGAAGCGAAGTCTCCCTAAGCTAGAAGATCGTTGGGTACAGCCGGGACCAGCTGCTTCGAAAGCATCACCAAACCAGGGATTCAAGCTTCAGGAGGCTAATTTGCATATTCCAGGTGCCTTCTGGGAGAAGCGAAGTCTCCCTAAGCTAGAAGATCGTTGGGTACAGCCGGGACCAGCTGCTTCGAAAGCATCACCAAACCAGGGATTCAAGCTTCAGGAGGCTAATTTGCATATTCCAGGTGCCTTCTGGGAGAAGCGAAGTCTCCCTAAGCTAGAAGATCGTTGGGTACAGCCGGGACCAGCTGCTTCGAAAGCATCACCAAACCAGGGATTCAAGCTTCAGGAGGCTAATTTGCATATTCCAGGTGCCTTCTGGGAGAAGCGAAGTCTCCCTAAGCTAGAAGATCGTTGGGTACAGCCGGGACCAGCTGCTTCGAAAGCATCACCAAACCAGGGATTCAAGCTTCAGGAGGCTAATTTGCATATTCCAGGTGCCTTCTGGGAGAAGCGAAGTCTCCCTAAGCTAGAAGATCGTTGGGTACAGCCGGGACCAGCTGCTTCGAAAGCATCACCAAACCAGGGATTCAAGCTTCAGGAGGCTAATTTGCATATTCCAGGTGCCTTCTGGGAGAAGCGAAGTCTCCCTAAGCTAGAAGATCGTTGGGTACAGCCGGGACCAGCTGCTTCGAAAGCATCACCAAACCAGGGATTCAAGCTTCAGGAGGCTAATTTGCATATTCCAGGTGCCTTCTGGGAGAAGCGAAGTCTCCCTAAGCTAGAAGATCGTTGGGTACAGCCGGGACCAGCTGCTTCGAAAGCATCACCAAACCAGGGATTCAAGCTTCAGGAGGCTAATTTGCATATTCCAGGTGCCTTCTGGGAGAAGCGAAGTCTCCCTAAGCTAGAAGATCGTTGGGTACAGCCGGGACCAGCTGCTTCGAAAGCATCACCAAACCAGGGATTCAAGCTTCAGGAGGCTAATTTGCATATTCCAGGTGCCTTCTGGGAGAAGCGAAGTCTCCCTAAGCTAGAAGATCGTTGGGTACAGCCGGGACCAGCTGCTTCGAAAGCATCACCAAACCAGGGATTCAAGCTTCAGGAGGCTAATTTGCATATTCCAGGTGCCTTCTGGGAGAAGCGAAGTCTCCCTAAGCTAGAAGATCGTTGGGTACAGCCGGGACCAGCTGCTTCGAAAGCATCACCAAACCAGGGATTCAAGCTTCAGGAGGCTAATTTGCATATTCCAGGTGCCTTCTGGGAGAAGCGAAGTCTCCCTAAGCTAGAAGATCGTTGGGTACAGCCGGGACCAGCTGCTTCGAAAGCATCACCAAACCAGGGATTCAAGCTTCAGGAGGCTAATTTGCATATTCCAGGTGCCTTCTGGGAGAAGCGAAGTCTCCCTAAGCTAGAAGATCGTTGGGTACAGCCGGGACCAGCTGCTTCGAAAGCATCACCAAACCAGGGATTCAAGCTTCAGGAGGCTAATTTGCATATTCCAGGTGCCTTCTGGGAGAAGCGAAGTCTCCCTAAGCTAGAAGATCGTTGGGTACAGCCGGGACCAGCTGCTTCGAAAGCATCACCAAACCAGGGATTCAAGCTTCAGGAGGCTAATTTGCATATTCCAGGTGCCTTCTGGGAGAAGCGAAGTCTCCCTAAGCTAGAAGATCGTTGGGTACAGCCGGGACCAGCTGCTTCGAAAGCATCACCAAACCAGGGATTCAAGCTTCAGGAGGCTAATTTGCATATTCCAGGTGCCTTCTGGGAGAAGCGAAGTCTCCCTAAGCTAGAAGATCGTTGGGTACAGCCGGGACCAGCTGCTTCGAAAGCATCACCAAACCAGGGATTCAAGCTTCAGGAGGCTAATTTGCATATTCCAGGTGCCTTCTGGGAGAAGCGAAGTCTCCCTAAGCTAGAAGATCGTTGGGTACAGCCGGGACCAGCTGCTTCGAAAGCATCACCAAACCAGGGATTCAAGCTTCAGGAGGCTAATTTGCATATTCCAGGTGCCTTCTGGAGAAGCGAAGTCTCCCTAAGCTAGAAGATCGTTGGGTACAGCCGGGACCAGCTGCTTCGAAAGCATCACCAAACCAGGGATTCAAGCTTCAGGAGGCTAATTTGCATATTCCAGGTGCCTTCTGGGAGAAGCGAAGTCTCCCTAAGCTAGAAGATCGTTGGGTACAGCCGGGACCAGCTGCTTCGAAAGCATCACCAAACCAGGGATTCAAGCTTCAGGAGGCTAATTTGCATATTCCAGGTGCCTTCTGGGAGAAGCGAAGTCTCCCTAAGCTAGAAGATCGTTGGGTACAGCCGGGACCAGCTGCTTCGAAAGCATCACCAAACCAGGGATTCAAGCTTCAGGAGGCTAATTTGCATATTCCAGGTGCCTTCTGGGAGAAGCGAAGTCTCCCTAAGCTAGAAGATCGTTGGGTACAGCCGGGACCAGCTGCTTCGAAAGCATCACCAAACCAGGGATTCAAGCTTCAGGAGGCTAATTTGCATATTCCAGGTGCCTTCTGGGAGAAGCGAAGTCTCCCTAAGCTAGAAGATCGTTGGGTACAGCCGGGACCAGCTGCTTCGAAAGCATCACCAAACCAGGGATTCAAGCTTCAGGAGGCTAATTTGCATATTCCAGGTGCCTTCTGGGAGAAGCGAAGTCTCCCTAAGCTAGAAGATCGTTGGGTACAGCCGGGACCAGCTGCTTCGAAAGCATCACCAAACCAGGGATTCAAGCTTCAGGAGGCTAATTTGCATATTCCAGGTGCCTTCTGGGAGAAGCGAAGTCTCCCTAAGCTAGAAGATCGTTGGGCTACAGCCGGGACCAGCTGCTTCGAAAGCATCACCAAACCAGGGATTCAAGCTTCAGGAGGCTAATTTGCATATTCCAGGTGCCTTCTGGGAGAAGCGAAGTCTCCCTAAGCTAGAAGATCGTTGGGTACAGCCGGGACCAGCTGCTTCGAAAGCATCACCAAACCAGGGATTCAAGCTTCAGGAGGCTAATTTGCATATTCCAGGTGCCTTCTGGGAGAAGCGAAGTCTCCCTAAGCTAGAAGATCGTTGGGTACAGCCGGGACCAGCTGCTTCGAAAGCATCACCAAACCAGGGATTCAAGCTTCAGGAGGCTAATTTGCATATTCCAGGTGCCTTCTGGGAGAAGCGAAGTCTCCCTAAGCTAGAAGATCGTTGGGTACAGCCGGGACCAGCTGCTTCGAAAGCATCACCAAACCAGGGATTCAAGCTTCAGGAGGCTAATTTGCATATTCCAGGTGCCTTCTGGGAGAAGCGAAGTCTCCCTAAGCTAGAAGATCGTTGGGTACAGCCGGGACCAGCTGCTTCGAAAGCATCACCAAACCAGGGATTCAAGCTTCAGGAGGCTAATTTGCATATTCCAGGTGCCTTCTGGGAGAAGCGAAGTCTCCCTAAGCTAGAAGATCGTTGGGTACAGCCGGGACCAGCTGCTTCGAAAGCATCACCAAACCAGGGATTCAAGCTTCAGGAGGCTAATTTGCATATTCCAGGTGCCTTCTGGGAGAAGCGAAGTCTCCCTAAGCTAGAAGATCGTTGGGTACAGCCGGGACCAGCTGCTTCGAAAGCATCACCAAACCAGGGATTCAAGCTTCAGGAGGCTAATTTGCATATTCCAGGTGCCTTCTGGGAGAAGCGAAGTCTCCCTAAGCTAGAAGATCGTTGGGTACAGCCGGGACCAGCTGCTTCGAAAGCATCACCAAACCAGGGATTCAAGCTTCAGGAGGCTAATTTGCATATTCCAGGTGCCTTCTGGGAGAAGCGAAGTCTCCCTAAGCTAGAAGATCGTTGGGTACAGCCGGGACCAGCTGCTTCGAAAGCATCACCAAACCAGGGATTCAAGCTTCAGGAGGCTAATTTGCATATTCCAGGTGCCTTCTGGGAGAAGCGAAGTCTCCCTAAGCTAGAAGATCGTTGGGTACAGCCGGGACCAGCTGCTTCGAAAGCATCACCAAACCAGGGATTCAAGCTTCAGGAGGCTAATTTGCATATTCCAGGTGCCTTCTGGGAGAAGCGAAGTCTCCCTAAGCTAGAAGATCGTTGGGTACAGCCGGGACCAGCTGCTTCGAAAGCATCACCAAACCAGGGATTCAAGCTTCAGGAGGCTAATTTGCATATTCCAGGTGCCTTCTGGGAGAAGCGAAGTCTCCCTAAGCTAGAAGATCGTTGGGTACAGCCGGGACCAGCTGCTTCGAAAGCATCACCAAACCAGGGATTCAAGCTTCAGGAGGCTAATTTGCATATTCCAGGTGCCTTCTGGGAGAAGCGAAGTCTCCCTAAGCTAGAAGATCGTTGGGTACAGCCGGGACCAGCTGCTTCGAAAGCATCACCAAACCAGGGATTCAAGCTTCAGGAGGCTAATTTGCATATTCCAGGTGCCTTCTGGGAGAAGCGAAGTCTCCCTAAGCTAGAAGATCGTTGGGTACAGCCGGGACCAGCTGCTTCGAAAGCATCACCAAACCAGGGATTCAAGCTTCAGGAGGCTAATTTGCATATTCCAGGTGCCTTCTGGGAGAAGCGAAGTCTCCCTAAGCTAGAAGATCGTTGGGTACAGCCGGGACCAGCTGCTTCGAAAGCATCACCAAACCAGGGATTCAAGCTTCAGGAGGCTAATTTGCATATTCCAGGTGCCTTCTGGGAGAAGCGAAGTCTCCCTAAGCTAGAAGATCGTTGGGTACAGCCGGGACCAGCTGCTTCGAAAGCATCACCAAACCAGGGATTCAAGCTTCAGGAGGCTAATTTGCATATTCCAGGTGCCTTCTGGGAGAAGCGAAGTCTCCCTAAGCTAGAAGATCGTTGGCTACAGCCGGGACCAGCTGCTTCGAAAGCATCACCAAACCAGGGATTCAAGCTTCAGGAGGCTAATTTGCATATTCCAGGTGCCTTCTGGGAGAAGCGAAGTCTCCCTAAGCTAGAAGATCGTTGGCTACAGCCGGGACCAGCTGCTTCGAAAGCATCACCAAACCAGGGATTCAAGCTTCAGGAGGCTAATTTGCATATTCCAGGTGCCTTCTGGGAGAAGCGAAGTCTCCCTAAGCTAGAAGATCGTTGGGTACAGCCGGGACCAGCTGCTTCGAAAGCATCACCAAACCAGGGATTCAAGCTTCAGGAGGCTAATTTGCATATTCCAGGTGCCTTCTGGGAGAAGCGAAGTCTCCCTAAGCTAGAAGATCGTTGGGTACAGCCGGGACCAGCTGCTTCGAAAGCATCACCAAACCAGGGATTCAAGCTTCAGGAGGCTAATTTGCATATTCCAGGTGCCTTCTGGGAGAAGCGAAGTCTCCCTAAGCTAGAAGATCGTTGGCTACAGCCGGGACCAGCTGCTTCGAAAGCATCACCAAACCAGGGATTCAAGCTTCAGGAGGCTAATTTGCATATTCCAGGTGCCTTCTGGGAGAAGCGAAGTCTCCCTAAGCTAGAAGATCGTTGGCTACAGCCGGGACCAGCTGCTTCGAAAGCATCACCAAACCAGGGATTCAAGCTTCAGGAGGCTAATTTGCATATTCCAGGTGCCTTCTGGGAGAAGCGAAGTCTCCCTAAGCTAGAAGATCGTTGGCTACAGCCGGGACCAGCTGCTTCGAAAGCATCACCAAACCAGGGATTCAAGCTTCAGGAGGCTAATTTGCATATTCCAGGTGCCTTCTGGGAGAAGCGAAGTCTCCCTAAGCTAGAAGATCGTTGGGTACAGCCGGGACCAGCTGCTTCGAAAGCATCACCAAACCAGGGATTCAAGCTTCAGGAGGCTAATTTGCATATTCCAGGTGCCTTCTGGGAGAAGCGAAGTCTCCCTAAGCTAGAAGATCGTTGGGTACAGCCGGGACCAGCTGCTTCGAAAGCATCACCAAACCAGGGATTCAAGCTTCAGGAGGCTAATTTGCATATTCCAGGTGCCTTCTGGGAGAAGCGAAGTCTCCCTAAGCTAGAAGATCGTTGGGTACAGCCGGGACCAGCTGCTTCGAAAGCATCACCAAACCAGGGATTCAAGCTTCAGGAGGCTAATTTGCATATTCCAGGTGCCTTCTGGGAGAAGCGAAGTCTCCCTAAGCTAGAAGATCGTTGGGTACAGCCGGGACCAGCTGCTTCGAAAGCATCACCAAACCAGGGATTCAAGCTTCAGGAGGCTAATTTGCATATTCCAGGTGCCTTCTGGGAGAAGCGAAGTCTCCCTAAGCTAGAAGATCGTTGGGTACAGCCGGGACCAGCTGCTTCGAAAGCATCACCAAACCAGGGATTCAAGCTTCAGGAGGCTAATTTGCATATTCCAGGTGCCTTCTGGGAGAAGCGAAGTCTCCCTAAGCTAGAAGATCGTTGGGTACAGCCGGGACCAGCTGCTTCGAAAGCATCACCAAACCAGGGATTCAAGCTTCAGGAGGCTAATTTGCATATTCCAGGTGCCTTCTGGGAGAAGCGAAGTCTCCCTAAGCTAGAAGATCGTTGGGTACAGCCGGGACCAGCTGCTTCGAAAGCATCACCAAACCAGGGATTCAAGCTTCAGGAGGCTAATTTGCATATTCCAGGTGCCTTCTGGGAGAAGCGAAGTCTCCCTAAGCTAGAAGATCGTTGGCTACAGCCGGGACCAGCTGCTTCGAAAGCATCACCAAACCAGGGATTCAAGCTTCAGGAGGCTAATTTGCATATTCCAGGTGCCTTCTGGGAGAAGCGAAGTCTCCCTAAGCTAGAAGATCGTTGGCTACAGCCGGGACCAGCTGCTTCGAAAGCATCACCAAACCAGGGATTCAAGCTTCAGGAGGCTAATTTGCATATTCCAGGTGCCTTCTGGGAGAAGCGAAGTCTCCCTAAGCTAGAAGATCGTTGGGTACAGCCGGGACCAGCTGCTTCGAAAGCATCACCAAACCAGGGATTCAAGCTTCAGGAGGCTAATTTGCATATTCCAGGTGCCTTCTGGGAGAAGCGAAGTCTCCCTAAGCTAGAAGATCGTTGGGTACAGCCGGGACCAGCTGCTTCGAAAGCATCACCAAACCAGGGATTCAAGCTTCAGGAGGCTAATTTGCATATTCCAGGTGCCTTCTGGGAGAAGCGAAGTCTCCCTAAGCTAGAAGATCGTTGGGTACAGCCGGGACCAGCTGCTTCGAAAGCATCACCAAACCAGGGATTCAAGCTTCAGGAGGCTAATTTGCATATTCCAGGTGCCTTCTGGGAGAAGCGAAGTCTCCCTAAGCTAGAAGATCGTTGGCTACAGCCGGGACCAGCTGCTTCGAAAGCATCACCAAACCAGGGATTCAAGCTTCAGGAGGCTAATTTGCATATTCCAGGTGCCTTCTGGGAGAAGCGAAGTCTCCCTAAGCTAGAAGATCGTTGGCTACAGCCGGGACCAGCTGCTTCGAAAGCATCACCAAACCAGGGATTCAAGCTTCAGGAGGCTAATTTGCATATTCCAGGTGCCTTCTGGGAGAAGCGAAGTCTCCCTAAGCTAGAAGATCGTTGGGTACAGCCGGGACCAGCTGCTTCGAAAGCATCACCAAACCAGGGATTCAAGCTTCAGGAGGCTAATTTGCATATTCCAGGTGCCTTCTGGGAGAAGCGAAGTCTCCCTAAGCTAGAAGATCGTTGGGTACAGCCGGGACCAGCTGCTTCGAAAGCATCACCAAACCAGGGATTCAAGCTTCAGGAGGCTAATTTGCATATTCCAGGTGCCTTCTGGGAGAAGCGAAGTCTCCCTAAGCTAGAAGATCGTTGGGTACAGCCGGGACCAGCTGCTTCGAAAGCATCACCAAACCAGGGATTCAAGCTTCAGGAGGCTAATTTGCATATTCCAGGTGCCTTCTGGGAGAAGCGAAGTCTCCCTAAGCTAGAAGATCGTTGGGTACAGCCGGGACCAGCTGCTTCGAAAGCATCACCAAACCAGGGATTCAAGCTTCAGGAGGCTAATTTGCATATTCCAGGTGCCTTCTGGGAGAAGCGAAGTCTCCCTAAGCTAGAAGATCGTTGGGTACAGCCGGGACCAGCTGCTTCGAAAGCATCACCAAACCAGGGATTCAAGCTTCAGGAGGCTAATTTGCATATTCCAGGTGCCTTCTGGGAGAAGCGAAGTCTCCCTAAGCTAGAAGATCGTTGGGTACAGCCGGGACCAGCTGCTTCGAAAGCATCACCAAACCAGGGATTCAAGCTTCAGGAGGCTAATTTGCATATTCCAGGTGCCTTCTGGGAGAAGCGAAGTCTCCCTAAGCTAGAAGATCGTTGGGTACAGCCGGGACCAGCTGCTTCGAAAGCATCACCAAACCAGGGATTCAAGCTTCAGGAGGCTAATTTGCATATTCCAGGTGCCTTCTGGGAGAAGCGAAGTCTCCCTAAGCTAGAAGATCGTTGGGTACAGCCGGGACCAGCTGCTTCGAAAGCATCACCAAACCAGGGATTCAAGCTTCAGGAGGCTAATTTGCATATTCCAGGTGCCTTCTGGGAGAAGCGAAGTCTCCCTAAGCTAGAAGATCGTTGGGTACAGCCGCGACCAGCTGCTTCGAAAGCATCACCAAACCAGGGATTCAAGCTTCAGGAGGCTAATTTGCATATTCCAGGTGCCTTCTGGGAGAAGCGAAGTCTCCCTAAGCTAGAAGATCGTTGGGTACAGCCGGGACCAGCTGCTTCGAAAGCATCACCAAACCAGGGATTCAAGCTTCAGGAGGCTAATTTGCATATTCCAGGTGCCTTCTGGGAGAAGCGAAGTCTCCCTAAGCTAGAAGATCGTTGGGTACAGCCGGGACCAGCTGCTTCGAAAGCATCACCAAACCAGGGATTCAAGCTTCAGGAGGCTAATTTGCATATTCCAGGTGCCTTCTGGGAGAAGCGAAGTCTCCCTAAGCTAGAAGATCGTTGGGTACAGCCGGGACCAGCTGCTTCGAAAGCATCACCAAACCAGGGATTCAAGCTTCAGGAGGCTAATTTGCATATTCCAGGTGCCTTCTGGGAGAAGCGAAGTCTCCCTAAGCTAGAAGATCGTTGGGTACAGCCGGGACCAGCTGCTTCGAAAGCATCACCAAACCAGGGATTCAAGCTTCAGGAGGCTAATTTGCATATTCCAGGTGCCTTCTGGGAGAAGCGAAGTCTCCCTAAGCTAGAAGATCGTTGGGTACAGCCGCGACCAGCTGCTTCGAAAGCATCACCAAACCAGGGATTCAAGCTTCAGGAGGCTAATTTGCATATTCCAGGTGCCTTCTGGGAGAAGCGAAGTCTCCCTAAGCTAGAAGATCGTTGGGTACAGCCGGGACCAGCTGCTTCGAAAGCATCACCAAACCAGGGATTCAAGCTTCAGGAGGCTAATTTGCATATTCCAGGTGCCTTCTGGGAGAAGCGAAGTCTCCCTAAGCTAGAAGATCGTTGGGTACAGCCGGGACCAGCTGCTTCGAAAGCATCACCAAACCAGGGATTCAAGCTTCAGGAGGCTAATTTGCATATTCCAGGTGCCTTCTGGGAGAAGCGAAGTCTCCCTAAGCTAGAAGATCGTTGGGTACAGCCGCGACCAGCTGCTTCGAAAGCATCACCAAACCAGGGATTCAAGCTTCAGGAGGCTAATTTGCATATTCCAGGTGCCTTCTGGGAGAAGCGAAGTCTCCCTAAGCTAGAAGATCGTTGGGTACAGCCGGGACCAGCTGCTTCGAAAGCATCACCAAACCAGGGATTCAAGCTTCAGGAGGCTAATTTGCATATTCCAGGTGCCTTCTGGGAGAAGCGAAGTCTCCCTAAGCTAGAAGATCGTTGGGTACAGCCGGGACCAGCTGCTTCGAAAGCATCACCAAACCAGGGATTCAAGCTTCAGGAGGCTAATTTGCATATTCCAGGTGCCTTCTGGGAGAAGCGAAGTCTCCCTAAGCTAGAAGATCGTTGGGTACAGCCGGGACCAGCTGCTTCGAAAGCATCACCAAACCAGGGATTCAAGCTTCAGGAGGCTAATTTGCATATTCCAGGTGCCTTCTGGGAGAAGCGAAGTCTCCCTAAGCTAGAAGATCGTTGGGTACAGCCGGGACCAGCTGCTTCGAAAGCATCACCAAACCGCGCGCCTTACGGCGCGCGAATTTTTGCCTGTAGGACATTATTGCAAGAGAGCTTGGCTGAGTAGATTACACAAGAAGGAAAACACACAGCAAGTCAGCAGGATCTAGGAGCAACATGGCAGATGTGACAACCTACATGGTGAGCTGCAGCATGTGCTACATGTTCACAGATCGACCAGAAGAAGAATCCAATTTCACCTGTCAGAAGTGTAGACTAGTGGCCCTTTTAGAAGAAAAGGTGCGGGGTCTGGAAGAAAGAATAGCAACTTTGAAACTCATCAAAGAGAATGAAGACTTTCTAGACAGAACAGAAGCATCTCTACTGGTCACAGAAGGTGCAAAAAGTGTCAGAGAACCTCCAAAAGCAGATGAGTGGAAGCATGTGACCAAAAGAAGCAAGAAGACCATGGAGAAATCACCAACCACACAACTGAAGAACCGATATCAAATCTTTGTAGAGGATGAAGATGGCACACCTAAGAATGAAGCAATACCAGCAAGCAAAAAAGAAAAGGGCACACAGCAACAAGTGACAGCAAAAAGTACAGCCAAGAAGCAACGAAGAGTGGTGGTGGTGGGAGACTCACTACTGAGAGGCACCGAAGCAGCCATCTGCAGACCGGACATAACTGCAAGAGAAGTATGCTGCCTTCCAGGTGCGATGATCAAGGATGTGACCGATAGGATACCAAAGCTCTTCAGCTCCAAGGACGTCCACCCATTTCTTCTGATACATGTTGGCACCAATGACACGGCAAGGAAGGACCTACCGACAATCTGCAAGGACTTTGAAGAGTTGGGGAAGAAAGTAAAGGAACTGGATGCACAGGTAGTTTTTTCTTCTATCCTTCCAGTAGACGGGCATGGCACCAGGAGATGGAACAGGATCCTTGATGCAAACAACTGGCTAAGACGATGGTGCAGACAACAAGGATTTGGATTCCTGGACCACGGTGTGAATTACTGGTATGATGGACTCCTCGCCAGAGACGGACTACACCTCAACAAACCTGGGAAACACACATTCGCCAGAAGACTCGCTACACTCATCAGGAGGGCGTTAAACTAGAAGAAGAGGGGACGGGAAGAAAAACATTAGACTCGAACAAAGACGACCCAGGAAAACATACTCAGAAGGGAGGTAAGAACATTTCTAAAACAATCCACAGTGAGGAGATTGGAACAAAACAAAATCCTCTAAACTGCATGCTCGCAAACGCCAGAAGCCTGACAAACAAGATGGAAGAACTAGAAGCAGAAATATCTACAGGTAACTTTGACATAGTGGGAATAACCGAGACATGGTTAGATGAAAGCTATGACTGGGCAGTTAACTTACAGGGTTACAGTCTGTTTAGAAAGGATCGTAAAAATCGGAGAGGAGGAGGGGTTTGTCTCTATGTAAAGTCTTGTCTAAAGTCCACTTTAAGGGAGGATATTAGCGAAGGGAATGAGGATGTCGAGTCCATATGGGTTGAAATTCATGGAGGGAAAAATGGTAACAAAATTCTCATTGGGGTCTGTTACAAACCCCCAAATATAACAGAAAGCATGGAAAGTCTACTTCTAAAGCAGATAGATGAAGCTGCAACCCATAATGAGGTCCTGGTTATGGGGGACTTTAACTACCCGGATATTAACTGGGAAACAGAAACCTGTGAAACCCATAAAGGCAACAGGTTTCTGCTAATAACCAAGAAAAATTATCTTTCACAATTGGTGCAGAATCCAACCAGAGGAGCAGCACTTTTAGACCTAATACTATCTAATAGACCTGACAGAATAACAAATCTGCAGGTGGTTGGGCATTTAGGTAATAGCGACCACAATATTGTGCAGTTTCACCTGTCTTTCACTAGGGGGACTTGTCAGGGAGTCACAAAAACATTGAACTTTAGGAAGGCAAAGTTTGAACAGCTTAGAGATGCCCTTAATCTGGTAGACTGGGACAATATCCTCAGAAATGAGAATACAGATAATAAATGGGAAATGTTTAAGAACATCCTAAATAGGCAGTGTAAGCGGTTTATACTTTGTGGGAATAAAAGGACTAGAAATAGGAAAAACCCAATGTGGCTAAACAAAGAAGTAAGACAGGCAATTAACAGTAAAAAGAAAGCATTTGCACTACTAAAGCAGGATGGCACCATTGAAGCTCTAAAAAACTATAGGGAGAAAAATACTTTATCTAAAAAACTAATTAAAGCTGCCAAAAAGGAAACAGAGAAGCACATTGCTAAGGAGAGTAAAACTAATCCCAAACTGTTCTTCAACTATATCAATAGTAAAAGAATAAAAACTGAAAATGTAGGCCCCTTAAAAAATAGTGAGGAAAGAATGGTTGTAGATGACGAGGAAAAAGCTAACATATTAAACACCTTCTTCTCCACGGTATTCACGGTGGAAAATGAAATGCTAGGTGAAATCCCAAGAAACAATGAAAACCCTATATTAAGGGTCACCAATCTAACCCAAGAAGAGGTGCGAAACCGGCTAAATAAGATTAAAATAGATAAATCTCCGGGTCCGGATGGCATACACCCACGAGTACTAAGAGAACTAAGTAATGTAATAGATAAACCATTATTTCTTATTTTTAGTGACTCTATAGCGACAGGGTCTGTTCCGCAGGACTGGCGCATAGCAAATGTGGTGCCAATATTCAAAAAGGGCTCTAAAAGTGAACCTGGAAATTATAGGCCAGTAAGTCTAACCTCTATTGTTGGTAAAATATTTGAAGGGTTTCTGAGGGATGTTATTCTGGATTATCTCAATGAGAATAACTGTTTAACTCCATATCAGCATGGGTTTATGAGAAATCGCTCCTGTCAAACCAATCTAATCAGTTTTTATGAAGAGGTAAGCTATAGACTGGACCACGGTGAGTCATTGGACGTGGTATATCTCGATTTTTCCAAAGCGTTTGATACCGTGCCGCACAAGAGGTTGGTACACAAAATGAGAATGCTTGGTCTGGGGGAAAATGTGTGTAAATGGGTTAGTAACTGGCTTAGTGATAGAAAGCAGAGGGTGGTTATAAATGGTATAGTCTCTAACTGGGTCGCTGTGACCAGTGGGGTACCGCAGGGGTCAGTATTGGGACCTGTTCTCTTCAACATATTCATTAATGATCTGGTAGAAGGTTTACACAGTAAAATATCGATATTTGCAGATGATACAAAACTATGTAAAGCAGTTAATACAAGAGAAGATAGTATTCTGCTACAGATGGATCTGGATAAGTTGGAAACTTGGGCTGAAAGGTGGCAGATGAGGTTTAACAATGATAAATGTAAGGTTATACACATGGGAAGAGGGAATCAATATCACCATTACACACTGAACGGGAAACCACTGGGTAAATCTGACAGGGAGAAGGACTTGGGGATCCTAGTTAATGATAAACTTACCTGGAGCAGCCAGTGCCAGGCAGCAGCTGCCAAGGCAAACAGGATCATGGGGTGCATTAAAAGAGGTCTGGATACACATGATGAGAGCATTATACTGCCTCTGTACAAATCCCTAGTTAGACCGCACATGGAGTACTGTGTCCAGTTTTGGGCACCGGTGCTCAGGAAGGATATAATGGAACTAGAGAGAGTACAAAGGAGGGCAACAAAATTAATAAAGGGGATGGGAGAACTACAATACCCAGATAGATTAGCGAAATTAGGATTATTTAGTCTAGAAAAAAGACGACTGAGGGGCGATCTAATAACCATGTATAAGTATATAAGGGGACAATACAAATATCTCGCTGAGGATCTGTTTATACCAAGGAAGGTGACGGGCACAAGGGGGCATTCTTTGCGTCTGGAGGAGAGAAGGTTTTTCCACCAACATAGAAGAGGATTCTTTACTGTTAGGGCAGTGAGAATCTGGAATTGCTTGCCTGAGGAGGTGGTGATGGCGAACTCAGTCGAGGGGTTCAAGAGAGGCCTGGATGTCTTCCTGGAGCAGAACAATATTGTATCATACAATTATTAGGTTCTGTAGAAGGACGTAGATCTGGGGATTTATTATGATGGAATATAGGCTGAACTGGATGGACAAATGTCTTTTTTCGGCCTTACTAACTATGTTACTATGTTACTAATATGTACAGAGTCTTAAAAATGAAAAGTTACAAAAAACCACTCAAGGAAACAAAAATAGAGTTCTGTAAAAAGTCACTTCAAATAGCGTCCATTAATACAGTTCTACCCTTGAAGGTACTCAATAGAAAGTCTAAAGAAAGTTCAAAAAGAGCAAAAAGCAAAGTTCAAAAAGCAGTCTTTCCGGAGCTTTGATTTAGTGCCTCCGGGCTGATAACAAGTTCAAGAATATGCAAGAAGTTCATACAGACAAGTCTCTGTAGGTACTGGGCTTAAACGTTGCAGACTGATAACAATGACTATACTACATTTTCTGTTTAACTATATACGGCATAACATATATACAATTCACATTATGAGCTTTATAGTTGGTAATCTGCATACCTGGCCGGTAATTGACCCTGGGTACTACGCTGTGATCTACGTAATAGCGGTATCTCTTCATGTGGAGTACTACTGTCTACTGCGGATGTAGTATCTGCCCGCCCTGCTAAAGATAATTCCACGACTATGGAGTTGGCAAGTCCACCGTGAATGGGATTACTCTGACCAGGAATCTGTTCTTCCTGGCCTGGAACCTCCTGTAGTACGGGGTCAGCCTCCTCCTGTCTTGGGACTTCTGGTATTGGGTTCGGTGTTGGGTAAAAGGCCACCATGGGAACCACTACTCCACCATGGTATGTTAGTAGGGTTTTGGGAAAGTCTGCTATACAGGTGTGATACATTTCCTCTTCTTTTTCCTTTACTGGTTGGACCTGCATGGGTTGAATAACTTCTGGTTCTGGCTGGACAACTTCTGGCTCTTTCAATGCTTCCGGACATAATTTAAGATTGTCTCTTGACACTAGTACAGATGTTAAGCCTCCGTTTTTGCTAATGAGACACATTTTAGGATTATCCACTCTTGTTGGTAAAACTGTGTAGGGTACGGCTTCCCACTGATTGTCTAGTTTATTGGTTCGACGATTTCTCTTGAGCACTTGGTCACCCGGTCTTAATGGGGTCGCTAGAGCATTCTGGTTGAAAGTTCGCTCTTGTCTTTCTCTAGTTTGCTGAAGGCTTCTTTCCACACTCTCTTGCACTTGGCGATACTGCTTTTGCCGTATGATATCCCAATTGGAGTCTTGAACTTCTGCGTCTGGTTTCAGAATTCCCATTTCTAGATCAATTGGTAATTGGCCGGGTCTTGCACGCATAAGGTAAGCTGGGGTGCAGTTGGTGGAGCTCACCGGGACATGATTATACAGATCCACCAAGTCAGGCAATTTCTCTGGCCATTGATTCCTTTCTGTCTCAGGTAAAGTCTTTAGTAGGTCTATTACAATATGGTTCATCTTCTCGCATAAGCCGTTTGTTTGTGGATGATAGGCCGTCGTCCGGATCTTTCTGCAACCATACATATTACAGAATTCTCTGAAGATCTCTGATTCAAAGGCTGTACCTTGGTCGGTGAGAACCTGTTCCGGATATCCATGGGGTCTACAAAAGTACGTTTGGAACGCTTTGGCTGCTGTTTTTGCTGTCAGATCTTTTACGGGTACTACTACCAAGAAGCGTGAATAATGGTCCACGATGGTCAAGGCATAGACATAGCCGGACCGGCTTGGTGTCAACTTCACGTGGTCCATGGCTACAAGTTCAAGTGGTTGTTTGGTGATTATGGGCTGCAGTGGTGCTCTTTGGTTCTTTTGATCGTTTCTTCTGAGGTTGCACGGGCCACAATTTCTGCACCACTGTTCGATTGATTTTCTCATCCCGACCCAGTAAAATCTTTCTCTTAGAAGTACTTCTAACTTTTTCCAACCGAAGTGACCA
The DNA here is from genome assembly GCF_032444005.1 of Ranitomeya imitator. Taxonomy (NCBI): domain Eukaryota; kingdom Metazoa; phylum Chordata; class Amphibia; order Anura; family Dendrobatidae; genus Ranitomeya; species Ranitomeya imitator. The sequence continues at coordinate 767,963,230 of NC_091283.1, forward strand.
GCACCATTATGGTAAGCTTCGAGGACCATCTTGACATCTTGTTTAGGCACGATAATCTGCCAAACCAATTCATGTGTTTTCGGATTGGTGTACCTTCTACAGAGCTTCCCTTGATACAGGAACATTTTGCCTCTCTCTTTCCAGAGTTGATGCGTCTCTTCTGGGGCATCCTCATCGGGATATGCACTTTGCTCAGTTAACAGTTCCTTCACCAACTTCACAGCCGGATTGCTGTCTTGGGTGTCAGCCCATCTATGGTGTGCTAACGGATTAAAATTCACCTCTTGTTGTTTCTGATAGGTACTTGACTGATGATGTTTTGCCTTGGGATGATGGAAGGCTGGTAGTTCAATTTCTTCAAGCTCCCCTGTTTCTTCTTCTACATCTCTCAAGTGTGGCATCCGGGATAGGGCATCGGCATTTCCATTCTTGCGACCTGCTCGATACTTGATCTTGAAGTTGTAATTAGATAACCGGGCTATCCATCGCTGTTCTAACGCACCTAATTTGGCTGTGTCCAGGTGGGTCAACGGATTGTTGTCAGTATAGACAATAAATTCTGCAGCAGCCAGATAGTGTTTGAAACGTTCAGTCACAGCCCAAACTACTGCCAGTAGTTCCAATTTGAAGGAGCTATAATTTTCTGGATTTCTTTCAGTAGGCCGGAGCTTTCTACTTGCAAAGGCGATGACTTTCTCCCGACCTTCTTGCTTTTGTGACAGCACCGCTCCTAGTCCCACATTACTGGCATCGGTGTAGAGGATGAAAGGTTGATGGTAATCTGGGTATGCCAGAACCTCTTCTCCGGTTAGTGCCTTCTTTAGTTGTTCAAAGGAGTCTTCCCTTTCATCGTTCCACTGAAAAGGAGGGTTTCGGTTTGAAGGCTTCTTCGTCTGCCCTACCAAGGCGTCTTGCAAGGGTGCTGCCAATTTGGTAAATCCTTTTATAAATCTGCGATAGTAACCCACCAATCCCAGGAATTGCCTCACTTCTTTTGCGTTGGTAGGTCTTGGCCAATCCCTTATGGCGCTTATTTTCTCGGGATCCGGTGCTACTCCCTCCGAACTCACGATGTGTCCCAGGTACTGTACCTTTGGCTTGAGAAGGTGACATTTGGATGGCTTGATTTTCATGCCATACCTGGATAAGGCTTCGAACACTTCTGCCAGGTCTATTAAGTGTTGTTCGTAAGTCTTTGAGTAGACGATCACATCATCTAGGTACAGGAGGACGGTCTCGAAGTTCTTGTGTCCGAGGCAGCATTCCATCAGCCGCTGGAAGGTACCGGATGCGTTGCAGAGTCCAAATGGCATGCGATTAAATTCACATAGACCCATTGGTGTGGTGAATGCCGTCTTTTCCTTATCTCTCTCAGCCACAGGGACTTGCCAATACCCGCTTGTTAAGTCTAAGGTGGAAAAATAATTAGCAGATTTCAAAGCAGTCAAGGACTCTTCTATCCTATGCAAGGGGTAGGCGTCTTTATGGGTGATGTTATTAATCCGCCGGTAGTCTACGCACATTCTCATGGTTCCGTCCTTTTTTTTGACAAGCACTAGAGGGGCCGCCCAGGGGCTACAGCTGTCTCTTATTACCCCGGCCTGTTTCATTTCCCTCAGCATATCTTTTGCACATTGATAGTGAGCGGGCGGTATGGGTCTATATCTTTCTTTTATTGGGGGATGGTCACCTGTGGGGATTGTGTGTTCTACCCCTTCTATCCGTCCGAAGTCCAATGGGTGTTTACTGAAGACTTGTTCATATTCCGTCACTAGCCTATACACCCCTTGTTTTTGATGGGTAGGTGTTGAATTTATGCCCACGTGTAGCTGTTGGCACCAATCCTCCATTTCTCCATCTGAGCCATTGCCTTCCACCTGACAGGTTGGTTCTAAGGGCTCAATGGTTGTGATGGCATTGTTGTCAACAGTATATAGCTTTGCCATTGTAGCATACCTTGGCAAAGTGACCTCTTCCTCTCCACAGTTCAAAAGTCGTACCGGCACTCGTCCCCGGTGTACCTCGACTATCCCTCGTGCTGTGAGTATAGTGGGCCTGCTGTCGGTGTACACTGGTTCTATTAAGGCTTGATAATCTCGTCCCTTAGTACCAATGGCTGCTCTACACCATACCAGCATTTCTGTTTTTGGTGGGATTACAATAGACGTTGAATCACTTACCCTCACACTGCCGATTTCTCCACCTGCAACTTCTACCTGTTGCCTTAACATCAATACTTTTATTTCCCTCCAGAGAACTCTCTGCTGGCAGGATTGGGCAGTTTCAGCAATTTGCTGTAAGACAGAAATGACTTCGGAAAAGCAGTTCTCTAACACATTCATTCCTATCAATACAGTTGGTTCACAGTTCCGCCGGTCAACATCAACAACAATTATACCCTGTTTCTTCAATTCTACTTTACCAATCTTTATGGTCATCTCCCTGAATCCTAGTTTCGGCACCAACTTACCATTACTGGCCCATATATCTAGTTCAACATCAGAGGGCCCTTTATCAATATCTGTATCAGCCCAGTACCTCTTATAAAGGATATACGGTATAGATGAAATCTGGGAACCTGTGTCCAGCAAAGCGTTGAGGGGCATTCCGTCCAGCACGATAGGGATAATGGGTCGTCCTCCGATGTACCTGTCGTGCCAGGGTGTTGGGCCTTGAAAGTTCCTTCCTGCGAAGCGGCCCGCATTCCCAGGGGATTCCCGTTTAAATCACAATCTCGTGCAAAGTGGCCTGGCTGCTGGCAACGGCGGCAAATGGGCTGTCCATCCGGTTGGTAGCGGTCGCGGGGTCGTCCTCTCCATGTCGGGTATCTCCAGGGTCTCATCCATGGAACACCTTCTCTACGGTTTGACAACTCCATCTTGGGTCCTCTCATCTCCTGCATGGCTTTAGCCATTGAAGCAACAACATCAGTTAAAGAGTCAAGCTTTTGTTGAAGAGCCTCATTAGTACTGGGTCCCAGGGGCTTAGCAATGGCCCCGGACATAGCTGATGTCACTGGCAATCCCTGTTGTTGAGGTGCCTCTGCCATAGGTTGCGCAGGATCCTGATCCCGAGGTGCCTCTGCCAGCTGGAGACGTATAGCGCTCTCCTTTAATTGAGCAAATGTCAATTCAGGGTTCTTAAAAACAAGCATGCTCACATGCCCCCGGTGAGAAGGGGTGTAGAGTCCCTCCATAAATTGATCTCTTAGCAGTTTATCCGCTCCGGTGTTAAAAATGGGTTCAGCCAGTGTAAGTGATTTAAGGGCTTCCTGCAGGTTTAAGGCAAAGTCTCTCACGCCCTCATTAACTTTTTGTTTGCAATTAAAGAATCGTATTTTAGCTTTGCTGCTGGCAGTGGTTTCAAATGTAGCTTTTAATCCAGCAAATATGCGTTCAACAGTGCCTTTTAGATCAGCTGCCCATGCTGTGACTTCTCGCTTAGCATGGCCACTTAACTGCATCATCAGGAGACTAACACGCTGAACTTCACCCACAGGGAACATGTCAAAATGGGCCAGCATCTTTTCTCTGAAATCGTCAAGGGTATTAGGCTCACCTTCATACATTGGAAGCCACGGGCCACCTGGGGTATATGGCATCAGCACCGGCATGATGGGCGCCACTCCTTGCACCGCTGCGCTACCAGACGCTCTATCGACACTCTGTCTTTCAGCTGCATTAGCGCCGCCGGGTGCTGCGGCGTCTCCGTGCTGCGACATACTGTGCCACCTTAGTTAATCCGGATCCTTCCGGTCCTCCGCTTCCGTCGGGATAGTGTAGATTCGTTCCGCTGTGCAGCAGGATTGGTTTCCCCTTGCTCTGACGTCAGAGCGCTCAGCTTGGTGCCGCCCACAATGACACGCCCCCTGCTGCTCCCGCCCGCCGCGCGCTCTGTAATGGCGGATTCTGAAGTTTTTCAGTTAGACTGGGGCTCAGGTGATGGCGTAGCTCAATTAACAGTCTCGCGCCTAACGGTTATGAGGTGATTACCTCAGGGGATGGCGGCCATCTTTACTCCATTATAACCAATGGGGAAAAGTCACTTTCAATAGTTTTTAATGGGAAATGGAATTTTCTTTAATAAAGTCAATTTTCACGATTTTTCATCCAAGTTTTCAAAGTTTTGGGCTCCAATCACGGCACACAATACCCGGTATATGGGCTGGCTCTATCCTGTTCGTGACGCCAATTGTGACGCCCAGGAGACCGGGATACCCAGCACCGGACCAATGGAGTCTGTCTCTTGAGGGGGATGTCACGGGTGGCTTGACCCGGTGCTATGGCCTCAGGCAATGCACAATGTAAGGGGTATCGTGAGGGGACAGGCACTTACTTGATCAGCAGCAGGTTCTCCCAGCGGTGACGATCCCGATCCTGGATAGATGGCTATTGTCCAAATGAAAGACTGAAGCACTGAAACGTTTAACCAGTTTACTTTAACATAAAGGGATTTACAACCAGTCCTGTCACCGGAGTCTGTATGGGAACTCTGAGTTACTTTGACCCTGCCGGGGTCTTCGCCTCTTATTGTGCGCAATTTCTGTGTGGCCCTGCTGCTGTATGTGAACTGGCTGCCGGCCCAATCTGTCCCCTCCGGGTCCTGGTTCGACAGGCAACCCGAGTCCTTTTATCGGCTTACCCCCTCCAGGAGTACCGCTGAACTCTGTATCTGTTGCTGCGTCCGGCCCTAGTGAAGCTGATATCACCTCACGTTTTTCCGGTTGCTGTATTATATATAATGAATACAGCCACGGATCCGGTATCCGTCTTTGCGCCTGTTCTGGGTAGTGATTAATGCTACCCGGTTCTCACAATGTCCTTTTTCTCTATCCCTCTTCTCCTCAGGCCGGTGATTTAGGCCTGGTAACAGTCACAGGGCTGTTAGATATTCAACTGTATGACCTCTCACTTTCAGCTCCTTGGCCCAACTGCCATTTCTTCTCTCAGACCAGAATGGATTAAGGGGAGTCTCTGGAGCTCCCCCTTCTGGCCGGAGGTGGTAGTGCAGTTTTTCTATCCTAATATTTGTGTTTAGTGTCAGCAACTATTTTTGTGGCAAATACCCCTAGGGGTGCCACATTCCATATAAACGGTGCAGAGCATTATATATGGCACAGCTTTATGTGGAGCATCTATGGGGCCATAATGAACAGTGCAGAGCATTATATGTTGCACAGTTTTATATGGAGCATCTATGGGGCCATAATGAACGGTGCAGAGCATTATATGTGGCACAGCTTTATGAGGAGCATCTATGGGGCCATAATGAACGGTGCTAAGGGGCGTCCAATAATGGTGGTGCAGTCTGTCAGTGGTTCGTGACGCCACCTGTGGTGTTGGGTCAGGGTGACCGATGCTGCTGTGGGGTCCGCTGGGG